>NW_027072035.1:3737343-4937343 GCF_038088225.1 Cyrtonyx montezumae
AGAAAGAAGAAAGAAAGAAAGAAAGAAAGAAAGAAAGAAAGGAAAGAAAGAAAGAAAGAAAGAAAGAAAGAAAAGAAAGAAAGAAAGAAAGAAAGAAAGAAAGAAAGAAAAGAAAGAAAAGAAAGAAAGTGAATGTGATAAAATAATTCCTGAGGGAAGATAAATACTATTTTGCAATAATGATGACTAATGGACAATGTGTATGTCTCAAATTTATGTTCTACTCTCAGTTTGGAAAATAGAAGTGTTGATTACTTTTCTTGAGGGAGCATCTTATGATAATTACTTGTTCCACTGGTAAGAATATGTGTTTTGTTTCCCAATCCTATTTTTTTTATTTCTACTTTCAGTCTTTTGACCTGCATTTTTTTCTTCTTCAATTAGTTTTCATACACAGAGTCATAATCACTCAGAATTTTTGCTCTTACCTCTTTTTCCTTAATTTTCAAAACAAAAAATTCCTCTTATATTTTGGTAGAATTAATTTTAAAACTGTAAAGTGAACCAAAAGTGAATCACTGTACTGTCTGAGTAAAATGGGAAGCTGTGAAATGCTAGTTTAGGGGACGGTTCTTCCAAAATCTTCACAAAACATTTACATCCTCTAAACACAGAGAATGAGTGTTGTTTTCTGTGTTACTTGTAGATTCTTCTATGCAGAATTGCAGAGGAAGCTGTGATTTGAAGATGAGGTGATTACCAGTGGGTAAGGAACTTCTAAACGAGCAGCTGCATAATGAGGCTAGATTTGGATCCTCCAAGTCATTTCAAAGTGATAGCTTGTTCATGTGGTTTTTAACAAACAGGAAAATAGACTGAGGACTGGCTATCATAGAGAAGTCCCTGAATTTTACTTATCTTGAACTCTCACTGTGATTCAAAATGCTGTACAGGTTAGCACTGTGACAAGTCCTGGTAGTTGCCCTTTTTTGTAAGGTTGTTCCTTGGAATAAAATATTCAAACACAAGTTTGGGTGTAAATTCCAAAAGCCACAAACATGAACAGGCTGGGCTGAATGAGTGGAGGAGGAGAGCAGGGAACTCAAGAGTATTGCCTTTTCATCACCCATACAGTATCTCATTCTGCCAATAGCAGAGCAGGAATAGGAATCAGATTGCTTTGGTACAAAGATAATGTGGATTCTCTCTGCCCAGTAGGTCATCTTTATCACACCTTGATTATTTCAATTCTGATGTACCCTATTATTCACGCATTATCTCTGAAACAAACTGAATTACAGTATGGTTGAGGGTGACAGGGACTTCTGTGTCCCTCTGGCCCGATCCCTGCCCAGGCAGGGACATCTACACCAGGGTTCCCAGGCCCATGTCCATATGGCTTCTGAACATCTCCAAGGAGGAGATTCCACTGCCTCTGGGCAGCTTGTGCCTCTGCTCTGTCACCTGCACAGTACTGTATACAGCACACATATACAAACATCCAAACAATAATTGTTGCCATTAATGTCTTTTTCCAGGGTGGTTTGTGGTTAGGGCCAGGCTTGCAGAACACAAAATTAAATTTTGTGTTGCTACCTTCCCACAATGCAATTGTAATTTATCATTATTATTATTATTATTATTATTACTATTATTGTTGTTGTTGTTATTTTAATCTTACCTTTTTACTTCTTTCTACAACTCTAAAGCAATATCTTTGGACTGTGTGACTTACGGTCTCACTGTGGAAGCTGTTTCCTTTGTTATAACCCAAACACTTGAGACACTTATGACAACCTTAGAGGCTTCACTGTACTATGCTTGCATATTTTTCTCATGGAAATTATCATGATAAAGGTAAATCACCATGTCTAGCGAAGTCTAGTTACTCATCCATATGGAGGATACAGCCCTGTAAAAAAAGCTTCCTTCTCAATCTTCTTATGTCTTGTTTTAATTAAGATTTTGTTATTAATAAGACGGAAATTAAACAAAATGCTCCAGGTCAAGGCAATACAAACAAAGACTGCTTTGATATGATTTGAAGTTTAGAAAAACCTGATCATGAGAGTGTTTTATCTCCTGCAGTGAGCAAAATAAATTATGAATTAATTTCTTTCATACTGTTTATGGAAGTGTATGTCCCTTTCAGGGGTTTAATCTCACTTTCCTAAAAGGATGACAGTATTTTTAACAATAATATAAATAACCTTACACATTTTCAGTCAGTTTACATATTCAGTAACCTGAATTCATCTATTCTCAACCTGTGTTTTCATACAGCACTTGTATGTTTTCACTCCATACAGTTTCCCACTTGGTAACTCTGGTCTCAAGTGAATATAACACGGCGCTGTAAAAACATGAGGTTAAAAATACCCTTGAACTGGAGAAATATCAGTCTACATAGAGTATAAAAGACCTTAGCTGAATGCAGCATGGAATCGAGATTGACTTATTCATAATCAGAGTTATATTCATAAGTGAAAGCCCTAAAATGCAGGTTAGCTAATCAAAATTCTTTTCCACTCTCTTACTCTCTTGGGATTTCAGAAAAGCACATGGCATGAACAAAAAGCACAGCTTCCACTGTGACCTGCTGATCTCTTAGATTAAGTTTTTTATCTGATATGATACTGGATTACTGGCAGATATAATGAATCTTTTGCACAAAGAAGTATGCATACTCATTCACTGCAAAGGAAAATGCATGTCTGAATCATAACAACAAGGAGGTAGGTATGAAGAAAGGTGTAGTCAGGCAAAGGTCAGCATGAGGGTTGGTTTGCATCTAAGATGTAAGCAGGGCAGAAAAACAGGCAACAGAGATACATTCCACATGCTATTTATATAAAAAGTGAGAGAATAAATTTAGTTTACAAAGGATCTAAATTTTGCTTTTCCTTCAGATAACAATTAGGCAGATTATGTTTGGGACATGTAAATTGTATATGGTTGTCTGAGAAATGTCTTTATTTGTATGTTATTTATAAATGACCACTAAAAATATTGGTGTTCAATCTTTTGGGCTACAAGTAAAAAATATTATATCCCCTTGTTGATGACTTTTTGCATATTTTAGCTTGCAAGGATTCTGTCTGTGCTCCGTTGGCCAAATTACTTAGTATGAAATGAGGCAGATGTTAGTGGTACATAAAAAAGTGTGTGATCCATGTTAGCAGGATTGCTCAGGATGTGTGAGGATGCTGGTTTTCAAATCTCAGAAATAACCCTACAGGGTAACCTCAAGGACATGTAGAATCCAATCTCTGCTTACAACAGAAAAAGTATAAAGTTCACTTGCTTTGCTCACTTGCACGGGTTTATACACCACTGAGTCTTGGAACTGACCAATCCTGAAGCTGAATCTTGTTGTATTATATCTTACACACTTCTCACAGGCTGGGTCTGACATTAAAAGGAGATTCATTAGCAGGTAGATTTCATTTAGAATTTTGGGAAAAAAAATAACATGTGAGTTGGACTGTGTTACTTTGTCCTGCTTGTTTAGTGTGGAACCAGTAATGAACTATTGAATAAGATTTTTTTTTTTTTCTGAAAATTACTGCCTGAATAGAGGAGTGGTGAAGCTCTCCTTCCCCATGGACTGCTGGTATGGAGCTCACCATGGGCATGAGAGTGCTTAGCTCACTGCCAGGCAGTCGTGTCAGCAGCTAATGAACGTTTGAGTCTGGGAGAGCTTTCAGGGCTTGTTGGTAAATAACAAAAATTTTTAGCAGCTGATGTGGTGAGAATCTATTCCAGGCTGAAGAACATGACAGAAATTTGGAGAATGGATGTTAGGTGAGTGCAAGCAGCTCATTCAGATGATCTGCAGACATGCAAAGGATCAAACCCTCACTGCTAAAACTGTGCGAGTGCAAGGATAAAGAGAAGAGGTAAAATTGCAAGTCCTTTGTTTTTGTTATGATGTTGGTATGGATAGGTTGGATTTCTGTCCACATTTTCCTCACAGAAAAGTTTAAAACTTTGCAGTTTGTCAGGATTTTGTTAATATGCTCAGGTCATGACATGATGTCTTCTTTCTGCCTGTAATATTCAACATATTTCGCTTTTCTATCTTCATCTGTGCAGCAGGCTGGATAGCCTGATGCTTCCAGCTTCAGATGGAAGTGAAATTCAGGAAGAGGCTGCTACCCCTCTGTGCAAAGTACCAAACTTCATAGATGTGAGAAACTGTAGCCTTTCTGTGGAGTTTTGTTTGGTTCCCAATAACATCAGGGCTCAGGAAAAATAAAAGCCCACAGTGTGGCACATCTTTATTTTTGCCATTATGAAACAGGCCATCAGGGAACCAAAATTTTCAAAAACATCTTTGGGGCATACAAGGATATATTTTTTATGTTTTGTAGATAAGGGGGGACAGAGTCTAGGATAATCATAGTAATCTGCCTTGTTCTTGATGCTGCTTTCTAACGCAGAGAAAATGCCATCTGGAAAGAGGAGTGTTGCCATGTAAGGTTTGAAGAATAGAACACAAACATGAGTGTGCAAGTAGGAAGTAGTACACTGAAAGAAACCTCTACAGAAATAATCCTTCACCATTTCATCATTCTCTTTCTCATAGAGTGTGTGGTGATGGGTCATTACTATAATTCCTGTATGTTCTCCAGACCTCCCTCACGATTTTTACATCTTGTTGGCAAGAGTACTGCAGTTGCTTTTACAAGTAAAAAATTTTCTCCTGTGTAACTATGTGCCATGCCAAGAACTGCGTTTTCTCTTCAAGCACCAGATTGTACACCCCAGAATATTCTAATGGTGAAGAGTTCATCACGTAGCTTTGATTTTTAGCAGTACTGAAGAAATAGGCAATTCTGGATACTCAAAGCCTGGGGGGAAGCTAGATTAAAAAAAATCAGAGAGTCAACAAAATGTGTAGCCCATGGAGGAGGTGAAGTCACTGACCATGGAGGTGTTCAAGAAATGTTTAGACACTGTGTTAAGGGACATGGATTAGAGGGAGCTATTGGTGGGTGGTTGGACTGGATGTATCTTGTAGGTCTTTTTCATCTTTGATGATACTACTGTCATACTGTACTTGGGCTGGGTACCTCTATGTGCATGAATTTACCACTTTGGGTGAACTATACATCTGTCATATTCTTCAGAAGTTAATTAACAATGAAGTAGCTATCATAGCTTTACGTAGCCCTGAAACTTTGTTCCCATAAATGTCTGAATAAAGACCACAAGACATATACTTAATTTAAGCTCCAATTTTGATTCATTTTTTTCCTTTGCCTCTTCTACATCCCAAGAGGCAACTGGTGATAACTCCAAGGCAAAACCATAATTTGGGGTATGTGTTCTGCTTTCCTGCATATCTTCCACACCACAGATAATACACTCCTGCTCTGCTCCTGGGTTGCTCATTATGAGATTAGTTTATATTATGGATAGGTTCACAGCACAACTCACATTTCCAGATTTTATGTTTCTACACAACTATATTTCTCATAGAAATCCACAAACATTGTGTAAAATCTGTATGATTGCCCAAACATTCACAGCAACCTGAAGCTGGGGCATCTTATCCTTGACTGTAAGTTAAATACAATCATGAGTGAAGTAGAGCCAGCATTGAAATTTACAGCAGTGTCACTGTTATTCAATCTGTGACAAAGCTCACAATAGTTTCCTATCCCAAACACCTACCTAGTATTCTTTCTGTCATGATAATGTTCATCATGTGAGAGGATGTAATGTGTCTTGGTGGGAACAACATGGTGGAAACAGCTTGGTGGACCCAGTGCAGATGTTGGGAAGAAACTGCCTGCCCCAAATATCTCTTGGGGTTGATGGAGCTCCAGAGGCACTATGGTGTCCCGCATGGTGTGATGGCTCTGCCAGGTGCCTCTGTCCTGGTGCAGCAACACTTATGGGCAGGTTCAGTGGAGGGTTTGCATCCACGGTATACAGCTGGCAAGCAAAATGGGTAATCCAGCCCATGTAATGGTGTGCAGGCTGTATTTTAATTCTTGTGAACAGCAAAAATAAGGGAACCATACACCCACATCTATATTGTTATGGAAATATGCAGCAATTAATGTCAAGAGGAATCCATGGTAATGTGAGAGCTAAAACAAAACTGCGGCATTTTATTTGTTTGAATATTTAGCAAACGTGCAATGAACTCCAGAGCTGCCCAGTGGCTTTGTCTGCACTTCAGCCAAAGATGACACCAGTAGAATCCTTTTTCAATTAATTAATTTATTTTTCTGAAGAATTTCAGGCAGTGTGAAGCACCAGGTATTCCAACCAAAAATAGTGACATACTAAAAGGAGATGTACACATTGCTGAGCTCCTAGCATGAGCAAACATCTGCATCAATGTGCCAGCAACTATCATCTGTACTGTTCCCTCTGCTACTTTGGGACCATGAGGCCTAAAACAATTGCACCTTCAGAGCTCTGCAAAGTACATTCATTGCTTTCAAGAATAATCAAATTCCCCCATCTAATGTATATATGCCAGGAAATGTGGGTATTTCCAGGAGGCAGTAATAACTATTATTGCATTTACAAAAGGCTGCTAAAGAAAGTCTTCCGAAAGTAAATTTACTTTTGAGCTACCAGCTCTGAGCATGCATACGAGATGGGAGCTACCATGGTTTAGGTCATGTATCACATACCTATTTAAGTTTGCTTTGGACACAGAATGGAAGTAAGATGGCTTTTTTGATGATAACTTGTCCTCCCTCACCTGCACCTCAACTTTCACCAGCTTTAATACTACAGAGATGATTTTTCACTGACTGTAATGCCAATCTGAGCACTGAATATCCCTTACCACGTACTAGGAATAGGTCTGGAAGACTAACAGGGATGATACCAGATTTGATGAAAACATTTTCCTCCAAATAATGATTCTTTGAAATCATAAAAAAAAAAATCAACTTAATGAGACAGCCCAGCAGAATAATTGTGGCACATGTCGGCTACAGAGACCATGATTACTGTGTAGATGATGATGCTTGATATGGATGATGATGGAGAATAGCAACTGGAGAGATTTTCTGTAACCAGTATATCGCAAAGTATGACACTGCTTCAGTTATAATAAAGTAGTGCAAATCTGTACAGACTGTAATGCTGATTGAGTCTCTGGTAGCTCTCTCTTCCAGAGACTTCCTTAGTATTTCTGTGCATCTGGAAGTAACGAGAACTTTTCAAAAGATGCAGAAGTTAGCACAGCATTGTTCTTGCTTACATTTGATGGAAAATTGAACTATTTTAGAAGTGCTGATTTTCTTTGGAAAATTTTAATATATTTCAGCATGGATTGCATACTCTCTTGCTGTGCTTCAGTTCACATGAGGAGGAGCCCATGTGCATGCCTCACCTCCTGCTTCCTATTTATTTCTTATGTGTAGCTCCAGGGTGAATCATGCCAGGCCACAGCACATCACTGCAGCCCTTTGACAGAAACATAGAGGCACTGAGGGTAGACAGTGCCTTCTGCCCTTTCCCCAATTGTTCTGGTTACTGAATAAAAGCCTGGTGATGTATGTGAAGAAAAGCACAAACAAGTTAAGAATTACCAGCACAGGTGGAGGAAGCAAGCTTAGAAGAGTAAGGTCCCCTGCAAGCCCAGTGGAGAGAAGAGAAAACATACTGAAGGTTCAACACATGATAGAAGCTGTGGGAAGGGGAAACTGCAGGAGTCTCCTGCAGAAGAAAGAGACATCAGATCTGGTTTGTGGCACCAAGAGTTGGTGTAGAAGAGAACTGTTTTACCTATGTGCACAGCCCTGCACATGTCTCGAGTGACCTTCACTGAGCTTGCTAGTAAGCTATGCCTTTTGACATATGTTTTATCCTGCAATGGTGGCCCTGCAGACCTGGAACTTAGCTATGTAGTGCTGCTCAGCTCTGTTATCTTTTGCTACAGACGACTCAGAAGTCCTCCTGATCCTTCACTGACACCTGTGGATATAAGGCAGAATTACACATGCTGCCCCACTAAGTTGTGTGTTATAGCTCCCAAATCTTCTGTATGAAAATATTCTGCTTCCCAAAGATCTTGGCCTGATGAGAACCGGTTCTTCACTAGGTTCACAGTATGACACATATTATGCGTGTTTCTCTGCAATATTAATGTTTGTCAGCCCATCACTCATTCCTTATGGACAGTTCTCCATTTTGTGATTTATGGAGGAACTTCATGACACTCTTTATGAGGAGTGGCTGAGGGAGCTGGCATTGTTCAGTCTGGAGAAGAGGAGGCTCCAGGGTGACCTTTTTGCTCCCTGTAACTACCTGAAGGGCGGTTGGGGTGAGATGGGGGTTGGTCTTTTCTCTCGTGTGAAAACTGGTAACTGATTTTTAGCAGTACTGAAGAAATAGGCAACTCTGGATGATAGGACTAGAGGGAATGGCTTCAAGTTGCACCAGGGGACATTCAGACTGGACTTTAGGAAATAAACTGGAAACATACTTTTCTGAAAGAGTGGCCAGGTGCTGGAATAGGCTGCCCAAGGAGATGGCGGAGTCGCCAACCTTGGAGGTGTTCAAAGAATATTTAGATGTTGTGTTGAGGAACATGGTTTAGAGAGAACTATTGGTAATAGGTGAACAGTTGGACTGGATGGTTTTGTAGGACTTTTCCAACATTGCTGCTTCTATAATTCCATGGCTTTTGCTTTTTCTGAGTGCACACATAGTTGTGTGTTTCATAAGAGCAAAAGCAAGGCAAAGAAGTGTTTCCTTCAGGTAGAGCAGAAAGGTGTGAAGCATTTCTGCCCACAATTCTCTGGCTTCACCTGGTCAGGAGAGTGGAGGCAGGGTACAGAAGCTGGTTTCCTAAATAAATTACTAATTTTTAGAAGAAAAGTAACTGCTTATGTGAAACTTTTAATTAAGACCTAATTTTAGGAATAAGACGTATCATGCAATACCTGTATACTTACATAGGATTTAATGTTCAGATAGCATACCATTATAAAAGACTTAAAAAGAAAGGAGAAGAGCCAGTTGCCCCCATCCTGTCTCTCTCACCATCAAGGCATGTACCTGTTGGATTCAAAAGAGTAAGTGATCGGGTGCATTAATCATTGATATAAAGTATCGCCACTTATGTCTTTCTGTGTTTTGCTGCAATTACATATAATTAATAGTTAATTGGGAAACATTTCTAGTTTCTTTGTCTATGCCCTCTTCAGGCATCTTGATCATCTCAGCGTAACAGCAACTGTTATAAGATCATTTTGCCACAGATTCAGATCGCTAAGGTAAGATTGGCCCCATTTGAAGCTGCCCCTTGTAAGAGTGTGGCAGTCATTTGGGTGTCATTTGGGGTCACAGTGACCAGTCTGGTTAAATGTGACAGTGACTTTTCCTGTGTCAGGAGTGCCATCTCCCTGTCCTTCTTGTGCAGCAGAGACTTATGTGCTTTTTTGATAGCTTGATTTGTAATCTCTTCATTGCAAAATTTCTTAGTGCAATGGGTGTTTGAACAATCTGATTGCTACTTCTATGGCATATGGTAAGGCTTCTGCTCCCTGGCTGGAATAACTGAATTTCCCTAACTATTTTATTATGTGTTGAGTTGATCTCTGTGGTCTTTTGCAAATGAGTTGTGCCTGATCTCCAGCACTACTGAGAATAAGAGAAGAAAGCAACAACTCTTTTGCCATGTAGGGTGATGTTATTGGGTTTACTGGAAATTAAGAAGGGCATTAAACAGCAGGGCCTTGGCAAAGACCCTCTTGGCCTTCAGCAGTTAATGGGCCGTGAGCTAAAGCATTCTTCAGCCTCTGGTAGGGAAGTCCTGGGGGAGAGAAAATCTTCATGGCAGGACCTACTCTGTGCTTGCCATCACCAGATTTTAAACAGCAGGAGTGGGGCCTGACATGGAGGATCTTGATCACACACTTCGTTAGACTTTTTTTTAACCTTGTTTAAGGCCTTAAAATAGATGCAGGCATCTCTTATGGGAACTCATCTTACTTGGCAGCATTGACATCCTTTTCTGTATGCTGCTTGGTGATCTCTTTTCATCTGCCATGACGTCATTTCCACGGTAATCCAATTTCTATTCAATAATTAAATGAGGAAGTAGTTCAAAACATGCTGTCTGCAAATGTTTGAGATGAAGTTTCTTCTGGATGACTATCAGGAAAGCAAATGGGCAGGAACTTGCTTTAACAAGACTGTTCAAGATGCCCCTGTGTACAGTTTCCCCATCTGGTCTTGTAGCAATGGTCAGTGAAGAGCTGCAGTAAAATTGGAGAACCCCCAGACTCACAGCCAGGTTCCTTGTGCCTTGACACTTCTGGGTGCCTCTTTTTTTGTCATGTGTACTTTGCCACACCTATGTGTTCTTAGTAAGTTTCCTAGGACTTGTTTCTATTCAGCTGATTACTTTGCAGTTTCAACTGGCTCTCTGCACCTCTTCCATTGGGCTCTGTACTCCCCTCCCATCCAGCCAGGGCACAGTGTTTGCAGCACAGGCAGAGTTGCAAGGACAGGGCAGGTTTTGTGTCCCTGCCATCAAGAAGACAGTATGAAAGAAACAGATTGAAGCACTCCCTGCCCCAGGAGCCAAGTTGTTTAGGACTTTGGAAGAGTGAAGTATTTTTCCCTTTTATATATGCTTCAGAAAATGAGGCTAATAATGAAAATAAATAAAATTAGAAAAGCCTTTACCCTTTAGGGCTTTACTGTTCTTTCTTTTTATACACTTTTGTATGTATGTGATCTCCTAGTTTATAGGGGTGCTTCCCAAAGACACTGGTTGTTGTAGTTGAGCTTAATACTGGGAGAAGTTTATGTACTTCTCCATTTCCAACACATACTGTTAACCTTTCACAGGTGGCATCCAGCCACTTCAGACTAGTTTCTGCACAAATTTTAGACATAGTGTTTTCCAAGCTTTTACTCACTTTTTCAGTTTACCCTGATGACTGTGAGTGATAGGGTCATTCAGTTGTTGGGTGATGCCAAGTGTTTCATATAACCTTTTTAAAATCTGGGTGGAGAGATGGTTTCCATGGTCAAAATCAGCCTTTTCTGGAATTCCAGAGATTCATCACACTGATCTGTTCTGGGAGACTGGTAGCTTCTAAACAGTTCTTGATCTCTTGAGCATTTGCCATCTGGCAGCCACGGCAGGTATAGACATCATGAAACCTCTTTTTCCACAGCTTTCCTTTAGCATGGCTTATACCAGAAATGTATTTCCATAGAAATGTTCACTTTCTTCTCCTGTGATTCCCTGCAGGCTTCTGCCAGGGCTACCAGCTCTTACATCATTAATAACTCTCACTCCCATAGTAGTCTCAAATAATTCTACCATCACTGTTTAAAATACCAGATCACTAAACAACTATTCAAAATAAAGCCATCCAAATATTGCACTCTTCCTAGGTAATTTGGATACTTCTCCAGTAAATACATACTGTGTTTACCTTTCTGTTGGTACATTGTGCCTTTTATCATAATGACAGGAAGCACTCTGACTACTGAATATGTTAGAAAAAAACCACAGAAGGCATAGTTGGAGACAGCTGTAACAGCTTTCCCCTAAAATGAGGGTTTACAATGGTTTAAATCTGCAGGTTTACAATGATTTACTGTGATGTGGAAATCAGAATTAACCTTTCTTTTTCGGCACCTCTGGTTTGTATACAGAACTTTTGTACGAGTGATATAGTCCTAGTATGTTTTTTTTAAGATACAGTTCTCAGCAGATACTTCTGTTTTGGAGTGACAAAATAATGCATAATCAGAGGGGTAGCAAATATGATAGTACTCCTCAATTGAGGTCTCAAAAGACATTCATGAAAGAAATTCAAAAGAAATTCATTGGAAGAGAGCCTCGAGGAAAAACAACTCTAAAAACACTCCGGGCAGTTAACAGTTCTGCAAAACACATCCCAGGGGAGGTAACTTTCGGCTGTGATATGGTAGTAGTTCTGCAGACCCTCTGCTGAAGGTCAGCTCCATGAGGCATTCCAAGCCATGCACTCTTCCTCCAATTAGGGTCTGCCATCCCACAGCTTACTTGAACTTGTTTTCCTTTTAATCTGTAAGTGTCCTTGGTTCTCAGCCTTCCTTTCTCATGCTGTTAATCCTGTTCTACAGGATACTTTCTTGTATTCCAACAATGGTAAGTTAATGGTAGGACAAACTGTTAAACTAACCAAGTAGCCTCTAAGGGGAGAAAACGGTTCAAGTACTGCTTCTATATCATCATTTGTATTATGAACATTCCTTGATCCTTTGTGCAACCAGTACACACAAAGAATTGATGAAACTGAAACTTAATGTCTTCTGGTCATTTCCTATAGATATGGAAAAAATTAGGCTGAAGAATTTTCCCCTGATGTCACTGATTACACCCCATCAGATAAACTTGTTATCTAGCTTGTGTAATATTGTGAGGTACTGTAGCTCTTCATCTAAATACCTTTGCTCAGACTGTTATATTGAGATATGCTTTTTCTGCAGCTCCATCCCATTTATTTAACAGAGCTGACTCTATTTAATTGCTGCTCCAGCAGTTCTGAAGCCTTATTTGGATTCCATTATTGATGAGATTTCAAGCAACAAATTGAATTAATTCTATGCCTTATACATTTTAGCTCTGAAGGCAAACAATCAAAGAATTCAAGGAGAGTAATAAGTCTAGTTTCTGTGTAATCATATAGAAACAGCAAAATATGCCTTCCATAAGATGCCTAAACAAGCAGAATGCAAAGGATTCAACAGCCATTTTATTAGCAGCTACTGTTCATGTTATAGAACACTGTTGCTAACGTGACTGCTGCCTGTCTCATATTGGCCTACTGACCAATAACATTTCATTTTAAAATATACCTTAACAATTGGCCATTATAAGCCACTTTCAAATGCCTTCTTGATATAACAACTATCAAAATATGTTTTCTCAAATATTAACTGCAAACTGAATTACCGTGATAAGCATATAAAAATAGCATCAGTGTTATGCATCTGATATATACCAAGGCAAAACAGATTTGCAGACATTAGTGTTAACCCTAAATATTTATATAAAAAGACAAAATATAGTACACATTTCTGGAACTACTCAAACTCCTTCTCAAAGTCTGATGTCTGGGGTATTTGTGCTTTTAAATCTTGAGAAAGTTAAGGGATAATTTTTTTCATGCAGATTATTCATTAACTCCTGCACAGAAAAGAAACTGGATGTTTTAAAGCAAGCTGATATTTCCTGTTATTCAGGACTTGACTGATGGTTTAGGAAAACTAAGCAAACATCATAATAAGCCTCAATTACTTTAATCCGCACAGTTAATTACTATGTGTTTTTCATGCAGCTGGAATTACTGTTTTCTGAGTTAAGCATCACTGTGGGTAGCTCGCTGGAACATCTGTTCCATAGCTTTTAGTGGTCCCAAGGGTATAGTAGATAGTAAGGTGATCTGGAAGATCATTGTTGAAAAAGTCTCAGTTCAGTAAAAGGATTGAGTGGCACAGCTTCAGCTCAAACATTATCTGCATTTCTGGTCACAATGACAGTGAGAGGGAATTGGGGAGTTTGTGGGAAGCGAAGACAAAGAGGAATAACCAGAGATACTGACTTTTTAGAAAAGCTCTTGAAGCTCTGCAGAGTAAAGCACACCGTGTAGAAACATTTCAGGTGGTAGAGATGGTGGTGAGGAGAAGAGGGAAGAGAAGGACTCCATGGGGAGGTGGATACTGGGAGAACTTGAAAGAAGATGGAGGTTGTTGGGAGGAAAAGGATGTTTTAGCAGCTTTCAGTTTCAGTGAGTGTGCAGAAGTGCTTGAAGTTTAACAAAGGAAAGGAATGAGTTCCTGACATCTGTGGCCCTTGGGCCTCAGCAGGGTGTGGCTCCCTGCCCTCAGCCCCAGCTTGGGCTTTGACCAAGAAAAGAGCAAGGAGCAGGCTCCGTTCCTGGACTGTTAAAGCCTGAGATAAGTTTTCTTCTTTGGAATTTAGGAGCTCCAAATTCAATCAGCAAGATGTTTGGTCTTAAAAACAAAAACAAACAACTCCCAAAATTCAGAAAAGAAATAGTGCTTTTTCTTATCCCTGCCCATCAGTCCTGAAGTTTGTCTTGTTGGAGTTGATTGAAGAACTGACAACAGGGGGAATTTAATGTGCATTTGCCATGAAATGATTGAACACATGCTGATGAGACATCCTTCCAGGCATACTGAAGTACCAGGGATGCTCATTTCAGTAAGTGTCATGGGATGCAACAGAAGGTAGCTTAATAATCAAGTCAGAAAAATGGCCTGAAGAAATGTGGGAAAGCTGAAGGAGGAGCTGAATCCACACCATACTTCAGACTGATGATCCAGAGGGGTCTGCAACCTGACCCCTGTGCAAAGCACACCCATGGAGTGCTCCAGACCTCTCCATGAATGGACATCTCACAGACTCTTTGGCCAATCTGTTCCAGTACTGTTTGACGAAATCTGATATGGGAAAATTTCTGCCATAAGGGCCAGACAAAAGAGAAACAGAAATTTCATCTGCTGCAGACGTTTTGGTTAGAGGCCAGTCTCAAGGGCAAACTGATATCAAGTCCCAGAGCAAATTATCTCTGCGGGTTTTTTAATGCAGTGTTCTGAATCTGACGTTTTTTTTATTTTTGTAAAGATCTCTGCATACCTTGAGAAAAATTGCTGAACCACTGACATATCTGTGTGTTGTTGAACAAGACATTTGTACTGCAAAACATTAGTAAATGGCAGGGTTGTAAAAATACCACCTCTTTTGAAATGTTATGTATCATACTGTCCTTGCTGCATTGCTGTGTAGTGGGTGCCTTTGATATTCACCTTTGCCTTCAATGAAGCTTAATTAAAAGAAGTAGCTAAAAAAGAAACTGTGATAAAATAGTACCCATTTTAAGAGAACTGTCAGCACTTAAATTTGTATGTTATGTATAGGGGTGTATATCACTGTAATTTCCAAGACACATCAGGCTCTTGCAAGGAAAAATAAAACCTCATCACAGCAATGGCTGTTAGCAATAATACCAGTGTTTATTTTCTTTTTAATTTTTTTCTCCTTAAAACTTTTGTGTAGATATCCAAGAAAGATGAGGGAATTTGAATTTACGTCTGTGGCATTTACAGCCTAGTCAGTGCCAGTTACAACTCTAGCTCTCATCTGTTCTAAGTGAAGCGTGGGAAGAGGCCCATGCTAATGACCCAATATTAGAGATAATATTAGAGATTTCTTCTGAAGGAGGACTGAGCCACAGATGGCTCCAAGTGCAAGGCAAGAGAGCTTCTTGTATGTGCCTAGAAATACAACTGCCTCTTTTGTAGGAGCTGACAGCCTACCTAGTGCTGTATGGGAAGTACAAGAAAGGCAGTCCTTTCTTCAAAAAGCTTGTAAATTAAAGATTTTTCCCCTAATATATTTCCCCACTGAGGCATGCAGAAGCTGGACTAGGGTCAGCATATATGTATAAAGAGAGCACAAGCTGCGCTGAAAAAAATCCCAGAACATGGAAGAACCCTGTTTTTCAGGATGCAACCATATCTCCTTGGCCTGGAAGCCTCACAAACTCTATCCACAGAGAAACTCAGTTTGGAGTTTGACTGAAACAGAAGCAGAACAAACCTGAGTTTTGCTCCTTGTGGGTGTTGGTGTTCCTGACTTGCATCTAGAATTGGAATGATGGCTGTAGATGAAAGTAATTGACTTTTAGAACCAAACTTCCTATCAGATTGATCAGAACTTGAGGCTGAAAATGTGTCCTTAGACAAATGAAAAGGTGCTGTCATCTCAGTGAGCATTTTACTTAAGTAATCCTTCCCCCTGTAAGAGTGGGATAATGCGTCCAAATTTACTTTTCCTGGCTAGTGAGACAGAATTGAGTTCAACAGGATGGATGAGGGACCTACACACTCTTCTTCCGAGCTACAACTTCAATAAATTAGTCAGTGAGGTAGATTGTTAGGTTATGATACATTTTTTTATGAGACCTTTTGATTACCAAAGGTGTTTTTAGTTTGCAGAGATTGAACATATTACAAAATATTGGAAAACTTTGTCTTCTTGGGTAAAGTCGTAAAAGAAGTCTGTTATCTTTAGTGTACTCTCTCCCAAATTATTCTTCTCATGGTCAACTCTTGAAAATAAAGCAGTATGTATATTTGTGAGGCTACAGATATATGCT
This sequence comes from Cyrtonyx montezumae, assembly GCF_038088225.1. NCBI lineage: Eukaryota > Metazoa > Chordata > Aves > Galliformes > Odontophoridae > Cyrtonyx > Cyrtonyx montezumae. The sequence continues at coordinate 3,753,453 of NW_027072035.1, forward strand.
GCATAAATATTCAGCTGATATACTTCATTGTGCACAATAGAACATAGCACATAGTCACTTATTCTGAATAAGTATCTGAACTCCGCAGTAGCAATTGCTAGTTTATAGTGTTTGATTTTTATCAATTACTACATAAACTTCCTGGACAAGATGAGCAAGAAGCCAGTAATTTTTTTCTAATATTGAATCCTATGAGCATGTCTCTTGCTGCTGAGCTATGCCACTTCTGACAACAGTGCCCGTTATACCATAGGTAGTTTCTTCTGTTTGAGCAGAGAGATGGTTCCTTCCCAATGGGACTTTGAGTGGCACTGAAGTGTCTCATTGCAGTGACCTGTTCACTTAGATTTCACTGTATGTGCCAAATGAAGCTATTGTCACAGTCTACAGTTCTCTTGAATGTAATTCAGTGGTCTAGCATAAATATGTAAGCTTTGCAATCTCTAAAGGCTGGGAATCAATATTCATTTTCCCTTTGGGCTATGGTAAATCTGCAGGAGTACAAGCTGAGGCTGGCTGCTTCCTTTGTGTTAGTCATGCCTGGTGTTTCTTGCCTAAGCATGATGAGTAGGACACGGCTCCGGGCTGTCTATCAGCAGCCCCATCTGCCCCAGGATGTGGAGCACAAGAAGGGAAGGATATGAAGACATTTCGATCTACCCTCTTATCCCCTCCCATTTAATGCCTAGTCACTTTTGAGCATTAGATGGTATTTTCTCTGGGTTGACAAAGGTGAGTCTTGGGAAAGCCAGTGCTGCCTCCTGCTTTGTCTCTTGCTGGGCACTAGCAGCTAGGCAAACAAAGGGTCAGCCTTAGTGCATCAACTTAAAATCATATCTCCAACATTTAGTAAACATTTTCAAAACTTCAAGGACCCTTGCAAAACTTTTGTCTTTCTGTTGATCATCAGTGAGTACTGTTGTTGGGCAAATGCCAGAGTCCTTGGCTTTGAAGTCTTTAAGTCTGAACCACCTCAGCTTTATTTCAAGTTGACTATACGTCCCAGTCTCTGATAAGAAATATCTTATTCACATGTGAGATGGAAACAGCAAGCCTGCATAGAACTCCTCAAATGTTAGCCATGCATGTATGTGCCTGTGAGTATACCCTGTAGCCAATTTGCTTGGAACAGAATGAAGGAAATATGTTAAAGTTTCATATCAATGCCCACAACAGTTATATCTGCTAATAAGGGGATATTAAATAACCTGTCTGTGGCTGATTGTTGGGAAGAGTAGCTTACAGCTATAAGTGTGACAAACTTGGGAAAAAACTGGAAAGAAAACTGTGGTGTGAAGTAGATCAAAGGGATCCTCTGCAAAAGAAAATGTTCTATTTAAGCAGTGAGACTTCAGAAAGTTTTGGTGTCAATTATACTAATAATCTTCACAATGAACACAATACCAGGGTCTGGATAGAAAAGGCTAGACAGCAGAGAGCCAGAAAGAGCACTTGGAGGAGCTACATGTGGTGCAGTGATATGTCTGGTATAAGGCAAGCCAGAGTTGTGCATTTCTGGTTAGCAGACTGAATAATGCTTCGGAGATACCACACTTGCTTGGAGATCCTTACTTAAAGAAAACCACCGAAGGAAAAAGTCATTTGGTTAGACACGTATGATTTTATAGCCTCCGCTGATTTATTTTGGGAGAAAATACTTGTTAGAATTATGATCTGCAGAAGACAAATTTCTGAAGGATTTTTTTTTGTAGAAAAGTTTCCTTTATTCAAAGTGGTAACAAGGAAATCTTTTTTAAAATCAGTACATTCCTGCCCCAGCCTTGTCAGACCTAAGTTACAGTCTCACTGAAAACCTATCTTTAAGAAACAAAACAAATAAATCAAACAACAGTTTCCTAAATGAGAAACAATTATAAAAAGTATACATTTCAGCTAGCCCCAGTGCCTTGGTGAAGTGTTTCAGGTGCATCAACAGAGGGCAGGATTCCCATAAAAATCACCCTGACTGGTCATTCAAATGAGGCCTGAGTGATTCATAGTTAATGCTCTGATACTTCAATTTTGGAGGAAAAAAGCATCTTCTGAGACTCCCTGGAATCAGTGTGAGTACAGTGTTTGGGGAAGGACATGTCTTTTGTGAGGGAATTAATGCATCTATGCTAATAAATGGCCATTATCATAGAATCTTAGAATGGCTTGAGTTGTAAGCAACCTTAAAGATCACTGAGGACCAATGAACTTGCTGTGGACAGGGTTATTAGCCACAAGATCAGGCTGCTCAGGTTCCCATCCAACCTGGACCCAGGGGACATCCACAGTCCCTCTGGGCTGCCTCAGTACCTCACAACCTTCTCCCTGCAATTTTTCCCCTGACATCTAATCAAAATCTCCCATATTTTAGTGTAAAGCCATTCCCCTTGTTCTATCATTAACCATCTGTGCAAAAAAGTTGTTTTCCCTCCTGTTTTTAAGTTTCCTTTAAATATTGGAAGTCTGCAATGCAGTCTTTCTTGGACCTTTCTCTTCAGAGTGAAACTCTTTCTTAAGAGAGGTCCCCCAGTCCTCTGATCTTTTTATGGTGCTCCTCCAGACCCATTCCAACAGCTCCACAATCTCACTGGGCAACAGTGACTGAAACTGGCAGTGGCTTTCAGGAATTTCTTTTACCTTGGGTATTTACCTATGTCCACTGGTAATATGAAATTGAGGCTTGTACAAGCCGTGAGTCACCAAGATATGGCATGGAGGATGTCTGAGATGAGACTCTAATTATGAATGTAAAAGATAGTAGCAATGGAAAAATAAAAAGAGATCCAGTAAATATTGTGCTCATGCTTTAGTTTTGTTTTTCCCTTTATGACTAGTCTAGGTGGTTTCTGTCTTCTTAGAATTTGTTACACAAAACTCTAAACAAAAGCTAATAGCTCAAAACAAAGTGAGCAGAAGCAAGAGTAATGTGCTCAGTGTTACAGGCAGCCCTCTACTGAGGCAGGAAACAGCTGTGACTGGCAGTGACTTCCCCATTTCTGACTTGGGTACTACTGAAAGATAAATGTCATAAAACATAAGGTTTAGACTCTGCTGTACCTCATGTTTTTGACTTAGTGCTAACATCCCCATTCACTCCTTACCCTACAGTTACCCTTGAACAGGCAGCTGTGATGGAGGAGATCATATGCTGATCCAATTAACATTCCCTTGAGAGCCTTTAGAAGGCAGATCTTTGCTTGGTATAGGTCAGCATGGCTTGCAGGAGATGACATTTTGAGATTCACTCTCCTTTGAGACTAATCAGATGCTGCATGGATTAAGTTCACATGTTTTGCAACATGGGTTGGGCCTTTGGATCTTGGAAGGAGGAAGCAGGCTAGGGTGTTGGCTGGGTACAGCAAGTTGGCCTGGCCTCCCAGTGTACTTGGAAACCCCCTTGTTTTCTGTGGGTCCTCAAGCTTCTAAACATCATAAACATTTCTACTTTGCCGCCTCCAAGGCCCACATGGGTTCAGAGGTTTGTTAACTCACCTGTGAGAGAAAGGACAAACACGCTCACCATCATTCCCCTCTCTTCTTGGTAAGGTGGCCCAAAATTGGATGGCTGAAACATTTCTTGCTTCCTGGAAGTGACCTCAATTCAGGAATGAGCTGAAGTCTGAGCTGGAGATTTCATGGGGGCAGCTGGCAGTCTAGCCAAAGCCAAGCTTGTGTGAAGCCTGTGCATTAAAAAACATTTAGGGAGATAGATCTGGGGCTGGCAGTAATAATACAATGTAAGACCAAGTGCTAACGCTGCTATCTTTTTAAATTTGTTGAGCATGTAGGAAGAAAGAAATAAGCAGTAGCCTTTCAGACACTGATGTGTTGATAAATGTTTTTATTTTCACAGCTTTAACAGCTGATAGTGAATTTTACCATTTTAATAAAGAATATCCTTCTGCAGAAAAGTGGTGGCTTTCTTGGATGCTTAGTGTCTTGGCTTTGAGTTTGCTTGATGTTTACTCTTTGTTTTGCTCTCATATACCCTTCTAGCTTGATTAATGTTTTGCTGAGTCACAGCCTTGTCTTTAATTTCCCGGTCAGCTGGATGCTGGCAGTGGTTGTGTGGGCATGTGTGCTGCAGTGCTGGGCAGTAGCACAGCTCCAAACACCAGGGCAAAGAGGCAACAGAGGGACAGCTTGTGCTTGGCTGTAGGGTTTGCATTTGGCTGCAGTCACAGGGAATAACAACAGAGGAGTATAGTTGCCTGTACCAAAAACTCTTGCTTCAGAAATATTCTTTATCCATAAAAAGCCTATTTTTAATTGAGTATAAAACAATCTGTGAGGGGAAGAAATTGGTCTGTTGATGTACTGTGCTTCTGCCAGGGAAGGAGCATCTGTTCTGAAATGCTACTACACCTAATGCAAAAAAAAAAAAAAAAAAAAAAAAAAAGGCCTAAATTTCTGTTTTAACTCCAGAGAAATCAAATAAGGCAATTGCTACATCAGCTGTGGTCCTTTTGGGTGGTAACTGAGGAGAGGTGTTCTAATGCCATGATTAAGTAACTCATGCTGCCAACGATGCTTCTTTAAGCAAAGAAGTCAGTAGGAACATGGTCACTGTAGACTTGCTGACTCAAATTTTCCTTGTTCCAGGGTCAAAAAGTGAGTTGCTAGATTCAGTCCTGAGTAAGCTGTTTGAAGACATCCCCTTCAGGGGCATACTTTGAAAAATCTGTCTGGAGAAAAGATGAGTGACTGTGGCTGTGATTGCTGTGGCAGTGAGCATCACTGCTGGCCCACTGGAAGCTAGTGCATCAGAGTTAGGGGAAAAAGCCTGTCATAGTTAGGCTTCCTTGCCTAGGAAGATGTAATACTCTTTTATACCCCCCAGTTATTATGGTCCTACTCAGTTTTTCTGTCCAAAGGAAATTTGTTCAATTTATTTTGACTTAAGATTTTATCAGCAGTGTTGTGTATGTTTGAGTCTTATAAAGGCATATCTAATAAACTCAATAGTTTGATCAGAGATTTTGGAAAGTAATATAACTCAGTTATGGATTAATACAATAATAGCATTCCCAGAGACACAATCTTGCCTATTAATTTTCCCTGTGAGAAGGGTTTTTTGAAGATATATTTAATTGTTCATGTTACCTTTTACAAATATTTGGTATGCTAGAAGGCAAGGAAAATGTTAATTTATAGTTCTATATATTATAGATTCCTGCATACATTTTCACTTGCAAAGCTGATGCAATGCAGAATGTAGTCACAACTGCTCTGACAAAGATATGAGAATATAAAACAACCCATGATTTTGACAAATTCAAGATGTTAAAAAAAAAAGGTGACTGAAAAAAAAAAAGTCAATTTAGAACCCAGTTTTATGAAGGGCAGAAAGTATGAGCCTGGGAAATACTGACCTGTTAGCCTCACCTCTGTGTCAGGGAAGATCCTGGAGCAGATCCTCCTGGAAGGTATGCTAAGACACATGGAAGAGAGAGAGGTGATGCAGGATAACCAGCAACCAGCATGGTTTCACCAAGGACAGGTCCTACCTGACCAACTTCATGACCTTCTACAATGATGTAACTGCATCAGTGAACAAGGGAGGAGCCACTGATATCATCTATCTGGACTTCAGTAAGGCCTCTGGCAGGATTGCCAAGGACAACAAGAAGTGGACAGACTCTAGACTGTAGAGGAAGCAGTCCATGAGATTTCTAGAATGTGTGGATGATTGCTTCCTGACACAGCTGGTGCAAGAGCCTACCAGGGGAGATGCCTTGCTAGACCTGCTCTTCACTAACAGGGAAGGACTAGCAGGAGATGTGAAGGTTGGAGATTGTCTTGGCCAGAGTGACCATGAAATAGTGGAGTTTGCTATTCTTGGTGACGTCAAGAGGGTGACTAGCAAAACTGCTACCTTGGACTTCCGGAAGGCAGACTTTGACCTGTTCAGGATGCTTGTTGCAAGGGTCCCTTGGGACTTGCTACTGAGGGGAAAAGGGGTCCAGGAAGCCTGGATGCTCCTCAAGATGGAAATCTTAGAGGCACAGGAGCAGGCTGTCCCGGAGTCCCGTAAGTCGAGCCGGAGGAGAAAAAGACCAGTGTGGATGAACCGGGGACTTTTGTTGAGACTCCAAGAGAAAAAGAGAGTCTATGTCCTCTGGAAGATGGGACAGGCTACTTGGGGTGACTACAGAGAACTGGCCAAGATTTGCAGGCAGAAAGTTAGAAATGCAAAAGCCCAGCTTGAACTTAGACTGGCTACTGCAGTAAAGGAGAACAGGAAATTCTTTTACAAATATATTAACAGCAAGAGAAAAACTAAGGAGAATTTCTCTCCTTTACTTGATGAGGCAGGGAATGTAACCACAGATGATAAGGAAAAGGCTGAGGTTCTCAATGCCTTCTTCACATCTGTCTTTAATAGACAGAGCAGTTGTCCACAGGGTACTTGCCCTGATGTGGAAGTCCGGGACGGGGCGAATAATGCACCCCCTGTGATCCAAGCAGAGGTGGTCAGAGATCTTCTCCTCCATCTGAACTGCCACAAGTCCATGGGACCAGATGCTATCCACCCAAGGGTGCTGAGGGAGCTGGCAGAGGTGATTGTCAAGCTGCTTTCTGCCATCTATCAGCAATCCTGGTTGTCTTGAGAGGTCCCACAAGATTGGAGGCTTGCTGATGTGACTCCCATCTACAAGAAAGGCCGTAACAGACCTGTCAGCCTGACCTCAGTATCAGGGAAAGTTATGGAGCAGATGATCTTGAGGGAGATCACACAGCACGTGCATGGCAACCAGGGGATCAGACCCAGCCAGCACGGGTTCACAAAGGGCAGGTTGTGCTTGTCCAACCTCATTTCCTTCTATGACTGGGTGACTAGACTGGTAGATGAGGGAAAGGCTGTTGATGTAGTCTACCTGGACATCAGCAAGGCCTTTGACACGGTCTCCCAGAGTATTCTCCTGGGGAAACTGGCAGCCCGTGGTGTGGACAGGTTCACTCTTCTCTGGGTGGAGAACTGGCTGGAGGGCCGTGCCCAGCGGGTAGTAGTTAATGAAGTTAAGTCCAGCTGGCATCCTGTTACGAGTGGTGTCCCCCAAGGGTCAGTAGACAAGGGGATTGAGTGTACCCTCAGTAAGTTTGCAGATGACACCAAGTTGGGAGGATGTGTCAAGCTACCTGAGGGTAGGGAGGCCCTTCGGAGGGATTTGGATAGGCTGAATAGCTGGGCTGAGCTCAATGGGATGAGGTTCAATAAGACCAAGTGCCGGGTCCTGCACTTTGGCCACAATAACCCCATGCAGTGCTATAGGCTTGGGGCAGAATGGCTTGAAGAATGTATAAAGGAAAAGGATCTGGGGGTGTTGGTTGATGGTCAGCTTAACATGAGCCGGCAGTGTGCCCAGGTGGCCAAGTAGGCCAACGGCATCCTGGCCTGTATTAGAAATAGTGTAGCCAGCAGGAGCAGGGAGGTGATCATCCCCCTGTACTCAGCTCTGGTGCGGCCGCACCTCGAGTACTGTGTTCAGTTTTGGGCCCCTCACTACAAGAAGGACATTGAGGCCCTGGAGCGTGTTCAGAGAAGGGCAACAAAACTGGTGAGGGGTCTGGAGCACAAGTCTTCTGAGGAGCGGCTGAGGGAGCTGGGATTGTTTAGTCTGGAGAAGAGGAGGCTCAGAGGAGACCTTATTGCACTCTACCACTTCCTGAAGGGGGGTTGTGGTGAGGAGGGGGTGGGCCTCTTCTCCCTGATAAATAATGACAGGACGAGAGGGAATGGCCACAAGTTGTGCCAGGGAAGATTTAGATTAGACCTGAGGAAACATTTTTTCTCTGAAAGAGTGGTCAGGCACTGGAATGGCCTGCCTAGAGAGGTGGTTGAGGCACCATCCCTAGCGCTTCTTGAGAAGCATTTAGATGAGGTGCTAAGGGATTTGATTTAGTAGTTCAGTGGGTAGGGATGGTGATAGGAGGATGGTTGGACTAGATGATCTTGTAGGTCCTTTCCAACCTAATGAACCTATGAACCTATGAACTCTTTAGCAGGCTCTGCTGTGGTAAGACAAGGGGAACTGGTTTAAAACTAAGAGAGGGAAGATTTAGATTGTACAAATAAAAAGTCTTTTACAGTGAGGATTGCGAGGTGCTGGAACAGGTTGCCCAGAGAAGTGGAGGGCGCCCATTTCCTGGAGACATTCAAGGTCAGGCTGGACAGGGCTCTGAGCAACATGATCTAGCTGTAGGTGTCCCTGTGTAAGGCAGGAGAGTTGGACTAGATGATCTTTAAAGGTTCTTTCCAACTCAAATGGTTTGATGATTCTATTGTATGATTCTGTCTATGTGTCTACAAAGTAATAAATGTATATAAAGCAAGTATACAAGTAATATTATATAATATTATAATTATATATTATGTAATATTGTAATATAAAATAAGTAATACGAATATTATATATATTAATATACAAATAATATAATAAAAATACAAATAAACAAATACAAATATATATATATATATATAAAATATAATCCTAGTCAAGCAGATAATTGGACCATGATTTTGGTACATCACATATTTGATCTGGGGCATGACTGCACATTAGAAAAGTGAATAAACACTAGAAATAGGCTAATTTTGTTCCATTCTTTTCTGTTTTCTACTTACCTGAAAATCAGGATGGTATTTTATGGTCTCAAGCTTGATGACTACTGACAGCAAGTGTTGTACCAGAGGGAGTATAGCACTTGGTGTCCTGCCCAGCAGACCTGGGGTGCTGCATTCTCCCCTTTCAAATTTCTGCCTGATTTTGATCACGTGTGCACAGTTTTGCATTTGTAAATATAAGAGCTAAAACAAGATTTGTGGAAACAGTGAATGAGCAGTATTTACAGTGAGTAAAATCCTATTGATTCTCCCTGTTTGGAGAAAGATCAAGGTTCTGGCTAACCAGCCCAGAGCCCTTAAGTCATATACACATCTTCAAGTTAGCCTATTGAACTCCCTTTAAGGTAAACACAAACAGTGTTTTAAGGGCTTTCATTCTCTATACTCAACTATTGTCTAGTACAGTGTCTTTGCTTTCTTGTTTGAGTAATTGCAGCACCATCTGTGTCAAAGGGAGGTATTTATTCCATGGGGTTTATGAAAAAAACTGTGAATACAACACTTGAACACATTCAGTGCCAGTGGAGATCTGTAAAAACCTGGAGATGCTCCAAAGCAGCAGTTAGCTGGCATTCCCTAGGCTTCCCAGAAGGATGTGACTGGGAAAAATGGGAAACATGAATGGCCAGGAAGCATATTGATGGTGGGGCCTGTAGGGACTCAATCTGCCTTCAGTAGGAAAAAGCTGTGTCACAGCTTTTCACAGGAGGGGGGGGTTCCTGATGCTCCTAGAATCATGCTTTGTCCCCTCTTTCTTGGAGAGGGTATTTCATGTCTCTGCTGTGGAGTGACAGAAATCAGACTGCATCTCTACTAGGTGATCTTTAAGATCTCCTCATGTTGAGTGAGGTGAGGTGAATAACAGCATATACTTTATCTACATTGACTGTAAGCTGAATTCTTCATTCTTCCTTGCTCCCTGTTCCAGAATGTATCTTACCAAATTAAATGTTCTGCTTTCTAAAGTGGAAGTTCAATCATTGTGATTTTTTTCATTGTTATTTAAAATTATACTTTAATCAAGTAAAAATCATACAAAAATCTTAAATGATACGTGCACAAGTACTTCTGCGTTTGTGAGCCTACAGTAATCTTCACATAAGCAAATTCTGCCCTAACATCAAGCTTGAGACCTTAAATTACCATCCTGATTTTCACGTAAGTAGAAAACAGAAGAGAATAGAACAAAATTTCATTTCAGCTGCTTATTCACTTTTGTAATATGCAGTCATGCCCCAGATCAAATATGTGATGTACCAAAATCATGTTCAAATTACCTGCTTGACTAGGATTTATTTCCAGACAAGGACTTTCTTGACCATAGAATAAGCTGTTTAACTTGTCAAAACATAGCTTTTCTTCAAGGTATGTATTGTTTACATACTTTAGCAAACAAAGACATTTGTTTTTTAACTGTTCTGATATTCAGAAGCAATTTTGATTAGCTGTTAAGTATTTTTAGCCTTCCAGCAGCAGAATGTAGACATAATTGCTTTGTGAGTGCATGCTTTGGTATCTGTGCAATTTCACATTTGGAAAAATGAATTTTTATCATCCTGAAATTCTTTTGATTGATAAAGAAATATGATTTAGAATTTGTTACACTCTTCAGGATTAAATTTTGAAAATCTATAATGTATTTTTCTGAATAATATAGTATATGAGATGAATGATTACTTCGAAGCGAATATTCATCCCACATCCCTACTGTCTGTAAATAGAGAGTTACTTCAGGCTATATTCCGAAACCATTTGCAAAAGACAGTTTATTGTGCAGGTTCAAACTTTTTGGCTTTAGCACTCATTTTGCTGATACAAGTTCTCCTGTCTGGAAAAATTAAATTAAAGTAAAATAAAATAAAATGTTATTTTTTATTTCTTTAATAAGAAACAGGTAGGAAAAATTCTTTCTTCCAGGGCTTCAGACAGCTGTGCCCACAGATAAAATTATCTGTACTGGAGCCAAGTCTTCATTTTTTTTTCCCTCAGGTGAGAGAATGAACACTGTTACTATATTGGGCAACATGTGAATTTTTTGTGTGTTATCAAGACATATCACATAGCTATGCACAGGTCTAGAAAAAAAATCTATCACAAAGGGAATGGCTACGAGTAGTGTTATAATACAATGATTAATGTATTTTGCCATCCCATGTATTTTCTCCCTTCTTGGCAAGTACAAGCTTAGATTCATAAACTTTGCTAGAAGCTAGGCTAAAATGTCTTTTGTGATCTGCTCCATTTGCATGGTGCCTTACAGTTGACAAGTTACTGTAAAGCCTATGGCATTTATTATTATCTTCCTAGATCTGTGCAGAATCAATTCTCTGATCCTTCTAAGAAGTTTAGTAACTCTGTTCAAGGGGTTATTTGAACTGTTATGGCTTATTAGTGACTGTCACACTCAGGATGTATACACAGATTTGCTTGATCACTTTAAAATATATAAATAGAATTTATGTTTAACTGTAGGTCATTATCACTCTTCCTGCTATTTACATCCAGAGCACTAGGCTGAAACTGGCTCAGTGCAAACAGTGTTTAATTCAAGATAAATTCGTCTGATATAACTAGCCTGAGATGCCAAAAGCAGGAATTATATAGGCTAGTCCTTAAGGATTCATTTCAGACAGACAGGAACTGTTTAGAAAACAATTTTTCAGATGTATCTTTCTGGAGACTGAAGTTATTTCTGAAAAAATTCTACTGTCAATGATGTATGACTCCAGCACCACCTTCACCAGAGTTCCTCACTCTCCTCCAGGCCCACTACGCAGACAAAAAGCCCATCTCTTCCCAGTTTGTCTTTGTCTCAATAATATGGCAGCAATTTGACAGGTAAGCAGTGCAACACACTGAGCACATGTGGTTCCAGCTTTCCTCTCCTTTTGGGTGCAAAATTTTGCACCACAAAAGCTTGAAGATTGAAAAGCTTGTACTTCAGAAGATTGAAGTACAAGTGCTCTCACACATTCCCTGTCATTTGTGTGGCCAAAGCAACTACTGATGTCACCTTACATCAATAATAACATTAGTTGCCTCATGTACTAAAGTGGTTCCAGTAGAAATGGGCATTTCCATGTTGACAAATATCTTGTGAATATCCTCCTTGTTAAGGAATCACATTCTGAGATAGACAAACATTCAGGGAAAAGGAAGGAGGATTTATTGGCTGGGTGTATGGTTACAAATTGGAACCATTTAAATCTATAAAACCAAAATAAAACAGTTAATGTAAGCAAAATCTAAGTTGTACTACTTTTAAGATATTTGCTTGGCATAGTAGCTTGTGTGGATTAAAAACTCACTGTATGTGTGGTTAATCTAATCCAGTATTCACTAATGATTGAAGCAGTATTGAAACATGGAAGAAAAGGTATGAAAATGGGTGGTAATCAATTAACCAGTATAGAAGAGAACTTTTTATATTATCTTATTTGACAGGAAAATGCTGTGTGCATTAAATGATGGAAGCACTATATGTGTGCTTAGAATTGTCCTGACCCAGACTCAGGACCTTACTTTTGCTCTAGTTGAACTTCATGAAATTTGAGCAGGCCCATCTCTCAAGCCAGGGTCTCTGAATGGCATCTATTCCCACCAGCATGTTTGACTGCACCATGTCCATCCAGCCTATATTCTCCTTTCTTTAGACTTAACACTATGGAATAAATTTCATGAGTTAAACTATGCTTAGGAAATGACTATACAATTTGAAGTGCACCATTCTTCACATGAATATACAGGAGAACAAGTAGAAAACCTTACCCTGCTCTTTCTTAGCTTCCCTGTGATTCTTACAAGTCATCATTTATTTGCAGTTATTTGTCTGTAACTTATCATCATGATCCTAGACAAACTGAAGAGACTGAGTTTACTTCCAAAGTCACCTGAAGAAATTTTAGAGTCTATATATTATGGTCATCTCCAGGCATCTCAGGTGTATGATCTTGCACTGTATTTGGCTTTCTGATGATCTGAGGCTGGGTGGATCTGGGCAGTATCTTCTCAGTGTTTCTCAGCCTGGCCTTGATATATCCTACAGCTGTAAAACGCTGAGCTGGCAAGCATCCATGAAGCTGAGCGTTCATGCCTTGTGTTTCTCCTTGTTTGGTGATAGCTGTTTACTGGTCATCCTAAGTAGCCGTTTTCAGCTCTGAAGAGAGAATTGATTCTCTGCACTGCAGATGTGCAGGGACTACACCAATGCATTGCAACAGTATGGGGAAATGGTTTTTGAAATGAGTATACTAATGAATTTATTCCAGCAATCCAAATTTAAACCTTGCTATAACAAAAGTCATTGTTTAGGTTCATTAGTCAGATGAAATAGAGCAAAACAATTTTGAATGCCTAATATTTGACACAAGCTCTTTGATTGCAGAAATTACTTCATGAATTATCTCTGAATAACATATATTTTACATGAGTCCTTTACTGCTTGTTGACAGCACAGAAGAAATTTGTGAACTGTGTGATTTAGGAATTCCAAATTAAAGGTGTCCTGTGATGTGTTCCTCTTCCTTTAATTTTTCAAAAACGATAAAACTTTAGTAACAGCTCTCAAAAAATTATATCTTTCATCAAAAATGGTTTTCTATTTCTCAATTCTTATGTTACTCAACTTTCTTTTTTTTTGTTTTCAATATCTTCCTCACTCTAAGTGGAAGCCTGAGTGCTCACCTTATATTTTAAAGGAAATCTGCAACACTTTGCAGGATTTGAGATCTGGTGCACTGCTGTGATGAGATGCAGACTGTAAAGCATACGTGTCCAACTTGCTAGTTTTTTGTTTCCCTCCTTTTGTATGTTTTAATAAAAAATGCTTAAAAATATCAAACATATATATTAAAATATTAAATAAATAAATAAGTGTTGTTACTATAGTAAATATTTTATATGTGGCCCACAGCAATTCTTAACTCAGTGTGGCCCAGGCAATGCTGTAAATCATTACATTTACCACAAGAATATGGTTCTTGGTGTGGTGAAGTGTTTAAATCTGTGTGGTACTTTGAACATGCTTGATGTCCTATGCTGAGCCAAGCTGTGGGATTTTGGGGAGAGATGCCACTGGCGGTCAGGAAGTGCATGTGCCTATGGAGGGCCTTCAACCACGTGCAGCTAGAGAGGAGGAGTCTTGCATTTCCCACACTGGGAAGGTAAGAACAGTGGTACCCAGCACAGCCTGTGCCATCCACAGACATCTAGTGTGGGTGCTGCTTCCCAAACAGCACTGGCCCTCGGAATTGGAAGATGCTATAGAAGGTGTGAGCTATGAGCAGTGAGGACTGATGGGGTCACACATCATCCATACTCCACAGAGGCACCATGCCTGGCTTTGAAGATAAATGTTTGTTCTTTTATGGCCTTAAATCCTTGCCAGATATATGCAAGCCTCTGTGTGAAAATAGCGACAATGAGAATATGACACCATTTTCCTATTGATAGAAAGTGCTGCGTTAGTCAACATACGTATAAAAGGGACAGTGATTCAGAGAGAAATCTTGGGTGAATCAATGCACCACACTGATGGCAATCAGATTGTTAACTTGTATTATATTTTGTTCCCCAGTCAGCTTTGCTCTGACAGTGTAATTCGGACTTAATGTCTGTATGTAATGCTATAATTCATTTTGTTTTTTTTCATTTGCTTCAGTGCAAATGACCAACTATTACTGAGAAAAAATACAAATGCCTTTTTGTTGACTCACACATTTTATTAACCTTCCCCCTGCTCTCTGACACTTCTGCCTCCAAAAAGTTTCTTTCTGAGGCTTTGTTTGCCTGTTTCCTTTTCAGGAGATGCAAACGTATTTAAATATGACACTGTCAAAGTGTGTGTGCTCAAGCATGTCCAGCCAACAGATGCAAAGCACTGTGGATGAAGATTTTTTTTTTCAGGTAAAGGAAGTGTATTCCTTTTCCCCTTGAGCATCTGCCCAGAGTCCAGGTTAAACTAAAAGCTTAGTGGGTGCTTGTGGGTTTATACCTCGTTTTCTGTGGTTTTCTCTCCTCTCATCCACGTCAGCCAGGACAGGAAAGAAATGGAAGACTCCACGTTGGAGACATCCTTCACACAACCACAGTTCCTTATCAAACTCAGTGCTCATTCCTGTGCAAGCAGTTTTAAATTGCATAGGAAGTAGAAAAATAATGATTCTTTTGAGATGCCGCTGCAGCAACAGTTAGCACACTCTTCTTCCCAGCAGTAGCCTGGAGAAAGCCTCCAAGCAGCAGCCTCCAAGTGCCACTTCTGGTTGCCCTCTCTCCATCACTGAGGGTTTATTCTCCTTCATTTCACTTCCCTCTACCACCTGCCAAGGGGCATTTTGCAGCATTACAACCATGGAGAAACTTTTGCTGGGACTGGTTATAGATGTTTTATGGAGCTAGCCTCCAATACCAGGCAGAGAGTGCCTTCATTCATTTGTACATAATTCCTCCTGGCTGCCAATAATGAAAGGGATGCAAATTTTACTTTTGCAGCTGTCAAAGAGCATGAGGCATCACTGCTGTATAAGGCATCACATCTTGTCTCCTGGGAAGTATTGAATCATAATGCAGAGGAACAAAATCTGAAATGATATGTAGCTTAGTTTCCCTGAATGCTTCTGTGCCATCTTTTGTCCAGTGTCATTTCCCTCCTTAGGCAGGCAACCTCCTCAATACAGGTCGGATCATTGCTATGTAAAAGAATATGTAAAAGAAGATATGCTGATCCAAAATGCCCATGGGGAAATGCATCTAATCCATAGCAAATTTGCCCATCACCCTAATGTGTTCCAAATTCACAGTGCCATGTTGATCAAGGTTTATGTCTGGAGCAGGGAAGATCTTTCATTTCATAGAATCATAGAGTAATTACACTGGAAAAGAACTCTAAGATCATTTAGTCCAACCATCCCTACCACTAATATTGCCCACTAAACTATGCCCCTCAGTGCTGCATCTCCACAGTTCTTGAACACCTCTGGGGAAAGTGACTCCACCTCCACCATGGGCAGCCTGTTTCAGTGCCTGACTACTCTTTCTAATAAGAACTTTATCCTAACATTCAATATGAACTTTCCCTGGTGCAGCTTGAGAACATTTTCTTTAGTCCTTTCACTATTACCAGGAATTTGATTAAATAAGCCTGAAAAAGGATTGCTGCTTATTGTGTTTTCTTCACTAATTTGTTCTTTGCTGCTGTTCAGTTCTGCAGTCCTGCTCTCACCATTTCCTGAAACATCTACCTCCACCATGAAGCACAAAGACCACAGTGCCCATCACGAATTAATATCCCAATGTTTGGAGCAGCTGGAACATTAGACACATTTGGGGCTAAAGTTCTGTGGGGTCTTAGAACTGTGTAAGAAAAGGTAACGCTGGAAAACTGAGTGGATAACTTACAGTGAGGAAATACTGGTTTTGAGGAAATTAGTTGCAATGTCACTGTGGCATACAAATATTTGGTTCCTGCACTAGGGAAATACATTCTGTCTCTCAGTAATTTTCTGTTTCTGAACAGGTGGAACCTGCTCACCAGTATTAAGTATGAGGGTTAAGGTAAAGGGTTAACAAGGAAGGTGTCATGCAGTGTGTGGCACACAGAAAGCTGGAGACACCCTCTTGTGTGTTTCTGGATGGGTGGACTGCAAGGTGTTTTGGAATAGCACTGGTGATAAGGCTGTTTTTGTCATTGTGTAAGTAGAGTTTCACAGGATTTCTTTCCCAGGGCTGAATCCAGGATAGAGAGATTCCCTGGTACTGCTCTTGGTGGGAAGCTGATGGTACTCCACAGTCCCCTAGTGCTTCTTCTTGTCTCACTTTTATTGTATCCAGCATGAATTTGAATTCTGCTTTTCCAGCAATCATAATGTGGATAATACCTGTACACACAGCCTGTCCTCACCCATCAAAGGTGCTATGAAACCAATTTGCCAGCACTTGTAAAAGTTCTAAGGTCAGCAGGCTTCTTATTTTAAAAAATAGCTTCCAAGTTGCCAAGTGTATCTACAATAAGCTTAATTATGGATGAGATTCACCTACCTTAACACAAATGATCTTTTGCATTCCTTCTTTAACACACATTTTTTGTAAGGGAAATACTGCTTTAACTATTCTAGAGCAGTTTTAGCAGGCTTAAACTCTACTGAAATAAATGTTTTCTATTTCAGGTTTTACCCTAATATGCCGTACTTTCATAATAATTATTTTTTCAGTCTTTGGCTGTATTTTCCCCAGGGCAACGTATTTTTTTTTTTATCTGTTTCTTTATTCCAGTAGCTGACTTCTTTGTGCTTCTGTTTTTAATTGCAAAAGTCAATATAGCAGGTCAAATTCAGATGTGGTGGAACTGAATTGAATAAAATGAGTTTATTTATGTGCAGTGCTGCCACATTTTAATATTGCTTTTCAATATTAAATATTAATGCATGTACCTAGCACATTGATTTAAGTAGCACTGCAGCACTTAAGTGCTTGCCCATGAGATTAAAACTATTGCTGGCCACACTGGGTGACATTGCAGAAGCAGTGCTATTCTCACCGGAATACTTGGCAAGTGCAATGTTGTTTGTCAGACCCTGGGACAAAAATATCACCAAATAAACAAACCAAACTCTGCAAATAGCAGTATGAATAATGGCAGCTTTCCTCACTCTCTGGTGCCTATCATGTTTGGGTGGCTGCTGATAGCAATGCTGAAAGAAAGCAAAACTACAGTACGCATATGGACAGAAATATATTTTCATACATAGAATGCACACATGTAATTCTTCAAAATAATTTTTAACTTTGTGTTACTACTCAGTGCCTACACTTCAGAATGTACAAAAATAAGGTTTTATATATGCACTTTGATGATATGTGTAAGTCTCCGGATTCCTGGGAGGAAAGGTTGGAGCAGGCTGCCCAGGAACTGGTGGAATCTCTGTCCCTGGAGTTGTTTAAGGAAAGAGTACTTAGGGACATGGTTTAGTGGGCAGTACTGGTGTTAGGTGAGTGGGTTGGTGGATAGTTGATCTTAAAAATATTTCCCAACCTTTATGATTCTATGATTGTATGACATTTCCAGTCTCTGTGTTTAGGGAAAGGCTGTGTGCATGCTTCTGGAGACGGGACCCCTGCTTCTCTGCAGTTTGTCCGGGTGTGCACCAAGATGTGCTCTGCAGGTCTTTGTTGCTGTTATGTCCATGTGGGTGGCAGACCCAGAGAGCTGATCTTAACATCATCTGGAAGGGTAAAAGGTGTTAATCCTGCTGGGAAGTGCTGCAGTGGTGTTGGCAGCTCTGGGCACAGATAAGGGAAACCCAGTGCAATGGCTCTATCATTGGTGCCAGCTCCAGGCTCCTTCAACATTCCCTCTTCAGACAGCAGCGTTGCTAGCTAATTGTCTTTGTCATTCATTATTTCTGAGATGCTCAACAACTCCCTGACACTGGCACTTGTATTAGTAATATCCATGTTGTTGTTGGCACTAGAAATTTGTATTATTATCAGCTTGAGTTCTTCAATGAAATGCCTGGCTGCCTCTCAAGCTCTGAGGTTTAGTGCATTTATTGACACAGTACTCCTCAGGGCTGCTAGATTAGAGGCTATGAGTTACCAGCACAATAAACCTGCAAGTGTATTTTTCAGTGTCCAGGCCAAGAAAGATGGTGGGATAAATAGTTTGTTTAAAGAAGTTCACTGACAGTGCTGTCAAAACATCATTTAGCACTTTACCAGTATCTGTTCTGCAAGAGGAATGACTGCATTTGTCAATAAAAGCTTAGATTTCTATTGGGTTGCACAAGGTGTAGGGCTTGATTATAAAGTGAGTTGCCTGCGCTGCAGCAATTGCAGTGACCAATTCCTGCTCTCACAGGTTCCAACACTGAGGCCATTAAGCCTGTGTAATGGGTAATTTTGGGAAAAGATACTTTTGCAGCTCAGAAAGCCATGTAGTAAGATGGCATGTGACTCCATGGAGTCTATCTCTGGTAATTTCTGTCCCAGGGTTCTGTATGTTAACTATGTTTCTGCTGTTAGGTAAGATGTGAATTAGCCTTTGGTGGTATGCTGCATGAGGTAGTAAGAAAATTGCTTTCTTTCTCTTTCATATATAGTTAGTTTTAATGCTGGACTTTTCTGTTGCTATTATTTTGTCTATGCCCAGTTTTCAAAGAGAAAGAATGTATTTATAAGTTATTGTGTGATGGAAAAAAAAGAAGTCAAAACTTCCCTTCACAGATTTGATATTTCATCACAGATGGATAAATTTACAGGAAGGCTGGAGACTTACTATGCATGAAATACGGGACTGTCACAGCTTGTGCTCCACTAGAAAGGAATGGATCTATAGATGAGATGGTAGCTACTGTAGATAAAAAGCAGAGAATGTTTTTTAAGTTCTGAGTAGATGTCTGACCAAGTAAACATGCTGTCTGAAAGGCTGCAAAGGATGGCACAGCATGTTTTACTGGCCAAATTGCATGGAATTCTATAATGGCAGAATTTTCTGTTTCCCTTTTGCCTGCATACTGTGGCATAGTTATATATATAATATTTTTTCAACTGTTCTTGCAGAAGCATACATGAATAAAGATTCTCAGAACTGATGAGGATAAATAAGATTTTTCTACATGGGAAAAGCTTGGCATCCAGCCTGTGCTGAGTGCTGTACTTTCATTTGCCTTGTTGCATGCATATGCTTTCATGTGCACGTTCAGAAACATGCGCAACACATATGCACACATGCTTCTCCACCCATGGTTATCTACCATAAGGTGCTGTTCACTTTACACTGCCAGTACAGTCTCAACATACTCATCAGAATGAACTTCATAATTTTGGGGGTATTCCTTCTGAGCAGGAGCATATGAAAGGAAAATCTCTGGTTGGACAGTTAGTTAGAACATTGATCTTTTTAGAATTACTTTTGTTTCAGCTGTTTTAGAATGGCAATAGAAGCTTTGCTTGCTATTAATGGCTTAACTGGAGGGACTCTGAGCTCTTTAAAATCAATTACATGTATAAACAGTGCATCAATTACAATACTTGCTTTTCACTACAGGGCATAAGACAGATCGGAGAGGTCAGGCTCTTCCTGCAGTCTTGAATCAATGCAGTGACCCAGCACTGAACCATGCTGAAGATTTCTGACCTTCAGGCCATTTTTTCAGCCATTAAACCTCTTAATCACTGTAAACTGAGACTTCAGAAAATGGTAATATTTGGTAAACGGCAGCATTTTGAAAAGAAGACAAATCATGAAGTAAGGGGATATTCTGCACCTTGAGACACCCGCAGGTTCATTTTTTTCTACATCACTGTGTGTGAGAACTGACGGTGATATTTTCTAAAGCACCTGCATCTCCATTTTCCAAAGAGCTGACCTCCAATGAGACAAAGGCCTGATCATGAAAAACACTAAATCTTTGGGTTGAAATTTGGCACGTACTGTTCCAGCTTTCTGCATGACATTCCCTCCCCCATACATAGCTTTTGATTGTCTTAGTTCCTCTGTTCGCCAAAGGTGAATAAACAATGTCACATATCCAAGTGACATCAGATGCTGCATTGATGGTATACGCATAGTAGGCAGGAAAGAGAGCATCATGTAGTGTTTTGGAGACGAGTAGCTGACTGTTCTTAATTTCATATTGGCTATGATGAGCACACAATGAGAACTCCTATGTGTTTATCTTGCAGATGACACAAGGTGAGCTGGTACAGTCTGAACACTGTAGTTTCCACACACCAGACAAACAAGTAGAGGATTTGTCAAAACACTGATTTTATTTGCAGAAAATGCTCTGAAATGTGCCCCCACTGGCAGATGTGTGACTTGATTTCCCACATTCTTCTATGCAGCAAGCAGAAGCTACTGATCTTCGCTTGCTTTAGTCCCTGCTTTCACGTTCAACTTCATCTCAGAGGCATAAAGGATTGAAAGAGTTTTCTGTCAAGTGTTTCCTCCTATGCCCTATTTTGCACCTCTGGTCTGATAGCATAACAAGATCAGGGAAAGACAGTGATTGTTCTTCACACTACACTTCAGCTCTTTCTGAAGCACCCGCAAAAAACAGTCACTCTTCTGTTCTCTTCTGCTTCTGCATTTCACGATACAACTTCTTCAGGGGATAAGAGTTTCTGAGAGATGCAAAATGAGATCTAAAATAATGCATTTCTGAAGCATGTGCATGACCTGGGTTTTCTGATGTCCTTTGGTACCTCTATTTCCACAATAGAATTCCATCTGCATTTAGAATGGAATAGCCCTACCCATACATACGGACAGAGGAGGTTTTCACTCAGCTTCCAGCTGTCCCAAAAGATGTATTTGCTGGTTAATCTGGGGAAAGCCATGTATGCTTAGCAAACTTCTGTGAGCTTGAGTCCCTCATTGAACAGGGATATCTTTGTTTATATGCTTGAGTATATACTGGAATGTTCTTGAGGTTAGGAATGTTTGACCCTTAACCTCATATGCTTTCTCTTTTCCAAGAGAAAATGTTACAGCAAATCCCTTCCTTTGCAGTATTTTTCATATCTTGCAGAAGAGCAACACAATGATAATGATATCTCTGTGATACCATCCTGGTGAGATATGTAGACAGCTGTGCAGCCTCCTTGAGTGTGGTCATTTCTGTTGAGCCTGCAAAAGACTTGCCATAGATAGGGGTGGGGAGTTCATTTTCTACTGCTACCTTACATGAGCTCTGGTGCACCAGGTGCCAGGGCTGTCCCCATCTCCCTGAGGAGCCATTGCCTTTCTGAGCAGTGTGGCTCTGACCCTCGCAGCTGTGCCTGGAGTAGTTTGCCTTTTCAAGTTCCTACTGTGAACCAGGTGGTTTTCCCATCAGACACTTAAGAGAGAGGATTTCCTTAATTTCCAAAGGCTCTTTATCAGTTTTACTTTATCAGCTATGCTTGATCAGCTACCTGAGTTTAAGAAAATGACAGTGACTGGTCTGGGGGGCTATAGGGCAGATTCAGCTCCTGCATCCTGCATCCTTTGCCCTGCTTTGGGACTGGTAGTCCCAGTGTCAGGAAACTCAGACAGCTTCCTTGAAGAGTTAAGCTTTTAGCAGCAACATAAGGCATGCTATTGTCTCTCTGTAAATAATTCACAAAATGCCAGCTGGTGTTAAGAAATGGAAACCTTCTGAACACAGTTGAGATGCGTTTGCTTCCAAAGCAAGACTGGAGTCATACAGGAACAAGGTGCATTAGATATGTAGACCTTATAAACTACTCACTATCAGGTATAAAGTTGAAGAAGGCTACTCTCCTTCTTTCCTTTACCTTCAAGAAAATCCTCTAGCAGAGCTAGCCATTGAAACATGGAGTAGCATAGGCTGTAAAGGACCTTAAATATCACCTAGTTCCAATTTCCCTGCCATGGGCAGGGCTGCCAGCCACCAGCTCAAGCTGCCTGGGGCCCCATCCAACCTGGCCTTGAACACCTCCAGGGATGGGGCATCCACAGCTTCTTTGAACTGCCTATGCCAGTGCCTCACCACCCTCAGAGTGAAGAATTTCTTCCTCACATATAGTCTAAATCTAAAAAAAGCACCAACAGTTGTAAAAACACATAGCACTGACTTTAAACCTTCTACCTGATGTCCACGGCAGTGTTGCCAGGTATCTGCCTCCCTCCTTCCCCCTCCCACCCTTGTGCATATCACCTGAGAAGAAACTAGCTCCTCATCCTCAGGCCTATGCTTGTTCTCTGGGTGCCATGCAGGAGGATTCCACTGACCTGGTGCTATGGCAGCAAGTGGCAGGGCAGTATGTTTCTTATAGCCAGGGCTTAGCTGCTGAAAAGCATAGCAACAGTCTGCAATCAGTGTAAGAGCAGAAATTACCTGTTTTGCAGTAATTCCACTGAGGCTGTCAGCATATAACACCAACCCTGCCCACATCAGCTACTAATACTTGTGCTTCTTCCCTGTGCTTCTCTGCTCCTGAGAACTGACCATCCCTAAATGTCTAATACTGCAGTGACATTTCATTCTGTATTTGATGTAAAATATATACATTTAAAAATGTATTTATTATTTTCTCTTTGGTATCAGAGGACAGAGGCAACCTGTGAAGCAAAGACAATAACTTAAGGGTATTTTGATATACTGTAGGGAAAAAAAAAGAGTATATTCAGTGAAGCCACAGTGATCCTAATTGTGTTAGGGTATTGTCAGATCTTCATTATGTGTCTGCCACCTGGCCTGATACATTATTTATGCATTTAATTTCTGAGAATTCTTCAGGAGGCTTTCCTATAACCAGAACTGAACATGCTGCCCAGAGGGACAGAACTGCAACCCGCTCTGGGGCTGAGCCGTTTCTATTCCTGCATCCCACCCCATGCCAGCTGCCACCAGACCAATCGAAGACCACACCAATGCTGTCCCTGGTCCTGAGGTGGCTGTTGTCACTCTTACTGTCATTGCTTTCCTCCCCTTGAGAGACTGGTGCGTGGGTCAGAACAGCTGTGAGCCTGTCCCCCACCTTGGCTCTTCTACAACAATAGTGTTTGAAAATAAGATGCTGGGAAGAAAAGAGTGTAACAGGCATACTGACCCAGTCATGTGGTACTAGCAAATTCTCATCATATGGATGTTGCTTTGTGCTGAGAAAAAGGGGTGATTCTTCTTGTCTGAAAATAGAAAATAAATTTGACAAGATTGCTCTCTCTCTACTCTTTCCTGTTTGTACTTATGCAGCTTAAAAGGGCTGCCTATCCCTGGTGCTAGTGGGGTGGAGACGCTGCAGGAAGCACCCACAGTGGCACAGGTGGCCCCACAGCCTTGCCCAGGGGCCCTGGTGCGAATGGAGAGCGAGTGAGGCAGAAACACGATTCTTCTGGTAGTTGCTAATGTGACTAGAAAGGTGTTACTTCTTTGGAGGAGGTGATTCCCAGTGCTCCTGGAAGACATATAGCACCTTTGTGTGTTGAGGGAGAGAAGGGAAGGTGGCAGCAGCAGCCTCAGGAGAAACCAAGAGGCCAAAGAGGGTGTTCAGGTCAGGAACCTGCTTTGCTCGTGGCAGGGCTTGGAGTCACACCACCCCCATATGCACTCACAGATGCTTGAGAAGGTATTCACTGGTGTGAGTCTATGTATTGCAGCTGCAGTGATATCTACAGAGCTAAGGGAGTGCTTTCACCCGCAAGAGGTTGCTCAACAACACACATTATTGATCTTCTTTGGATTTATTTATTTATATATTTGGTAAGGTCTCATATCACTCTGATGAGTGGGTATCAGGCAAAATTACAAGTTCAGGGGAAAAAACAAAGAGTCTTCATAGAAGCAGATAGGTGAGAATGATGGAGCTGTCAGTAACTCTAGTAGAGTTTCTGAGAAAATAAATTGTATGGAATTAAACTCATATTCCAATTAAGTATCTGATAGGAACTGGCAGAGTCAAAGCAGATTTCAAAAGAAAATCAGAATTGTAAAGTCTTGTATGCATTTCACACTGAGGAAATAGTAGGGAGATTGTAGCTTTTTATTGTGCCTTTTGTTTCTAGTTATCAGAAAGGCACCAAATCCCCCAATACTGCAGTATGTGTAAAATCATTCGCACTTCTGTATCTCTGTGATACATAATTGCCCATTTGGAACAGAAATTACCTTCTATGCAGGAATTGTCAAGGCAACTGAACAAAAAGTAGACATGTAATTGTGTAGGGTTTTTTTGCAAATGACCTTTTGATTTCACTTGAAATTTGCTCTCATTGTGATTAAAATGGAAAATTCAGAATGATGAAATGTTTGAGTGCTTGGTTTAGTAGAACAAAATAATGGGTTCAAGAGTATACACAGACTCACATTACAGAAGATTTCTTCTGTGCTTCAGAAATGCAACAGAAAATTTGCTGTAAAGCACTGAATTTGACACCTCGCTATTTTCTTGCACTAGCATCATGATAATCTTCCATTTACAAGTAAGTGTTATAGCAGAGTAGAATCTAGGTCATATTGTACTTTTTCTTAGTAGTTTGGGAGGCCAAATGTATTTTGTGATTTGACATTTTCTTCTGTAACTATTTGCTCTAATTTACTCTTACCTCAGGCTTTACCTGCTAGTCTTTTCACAAACTATCAAGTGATTTGTAGTCTCCAGGCATGGTGGGTTAAATATTAAATCCATTACACATTATCTCTCCTTTTCTAGTTTTCAGATGTGTATTTGCTATTAGAAGTGGTTGCACACTGGAGATGACTGCAGTGCAGTGCCATATGCTGTCTCACATTTGGGCAGGTAGGGAAAGGTGCTCTGCCACTATACACGTGAGCTTAGCACTGAGCACTTAGCAACTTTATGTCTCATCTATACAAAAATATGTGCATTTTTAATAATAGATCCATAGAATGAGAGAATCACAGAATTGTTTGTGCTGGAAGGGACATTAAAGACAATTCAGCTGCAACTCCCTGCAGTGGGCATGGCTTCCACCCACCAGCTCAGGCTGCCCAAGGCCCCATCCAGCCTGGCCTTCAGCACTTCCAGGGATGGGGCATCCACAGTTTCTCTGAGCAGCAGTGCCAGTGCCTCACCACCCTCAGAATGGAGAATTTCTTTCTAGTATCTAACCTCAATCAACCGTCTTCTGGCTTAAAGCCACTACCTCTTTTCCTATGACCACACTCCTTGATAAAGAATTCTCAGCTTTCCTCTAGGCCCCTTTAGATACTGGAAAGCTGAAACGAACTCTCCCCAGAATCTTCTTCAAACTGAAAAAGTCCAGCACGTTTATCTTCTATTAGCTGCTCCATCTTTGTGGGCCTCCTCTGTCCCTGCTCCGGCAGCTCCATGTCTCTCCTGTGCTGGAGGGCCCCAGGCCTGGACACAGTACTCCAGAGCTGAACGCAGAACTCCACTTGTCTCAAAGGCTGGGAACAAAAGAAGGAAATATTTTCCATGCCGCTGAGAATGTAACAACTCACAATAAAATTCCTCTTCTTCTTTTGTCTCCTTCCTCATTACACTTTCCTGACATTTCTTATTTTTCCTGCCCAAACTGGGTCCTTGCTCTTCCCTTAGACATTATCATCTCATATTTTTATCATACTGCTCCTACTACACTAATCACCCTTACTTTGCTGACCCAGCACTGCCTGTTGTTCTGCCTCCACTCAAAACACCTCTCGCTTTTTTTCTTGCCATCATTCTGCTGGGGGCTGTACTTTGCTTTTCATTCCCTTGCTTTGTTTGTTTGCTGCCTTCACTCTGATGCAGCTGGAGAGCTGGAGTATGCTCTGGGATGCTTAATTATTTCTTGAAAACACTGCAAGTTTCTGTGAAGGATTTAAATCCTAGGATGCACTGAATGACGACTGTGTGTGCTACCTGGATGCATATCTTCTGGAGAATGATATGTGAGGTGAGCAGTGGAAAATTTTCATAAATAACTAAGAGTGACCTGTGCTCATATAGTATGTACTTCTTTCTGTGGTTTGTCTATGTGTCTTTTACTTTTTCCATTTGTAGTCTGTTCATTTACTCTAGCCCAATTCTGTCCATTATGTTCATTGGCAATAGTGGTGGCAATAATAAGCATCAACCTTTAGGCAATTTTTTCTCCCTGCTTTTTGTACTTATTAGCCTGATTTCCCACTCCTTTGCTTAGACCCTCTTACTAACTAATATCCACATTCCACGTAACATGATGGAGAATTATGGATTATTACAGAGCAGGATGGGGCACAACTGTTGCCAACCCAGCAGGAAGTTGCAAGGATTGACAAAAGTGTGGAAGGGTGCTATGGATGTCCTAAAGACTGGTAGCCAGTTTATCAGTCAAACAGTAAAAAATTCACTTGCAATCAATTGGTAAACATGGCAGACCTATTGAGATGGAGAAGGTCATAAATAAAAATCAGAGGTATCGTCCTTCCTCCCCCAGCATTTTATTGATAGGCAGGGGACAGATAATCCACAAAAAAATCTAAGGGATATCTAAAATCTTTTCTATCATATCTAATCCAAAATTAGCCTTAGAACTGAGAATCATTGGCTTTGCTTTCTGTACATTTATGCAAGACTTCCAGTCTTGGGCGTTGATCCAAGAGCTAATGCTGTATCAATATTAAGCAACAAAAAGTATCAAGAAGGAGAAGTCTACATTTACTTACTTTATGCACATATCCTTCCAATGCAAGCATCTGACAGATTATGATCATCTATCTGCTTCTTTACTGATTTATAAGTTCATAAGTTCATAAGTTCATAAGGTTGGAAAGGACCTATAAGATCATCTAGTCCAACCATCCTCCTATCACTATCTCTACCCAACTACTAAATTAAGTCCTTAAGCACCTCATCTAAACGCTTCTTGAACAGCGCTAGGGATGGTGCCTCAACCACCTCCCTAGGCAGGCCATTCCAGTGCCTGACCACTCTTTCAGAAAAGAAATGCTTCCTGAGGTCTAATCTAAATCTTCCCTGGCGCAACTTGTGGCCATTCCCTCTCGTCCTGTCATTACTTATCAGGGAGAAGAGGCCTACCCCCTCCTCACCACAACCCCCCTTCAGGAAGTGGTAGAGTGCTATAAGGTCTCCTCTGAGCCTCCTCTTCTCCAGACTAAACAATCCCAGCTCCCTCAGCCGCTCCTCATAAGACTTGTGCTCCAGGCCCCTCACCAGTTTTGTTGCCCTTCTCTGAACACGCTCCAGGGCCTCAATGTCCTTCTTGTAGTGAGGGGCCCAAAACTGAACACAGTACTCGAGGTGCGGCCGCACCAGAGCTGAGTACAGGGGGATGATCACCTCCCTGCTCCTGCTGGCTACACTATTTCTAATACAGGCCAGGATGCTGTTGGCCTTCTTAGCCACCTGTGCACACTGCCGGCTCATGTTGAGCCGAGCATCAACCAACACCCCCAGGTCCTTTTCCTCTCTACATTCTTCAAGCCATTCTGCCCCAAGCCTATAGCATTGCATGGGGTTATTGTGGCCAAAGTGCAGGACCCGGCACTTGGTCTTATTGAACCTCATCCCATTTTGCTCAGCCCAGCTGTTCAGCCTATCCAAATCCCTCTGAAGGGCCTCCCTACCCTCAGGCAGTTTGACACATCCTCCCAGCTTTGTGTCATCTGCAAACTTACTGAGGGTACACTCAATTCCCTCATCTAGGTCATCAATAAAGATATTAAACAAGATGGGCCCCAAAACTGACCCTTGGGGGACACCACTCGTTACAGGACGCCAGCTGGACTTAACTCCATTAACCACTACCCTCTGGGCACGGCCCTCCAGCCAGTTCTCCACCCAGAGAAGAGTGAACCTGTCCACACCACGGGCTGCCAGTTTCCTTAGGAGAATACTGTGGGAGACCGTGTCAAAGGCCTTGCTGAAGTCCAGGTAGACTACATCAACAGCCTTTCCCTCATCTACCTGTCTGGTCACCCAGTCATAGAAGGAGATGAGGTTGGACAAGCACGACCTGCCCCTGGTGAACCCGTGCTGGCTGGGTCTGATCCCTTTATTGCCATGCACGTGTCGTGTGATCTCCCTCAATATCATCTGTTCCATAACTTTCCCTGATACCGAGGTCAGGCTGACAGGCCTGTAGTTCCCCGGGTCTTCCTTACGGCCTTTCTTGAAGATGGGAGTCACATCGGCAAGCCTCCAATCTTGTGGGACCTCTCCAGATAACCAGGAATGCTGATAGATGGCAGAAAGTGGTTCGGCAATCACGTCTGCTAGCTCCCTCAGCACCCTTGGGTGGATCCCATCTGGCCCCATGGACTTGTGGCAGTTCAGATGGAGGAGAAGATCTCTGACCGTCTCTGCTTGAATCACAGGGGGTGCATTATGCACCCCGTCCCGGACTTCCAGGTCAGGGCAAGTACCATGTGGACAACTGTCCTGTCTATTAAAGACAGATGTGAAGAAGGCATTGAGAACCTCAGCCTTTTCCTTATCATCTGTGGTTATATTGCCTGCCTCGTTGAGTAAAGGAGGGAAATTGATATGCCAATACTAAGGACATTAATCTTCTATTACTTTTGCCAGTAAGTCTCACTGTTTTGAATCCATTTCAGTATAGAGTGCAGCTAGCTGACCTTTGAAGATTTGTTCTTTCAGTTAAAAACAGAATGTTGAGGTCACAATCAATTTTTGTGCACAGAAAAAAAAATCCAATAAATATGAGGAAGATTTGAAACTACACCTGAAATCTTTTTCCAGTGCATAGAATAGATATTTACTATAGGATTTATAATATAGCTCCTCATGTAACCAATATTATCCTAGAAACAGAGGAATATTTAAAGACTTCAGTACCTAGTTTAAAAAAAATCTTACAGAAAGCTTGTCTTTAGAGAAAAAAACAACTCCATTGTTTCATCACCAACTGACACTCTCCAAAGCTTGAGTAGGGGCATGGTTAGAAAATTTCACCCTAGAATTTAATTTTACCTTGATAGAGCTGGGATAAAATATTTTTATTTTGAATATTTTTTTCCAAGGGAAAGTGATATTTTCAGGCAATGAAAGAAAACAGAAATGGATTGTGCTGGATCATCTGTCTTTCTTTACAGTTCTTGCATCAGTTTAATGTATTGGCATTAGGGTTTATTCATAAAGTTTTAGAATTACAAGAAATGTAGAAGTTTCAGAATGTGTTTCCAACTTGTGTGGAGACTGAATATGCTAGTGACTGATTTCATGTCTTTAGTAATCTTAATTTGGATTCATTATTTATGTATATATCCAAATTAGAAATGCGAATAATTCAATTTCTAGGACTACTCAGAAATCCAAAGTTATTGTGCCAAGGTATCACACTGACCTGAGGCATAAATCAAAAATCACAACCTACCATATTTCCACATTAAAAAAGTATTTTCAGGGAGGGAGAATTTAAAAACTTTGAAGTATTTAATTTCTTTCATATGAACTGTATATAAAAATTCAAAAAAGCATTGTATTGCTCCAATTTACAAAGACTTGTTCCAAGAATTTGTGCTATCTCATCTTATTAGAATTTGAAAATGACAGAATATATAAAGGATATGAAGCATCAGTATTTTAAGAAACATTCAGATGTAGTAAGGGATATGGTTTAGTAGGGAAATATTGGTGGTGGGTGGACTAGATGATCTTGAAGGTCTTTTCCAACCTTAGTGATTCTGTAATTTTATGATTCTGTGATTCTATTTCTGCACTGCAAGAAGGGAAGAAAACGAGTTATTTGATTAGAATAAAAGTAATTTTGTTGAGCAGCAGTAGATAGAAAAAGATTTACATAAGCATTCAAACTGACTATCCAAAGTTGCTGAGATGTGCATTTACTACAACATTTCGAAGTGTCATTGTATTCATGCAAAGCTGTTGGCTTCCTTTTTCTCATTTCTAATTTGGTAATGAGGGAGCCCAGATCTAAGTCCATAATATGCAGTTTCATTCATTCCCTGAAATACACCCATAATAAATTAAATAATGATGACATCAGGTTTTGTTAGAT
Source organism: Cyrtonyx montezumae (assembly GCF_038088225.1). Lineage (NCBI taxonomy): Eukaryota > Metazoa > Chordata > Aves > Galliformes > Odontophoridae > Cyrtonyx > Cyrtonyx montezumae. The sequence goes on from NW_027072035.1 coordinate 3,783,518, forward strand.
GTGTTTTTTAGAATGCAAGTATCAAAGTAAAGAAAATTAACATTTTGATAATCTATTCTAGTAGTGTGTTCTACAGTGATACCTACACATATCCTTATGAGATTTAAAAGTCACATTTTTCTGCCAAGTGCTTAGTTTGCTCAGAAAGAACTTCTGCACTTGTAGTGCAGATATTATTATATCCATACACAGGCAGAAGGACAGCAGTATTTTGATGATTCATTACTTCAATAATTTGATATATTATTTTAACTTACCACATGACTACAAACTCACAGTTATGGTATTTATTTATTTTATTCAAATAACAGCTACTGCTAATAAAATCTGTTTGCTTTTTTAATACATTAAATATTTCTTCATTCTTTTCAGTGGCTCACAGCTATTTTCAGACTGACCTTGAAGTGTTCTTTTAAGCTCATAGCAATTGAGAAAATATGTGGGATTGGATATAATCAGATGTGTCGAAGATCTGAAATTTCAAAGGTGATGAAGTGACCACCCTTTTATAGCATCAAAAGGACTGCAGAAATACAAGCTGCAGATAAGTGACTGTATTATTATAAAATCTCTGTTTAACAAGAGCTCACTGCTTCCTTCATTTTATGCTCAAGATAATATAGCTTGTGTGTAGCCTGGTCATTAAATGAAATTAAATGCTGTCAGACGCTATGACTGCTGCCCTCATTTTAAATGTTGCCTGAGGTTCCTCCTTGTTCAGTTGGTTTTGCTTTGTCTGCTTTCACATTTTCAAACAGTTGTTTCCTGCTTTATCCCTTTCAGCTCATGTTTGCAGAAAATTATATGGTACATTGACTTATCCTACCTCGCCGGCATTAACAAATGAACTTTCAAATATCATCCCTTTGTGTTTCAGAAATAAGATTTCAGTCGCTTCAGTTGCTGGCAGAAGAATAAACCCACGGCTGCCCTGCTTTGGTGGCTCCTGCTGGTCATTGTGTCCTCCTGGACAGTGTCCCCCAGCACATGTCTGAGCAACAGTGGCTCCAGGTGTTGACCACTGCACTGCCATGCAGGGATGGCTGCAGGGAGGTGCTGGATTCTCGGGGCATCCCAGCAGCCTTTGGGGGCATCTGGCGCACAGAGGTCTGCAGTGCCCAGCAGCCTTCAGAGACACAAACTGACAGTGTCTCTGCAGCCACAAGCCCATCCTATCATCAAGCACCTCCTGATAAAATTCTTTCCATTAATTCTTTCTAATCTTTGTGCTAAGCTTGGGATGTCTTGTGCAGCAGCATTTATTGGCTGAGTGGGAAACTCTGAAAAAGGGGTGTCTGACTGCATCTACTGCTGCACTGGTAGGACAATGTATCTGATTTGAGCAAAAACTTGTGATGGTTTCTGCTGAAAATCAGACTAAGCACAAGATGTTTCACACACATTCAGAGGTGAACCAGAAGACAGAGTTCAGAGTCAAACAGGTTCATTTTACAGCGGTATTTAAACTGTATGTGCTCTGATGCCAGTGGTGGGTCATCCTTCTGCTGGCTAGATTTGTGATTGATATCAAAAGGCAAACAAAGATCTGAAGACCATCCAGTGTGGGACATCTGGTCTACTTCTTGGTGTGAACCCTGATTTCATGCAGTGCAGTGAGACTGACAGAAAAAAAAAATAAAATTAAAGGAAGATAGGATAAATGCAAAAAACTGCCTTACCTGCTTTTATCTGCAAATAAGACCATTACATGGAGATATATAGCAACTGCCTTGCCAGCAGAACACCCCACTGTGCCCTACGTGCCCTGACAACAGTAGGCCCTCATCAGGACCACTTCTGTGCCTTGCCCCAGAGCAGCAGACAGCTGTGCAAGGGCCACTCCCCACTTGATGTCCCCACTAAGCATCTGGGTCCCTTCACCTGCAACTGGGCAGCTTGGCTGTCATGCAGCTTCCAAGAGGTTGCAGCAGAGAACTGCCAGATCCTTAAAGTACAGTTACAGAAGAGTAACAATGCCACTGTTCATTCCTCAGCTCCTCCTTCCAGATTGGGATGCAACAGTGAACCCATCATGCTTCCCATGTCCTCCCTCCGTGTCCTCTGCAGTATGGGATACCATCACCTTTGGTTGCAGTAGTACCTCTCAGCAGAACTTCAGGTTTGGCTTCAAGATTGCAGGTGGATGGTAAAATACTTCACTCTGGTCTTATATATGTAGAAGCTACATAGCTGTCATTGTAGCACTGGTAGAATAGCCATCTCTGGCAAGAATATTACATTACAGAGTCACAGAATGGTTTGGGTTAGCAGGGACCATAAAAGATGGTTGAACTCTTGCCGTTGGCAGTGCTGCCATCCACCAGCTCAAGCTCCCCAGTGCCCCATCCAACCTGGCCTTGGATGCCCCATTCACAGCTTCTCTGGACAGCCTGTGCCAGTGCCCCATCACCTTCTGAGAAAAGAATTTATTCCTAATGGCTAATTTAAACTTCCTTTCTTTTAGTTTAAAGCCATTCCTCCTTGTCCTATCATTATTAGATGGTGTAAAAAGCTGATTCCCCTCCTACTCTCCATTTAAGTACTGGAAGGCCACAATGAGGTATCCCAGAGCTTTCTTTTCCCCAAGGTAAACAAGCCCAGCTCCTTCAACCTTTCTTTATAGGACAGCTCTGGTTATCTACAGTACCCTCCTCTGGACCCACTCCAAAAACTCTGCTCCCTATTCCTTATTGTGCTTGGGGCCCTGGGCCTGAATTAAAACCCTACTCTTATAAAGATTACATTCAGTTTGTGTTTATCAGAGTTTTGCATTTTGTTCGGTGATCCATTTGTCTCCTATTAAGGATCCAGAATTAGGCAGTCATTTTAAATGCTTTCATCTGATATCATCCATGTTTTTTTGATTTATAACTTAAATTGACAACTTCTGGTGACATAGTGAAAATCAGTTATTAGTTTTATGTCTGTTGGGAATTGTGCCAATCTTACACATGAAAGAAATCTAAGTTGGATAAATAAAGACCACAGATATTTAGCAACACAGTTGTTAACACTGACAATATTTGAACAAATAAGTGAGGAAATACTAGGAAACTTTGTAAGGAGTTGAAGAATCAAGGTCCCTCATATGTAGATGGCAGGCCATTGGAGCTGTATAACCTTCAGAAAAATGCATTCTGTGAAGGTGAACACTGAAAATATTGTTTGGGAATGGCTGAGGCTCTGTCCACATCTCTTCTTTCCAAATACTGCGACACAGACATTTTGTCAGCAGTGGTGTAAACCCTGCCAAATGGCCTGTGAGTTTGGGTGCCTCAAACTGTCCAGCCTGACCAGTTTCAGAGATCTCGTTTTGCCTAGGGCAGGCATGCACTAAGTCTGAAAGTCACATCCCCTGGGAGTACAGCATCCCAAGGTCTTCTTCCTCCTAGGAGATCAGGCATTCACAGCTTGCTCACAGGGATCAGGTGTGAACTTGTCTGTCTTCTCATGATGAGATCCACCAACATCAGCACTGTGGAGATTCACCCAGCTTTGCTCATGAGGTCCTGTTACCCTGCCACGCACCATCTTTCTTCTGCAGCACCAGTGTGATAGCTACTGCAGGGCAAAGTGGGTGATGAAAAGACCACAACTTGTATGGCAGCACCCATTCTCCTTTTGAGACACAATGTGCATATTCACAGTCTCATCCTGGGAACTACATGTACTCCTCATAGCAGGGAATTGCAGGTATCATGCAGACCACATACCCATTCCCTAAACATTCCCATGCAAGATCCAGAGTGGCAGGTCTTTGGAAGTGGTGTGTGACCTGACACCTTGCGAGCTGCTGAGCCTGACTGCCCTGGGCCATGTCTGGTTATGCCCAGCCAGTGACAATGGGGAGCATACAGCTGAGCTGCTGCTTCTTCTGGGGAGGTCAGAGGTGTGTCATTGCAATTTCATAGCACTGTATCTTTTTAGCCTAAGCTGTATACATATACATATCTTGAGAATACCACTACATACTACCTGCAGTAGCTCATAGTCTGTCTGATCAGAGAATGAAAAATTCTCAGTTACAGAAGAGTTGGTGTGAATAGCATCTTGCAGTACAGCTTGGTTTTGGCTGTTGATATGCTACTGACAGGCCAGACTATTAGAGTACTTGACTTTGAGTGCAAGAAACACAATAGTGTGGTATTGCTGCTTGTCATGTATAATCTATCATTCCTTAAGCACCTAAATTCCTTGCTAGGGATAGTTGCATTTGACTGTATTCAACCTAGACAGAGGATGTCTAATAATCTACAGATTTAGACATGTAAATAAACATAGAATCAGATAATCATAGAATCCTTATAATTGGAAAGTACGTTTAAGGGTCACCTAGTCCAACTATCCTGCAATGAACAGGGACATCCACAGCTAGATCAGGTTGTTACCCTATCCAGCCTGGCACTGAAAGTCTTAAGGGAGGGCCACCCGCCACTTCTATGGGCAACCTCTTCCAGTACCTCACCACCTTTACTGGAAAAACCTTTTTCCTTATATCCATTCTAAATCACCCCTCTTTCAGACTGAAGCCATTTCCCCTTGATCTAACACCACAGACCCTGCTAAAGAGTATGTCTCTTTCTTTCTTGTACTCTCCCTTTACATACTGAAAGGCTGCCCTCATATCTTTCTGGACCCTTCTTTTTTCCAGACTGAACAACTCCAGCTCTCTCAGCTTGTCCTCGTAGGAGAAGTGTTCCATCCCCTGGATCATTTTTGTGAGCATGTCCAGCAGGTCCACGTCTCTCGTGTACTGAGGACTCCCCATCTGGATGCAGTACTCCAAGCGAGGCCTCACTAGTGAAGAGTAGAGGGGCGGGATCATCTCCCTCAACCTGCTGGCCATGCTTCTTTTGATGCAACTCAGGATATAGTTGTCTTTCTGGTCTTTGTGGGCACATTGCTGGCTCATGTCCAGCTTACCATCTACCAGTACACCCAGGAGTTTTTTGGCAGAGTTGCACTGAATCATTTCATCCTCCAGCTTGTATTGGTCATGGAGATGGCCTCAAACCAGGTGCAAAATCTTGTTGAACCACATGAGGTTCTCCTGGGCCCACTTGAGCCTGTCTAAGTCCCTCTGTATGGTATGCCATCCCTTGGACACATCAAAACCACAACACACAGCTTGGTGTCATCCACAAACATGTTGAGCATGCACTCAACCCCACTGTCTCAAATTGAAGCTAGACTGTGAAGAACTTGCATATCCTCAGGTGAGAGTCTTGATCTCCTTTGCTTCAATTTTCTGTTTGTATAGTGATTTCTGATATCTTTCTATGCCCCAAGAGGGCTATGAAGATTCTGAAGAAGCAGTTGGCAACAATTGTCTTTGGAACCAGAAAAAGAAACCTTCCCATAGCACATTTACAACCCATACACGATGAGTCTTGTCTCACAGAAGCATGGGGATGCACTAAGGATGTATTGAATGCTTCATGGAGACAGACCAGAAGCATCCCTGCCCAGCATTCTGTTTCTCATCACATCAATAGGAGAGGTTTGGGAGACAAAAATATAAGCACCAGTCCTCCCTTGGACATCATTTCTTCCTAATGCTCTGCAGCCATGACTCTTGTGTGATGTACTGTTGGGAAGTCATCTCTGGCTAGTCCTGTCACATTCCTTTTCTAGATCTGTTTTCTATGAGTTTGACTAAGGTATGACATTAGGCCCTGCTCTTTGCTTCTTTTAACCAGCTTTGAAGCCTTTGAAGGTCATTTCCTCCCATCCTTGGCAGCTCAGCATCTGTAACAACAGTTGCTGTAGAATTCTGTCAGAGGCTTTATAATAACTCCAGTACACAACATCTGCAAATGAAGATCACCCAATGACATCACAATGCCAAAAAGTTCTGCTGACTCCAGAATCCTGGTGACACAAGTACAACAGTCTGGCCCTTGTGTTACCACATTGTCTGACGTTTGTCAATATTGGCAATGGAAAGCTACACTTTAAGTACAATAAATGAGTGTGTAATTTTACTGAATCAAACTCATTATAGGTCTGGAGATGGGCCTTTTTATCCTTGTTTCAACATCAAGTATACACATTCGCAAATATGGTGTATTCTGACAAGAGGTTAAGTGTAACCCACTGATTCATACAAAAGGTTTTATGACATTGTCTGGAGTTACCAAGAGATTCTGGACTTTTGTCATGGGCAGGTGATGAAGTAGAGTCACTGCAGAGCCAGTTCAAACTGGATCAGGACCTGAGCAAAAGGGTTTTTTTTGTAGATAGAGGGTACAAGTATGGTTATGAGGGGATACTGTGTGGACATCCATTGCATACTGTGCCATGGGTAGGGGCAGGCAGGGCACAAGAGGCTTTCCATTGCTAGGGTACCAGCAACTGCAGCCACAGCAAGAGGAAGCATCTGCAGCCTGAGGGAGAGGCAATGATAGACCTAACTTCTCTGTAAGACACTATTGCAATGAGCTCTGCAGCCTGCAGAGAAGAGTGGGGAAGCAGCAACAGCTGAAGAATTTGCTGTGCACTACCAAAGTGCTCTTTATATTTTAATTTTCCAGTTTTTCAGGTCTGACTGGGTCTTGCCTTTTTTGAAGTTTGTTTTTCTTAGAAACAGTTTATAAGCATCTTGAAGCACTTTGTTAGCAGCGCTTAGTCTCTAGCTGTCCTTGGGGCTGAGACTGCCTGTATACCCACATGGTGAGTTCAGGGGAAATACCTCTCTGCTGCACCAGGCACCATGGTCTAAGAGCTAATGTTTCAGTGTAATCTGCTTCAGTGTGTATTTATTTCTACATGTGCAAATTCCTTAGTCATGGAAGACTTGTTTGTGATCCCTGCATCCCAAGTCTGACAAACTCCAGCAGGTACTCAGCTCACTCTGCAAGCTCTGCCTGCTCCTTGTGTGACTCACCTGCTCACAAGTGTGACTGCACCAGTAGCATCCAGTTCAACCACCACCAAAAACAGAGTTCAGAAATCTGATCCAAAGAAGGCTAGTTATTTTCAATGGGTTAAGAAGTACACAGGTACATAATTTTGGAGCAGCTCTCTCCTGAAAAAACTGTAGGTTAGGAATGAATGAAACCATAGTCAGGACAGCACCTGGGCTTTTCAAAAAGCTAGTTAGCTTTTCACAAAAGAGTCTTCACTGAATTATAAGCGGAGTAGACATATGGAAATAAGTTGCAAGCAATTTTGCAGCAGGCTGCTCAGCAACCACACCATGTTGCAACCTGGCTGTTTATTAGTGTTCAGAATGGCAGCCCCATACTTCCTTACAGGCTACTGGGTGTCTGTGGGATATGTTTCTGCACCCTTGTGCCTTGCTGCACACCTATGGTACAGGCCAAAGAAGGGGCTGCCAGCATCCAACACCATTTACAGCATCCTTCTGCGTGTTCTGATCATGGCATCCACACATAGTCATGGCAGCTGTGCCTTTGCCTCTCCTGTCTGGACTTAAGCAAGTTTCAGCCTTTCTACTCCAGCTCAGAAGCAGAACCTGTATCACATCTCCATCTGTGGTGACATGAGGATAAGCCAAGTCAGGACTACTAATTTCTGTCTCTTTGGACATGCTGTACCTGGACCATAGACGGATATTTCCATGTTAAAAGTTGCCGCTAGCCCATACACCTTCTTCAGAAACTTAAGCAAGAAAAAATAGCTCAAGCTTGGATCTGTAGGTGTCAGGTGAGATTTGGAAAATGAAAATTGTCTTTCATCAGCCTAAAAAATCAGATCTGAGGCAGGGTTACAAATATTAAAATAATGGTAATATCTGCAAAGTCTTTTGGCAGATTAGAAATTACATTTTGGCTTGACTATTTCTTGAGTGATTACAATAAATGCAGTTATCTGTGTTGCTGGAGTCATGAGCATGTCTGCAGAACTGAGAAGTTTGACAAGGCCAAGCACAAACAACACCTGCTTGAAAATTCATACCCAAATGTTCCGTATTTTCACTTCTAGGCTCACGATTGGTTAATAACCTGTTCTGAAGCCTGATGTTAGGACAGGGGAATGAAGCTAGACTCTGTGACCATGGTGATCAATCACAGTTTGTGAAAGGAAACTTTGCTGTGTGGTAGAATCCCTGCAGAACAGAGATGTTGTGGCAGCCCTGCTCCTGCAGACCTGCAGAGCCTGCAAGAACAGTCCTGCAGGACTGGTGACTGCCACTGCTGTACTGGAGATGGAGCAAAGGAGTGAGACCTTTAGGTTACTTTCTCCTTGGGAACAGCACTTAAGTCCTTGTCACTCCTCACATTCATACTATGGAATTTATTGTGCCAGAATTAAAAGCTCTTCAGGAAATCATGGGCTAATTTTTTTTATTTAATATTTTCATTTTTCTGATTGAGAAATGCTGGTTCTGATTATATTTTCACTCAGTACTTTGCTTTGGCACCTACAAGTGAAAAAGCATGTTTTCTCTGTTTTGAAATGACTTCTCATTTGCAAAATAATGGTAATGAATATCTGAAATACAAATGGAAACAATGTTCACTTATTGAAATGGAAATTGTTTGAGTTTACTTGGACTGTTTCTGGAGTTCCAGTTTGTGGAAATATGCAAAGTTTTAATTTTTGGCAGGGAAAACTGTTTAGCAACTCAGAAGGTGAATGGAGGAATGACTTTCTGTCTGACAGTCCTAGCATCTAATCCACCTACAAGCAGAGGTGGTGCCAGGATCACTGACGTAGCATGTCTGGAGACTTCCCATCCAGCAAACAGGAGGGAGAAACAGTGCAAACCCTGCAAGCATTCCCCTGGTGCAGTGATCTGATCAGTATTCAAGTGCATAGTCCTGCACCTGGGTTGGGGCAATCCCAAACACAGATACAGGATGGGTGGAGAATGGCTTGAGAGCAGCCCTGAGAAGGATTTGGGAGTGTCAGCTGATGAAAGATTCAACATGAGCTGGCAATGTGATCTTGCAGCCCAGATGGCCCAACTGTATCCTGGGTTGCAGCAAGAGAAGTGTGACCAGCAGGTCGAGGGAGGTGATTCTGCCCCTCTGCTCTGCTCTGAAGTCACACTCCCATTGAGTGCTGCTGTGCCGAACATGCTTCAACTCCAGTATGAGCTGGAGTCAAAAGCAGCCAAGTGGTATGCCACCACTGACTTTGCCAATGCCTTTTCAATTCCTCTGGCCAAAGAATGCAGGCCACAGTTTGCTTTCACCTGGACCCCACCTAGACTATTGCATCCAGTTCAGGGCCCTCCCAGTACAAGAAGGACATAGAGCTGTTGGAGCAGGTCCAAAGGAGGGCCGTGAAGATTGTCAGAGGGCTGGAACACCTCCCCTACAAGGACAGGCTGGGAGGATCAGAGTTCTTCAGCCTGGAGAAGACTCTGGGGGGACTTCATAGCAGCCTTCCAGTACCTGAAGGGGTCTTATAGGAAAGATAGGGAGGGACTTTTTAAGTAGCTACAGGATGAGGGAAAATGGCTTTAAAATGGAAGAGGGTAGATTTAGACTAGATATTAGGAAGAAATTCATTTCTGTGAGGGTGGTGAGACACTGGAGTAGGTTGCCCAGTGAGGTTGTGAATGCCCCCACCCTGGAGCTGTTCAAAGCCAGGCCGGATGGCACTTTGTGCAACCTCATCTAGAGGGAGATCTAGTGCCTACAGCAGAGGGGTTGGAACTAGATGATCTGAAATGTCCCTTCCAACCTACATCAGTCTATCTATGATTCTATGACTCCATGAAAGCCAGCTTGCAGAAAGGGAGCAGGTACCATGCTGTCCTTACCTACCACCCCACCACACCACCTCAGAGCAGAGTGAAACTAGTATGATACTCCTTGTGTTTTAATAATCTAAAACTACATTTGATGGGAAATATGCCCTTGATTACCTCACAGGAGACAGGAGAAACTGACTGTGATTCTGCCTTTTTATTTCTGGTTTGCTACAGGTGCCAAGATTTGTGTTACTCAAAAATGATGCAAACTGCAGCTTACTTCTGTATTTTCTAGACCGACTTCATGTGTGAAATGGATTTTGTCTACACCCCACCTGACACTAGCAAAACAAGGAGCTGCTGAACAAATGTATGTTTCCCTACCCTAGAACATCTCTTGCTGCTTATTTTGCCTCTGGGGCCAGCCTCAAATCTGTGCCCCTCAGCAGTGCAAGCACACTGGGGAAAGGTATGCATGAGCTTTGCATTTATTCCCTAGGTTCCAGGCCTCCCTGTGGCCCCCCAGGGGATGAAGTGTGTCATATGTACCCTGACTCCGTGGTGGAATTCTGTACTGTTATTTTCTCAAGGATGCAATTCATTTTAAACCTCACTTGCACTGACTTCAAACAGAAACAAATACAAGAAGTCTCTCACTCTCACTTGTTAACAGTACCATCTATCACTGCAGGAGTATTCTGTGCACAGGGAAATGAGGCATTAGCAAAATGCCTGCTTTAACTGATCATTTTCAAGGATTCTCATATTTGAATTTTAACACGTGGTTTTTATTTTGTTGTTTGTTTGCTCTTACAGCTTTTCTGAATGGTAAATAACTTTTGAATATGTAGTGTAGAGAAGTAGAAATACAGTTTCCCTTTGATCTAGGTACCCAAACAGAGGACATACGTAGATTGAGCTCCAATTAAAACAAACAAACAAAAAAATGCTCCACTGAGCTATGGAAGTGATGGCAATTGTACAGTTTTGCAGACCTTGTAACCCAAATGATGCATTCTCATGCTGAAATAGCAATAGCACTGTAGGATAGTCAATATATAGAAATATGATAAATGAAATCATATTGAAGGTCACTGTAGTATGCTTTGTTTAACTGTGTGAGGTTTGAAAAATTAGAGTAGTACTGTAAGTAACTCAGAATAGCATAAAGCAAGCCTGCAGATAGTCTGAAAGAGTACTGAAACTTTGGATCTCTGTGCATTTCTTATCCTTAGTGCCATATCCAGTCATCTTGTTCAGTGGTGAGCATGCATTTATTTGAGTCTGAGATAGTCACCAAAGACATTGTCTCATATGCACCATTTGACTATATGTTTTTATTATAATCTGGAGCCAACAATGGAGGGAAGGTATCTTGCAGGTGGGTCAATAAATAGGAGACTTTTCCTGTAAAAAGAGATTGAGGCTTCCTTTCAACAAGTTGTATCTTGGCACGCACCATGGTGGCTGGAGGATTGCTGTCTCAGTTATTAGCACTTTCTTATTGCATCTGCACATAAAACAGTAGCAACACAGATGATCTATTGTACCTTATCTCATCTCCTCATCCACTTCTGCATATAATTAAGTGGCATCTGTGTTTTGCTCACTGAGAAGGGAATATGACTGCAATCTACCACTGGCACAAACTGTCGGGGTTTCCTTGGCTCTTGCAGGGGTACAGTGAGGATGTAGTTCTTGGAATCTGACGAATCTGACTGAACTGCAGGCTGTGTAAATGACTTCACTGTATGAAACACAGGTACAGTGCTGTGCTGTCTTTGGCTCTCAATATCAAAAACTGCCTGGCAGTTCCTATTAATAGCATAAATGCTAATCTTTTGCTAACTAGCACAACATGTTCATGCAATATGTTTACCAAACAGTATGAATTAGTTTGGTGCAGCTCCTGATGTCCTAATTCTTTTTGATGCTATGGTACTTTCTCGGACAAAGCAGTTTCTCCCAAGGGGGCAGGGCTACTGTTGTGACTGAAAACATCTGAAGCCCAGGTCATGCCATTTCATCTCCTTTCATCTTAGGAAGAAGCAGATTTTTATGTTTCTGAAGCAATTACCACCTGCTTTTGCAACCAATATTTCTTTTGTGCAGCACTGAAGAACCAACTTAATTCTGCACAAGATGAATACTGCTCTGAGACTACTTTAAAAACTGTAATACAGAATTTGCTCTAAAAACGCTGTTGAAAATTACATGAAGACCTCTGGTCCGGTCTCTCATTTCTTAGTGAATCAGAAATGATCAGCAGTGCATGTTCTAACTGCTGGAAGGGAACATTTCAAACCTTCTTCATTACCATTCAGAGACAAAATAGAAATAGCAGTATGTCGTGGCATCCTGTCTAGAAGGTCACCTGCCCCTATCTCTCTTGAATATTTCAGGGTGCATTTCACAGGACACCAACCTGAATTTCACTGCTTCTGACAGTGGCGTGATAATGAGCAAGTTCTGAGGTCATCCACGAGGAATGCTGCCAGCATGTTGCAGCAATCCTCACTTTGTGGGCAGCTGCTCTCCCTGTTGTAAGCAAGGCTCAGCCAGCAGCACAGTTTCTGCTTTAAGCCATGTTATACAGTGTGTGGTGAAGGTGCAGATCTGCTGGTGTGAAATACAATGTCCAATGGCTGCCTTTTCTGCAGGACTTGCCTCCTAGGAGAGGGTGTGTGTGTGTTTGTTGATATTGTTATTATCATTACTTAATTGATCACCCCAGAAAGGAGAGGAATTTTCATTCTAACTGCAAAGCTGAGCTCCCTGCTGGTGAAGGGAGAATGGGGAATTAGCTTTTGCAAGAAGTAGATGGTGAATCCCCCTGGCAGACACTAACTGCAGTGAAAGTGCTCAGCATCACCAAGTGTATTGCTTTCATGTCTTGGGTTATATTCCCCAAAACCTGAGGCATGGAAATTTCAGCTCAGATACACTGCTGCCAATGTTTATTCAGAGCTATTTTTTACATTGCTGAGTTCTTGTTCTCCTGTACTTACGTTTTCTTTCTAGCCTCTCAGCATTATCCTGCTGCTTCCATTTTACCATGGCTGAATTAATCCCTATTGACCTGACCCAAAGTGTGGTCCCTGAGCATTCCTACATCAGACCCTGCTTTGCTGCACAGCTCTAGATCACAATGGGGTGCTGCTACTAGCTACAGAGGATAGTTGAAGGCTTTGGCCTCCCTGGTGGGCCCAGCCCTCCCTGTCACAAATCTGAGGCCTACCCAGGCTGCTGTGAAGACAGAGCTCCTCATGTGTGACACTCAGAGAGAGAAAATAATTGTTAAAACAGTGGAAGAAATGAGCATAAATGTTACTCTAGGTTTGTGCACAGTGCTGTCTGAGGTGCGAGAGCAGCACAGAGATGGGGAGAAAAGCCCTGGTGATGTTGGTAATGCTGCACATCTGTAGGAGCAAGAGGGGCAGCAATTATTTCAGGACATGCTGTCTGTATGATCCTGTGCTGCATTAGTGAAGGAGTTTCCCTCCTCACCAAGGAGCACAGTGTTCTGACCATTGCTGGAAATAGGGAATCACAGAATCATAGAACTGTAGGGGTTGGAAGGGACCTCTAGACACCATGGAGTCCAACTCCCTGCCAAAGCAGCTCCCTAGCCCAGGTTGCACAGGTAGGCATCCAGGAGGGTCTTGAATGTCTTCAGAGAAGGAGACTCCACCACCTCTCTGTGCAGCCTGTGCCACTGCTCCGTCACTGTGCTGGGAAGAAGTTCCAATGCACATTTGTGCAGAACTTCCTATGATTCATGTGCCTTTGTGTGTCTTCATGGGAGCACTTGCAGTGCAGGGACTGGTTTTTCTGGGGCTGCTGCACTAGTACCTTCAGCCTGAGCAGGGTCAGCAGGCATGGGGGTGGTAACGCTCCATTTTAAGTGAGGATCTTATGTTGTGGCTCTTGACAAGACAGTAATACTGGCACTACAGTATTGAATATCCTTTCAAACTTCAGTACAAGGACTTGGAGCACTAATGCATGGCAGCTCTCTGAACTCAGGCAATTCATATAACAGGATTCATGTCAAACTGAAGTGGTTGTTGAGTCAGAAGAATTGAGTATAACGAGTACATCCATGTACTAGAGAATTTCTAGCTGGTGTCTTCCATTCTCCATCTTATAGGTAAACGGAGTAGTTCAGACAGAAGTGTGCTGTTCATGCATGCCTGATGCGTGGTTTTGAATGCGCTGTTTTGAATGCTTACACATAGAAGTGTGCCTATGAGATGACAAGGACTCTATTTTACTTCATGTTCATAAGATGCACCCTGCAGTTCCTTGCTAGACTCAGCATGGTGAGTCACCTGTAATTTCCAGCCAAAATCAGGCTCTCTGCAACCAGCTTTTCAAACATGTTGTAGGTCATAGTGTCTGGTATGATAAATGTACCCTGTAAGCAACAAGGTCAACAAAGTATTTAGAAAGAAAGTGCAATTTTACACCAGGGACTTGAGGCACAGAGGAATTTAAGATACTTGCCCAAGGTCATGCTAGATGCTCTTAGGCATAAGTCTGAGAATAGAGCTGTGGTCTGGAGCATGCCCCATGGGGCACCTAGCCTTTTCACCTTGCCTGCAGTCCTGCTACATTCCATGCTGGTCTGTATGAAATTGCCTCTTGTGGACCATTTTAGAAGTCCTGTGAACAGAACAGGCCTGTGGTTGTGTTTTCTTTTTGCAATTGTATTCTAACTCTCATGTGTGGCTATTTGTTTTTCTCTGAAGGCCCATACACTATTAGCAATATGAAGTCAGATTTAAGTTCTGTGGTGAGTTTGGTGTTATTATTGAAGCTTGAGATCTCTGCATGGCCACCAGTCTACAGCCAAAGCCTCACAGGTTGTGAAGCTCTGCAGTCTCAGTGGCTTAGGAACAAATGGAAGAGCCACAGGAAAAAAAACAGCTGAGCTTACTGCTTTCTATCAGGAAGCATCAAAATACATGTTGGCAATCACAAGGACATCTACGAGAGCAGGGTGCTTCCTTAGTATGATGCTGGCCAAGACAGGTTTCCCTACTGCCCATCTGCAGGTGGCAGGGGCATAGCAGGGATACCACTGTAAACTTGCCCCCTTCACGCAGTGAAGCATCTAATTCCCATTTTCCTTCCTGCTGGCTGTGCGGTCTAGGTGTTGGGACAGGATATGGCATCATTTCTGCTTCCTGTTGTTAGGCTTATATTATGAACATATATATTACTTTGCTAATATCTCTTATTCATAACTCCCTGGCTTTTTCTCACACCTTCATCTAATGATAACACTCTCCATTATTGTTTTACACGTTCTTTCACAAACTCCATAGAATTCATTCTGACACAGCCTTCATGCAGATGTGTGGTTTGACAACTGCTACATGCCTGGTGCTCATTTTATGTGGGGCTTCTTCAGGGACCCTGCTTCAGTACCCTGACTATACATGGTAGCAAACTTTCTGTGGAAACACTTCTGTTTGGTGTGGGAAGCTATTCCTGAAGCATCTCAAAAATAACTCGACTGCAAACTCTAGCAGCCGTGAGGCTAATATCCCTCTTTGCTATCATCAAGCTTTGGATCTTCTGCCAGAAACGAATCTGAATATCAACAGTACAACAAAGCTTGGACTGATGAAAGTACACTTTAGTAATCTTCCCCAGAATAGCATAAACTCTAAATCAACACTATCAGCTAGCCTTTAAAGACCTTAATGTTCTGGGGAGAGGCGTGTGTTGGTTTTTTTTTAATTTTTTATTTTTTTAATCACCATAGCTTTCTCTTTCTCTTCTCTTGATTTCTATTCAAAATTATCTGCTTTATTCTGGGTGTTCAATAGGTGAGGCTGATAGCAATCTTTCTTGCTCATGTTATGCCACCAGTCAATGTAATTGTCTACAAAAGAAACAAAATCAATTACTTATCTCCCCTCCCCCATGTGTTGCTTAGAGAAAGGGAATAAATTATCTAACTACCAGATGTGGACATTGCTTCCCTTCTTTAAGGTAGGATTGTGGTGGATGTATGACAAATACAGACCTTTCATGTGATAAGTGCAAAAAATGAACCTCTTCAAAGCCCTTCCTGCTGTTCATCTTGACTCTGTACTGAGAGCAAAGCAGCTTCTGTTACAAATGTCTGCATTTCAAAAATACTTAAAATCCATAATCAGAGAAATCTTATCAAAAATAATCTTGCACTTCAGTCCTGATTCATTTAAATTAAAAAAAAATCAGTCTGAGATAAATTTTATAATGGTAAGTAGACTTCCTGCCCTACCCATAAAAATAGGTGAATTATATATCAAACATTCCTTCTTATGGCATGAATATTGAAATATTAATCTTTTTGACTCCACAAAGCTCATGAAGGAAATATGTTGCTGTCTGCTTCTGCAGATAGGCTTGGACAAAGGTGTCAAATTAGAAAAAAAATTATGTTCAAGAAAAAATACTATACATCTATAAGAGTTGATGGATCTTTTATACTGTCTATGTGATATATACTTAACAAACCATACATTTCAAATCTGATGTGACATACTGGAGAAATGTGTTAAGATGTGTTAAAGTATCTGTATAGGCTGGATCATAGTCATACACATCTATGTATACACACATGGCTATGTGGAGGTATATAAAATGTCATAATGACTACAGTAACAAAATGCTGGAGGTATAACCATTGCACTATATGAAACTAAATCAAAATGTAAATGAGACATCTTAGGAAAATTATTAATGCTTCTGTTTCTGCCTTTAGAAGCAGAGCCCTTGCTCTGGATTTTGTTTGTTTGTTTTTTCCAGAAATTAGCAAGTGGCTGATTAGAAAGTGTGAAGAACCATTTGCCTGGTAGAATACACTTTGAAGGTAGTTCAGACTGAATCTCTTATATCCCCTGCCTCCAAAATTTATTCTTCTCAACATTTCTCCTTCAAGTTTGTTGGAAACAGTATTTAAGAACTAGAAAAGTTTCAGCAAAAGAAATCCATTCAGTGAACAGGCATCAGTGAAATACTAAGACAGCATAACACTGCTGTACAAAGGAACCCACAACGGAATCAATCAGTGGCAGATGAAAAACTTGACAAAAGTAGCCTGGAAAGAAAAAGCTTTAAAGTAAACTTTCATGTATTTAATCCATTCTTCTTCACCTAAACAGCAGATTCTGCTGACTGAAACAGGAGTGGGAGTGGGCCCTGTAAATCAAGTGATGATGGCTGAACAAGGGACAAATCTATGTGCAAAGACTGCAAGTGAAAAAAAATTGGTCAGAAATAAATTTTCTCACTTGGAAAAGTACTCTCATAAAAAGTGTAAGTTTTTTTTTTTTAATTGAAAGCATTTTGTAAGCAGATTAATAAGCCTTTTAAAAAGGTTTTTAATAGCCTGTAAACCAGAAAAGTTAGTGAATTGAGGTCAGACAGGCCTAATGAAGGATGTTACCTGGGTCAGATTTCACCTGGTCATGAGGTCTGTGACACTCTCCGGCATCTGGGTAGGTGGGTTGCATTCTGAAGGGACAAGTGCACATTCAGTAATAAGAAAGAAGAAACTGCATGTCTTAAATCCTAATCCCAGTTAAACAGAGTATTCTATAGTCACGTTATCTATTATTGCTAGCAGTAGTTATTGGAGGCGGTAGATGTGGCAAATCAAATGAGATGTGGAAAATCATGAGCATGAGAAAGGAGAATTCCCACAGCATCAACACAAGAACACAACAGGGAATAAGCATGTAAGAAGCAGATTGTGATCTCCTAAGGTTAATAAGTAAAACTGTTGAAATAACAGAAGATATGGAGCAAGACTAAGATACAAATGAATTAACTACTGAAAATATGCTAAAAGAAGGCAGGGTAATATCAAAAAGCTTTCAATTATTTACACTTTATTGCACCGAATCTATAAGTGCACTTTATTGCACTGAATCTGTAAGTGTCATGTCATGCTTTGTCTCATTTCGGGGCCATGTGGAGAGAGCAACCACAGGAATAATACCACCAGCAATTTGTCCCCCATTTACAGTCATACTGATCCTCTTCCTCATTTACAAGTGAGATTTTACACAAGGAGGACTTACTGAAAAGTCACCTGCTGGGAAAATAGCTTCTTGATCACTGGTCGGAACGTGTTTGGGTACAGCAAGCAGCTAACAGGGTGTTGCTTGGAACTACCCTTTTAATAAAAAGAAAACAAGGCTTACAAAATCTTTATCCCTTATTTATTTGGTGTTTTATTTTGAAATACTGGGATATTTTGGGGGTATATGACTTCCTGGACTGTGACGAAGGGTTTCATGGATTGCTCTCACATGCTCTCTCTGTCTCTTTTTCTACATAACTATACTGTATGTAGTTATGCATGTTTGGCATTGTCCATAGAAAAGTATATCTCATTTGTGTGAAGTAGATTATATCCACTTTACTCATGTGTGTTTTACTGATAGCCATGTTTAGACTAGACCATGGAGAATATTTTATTTATTATAAAGACAAAAGACCCTTGATGTAATGTTTCACCTCTTGAGGGGGTCATTGTGTATCTTTTGTCCATTTGCTTTTAGCAAGGTAGAAGCTTGTCAGGAGAAAATCAGTATCTGCACAAACACCACTTCAGTCCTTTTACTTCAGGTCCCAATGCTTGCATCAGCAACAGTATTTCAGGAATCACGTGGTTTCACTGTCCTCACAGAGGCATATTTTCTTCACTTTTATTCATCCATGAATATAAAGACATTGCAAATTCTATTAATGCTTGGCAAATCATGGAGGAGGCTATGTGAGATGTTACATACCATCGATCATTTACAGTGTATCAGCAAGTTGCTCCCTGGTCTGACAACATGATACATGCCATAAGAGCTAAAAGATCATGATCACCCATATGCACTAGTAAAAACATGATCTCTGAGAGGTAATGGACTTGCTATGAAGTACACATCTGATGAAGACGATGTCAGAAAGAATAAAAGTTTCCTCTGCACTATTAGCACGTTGCCCCTTCTCACAGGAAAATCCTGTGAATTCATGATGCAGGACAAGTTTTTACAAACACAGAGAGTACTTACATGGAGTCATACACACATCAGCCCTAAAACCATTTTTTGAGAGCCCAAGACATTTTACTTTACAATAAATGTGTATTTAATTCAAGTGATCCCTTTTTTCCATGCAGCAGAGAATGGGAATTCAGCCTGGGCCTCTTGCCACATGTCACAAGCAGCTATCTGTGTGCCCAGTAGTGAGGCAAACCCTTACTGTTGTCAGATGTTTCCCCGTTTCTAGTAATGGGCAATAGTGGGTGTCTGGGGGCACTGGCCATTACTTGTGCCTCTTTCTCACTGCTGTCCCTGTGTTCTTATACTTCTTCAGTTTTTTCTTTTCTGCATGAATAAATTGATTTCTTTAATAAGTACTGATATTAAGGAATTTGTGGTAGCCTTCATTTTTCAAAAGTGCTGTGGCCCTGACCTATAGAAGCAATGATAAGCCCTAGATCATGCCCAAGGTGCATTTTAGAAGGAAATTCACAGTACAAATTTAGTTAAAATCAGAAAAAGTCCTTTGCTTGTGCAAACTCATTTTATGAATTGTGTGAAATCACTGTGGTAAAAACGAACACAAAACACTCATCTTGAATATTGAATTTAATTCAAAAAGTTGAAAACTTGGAAGGTTATAGTTTCAAATGAAAACATCTTCCTTTCCACTCTGAAAACATTTCTGTGGACAGATAAACTCCACATACACGTACATAACACGTTTGTAAACACAGATACATTCATACACTCACTTGAAGAATTACACAACAGCTTTCATTTCAGACTGGCAATGTCAAAATAAATACACAGTAATTGTGATATGCCATATTTGGCATGTGGATCCAGATAGCTGACATCACATCCACTTTTTGCTACAAATTAGCTATGAGGAACAAAAGAAATTATTTCTTTAGTCTTTATCCACTGATTTTTGATAAGAAGACACATATGTTCAGTGGGCTTGTGCACACAATACAGAGCACCTAGCATCAGTACATCCCTGAAAAGTGCTGTATGTCTTATAACTTGCTGTTGGCGCTGAGGTCTTTTATAAACACAAATATTATGATCAAACATCTGCACATCAATCAGTGCTTCTGTTCTTATTTTTCAGTCACAAAGATCAATCAGTAACACACCAAGATTTCACAATTATCACACACATCTTATTAAGTTCCTGCTGGTTATAACAAAATACCTTGGGCTTTTACTATCACCCACACCATTTTATTAGAAGCATTACTTTTGGAGCAACCAGCACATTTGGAGAGATGCTGAGATTTCACAGAGTGGTAAGTCTGTTCTCTGCCAATGCATACATGAGGCAGCCTAGCTCTGCCTTTAAGCTGGGCAGCCTCTTTCGTCCATGGAGCTTTCCAGGATGTGGCTAGGCATTCAGAGAGCAACAGAAATCAAATTACTGTTGCAGAGTAGGTGCAACAGAGCAGTACCTTACCTACAGCCCTTTGGGGGGTGTGGGTAAGGGTGTCCCCACAGCAGGTGGGGTGTAGGTAATGGGGTGTCCCCACAGCAGAATTTACATTTCAATCCCAGAGCTCCTGAGGCTGTGAAACAAGGGCAACAGGATAGAGTTTCTCAAGCAGGACTGAATTTTCCATGTATACTAGCAAAGAGGATTTCCCACAGAAAAGAGGAAAAGCAGATACTGAGAAACAGTGGAGAAGCATGCAGTGTACTTTTCTATCTCTCTTTGACTTTGCAAAACTTGCTTGCTCAAGCTTTATGAGAGGCAGAAATTAATCAACAGTAAAGCGACAGTGATAAATCACACCAACTCCCCATATACAGAAATACTCAAGTGTGAGCACAGAAGTATCTTTTTCTTTATTTATATCTATTGATATATATGTAAATCATCCAAGACTCATACTGCCACAATAACATTTGAATTACATCTGAAATCAGTCAACCTAATTAATACCTGCCCCATGGCTGCCATAATTGCTCTTATTCCAGCCAATCTGCTTTAGCAGCTACCACTGACATGAGCATCTTAATGAAGTGGCAATTATCTGTGTGTGATCACCTCCACTCAAGCATTCGCTCATTTACTTGCATAATTTTTATGGCTTTTTTTTGTCATGAGAAAATCCTTTATGAAGACATGTTAGCAACACTTACAGTGAGAGAGGAAGAGCAAAAGTAATCTCCAATAGCCGATATTTCAGCTCCCATTGTAAAAAGAGATTAATTCAATTATATTAAATATATGGCATCCAGGAACAGGGGTCAGAGTCAGTGACAGGAACTGAGAAATGGGAGCTAATCTCTTATTAGCACAGCACCAAAGAGGAAGAAAAAACCTAAGGTAAAGGCACAGGAAGCAAGAAGTGCCACTTTAGACAACTATTTCTCTGAAGCCTTACCTTTAAGATTCATATAACTTGAAGTTATTTATAACCACCTAAGAATTTCCCATCTTTATTTCTGTTTTTGGAGCTGCTTTCCAGTTACCTCCTAAACAGATACGATTGTTTACTGCGTTTTGTGCTTGCCACTGTTCTCAGCCTCTCTCTTCCTTATCATACTTTTTGAGATGATCATTGGTATACATAAATGTTTCAAATTAGATCTGAGTAATCTCTTTACTTCCATCCTTTTCAGTAGGAGTCAATTCAAATCCACTAATCTTTCTCCAAGTTTTAACTTCAAAACACACAATACTTCACAGTGAAAGGCAACAATACCCCATCATGATTAAAATCTTGCTAAGATTTTTTCTATGCATAATGTATATGGACTTTTGCAACTCCTTTTGCATTGAAGCACTTAATTATTATTGCAAATCTTTGCCAATTCTGCAGGAAATTCTCACAGAAATGAAATCTTTTTTTTTTTTTTTTCCATTTTAGGCCTCTACTGATATGATCAGACATTTCTCTTGCCTTTTTTTGTTACCCACCATAACACAATGCATTAGAAAAATCAGACTTCTGCTTAGAACTTACACTTTTATTAGAAAAAATTGTCCTTTTAGCTTTGGTGAATTAACACACATGGAATTACAGCATCAGGATGTCCCTATGAAATTTACCATATTATCACAGTAGAAAGTGAAAAGTAACCCACATGTGACCATGAGGACACCTCATTTACTCTTGTTTTTACCCTAAGTTACTTCTTACTTATCAGGATAAGAGATTTTTACCTCTAGCTTTTGATGTCACTTCATGTCCACAGCTACCTTCAGAGCAGGAGCTGGCACACTCTTTTGCAGAGATATGATTGAAATGAGACACCTGCAGTTCTTGCACAGCGTATGCTCTTGAGATGGAATTTCAATATATGCAAGAAATACTTCCTCAGTTGAGGAGTATGGAAAACACTCTGTATTTTTAAGTAGGTGTTTATTTTAGCTCTGACTGCTGTCACTAAAAGGGCCCAGCAAATGCATCTCTAAAAATATAGAGATTATTTTTCAGCTATAAATAGGTGCTTTGAGAAATGAATACTGAGAGATTTTAGCTGTTGCAGACACATGTAATGGCTTGCCCTGTGGTAAACGTAAGACACCTTGCACTTATAGCAATAGGTAAGAATGTGCAGCTGGGTGATAGATGGCCACTGATGAGCCACACATTCAGCCCTTTGCTCCAAATTGTTTCTCTGAGTAGCTGGTCTGAGCTTTTTGGATAAAGTACAGCTGCAAGCTCCCAGTCAAGATGTCATGAAGGTGAGAGCAAAGAGATTTGTTGTGTCTGCCCAGCTGACAGGAACAAGTGTGGTCAGCCCACTCCTGCAGAAACTACAGGAAAGGCTGGGGGATGCACAAAAGCAGCACTTGTCCCTCACTCTGCAACATCTTCACTTCAGCAGAGGTCGAACGAAAGGGCCTGAACTGTATTTGTCATCTCTACAGTTAGATTCAGTGGCTCTCTCCCCTCTCCACCCCTCCCCACCCCTCCCCTCCCCTCCCTTCCCCTCCCTTCCCATCCTTCTATTAATTTTGCTGCAGTTTAAGGAGATGCTCAAAGATGCACAAATTTTCACAAAAATGTGTCTGGCAAGATAATGAGTATTGTTATCTCTTGAGTATGATACATTCCCCAAAAAAGACTATTCAACATTTGTTCATTTCCTTTTCTTTTATTTAATAGCAAAAACCAACCAAACAAAAAACAGCACAGGAACTAAGAATGTTTCCCCTTACAAAAAAAAAAAAAAAAAAAAAACGGAATTACAACAAAACCCCAAAATGCTGTTTAAATCAGTATGCTATTTTTACATTAAATGATGATGTGCCAGAAGTTCCTAAAAGTGCACTTGAGACTTTGCTATACATCCTGATTTATATGGAAAACACTTAAGTGACAGACTCTTACAAATGCCTCAGACTGATACCAAGCTTGGTTAGTGAAGCCACAAAGGATGCTGAGGCTGGAAGTGAGGAGTCACTGACTCCCCTGTCTGTTGCTAAACTGCTAGCTCATGTCTTTCTATTAATGTTGCTTATATTTTTAGAAATGCTCCATGTTACTCTTTGCTTAACCATTCAAACATAAATTTCTTTTCTCTTGACCTATTGGCTGAATTTTACTTACTGTTTTCACCTTTTATAGCAAAAGGGGCTGATGTCTATCTGTACTTCAACATTCCTGTTGATGTCTCCTAGCTGTAGACTGAAGTCAGGCTACCATAAAGACAGCATCTGTTTTCCTTGCTTTTGTTTAACACTGTTTTTAATCCTTAACTTTTACTAGGCAAAATAGCCTAGTATTATATTGCAATAGTATAGCCTACTATTGCAATCCAGAGAGAGATTTTAATTACAGACTAACTCAAACATCAAAGTTCACCAGCCTCTAGGCCTCAATTTTGCAATATGCTGATCCATCTCACCTGGCTAATCATGCTGATGTGGCCAAGAGCTGGATGGTCTTTGCAACTGTGCTTTTCTGTCTCAAAGGGAATAGAGCAGAAACCAGGAAAGACCAGCAAAAGTCAGGGATGACGAGAGAGAAGGTACAGCCTCTTCCTGAGGTACTGGAATTATTACATTGGAGAACTACTGACTGAGGTATGGTGGCCCTGCAGAGATCTGAGAGCTGGGGCACATGGACAGAGCTGGGGCAAGGGCTTGATGCCCACTGCAGTACATGCCCTGCTGCCAGGCACAGGTTTTCACATGGCTGTGGCTAAACTGGGGAACACTTCCACACAGGATATGGAGGTGCTGAAGTCCTACTGTGGTGCAAAGGATACTAAAGTTCACCATAAAAAAAGCCAGAAAGATGTCAAATACAGACCTAGCTTGCTAGATGATAGGGCAATACACAGGGCTGCTTTGCTGCATTCTTGCTCTGCCCAGCCCTGAACATTGGCTGTTGACAGTTGCCACTGGTGGGACAGAAGGTGAAGCTTTAGTCTGATCTGGTAAAGTACTTCATAGGCATTCCCTTCTCAAAATTTCTTACTTGCTTTATCCTGATGCTTTCACAGCATCAAGACATGTTGCCAAACAGAAAAATTTTATTTCAAAGTGAAAGGACAAAAAACAAAACAAACAAACAAACAAAACAAAGAAAAAAACATCCTAATATCTGAATGTACAAATGTGATAATTTCTGTACACCAGGCCATGGGAACAGGTCCAGAGGATGGCCATGAAGATGATCAGAAGGCTGGAGAACCTCTTGTATGAAGGAAAGTTTGAGAGAGCTGGCCTTGATGAGACTGGAGAAGAGAAGGCTGTGGTAAGGCCTGATTGAGGCTGGTGGTGGCAACCCTGCCCATGGTAGGGGTGTGCAGATGGAAGATCTTCCACACTCTCCTGTGTAACTCACTCTAGGGAACCTGCTGTAGCTTAGACTTTATGATCTCCAGAGATTCCTTCCACTACCTATGATTCTATGATTATGTGATTGTCTGGCTTTATTTGCTTCTTTGGAACAGGGGAAAGTCAATGGACCTAATTGCTAGTGTTGAAAGAAATTATCTCTTTGCACATTTTCCCTCAATTTCAGGGAGATGTTTTGTAACCCAGCTGAGCATTGCTGGGTGAGATGTTGTGATGGCTTAGTCAACTATATTGTAGGTTATATCTAGAAAGTCTATCAAAAAATGGTTCTTCATAAAAAAACCAAAAAAACTTCTTCACAAAGAACTATTAATTTGCTTCAGTGGGAGAAAGTAGGAAAAAAACAAATCACAAACTGAAGAACAAACAAAAACTAGACAATTCTAGTTTTAAAGAACTCTGCTTTCGCAATGCTACTTTGCTACTCACATAGCACCAGGAACAAATACTAGCTGAACAGCCTCCTAGAAATATGAATATAAAACACATCAAGCACTAAAACAAGATTTGTATAAACTGGAGAATATAAGGTTATAAAAGCATACAGGACACCCAGCCAAGATTCAAGTGCTGAATGACTGTAGAATGGAAAAGTTGCAAATCTGCCAAAACACAGAATTCTGTGTTCCCTTCAGAATGAAAACTTTTTCTCAAAACCACCATGCACGAAAGAGGCAAGGCTATAACTGCTGTTAGAATGGGGTGAAGGGAGTTTACTTTGAAGAACATTAATGAATCTACAAAAGGTACAGCTGTGTGGGCATGGCTTGGGATTCAACATAAACTGCATTTAAGAAAAGCCTGTCAGAAGCAGCTCTCATTTGCCAGATTTGGCTAAAGCATTTTCAAACTGAGAAGAGACAAGACAGATACAGGATCACACACTGGTATGCTCATCAACATACTTTCTACTACCTTTACCCAACTGAACCTGCTGTAGCGCTATTTTGCTTTAGGAATAATTCTCAGGGAGGGTTCTCATTGTAAACAGCGCTGTGGTCCACTGTCCATCCCCATAGAATGTAGTCCGCATTTACAGTCCTCTGTGGCTTGTGAAGGGCAAAGCTGCACCTTCTGTCACCTGTCTATAGAGACCATCCTTCTTTCAGAGGCTACAGGAAAAATGGCCATCCATGTTTCCTCATAGAATCTGATGCAGTGAGGTTGATCTATGGATGAGTCCCCTGCAAACACCATCCTGATTTGAATATGCAGGCCAGTGAAAACCTGGTGGAGCCAGACAGGATTCAAAGCTGCTGTGAGGGCTCCTGCCCATCTGTACAGAGAAGCACTAAGCTGTGGTCTGGTCATGGAAACTTACGGTCTTTCGTGATGCACTTCTGAATCAATATCTGCTGATTACAGATGAGATGAAATTTTGTTCTGACGACATTTCACAAAAAAATAACAAAGCATGAAAATCTCTCTGATGCATTTACCTGTCCTTTTAGGAGCTGTGCAGAGTATTTTGTTACTTGGATAATTATTGAGTTCCCAGAGTATTTCATACAAGCAGTCTTTGGTCTAGTGGTTTGATATATAAACAGAGCATGCACTCACAGCAGCGTTTAGCTCCCCTGTGTTGCCTTCACTGCAATGGGATGCTCAGATGTGTTTTCTGGGAATGTTTGAAACCAGGTCCTTAGTTCTTAGTAACTGCTGGTGTTGGCACAATCTTCTGGATATTTACAACACTCATTTTTGGTTTTATGTCACCATTACTCTCTTTTTTTGATAAACATTACTTTTTTTTTTCTCACACAGATACTTGCTTTGAAACTCAGGCTTTTTTTCTGTGCCATTTTTTAATGGTTCTTGTTAATTTCTAGCTTCTTAAGCCACTCATCGGCTTTACTTCTTTATGGGTTTGCATGACATTTGTTACATCAGGTTTTTAGAAGCTCTGTGCTAAACCTCTGCTTTGATAGCTCTATTCAAAACAACTCCTTGAAGGAACATGGCTTCCTCCAGGTATACACCAACTGTTGGTAGCCATGTAGGAGGGATAGGCTGCACTCAGGGACTTGCAGAGTTTTTATTACACTGCACCCCTTTAAGAGGTGTGGAAAACAGAAGCTCAGGAAAGGAAAGGCAAACTGAGAACATGAGGGACAGATGGAGGCCTGGTGAAGGTGGTAATGACGGGCAACATAGAATCATAGAATCATTAAGGAAGAAAAGACCACCATGCCCACTAACCATATCCCTTAGTGTTGACACATTTCTTGAACACTTTCAGAGATGGTGACTGCACCATTTCCATGGGCAAAAGAAAACATGAGAGCATGGAATGTGGGCTGCTGGAAGATAGCCTGATGTCTTTGCAGCAACCAGATGTCCAGAGCATGGTGAGTGCTGCCAGGAGGCAACAGGACTCAAGGCACAGTGACATGGAGGGCAGGTGCCTCAGAGAAGAATCACAGAATCCTAGAATCATAGGGGTTGGAAGGGACTCAAGAGATCATTGAGTCCAACACCCCTGCCAAAGCAAGTTCCCTACACCAGGTCGCACACGTAGGCGTTCAGGCAGGTCTTGAACATCTCCAGAGAAGGAGACTCCACACCCCCCCTGTGCAGCCTGTGCCAGTGCTCCGTCACCCTCACCGTAAAGAAGTTCTTGTGCACATTTGTGCAGAACCTCCTGTGCTGCAGTTTCTGTCCGTTCCCCCTTATCCTGTCTCCAAACACTGCTGAAAAGAGTCTGGCCTCACCACTTTGTCCCCCACACCTCAGATATTTATAAACCTGGATCAGGTCCCCTCTCAGTCTTCTTTTCTCAAGGATAAACAGACCCAGTTCACTTAGCCTTTCTTCATAGGGGAGATCCTCCAGGCCCTTCACCATCTCTGTGGCCCTGCACTGGACTCTTTCCAAGAGATCCCTGGTTTTTTTTTATACTGGGGAGCCCAGAACTGGACACAGTACTCCAGATGAGGCCTCACCAGGGCAGAGTAGAGGGGGAGGATCAGCTCCCTTGACCTGCTGGCCACGCTCTTTTTAATGCATCCCAGAATGCCACTGGCCCTCTTCGCCATGAGGGCACACTGCTGGCTCATGGTCAACCTGTCGTCCACCAGGACACCTAGGTCCCTCTCTACAGAGCTCTTCTCCAGCAGCTCATCCCCCAGCCTGTACTGGTGCATGCAATTATTACTCCCTAAATGCAAAACTCTACACTTGCTTTTGTTAAATTTCATTCTGTTTCTGACTGCCCAGCTCTCCAGCCTGTCCAGGTCTTACTGAATGGCAGCACAGCCTTCAGGTGTGTCAGCCAATCCTCCCAACTTCATATCACCAGCAAACTTGCTGAGGGTGGCCACTATCCCCTCATCAGGGTCACTGATGAAGATGTTGAACAAGACTGGACCCAGCATGGACCTCTGGGGGACACCGCTGGTTACAGGCCTCTGGTTGGACTCTGCACCGCCAATGACAACCCTCTGCACTCTGCCAGTCAACCAGCTCTCAACCCACTTGACTGTCCGCTCGTCTACCCCACACATCCTTAGCTTTGTTATAACGATGTCATGGGGGACAGTACCAAATTCCTTGCTGAAAAGAGAAGTAAAGTGGCTGAGCTGCTTGAAACTCTGGGACCACTCTGCAGGCTGGTCCTGCAGCTGCAAATCACGGGGGCTGGGGATCCCATCCTGTGTAGCACTGTGGTAGGACTGTCCCTCTCACAGCTTTCACTAGATACCTGTCTGCACCTCTCTTGGAGATAGCTGTGTTACCTGGACCAATAATTCATACCTGGAGCAGATGCTGTTATGGTTTTTTAACTAAACTAGAGGAATTAATGGAACCATTCCTACCTTAAGATCTTAACTCCTGACACATCCTTAGATGAAGACTGGGAATTTTGAATTAAAACATGTGGGTGAGAGAATTGGCCTAGAAAACTGCTCTATTGATTAATTACATTTACCAATTTTTTTAAAGTACTTCTATTTTTTTTGACTGTGAATTCATCTGGCTTATTCTTCCAGCCATTTGATCTCATTAAGTCTCTGTCTGCTAAAGAGCTCTCTGCTAGCAGTACAGCCTCTGCAGGCAGCTGCTTCTAAACAGGGAGCGAGTCACCTCTTAACCTTTCCTTGGCTGACTAAACTGTGCTTCTTTGTTAAATTGCTTTTCCTGGTCGCCCCATAACTCTCGTTGTTTTCTTCTGAGCTCTTTTCAGTGCTGCAATGTATCCATCCTATGGGCTCCAAACAGAGGTATGGGATTTCATAGTGACTGAACAGATATCAGACGTAGCTGCAGGATAACATCTTCCTGCTTCTTCTGAGCAGCAGCCCTGTATTTACTATTTACTTCACAAGGCACACTTGAAGGGCAGGGTACAAGGGATAATCTGCCCTTTAAAAATGCTTGAATCCTTTATTTCCAAATTTTATCTATATTTGTGTGTCTCGTATCCCTCACTGCAACATAAATGGATGTAATTAGAACAGAATAATAATAACAATTCAATAATAACAAATTATCAGTGAGACACTGCCTTACTGTTGTGATATGGGTCTGAAAATAATCATGATCTATTCACCATTCCACCAGTTTTGTCTCATCCTCCAAATTTTCCAGCTGTATATTTATCAGTATCTAAGAGAAAATACTCCAAATGGCACTGTATTGCAAACAGACTCCTCACAGACCCACAGAAATGCCTCCATTTATCATCTATCCTTGTAACTTTGAGATCTAACAGCAGGCAGACATCTGAACTTGGGTCTGCCAAGCTGATGCACGAAGGATCTTCTTGTCCAGATTTACACTGGCAGGTAGGGTTCATCCAGTGTCTGACTCAACAATGGTCTGAAAACTCTGCTGAAGTAATGCTTGGTAGAGATCCAGGATCTGTGTGCTTCATAATTCATTCCAGTCTTCAGACTATGGACAGTCCCCCGTGGCTGATTAACAGTGATTTTCCAGAAGTTAAGCTACAAAGTATGTCCTGTGTGTAAAGGAAAGCTTAAAAAATAATAGTAATAATTAAAAAATAAGAAAAATAAAAAGAGGATAGGAAACAAACAAACAAAACAACAGTGACAGAACCCCAGCAACAAGAAATTCCCCTTCTGCTGCCCCTCAAATAAAATAAAAAACAAAACAAAACAAAAAAAAAGAGTACTTACTGGATTTAGTAACAGAAAAAGAGAGAGCTGTGCTGGTTCTAAGAGATTCACATCGAAGTGCAGGCCTGCTAGGCTGCAGTTCTGGACAAAGCTTACATTCTGTTGGACCAGTAGCTGCCATCTGTGCTGGTCTTGCTTGTTTGTTTTTAGACCTATTGCTCTGAAATCCTTGCCCAGATCCCAGGACTGCTGCTAGCTGGATCAGTTCTGTCCCCCAGCCCTGCAAAGTGGACACAGCGTGCTCATCCTGACCCCCTGGCCCCCTCAGAGCTTCTGCTTCAGGCACAGAGGGTGTTTAGGGCACAGGGCAGACCCTAACTCCTGCTGAAAATAGTATTGGTATTTGAAGCAAGGAGAGCAGATGGCACACTGGGGAGTTTCAAGGTGGAGAGGGACAGGGGAAAACAAACAGGTAGTGCTATGGATGGGGAGAATAGTATTTAAGGATGACTTAGGCTCCTTGAAGCTGCATTGTGGAGCAGGAAGACATGGAGTGGAGGGGACAAGCTCAGGGGCTGGTGGAGGAGATTTTATGGGCCAGGAGGCTGTGCTGGAGTAGTAGAGAACATCCGGATAATTCCATGAAGCATTCTTGCCCTTCTGGACACATAATGCTCTTATGCACGCAAATAGGAATAACAAAGGCCCAGAAAATATTTGATAGGAAAAAAGGCATTCACTGCAGAACTAAAAAGAAGTCCCAGCAACGCATACTTCTGCCAAAATTCCTCTATCTCTTCGGGAGGGGGCAGGGGGAAGTGAAAGAAAGGCTAGACCTGGTTACTAGGAGGTAAGCGTCTGAACAAAGGGAAAGTTTAATGGGATTGTGGTCATCAGCCCTGCAAGCTACTATGCTGGAAAATGATCTATGGCTTCCCAGCTTTTCCTGTGGTGAAGACAGTAAAATAGAAATAGGGCACCACAGTTCAAAGGTGAAGAGCACTGGCAGGCCTCATCCACTGTTTTTCTTAATGTGTTTACTGTGAACTTCACAGACGGTGAGTATCGGTTCTTTTTAGAGGTCTTTTATGTGACAGTTCTATTATCTATAAAGTCAGAGCAGTTGTGGCTTTGTCCTCAGCACACAATTTCAAACAACTGGTCATCAAGGTGGTAGCTGATAGATTTTTGTGGATGTGACATCTTTACCTCTCCTTCTCAAAGAGATGTTGATTGAGTGCTTAAGTACAGCTGTTTTTGTCTTTTTTTTAATTATTATTATTTTTAATATCTATCCTCTAATTAGAGATAAGAACCAGTGTTGGTGAGAAAATGAAGCTTAAATAGTCTGATATGATTGTTCATTTATCACCTATGGATGTAGTAAAAAATATTTTCCAAATAAAGCCTTGCATATTGTCTCCCATTCAGTGGCCAAAGAAAAGCAAGTTTGAATAAATAATAATAATTAAAACAAAATAAAACAACAAAAAAAATCTACTTACTGCAGAAAAACCAAACAAAAGCCCATCTACTTACAGTGGATTGTTTCCTAAAGGCTGCAGAAAATACAAATGTTCATTAAAAATATATTCCATATCTCAGAGGCAGCATCAATAGCTGTATGATGTGGCAGTTTCTATAGTGACTGCTTTCATTTGAAAGCCCGTTAAGCAGTCAGACAAAACCAGAGCAACTGGTATAGTATGTGTTCCCCCCTCCTACAAATACTGAATACACAGATTTTCTGCTGTGAATCGGGAATGCCCCTCCCTGTGAAAGAGCCTTTGTTGCACACTGGAGAGTAGTGGGAAGGCTGCAGAAACAGCCGAGCAGAAAAATTATTCATCTTCCCACTGGCACGTGGCTGGCTCCCACAGGACCTTGTTGGGGCTGTCCCCTGTGCCATGAAACCATCTCAGTCTCCCTGTCCTCAGAAGTAAAGCACAAAGCAAAGTAATGTTAAAAAAGCACCAGAAGCTGAGATTCGTATTTTGGGCTTCCTGAAAACGTCTGGGCAATGCTGTTGGGTCACAGAGCACAGTTACAGTCCTTGGGAGAGAGATACACACTGGTCATTTCCAAGAAAAAAAAGTAGAACTCCTTTTATTTTCTTCTTCAGGAAGCCTTTGTTCTCCCCCAGCATCTTTGGCCTACTTTTATTTCATAGGGGGTTAACACTTTTTTGCCTTGTGATATGAGAGCTTTATGTCAGCGCACTGAGACATACCATGTGCCTGACTCCTAATGTAAATTTTCAGCTGATTTTCATGAATGCCTTGTTGTGCACTAATTCCCAGAGAATGGAGAACAAGAGGTACGCTCAACAAAAGTTTTATACATATATATATTTCCCTTGTGGCTGCTTCTTACTCTATTAGTAGTGTCATCCTCCTCGATGCTATCCAGATTGTCCCCAGTGGCTGACTGACGACAAGAGGGTATAAGCACTTCAGTCCTGTGGAAAAGGAAAAATAAAATAAAATAATAATAATAATAATAATAATAAACCTACCTCTGCTCAGTGTCCAAAGAAATATGACTCACTCTGCCGTAACACTGAGTTACCCTCACCTCTAATATAACGATCCAAGTGTGCCCGGGCTATTTCTGAGTAAATAATTCAATGGAGCATGATTTACTTCATTCATCTCAGATCTCTGCTTACGGAATGGTGGTGAGACGATCTTAATTTCCTACCTCCTGTTGAGTTTCTGAGTTGAATTTCCCCTTTCCAAATGAAATGTTTTGCTTGAGAATTGAGTGCTTAAAGTGGAAGGCACACCGGCCAGAAGCATCAATCACATGGCATTGCTTTGTTGCATTTCTTGCATTTTCTGGTCAGACAGTGCTTGAGATTATAAGTGTGGGGATGCTCCATTTAGGAGAGGGGTGTTTTAGGTATCAAAATTCTGAATTCAAAATAGGCTTTCTGCAGGTGAGAACAAAATTAACTTGTAACAATAATCATGAAAAATAAACACACACACACACTTCCCATATTTCAAGGAATAGATCGAGAAAAATACCTGCATACCTTTGCTTAACTCTAAAAGATAAGCTGGCACACTGACCATGAGCCATTCTTACAGTAATTAGCTTTTTATCAGGAGAAAACATCATCAACATTGTTTCTTCTCTTAACATACAACGCAAATAGATAATGCTTTAATTAAAAAAAAAAATAAAAAGTGTGCAGTCAAAGTAGACCTTAATGCCCTTTAAATTGATCAAATAAAACTGTGTTGTGGACAAGAAAATGATCTCAGTAATTCATGTTCAACCTGATGCACTATTGTTCTTCAGCATCTGTGACAAAACCAGAGGTTATAGGTGCACTTCAGAAAGAAGCTTGATAAATTAATGCAGTGTCCATACACAAACACTGAAAGAAGGGTGACATGCTGGTTGCTATGGCAGTTGCAGCAGTGCTGCAGAAATTAGAAGAGCTGATTTTGGTACCTGAGCATGCTACAGAACTCTTCTGAGATCTCACACAAGCTACTGACATTGGTTGTGGAAGCCCCATCCCTGATGGAT
The DNA here is from genome assembly GCF_038088225.1 of Cyrtonyx montezumae. Taxonomy (NCBI): domain Eukaryota; kingdom Metazoa; phylum Chordata; class Aves; order Galliformes; family Odontophoridae; genus Cyrtonyx; species Cyrtonyx montezumae. The sequence continues at coordinate 3,816,662 of NW_027072035.1, forward strand.
TTCAAGGCAAGGCTGGATGTGGCTCTGGGCAGCCTGATTTAGTGGTTGGCAACTCTGCTCACCACAGGGGGTTGAAACTAGATGACCTTTGAGGTTCTTTTCAACTCAGGCCATTCTGTGATATGATTCTATGGTATGTTATGGTCCACATGTGGCACTGGGACATGTTCTGAGCTGCAGTACTGCGCAGAGTTAGCAGCCATGTGCTACAGCCATGCACTGTGCTGCTGGGATGGTTTATTGCCTGTCCAGAGGCATGTGTTCTTCATTGTTATAAGCCATAAAGCTCACAACTGTGATTTTCAGTAGTTCCTAGGGCTGACCTAGTTTTCTTCAAGAGAGTTCAGCAGGATCAGAGTAGAGGTAATTCAAGGTGGCTTTGAAAAAAGGGCCCTACAATGTCCTTTCTGTGTTACTTCTAGCTCTGGTCACAAAAGGAATAGAAAATAGCATCTGAATCATTTCTGTGATATCTTTACCATTCTTCTATATAAATGGTGCTCAGAGAATTTGAGTAAATTGCTTCATACTGAAATCCATTGGTTCACTGCTACCTGCCAGGGATTGTTTACAAATTGCAAATGGGCATGCTACAGAAGAAATCAGCCATGTCATTTGTCAAAGTTATTTATCACCTCAGCTGAGTTTACTGAGCACAGGCATAGTTGTGCAATTTGCAGGTAGGATGAAGAAGAGTTTGGAGAAACCTTGCCTTTTTATTAGACACACAGGCAGGCTTTTGTGTGAAACAGCAAGTTTGTGTTGTAAATCACCTTTCTGATGCATATTGAGCCTCCACAGGAGACAAAAGCACTGACAGACCTTGCTCCTTTGACTCTGACCCCATACTCCCTGCCACCTGGGAGCAAGCTGTCGCTGCAATGTTTTCTATGTCAGCAGAGTTGGGTTTCCCAGCTGGTTCCCTGCGAGTCCCTCCTTGCACAGCACAGAGCTCTGTCACCCACTGGTGCTCAGGTGAGTGGTGGGCTGGTCTAGCTTTCTCTTGCTATTGGAGCCTGGAATAATGTGCTAATGACAAATGGATGCACATGTTTCTGAAGCACAGAGGAGGATTGCTGCTGACTTCAAGCCCTTACATTTTTCTAGGTCTAAGATCTGCTTCTTTACACTCTGTATAATGCCCCATGCATTGCATTTCCAGAAAATACCCCACTTACTGCATTTCCACATATTTTGTTCTTCATTTTGAAAGTACAAATGCTTATTTTCAGTGAAATCTCACCTGTTCCTATGCTACATAGCTCCCCTGCACTAAGCAGCCTCCACCTGCCCTCAAGAGCAACATCGCCGCTGGAAGCCCCCAGCATGGCACAGTTGCTGCTGGGCACAGGATCCTCTCCATAAGCTGCAGGCCAACCCACCACGCTGCCTGGAGCTCACCTCCTACTTGTGAGTGCCAAAGAGAATGTGGGATCTGACACTTTTGCTGTGTTAAGAAAAAAGGACAAGTGGCTTTGACAGTCTTGATTAAAATCCCACCGTGATGTGAGAAAATATACTTCAGGTATTTGAATTGACACTTTCTTCCCAACCAATCTCTCTGTAAAGTCATCCATTCTTTTATCATGTCTTGGCTATCTGGGACACATTGGCTATAGTGGGCACATAAGAATTGCCTTTGCACGAATCCTCCGCGTGGTGAAGCAGAACTTCAACTCCAGGTGTTTGGAACAGCTTCATGCCCTGGGATAAACACTGCTCTGGATGAGATCTCTATGACCAGCTGTCCACAGCAAAACAGTCAGCAGCAAGTCTAATGCAGCAACGCGTTTTGCAATGAGATTTTGTGACCAGATACTCACTCTGACCATTTTGTAATGAAAAACATGCAAGAGGAGGACAAAAACTAAAATGATACTCAGTTATTCTTGTTGTCTGAAGGATATTCAAAAGGAAAAAAATATATACGTCCTTTGTTGAAATTAAATTAGAAAACATTGAAATGCATCATTAAATTTTAACACTTGACCGTAATAAAAAGGGGAATGCAGAAGGAAATTGGACAAATGATTGATGTAGGCCTGGCACATCTCAGTTCCATTAAGGCAGTGAGATGTCTGGTAAGCCTGAAGCACTTTGCATTAACTTGCCAACCCCACCCATTCTGCTGCTGCTGCACTGTGCCTGGCTGCTGTTGCAAAGGAGCAGGGCTGATGCAGCCATGAGCTCTCAGCTTGCTGCCACTCCTGCACTGTGAGATCTGCTGCTTCCTCTGAGCAAGGGATGGGAGGGGGCAGCAGTGAAAGCTCTCTTCAGTTTTGAAAGGAAGATTTATTGATTCTTGAGAATATTGCATTTTATAGTGATCTGCCTTTTCCAGTTAATGCAACGTGAATCTGAACCTGGAAAATTTATGATGGCTTTTTAGATCAATACAAGCCTGCCCAGAAGCACGTTGCTTATGCAGTGACCAAAAAAAAGAGAGAGAGGACAAGGTTAGATATTTCAGCTGCAGACCAAAGAACAATAAATATTGTTTGTGGATCAATTTCCCTATGAGGTGATCCAGCTGCTGAACCTCCAAGAGATCACAAAATAAACCACAGCCAACAAGTAATTTTTTTTTAATTGAAAACAGAGATTTTGGGCAAGGACAGCGTTGAAAAAGCTCACTTAAATAAAAATAAAATAAAATAAAGCATGAAGAAAGCAATCATCTCTCTTTCATGTACTGCCAGGAAAAAAAAAAACAACAAAAAAACAACCCACTGTTTTCTAATGGATGACTATCACTAGCCTTAACAGCACAGCTGAGTTCTGCAGTGAGTTTTCTGCATCAACATGCAGCTTGCACATTTCAGGAATCCTGTCCACTACTGAGATCTCAGCTGTTCTTTGCAGTGGGCCAGTCTGGGTGATATGTCTTAGTCTCTAACAGACTTCCCATTCCCTTGAGACTGCATCTCAGGATCTGAGAGGTAAGAACACGTGTTCTTAAAGCAGAATCCATTATAATTTTTTTATTATGAAGTTTAGGGTGGTTTTGTGTGTGTGTTCTTTTTTTTCAGTAATTATTATTTTTCTTAGATATGGTCTTTATCTGTGATAATGTGCTGAGGCAAATAAATACTCATATAAACAGTTAGAAGAGTGCTAAGAGCTCTATACATGGTAGAGCTAAAAACATGGTAAACATGGTAGCCCTCCACAATATCTTATAACAGATACCGTAGCAGTGGAGTGTGTGGCCAACAGATGGTTGAGCAGTGTTCTCTTTTAATTTTTAATCTTTTTGCTGCATTTCATAACCACAATGATTGTCATCCAAGCTTTGTACATCTCTTATGCTGGGTGTGAAATCAAGTGACACCTCTTCCCTATTCTTCCCACACCCCAGCTTTACTTTAATGAAATGGTGTTCCTCTGAGTCCCCAATAAACTCTGTTAAATATGAATTACCTGCTTTATGAGATGTAACCTTAACACTCTCTTGTATGCTCCACATGTAAATAGTGCTGAGAACCTCTTCACTCCAATCGATTATTACTGTTATTTTTTCAGAAACATGTCCCAGATATATCAATCTCAGAATCTCAAAGACCTTCAACTCCAAACCTTTGGTGCAGTGAAGATACTGTTGTTTTTCTGGACAGTGCCAGGTGCATTAAAACTGCCTTGAGTTGTCAATACTTGGCATTCAGCTAACAGGAGAGCACAAGCTGTAGCTCAGTAGCCAGATAAAAAGAAGGCCTGTTACACCGAGTTTGTTGACTGTTTATAAGTTTCAGCCATTGCCATGCTGAAGACTGTGCCCATCCTGGGGAAGCTACCAAAGGGTTTCTATTCAGTGGCACCAAGAGAAGAGACTGAAGAGTTGAGGAGGAAAGACAGCCAGATGTGGGCCATAGTTACATCAGATGGCCTGACCGCTTTACCTGTGGTTGATCTCCATAAATTAGGTAATCCAGTATTGGCTTTCACCTGGAAAACTGTACAGTGTCCTAAATAGTGCTCTTGGGTAGAGTCTGGGTGTGCAGAAACTTTTGTTAGGAGACAATGAACGTGGCCTTTATGTTGCTGGGAAAAAATGCTGATGTTGTAAGAACCTGAGTGATTAGTGAATAGGTTGTGAAACAGAAACAAAATAGTTTCTTGCCTCTGTTTTGTAGAAAATGCCCAAGCGCTGCAGTCAAGACCCTGCTGCCAAATGCCACTGAGTTCTGGAATTCACCCAGTCCCCTTTTAGTTTCCAAAATGCTTCATATAGGAGCCTAGGATTCACTAAGATTGTGAGTTGCACAAACAGTAATAGTATGAAGAAAATGAGAGAAATGCTTTTAAAAGAATGAAAAGTCAACAAAGAAATGTGTTAGAGAAGAATCAAAATGTCAATTCCTGGCAGACCTTTGTTTTCATTTTGGTAGGGGCTTGCAATGTGCTTTGCCTTTTGAAGAAATTGTGGGGTCCTCTATAATAAACTTCTAATCTCAAGCATTTTATGGTTTTCCACCACTGCTCCCCCAATACAGCTGCAGTATATTGCTAAGACCCTGTGATTCAGCCCTTTTGCCTGACAGTCTGCAGACAAATGCGTTCATTTTCAATAGAGGTCATAAGTTAAAGGGAAGCAGGAGAGCTATAAAATGAAAACGTATGCCATCTGAAACTCTGTGACAGAAACAATATAGGGCAGATATTGGTAATGCAATGTAAACATTGGATGCAAGCCCAGCAACAAAGCTGGAAAAGCAGCATTTCAACCAGCACAACTCAGAAAGAACTGGATCTCTGGGAAAGAGTTCTAAGCCTGTCAGTTTCTGTTTTGCCCCAATAGTTTGAAATTGTAGCAGCAGGGGCTCTTGCTTAGAAAGGCCATCTTTCATCTCCCATGCTGCCAGGGACAGCGAAAGGCATCACACGCTTATTTTTCCCCAGACACTTTGAACAATGAGGCAAATCAGAAGGGAAGGTGTAGCAAGGACTTTTGTGAAAGTAAGGAGTGAAATGATGTGGGATAATAGGTAGTGAGCTTGAAACCTGTTCTGTGCAGAGCCAGACCTGCTTTCATTTGCTGCAGCTTTCTGCTGGAGGTGCATTTCCCTGATTTAATGGCCCAGATTTGACTGGGGATGCTCACTTGCCATGCTGAAGCTTTATTTGAAGCTTGATCTTTAGGTTACTTATCGCTTCAGTGGAATCTCTTCCTGGCCTTATTTTGGATCAATTCAAAGCCTCCCACTCTTCTCATTTTTGCACATTTCTCTGGATCACAGTTAGTCACTGGTAAAGGTCAAAACAGCAGAGAAATTCAAACTGCTAAATGAGTTCTCATGTGTGTATGGTGAACTTCCATTTATTTCTGCATTCAGTATTAGCATTTGCATATGTATGCAAAGCCCAACTAATAAGAACCTAGCAATGAATGCATGAATTCAAATGAATGAATATCCACTTGCATGTAAAAAGGCATGCCTTTCATCAGTTTCACTTACGGTTTTAGAGGAAGGAGTTTTAAAAATAGTACTGAAAATAGAAACTTAAGATAGGTAGAACTAGCTAGAGGCTGGAGAAAACTTGATAATGACAGCCGGAAGGAACTCCAGAGCTTACAAGAAACGTCTACAATACCAAAGTTGACTTGCATAAGGGTAATCAGTAGCAATATTGCTGTGGGTGGTTCAATGACTAATGAATTTCAAGTTTTAAATGCTGCATCTATCATGGAATATACTATTACCCATCCAAAGGGGACTAATATGAACAGTGATTAAATCTTGCAACTCTTAAAGCAAATTCTGTGTTGGAAATGCAACATTCCAAATCTGTCACCAAGTGTTATGCTAATCTCCCATTCACTTTTCTGGCAGTTCCCCTTTCACAATGGTGGCAAATGCCCAAGGGCTCTGAGACAGGTGGCCCTGACCCAAAGAATAGTAAAAAAGAGAAATCAGATTTTTTTAAAAATAGGCATGTAGGGATTCAAACCATCCTGCTATCATTTAAGAGGCCTTTATAAGAGGTATTATAGGAAGGACTTCATCTTCAGTATTAAGACTCCCCAACAATACAAAGTGAACAAACTGAAGTCTCCAAAGATTGGACGTTGGTAAATGATGGTAAATACTCTGGTAGAGAATGACATGAGAATATCAAAAGCTACTTATAATGCTTTAAAATGAGAGGGCAAGAATGTGAGAAACTATTACATGTCAATGCAGGAAATAGGACACATCTTGCCACTGCATCCAAAGAATGCAAGAGCTGGGGCAGGGCATTCTCAAAAACTCTGTCATACAGAAGCCCTTACCATGGAAAAGGCTGCATGTCAGGCTAAACATCTTTCCTTTTCATTAATTTGTTTCCTATCTTGTACACAAAATATCTTTATCTGTTGATTTTATTTTGCATAAGCAGAGCATCCATTGCCATGATTTTGTAGTGTTTGGGTTCCCCTCTTACATGGACTTTGATAGAGGGTAGTGTTTCATTACAAATCCACCATGACTTGCAATTTTCTGTTTTCTTGCATTGCTCCTAAAGGCTGTGTTGATGATTATTTAAATGCCCTCTTATTAGCAAATGTCCTCCTAAGCTGAGCAAATAAACATCAGCTTTTTAAAATAAAATTTCCTCTACAAATGTTGGCAATTAGAAAGTAATTGGAAAGCAAAAACAGACAAAAAAAATAAAAAAACTGAGTTTAAGAGCGCACTTAGCAGCATGGAAATATGAATCTGAAGGAATAAAGCATTAAATAAAAGTGGGGAGGAGGTTTGGTCAATTTTCTAAGTTCCTGCTTTGTCACACAAATATTTTTGTGTTCAGATTCTCCTTTCAGTAAGCATGTAAAGTAGAGGACAGTATCCAATGCCATTAAAATCTACCTTTTTTAAGTATTGAGCCAAGGGGATAGAAGGGAAGAATACAGCACTGAGTGGAAAGATGGATTCACCAAATCAAAAATAAACACAGCAGGACAAAAGAAAGCAGTGGAGGTGGGGAAGACTGTGTGTAAACTTGAGGCTTTGTTGCAGGCAGAGGGCTTCCAGGAGGCTGCTGGAACAGGGGAGGGTCCTTGCTGCGTGTCACAGAGCTTGTCTGCATGCTTACATACAAGCAACAGACACTGTTCTGCTCCTGCTGATGAGTGATGAGCAGGGCCCAGCTCCTTCTGCTTGCTTGACATTCTCTCAGGCTTGTGAGGCTGTAGAATTTCAGACTTTGGTGTTTCTTTCCCACTCCACTTTTTAAAGAAGATTAATATATAGACATGTATATATGTTTTTCATATTGAGACTCTGCCTGCATGCAGCCTTATGGCTTCTGGGACTCTCATGAAGCCAAAAGGATGTTGCTGTCACAAATCAAACTGGGACATTCCTCAGACTTCAAGGATGCAGGACCCAGGGTTACAAAATTTTTACTTTAGTTTAGCCATGACCAAAGGACCCCTGCTCTGGTAGGAAATGAGAGGCAGAGACCCATGGCAACCTGAAGTGGCGCCACACCCCAGACAGACAAGGTGCACACACCTGGACTCAGCCCTGCCCAGCCCTGATCCCACAGAAGCCATGAGCAGCTCTAGCGCAGGGCGGGTGGGCAGGCTCTGGCCCTGGCTCTGTTCCTGCACGTCTTGCTCTTCTGAGGAGCTGTTTTTGTCAAAACAATACTGCAGTTGTTTTGTTGCATGAGCAGTGTGTTGTTCTTTGTACATCCTGTGAAACTGCTCAGGCCTGAGATTACAGCCACGGCAGACACAAAACAATCTGAAGGGTAGTGGTAAACATGTGGTGCCTGAGTTACTCAGCTGTATGTTTTGTCTGGAAAATTGATAGCAGAGTGTTGTGTTTGCTCATATTTTGAGAGCAATTGGTCAATGTATTTGTTTCCTTCTGGTTCGAAGCTGAACAAAAAATTCATTCAAGAAATACACTGAGACTTGTTAATTTTCCACTGATTCTGAAAAAGGAGAATTTTCCCTATAGCTAGTATGCTTATTGCAGTAATTAGTAACTAATGTGCTGAAACCCGCGTTTGGATTTTTGCCACCAGCTATCTGACGTTAATGCACTTCTAATATCCCTTTACAAAAGTGTTCATCCTAAAGCACGCTGGTGTATAGATTGCATGTGTATTGAAGTGTGATTGTGATGTTTGTCTGTGAATGTAGAGACAGCAAGTGCATACAGGCATACAGATCAGTCTCTCGTCATAGCATATACCTTATATATATTTAAAGAACCATAGTGCTGGGATGTGGCACATATTTTTAGCATGGCTGAAATGCAGTCACGTTATGGTTGGAAGGAGGAAGACCATTAGCAAACCATTGTGCAGGAAACAGCCATTGCAGTCAAATGCATCAGGCAGATTCTCGCTCTTTTGTGAAACCCAGTGCTATCTTGAGCATGCAGGTAGCAAGGAGGCAGCTGGTGGGTTAAATTGTTTCAGTATCTAATCTATGCTAGCACATGCTTACCTTATCCTGCTTTATCCTCCTCCTCATGAATCTGTTTGCTTCAGGCAATTGTTTAGTTATGTTGTTGGAAAAACACTGTCCTTGAGTACTGCAAAGCTGGCTCTCCTACAGGGCCAGCAAGGGCTGCACCAGAGAGGGATGTTCCCATCAGTCTGAAGCATTTATTGTTCTTTTCTTTCAGACACCTGCAGCACACAGCACCAAATCACTCAGCCAGGATTTGGGTTACTGGGTAATGATGTGAAACAAATTAATAATGATGAGGTACTCCTGTGTGTAGATGAAGGAAAACTAAATAATTTAAATAAAAAAAAATAGAAAAAGAATTTTCTATGAAAAACTTATACTTCTAATGAGGTGCAGTAAGGGACTGTGATCTCTATGTGTACCTTTGCTCTGTACAGCAATACTATGTAGTTGTTTCTCACAGTAGAAATCTGCATCTTCTTTATCCTGGCAGTCTTCTTTGAAAGCTGGGGGCATTCCCCTCATTCACACACAGGCCTGGAGCAGGCCTAGGCCCAGCTAGAGTCAAAGCAAAGCAAGAAAGCACTGCCAGGAGCTGTTCTTTAGACTACCAAACATCCTCTGTCCCAGGTATGTCTCCCTGTGACCCCCCCAGCATCAGGCATCACTGGGGCATCCACCCCCTGACATCTCTGTTGTTGCTGGTGGATCTTCACTGGGGATGGTGGAAGATAGACTGTGTCCAACTTGGCTGCAGCTGAGGCATGCTGTAAGAATCATAGAATTGTTTGAGTTGAAAGAAACCCTTACCAGCCATCTAGTTCAACTCCCCTGCAATGAACAGGGACACCCACAGCTAGATCAGGTGCTCAGAGCCCTGTCCAGCCGGACCTCGAGTGTCTCCAAAAATGGGGCATTCACCACGTCCCTGGGCAACCTGCAAGGGGCTGTGGGGGTGTCCCACCTGCTCCCAGACATGTGCAGGGAAGTGTGTGTATGTGGTGACACAGGGCATGCTCCCATGGGGATCCCTTCTTGGAGAAGAAAGGACACATACAGTCCCAGACATGCAGTCACTCGTGGGTGGGGAAGCATTGTATGTCCCTGCAGGGCTGCAGGGTAAAATGTGCTTAGAGCAGAAATCCGCATGCACTGGGAAAAAGGTGTGCATTGGATTGCCATTTCTTTTATCTTTAGAACTGTACTGTGACTATTTTAAGTCAGTACACTCCACACAAGATCCAGAGTCAAAATGAGCTCACTTCTGTTTTTTTTTCTTGTTATTTATTTATTTTTCCTTGCAAATAAGATGGTGTCTGTGCTGTATAAGCCTTTGAAGTTAATCAAACTGCATATAAAAGGCTGGCACACATTTCATTTCAAGATGCCATCCTATTCTCCATTTGCTGTAGCTTCACATGCAGCAGGCAGGATGCTGATCTAATTTCTGCCCTTATGAATCCAGAATAACACCACCAGCTTTGATGTCAACATGTGGCAGCAAGAACCTGGCAGCACATCGCTCTCACTCATTTACCAGCTGCCATCTATTAATTGTTGCTTTCATGCTCCTGACACATAGTTCAACCTGAGCAGCAGCAGGGCCATCCTAGCCAACCCTATGGCCTTGGACTAAGGTTTGGCTGTGAGAGATGTTGTGCATGTGCTCTGTGAGCTTCCTGGTTAAAAGCCATGAGGTACACAAGGATAAGTAGTTTGGTCTGTATTGGGCTTCCTAGACCAGCTAGAACAGTTCTGCCCACATGTGCAGATGTGCAGATGATTGGGATGTGCAGCCAGCATCAGATCAATGTGGTAGGGCAGCATTCAGACTGCTGGGGTTGAGAGAGGAGACAGGATGGCACTGAGAAGAGATTTTAACACAGCAGACAGCTAACTGCAGGTTATTTTGCCTGATGTTTCAAAAGGGCCTTCTTGTCTGAAACCTTTGCATTCTGAAGAGCAGGGATGAGTCATCACTTTGAAAATTTCTAAGTCACTTCAGAGCCCTTGGGACTCCTTTCTGAAAATTCTGGCAGCTGGATTTTCTCTGCTTCTTATAGTAAACCTTGCTGAACCAGCTCTGGCTGCTCAATATAGTCTCAAAATAGTACTGCAAAGTGGAAAGTCTGTACTGTTTCTCATTTCTTGAATAAGAATTTGACAAGAGGTGTAAATATTAGGATCAAATCCAGCCATCATGATTCCTACACAAATTTTCTGTCCCATCTATTAGTAAACTTTGTCTGTGTGTGCAATTAAATAATGCCTGCTCGAGGGATGAGATTAATAAGTTAGTATAAATCAGTGCAATTCCTTTTGAAACCAGTGCCCAGACTCACAGTGACTGGCTCTGGACAATAAGACAGAAGCAATGTTTTCTGTTGTTGTTGTTGGGTTTTCTTTTTTTTTCTTTCCTTTTTTTTTTTTTTTTTTTTTTTCTGACAGAAGAAAGGCTGCTCTGTGAGTCTGCTCCTGGTGTTTCATTCTGGTGCATTCAAATGCCCACCAGCTTCCTTCTGCGTCCTCTGAAAAGCAAGTTTTGTACATAAGTGAATGAATAGAATATCTGCCTAGTATTTTGGAACCCCATCATTTAATTTATTTTCTATTGCTGTAGTCCAGAAGTGTGGCATAGAAGTTGTAGCTGCTGTGAATCACTGTCTTACTACAGTGATACAAAGCATATGTGTCCCTGCTTTGAAAGAAAGCACTGCTCCTTTGTAGTCTTTTCCACTTTTGCCAGGTGTGGCATAATATATGTGTATATGCATATGTATAAAAAATATCCCATGCATTAAATATGAAAGGCAATGTCATTTCTCAGTTAAACAATATAATTTTTCGTCTTAGCAGTCAAAGGTTATCTCTCATTCTAAGATGATCTCTGTATGCATTTAATATTTTTACTATTGCATTCCCAGCCTTTCCAGCTGAGACAGGAGTGTGAATCCCAGTGAAATAAAGATGTCTTGGTTTTGGCAAATCAAGTGAAAGACTTTGCTACACTGGTATTTAACAAAAAATCAGAGAATCTGTGCTAATGAGCTTCTTCTGAGTGAGGGAAAACAGCATTCATAAGGTAATGTTTAAAGAAATGGGGAAAGAAAAAAAACCCAAAAACCTAGAAGAGTTTCATGAATAGCCAGCCTTCACTGCATCTGCCAGTTATTTGATGTATTAATTGACAAGCACTACATATACTAATTCCAATACATGCATGTAAGAAACTTAAATGACATGCAAAAATATATGTAAAATAACAACATGAAGATTATAATTCTATCATAAGGTAAAAAAAACCTGAACCTATAAAGGCAGAAGTATGGAAGTGTTCCTTTACAGGGCCTTTCATCATAAGCTTATAACTGCAGGGTATGAAATTCAAAATTGCAGGGAATGACATGCCACGATTGTAAGAAATCCCATCATCAGCCTCCTGGGATATCATTAAACTGATTGAGGACAAGATCAAAATCGTCTGGGTAGTGATTTCCGGAGTCATACTGATGACGTCTATCCAACAGCCCCACTATCACTCAGGTTGCAAATTAAAGAACTGTCATGAAAACATCATGTGGAACCACAGACCATTGTTTTATGCTGAAGGCCTTTCTTCACACAAAGGAAACATTATGTCACTTTATTTTTTTCAAATGTTGAGTGCTGGTATGCACGTATATCCATTGTGAAGACAGCCTCAAGACATATTTTGACTAAGCTATCACTGGAATATCCCATTAATATTTTGTTCATATTAGAGGAAGGGAGGAAAGAATAAATAAGGGCTTAAGTGTGGGCAAAATGATACCCGTGTCATATTCCTCTAGTTTGGTAAATGCAGCGTTGACAGAAGAAGAAATTTAATGTTTCTTCTGTATTTGTACTGCTACAGTATTTTCCAGCTTCTGGTGCCAGCAGTGAGGAGTACTGAATCACTGTTTTGGATATCAGGTGTCCTGGTTACCAGAAACTATGCTCAAGGAAGTGATTAGAAAATATGTTCTGAATATCACACTAGAAATAGAACTGAACAAATATTCATTTAAAGCAATATGTAAACCATTCTAACCTATGAGAATGTCTCCCATGACATCCTTGTGGTTAAGCTCTGGAAGTGTGTGCTTGATGAGTGGACAGTGAGGTTGACAGAGAACTGTCTGACTGGCAGAGATCAGCGAGTTGTGATCACTGGTCCAGGAGGAAGCCTGTAGTTAAAGGCCTGTAACTATCAGTGCTCCACAGGAATAGGTACTGGATCCAGTCTTTCAACATCTTCATTAATAACCTGGATGAAGGGATAGAGTGCAGCCTCAGCAGGTTTGCTGATTATACAAAGCTGGGAGGAGTGGCTGACACAACAGAAGGCTGTGCTGTCATTCACCAAGATCTGAACAGGCTGGAGAGCTGGGCAGAAAGGAATCTAATGAAGTTCCACAAGGGCAAGCATAGTCTTACACTTGGGCAGGAATAACCACACGCATCAGTACAGGTTAGGGGATGACCTGTAGGAAAGAAGCTCTGCAGAGAAAGATCTGGGTGTCCTCATGGACAACAGGTTGATCATGAGCCAGCAGTGTCGCCTTGCAGCCATGAAAGCCAATGATATCCCAAATAGAGAGGCCAGGAGGTCAAGGGAGGTGATCCTCCCCATCTGTGATGCCCTGGTGAGGCTACTTCTGGAGTACTGTGCCCAGGTCTGGGCTCCCCATTTCACGAAAGACCAGACACTACTGGACAGAGTCCAGCTGAGGGCTGCAAAGATTGTTGAGCCCTGGAGCATCTCTCATACAAGAAAAGGCTGAGAAAGCTGGGAGTGTTCAGCCTGGAGAAGGTAAGAGTGAGAGGGGATCTTATCAATGCTTACCTAACATGCATGAGTCCAGTGAATGTGGCCAGTCTCTTTTCAGAGGTACCCAGCAAGTGGACAAGGGCCCTGAGCACAAAAAGGAACACAGGTAGTTCCACATGAACATCAGGAAAGTCTTATTTTGAAGGTGACAGAGAACTGGAACAGGTTATCTAGAGAGGTTGTGGAATCTCCTTCTCTGGAGATATTTAAAACACATCTGGGTGCATTCTTGTGCAACCTTCTGTAGGTAATTTGCTTTAGCAGGGGGTTGGACCAGATGATTTCCAGAGATCCCTTCCAACCTCTACAATTCTGTAATTAAGTAACTGCTTATCTCCTATGAAACTTTTATTTGCCACGTCCCTTTGAAATGTCCCAGGCAAGATGTTGTCATCTAAATCAGAATAATTTCATTAATCACCATGGCATTGCTCCTGCACTCTCTAATGGACTTGGGGTTAGGCCTGTTTTTCACCTGGAGCTGCAGTTACCTAAGCCTGCAGGAACCATGTTTCAGAAACTCAAGGCTGTTTTTTGACTGAAGATTCTTAGCTGAGTGTTCATCATTTCATCAAAGCAATTCCTGTGCTTTCGTTAGGAAAAAATAAGACCCAGCTACTGAAATTTTCAAGGATTGGAGATCAGAATTAAAGGTATTATTCATTCTTTATTGGGAATGAAATTGCCTATGACAATAGAAGAAGAGTTTATATGGCTCTTAATTTATGTCTGTTGTAATTTTCCTATTCAGTTTGGTGGCGTTTGGCCACACCTCATCCCCAAAATTCAGGATGCTAGGAGTGCTTTATCAAAGGCAGATATTTGTCCCAAACAGATAGGATATTCCTAAGCAATGGGATTTGAGGGTTTATGTATTTATTTACTCTGGGGATTTCAAACTGTTTGGCCTATTGGAGTAATCAATGAATTGGGCTAGAATATTATTTATTGGTGCTTAATAGTATGTGAAGATATGGAATTTCAAAGCTTTGTACTGCCTTCATAGGTGTAAAAGGAGTTTCACATCCCATCTTTGGGGTATTGCATTGCACTGACTGTTCAAGAGACAGCTCTCTGAGCTGCAGATGCCGTGTGCTTTGTCAAGATGTAAAAATGTTTCTTTCTTCCTGTGCTAGCTGCAGAAATCTAAATAAAGCCATTCAGACTAAAGGCGTGCATGAGCTGATAAGATGCACAATACTGTGTTTCATGGAATAACATAACAGCATTGGTTGTGAATTTATAATGCAACTGTGTGTGGACTTTTTAAATTTAGGAAGTAAACTGTTTTCAGTGAAGGAGCATAATAAACCATGAAAATTGTTCTTGCTGTAGAGCAAATGAGGAACAAGCTATCAGGCTCTGTGAACATTTCTTTGACAGAAAATGCATAGATTGAACTATCAGACAAGCCCTTTTTTTTCAGAGACTCTGATGTCAAGACTGCTTTCATTTTTCTCCTCTGTTGAAATAAATGGACAGTATTCCTGTCTGCTAGTGACTACAAGGGAGCTACAAGCTTCATGAATAAGCCTTCTTAAAAACCTCCTTTGGCCCAATTCTGCTTTAGACAACTAACTGAATTAAAAAATTGGAAACAAATAAAACAAAACAAAACCCCCAACTGATCTAGGAATCTTTAGTCTTTCCTCAGAATTTCAGCTAATTAATTGGTTTCTCAGATCTCTGCATTGCTTCAGATGTGGTATTTCTGTTCTCACAGTTACTGGTTGTTGTGGTTTAACCCAGCAGGCAGCTCAACACCACACAGCTGTGAGCCTGCTGCCGCCAAGTAGGATGTGGGAGGGAATCAAAAAAGGTAAGTGTGAGAACCTGTGGGTTGAGATACCGACAGTTTAATAAGAAGAAGGGAAAAAGAATAAAAATACACAAAACAACCAATTCACAACAGAATTGTTTGCCACCAGCCAACTGATGTCCAGCCAGCCCATGAGCACAAGCAGCCCCCTAGTCAACTCCCCTCAGTTCATTATTGTTCAGCATGATTTCCTATAGTACAAGACATTCTTGTGGTCAGCTGTCCTGCTTCTGTTCTCAGCCGTGTGCAGCCCCTTGCTGGCACAGCAGTGTGAGAAGCTGAGACATCCTTGGCTCTGTGCAGTGCTGCTCTGCAATAACTGAAACATCAGTGTGTGATAAGCACTGTTATTTTTCCGACAGCCAAAACACAGCACCACATCAGTTGCTGGCAGAAAACTAATTCTGTCCCTGCTGAAACCAGGGCACTGGTGACCTTACCCTTACAGCTACCCTTAACTGTTTTGTTAGCTTGGCACTGCTGTGTGTAGAAGTATCCTGGGGCTACTTATCCACCCTCAGATCTCTATAACACTCTGGTGAAGGTGATAAAGTTTACCACTGTTGTAACACTTCTCAGTGATCTTCATGACAGTGAATTGAACTACTCACACTGAACATGATGACACTTGAAAAAGGAGACAGGAAAAAGGGCTGAAGAAATTGGTTCTTACATAAGAAAATGAACAAATTTTCATTCAAGGTACAAGATATTAGGAACTTAGTTATCAATCAGGATTCACCCAAATCCATTAACCATAATTCCCCCCACAGAGACAGATGAGTTATCTTTGTATGGAGGAAGAGTGCAGAATGGTTCCTGCAACATGAATACTGTGTGGACAAAAAAGCAGGAGACAATGTCAGTCTGCAGTTTAACAAGTATTTATGTCTTTCAAAGCTATAAAAACAGTGAATCGCTGTGTTGTACCTCAGAGAAAGGCTGAAGCCTGACTTCTTATTTCACCTTTCAGGTCATAAACGGAGGCTGACAGTAAGTAGCCGACACTGAGTTTCTTCTGAGCATGCCTAGCAGGGGGGGCTTGCTTTTTGCAAAGCGCATTTTCTATCTTAAGGAGAGAAGGATGGAACTGAGTTGTGCTGTATCACTCTCCTTGCAATCTGTTCTGGCACGGCTCCCAGCTCTGTGTGAGGGAGTTCAGCCATCCTGCAGCCTTGTCTTCGGATAGCAGTGAGGCTAACGAAGGCGGGAGGCATCACAGCAGAAAGAGCTGAAAATATTGTCATATTTTAGGAGGTGAAGGATGCAAATACTGTAGCATAAAGCCCCTTGCTTTGTATGAAGCGGTTGCTGGAGTGAAATACTAACCTATTTTCATAGCAAGGTATGTGTGAGAAGCCTCGAGGGCCCCCATTTAGCTGGTCTGGATAAAATGTGAGAAAAACAAAACAAACAACAACAAAAACAAACACAAAGGAATTCTTAAGTGCCATTGTTTGATAGAAACAACCTTCCTTGCCTGCATTTAAGAGATTGCTCTCTGTGTAGCTCAGCTGATCGTAGGCTTTGCTTTATCATCACCACTGAGCCTCCAGTTGGACAGGATCCTAGAGCTAAAAGCCTGAAGCTTCCAGAGAAGGAGCACACTTGGCAGCAGTTACTGATGGTGTAGCACCTTTTGGGTCAGCTTGCTTTGGAGAAATCAAACTGGAAAATTTCTTCAGCCTAGTTGTACAGACACTTGTCTTCTGTAGCCACCTGCAGATCTTAACCACTTTTGGAGCATCAAGGAGAGAGGCACAGTGTGAAAAATCTTCATCTGCATACCTTTATTTCACTCTTTTTGCCATTTGTACTGTATAGAAATCTCCATAGATGGCACTTCTCATTGGGCATGCAACAGCAAGTTAAATCTTACAGCAGAATTTGCTGTGCTGTGCTCTCCAGTGTTACAGGGCATGCAGAATGTTTTGATACTGGGCCATGGAGGTAGTGCTAGGCTAAGTGTCTTCTCACCTGCCAGAAAAGCATGAGGCAGTGTGGCTGCTCCAGGTGTGGCTGATGAACGCTGCAGCAGCTCACTTATCTGGTACAGCTTGGCTCTTGGAAACACAGAACAGATCCTCTGGTGGCTGTGTTACTATAGAGACAGTGCCCAGTGCCACTCGCCCTTCTACTGCTTCAGCACCTTGCATAGATAAACCCTGCCAGAAGAATTCTGCTCAGTGTTTTCCCCAAGATGAAAGTCTTGAACAATGTGTAAATATGCAGTCAGACATTCTTCTTGTTAATCTACATTAAAATCTTGCAGGTTCTTGATTTCTTCAAGAAGAATGTCAGTTCTGCATGATTTTTTGCCTTGATTAGATTGATTTAAACAGGTTAACACTGCGCTCCCTCAACCTATATATGGATACACAACTCTGCCTGCAGCACTCATCTCCTTTAGCCCACATCTACAGCCCAATTATTGGTCACTCTTATGCTGATTATATATTATAATAATATATAATTATATAATATAATTTTATATATATATATATATATAATTTCCATCAAACAATTGTATTACTAGATGCTACATCAAGTACAAGCAAACCAGCTGGGGACAGGTGAGAAATCAAATCACAGAATCATCAATTGTTTCACTTGGAGGGGACCCTTAAAGGTCATGTAGTCCAACTGTCCTGCAATGAACAGGGAGACACCCAATGCTAGATCAGGTTGCTCAGAGTCCCATCCAGCCTGACCTAGGATGTCTCCAGGGATGGGGCATCCACCCACCTCTCTAAGCAACTTCTTCCAGTGCCTCACCACTCTTAGCATAAAAAAAAATTCTTCCTTATATACAATCTTATACAATCTCCACTCCTTTAGTTTGAGACAGTTTCCCCTTGCCCTACCACAACAGAGCCTGCTGAAAAATCTGTCCCCTTCTGTCTTACAGCCACTCTTTAGATACTGGAGGGCCACTGCCAGGTCACCTTGAAGCCTTCTCTTCTCCAGGCTAAACAGCCCCAGCTCTCTCAGCCTGTCCTCGTAAAAGAGGTGTTCCACCCCTTGAATCATTTTTGTAGCTGTCCTCTGGATGCACTCCAACAGGTTTATGTGTCTCCTGTACTGAGGTCTCCCTATCTGGATGTAGTACTCCAGGTGAGGTGTCACCAGCACATACTAGAGAAGCAGGATCATCTCCCTCAACCTGCTGGCCATGCTTCTTTTGATGCAGCCTAGGGTAATGGTTGGCTTTCTGGGCTGTGAAGGCACACTGCTGGCTCACGTCTAGCTTCTCATCCACCAGCACCCTCAAGTTCTTTTCAGCAGAGATGTGTTCCAACCATACATCCCCCAGCTTGTACTGATAGTGGGATTGCTGTGGCCCAGGTGCAAGACCTTACACCTGGCTTTGTTGAACCTCAAGAGGACTTCCTAGGCCCACTGCTTGAGCCTGTCGAGATCCAATGGCATCCTAGGTCTCCACCCATTCCCTCTGACCAAGCCATGTATAAAAACAAGTCATCACTAGATGGCCACTTAAAATATTCAGCTGCTGAAACAGGCAATTAAAATTACCACTTCACATTATGAATTTCTTTCTGTTTCACAGTGGATTGCAAAGACTAGTGGAATTTAATCAGTATTTCCAGCTAGGTTTCAAAGGGCGTGGGACTGGCATGAATCACACCATCTGTCGGCTTCCCTCCTTCCCACTGTCTGTGACTTCTGTTTTTAGGGAAAGGTTTCAATCAAGTTTGAAAAAGTGAACAACATCTGAAATGCAGTTAGGTTTTTGCATATATTATTAGCACTAGTGGCAGGCAGGAGGAGGCAATCGGCACCCCTCTTTCAGAGAAGGCAGTAAGAATGCAGTTACCACCCACTGCTTGGCAGTAATCCCCAGCTAGCAGCAGTGGTGTCCCGCTCAGCTGTGTGTGTGTGGTGCTTCGATAGGCTGTATGCACACGCAGGTGGTGGTAACACTGAAAACAAAGCCAGGAAAGCTGGGCTTCTTGTGTCAGAATCTAAACAAAGGAGTCGAAGAATACCAGAAGGGACTAGAATAACCTTTCTTTGAATATTTAGCATTGGAATCCCATTAATATAAGATTCTGCTTTCATTTAACAAGAGTTTCTAGCTTTCAGTATTCTGAGGAAAGCTGGAAAATAAGATTTATGGGTATCAAAAAGCAATTTTTAAACAATAAAACCTACAAAATATATATATTTTTCAATCTCATATTTAAAAATAAAGATCACATAAGCTGAGATGAGAGGACAGAGCTTATTCTTAATGCCACAAATACACTTGTTTTAACTCAATAAGAAAGAACCTTTATCAAATGTTCTGCAGCATGGTAATATATCTGTAGTCAGACTACTTGCCCCATTACTTCCTTGAGATGAATTCTGCTACAAGTAGAATAATTGATACCCCAGAGGTAGATTCTATGTAAGTGAAAATCTAAAGCAAGAGTGAGCTTGTTTTCAGACATTGTGTCTCTCCCTGAGCAAAAGTCACTTTAATGAGTTGGTGGGAAGTCAAGTCAATAAATCTTTTACATAAAATATTGGTATAATGCTTATGGTAACCAAGTGTGTATATAGATGTGGTAATGTTGTAATGCTGTAAAGTTAGAAAAAATGTTCTCTTGTATTTAATCTTCATTTAGGTTCAAGTTTGAGATCAATATTTTTCTTGTGTTTAGGCTGTTTTTAAGTTACAAATTTTAAGTCTTTCCCGGTTTCACAGTGTGTTGAAAAGGGTATGTCTTGAATATAGTTTGTAGATAAGCTTAGAACTAGAAAACCACCACTGAAAACAAAGAAACAAAAAACACATAGAAACAATCAAAGAAGGAGTTTTCTATCAACATCAGTATTTAATATATTTTTTCTTTCAGTGATATTTCCTCCAGGTTTTGCTAGTTTACTTATTTATTTATTTTTTTACTAAAATAAGAAAATTATAATGCAATTCTGGTTCAGACAACCACATCAAACTACACAATAAAATGGTTAGGAGAACACTGCTGACAGCAGAAACCAAACGTGCTTCTTGTTATCTCTGCCAACAGTGCAGTTGAACTGTGAAGTTCTTATTAGTATCTTGAAGACAGCTGAGTCAGCTTCATAAAACTCAGCAGGTGCACAAAACCCATAGACACAAACCTGTTCCTTCACTGTTCAGTGATGCTTCCTTCACAACTATAGTCCCACAGAGGTTTGCTAGTGTTTGTCCATAATGTAGGGCTTTATCCCCTTGAGCCTTACTTCCCAGGTAGAGTTAAGCGCACAGAGAATGCATTAGAAAACTAGGGCTTCAGTCAAAAATTGTATAGTTAAGAATATTACTGGATCACAAGTTTAACATCAGGCAGGGTGTACACGAAACTGAGGACAATTGCTCTGGTTCTTGAGTTGAATATTTGAACCAGAAACTGTTGGGACTTGGCTTAAAATGGTTGAAAAGTTGTTCTGCATTCCAGTTGCACTGTATTGTAAAATATGTGGTAATTCATATTTATTTACATTTTATTTGGGAATTATCTTGATTTATTATACATTTCTCTGCAGATGGCATACCTATTATCAATCGGTTACTCAGAGCTATGTTAATTTAAACCTAAATAACAGATTTACAAGTCTCCAGGGACACAAAAGATTAGAAAATAGAATGCAGGGAGACAACTGTTTTGTCACTGGGACATGCTATATATTTTATTTGCTTTTTGAGGTGTCTGGAGTAAAATTCTTTGTCTATAGAAAGTCAGTATGTAAATTCCACTTCAAAATTAGATTTTGCTTTAAGTACAGATAAGGGTTTCTAGTTTCAGGAGCCTTTTAAAATGTCTGTTCTCATGCCTCCTGAGTCTGATGACAAAATGATTTGCATCACTTTGTGACAACACTTTCAGAAAACATTGTCCATTTTACACCAATACAAAAATGCAGTAAAACTTCTTGGCCAGCCAGGCCAGCCCCGTCAGGCACTGGGGTCTCCAAACCTTACAATGAGCATGTGAAACAGAATCTTTGTCTCTCAGAACATAGCAAGACTTTCAGGAAAGAAAGAATGAAGCAAAATGATGCCATGGGGGTGAAAAACCTTCCTGCCCATTCCTGAGAATTTTTTTCAAAGCTGATTTCTTGAACAGCTGTTGCAAAGGGTTTGGCCTGACCTGTGAAGCTCAGCCAATAGGTGGTGAAAAGCATGGTAAGGAGTCAAGGCAAAGCCTTGCTGGATAAAAGTGACAAATTTGCAAGCTGTTTCAGGAATTAGACAGCTTGTCTAGAGAAGATGCCCTTCTCTTACGTTGTGCTCTGTTCCTATCACCAGGTTGATCAATACATTGTTTTAAAGAACCAACCATATTCACCATCAGCCACAGACTCACAAAGGGACTAACGTCAATACTGTACTCAGTCAGGCCTCTTGGGTAAGAATGATCAGTGCTCTCGTTTAGCACTTAGAATAAAAAGGGAAAACAGTGTGATGGGTTTTCTAAAGGCATAAACTTGTAGGCAGGAAAAGAAGCTGAGTTGCAGCTATTTGCCTCACCATGAACACCGTTAATTTATAAAATATCTCTGCTCCAATTTTAGTTGGAATATTTCTAAAGAAAATAACCCTTAATTGTAATTGATTTGTAGGTGGTCCATAGAATTTTGTGTTAATGTATTTATTCAACTTGCATTCTGAGGTATAAAGAAACCAGTACAAAATGATGCTTTAAAGGCAACACTCAAGGCAAAACAGCTTGTAGGCCCTTGACATATTTAAGAACAAGAAAATCAATTTTCCCCTCAAACACCGTATTGGACAGTACTTCTAAGCATCTGAATAATGGCATGTATTAATGATTTTGTACAGTGACTCGCTGATTTATTGTGAAGATTCAGAGAGAGCTGAATGCTTAGTAAAGTCCCACCAAGCTTTTCTCATTGAGGAAGTAAGAACACAGGGCACAATCCATGTGCCAAAACAAGGATTTTGGAAATCCAGCATGAATGCATACTGCTTGGCACATATCTAAAGTATCCCATTGCAGACATTTACAGCAGTTACCTCCGTTGGAAGGCTTCTTTTTTTCATCTTCAATTTCTGTTTACACAGTGGAAGGTAGGGAAATACTTGCACTAATTCAAATATTGCTTGCACATTTGGGGTACTTTCCATTATTTCATTGAATTTAGGTTTCAATAGCAGGGAAACTTATTTGATAGAAAACAAATCTTTTGTAAAATGATCTGCACAGCAAAATGTTTGTGACACATGTGTGTCACTAGAGAAGCAGGTGATACACACTGAAAACAAATGCAAATCAGTATTATAGGATGAGGTTATGGGTCACCATCTACCAATATGACATGGAGGCGGAGGGAAAAAAGGCAAAGTAAATGAGCTCTCTTTCATCTAAAGTGTACATCAATGCTTTTTCCCTCTGGGGATCCTGGTAGCCAATGAATATTTCAAGAAGAAAAGTCAGGGGGTTTGTCTTCAGTTGTAATTTAGCCATCATTTTATTTGGACATTTAAGATTAGATGAAGGGCAGCAATAAGTCTACTGAACAAGCAACAGCGTGTTCGTTCACTTCAGTAGAATTTCACATTCCACCTGTGCATGCCAATGATAGGACGTTGTGTCTTCTAAGAACCAATGTCCTTGTGACTTGCCATCAGCTGAGCATCCAGAGCTACTTTAGCTTTCATTCAGAACTCAAGTTTCTTTCAGTAAACAATACAAAACATCACAGTTTTAAGATCTAGTTACCACAGAGTTTTTTAGGCATTTAAACTAGTGGCCCAAATTGAAAAGTTTGTTTCCCTCATTGAATACCTAGAGAAGGGAAGCACTGCCACTGGGTACTGCTCACAGTTCTGAACATCATCTCATACTGTCCTGATGACACATGGAGCATTTTCTTCCCAACTTGGGACACCCAAGTTTGTCATCTTGCTTAGAGAACTGGGAGTTCCCAATACTCATGGTGCATTTTCCAAACATAGCTTGAAATTGCTGTTGTTGGGAAACGCTAACATAATCATTACCCTATGCACGTATATGTAACATAAGTGGTAATGCACAAAGACAGACCATTACATCATTATGGCTGCTATAAGACAAGGGATGCAGTTATAGCGGTCTCAACTCAAGAAATGCTGAAGCTGCAAAACAACCAGGCTTCAATTTTCTTCCCATTAAAACATGCAAGATATTTGCAGTGAGTTCATTATGTCCCAGATTTGACACAGTGTGAGATAAAGCCTGGAGAGATGCACAAGCAAATCTGAAAAACAAGGCAATAATCGATTAAACTGGACGTAAGAAGAAGAGAACAAAGTGTCCACATTAAGGATAGTCCAATTTCTGCAAACCTGACCTTCTAGGACATGGTAAGCCAATTGCATGAAAATATGTGAAGTATTTCCAAAAGGAAGTCTAGAAGTTCTTCAGGGCCACTTACACATTATTATAACCCCTAGGAAATTTTAAGCATACATTTAAATGAAGTGGCTCATGCACACCTTTTTCCATTGGTATACCCCATGCTTACCCATGGATGCTCATGCCCATCATCCAAACTTGAAATACTTGCTGTCAGTCTCAGCTTATAATAACACCCACAGCTGCATTTCAGGGCCTTGCCTGGGGACTAATTGCTATGCCTTGAGCCATGTGTTTATACCTGTCAGTCATTAAACCAGCAGCAGTGCTCATCCCTGATCATTAATACTAGTTCAATATCAGCCTAGTTACAAAGCAGATGAGCTTTTACTGAGGTAGTTAGGATGCGATAACTGTATAGCTGCGAGCAAATCAGATCATTCCCAACCACTATCCATGCTGTGTATAAAAATAATTCTTCCAGGTGGTTTAAAGCAATTGGCTGTGAGCCAAACAACTCACCTAAGCATTCCGGGATTGCATAATGAAATACTACTTGCCATGCCTTATTGCTTAATTATTGCTATCAGCTTCCAGAATTTCAGTAAACTAAACATGCTGCACAATGAGAATAAGCCAGAGGCACTGTGTAATGGGTAAAAAGAGAACTGTAGTACTATATTATACTGAATATACTATTACCCCAACACAGTAAACTTTTCAATCTCTTCTATTTTGACTTGAAATAAAATGTGTTTATAGCGTACTTTTATTCCAGTGTGCCTGGATTTTAAATTCTCTGAATTATAATGGAACTCCCTTTGTTAATACTACCACAGCAAATAAAAGCGCATCTGGAGAGTAGATGAGCAAACTCCTCAAGCTGAGACAGCAAAAGAGAAAGCAAAAGGAGAACAATCATTGTTTCATGCTATGAAATCTCAACTTCGCTCCTTTGCATAGTGACAATATCTCTCTTTTTAGTCAGTAACATATAATCACGAAATCGTAGAATGGTTTGGATTGGAGGAGACCTTAAAGATAAGTTTCCAACACCCTACCATAAGCATGCCTGCCACTCATCAGATAGGAAAACCAGGGCCCCATCTAACTGAACACCTCCAGGGATGAGGCATCCACAGTTTCTCTGGGCAGCTCATTCTAGTGCCTCAACACTCTGAGTCAAAAATTCCTTCCTACCATCTAACTGAAATCTCCCCTCTTTCAGTTTAAAGCCATTCCCCCTTGTCCTATCACTATCATACTGTGTAAAACTGGTCTCCCTCTTGTTTGTAAGATCCCCTCAAGTACTGAAAGGCCATGATGAAGAGAGAAACACTTAGTAAACAACAGAGTAAAAATTAGAGAAAAAAAACCCCTTAAAAGTAAAACATACAGGGAGGAAATTGATTAGAAGAAATGAAATGTCAACATAAAGAAATACTATTGGTTTTGCTGTTCTCCAAGAATTTAATATTTTCTGGAAGAATATGGCTAAAAGTGGCCTAAAATCTGAGAAATGATTAATCCCTGTTACATCTATGTTTTCTCCCATGTATTTCAAGCAGCTTTCCAAAGCTCAGCAAGTATTCCTATCTGCAGCTTTTAAACGAGAGAACAGGATACTAATGAAGGTCAAAGATGTAAGTTGTGATAAATCCACTTATGTGACAAATATAAAAGATGTTGTTTCACTTGGAGTGGCTCCTTTCACTCATTCAGAATTGCCTAAGTTTACTTTCCTCACTAAAATAAGGTTTTAATAAGCTTTACTGATATTAGCAGTGGAGAACAAATTCAGCTCTTGGAAGATCCGCTGAATTTTATTCAGTTTATTTACCATCAGAAGAAATGTTAATTAAATTCTCAGTGCAAAATATCACTGTAGTTGCATCAATCCAAAATAACTCAGCTTGACATTCAGTGTTTATCAGATTCTAGAGTGTGTGTTCTTCCTCAGGCACAAGGAAACAAACTAAAAGAAAAAAACCAAAACAATAAAACCAAACCCTAAAAAAAGCTTATAAATGGAAATGTGTCTTGGAAATCACTGGAAAATAACTCTTATGAAAGCTTTAGTGGCTACTGCAAATCAGACAACAAGGCAGTGCCAGGCTGGAGATACATCAGATGCCGCAGATTATTGCCCATGCACTTGTTGCTGGTGACATATGTAGTTTGTGAACAGCCATCAGTGGCACAGTGGAAAGTTAAGGGAGTCAGGCAAGCAGCCTTGGGAAATATTTCTCCCCAAAAAAGAGCAGTTCTGAGAGATCACAACACACTCAGTCTGGAAAATGCTTACTCACAAGAGCATCCCATTAGCATTCGGACCCGGAGCCAGAGCACATTGGCATTGCTTGAAAAGCAGCTGACAAGCAGCATGCTGTATAGCAACCCCTCAGTATGATACTGTGCTTCTTCATTGGACAAACAGCCGTGTTAAAGGCAGCAGGGTTTGTTACTGAGGGCTGGAGCTCCATAGGAATCTGCAGGTGCCTTCTCAGATGTCGTGGAAGGCAAATAAAGAATTCTAGTCTGTTGTCAAGAATTTAAATTCTGTGTGGTAATCAGCATCTCTTAGGGACCGACTGCACACATGATAAAGGCTGGAATTTGATTAAAATTATAGGGATGGGAAAATGGGTGCCACGGGGATTCTGGCAGCAGATTGTAGGGTGCAGCCTGTGTGGCCAGCACTCTTCATGGGAAAGGCAGAAGAACATGACTGTGAGGAGTTACTCCTTCCTGAGGGGAAGAGGTGACTGCTTTGGGAAGTGCCTGCCTTGGCATACCTCTGTGCTTTGGCATACCTTGGGCTTTGCAGGGCAGAGGCAGAAAGGAAAAAAGTGCTAGAATCAACACTCTCTCCCTTATTTTTTCCCAAATTATGAATTGCTGCCCCACTGACTCTCTTAAGGAGAAAGAATCATAGAATGATAGAATCCTAGAATCATAGGGGTTGGAAGGGACTCAAGAGATCATTGAGTCCAACCCCCCCTGCCAAAGCAGGTTCCCAACACCAGGTCGCACACATAGGCGTCCAGGCAGGTCTTGAATATCTCCAGAGAAGACTCCACATCCCCCTGTGCAGCTGTGCCAGTGCTCCGTCACCCTCACTGTAAAGAAGTTCTTGCGCACGCTCGTGTGGAACCTCCTGTGCTGCAGTTTCTGTCCGTTCCCCCTTGTCCTGTCTCCACACACTGCTGAAAAGAGTCTGGCCTCACCACTTTGTCCCCCACACCTCAGATATTTATAAACCTGGATCAGGTCCCCTCTCAGTCTTTTTTTCTCAAGGCTAAAGAGACCTAGTTCACTCAGTCTTTCTTCATAGGGGAGATCCTCCAGGCCCTTCACCATCTTTGTGGCCCTGCGCTGGACTCTTTCCAACAGATCCCTGTCTTTTTTTATACTGGGGAGCCCAGAACTGGACACAGAACTCCAGATGAGGCCTCACCAGGGCAGAGTAGAGGGGGAGGATCACCTCCCTTGACCTGCTGGCCACACTTTTTAATGTATCCCAGAATGCCACTGGCCCTCCTGGCCACGAGAGCACACTGCTGGCTCATGGCCAACATGTCGTCCAGAACACCCAGGTCCCTCTCTACAGAGCTCTTCTCCAGCAGCTCATCCCCCAGCCTGTACTGGTGCGTGCAATTATTCCTCCCTAAATGCAAAACTCTACACTTGCTTTTGTTAAATTTCATTCTGTTTCTGACTGCCCAGCTCTCCAGCCTGTCCAGGTCTTGCTGAATGGCAGCACAGCCTTCAGGTTTGTCAGCCAATCCTCCCAACTTCATATCATCAGCAAACTTGCTGAGGGTGGCCACTATCCCCTCATCAGGGTCATTGACAAAGATGTTTAAAAACATTGAGAGGCCGTTGACTAAAGTTTGCAGAATGATCCTTGCTAAACAAATCCCAGCCTCCTGCAAAACACTGATGACCAGGAATAACTTATCAAATTAAAGAACAAATATAGCAGAAAGAATGGAAATGTCACAGGAAAAACATCCTTAAATCATCTTCACTATGCATCACTATTGGAGTGCATGGAACAGACAGATAAATGGTAGACAAAACACAAGGGGACATCAGAAACAAGACAAAATTATGCTGAAAAACTGAGTGATAGCAATGTTGCTAATAAGCCACAACAGAAAGGGCAAGAAGGTAGAAAGGAAGCAGATGGTCAGTCTTGCAGGTGGTACAAATAAACAATTATGGTGTTTTGTTTTCAGGCAGGTAAAATGAAGCTAACGATTCCTCTTGATCATATTGTAGCCATACCAAGTTCTATTGAAAATTAACATGTTTTGATGTAACTCCAATAGTTTAAAGTATTGGATTATTATGAGTGTAACACTAAAGGGGACTTTAGTACTAGGCCTGCTCTGAAAGTAAAGCCTATTTTATTGTGTTGGCCCACAACAACAGAGGTGAACACTGGTGGTATGGCAGTAGAAGTTGACCTATGTAGAAAGACTAAAACTTGTTTAGGCAGAGCCACAAATCATTCTCATAGAGATAGGCTGCATTTCATTGCAATTTACTACACATATCTTTAGGTAAAATCCAGAATGAACAGCCATAACAAAACCCATGCAAGAACTTGGTCTGTACGTACATTAAGTCCTGCACCAGCATGCAGAATAGTGCAGTGCCCTGGTTACAGCTGCATATTACATGAAATTGTTGTGGCCTTGAAGAGGTAGTAGTGCAGGAGTATGATCTACTAAACCAGTGCAGTATGCTGGTGAAGTAATGCTCACCTAGATTTCTTGTTTCCTATTCAATTCCAATACAGCACTTCTGCTTTGGCATGCTTAAAGGAATATGCAAATTGTAACCTTCCTGCACGTGTCTGCAGTGACTAACAAGGCTGACACTGAAGAATACCACTTACAGTTCTCCAAAGGGCCCCTGAAGGGGTGCAGCATGGGGAGGGAGTTAGAGCATTTCATGCATGCAGGCAGCACAGTGTCCAGCACCAGCTCATGAGAGCCCTCAGCTTCTAGCTGCTCCCAAAGTTGAGATGACAGTGCAAATGTCATCATTCAAAACCTGAGCCTCGGTTTTCTCCTACCTCTCCAATCAAGGAAGAGCTTTAAAGCAGGCTTGGAAGGAAGCACATGTTGGAATTCAAGGCTACAGTGCTTCTTAGGTTAGTGTCATCAGGAGAATTAGCACTTTGCCCTTAGAAGGCAAAGGATGTCCTTAAACAAGTATTAAAAAAAACCTGCAGAACTCAACTCCTATAAATTCAAGCCATATCCTGTACCAACAGATCACTTTTCTCTCTCTTTTTCATAAGGGCTTATGAAATGATCTACATTCTCTTACCATTAGTTTTGTTGATGGTATTTTGATTATATATCCAGCTTTGCAGTACAATAAATATAATCTCTTTTATTGTTCTTATTATCAACTATTACTGAATTTTAAGTGTCATCCTTACCAGTAAACAGGATCTTGAAATAACTTTTTTACTTGAAATAACTTTATTTTCCCTCAGTGGAAAGAAATATATTTTTTTCCACTCAAAACAATGAGGTTTTTGTAATGTATGAGGATAATTTTGTTCAAAATAATTAATTTCTGATTTCTTCTTTTTAACACTCAAGAGAAAATTCCTTTTTTTTCACATTTCTTTCTCATTAAAGTGAAATATATTTCCATTTCCCTCTTATTTTCATCCTCTTCTTTTTCCACAGAACAAATAGGGGAAAATTACTCTGAACATACATATATATGTGTGTATATATATATATACTTATATATATATTGCAATTGGAATTACAGCAAAATGTTACTTGGTGTTATTTTTCTCTCACTTCAAGAAAGAGAGAGTCAAAAGTGAGAGAAAATGTTATTTTTGAAAGCGGCAGTGTTGCTTTCCTCACTTTTTTTCTTCTTTTGCAATGGTTTTATTCATTTATTTATTTATTTTCCTTCTTTCTTCACTTTTTTCTTCAGGGAAAGTGGGAGGAATGGGAAACAGCAGAAATGCTATCTGAAATGGGTATTTCACCACAAGCAAATGGAAACTTCTTGCTTTTGCTGTTTAGAAACTAGTCACTGAAATTGAAGAATTTAAATCACTTTAAATGAATGTCAGCCAAGTAGTTTTTATTTACGATGTAGTTAAGCACAAAGCTCACCATATTAAGAAGTCAATGTCTCCTCTTAGTATGTCCTTCCCAGAGTTAGTCCTTTGATGCTCTCCCAGCTCCCTCTGCTACTACTGCCCCTGACTCCTGTTCCCGACTGACAGAAGGGGGAATAAGAAAGAGCTCCACACCTGCTTCCTGCAGCCTGCTTTGCTGGGCTGGCATCAGAGCTATTCAGGCTATGAGGAGTCTGGGACATGAGGGGTGGACTGAGTGGGCTCAACGCACCACGCAGCCCTCACTGTTTTGGGGGGAACGAGGAGTGTAGAGTCACACACGGGGGAACACGGGGAGTAGGTAATTTGAGGAAGGCAGTGGTATGAAATGTTACAGGTATTATTTGCTGTGTTGGAGGTGGCATATTCTTGGCTGCCCAGAGGCTGTGGGGTTCCCTCCTCAGAGATCTCCAAAAGCTGCCTGACATGGCCCTAGGCACCCTGCTGTGGGTGTCCCTCCTGGGGCAGGGTTTGGGCCAGAGCGACACCGTGGCCCCTGCCAGCCTCAGCAAAGCTTAATTTCCAAAATAAACAGCATTGCCTCTTATGAAAAACCACCCACTTTGTGAACCCATTTCATGACATGTTCTGCAGCCTTCTGATTAATGTTTTACTTAGCCAAGAGAGACTACATACAGAGCCTCCTGAACATTAAGTTCTTAAATTGGTCTGAAGCAGCTTACGTGGACATGTATTTATTTTCTGCTGGTGGTGACATCTAGCCTTGGTCAAGGGGTCAACCTGAGGGCTTGGGCATCACTAAGATCTCATTTAAAGTCTGAAGACATGATTTGAACAAAACGTGAATGCTAGTCGGTAACAAATCACAAGCACCACCAAGAAGTGTCTTCTAGTTTTAAAGTGCTTTATTTAAAACAATCTGTTTACTTTAGAAAACACCATATTCACAAGAAAAATACAGCTTTATGTGCAAGGTTTGACTATATTCAGTTGTGGGAAACCAATCTGGTATTAAATGTCCTGGAGAAACAAAACCAAACTAAAGAAAGCAAGAAGACAAGGAACACTGGATATCAATCACTGTCCCGTTAAAACAGCAAGACACATAGTCCTCCTTCCTCCACTGAAGTGGCACACTTACGTGATTTAGCTGCAGCCAGAAAGCTGACATCACTTCAAACATGGAAGGTCACATGACACTGAGTCAGCTTTACACAGCACATCTCCACATTTCACCTAGCAGTGGATCTGATGATGCACTCCATACTGCAGAACACAAATGGGTTTCCAGCTACATAAAGGCAATGACAAACAGACATGGGAGTGGCCAGCTGGGCCAGTTGCAGTGTGCCCAACTGGCCATGGAGCTGGGAGCCTACCTTTCTCAGAGGCATACTTATGGGGTTAAAGCATCTCCTCTAGTCTGACTTTCATCTCAGATAAAGTGCCTTAAGCTGGTGAAAACCAGACAGACGTTGGCAGACGTTTCTGTCCCTTGTAGCACAAGGCCATTTTCTCCCAAAGGCAGCTCCTGGTGCTAAGAGTTTAATATGTGAAACATCCCCATCACCACAGGGGTTGGCTGTAACACTTCACCTGCTGTCACACAATGTGTTTACTGCACATTCTTTATGGTGCAAAATTCTCATAAAACAGAGGACTACCTCAGCAGGCTATTTCAGGTATAACTGCAGCACCTATCTGTAAGTCAGCATTTTCTTCTTTGACTCAGTACTTCAATGAGCCTTTTACTCTGAATCTCTGCAAGTATTTTTCCACAGGTGTGTGTCTTCACTTTTTCTTAAAAAACAAAAACAAAAAAGGACATGCTAAAAAGGAAGTGTAATGCCTTTTGCATATTTGCATTTCCCAGAATGCCAGATGTACAGGTCATCGTTTTACCTTTATGTCTGGGAATGACTGCCCACATTTTGGAAGCAGTGAGCAGATCCTTGAAGACCCTTCCACACCAGAGATCAGATACTCAAGTTGGTGACTGGCACAGGGGCACGCCCCAAAGCCATGTACTGCAAGGAACCAGTGGGCACCATGTGGTAAAACTTGCACTTAGAATACAGACTATCAGGGTGGGAGCATCACAGATAAGCAGGTACGCACACATCTTGAATTGGGCCCATGTACTCTATCTCATGGAAACTGCCAGGCTCAGCAGAGAAGTGCCATAGAACAGAGGTGCCCACGAACACTAGCTTTAGAAGAACTGCTACTAGTCCCTGGACATCTGCATGACTTCATTTGTTCTACGAGAAATGTCAGCCCTAACTCAGGAGGAGTGCAGCTCTCACCACGTCATCTCAGCCACCTGACATGGCTGTAAAAATGCCTGCAGCTCTCAGCGTAGGCAGCTCAGCAGAAGTCTCACTTGGATGCAACCTCCAATCACATTGCGCCGTGCTAGCCAAGGAGCTTAGTGCTGAATTCAGGCAGAACTATTCATACTAAAGCTTCCAGGTACTGTGGGGTGATATGATGCTATGGACCAGCAACTGGAGTAACAGTTTCAATCCAAGACTGATTGGCAGAGACAGTCTGTAACTATCAATTAAATGACAAGTGTATTGACAAGTATGTCAATTGGAATGATTACACTGTGCCACAAAACAAAGTGCTTATTCTAAGAAAGGAGACTTGGGGTATCAGTCCCTTCAGGCAAGCACTGGGTGTAACCAGTGTGCACCAGGCCATGGGAAGCAGTGAGAGCTGGAAGGAGCTGCACGCTGACATCTCCTCAGCCAGCAACCAGAGCTTATCTGGTAAACCAGGCTAACGTTTGCATCCTCTCCCAGGTGCCGCATCACTTCAGTCACACAAATGATGCTCAGTGTAACCAGGGCCTAGCTTCTGACAGTGAGAGGAACATCTCCAGGAGGCTGATTTATCCCAGAGTGCTGCATCCTGTTTTAGGGGAGGATCAAACACTTCTATAAGGTAACTGAATCTACCTCTCGAGGGGGTTTTGGTGAGCATGGGAGAGCGAATGTCTGTCTTCTACATGGATTTCCTGAGGAGCCCGCCCTTTCCTTTTGTGATGGAAGGCGTTTTCACTGGAGCTGTTTGAGTGTGGTAAAAAGCAGCCACCTGAAGCCCTTTGAAATTCCGTGGCCTTAGCTATATGTTTTCTCCAGAAACACCACGGGAAGCACCCTATCCATAACCCCTGGGGTGAGTCACAAATCCATGCACCCTGAAGGCAGGCAGGAGCCCTACGTTTGAAACATCTCATGAAGCAAACTGTAAGAATATCACTTAAAATAGCTAGCAGTTAAGGTCTAGTGAGCAGCGCTGCAGCATCGCAGGGCGATGCAGAGGTCCCGGAGCCGCATCCCACCCGGCCAGGCGCAGCCGTAGCCCGGCAGTGTCCTGCACCAGCCAGGGCCGGGGGCTGCGAGACCGCGGGGCGGTGGGGTCCGCCGCCGACCCTCGGGCGTTGTTCGCACCCCGCGTCCTTCCTGCTTCCGGGGGCCGCCGCGGGGAGGATTTGCTGCAGATGACATCAGCCGTGGATGCTGGAAAAGCGGCGGCGGGGATGCGCGGCTCCCCCCCTTCCTCCTCCTCCTCCTTCTCCTCGGCAGGTCCCTGCCCTGCCCCGTCTCCGTATAAAAGCGCGGCCGCCTCCCCGCCCGCCCTCACTCCCTGCCGCCTGCGGAGCCGCCGCTGAGCGGGCCTACCTTTTCCCCTCAGCGCCCCGGAGCCGCGGGGTGGAGCGGGGGGTGCGATGGCCACGGTAGTGGTGGAAGCGGACTCGGAGCCCTCCTGCAGCCTCCCGAACCCGGCCGCCCCATCGCCCAGCCTGTCGCACCGCTTCCTGGACAGCAAGTTCTACCTGCTGGTGGTCATCGGCGAGCTGGTGACCGAGGAGCACCTGCGCCGGGCGATCGCCACCATCGAACGAGGTGAGGTGGCGGCGGCGGAGCGCACGGAGCGAGCGCGGCAGCCCCCGCCCGCACGGCCCCGCCGGCCGCTCCCCGCTCGATGCCCGCGGCACCCCGGCGGGGGGCTCCGTGCTGCCGCTCCCGCTGCCTCCCCCTCCCCCCCCACGGCCGGGATGGGGAGCGCCCAGCCCGGCTCCGAGCCCCAGCGCTCGTCCTTTCTTTAACCGCGGGTCCCGACCCCGCCCGCACCCCGGGGCGCCCCGCGGGGTACTCCCGCCCCGCTCCCGCAGCCCCTACCCCGCGCTCCCGCCCTGCACCATTGTCGGGGCTGCGGCGGACGCCCAGTCTGTCTGCCCGGAGACACCGGCGGGTGGGCGTGGCGCAGTCCGCACTGCGGTCCCTATGGCAGCCCGGAGCGGACAAAGGGCGCCCGCGCCGCCGCCGCCGGGGAAGGGGCTGGGTGGGGGATGCAGCCCATCCCCGTCCCCATCCCCGTCCCCATCCCCGTCCCCGTCGCAGCGCCTCAGACCCCGGCGACGGCGGGGCGATTTCCCATCGACCGCAGGGCTGCGGCTCCATCCCTGCGCATTGTGCCCCAAGTTTCGGCAGCTCGATGCGGAATCCTACGGGACCCGAGCATGACACACACCCACCCCTATGCTGAAAGAAATAAAAAGGATGCGGGTAACGAGGCTGCAGTCTGAGTCTGCCCAGCCCCGTTATTGTCGAGCTCAGGCTGCTGTAGCTCGCTGCTCGTTTGTCCTTTCGCTAAGACGGCTTTGGGTGAAGGTACCACACGTAAAATGACTGAGTTCTGTAAGTTCTTAACGCGGTTTCTAATAAAGGAGGTTGCGTTGTGCATGGAGGGGCAAAAAGCCCTGTTGCCATAACAGTGGTATGAAGCACAAAGGAAACGATTGGCAGATCCCATAGTTGGCTAAACTCGCTTAAGATGTGACATTTTTTTTTAGTGTATACCTTGTTCTGGGCTGATAGAAGTGCAAAAATCAGAAATACGCTATTGTTAGAAAGGAGAGAGGGAGCCTGCAAGGGAGATTTGGTAGCAGCTTTGCATGTAGGTGTGGTTCAGCACTCCAGCTAGGACTTTGCTAGCCTCTATTGTTGTGTTCCCAACCCTTGTTGCTGCAGTTGGCAGTTTCTCCTGGTTCTTTTTTGTGGCTGTTCATGGTAAAGAGCTGCCACATCCCAGCTTACCAGCTTCACCATGACCCGTTGATCTTTATCATAACCATTGTCTCCTAGGAAGAACAACCAATGCAGATGCTTTGTCATTCAGAGCCTCTTGAGCACTGCGCTTCTCTCATTCTAACTAATTGTTGATTGTGTTGAAAGTGGATTAGCTGAATTTCAAATAAATTAATGCAATTTATAGAGCAAATGGATAAAACTTCTATAAAGACATCTGATGTTGACCTTCCTCTGAGGAAATGTTCTTCAGTTGCTTCTTGAAGCTTCTATTGTACAGCTCATGCTGCGTAGCTCTGTTGCTGCTACCTCTGTCCAATAAGCGTAACACCTGGTTACAGTTTTAGGTATTAAAAGGAAAAATTTTGGCATTTTTATTCATCATTTTGGATGAGAAGTCGCCTCACTCTTCCTGATGTCAGATGATCTGATTGGGATCTTGCCTGCTAGGAAAAAAACCTTGGTCAGATTTTGGGGTGCGCTGTTCTAAATCAGTACACTAAGAGTCTGAAGTTCTGTCTGCTTGAAGGCTTGACTAGTCTTTCTCTTTGGAAAGTACTCTGTAGTTGGGAAAAACCTTTGTCCTCAGCAGAGCCTTAAATGGTTTTAGGGTTCTTGATAACTCTGCCTCAGGGTCTTCTCTTGTGCTTCTCCTAAGTACCACCACAGAAAAGTGTGGATTCATGCCCTGAACTGCAGAGCAATATGCCAGCAAAAACATCTCCTGATCGGACATCAGTGGCGTGATGCTACGTAACCTGGTGGAATGCAGAGTCATTTCTTAATATATCATGAAGTGGGAATTGCTTGGCAAGCTGCATTTTCAGTAATTACATTTGGGATGTCATTTTGCTGAGGGGGCAGTCCTCCAACCCATCATCCAGTAAAGAAGAAGAGGAGAGTAAGGAGAAAGCTTCAGGATCTTTCCACTGATTTGTCAGATGCTGCGGGGTGTGCCCTGTCTGCTGACTGATTAGCCCTGTGTCTGGTGGCGCTGTGCTCCAGACACTGCAGAAAGAAGGAAATCGCTACAACTCAGTTGTCCTCCAAGTAGTTTCTTCCATGCTGATAATAATACACATCATTGGACTGACCTTGCATTTTTGCTCCAGATTTAGTTTCATTGTACCTAAACTCGATTTGGTTGTATGTACTTGATACATTTATACTACATTTTAAGGTATTTGTAGAATTCTTGCATCCAAAATGCTGAATCATGCATCTGTGAATCTGGCCTATTTTAACAAAATCTCATCTTCAGTCTCTGTTTTGATAGCACGCCTAGGCTTTTCTTTTTAGTTAGTTTGCGCTGAGTGCTGCATTTTGGACATTGATGGGCTCAGTGATCTGACTGTGCCTAGTCAGAATCATACCCCACTGCAAATCTGGATTCACAACAAAAATGATTTGGGATGGTGGGCAGGCTCTGTCATTTGCAGAAGTGCTGAATCATAGTCCATATTGCTTAACTGACCTCCAGAAAGCTTTGCAGCCTTCCCACACAGGCTTGCTGTTGGAGGCCAGTGGACTGCTGTCTTCTTGCTTCTTCATGTTCAACACTCAGTGTACTCTTATCTTCATGGTCAGCATCAGTTCACTACTCATACATTTAATCTGTGCTGTACATGTGCAGCAATATATCATATTTACTTTCTTGCTCTCAAATATTCCAACACCTGGAAGATATTAAAGCTTGCTGAGCTGTGTCTGCCTGCCAAAACTACGCCCTGAAAATGCGCCATATGGCCAAGAGATTTTTGAGAAATGAAAAAAAGGGAGACTTGCAGAAGAGTCATCACTTATGCCTCTGAACGGTGATGCATCGGAAGTGATTGATGATAGTTCCATTATTATACTTTGGAGTGGTTGTGAAACATAGATGATACTGTGTTTTCAGATCTTTTTAGAGCTTAATATTGCATCTGCTTAACAGGGAGGATATCAGAGACAAACATGCTCATGCCTTGACTGGACTGCTAACAAGGAAGAAGTGCTCAATGAATTCTCTCTAAAGAAACTCTTGAAATGCAGATACCCATATTTGCATGTTCAGAGCTGCAATGGGAGAACAGCAGAGCAGATCTGGTTTCTCTACTCTTTTTCCTCCTCATCCTTCAGCTCTGCAATATGACGTCTGCCAGAAGAAGCCCTGATGTTTCTGCTGACTTTAAAGATAAAGCATAGGAGGCAGTACTGGCAGGAAAGTTAGCAGACTGAAAACCAGATCAGTTCACCAGCAGAAGTGCTAGTAATTGTACAGTGTAAGGAGCTGGCCATATGCCTTTTCAAGCTTCTTCAGCCCCAAAGTACCAAGCCCCAAAATGGTTTAACCCAATGCCTTCATGCAAAGACATGGCCAAGCTTCTGGGAAGGGGTCAACAGATGCTTCGTCATCTGCGATTCCTTTGGCATTTGCTACCTAGTTTGTATATGTCTCATTACAAAAATCACAATAATGCTGGTGTTCAAAACCACAGCAGTGTCTGGACCTACCTGAAGTGCAACTGTCTGTTCATAGTTTTTGACAAGAAAACTATAGAAAAGTATTAAAATGTATTCTGTTAATTTGACTTTTTTAAGAAGTAGTCATCAAAATTGTACAGTAGGAAAATAAAATTATCTTTTGGTTGCAGTGGTTTCCCCCTTCCTCCCCCATCCAATGTCAATCCTTAAAATATATGATTTCAAAATATGTTTTTAAGATTGTATGTCAAGTGTCTCATTTTTCTCTGTAGCCTAGGAGAGAATAAAGATGTGACATTAATGTTTTTTCAAAGAAAAAAAGATCAAGCATAGTGTTTCTAAATATCAAAACTAGAGTTCTGATACTTCATAAATAAAAGATCACTTAATTTTTAATTTTAAATATTGTATGCTTCAAAGCTTTTGAATAAAGAAGTCATAGAATCACAGAGTGATTTAGGTTAGAAGGGACTTTAAAGATCAAATAGTTCCACACCCCTGGATGTGGGGAGGGCTGTCTACTCCAGCTCAGGCTGCCCAGGGCTCCATCCAGCCTGGCCTTTAACATCTCCAGGGATAGGGCATCCACAGCTTCTCTGGGCAGCCTGTGCCAGTGCCTCATTACCCTCTGAGTAAAGAATTCCCTCCTAATCTCTAATCTAAAACTCCCCTCTTGTGGTTTAAAGCCATTTCCCCTTGTCTTACTGTTATTTGACTGTGTAAAAATTTGGTCTCCAACTCCATTGTGGAAGGCCACAATGAAGTCTATCCAGAGTCTTCTCTAAGCCAAACAAGCCCAGCTCCCTCAGCCTGTCCTTCTAGGAGAAGGTGCTCCACCTCTTCAGTCATTTCTGTATCCCTCCTCTGAACCACTCAAACAGCTTCATGTCCTTATAGCCTTGACAGCTTTAGTACTTGATATTTTAATATTAACTTTCAACATGCTAGTTAATGCTATCCTTCTTTCAGGGGACAAACACAATATCACCGAAGTGATTCACGTTTTCACTTTTGTAAATCAGTCTTTTGCTATTTTTAAGTCAGTCCAAGGACATCAGTGACTTCTCACCATGTAGCCACTAGGGTGTGGGACAATCAGTCATAAAGCAGTGGCTTGAAAGGACTTCTGCCATTTGGAAAGGCGCTTTTCTCTTGCCCCTCTCCAGAGTGCTTCTGGGCATTCAACACTTTGCAAAAGATGTCTGTGAGGTGTGACAGGAATCAAGGCTGGGTTTGGGATTTAGAGATACACAAATAATGTGGATGTAAACCAAGAAATTTTCCAGTGCTGATATATCAAGATAGGTGTGTTTTTGTATTTTGAATTTTAGGAATCCGATCATGGGACACAAACCTGATTGAATGCAACTTGGATCAAGAACTGAAACTTTTTGTGTCTCGCCATTCTGCTCGATTCTCTCCTGAAGTTCGAGGTGAGCATATTTGACAAAGTGTTACATGTCCCATTATTTTCATTTGTGGATCTTTACAATGAATACTTTTTTTCTGTTCTTGTGTTGTTTTTTTGGTGTTATTGTTGTTTGTTTGTTTTTATTTTGTTTTAATATTGCTTGAAAGTTACATGTTTTTTAAACATTATGGCAAAAGGAAATGTCAGAAACGTTAAACTAATCAGGTTAGCATGATATATATCACTGTGATTAATTGTGGGGCCCCATTAACGTAAGATGAATCTCAGTTTTTGACTTAACTGTTTGTGTATGTAGTGCTAATCTATGTACCTAATTGCAGAGACTGAAGCTGTTACCTGTGGTAGGCAGAGCACATACAGAAAATAACCTGAAAGGTTAGCTCTGAAATTTGACAGAACCAGAAAGGTGTCACAGCTGCTATGCAAGTGTGGATTAAGAGCTTGGTATCTTGTCATGAAAAGCTAAGGGCTGGAGGGTCTGCCTTTACTCACAGGAACTTTCATAGGCTTTTCTGAGGAAACTAGAACTCTACAGGCTTTATGAAATTCAGTCAATTCTCCTGCCTTTTCTTCAAGCCTCTGCATTCTTTAGGAGATTCACAAAGATTTTGAAGAGTAACTAAACAACCAAATGAAACCAGCTCCACCAACTTGCCTCCCTAATAATTTTGTGAATTGTAAAATCCAATTTTGTTGCGATTATGTGGGAATACAGTTTGGTATGTTGTTTTGTTTGTTTTTTTTCCCTTTTGTTTATTTGTTTGTCTTGGTTTTGTTTGTTTTTTGTTGTTGTTTTTTCCCTTCTTTTTAACCATCTCCTTACTTTAACACAAATGCTAATTGTTCGTATCTAAAATTAATCTTTTTTATAAGTATATATGCACTTCTCAAAGGAGTATAACTTGATTTCATTGGTGAAATCATTGTGATAATGATCGCATTGACAAGTACAACATAGAAGTGACAAATGTTCTAAATTCTGGCTTCAGGACCATGATGAAAAGTGCTCTGAAATGTTGTGTCATACCACCACTTCACATGCATAGGGTCTTTTGCTGTTCACAGTTGATGAAGATACCATGGTGTCTTGCTAGCACGATAGCACTGACCTGATGGTTTTCCTACCAAACTGTCTAATGTAATGAATTCTTCCTCTTGCAGCATTGGATATAGCAAATTTTGCCGTTATTTCTCCATATCTAATGAGCCAGATTCAAGACAAAGATGTACCTCTATAGTTTTTCACCTGGTTCAAAAAACAACTGGTAAAGCAATACTCAGGACTTAATTACTCAGGGCTAGAATACATACATTTTGCTTTGTATTAAATAAATGCTCCTAATCAGTGACACCAATTGCTTCATTTTGCAGAAAGTTTATACAGATAAATGAAATTAAGAGAATATATTTTTAATAAACACATTGTGCAGTACAATGCATCTTCAACATAGACATATTTTACTTTAAAACTTCGGGAAAAAAAATAACCCACACTTCTCCTTCAGAAAAAGTATTCCTACGTATTTTATGGTTTTTGTTGTCTCATTAAGATGTTACTTCTTCATAGCGCTGAATGAATTAAAATAAAGCTAGTTTCAAATGGTTAAATACTGTGGTTTCATGTAGTAAATGAAAGAACTTTATGCACCTCTTTTTTTCAATTCAAATTTGAATTCAGTTTCAACCAATACTATCGAGTCTTCTAGGAATTCTCTAGAATTACATATTCCATTGTTTTATTATTATTTTTTTCTTGTTTGTCTAGACTTGTCTGTTTTGTCTGTCATTGTGTTGAATTACAGCTTAATTGCATGTGACTGGAATTCATCAACATCTCTATGACAAGCAGTAATGAATGTGTTTTTCAGCACTGCACAATCTTTAAACAATAAGCTGCCAAAATCCACATTGAAAGAGTATTGAGAGAGCTGTAAACCTGGAAAAAAGAGAAACATCCAAGAATAAAACTAACCCTCTTTACCAGTTTCTTCTCTCAGATTGAGTGGAAACCCACTGGTGCTTTTTGAGACTCATGGTACAGATTAGAGGACAAGATTTGTATCTCTGGTTCTTCAGTGTTGAATCTGCCTGAGGCTCCCTCTGAGTTTTCACTACTGATAGATAGATAGCAAGGAGGGTGGGATTCTTTTTGTTGCCTTGTGTTGATAAAATTTCAAAATATTTTCTGTTACAGTGCTCAGTTGTTGAATTTTGGTGAGTGCTCAACCTGTTAACTGGCCATACATACTATACATATTAAAGAGACTATTGTGGATACAAATCCCTTTTGGTCTCAAACTCAGAAATTCAGTGGGCTCTGGGTAACTAGGTGATCTCTTGTCTAAGAGAAATATTCATCCCAGGTGATGGGAAAGTGTGTGGCATGTCATATGGGATGTAATTAAACAGCCTTTTTTTCAGTCTTTTGAGACTCAACTCTTTGTATGACTCAAACATAGGGACAGTTTACTCTTGAGGAGTGGTAGAGTCATTTAGTTAGTCTGCACATCTCTTAGTACAGTGAGGTCTGAATACTAACTGAAGCCTATTTGATTATCATGTTTAATTATGATAATTTCTGTGCTGGCTCAATACATGCTTGTATACTTCTCAAATCAGCTCAAGGATACATGCAGCAGAAATGTGAACAGTATGACTTGTTCTCCCAGACGACGCTTGGAGGAAATGCGACCAACCCTGACCCTGTAACCATATGCCTGCAGTGTTGAAAGGAAGACATGAGAGATGTCAGTCAGAACAATAATTTATGTGTTTTCTCTTGAGGAATTTGAGGGGCAATCCTTGTTTGCAGCGGGTAGCCATGTAGATATTGATATAGAATCAAGCATGAGTGGATCTGAACACTTTTTGTGCTCTTAATAAGGGAATGGATAGTCACAGTGGTATTCATGTATCCTATATTCAGCTTCTAAGCAATGTGAGGATGATTTATGATACCCTGAAAAATTGAATTCAGATTGGAAATGCTAGTGAGATCTTCTCTGATACCTTGTAAAGCAGCTGAGTTTGCACTCTCTTTAATAATACCAAATCTGCAGAGATGTTGTCAGGTGCTGGTGAAAAATGAGTAACGGCGCTTATTAACTGGTTGCCAAGACAACAAGCAACATGACTTAAAATGGGTATTTGCCTCTGTTTTCTCTGTCACGTACTGGCATTGACTTCCATCTTACATTACCTTCAAAAGGACAAAAAATTCAAACAATGTACATGCTGGAAAAAGAGCCGTGTATCTGGTAAGGAGGCAGAACAAATGGAGATTATTCAAACTGCAGCTGTTGCTAATGATCCTTTCTCAATTAATGTATGTATGTATGTTTCAGCTGCATAAAGCTGAATATCCTGCTTCACAAAAGGCTGATTAAGTGGACTTTGCTTAGGGGTGAAACCCTTGAAGGCCTTCCACAAGGTATTGATATCTGCCATTTGCCCCCCTGCTTCCACCTGGTAACTCAGCAGTTGCACTGGTGTGTATGCAAATCCTTTAGTTTTTATTTAGATAGTTGATCAATACCTAGCCTTTCCTAACCTTGTTCCCCTGAAGAATTACTGCTCAAGTAGCATTCTGTGGCTTATACTTGAAGCATGTTTTTCATAAAAAACAGCTATCTGTGGAAAAATGAGCCTGAGCAGCTTCAGGTCTCCGTTGGCCACAAGTCAACAGCTGATCACTGCACTATCTTTAGCGAGTCCTTCCATACCTTCCTTACCTTTCATTTTCAGAAGCCTTCCTGTGGCTATAGAGGAACCTGTCAAAGAGCAAGAGGTGTCTGGTGTCCCTGCAGCATCCTCCTGCTTCAGCTGTGGCTGTGGGCTGATGTCCTTCAGGCTTCTTGATGAAGGCTCTCATACTCTGAAATTTGACCTCAAAAGCCTAACACCCTTCATTCTGAAAGTTAAAATCTCAGAAGTTATAATTAAGGATTATTAGTGTTCTGGGGTTTTGGGTCAAGAAGATTTTGGTCTCTGAAACCCACAGCTCTATTGTTTGCCAAGTCAGTCTTTAGTCCCATTGGGTATTACCAAAGCAGATGTACACCCTGTTAGTATATGTCTAGTACGTTGTGCGAGCTCTTGGAGTTGCTGATAAAATCCTATATTTCAGTGTCTTCGTACGTATTAAAAAATTACAGGAAGTCAAAATTCATCAAGTCAGATGACATAGATTCTTACGCAAAACCTATCAATTGCAATGAAACAAAAATGAGCCAGGATAGCAAGGCCTAATCTCATTTTTGCTTAGCTCATCTGAGGCAGAGGGGCAGAGATCATCAGTCTCACCCTCTGCCCACTGCTGCTGTGAGGTCTGTCCTGTTGATGGTACAGTCCTGTGCAGATGAGTGGAAGAGGTGAACTCAGCTGGTGTCTGAGCCCTGCTATCAAGCGCCTGGAAGTTAATTCAGACCAGGAACTCAAGTAGTCTAGTAGGCATATTCAGGAGCAATCTATAAATATGCTGCCAAAGATATTAAAGGCTGTGATAGCTGGAATAGCTATCAAGTGGAGTAATTTGAGCTCATTGTATGTTTGGAAAGGTTAATTTTAGCTGGCTACCAGACTTGTGTTTTAGATTATGTATGTATTGGAAGAATGAAAATGGAGGTGAAACAGGACTTGAATAGGGAATCTATCTGACTCATGCCACTGCAGCAGTGGCTGGTGGCCCCACAGGGTACTGCTGCTGGTAGCACAAGGGTGCAGGCCAACAGTGGGAGCAGGAGGAAGCAGGAATGAACAGAGTGGCTCAGTGGCACGAGCTCTTTTGTGTGTGATGCTGGGGTTTGTTAGCTTAGGAGAGGCTTACAGCATAACTGTTTCTGTGCTGGGGTACATTAATCATCAAAGCCTTCCTTTTCTAGTACTAATCAGAATGTCAGGGATGAGCAAATAAGTGATTCTATTTTTTTCTTCATTTTCAGTGAATTTATTGAACTTTTGCAACAATCATTCGGGCACTGAATTTCACTTCTGCTTTTCTTAGGAATGATCTCAAAGAAAATTAGCATGAATTTACATTAGTGCCACAGCACTAGTACCTGCTAATGCTAAGCTGCTAATATGAATCAGCAAAATGACTGAATTTATTTTTAAATGCCTTACAACTCCTCAATCTTTCTTCGTTACTATTTTGTTTTTGTTGCATGTCTAAAACTTAAGACTTAAACAATTATAATTCTTTTACCCTCGCTAAGTATTATTTACAGATGAACTACTTTTCATCCCTTCCATCATGGATTTATAATAAATATGTAACCAAAGCATCATTGCAGTTTTTTCATGTATTTTCTGGTTGTCACAAGTAACTTCTTTTTTTGCAATATCTATTTCTCTTCATTCTTAATTGTCCGTGTTTTCTATTACTTCTTGGTAACTGATTGTCAATCATTTGAGAAACTATGAAATGTTTCTAATTGGACTTTATCGTGAGGGAAAAATTTTGATCCATGCTTCCTGGTATTTTTAAGGTCAAACAACAACCAAGTGTTTGTGGTAAAAATGGAGAAAAGGCAATTTTAAACTTCTGCTTATTTCCAGATTAAAGCAGTCCTTGGTTTGCAGTGAGTTGCTTACCATTATGTTCCTCAGTAAGATCAAGCCCAGCCTGCATTGGGAAGAAGAGTTTAGAGACTCACTGTCTCCATGCTTGGTGGAGAGGGGAGCACATTATCAGTCCCTCTTGCCCGGTTTTGCATAAGAAGTACTACCGTGGGGTGCTGCATGAAGAGCTCCAGCCCTAACTCACTTTGTAGTGACAGAGGCAGGAGTCATGGCAAGAGATGCCTTACTGCCAGCCACAGGTCCAGGTGCTCCTTCTGACTGTAGCCCTCTGGGGGCAGTCCCAGTCCTCCAGAGTCCGTATGAGTAAGAGGAGATAATATGTGCATTAGTTGGTAAAAGACATAAATAGAAAGGTGAGTATTTCTGTAGCAGAAAGCTATGTATTTGCATGAAATCCTCCAATGGTTCCATCAAAGACATGATGGGTACTGGTTGCAAACTGTTTGTAGAGTCAAGTAGGAAAGTCTATATTTCTGATGTTATGCACTCACTGGCTATGTGTGAGTGACACGTAAACTCATGTAAGTAAGGATGTGATTCTTCTGATTCCTGGCTATTCTACTGGTTGGAACATGTCTTTTGTAAT
This sequence comes from Cyrtonyx montezumae, assembly GCF_038088225.1. NCBI lineage: Eukaryota > Metazoa > Chordata > Aves > Galliformes > Odontophoridae > Cyrtonyx > Cyrtonyx montezumae. The sequence continues at coordinate 3,861,375 of NW_027072035.1, forward strand.
TCAAGTCTGGTTGCTGATATAAGGCATATTAAGTTTAAAAATAATAAACATAACAACCAAGCACTGCTTTTAGAAGTGAGTTTGTGAATTTCAGTATTCTTTTGATACAGCAACTTTGCATGCTTTGGTAATTGAGAGCTTCTCTGTAATGGTCAGCTGAATCATTCTTCTGTCTTCTATGTAACTGTATGTGGGAAGCATAGGGTATAGGGTTTAACAAAACAAACAAAACAACAACAAAGCAAAAATCCTTCCAAGGAGGTAAATCATATTCTTAGTGGTATAATCTCAGGCTTTGTGATCTCTGAGTGACACTAATGTGCTGTAGAGATTTCCAGCTGGAAGTTAAGTCCCCTGTGGAAGTTGTTCCAGTGTTATGACAAAGAAGATCGGTCCCAGCTTTGGCTCCTCTCTCTGGGGGCACAAATCAAGCTTTACTAGCTCTTATGAGCTGTTTGTGGTGGGTTGATCTGGCCAGCAGCCAAGCACCCACAGCTGCTCACTTGCTCTCCCCATCCCTGCCCCTCCCAGGAGGGATCAGAAAGTGAAAAAGCAATAAAACTCATGTATTTGGATAAAGACAGCTTAATAGGCAAAGTAGAGGGTGGTGAGGGGAAGGGGAAGAAAGGCAAAGCAAAGCAAGTCACTCACATTATTGCATGTGCATTCACACAGGCATATCACATTGGCCAGCCAGTCTTTTAAGCTATGGATTACCTTGGAAACTGAAACCTATACGTCTTTCTTGACCCTGACTTTAATTGCAGAGCATGAGTTATACATCATGTGTTTGATCAGTGAAAGTCAGCTGTTCCAGCCTTGTCTCCAGAGTTTTTGCCACCCCCCAGCCATTGTGGGGGGGGTCATCTATGAAATTGCCTGCATCCTCCAATGGTTTTCAGGCCATTCTAGGTATGCTGAGATACTGACACAGTGCTGGCTATTTCTAGGGAGGTCATAACCTGGTGTTTTCAGCCTACAGCAGTGTTTTATTTGTCACAATAACTCTTTCTCCCTTCCTGTCTTGACTTGTCACAAAAAAAAAAAAAGCAGAGATGACTTTAAAAGAAAGGGCCACTCCAGAATATTTTTTTCACTATCAGATGTGGAAGTGCCGTGCAGTGCAAGGCAGTCCTGCAGAGCTACTACTGTACCTGGTGAGCCATTGCCTCCAGCCAGGGCAGGGCAGAGCTGTGCAGGCACAGCCCCAGATTCCACTCTTGGGAACCAAGTGATAACATCAGTGATGGATGAGATTCTCAGAAGACCTGCAGGAGGGATCATCCTCCTTATTACATCACTATTCAGTTTTGCTGCAGTACTGTATTGGCAGAGACCTACTGCTGATTTTCACAGGCAGTTTTGCCTCTGCGATGGAAGTTTTTGCATAGACAGTACAGATCAGAAACATATTTGATGACATTTGCATCCAAAGCTTTTTTCCGTTTTCCTGATTCATTTTGTTATTTCTTCAGCTCGTTTTAAAAATTACATCCCATGCCGTTCTTCTTTCCTTGAATGAAATGCTGAGTTTGGATATTAGCAGATGTTTTCAAGGTGACAGTGAAGCTAGTATTTACCTTAGATGACACTCTTCCTCCTTTTTCCACTGCTGTTTCTCCTCCAGTCTTCCTGTGTGTCATAGTAACTCAAGGTGATACGGTGGTAAAATGCAAATTGCACATAGCTAGTACTGGGACTTTCAAACTTCCTCTCTCCTTGAAGCCACAGTGTAGCTGGGAACAAATCATTTATTTTATTTATTTATTTTTTTAAGAGTGTAGAAAAAAACTGTGGTCAGAAATATCTCTGCTCACACATAATGCTTTGTAATTTTTAATCCTTCTACTTTTGCTTTCTTCTGGCAATTCTAGTGTCTTCTTTGATCTTCCTTTTGAGCAGATTGCAGTATCTGACAGGGATTCTTATCTTAGTCTGGGCAGTGATCAGATTAGATTTAGACCTAAGTCCTTTTTAAGCTACATGAAATCTTAGTCCTCGTACTATTCCACATCTGCTGCTTATTTGCAGAGATGGGACACTCTAAGAGAATAGCATTTTGATGTGAGACCAGCTGTTTGTCACTGGATGCTCTAGCTAAGTTGATAGTTGGCTAAGCATGGACTGAACGCAAGTGAAATCTCATCAATAATTATTTAAAAAGGAAAATGGATAACGCAGAGGTGTAGATTAAGGGGATCTGCTTTGTCAAAGTACTATGACAATAGTTACTGCTTTGTAAGTAGAGTTAATAGATCTGATATTCTCTGCTGGGATGTTTGCTATCAAATCATGCTCTGGCTGTGTAAAGCTTGGAATTAGTGTTGCTAGAGCTGGCAGCCTGATAACAAAGACTCACTGTTGAGTTTGACATTGTTATAGGTTTTAAAGTTAAAAGCTTAAACTCAATATTCCAACCAAATATTTGAAGAGCTCTTGAGACTCATTTTTGAGATCCTATGAAATAAGAGTAATCGCAGGAAGGCAAAAGAAATGTTGGTCTTTCAGCTCTACTCATATTTTATCATTCTCTTATATCTTTTAAATTGCTGCTGTTTTCAAACATTACCTTTCTTCTGTAATAATACTTCTTGTAATAATAGCTTTCGGATGCAGAACTCATTTCAAGTAGATTTTCTGCATAGAAATCAGCATTGCATAATGCAGTTACAACTATGGAAATAAATAAATAAATAAATAGCCAACTTAATGGGCAGTTAATACAAAACACACTAGCAACCCGTATCATGTTTTCTTTCTTTTTTTGGAAGTACCATGTTGTGGAATTAATGCTCAGTCATGCCTTTTTGCCAGTAGATGGCATTCTCAATGCACATAGTTGCTGCGGTGCTGCAATCAAGCACAATTTAACCCCAGCAGGAACACTTGTCGACAGTTCTGAGGTCATAGTACCTAATATGATATGTATGTTTCTGTTTATTCTGAGATTTTCCTTGGAGTTTCATATAAATGAGATTGTTAACTGTGAAGGAGATGCATCCTTGAGTGCCAAACACACTCAGCAAACTTGAGGTCTCTCATAGCCAGCGTGGTAGCTCTCACAGTATGAATACCACAGGTAGCAGTTACTTAAGGTTGCATTAAATCTGTATAACCAGTAAGGAAAAAAGTAAGACCACTGTACATGTGATTGTATTTGTGCATAAATTAATGCACGCTGTAGACACATCTGAGGAAATACTTGTTAACAATACAGATTATGCATTCCATGTATTGTCAAGTTGTCTCCAGCAGACCTGAGCTTCCTTTCTTTTGAAACTGGAATACAATAATCACACCAAGTGTGATACCTCCTCTCTGGTGTTGAATTTAGGTTACAACATGAAGTAACAGACCTGAGACCTAGGCAGGTAGTCTCTGACTCGCTTGTCAAGTCTAGTACATCTCAGTTTTTTTCCTGTCTCAGTCCGCTGTGTGACTGTCTCTTAGGAACAGAATAATACAATAGCATGTCGTTTGACAAAGCACTCCGTTCAGTACTGTCTGTCTAAAAATACTTATTCATACAAATTAAATCCCAGAGAGAGATTTTTGTATTTCTTAGGAAAAAAAAATGTGGCTAAGTAATTGCAAAACACTGTATTTCCTAAATTAAGAGATATGGACCTTTGTCCTTCACTTCGTCCATCCACAGCATAACAACTTTGATACTCATTTGTTGTGGAAAAGCCTTGATCTGGATTATTCAGTTGCAGAGATATAATGACATTTAATTCTTTTTGTCTTGCTTCAGTTTCCCATCAAAGACTGTTCTGCCAAGTGTGCCAGTAGGGAATCTCGTGTCAGTGATTTATGCTGCATGGTCATCATTAGAATTCAGAATGAGGCCACCATCTCTCTTCAAATAAGCCACCAGCCAGCTGTTAGAAAATAATCACTACAGAGACCACTCAACTTGCCTTGAAAATAACATAAAAGATGAAAAGCTGAGATTAGCCGTTCACCATTTTAACTCCTTCAGATTTTGGTCCTGTATTTTTAAAGGAGAAATGAAAAAAGACCATTTGATAAAACTGAACACCTGCATCCATCTGTATGGGCAAAACCTTCCAATGTGTGCAAATACTGATAAACATTCAATACATGTCCCTTCAGCTGATTTAGCTGTGGGTAATGTAGCAGGGCTTTGAATGCTTTCAGGGGGCAAGTGTCTGTTACCACTTATAAGCAAACACAGCCATCAGTTTGTCTTAAATTGAGATTACTCCATCTCTTTGGCAAATTCTGCTTCTAGTATGTGTAAATTCTTCGTAATTTTACTGACAACCTAAGAGTCCCTCTACATTTACCCAGCTATTAGAGTATCACTGGAGAGCTTTTGAATAATTGCAGCATGCTGAGCCTATCAATAGATGGTTTGAAGGAACTGGCAATAGAGAGCTGATCTGTATTTTATCACAGGGTTGCACACAGAATGAAAGGCAGTACTGCTGAGTTGCTGTGGCACCACTTGAAGTAAAATCCTTGCTAGTTTTGGCATTGCTGGAGCTGGAAATAAATCACCTGACTTCCATTAAAACTAAACTCCTGTAGGAAGCTGAACGCTTGTGTGAAGTGTAATCCAAGATGGTAAAATACTGTCTGCCATTGCTAACAAAGCTTCATGTCAAGTGGGAGTGAAATGCTTTCAAGTAGTGCCACGTGTCCATGGCAGTGTGTGCTCTTTGATTACTGAAACGTTCTTGCCACTCCCAACTCCAGAAATGCTTACTGGGTAAGGTTAAAATGCCATGGAGAGTTGAAATAAAAAGAGATTTTGATTACTTCTTAGAGCTTGACTTAATGACTAACACAAGCTTCAAATCCTGGGGGAAGTGGGAAGCGGGGGTCCTTGCTTTTTGTCATCTCTGCAGTGCCATCCCCACCTCCTCACGACTGCTTATCTCATGGCAGAGGGTTAATGAGAAGACTGTGGGGCTGGAGTTGTGGAAGGCAATTTGAATTCCATCTGTGTGGATTATGATCTGGTGGAGTTCATTAGCATGCAGGCGGGCTTGAGCACATATCTTCCAAGAGGCCTGTGACTTCCAGGCATTTTCACACTGGCAGATCTGCTGTGCCTTATGTGTTTGGGCCACATTTTCATATTAGCACAGTTTAATTAGGCAAGGAGAGATTGCAGCATTTCCAGAATGATCTACTGATATGATAGATCAATACTTATTACAAGGACTCTTTCAAATAAATTTCTTTTCTGTTACACAGGTTTGCTCTTCAAGGGCCATAGAGCCATTTATGAAACAATTAAATAATCTCTGGTGTGAAGTAGAATATTAAAAAGGATTAGCTCTGGCAGGGTGAGGATTCCCACTAGTTTCTGCTATGTTCCCATGTCTTGTTTTTCTAATCTCATATTTAGGTTTGATGAAAGGGGCTGTGTTCAGAGACTGCTTCTGTTTCTTGCAGTAGTGTAATGGCAAAAAAAAAAAAAAAAAAAAGGTCAAGACCTTGGCTAAAAATGGTCAGTCCCAAAGGCGTTGAGGAATATGCAAATGCTCTGATGAGAGGAATGTTAGATAGCTCAATTCCATACATTTAGTGGTTATTCAAATTAGAAATTAAAGGCAAATATGAAATCATCCAGTCTTCTTAATATTCACATGGACAGACAGCATTTCAATAGCCATCCAGTGAATGTTAAATTAGGAGAGGTTGTATGTTCAAGTCAGTGTTGATTTTTTTGCTATAGAGTCCAATAAAGGCAGGACTTCCCTCAACATTATTTATTATTCTTGTTTTCCATGCGTAAGTACCTCTTCTCAAATTAAGAAATAATGTTCTGCAATTGTTCCTCTCTGAACTATCAGGAGGTGTAGGTGAGTTGGTTAACATCTAAGATTTCTCCTTGAAGTGTAATTCCCTTAGACGATGAAGCGTGTCAGACATAATGTGAATTGCACTTCATATGAAAAAAAAAAAGAAAAAGAATAAAATTCTGCCTATAATACAAGATAGTGAAAGGTTCTGATAGAGATCTAATGTCAATCTTAATATTTGTCTGTCAAGAGAAAATACGAAAATGTCAGAGGATACCTTCTCTCAAAGATGAGAAAATACATTAAATACTGGATTATTTTAATCTTTGAGAGGCAGAGTGGAACTATGTTGATATTTTGTACCTTAAATGTTCCCTGCACTTGGTGTTCAACTGATCATTATCCTAAAGTGTACTTGTATAATGTTCATTTAATATTAAGCATGTTAAATATCTTACCAGTGCTGACACTTTGTCATTCTAATGAAGTATAATTCAGGAATGTCTGTAATTATACAGTCTGTGTATAATTAGCAAAATTTCTGAAGGGAATGTATCACATCTAAAAGAACATTTTCTGCTTCACATACACTTCTTTCACCTGACATTTTGCCAGTCAGGGTGCAAGTTTTCTGCAAGAAACTCCGGTCTCCCTTTGAAATATAAGATGGAAAATTAACTCTTCTTCTAATTATGTCCACTGAATATGAAATCATGTGGATTGACCTGATGGAGATCATAGATACTTCTTTTATTGTTTTAGTAATTTGCTGTATTTGTTATGCATGAAAAATGCTTTTGATAACCCATGTTGATCACAGTCGCTAATGAACCAGTGCCTACAATTATTGTACTTAAATAAATATTTAGAACATACAGTGTTAGAAGGTTGATAATGAACACACACATAAGCTGAAGACACTGATTAATTTAATCAGGGTTATTTTGTTTGCTGGCAAACTATGGGTGAGTATGGGTGATGCCACTGGAAACTGTGGAAGTATTTATGCCATGGCTTTATATCTAGAGCAGAAATCAATTTCTGTTTCAGAAATATTGGTAGTGCTAAGTATTTTCTTTATTATAAAAGCAGTAGACATTTTTTTACTACTGTGTTGAGATTGATTATTTACAAAGCAGCTCAACAGTTAATACTATGAATCTTAATAATACTTGGAAGCATTCAGATTGAAATTGCATTCACATTTGATTTTCTCACTTAAGCAACAATGATAGTATAAAGCTAAGCACAGAGATCCAGTCATTTACAAACATCCATCTCCTAATTCTGAAAGATTCATCTTTTAATTTACAGCTTCAAGTTTCTAAGTTAGATGAGTATTTTAAAGACATACTTAAACTTCTGTAGGTTTTTTTTGTTGTTGTTATTGTTTGTTTTGTTGTGTTTTTTGTTTGTTCGTTTTTTCTTGTGTGTTTGTTTTGGTTTGTGGCTTTTTAGCTTTTATTTTATTTTTGTTGAATGTGGAAAACTGAATATTTGCTACTGGTTCCCCTGAGTCAAAGGAGGATACTCATCATCAAGGGCTATGGGGCCTTCCTTAGGGAAAACCTCTGTCAACCCACCTGATTGATAGAAAAGGTGTGATAAACACAATGTTCGTGAAAAAGTAAGGGCTCAGCACAACATTTTTCTGTGGTTAGAAACCAGACGTGCAAGAGATGCACTTGTCTTTGAGATGAGTGTATACTGGTAATGGAGAGTTGCCCATAAGAGCATTCAGTGTCAGGTGGTAGATCAAGCACTAGTACAGCCTCTCAAAAGCTGCTTATAGCAGAGGAATATGTTACTGACAGCAGTACTCAGAGGGAACATCAAGGGGAAAACGGGTGATGAGCAGACTAGATGGCTATTGTTTGTGGAATCCTGAGATGTCTCTGATGACTACAGAGGATTCGAATGGCGGAAATTCACTGTAGTTGCATCCATCACTAACCCATGGACTGAAAGAAGTTATTTCAATTCTGTTAGTTTTACTTTGCCCAGTTTTACAGTATTTTCGTGTCAGAACACTGTGGCTGCCAGCTGAAGGGATGGGGAGCTCCTGAACTTCTTAGGTTCATAGGTTCATAAGGTTGGAAAGGACCTACAAGATCATCTAGTCCAACCATCCTCCTATCACTATCCCTACCCAACTACTAAATCAAATCCCTTAGCACCTCATCTAAATGCTTCTTGAACAGCGCTAGGGATGGTGCCTCAACCACCTCCCTAGGCAGGCCATTCCAGTGCCTGACCACTCTTTCAGAGAAAAAGTGTTTCCTCAGGTCTAATCTAAATCTTCCCTGGCGCAACTTGTGGCCATTCCCTCTCGTCCTGTCGTTATTTATCAGGGAGAAGAGGCCCACCCCCTCCTCACCACAACCCCCCTTCAGGAAGTGGTAGAGTGCAATAAGGTCTCCTCTGAGCCTCCTCTTCTCCAGACTAAACAATCCCAGCTCCCTCAGCTGCTCCTCATAAGACTTGTGCTCCAGACCCCTCACCAGTTTTGTTGCCCTTCTCTGAACACGCTCCAGGGCCTCAATGTCCTTCTTGTAGTGAGGGGCCCAAAACTGAACACAGTACTCCAGGTGCGGCCGTAAACATTCTTGTTCTGCTCCTCAGTGTTCTCTTCCCAGCACCTGACTACTACCCCTGGGGCAGGTCCTGCAGCCTGCTCAGATCTCCTGCTGCACCTCAGCTCTTGGCTTTCTGTTCCTGACAGGCTCAGGCATTTATGGGAACCTCCAGGCACAGTTGGCTAGAAACAGCTCATTTTCCACAGCTCCCACCAGCTCTCTTTATCATCAGATCATAGAAAGCTGTGGAACTAAAATGGCAAATGCATTTACTCTTTGCTTTTCTTACTGACTGTGGTCTAGGTAAAGCTAGAAAGAAAGAGAGAAAAGAGCTAGAGAGTCACTCTGGATTTTATAATGAAGAGCTGGATTTATTTTGTGTAAGCTTTATTTTGAGAGGTTTTCAAACAAGGCTGCTGCAAACCAGTAAACTTGGCATATCCCTCCTGCTGCACTACCTATAAAGTAAATTAGAGCGATGATGAGAAGCATGGGATGCCTGGATGCCTACCTGTGCGACCTGGTGTAGGGAACCTGCTTTGGCAGGGAGAGTAGACTCGATGATCTCTAGAGGTCCCTTCCAACTCCTACGATTCTGTGATTCTGCTGCAGTGTGGCTATTACTGTCTTCATCAAAATGTTATGTTAAAAAAACTGAAGAAAATGTGTTGAACACAGACTGTTAAAAAGAAAAAAGTAAAAAAGGAAAAGACCATTTTCTTTATACTAACCCAAGGGAAATCTTGACATTTTGAAGTACGATAGATTTTTCCCAGGGGCAGTGCTTATTAATAACCTAAGGTGAAATACAGACCTGGAAATTGCTATCATGTTCTTGTGAAAAACAATGCAATATACACTGCTTGTTTTGTGTACTATTTAATACATTTTTCAGGTTAATAATTACTAAAGAAGAATTCTTAGAAAACTTAGACCTTTCAAACTATTACTAGATGAGTGACTCCTCAATAGATAGATGACCTGCTTCAGACCACTTCTCTGAACAGTAATGTTCAAATGTAGAGGTAATGAGCTATTGCGTTTTTCCTTACAGTTTTTTTTCAGTTGTTCGTTTTTTCATTATCCCATTCCTTTGCTAAAAGTACCTTTCTAATCTGATAATCAAGGAGGAATTGCAGCAAATCTTGACATGGCCAAATACTTCAGAACTTGAATGGTTAGTTTAATTATGAAGAAATAAATGTTTGTGAACAGAGTAATAAAATGCAGAACAAGGGAGTAAGTCCCCAAGTGGGAGATCATACATGCTGCTACTGATCTTGCAAAGGAATGCTTACTCTGCATAAATCGTTAGCTATTTTTATGCATTTGTATAATTTGCATAAACAGTGTAAATGCCAAAGCTGACATGAGACACTTAGATAAATGTATTTATCCTTTTAGTATTAAGGAAAGCCAAAACTTGCTTTTGTTTAAACCAATTTCCATTCTGAAATTCTATGGAAAAAAAGGAAAATTGTCATTAATACCAGAGGAACTCAGTATAGTCCTTCAATTATCAAGTATTACAAGATAGTGCTGTTAACAAACTATTGTATCTACAGAAGTTCTGCAGACGTCACCTTGGTCTTACAGTGCTTATAGCTGTGTGGACCGCAGGACGGTGGAGGCTAGAAATGAGGGTATACAGATTTGATTTCCCCCAACAGGAGTCTGTGTAGTAAAGATGTCCTGGATGTAGGAGTTTGGGACCACAGGACACCATGGTGTACCTGTCCTTTTGGAAATCCTTTATATTCCAAAGCCTGTCAGGTTCTTCTCCTGGCAGCTGCCAGCTCAGCTCCTCTTCAGTGAAGGATCCTCACTCAGCAGTACTCTTTGCATTACCATTTTTCAACGCTTCTTTGGATTCTCTCATATAGTCCTTATTCTGCTCCACTTCCTTTGTGGGTTTCCCATCAAGTTAGACTCTAAAGCTGTCAGCATAGGAAATATGCAATTTTCATGAAAGGGAAGACCACCAAAGGCAGAAGCAGAGATTCACAGGGAAAATTTAATTTGTGGGAGATCGTTTAAAATGAGTTTGTTCTTGTCTTTGTAGAAGGAACAAAAAGAAACTTTGCAGTGGAAATGTGATGAAAACCCAATGTTCTTGTGAACTTTCATTAATAATCAAAAAATAGTACAATAGATCTTCTGCCTATGTATTTTTCTAAGGGAAGCAATTTACAACAGTCAAATTCTAAAACTCACCATGAGCAGTTTGTGAAAAAAGTGCTGACAGTGTCTTATTTGTAGACAAAATGCAGAGCAAATCCTGTTAGGAGATTACACTCTAGCTTTGATAGGTGTACTACAAAGGATCTTGTACTGTCAGATGTCTTCTGAGTAGAAATATACCTGCATCTCAGGAGGAAATGCAAATAAAACTGATTTTTGTCAGGAAATTATATTACGGTTATATCTGGTTCTGTGAACTTCCTTTGCCAGATGAGATGACTTCACAGAGACTGCCATGGATCCAGACACTGTCATATGTTTTTTCTGTACTCCCTACAGAAATAGGGAGGGCAGCTTACGACTGGTCTGTGTGTAAGTCTTATTATCTGATGCATTATTATAAAAGGTAGCCAGGACTTTGAGAATAATCTTGTAATGATATGATGCAAAACAAACTCAAGAAGACAGTACAGGAAATTCAACCGTTGTATCAAGAGAGCAAGAATTTAAGATAAGAATTCTTAAATCTGTCTTAGACTAGGAAAGTGATGAAGTATGAGCTTTAGTTTTAGGCCTTAAGTCACAAAGTTCAAAAGCATAAAGAACTTTGAGAAGATCTGTTTGCCTACATCAGGTCCCTAGGCTGCAAAAGATAGAATTTTAATGCTTTCTCCATTTTTGTCCACAGAGTTCATGAACATAAGTGTTCAGTTGTCTCACTGCTGAGTGATCAATTTGAAGTTAGTAGCCATATAATTTTGCAGTCCTTATTACTTTATATTGAATTATCACTGTCCTGAACTAGTGAAATTAGCTAGGTACACAGTACAGAATTCTGTACCCTTAGCTGAAGAGATCAGTCTGGATTTTGTGGTCTGCAAGTAGAGAATGTGACCTGAGTCTGTTAACACCAAATTCCAATACTAGTTTTAATATGTAATAAAAACTGCCTTGTTTGTTAATTAATAGGGAAACCTTTGCAGTGCAGTGTGTTTCAGACCTTCCTATTAAAAATGCACAGCCCCTAATTTTGGGTGGGGAAGTTATTTTTACATGTCTTCAAACAGGACAGAACATCAAGTATCTTTCCCTTTTTGAAATACCTACCATGATGCACCAAAATGTTAATCCCTTGTAATTTAAAAAACCTATTCAGAGGTAGTGAAGGATCCATGGTCAAGCACTCAGAGCTCTGGAGGTCTGGTTGTCTCACTAATTTGAAGATCCTTCCTGCTCCTTCTCAGATGACCAAGCAGAAGTGCTGTTAAGTGGAGTCATTCTTGACCTGCTGCTGACAGCTGCCCATCTGAAGCACGCTTAGTTGGAAGCTCTGTTGCCTCTTTCACAGATTGTCCCTGTTCAGACCAGTAACAGTGTGATCCCACACATCCTTGAACCCAGCTGTCTTGCTGCACTCCTCGAACTGTAGAAAGATAAAGTTTGTGTCAATGTAACAGAAGCTAATGATAAAAATGGTGTCTTTGAGCTGTTCCTAATCTAGTAATGTAACTGATATCGCTGTCTGAGAACCTGAATCTTTGTGTGCTCCATTGCAAGGTGCAAATGCAACAACTGATAGAAAAATTTAATCTATTAGGAGGATATTGAATTTTTTTGTTTGTTTCAGCCACATGCAAAATATACTGAATGTTCTTGATTCTCAAAATCTGATTTCACCTATTAATTACAGCCAGAGAGAAGACAGTCTTTTCTTTTCACATTTGTTAAGGCCATATAGAAAAGAAAGCAAGATATGGGAAAGCACACAAAAATGAATGTAGAAAATGCTTCCAATTCTGTGACTCAAGCTTTTTTCCTTCTATGGTTTCCCCCATGCGCAAGGGGCAAAGGCAGGTGCTCATTGCTGGTTGTGAGGGCAAAAAAGAGAAAACTTGTAAATAAAAGTTTAAACTGGGGACTTCAGCTTTTCAGGGAATGTTCCCTGACCCTTTTAATGAGACAAATAAGGAAACAAGAATGTTAATATCCATTTATGATATTTTCCTTGGTTGTTTTTTTTTTTTTTTCCCTCTGGAATTGAACAACTTCCCTCCCAGACATCACTAGGCTGATCTGGACCTCATGCCTGCAACTTGGACTAATACTGTATATGAGATGCTTGTGGCTTTTACCAAGCCAGCTCTCTTTCATGCCTTCAAGCAATTGTTTATTAAAGATATTACAAATATATTAAGCATATTAAAACATTACAAACAATTTATTAAATACAAGAACTGAAGTTGTTGATTTTTAAATCACTCTGTATAGGCAATATTGCTGTATTTTTCTATTGAGACCTCAAAGATCACCCCGTTATTCAAGGTGCCTGAGAAATAAACTAATAACTCATTGCTAGTAGCATTTCAAATGGCACTGCAATTTGAGAGATGTGAGAAGACAACTGTACCTACCCTTAGGGAGAAGGGTAGAAGTCTGACCCGGCAGTTTATTTATATTTACATTTAGCAAACCTCTCCTGCTGTTGTAGAATATTTATTGTGCATTTGTCTTTGTGTCAGTTAATAAGCTGTATGCTGTAGAGCTGGAGATCACAAAAGACAGACAAATGAAATCAGACATGCTAGCTGATAAGAGAGGGAAGGGAAATAACTTCTTTCTAACTTTCAGTTGCCCTTAAATTGTCTCTGGACAAGTATCTAATATGATAGGACTTGTCCTCAACACCAAAAAGGATATAAACTGGAAGGTACTTTATGATTTCTTTATGGGCTTCAGTGGTACTTAAGATTTCTTTATGGACCAAAAAAGGGTGGCAGTTCAGGTGGTGACTTCCACGCACACTTAAAGTCATAGGCATCTGTGAATATTAAGAGGTGACAGTTTAAAACAGATGATTCTCAACTATCTTTATTTAAAATATATTTTTAACATACTAAGATACAATAAAAAGCTAAAGAGTAAGATTAATATTCAGAAGGCAAGAGATTGTCCTCAGAAATTTTTAGAACAGCTTAGGTATTCCAGTAGCGTACTGTGTGATTGAACATATTTCTGAATTTAGGCGACTCATTCAGTGGTCTTCTGGATTTGTCTGGATTGCACCTTAATGATCATTTTACAGATTAAGGAAAATGGCACTTAGAAGTGTAGAGGTTTTTTTTAAACTTTGTCTTCTGTTCTGTCTCCTGGATCTGATTTCTTTCAGAAAAGCTTGAATGAGATGATAGAAAATGCACAAATCTCTGCAGATACTTGGGATGCTTGCACCTAAATGACTGGAATGTCAATACCTTTAATGTAAAAACAAAAACAAAAAAAAAGGTTAAAGGACATTTTTTTCCTACTTGTTGCGCTGGAATGCTGGTTTTTCTCTATACTATACTCTGGTATTGCTGCTACTTGCATGTATCAAAATGCAGTCCACACGATCTGCTCAGTTATTAAAGATATTAGAAAGTAGAATTTCTTCAGCCTACTGCTAAGTACATGCTACAGACAGAATAACTGAATTTACTGTTGTTATGCCAATTTATATTAAGTGGAATCTGAGCCAGGAGGTAATTTCCATATAACTTGCAGATGGGATGCAGAGCTATACGAGAAAGGATGAATAATTTATGGCTGAGTTCATAATATTATAGAATCAATCTACAATTTACTTATTCTTGAAGCCATGGGAAAACATAGATTGTGGTACATGGTGAATGTATTAATTCATTGAAATCTGTCACCATTGAGGTTTCTTGGGATTATTAATTAGCAAGTTAAAATATTTTTGGCAGTGATTTTATCTTGTAAAACATATTTCCTGGGAAGTTACTTGTAGTGATTCTGTCTCTAGTGGTTTTGTCCAACTCCCACTGAAGTCATAGGTTCATAGGTTCATAAGGTTGGAAAGGACCTACAAGATCATCTAGTCCAACCATCCTCCTATCACTATCCCTACCCAACTACTAAATCAAATCCCTTAGCACCTCATCTAAACGCTTCTTGAACAGCGCTAGGGATGGTGCCTCAACCACCTCCCTAGGCAGGCCATTCCAGAGTCAATGGAGTCAATGGAGAATGTTCTATTGTCTGAAGATCAGAGGAATCAGCCCTTATTCCATGTAACATAGGTTGGTTTTTTTGTTCTTGTTTTATAATTATCACCAAAACTGGAAGTATATTAGCCAGGGAGATACTAGCATGTGGAATGCAAACTACTTGTATGTGGGAATTGTGTTGTGAGATGCAAACTATTCTGCAAGATGCCAGGAGATGCTTTATGGACAGGATCTTGGTGTTACATCTAGATAAGTCAGCACTGCTGTCAGTGTGTCCTGATAACTAGATGTTAGATATGAGTCCCTGCAAGATCCTTTGAACATTTCCCATTCTGAACTGGAATAGGTACCACTGATTCTGCTGCTGCTTTTCAGAGATTATTTACCCCAGGCATAGCTAGAAGAGGGAATAAAAAAGGAGGAGGAGGAGAGCTGGGGGAGGACTAATGCCTACCTATTCACACTAAGGGTGCACTGAAAATCCCAGAGGTCCATTAAGAAACAAAGTGCTCTTGTTGTTAGTGTCCCAGTCTTGAGTTTTAAGAGCCCTGATGTCATAGCCGGGGGCACTGGTGCAATTTCCAATCCCAGGGCTCCTCTCCTCCCTGTCTTCCCCTGAATATAATGTTTTTGTCAGAGGCGTTCTTTGGTTTTGGAGGCAATGATGTATGTATGTATCTTTTGGAGGTACAGCAGGGCATGGATGACAGTGCTATTTGAAAGCAGAGGGAAACAAACAAGATTAAATTGCACTCAAACATTTTCTGAGAAGAATGACTGAAAGCTGTTTTTGCAGCAGGAGTGGCAGAGAAGTTAGTTGCCGTAAGGATGTGCACCTTCATCCTGCTCTTCACAGGAGATCTGCCTTCCTGCACTTGTACATTAACACCTTGAATACTCTCTGCCACATTACACTGAAGCGTGTGAATTGGGGTTGTGTACAATCATTGTTGCAGAAAACTTCCATGGATTTTGCATAGAGATGTGATGCTGGGAAATCCAACAAAGTAACTTGACACAACAATGCAATATGTCAAGCAGGTATTCCCTTTATTACAGCGCTGGGTACATGGGGGATCTCTCCACCAAACGTGCACACCAAAGAGAGAAACGAATACGTATTTATATAGCACATGCATATTCATCACATTCCAAACTCTGGTTATCGAGGGAATTAAACCTAAGGGTCAATTTTGCTGTAAATTTTCAAACCTTGAAGGGGGAGTGCTCCTCATTATTCCTGAGGAGAGACACCTGTTTGGTTATCTTGTTGGGAGAACAGGATGTCCATCCTACTTTCTTATCGACAAGCTTATTAGTTCGATTTATGCCCATCCAACACATCTGGCCTAACAGATAAATCAAGAGGGAGTAGCACCTTTGTATCTGGATGATTCGCAGTTGTCTTTACTGTAGAGAAGCTGTTCTCATGATTCAAATGTTACATCTTCTCTCTGTCTTTGCTTTCTTGTTTATCTCCCCTAAAATAGTTATTTACAATGCTGTCTGCAGTTATTTGTTTGTATGTGGCAGTAGCCTCCTAAAGGGGTCTCCAAATCCTGTATCAGTGCAAGTGAGAAATTACCTAAAAGATGTGAGAATAGGTCTATAATAGGTAATAATCTCTGAATTGAAAATTCCACCTAAGAAACAGGAACTGTTACAGTGAAAATACTTGAGGGAATTAAAAAAAATAAATAAAAAAAGAGGAAGAGTCATTAAACATCCCTTTTTACTTTTTCTATTTTTGTATTGCACTGTTTTTGGAATAATACTGTAATTTGCTTAAATTTGTTTAAACCTATTGAAACTAGATTATCATCAGCTGAAGAAAATGTTCCCACTTTAAATTATGGCTTTTGACATATAGATAGTCTGGATCTCACTTGACAGTGTACTCAGAATTAGGGACAGTGCAGTTTTACCAAGTTTGCCATGTTTCAGTGCTTCAGTAGCTGAGTCATATTAATAAAGGGTATTTGTTTTCTAGGCAGAACTGCAATTTATTTTATACTTTATTGCTGCTAACAACTCTGTTTGAAATGTGAGTAATAGCAAAACCAAACCAAAACAAAACAAAAAAATGGTTGGCCAACAGCTGCAGCTGTGAAACATAGTGCTCACTCCTAGTAAATGCAGCCCACAGGGAAGAGCCACCAGCCCTGAGGCCTGGGGGTTGTCCAGGATAAAAGAGGCAAGTGGAGAGGAAGTGATCTGGAAGGAGCACTGGAGAGAAACCAGAAGGAGAATTTCTACTTCTATAACAAAAAATAAAAATATAAAAAATAAAAACAAAAATAAAAGAAGAAGAAGATTGTGGAGCTGCTCAAAGGGTCAGATAAGTATAGTTTAGTGGAAAGTTTCCTTTAAATAAAATTTGTGTTAGGTTAAAAATGCCCTTTTTTATTCTATGTTAAGTAAAAGCTGTTTCAGATAGAAGCAACAAATGCCACATTCTATCTTCCTTCTGCTGCCCACAGAATCTCCAACATGAACATGGTGCAGAAGTTCAGCTCCGTCAAAAACCATTGCGTTGGTTCATATACTCCTCAGGAGAGCTTTCATCCTGAACATTGCAAGCTGTGTTGAAAAACAGTCAGGCCAGAGTCTCATGGGCTGCTGGCTTTTCCTTCAATGGCTGCAGTTTCTCTGATAGATCTGTAGCCTTTGTGTTTGCAAACAGGGAAGAGCAGATTGCTGGAATACGTTGTTGAGAGCCATAATTAAGATCTTGTGTGATTCAGAAACGGTAAGGATTTACAGGCTGTAAAAACTGAAAGGGTACTTGTGTTCATTAGGCTTAAGTCACTGAATTGAACATACTGTTTGATGTATTTTCTGTTGCTTAGATGGGCAACGAATAAACATTCATATATGGTAAGGTTTGGAGTGGTTATTGAAAATGTGGGCATGTTGCTGAAGGCACATACCGTATTTCAGCAAAGTGAGAATGAAGAACCATCTCAAAGGAATGGCAGTATACAAGAGAAGCCACATGGGCAAAAAAAAAACTTACGGAGGATGCACGGAACTTTATTACTGTCATTAAATTTTAATTCAAACATCCTAACTGATTTTATGCTTATGAATATATCCCTCCCCCCAAAATGGTCTGCACATTCCACTTATGGCTTGAAAGATTACCCATACTCTGGTGATAGAAATAAGCCTTTAAGATTTTCAAAGACTGTCTGATATGACTGTTGAATGCTATAAAGTCTTTCTGAGTGTTAGTCCATTAAAAGAAATATTACAATGCCAACTGAAGTCTCACTGTCCCTGAGCAAATCATGAAAGCAATTTATAGCATTCAAAGGAGAGTGGCAGGGGACATTTTATAAATATATTAAAATAATAGCAGACATGCTGTGGCTTGGTGATACATCTATAAAATATAAGTCCACGTTTGACCTGAGGGAACAGCAGAGATGTGTTTACAGTTGCATATCAAGATTTAATATTCACTAACAGCTAATGGATTAAATCTTTATACAATGAGATCTGTGCCAAAGAACTTGTTATTTTCATGTTACAGCAACCAAGCCAATGACAGTTTGCAAATAAATGTGCCAGTTCTCTTGGGATTCTTTGATTTCATTCTACTTTTTTTATTCTTTGTCACATTAGGGAGAAAATATTTTCCCCAGTTATATATATAATTATGGGAAGTTAACTATTGAACATAGAAATATTGTCTTGGTCTAATGTTCATGCCAGATCACAACTGTGCTTAGAATTTGATTGGATAGTAGTCCATGCTTTGTTGTCTTCTAAATTAGAAACAAAAGCAGATAAACTTGTCTCATGGTATTTGGGAAAAAAAGAACAAGTTATTGGAAATCCTGGAATCCTACTGAAGACTGGGAAATGAGAGTTGTAAGGGATGTTAGGGAGAGGAGACAGAGGCATTATTTTGAAATCTCAGTCTAGTTTATTCCTACACCTTTGGTCATTGCTTAAAGCATTGGAAAGCATGGCTTTTATTCACAAGCCTTTTCCTGGAGGTGATGGGCATGTAGATTTACTCGCTTCCCTGATACCTGCACACAGCCCTGAACCCTCGACTGCAGTTCTCAGGAAATTGGTTCTCTAATTGGTATTAAGACAGGGGAGATTATGGTAGAGTAGTCTGTGTCCATGTGATATTTGCTCTTCTTGAAGGGGACATTCATTTATTTCTAAAGTCCCTACTCCTGGCTGACCAAAACGTATGTCTTCTGGTTCTTTCCTGTAACAGTATTAAGTGTAGCTTCAGGATAAGTATGAGGTGTTCCCAGCAGCACAGTCCCAGTATACAGTGGGATAACTGTAAACATGTTTACCTTTTTCTTCCTTTCTTAGACATGTGAAGAAAATAAATATTCTCTGTATTTAAAGAAATGATAACCCTTGCTCACAAAGAGTTGTATAAGAATATTAGCTAAAATTGAACAAAATTTTTCCCATGGAATGATATATAAAAAGCTGACCAACAGTCTGGTATCTAGCCTATTCTACTTGGCTCATGTAGAGAAGCCATGGAATCCAACAGGTTATTTTATTATCATGGAGTACCTAGTTTTCTTCAGGTGCTCTTAAAACAGTCTGAGGGGCTATTTCAGCAGTGAGCTATGACAGTTCAGATGAGAATGGTAGACAACAATCAGGATTGAGTGGTTTTCTTCAGTCAAACTTGGACGCTGTGGTAATGAAGAGTGTGGGTTATAGAGCATATCCTGCGTCATTGTGTGGGCGTGATATTGCATAAGAGGCTCATTTTATGTATAAGATGAGAATAGGTTAAGAAATGCTCTTAAGAGAACGAAGTGAAGTCCTACCTGGTGTGCAAAGGTGACATTGCTTTGCCTCATGCCACATGTGCAGTTCTAATGCATGTTACTGGCCTTAAGGCAGATGTGGTCTAAGAGTCACATTCAGTTTCAGTTGGTACGACAGTTGTCTGACTTGTGGACTTGACTTGCCTTATTTACTCCACAGATACCCATTCCTTGGCAGTACAAAGCATTGTACCATCATAGCTGAATAAGGAAAATGTTTTTCTCTTGATTGTTCTGTTTAACATGAAGATAATTCAACAGTATAACCTACAGGGCTACAGCTGAGGTCCTACAGAGGTGAGAACTGCTGAAGCTTGTTTACAGGGACAGTTTGTGTAAGGTGATGGCAATGCCTGCAGCGGGCCAGGGAGACAAGCAAAAGAAGTGGAAGGACCATCTTTATGACAAAAAAAGTCTCTCAAAATCTATATTTTTTTCTAAGTCAAATAGTTTAAATAGAACCTTTATATCTCTAGGATTCACCAATAATTGTTTAAAAGCTGTAAATGTAGATAAGTTATCAATGTGAATCATGAGATCCGCAGATGGAACATGTATCTACAAAACATGTACAAAGCACACAAAATAAAAGTACAGTACATTTATTTCTTCATTGTTTCCCTGATAATTGGAGCTCTCATTTCTCTATCTCCATATCAACAGATGAGCTGCATTAATAATGTTCTGCCAAGTCATCTCTCTAGATTTCGGTTTCGACACATTTGTAAATTCGTATTATTCGCTAGTTATCTTTTAAGTCTCATCTTGGCAATTAATTGCTGGAGGCTAGTTGGTGTCTATTGCCAAAAGTAATTACAAAGATGAAGTTTGTTTTAAAAGCTGGTAATCACTGCTCGTCCTGCTTGTGTCCTAAATCATTACAACTGGATGCAAGCCAGAAGAAATCAATTCTAACTTGTGCCCACTGTAAATGTCTTCCACTAAAGTTTAAATTTCCTACATTTCTTGATTCCAAATACAGAGCAGGGGCTGCCAAATTTATATATTTTATTCACATGATTGTGGAATTTGAATGATAAAACCTGCTTTAATTATTTAGTTGGTGCCTACAAATGGTTGCTTGATCATTGTTGTCCTTTCTGTTCAAATATGTGGGAAAACCAATTTGTAGGCTAGGACACTATCTAGTGTAAGTCAGCGAGACCCTGTTGATTTAAATGGTATACATTATTAACATAGCTAAAAAAAATCGCCACTCTAATTTAAGAATACTGTAGATAGCCTCTACAGTAGTGATGACGAAAGATAGAGGTGTCTCAAATGCTTTTCAATGTACTCATTTCTCTTGTACAGACATTTCTATTTTCTCTCATTGCTGTACTTAAGAGTTCTTAAAATCAGCCTTGCAGTGATTGTCCTTTCAGAAGTACTAGGTGAATCTGATCAAGAGGTCCATCCTGTGTGAGGATTGTACTGAAAAGCATCACAGTATGTTCATTCCCAAATTAACATCTCTGTACTTGAATCCATGACTCTCCACCTCACCTCAACAAAATAATGATGTTTTAAGTATCTACAGCTAAAAATAATTTAAAATGCTTCATACTTCAGTTTCAGATATTCAAACTGAAAATAAAACACATGTTGTTCTCAGTGGGGGAGAAAGTGTCAGGAGAATAGAATCGTAGCAGCTTAAAGATTAATCTGCTTGGCAGAGACCAGTCACTCCATGTGTTGAGGGAGCAGCCTTCCAGTTACAGGGCACCAGGTGGTCACCTATGGTTGATTTAAGAAGCAAACACTGCCGCAAATGCTATTAGTAGTGTGTAATGAGATTAACTCTGCATAGTATTTGCAATATCCTTGAGGTTTTTCCTGAAGCAGCACTGTGCTGATCACCACATCTTAAACAATGGAGAGTTTAATCTTTCATTGTTGTATGCACATAAATCTCACGGCCATTAATAGGTGTTAATCATTCACATAAAAGGAAGAATAGACCTTAAAGTTTAATGAGTTGTGGTGTGTAAAGGTTTCTAACAATTTCACAAAGGACCAGACTGAAATTGGAGGACTATTCCTGGTGGGTGAAATTATTAAGTATCTTCAGAGATTTGTACTTTTGAGGCATAAAAGGTGATTAGAGCTTCCCAAATAACAATGAAGATTTAGGAAAAGGCAGGAAGACTTAGCTGCAAGGGTCAGAACCTAGGGTAGAGTTCATATTTAATTATTTTTTTTCCTTTTCCACTGCAGGGTAAGCCTTTGCTTGCATGAAAATTTAAAGTAAGAAGTAGATCTATTCTTCACTTTTTTTTTTTAAACCATTTTTGTTTTTTTTCATATTTAAGCAGGTGTAGAGAGAATGAACAGAGACAGGAAAAAAAAAAGCTAAAATCCAAGTTGGACTTTTGACTGGCAACTGGAATCTGCCCACTTTTGTCATAGAAATGGCAGGCTTCTACTGTCACACTTACTGGTTCATTGATTTCTGATTTCCAAGCCCTTCTGATAAGAAGTATTTTTTTCTTTGTTCTTTGCCAGTGAATATGAGCTATCTCCATTGTTCATGTATTGCCAATGATACTGCAGTTTACAACAATAACTAGTGTAATTGCATAGTGAAATTTTAGATTTTAGGTATTAAAAGGCACATTTTTCAAGATAATATGGGTTCATATTTCCTGAAAATACTGTTTTTCTTTCCCATCTGTACTTGTTTTTGGTATTTCAGCTACAGGATAGCATTGTTTGTTTGTTTTTCACTATATATAATGTTTCAACTGGTTATTCTTAAGCACGTCAATGGTTAATTTAAGGACAGATACTGGAAGGACTAATTTGTGCTTTACTTTAATTATAGAAAAGAAAGCAAAAGGTCTTTTCCCATTGTGCAGTAACACATCACTAGCAGGTGTGCTTTCTCATTTTCTTTATGAAAATTTTGTATTTTGTTCACTGTGTTGTATGCACAGGTAAGTTATTTCATATTACATTTGCAATTTGTACAAGACTGTCATGGTGATGAACTAGATTATCACATCCAGTAAAAAATCAGAGGATTAAGGTGTTTTGAGGCTTTCAAGTGAGTCTCCCACTTGGCAGAATAAGGATCTATGTCTTGGAGTAAAGCAGTTGCTCTCCACTTTCAAATCAGAAAAGTTTATGCTGCTAGAATATGATGGTGAATGCAAACTCAGAAACCATTTAGTAATGCTTTTTCTCTCTCTCTCCTTTCCTTTTCTTTCTTTCTTTCTTTCTTTCTTTCTTTCTTTCTTTCTTTCTTTCTTTCTTTCTTTCTTTCTTTCTTTCTTTCTTTCTTTCTTTCTTTCTTTCTTTCTTTCTTTCTTTCTTTCTTTCTTTCTTTCTTTCTTTCTTTCTTTCTTTCTCTCTCTTCTTTCTTTCTTTCTGTCTTTCTTTCTTTCTTTCTGTCTTTCTTTCTTTCTTTCTTTCTTTCTTTCTTTCTTTCTTTCTTTCTTTCTTTCTTTCTTTCTTTCTTTCTTTCTTTCTTTCTTTCTTTCTTTCTTTCTTTCTTTCTTTCTTTCTTTCTTTCTTTCTTTCTTTCTTTCTTTCTTTCTTTCTTTCTTTCTTTCTTTCTCTCTTTCTTTCTTTCTCTTTCTTTCTCTCTTTCTTTCTTTCTTTCTTTCTTTCTTTCTTTCTTTCTTTCTTTCTTTCTTTCTTTCTTTCTTTCTTTCTTTCTTTCTTTCTTTCTTTCTTTCTTTCTTTCTTTCTTTCTTTCTTTCTGTCTTTCTTTCTGTCTTTCTTTCTTTCTTTCTGTCTTTCTTTCTTTCTGTCTTTCTTTCTTTCTTTCTGTCTTTCTTTCTTTCTGTTTTTCTGTCTTTCTGTCTTTCTGTCTTTCTTTCTTTCTTTCTTTCTTTCTTTCTTCTTTCTTCACTGACTATATGCGAAGCAAAATAAAAAGCTTTTAACAAGTTCTCCCATGGAGCTGAGAAGCTGAATGGTTGCCGAGGGAAAAGCTTAAACCCAGTTCTCATTAAGGGCTTAGAAACAGGGCATCTTGTTACGTTTTACAGTGTTTGCAAAAGCTCAGAGATATTCCACAGCTGGTAAATTAATCGATAGTAATAATGTGTATTTGTCAGACTTACAAGTTTCTATAGGTCATAAAAGTAAACTCAAGCATTCAAAAATATAACTTTTCTTCTGCAACACAGCTATTACCATTCTGTAATTTGTTCTGGAAACAACAATCAAGCTATAATGTTACTTGCAAAAGAGTAACTTCACCAGAACACAAACAGCATCATTAGGTGAATTATGTTTAAGGAGTTATTTTATGTATCAAATACCATACCACAAGAATCTAGAGTAGGTTGCAAACTAGTATTTGTTTTCCAAGAAAATGTATTGATTGGCAGGCTTAAGGAAGATTCAACCATTAATAATTTTATATATGGGAAATTAAGTGTCTGGTCTGAAGTGCCAGGCTTCCTTCAGCAGCTCTTAGTGCTTGCAAGCCGATCTTTCATTCATTATTAATGGACACTGTTCATGGCCACACCAATTCTTCTTTCAGCTGAAATAGGAGGAAGAACAGAAAGTATTATAGACTGAGAAACTGTAATTACTTAATAAATACATATATAAAAATACCTTCTTGAAGGAAGGAATGGATTCTCGACATGCAAGACCACTATACCTTGTCTTAAGAACTGTCTGATTTTCACAGGGATAGTAGATGAACTTAAAACCAAGTTCCATTTGCAGTAATGACCCCAAGACCAGAAATATCCCCCAGAGGATTTTAATGGCAGTATTGAGTTTGGCTTCAGCTGCCATAGCGATTAAAGCCCATTAGTACGTAAGCTAAAGCAATTTGGTAATGTTAACAGGGACTTTTTGAAATGATCAAAATCCATACTTTCCTTGAAAGGAGAGAGTGAAAGACTAGAAATTTGTTCAGATAGATATGTCTGGGAAGAGAATTTCTGAAATTATTTCTTTTTTTGAAATATTCATGTTGGTTTTCATCCCTCTGGTGCACATTTTGCATTTACATTCCCTAATGCTGCTGTGCTCCATTTTGCACATGAAGCTGTGAGTTATGGAGAAGTTCAAGCAAGCTTCTGCACAGAGTGCTGCAAGGAGAGGGAAGAAACTCCTGAAAAACTTCCCTTTAGCAGTTAGGATGGTGTGGGCAGGATGGTGGGAGCACAGCCCACCACTGCAGGACAGGGAGGTAAAATTGAAAGACTGCTGAAAAGAGGCTTTAGCAACTGCAGTGTTAGAAGGAAAGTGAAGTCTATTTTGCAGGTTTTTATTTTTTTATTACAAGGATCTTGGCTACTTGCTTAAATTCCATTAAGGAGAAACATGATGCTGACGTTTCCTGTCTTGGTTTCAGCAGTATGCGTTTATAATTAGAGAAATTCTTCCAGTCCACATTGAGCTCATTGGCAATTTTCCTACTGATTTCATTTGGATTTGTGTTAGGCACCATGTTGCTTAATAAAAGATTGGCACAATCATCCTTTATTTTAAGAATTTGTTAAAATTAATCTGATGCTTTTTTTTTTTTCCATAAAAAGCATTATTTGGTAATTTGTTTTTTTTCCATAAAAAGCAATATTTACAAATTTGCTTATCATTTTTAACAGCTAGTAAATGGTCTTCTGTGTACACTGAGTGCTCATTATAGCAAAGGAACACATATGCTTCTAACCATTCTATGATACGTGGTGCTGCTTGGTAAACCCGGAGTGTGAGGTAATGAGCCACAGAGGTATTGAGAAAGAAGTCATATTTTTCCCAAATAAAATTCTCTTTGGCTGTTTGACAGTTACTCCAACCTAGGATGTGAAGGAGAGGTTCTTTTTTTGTATACCTCAGCAAAATTAAAAATCATATTGTTGCAATAATTGCATAAGCAATTACACTGGGAAATCAACTACTCTGCTCATGGTTATTTTAGTTTTTGGGTCTAAGGTATTTTCTGGTGGTCTAAGAAGAAATGTCCTTCATTGCAGACAGAAAAGATTGTCTCTAGAATAGATCTGATGTACAGTTCTCTTTAATTTTCCCTGGTTAGTAGTGCTCCCAATGGCAGACTTGAATGCAGATTTTTTGTGACCTTCAGGATGATGAGTCAGCTCTGCATCACTGCAGTCCCCAGTCGGTGTATGTTGGCTGCCAATTTCTATGCAGTACCAGAGCAAAGTGCTGTGCAGCTGAAAACCCAAGGTCCAGATCTTTTCATCAGTTTTGCAGCTCATCTTAGAGCTGTCCTTGCCATCTTCCATGCATTTAAATTTTAATGTCAGGAGAGAGATTAGTATGAGTCAATTAAAAGGTTGCTGCCTGTGTTTTTATATAGGGTTGACCATAGCATGCATGTCATTAGCTTTCTAACCAGCTGCTGACAGCTTTTTACGATTACTACATGTAATGGAAATATGTAACTCAAGACCACTGCTTACACTTGTCCTGCCTGCTTGTATCAATTTTATGAGGTACAAATTCTGAGTGAAAAAGATGAAATTCATATAGTTTTGCTAGACAGTCCTGTCCAAATCTCTCACTAACTTCAGGGGATCCTGTATCTCCATTCTTCTGCTATTTGTAGCTAGAGCTCTAATGTCTGGAGTGATAAAGTTATTATTTGTTAAATAATATCTTGATAGCCAGGCATATGGCTTATGGAAGAATTTTAGCTGTGGAAAGTGGTTAATGGTGACTTAAGGAGATCTTCTGAAAAATAATCCATTATGCATAGCTTTTAAATATTCATTTTTTTATAAACCACTACACAGTGATGTACCCAGCAAAACCAAAAGGATTGCATGGCTAAGGCATTCTGCCTAGCTTCTAAAGATTCAGGTTTCTGTTTCTGTATGACATTGAAAAATATTTCCTTATCTCTATTTTATGAAGTTAAAATGCTTTCATACCTACCAGATGTGTTCAAAAGATAAAATAAATTTCCAATCTATGAAGCAGATATATGGAAATATTCCTAAATAAGATTAAAATATGCATTTCAGGAAGCCACTGTGAATCACAAATACTTTGTGTTGTATTTATATGAAGCATTAGTAAGTGCTAACTATTGCCCTGAAAATGAAATAATATATGATTTATATAAAAAGGCATTAAGAGCAAAATAGTTTAAGACAGAAAGCTGCCTATGTACATTTTTCATTTGATGAGTGTTGCAGTCTTCCAGCTGTCACGGAAACCTCTCATGAGTTTGCAGGTGTGATCCTTGAGGAAGATGGTGACTTCAGGTGAATGTCATTCCCTATCAGATACTTCAGAGAGAATGACATAGTGTGGCCACAGTATAGAACAAGGCAGTTCATATGATCAGATGATTGTATGGCCTTCTGGTAAGTAATCATTCATGGAGTAGTAGAATCATAAAGACTGGAAAGGACCAATAAGATCATAAAGTTTAGCCATCAACCCATGCCCACCATGCCCACTAAACATGTCCCTCAGTGTTACATCCACACAGTTCTTTAACACCTCCAGGGACAGTAACTCCACCATTTCCATGGGCAGGCTCTTCCAATGCGTCACCACTATTTCTTAGAATGTCTTCTTTTTTTTTTCCCCTAAAATACATATTCCTATATACTGAAGAAGCTGGATTTCTACCATAGGCACCAGTGCACCATGATTGCATAGCACCGACCATAGCTTAAGCCCCACGAGGACTCTGGAGCCACACACCTGTGTGTTTTCAGGGCTAATACCCAGACTATTTACAGAATCACAGAATTATAAGGGCTGAAAGGGACCTCTAGAGATTGAGTCCAACAATTGTCCTCACACCTTCCTTTGTCCTGCAGCCATGTCCTTTCAGTAGTGCCTGGCTGCTCTTCCCTTATATTTTGCCTATATAGAAAATTGCCCTGCTCTTTAAACACCACTTTTGTTCCTGCAATTAGATGGTGTCATTATTTGCAGTAGAGTCACAATGCTGTACTCATCTGTCTAAAAGCATAATTCTATAGCCATGCTTGTTTAAATTTATGTCCTTTGCTTGCCGTCTTCTCACTGAGTTTACACACTGAGTGCGTCCAAACAGAGTTGGACAGGGCTTCTGGGATTTGAGCTTTACTCACCTACTAGTCCTTAAATGGTCCAGGTCCCTGAAATAATAAAAGTGCCAGAGTTCTGAAACAACCGTGCCTGCCTGTAGCAACAATTGGGCATAAAAATAGCAAAGACTGCTGCTAGAAGGCCGGTACCTCAGCAACAGTTGGGTGGTATACTAGGTATGAAATAGAAGTACGAAATATTAGTCATTGGCAATGTTTTGTTACCCTAGAGTGGATAAGGAATGTTTGGTCTAGTAATGAAAGAAGTTATTAAAGGCGGCCACTCACTCAGAGAGCACTTTTGTCTGCAACTGCTCCTTAAAATATTTCAGTGTTCTTTAACTGTTGGTTAAAATGGACAGTGATAAACTGCTTTCTTTACCAAATGGCTTGTCCTTTTCCCTGTTGGTAGCAAATTTTAGTGCTAGAAGACTAATTTGCAAGTGAATTTATTGAACAAATTGGTGCTGCTGTTGACTGACTACTGGTTATAATTCTTCCTTAAACAAAGTGAAGGACGAACCCATTAATCAGGGGCATGGGACTCCACTATTGCAAGTGCAGTATGTAAACAGGAGGTATATTAGTTTCTTCAGCTCTGATTTTATTGAGCTACCTTTGATTCTAGTTTCACTCATAGCCTTAGTGAAATAGTAACAAAAACCATAAGTGACATAGTTAAGTTTCTGTGATATTTAAATGATTACAAGGAAAACAGTGACGCTCTACACTCCGTGTTAGTCTTCTAAATCTTTGTCACTGTCGAAAGGCTCAGCAATGTTAGTAGAACTGACTTTCCATTCACAGATGTCACGCCAGTTCAGCATGCTAGCCAGAATGCATTTTATTTTCAATCAAAAATGAACAAAGTACTCTGATATTCCTACAGATCAATAAGAGTTCCTGCAGGTAATAATGATTTTTCTTTCCTTGCACCCACTTAAATGTAAGAAGTCATTGGGTTACACTGAGCCCTGGGGGCAATTAATCTATCTTCATTGACATAAATGGAGTTACGCCTGTTTTGCTTACCCCATCCTGTCAGCTAGTTGTAAGACTGACTGATTATTCTTTGCAACTTCTTGCATTACCTGCAAGACTCTTAGAATGTGCCTGGAAGGGACTTTCTGAAACTCCGCTCCCGTACTCCAGTGCCTCAACATCATGCAACCATTTCTCTATCGTGTCTATGAATTCTACCCTTGCAGACAGAGAACTCCAAATTTTTATATCAGGATTTGTTTTGGCAGCTCTGCAAAACACTCTGTTTAATGCTTTAAATTTACCTGTTTCAGTATCTTGCAGTTCAGGTCTGCAATAAAGTACTCTGGTGACCCTATCTCAACTGAGAAAGTGGATGGAATGCTGCCTATCACTTATGCAAGATTACTTCAGATAACAGCTAATATGCTATAAAGGAGGTTCTTCTTCCTTTTTCCTTGATCTGGAATTGCTGCAATACTATGTTTTCAGGTTGACAGCCATGAAGTTTAGGGGCTGGTCACAATTACTGAGCTATTTGTTAATTTATGCCTGTTGATCTTTGTGATGAAAACAAGAAAAAAATGATTTATTCAATAAGTATAAGAAATAGCAACCGCTAGATGAACAGTCATCTGGAACTCAGAATACCCTGTTGATAAAGCAACCACACTGACAACCGTGTTATCATGACCTTTTTGAAGTCTCCACTGGAGAATAAGGTGAAACAACTAGCAGTTCGATGTTAGTGCAAAGGTAAAGGCTACGATTGTTTGCTAGGCAAAAGCTCAAAGGTAATTTATTACTTTAAATGAATCACATATAAAGGATACAGTAACCTCATAGTACCCTTCATCCAGCATGGTACATCTGAAGAGAGGTGGTTGAGATGACAAACATCAATTACTCCTTTCCATAAAAGTGATTGGCATACCTCCCCTCATGCACAAAAGATTTTTCTTCCCCTCAGTTTACAAAAGTTCTTCCACAAAAAGCAAGCAGCTAGGGAGTTGTGGACATTGCAGCTATTTTCAACTGCAAAGTACTAAACATTTCCAGCTGCAGAGAGTTCAGTGTCTATTGAATGCTTGTGAAGAAAAGTTTGTGAAAAAGTTTCTCTAGGAATCCTTGCAAGATGTGCCATCTGTTAATGCCACCAGGGTAGTGACTGGCATAATATACTGTTAAAGTGAAAGACAAACTATAAAGCTTTTTACAATAAAAAGCACATTAAAAGTTGCTGAAAAGCTGTATCTGAATGTTAGTTCAGGCATGAAACAGTCAATATCTGCAGAGAGATGTTCTCCCATTGCGCTTTCTCAAAGAATCAGAAAAGATTTTTCTGCTTTCTCTGTGGATGAGTAGTTCTGAATTTGACTTGATCTGATTGCATGGGAATAACCACAGTGAGAGTAAGGGAGTACTGATGTCCATCTCATTGGTGGGAAGGGCTGATAGTAACTATTCTGCTGAGTAGCATGTTGCCTAAAGTATGGATCCCCATGGGCTGGTGTTGCACAATCAAAGCCAATGAGAACAGTGTTAGAAATGGTCCTTGCTTGAAAAGGACTTGAAGCAGCAGTTACTTGCTTTCCCTTACCATTTGATCATATGTTGTGTTTGCACAAAATTAACTGCAATATAGTCCCTGCTAAAAGTGGGTCCCATGATCATTCTGCTCAATTGCCCTGAAAAGACCAACATAGAAAACTGTTGTGTCACTTCCCTAGAAGTAGTTCTAATCTCAGTAATCCTAGTTTAAATATCATAAATATTAGGTCAAACAGTGATCTATGAGATCCTCTGGCCATAGGAACTGGGGTGATTCTGGGATGAAGTAATTGTCGTGTGCTGTTTACTTCTCTACACTTTTGGACTGAATCTGAATCATACAGCTTTCATGACTCAATCTGTTTTTAATGTGAAACTTAAATTACTAAAATTTACGATGAACAGATACTTAAATTTCTTACAGTCAGAATTAATATTTATTTCCTGAATCTTTAGATAGGATTTTGACTTGCTTTCCAGAAACTAAAGGTGGATAACATCTGGCCACCCAACCACTACTGTGCAGTCTGGAAATTTCTTCCCTTCCTCTCTATCGTCACAAAACCATTCCAACAAAAGGGTAGAGATAGGCTGTAAAAATGATGTAGAGTTAATTTAGAGCAACCCCAGATGTTCTACACACATCCCCAGTTCTCCCACTCCATCTTTAATTTAGTAAGTCACAATATATAACCAGTGATGATCAGCAAATGTGCCTCCTCAGGTCAGTTCTGTCTCATCTGCAGAGGTGGCTTGGAGCCACGTCAGTGCAGCCTCACTCAAGTCAGTATTTCAAGTGGGATGGACACTGTCTAACTTTGCATGTGGCTAAATTCATTTCCAGCTACATTTAACATGTTAACATCTAATCATATATGAGGCTTTGTTTGGCCTGAAGCAAGTGTGTGTTCTGTGTCAGCAGCTATAACATGAGAAATTCCTGTGGCAGCCAGAGGGTGACAGTTTCTTTTGTTTCCTTCCCAGCAAGATTCAATAAACTCTTTTTAATCTCTCAATTTGACAGAAGCCTGTATAATAACTAAAATATCTGATCATAGGGCATGTTCTGAAGGAGTCTGTAGTAACAAAGCCATATAGATGTCTTATTGAATGCAATCTTATGTATGTATTCCTCTTAGTCAAGGAAGCAGACCCATTAAAATAAATTGAATTACAAAGGCTGATGCCAGCACTGGATGCTACAGAGGGTTACCTACCCTCCTCCCCCTCTGTAATATGCAGTCTGTCTCATTCTTTCAAATGAGTACACAAAAAGGCACAGGTCCTAAGAAAAGTAGGTTTATTTAAATAGATTTGCTTATTATCTACAAGTCTCCAGCCATTGTTAAGCACAAGAAAATAAGAGTAAACCAATTTCACATTTTAACCGAGAACATTTTTTTTCCCTTTATATCATTGGATTGCAAGCTGTTATGCTTATAAATGCAAAGCAAAAGCAGAAGTTGTAGTGAATAGAGACCTTGGTGAGCTCAGGGTGAGGAGGAGGAGGGTGCAGGACAAGCAAAGGCAGGACCAGGGCTGTGTGGGAACGGCTGGTGACCCACCCTCTCAGACTGCCTTGATGCTGCTCTTGTGTTTTCAGGAATGCAGAGCTCTTTTCACTGTCACTGTTCTTGGACTTGTTATTTTAAATCTCTTTGCAGGGGAGTTATTCGAAGTTGGCAAATAGGTGACTTGTTCTGTTCCCCCCTACTTCCTTCCAAGCTCCGTTAATTATTTTAATTAATTAATATTATTTGAGTGGTTTGCTTGGAAGGGAAAGTTATTCTGGTTTTGAACTAATTACCAGTCTGGATTTCTGAATGACAATACAGCTGCTAATTAATCTCACTGCAGTTCTCACAGAAAAAGATGCTGATAAGGGTTTGCCAATTACCATAAGAAAAAAAAATGTCGAGTCCTGTTGTGTTTTTTTGGCATCCACTCACAGTCAGATGAATATCACTGTTAAATACACAGACAAACTAACTACTAAGTAGGAGAGCCAGAAGGCTGTGCGGTGCACCAAAACTACCCAGACATTATTCATTCAGGAGCTAGCTGTTACTATGCATGTGTGTTCACCCTTGTTGTCTAACATTAACTTGTTACAGTTTTGTGAGTAGGGAGATGAAGCAGTATGGCAGGGCAGCATGGCAAGTGTCAGACCATCCTGTTGAGATTTTTTTTGGTGTCTCTTTGTTAGAGAACATTAGGGAAGTGGCTGAAATGGGAGTTTTGTCAGGCTTGGTCTCAGCTTTAATGAACTTGGTTTGTTTGGTGCAACTGGGCGGGGCTGGGATCTGCTTGGTGCACTGCTGGCAGAGAGGAGTGGGGACGGCCCCTGGCCTGCTCTGCTCTGCTCCCCTCACCAGCTGTGCTTGGTGGGTTGTGCCAGTGTATGGTGCAAATGTTCACTTTCCTTCTCGCAGCCCATGAAGACTTGGCTGCTGCTGCAACTGAGCTGCCTGTAGTTCCTGGGAAAGCTCATTTAAATCCACTTGGGGCTGTGTAGTCTCAGCAGTATTTGTGGTGCAGTTATGTCCTTGAAAACATGGGCCCAGGTGCTCTGCTGGTTGATGGTTACCTCAGTCCCTGATCACACCAGCTCAGTGGCACCAGGGTGAGTAACAGTGAAGGCACAACACCCACTATTGCCAGTATATTTACATTACCTTGCATTTCTGGAGATTCTGGCTTGTGGAACCCCATGGCATTGATGTTTCTGAAAACATGAGCCTGTGCAGTATCTGTGTCTGTGGGGAACCAGGGAGCTTTCATAAAGTATATGTAGCTTGCTAATGGAAAGAACTGGTTTGAACCTTGCTGCATGGCTGGTTTAATTTCATTTCTTTTTTTATTTCTTTTTATGCTTTGCAGGTCAGAAGATTCTTCACCACAGAAGTGATGTCTTAGAAACTGTAGTCTTGATCAATCCTTCGGATGAAGCAGTTAGTACCGAGGTAAGTCACTCAGAAATATTTCACTAGGTTGGTCATAAAAGCCCTTTTGTTTTTTTCACTAGGTGGGCAAGGTGAGAGCAGGTCTTAGCTGTGGATGAAAACACATTAGGAGTAAATACCATCAACATTATCAGCTATCCCTTGATCTTCTTTCTAGTTTTTTAGACTACTGGTAAAATGTCAGATGTGTAGAACAAGAGTAGATCTCTGATCCTAGCACTCTTTTCCCCATAATGCATGAAGTTCCCTTCCTGATGAAGTGGAAGCACCAGTGATGAAACTACAACTGTTCTGTTTTTCCACTGCTAATAGCTCTGGACGCCTACTTTACACATAACAAAATGTCTGAAAAGAAACAAGGTAACCTGAGACAAATTTAGGTCTCAGAACTCCAGCCTACATAGTGGTGACTCTGGTGTGATCTATGTGATTTGTCCTTCAGAGAGCGCATGACACGATCTATGGACTCTTGAGAGTGCCAGTTCCTCATAAACTTTAACTAGAGTTGAAGAACTAAGCAGGGAGTTTGAAGACAAAATTGAGAAGTTTGTCTAGTGAGACTAAAGGTTGGAAAAAGGAATAATAGTATTGTTTGCTGGTGCTGGGAAACACTGACATAGTATGATTCCTTTGAAGAAATGAAGTTACTCTGCTTATAGTACTTCGTAAAAAAAAATCTGTTTTTTACCAACATGAAGAAATACTGAAGTAAATGAAATTTATTAAGTTTTACAAATTTTTAAAAGTTTTTAAAAGTGACTAATACACCTCAGTTAATGGCAGCTCAATTTACTAAAAATTATGTGTGAAAATCTTTTACATTGCATTAGATTTGGAAGGGCAGCTGGATAGCAGCTCTTTTAAGATTGTCTTTAATGCATTTAGGCTTTCAGAGTAGAAAGCTTCAAAGTGTGTACAGAAGGAACTGCCAAAGCAGGGAAATGCTGTTTATGTCACTGTTGCCTATCTCCTTTTGTTGGGTGACTACATGGAAGAACATCACCAGTTAATGATTTCTGAACCCTGGCTTTACTCCTTGGGCTCAGGAAAATATTTGGCTGGGTTACCATTAATTTCCTCTCACTAGACTGTGGGAGGCAGTCTTTGCTTTGCCTTGACTGTGCCAAGCTGGTCACAGCCAGAAGTTAGAAGCTGACATTTACCTTGGCTGGCTAAGCAAGATTCTCACTGGACAAAAGCCAGAAGAGACGATAAGAAAGAGTTAGGAGAATTACACTGAAAATTGAAAGAGACATCATTTGCCCATTATGGGGCAATAGTTTCACATATAAAAAGTCTTCCAGCTTGCAGTTGAGGAGTCAGTGATAATACAGTAGAGGTCTGACTTCATCAGAAGAGGAAACTGAATATATCAGTTTAGGAAGAATAAAAGCAAAAGATTTTAGAACAAACTGCTAAGTAGGCTAGTAACAGATGTACTGGTGGTAGTTTGAGCATGATTCTGCCAGTAGCTCTTATCTTGTTCTGTCAGCTACCAAAGACATCACAAAAGAGAGAAGCCCAAAAGGAGAGAATTGCCCTAAGAGAACAAGTTTCTGAAAACTCTATTATAGTTAATTTATATTAAAACCCCATTCTATTACCATAATACTTCCTCAGCTGTACCTTAAGTAACCTGCTTTTGGCTGGGGCTATGTTTTGCCATTCAGTTACTTTAAACAATTTGGAATGTTAACCAAGGGTAAAGTTGAATGGAATCATCACCTCGTGGTATTTTTTCTTGAAAGTCTTGAAATCAGCAGACAAGATTCTGGCAGTCCCTCAGAATGCCTTGATTATAGCCAGATGCAGAATTAATGTGTCTCGAAATTTTTCTGTGTGTATAATATGTTATGCTTTGCAGTCTGCAAGCATTTATTTTCCTTTTTCTCCTGCCATCATTTTTTGACTCTGCAGAGCCAATTTATTCTGCAGAACCATCAATTAATAAAATAGGTTGAAGGGGAATTATGTGACCGTCATGTATTACTGGTTCACAAGTCAGGAAATAATTTTGCTGTTGGAAAACTAGTGATACATAAGCTGCCTAGAGCTACTGCCAGCAGTGGGAGAAAAAACAGCATTGGAAAACAGTTCTTTTGTAGTTTTAATACAACTAAAACAGATAGGGTTTCAGGACACACATCATACACTCCACTGCACTTCTCTATATTCTTTTGAAATAGAAATAGATAGACTTGATCCAGTTGGACACTGTTGAATCATAGTCATCTAGTGCAATTGCTGATCAGCCAGCGTTAGTCCTGTGTTTAATAAAGGAAACTTTCTGCTGCTTAAAGTCAGCACCGCTTAGTTAATAAAATAACAATGAAGATGCAGTAACCATCTTCTTTCAGACACAAACTCTTCAGTGTCTGCTTTCTATTTGTACTGAAAACATGAGCTGTTCAGCAGAAATTTAGATGAGGCCTTCCTGGCTCAGCTTCCTTGTCGTGAGAGAGAATTATTTAGAACAACTGCTTGTTCTAAATTGCTTAACAGTCAATATATGAATTTGAAAGAATGGCTTTCTGGGAGTGCTGAGGTGATGATGTCATCTCCATGGAGATGGTGTTTGGAAGCAATATCTACATGTGTAGTTGTTTGAGATGGACTCTTCTCATTTAGTTAGGATACTGTATAGGATCTTACAAAGGTTTTATTTAACTTTATTCTTCAATCTAAGTTGAGTTTAGACAACAGAACTGTAGTGAGAGTATGGATTTTTCTTAGCATGCGGTTAAATAGGTAAAAACTGGAATTATTACTGGCTGTACTGAGAGTCAAGCAAAGTAATGGGAATCTACTTAAAGAAGATCAGAGTTATTTCAAAATGGAGAAGAAGGCTATTTCTCATTGGTAAGTTCCCTTGGAACATCAAGCACCCACATAGTTTACTACGCGTGTATTAAATAAGCACACTACGGGAAGCTCATAGTTAATGGTATCAAGGTACATGAATGATGCTTGTGACTGTATCTGAGTGCCTGATGTTTAAATTTATGATTTTGTTGAAGCAGAGTTATTACTTGTGTCTGTTACTTTTCAGTGATATTTTTGCACATGAATGACAAGAAATCACAGAATTGTAGGGGTTGGAAGGGACCTCTAGAGAACAAGTCCAGCTCCCCTGCCAAAGCAGCTCCCTAGCCCAGGTTGCACCGGTAGGCGTCCAGGCGGGTCTGGAACGTCTCCAGAGAAGGAGACTCCACCACCTCTCTGTGCAGCTGTGCCACTGCTCCGTCACTGCACTGGGAAGAAGTTCCCACGCACATTTGTGCAGAATTTCCTATGCTTCAGTTTGTGGCCATTTCCTCTCTTCTTATCACCACACATTGTGAGCAGAGTCCAGCCTTGTCCTTTTGCCTCCCACTCCTTAGATATTTATAGACATGGATCAGATCTCCTCTGATTCATCTTCTCTCAAGGCTGAACAGACCCAGGTCTCTCAGCCTGTCCTCATAAGAGAAGTGTTCCACGCCCTTTATCATCTTTGTAGCCCTCTGCTGAACTCTTTCCAGGGGTTCCCTGTCTTTGTTGTACCGGGGAACCGAGAACTGGACACAGTACTCCAAGTGAGGCCTCACCAGGGAAAAGTAGGGTATAAATGCTGTATACAGGGTTAAAAAGAATGATTTTCCAAAAACAAAGTGTAGTTGTCCCTCATTAGCACATACAAGATAGTTATCAAAGGCTATCCCAATATTGGATCCCAATACTACTAAAATTTACCAAGAGTTATACAAAGAATGTATTTGTTCACTGAAAATATTACTTATCATTTGAGTTTTATTCTCTTTTGCTCCCAGCTTTTTTCCCCACATCTCTAGTTTGATTCTGTCTAATCACTTCTTATGCCACATTTTGCTCCTTTTCATTGTCTTTTTTTATCAGATCTGTAATGAACATGATTCAGCAGTCCTGGAATACTGCTGCAAAACGTGTTTTAAATTAAGTGAGGTAAACTGCAGTTTCTTAGAGGAATAGAAAAACACATGGTAACTCCCATTATTGATCTGTTTCTCTCCTTTGTTCTAGGTGCGTTTAATGATCACAGATGCTGCAAGGCACAAGCTCCTTGTACTGACTGGACAGTGTTTTGAAAACACTGGAGAGATCATCCTTCAGTCAGGATCCTTCTCCTTCCAGAACTTCATTGAGATCTTCACGGATCAAGAGGTATGTTTGGAAAAGTACCTTCCATTAATTGACATGCGATGGCACAGGCTTCAAGAACATGAAAAATGGTGTTATGTATTAAGTTAGTGTTGATGGTGTCATATTGATGTTCTTTATTGTTCATCATAGGCTTTTTTTTTTCAAACATCTATTCCATTTACTTTAGATTTTGTGTGAATTGTTTAACTAAAGAATTTCATTATTATTTGGAGGACTAAGATTTAACTTTGAGAAACAAAAACAAATTAACCTTTCACAGTAGAAGTAAATAGAGTTGTTCCTGAAATGTACAGGTGATTTATCTGAGCTGCAAACATGAAGATGTAAAATTGAATTTGACAGAGGTTCTCGCCTGTTGGCAGCTGAGCCATAGGTGACATTAAATAGAACAGAAGCAGTCTGTACAACTGTAGTATTTTGCACACTTATTTGCTTGCCTTCTTTACTGTGTGTTTAAAATTTGGCCAGTGAAATCTGTAAATGTGATTTTTATGATCCAAAATATAAAGCATACCAACATTTAATGCTGTTTGTTTCATGGCTTGTTATTTTGCTGTACTGCTTAATGTGCTGTGTCTGAAAGCTCCCATAGGGCAGGAACCCACAGTAAACAAGCTGTCACACTTAATTTGGTTGTTGTGTAAGTCATATATTTGAATAAACTATATGGCTGCATCCATAGGATTTTTGTTTCCAAAGTTAATTAGGATTTCAGTGGAGTAAGATTTGAAAGTTCAGCGTTGAGAAAAGTTTTCATGAATGTGGCTTTATTGTATCTGTTTGATAGTGTTCCCAAATCAAAGTTGTTCATTCTGTGGTTGTAAGACTGGGTGAAGAACTAGATTCCTGCTCTTTGAATTGCATGTGACCCCAAAAATAACTGTCAGTTTGCAGTTACTTTTTTTCAAATAGCAAGCCTGAACTCCATGCCTGAACTGCTCTGGCTTAGGAGGGACATGTGAGACTTCATGCAAAACTAGGGGCAAATCATAGAATCATAGAATGGCTTGGATTGGAAGGGATCTTAAAGATTAGCTAGTTACAATCCTTCTACAGGCAGGATTGCCACTCACTGCATTAGGCTGCCCAGGGTCTCAGCCAACCTGGCCTTGAGCACCTCCTGGGATTAGATCTTCAACCACAACTTCTCTGGGCAACCTGTTCCTGTGCCTCACCACTCTCTAGTGAAAATTTTCCTCTGAAGATCTAATCTTAATTTCCCCTCTCTTAGTTTAAAGCCATCCCCCCCTTGTCTTATCAGTATTAGACCATGTAAAAGTCAGTATATCTCTGTTTATAAGCTCTTCACAAGTACTGAAAGGCTGTAGTGAGGTCTCCCAGAAGCCTTCTTTTCTTCAAGCTCAACACACTCAGCCACTCTTTTCATAAGAGAGATACTCCACTCCTTTGATAATCTTTGTGGCCCTCCTCTGGACCTGTTGCAACAGCTCCATGTTCTGTGTTAGTGGCCCCACGTCTGGACTCAGTACTTCAAATGGGGCCTTACAAGGGCAGAATAGAGGGGGATAATCACTTCCCTTGCCCTGCTGGCCACCCTTCTCTTGATGTGATCCAGTACACAACTGTCTTCTGGGCTGCAACTGCATACTGCTGGCTCATGTCCACATTTTCATTTACCTGCTCTCGATCAACCCTACCACCCAAACACCTTGCACTTGGCCTTGCTGGCCTTGATGAACCTTATTCAGTTAACATGGGCCCACTTTTTATGCCTGTTCAGGTACATCTGGATGGCATTCCTTCCATCTGTTGTGTCAACTGCACTACACTACTCAGGATGATGCCATCTTCAAACTGTCTGTGGATACACTCAGTCAATTAATAAGAAAGTGAAAGAGCACAGGTCCCAAGATGGACCTCTGGAGGGCACCACTTGTGACCAGCTTCCACCTGAACATAGAGCCATTGACAACAACTCTCTGGCTGTGACTGTCCAAACAGTTCCTCATCTACTGAATAGTCCATATCCCTCACTAGGAGTAGTTCCATCTGTGCCTTGGCTTTTCTGATCTCGTCTCTGCATGTCTGGAATCCTACCGTTAGGAATCCAGATGTTTGGCTTGAGAGTGGTGTGGTGATGGCTGGCAATGTGCTAGAGCCACAGGAGGCCTTCTGCATGGCACGCGGGACACATTCCCATGGTCTCCAAGGAGTATTCCATGGCTTCTCCCTGCTACTGGCATGCTTGCCAGCTAGCACAGACCTTCAGAAAAGTGTGGTGTCCAGGTTGTTGTCACTGAGCCTTGACTTCTCACTGCTTCTACGTGTTTCAGAAATCCAAAGAAAGATCCTGCTTGACATACTGCAATTAGTGGGTGTGACATTTTTTACATAATCCCATTAATGTGAACTTTTCAAGGCATCTGTGAACTGGGAGAATGATTAAAAGGAAAAGCTAGAAAAAATTTATTAGTGGATTTCCAGATGGTAATTAGAGAATTCGTGTTCTGTCCTGACCCATAAGCAAGAAAGGTTTGATGAGTATAGTGTGAAGTTTGTGTTTCTGGTTTTTGTTCGTTTTCATTCCACTGGACCAAACCTGAACTATGGTCATGGAGTGAGATTCCAAATAAGTAAAAATCGTTTCCCTTCATCAAGGGAATACTTTTCTTCTTCAGGAAACTACCTCTAGCTTGTAGACCTTTCTACAGGCAAAACTTAATAGAGTCTTAAACTTCTGTAGTGCCAGAATGTTGAAGATGTCCCATTTTGCTGCCTTTCCAACAGCAGCTAGTGGAGGAAAACTTTTCTTTTTCCCTTTGTGGTCCAGGTTATGAATCAATCTTGTATTCTCTCTGAGCAGATGCCTTGCTCTTTATCTTCTCTGAAACTTGAGAATTCCTCAACAGATGTACTGCAGTACTTGAAAAGATGGCTGGGTTCATAAACATAGTATGTTGCTCCTGTGCTGAGTTTGAATCCAGGGAAGAGAATGAGGAGTCACATCTTTGTACTATAAAAGAGTAAATGGTGAAACTGCTTCCTGAGCAACTACTGAGGGCTATGAAGATGATGAAAGGGCTGGCACAACTCTCATATGAAGAAAGGCTGAGGTTGTAGGGCTTGTTTAGTTGGGAGAAGAGAAGGCTCTGGGGAGACCTCATTGCAGCCTTTCAGTGCTTGAAGGGGGCTTACTAGCAGGAGGGGGACCGACTTTTTACATGGGCTGATAGTGATAGGACAAGGGGGAATGACTTTAAACTAGAAGAGGAAAGAATTAGCTTTATATGTTAGGAAGAAATATTTACTCAGCAGATGGTGAGGCACTGGAACAGGTTGCCCAGAGAGATTGTGGCTGTCCTGTCTCTGGAAGCATTCAAGGCCAGGTTGGATGGGATCCTGGAAAGCCTGAATTAGTGGACATTTTCTAAGATCTCCTCCAACCTAAGCCATTCTGTGATTCTATGAAATTGTCACTGTACTTTGTGTCACTGTTAGACATGCAAATCTTATTTTTGCCATGAACAACCAGAATGTCTCCCATTTTCCTTCTCTTTTATCCTTTTCCATCAATACTGCTTTCATTTTGTTTTCTTTTGCATTTTTGTTTGCTCTTTTTCAAACAAAGACGTGTCTGACATATGGGTAAAATGTCTTTATACTCCTATCACATGGTTTGAATGCTATGTAAGGCTCACAATAGAAGATAGAAAATATTTACATATTGCTTTATTTAGATATTGCTTGGATTATTTTTGTCTGGGTAGCAGATACTGCATCTTTGCTGAGTCTTATTTTTAGTAAATGCTGAAAATAAATAATGTAACACAAGGAAAGGAAGCAAGGCATACACAGAGGCCCACAGAGGTCTACTGCAATCAAACATTATTCATTAGTATGTACACGTTTTTTTCTGCTGATTCAGTCTGCAGTCTTAGACTTCCAAATTATTCAGCTGGAGCATAATGTATAACATTTTTGTGTAAACTGTTCTTATAGCTTAACTGAAAATTGAGTTTCTATAAAAAAGATTGTCATATTTTATGTCTGAATTACTCCTTAAAGAATTATATATAGTTTGGTGTTCTCTTTATTAATAAAGACCTGATACAATAGAGGTGGGCTATGTTTCCCCACCTTTGGGACAATATTTAAAATATGTTGTTATTTCTCATGTTTGTTTAAGTACTAACCTGGAACTATTAAATGCCATTTTTTAGTTCAGATTGGAACAGAAAAAAAAGCTTTTCATACTATGGCATCTGATGCTTTCACACTCATAGGTAGCTCAGCACCACCATGCTGACTTCTCACTCCTCAATAGAACAGAGAATGAAAATATGATGGAAACAATGCATGGCTTTAGATAAGGACAGGGAGCCCACTTATGAATGAGCAAAACAAATTCAGTATAAGCAAGGTTAGTGTAATGTATAGGCTATTGCTAACAGACTAGAGCAGTGAGAGCTAAAAGCAATCTACAAGCAAC
The DNA here is from genome assembly GCF_038088225.1 of Cyrtonyx montezumae. NCBI lineage: Eukaryota > Metazoa > Chordata > Aves > Galliformes > Odontophoridae > Cyrtonyx > Cyrtonyx montezumae. The sequence goes on from NW_027072035.1 coordinate 3,902,881, forward strand.
TTCTTCCCATCCATCCTCTTCTACCACCACCTTCTGCCCTCCTCTCCACTGACCTTAGTGGCTGCAGGGTTGCTTTTCTCACATTTCTTACTCCTCTCTCCCAGCCGCTTTTGGCAGAGTTTTCCCCTTTCTTGACCATGCTTTCCCAGAACACACCCAGTTTCACTCATTGCTCAGCTCTGGCAGAGGCAAGTCCTTGTTGGAGCAGCTGGAGCTGGCTGAGTTCTGACGTAGGCCACTGTTGGGCTTTGCTTGCAGAGGCCACTTCTGCAACCCCCTCACTGCTAAAACTGTGCCACCAAAGTGTAACACACCCTGTTAAGGGAATGTGCTGTTTCCCATAGGCATTTGCATGGATCTCTTGGATCTATTATAGACTTCATCTATTAGTAGCTTTATAGACTTCATCCTCTCTGAATAAAGAAGATTGTACCGTCCTCCCATAAAGAGAGAAGAAGGAAAGGGAAAGCCCTGTGATAATTTCCTGCTTTCAGCAGTGAGGAAAGGACCAGGAGTAAATTGTTCCTTTGTATTTTTAAATATGTAGCAGTAAACTAATTATGGTAGCACATTCCTCTAGCTTCTATGATCAGGGAATATTATGTTCTGACATTAATTAACATTAAAAAAATTATATGCATTTTCTTGTTTTTATTTTACAACCCTAGATTGGTGAATTACTGAGCACCACACACCCTGCCAACAAAGCCAGTTTAACTCTTTTCTGCCCCGAGGAAGGGGACTGGAAGAATTCCAACCTTGACCGACACAACCTTCAAGACTTCATTAACATTAAGCTCAACTCATCGTCCATATTGCCTGAAATGGAAGGACTTTCTGAATTTACAGAGTACCTGTCAGAATCAGTAGAAGTGCCATCACCCTTTGACATTTTAGAACCTCCAACCTCAGGAGGCTTCTTGAAACTCTCAAAACCCTGCTGTTACATTTTCCCAGGTGGAAGAGGGGACTCTGCATTGTTTGCAGTGAATGGATTCAATATGCTTATCAACGGAGGATCTGAAAGAAAATCTTGCTTTTGGAAACTTATTCGACATTTGGACAGAGTAGATTCCATACTGCTTACTCATATTGGGGATGATAACTTGCCGGGAATCAATAGCATGCTTCAGCGAAAGATAGCTGAATTAGAGGAAGAACAATCTCAAGGATCTACTACAAACAGTGACTGGATGAAAAATCTTATCTCACCTGATTTAGGAGTTGTATTCCTTAATGTACCTGAAAACTTGAAGAACATGGACCCAAGCTTCAGAGTTAAAAGAAGTGTGGAAGAAGCTTGTTTCACTCTCCAGTACTTAAATAAATTGTCTATGAAACCAGAACCTCTTTTCAGAAATGTAGGAAATACAATTGACCCAATCATTTTATTTCAAAAAATGGGAGTTGGCAAACTTGAGATGTATGTGCTTAATCCTGTCAAAAGCAGCAAAGAGATGCAATATTTTATGCATCAGTGGAGTGGTACTAGCAAAGATAAAGTCGAATTTCTGCTTCCAAATGGCCAAGAACTAGACATTCCATTATCCTATTTCACTTCTGTCTCATCCCTGATAGTGTGGCATCCAGCTAATCCTGCAGAAAAAATAATCCGAGTTCTGTTTCCTGGAAACAGCACCCAATATAATATTCTAGAAGGACTAGAAAAACTCAAACACCTAGACTTCCTTAAACAACCACTGGTTACACAAAAAGACCTAACTGGAAATATTGCTAGTTCATCTGTGAAACAAGCAAAGCTGAAATCACGAACAGACAGCAAGGAGAGTCTGAAGCCTGCTGCAAAGGCACCACCAACTAAGACTGTCAAAAAAGAATCTAAAGTAGAAACACTGGAGCCTGCAAAGCCTAATCCAACACTGGAAAAGCCACAGAAAATAGAAAGCAAAGAAAAAAATTCAGTTAAAAAATTAAAAACAGCAAAACCAGAAACCAAAATTATTGTGGCAGAAAAAGATGCAACCAGTAAGGAAGAGCAGTTAGGGAAACCTGAAACTTCCGAAAAACAAGCTACAGATGTGAAACCAAAAGTAACAAAGGAGAAGACAGTGAAAAAGGAAGTCAAAGCAAAACCTGAAGAAAAGAAAGAGGAAAAAGCAAAACCAAAGAAAGAGTTTTCTAAAAAAGAGGAGAAAATACCCATCAAAAAAGAAGAAAAGCCCAAAAAAGAAGAGATCAAGAAAGGAGTTAAAAAGGAGGTGAAAAAGGAAGAAAAAAAGGAAACCAAGAAGGAAGTAAAGAAAGAAGCTCCACCAAAGGAAGCTAAAAAAGAAGTTAAAAAGGAAGAGAAGAAAGAAATTAAGGAAGAAAAGGAAGCCAAAAAGGACATAAAAAAGGTTCCTAAAGAATCAAAAAAGACATCTGCTCCTTCAACTGAAGCCAAAAAGCCAGCAGCAAAACCTAAGCCACAAAAGGAAGAACCTGATAAAAAAGAAGCAGTACCTGTGGGAAAAGCAAAGGAAAAAGGAAAAATTAAGACTGTGAAGAAGGAGATCAAAGTCAGTGGAGCACAAACTGCCCTTGCAGCAGTTGGAGCTGCTGCCATTACTGTAGCAGCTGCAGAAATTACAGCTAGTGGAAAAGAACTTGAAGCAGAAAGATCCCTTATGTCTTCACCAGAAGATTTGACAAAAGATTTTGAAGAATTAAAAGCTGAAGAAGTAGAAACAATAAAAGCAACAAGACCACAGGTTGCACTCATAGAGGATGAACTGAAACTCACTGGCAAAGAACATAAAGAGGCCTTTGAAATCCAAAAGGAAAAATTAGATAATGAAGGACCTGCTGAATCCTCTGATGAAGGCATAACAACCACAGAGGCTGAGGGTGAGTGTGAACAGACACCTGAAGAATTGGAACCTGTAGAAAAGCACAGAGTTGATGACATTGAAAAGTTTGAAGATGAGGGAACTGGCTTGGAAGAATCATCAGAAGCAGGAGATTATGAGGAAAAGGCAGAGACAGAAGAAGCTGAAGAACGAGATGAAGATGAGGAAGAAAAGATACCACTCGACACCACAAAACCATACATAGAAGAACCAAGAAGAATTCATGACTATTCAGAAGAAATAATGTCTGAAGCAGATGCTAACATTAAAGATGAAAAATATATTGAAAAGGCAGATTATGAGACATCAGATGAACGGGCTGAGGAAGACAGGGAAGAAGCAGTAGAAAAGGCAGAAACTGAAGAGACTGAAGAGCAGGAGGAAGACAAAGAAGATGACATCAGAGCTGAAGAGGAGACTGAAAAAATAGAAGCTGAAGAAGATTATGTGATGGCTGTGGTAGACAAAGCTGCAGAAGCTGGTGAAGTTGAAGATAAATATGGCCTGCTTGTAATTACGCCAACAAAATGCTCAGAGCCTCAGTCTCCAGCAGTTGAACCAGCCTCTTCTATCCATGATGAGACATTACCTGGTGGTTCAGAAAGTGAAGCCACTGTTTCTGATGAAGAAAATAGAGAAGATCAGCCCGAGGAATTCACAGCTACTTCGGGTTATACACAGTCTACAATTGAAATATCTAGTGAACCAACTCCTATGGATGAAATGTCTACACCCCGGGATGTCATGAGTGATGAAACTAACAATGAGGAAAGTGAATCACCTTCTCAGGAGTATGTGAACATTACTAAGTATGAAACATCACTGTACTCTCAAGAGTTTGGTAGACCTAAACTTTCTCCACTTCCAGATGCTTTCAACGGATTATCTGAAGGATCCAAAACAGAGGCCACAGAAGGTAAAGACTATAATGCCTCAGCTTCTACCATCTCACCACCTTCTTCATTAGAAGAAGACAAGTTCTGCAAGTCTGCATTCCAGGATGTGTACCGTCAAAAAGAAAGTGAGATTGTCAAGTTAGAAATCAAAGAAACCTGTCCAGAAGACGTCGATGTTGCTGCAAAACGTAGTCCAACCAAGAGTCCAGCTGATAGTTTGTCCCCTCCATCACCAGTTGCCAGAACACCATTGGGTGAACGTAGTGTGAACTTTTCTCTCACTCCCAATGAGATCAAGGTCTCAGCTGAGACTGCCTCCATTACTGCATTGCCCAGTGTACCTCAAGAAATTGCTGAAGAGCACTGTGCAAGCCCTGAAGATAAGACATTAGAAGTAGCATCTCCCTCACAATCTGCTGCTGGTAGTGCTGGCCACACGCCTTACTATCAGTCTCCCACTGATGAAAAATCCAGTCAGCTTCCATCTGAAACAAGTGAAAAGTCAACAGAAGCTCCAGTTAGTGTTGAATTCAGTGAAGTCAAAGATGGATCTGCAAAACCCAGAATAAGCCCTATGGATGAGCCTGTGCCAGATTCAGAATCTCCTATTGAAAAGGTTCTCTCACCTCTACGGAGTCCACCACTGATAGGTTCAGAGACACCTTATGATACATTTTTGAGTGCTGACGTAAAATCCCCCACTAGAGATTATGGAAGTCTTTCTGAAGGGAAACCTGAAAAGGAAAAATCACCTGTTCAGATGAGCCCAGCTTCTGAAGCCAGTTCAGTGGGCCTTTTCCAAGAAAAACAAGATGAGAAAAGCATGGAGTTTATGGTAATTAAGGAAAGCTTCAGCTTAGAAAGAAAAATGGAAGATACAGAACCCAGCAGCTCTCAGTCTTCACTAGTCTTGGATGAACGGAAGTTAACAGGTGATCTCTCACCTACTCAAATAGATATCAGTCAGTTTGGTTCTCTAAAAGAAGACACTAAAATGTCAATTTCGGAAGGCACTGTTTCTGACAAGTCTGCAACACCTGTTGATGAGGTTGTAGCAGAAGATACCTATTCCCACATTGAAGGAGTAGCTTCTGTCTCCACAGCATCTGTTGCTACTAGTTCATTTCCAGAACCAACCACTGATGATGTATCCCCGTCTTTGCATGCTGAGGTTGGATCCCCTCACTCAACAGAAGTTGATGATTCCCTTTCAGTCTCTGTTGTTCAAACACCAACAACGTTTCAGGAAACAGAAATGTCTCCATCTAAAGAGGAATGCCCAAGGCCTATGTCCATTTCTCCACCAGATTTCTCACCTAAGACAGCAAAATCAAGAACCCCAGTGCATGATCATAGATCTCCTGAGCAGTCAACTATGTCAGTAGAATTTGGTCAGGAGTCCCCTGAGCAGTCTTTAGCAATGGACTTCAGTAGACAGTCTCCTGAATATCCTACTGTAGGCACTGGAATACACCATATATCTGAAAATGGACCGACAGAAGTAGATTATAGCCCTTCGGATATACAGGAACCCACTTTTGCAAGGAAGATTTCCCCTGTGGAGCACACATCTTACTCTCAGGAGAAGGATATTTCAGAAATTATTTCAGTTTCTCAAATTGAAGCTTCATCTTCTAGCTCATCAGCTCATACACCTTCCCAGGTAACTTCACCACTGCCAGAGGAAACCTTTTCAGGTGCTGTTCCACCCAGAGATATGTCACTTCATTCTTTTACCTCAGAAAAGGTTCAGAGCCTAGGAGAAAAGTCACCAAAGTCTGACCTATCTCCATTAACTCCAAGAGAATCTTCTCCTCTATGCTCTCCTACTTTTCCAGATTCACCTCCTGCAGTCACAGAAACAGTGTCAGCTAGTCACACATCTCCACTGTCACTGCAAGTGTCCTCTGATAAAGTGTTTGGTTACCAGGCTGTCACATTAGAAGAAACCCTAACAAAGCATAGCCCAGAACCATTATTCAGCCCAGAAAAAGAGGATTCAGAGAAGAGCAGCAGATCACCAGAGGAACTTAGTTATTCTTATGAGGCCACAGAGAAAACCACTAGGTCACCAGAGGATATTAGCTACTCTTATGAGGCAGTTGGAAAACCTACTAGATCACCTCAGGCCACCGATTATTCCTATGAGACAATGGGAAAAATTACAAGGTCACCCGAGGAGACACATTATTCCTATGAGATTAGAGGGAAAATCACCAGGTCAACAGGTGCTGCAGATTATTCCTACGACATGACACAGAAGACCACTGTGTCACCTGGGGGTACAGGTTACTCCTATGAGATGACTCAGAAGACCACCTTGTCACCTGGAGATGCAGATTATTCCTATGAGATGACAGGGAAAACAAGCAGGTCACCTGCTGATACAGATTATTCCCATGACATAATTGGGAAAACTACCAAGTCACTTGATGTCACAGATTATTCATACGAGAGAACTGGGGAAGCTACCCAATCACTTGATGCTATGGATTCGTGTGAGGCAATGAGGAAAACCAGTGAGTCACCAGAAGCCATTAGCTACCACTGTGAGACAGGTGGCAGAACCACCAGGTCAGCAGAAGCCACAGCTTACTCCTGTGTGACAACTGGGAAATCCACCAGCTCACCTGAAGCCACTAGCTATTCATATGAGGCAAGTGCACATTTTACTCCAGGAAAATCATTAGCAGAATCTCGTCAAGATGTTGATTTATGCCTTGTGTCATCCTGTGAATATAAGCATCCTAAAACTGAACTTTCACCTTCATTTATCAACCCAAATCCCCTTGAGTGGTTTGCAAGTGAAGAACAATCTCAAGACCAAGAAAAGCTGCTAACTCAATCTGGGGGAGCCCAGCCACCCTCTGGGGGAAAGCAGCAAGGGCGGCAGTGTGATGAAACCCCTCCAACTTCAGTTAGTGAGTCTGCCCCTTCTCAGACTGATTCGGATGTTCCTCCAGAGACTGAGGAATGCCCTTCCATCACTGCAGATGCTAACATTGACTCGGAAGATGAATCGGAAACCATTCCAACAGACAAGACAATTACATACAAATACATTGACCCACCACCTGTCCCAATGCTGGATCGCAGCCCTTCCCCTAGGCACCCTGATGTCTCCATGGTTGATCCAGAGGCTTTGCCTATTGATCAGAATTTGGGTAAACCTTTGAAGAAAGACCTTAAAGAAAAGACTAAAACAAAGAAAACTGGTACTAAGACCAAGTCATCTTCTCCTGTTAAAAGAAGTGATGGTAAATCAAAACAAATGGCTTCTCTAAAGCCAGCTGCAAAAGAATCTTTGGAAAAAAATCCCAAAACAGCTTTTTCAAAAAAGATGGAGTCTGTGGAGAAGGTCAGCAAAAATATCTCTATTCCAGAAATAAAGACCCGAGTGGAAGAGAAAGATAAGGACACCAAGAATGCAGTGAATACAACAGCATCCAAGTCAGCAAAGACCGCCACCACAGGTAAAAGCAGATAGGTGCTCTCTAGTATTAAGATTTTCCTAGCTGTTCAAGTGAAGTTTGGTTGTCTTCATATATGCTGAGAATGTGGTTTACAGTAAACTCTCAAAGAAGGTCCATGTTTTGGACATAAATCCAGTGTGTAAAGGACGCATTCAAATGAATGAAATTCACTGAATTAATTCTTAAAATCTGAGAAGCTAGATGTCTCTGTTTGCTAAGACATGAATTAAGAGTAAGTACATCAAGTATAAAAAGCTTAAAACTGGCTGTCTAAATTGTTAACCAACTTACAGAATTAAAAGTACTACTCATCTAGGTGAAGTGAATTTACTAGTGAAGCGACAGACTTTATCAGAATCATGGGCACAATGCTCTTAATTAATGCAGTTCAATTCCGTGAGAGGCAAAGATACTATAGGACATTGGACACTTTTATTACTTTGCTGGATTATTTTTAAAAAGAGTATTTTAGAATATGATAACAGTAGTAAGAGCACTTACAGTGGGCTAAGCATGTATATCACATAATCCGGTTAAAGTCTTATGCCATCAGTGATGACTAAACACACGGAAAGTTAATGTCATTTTGAATGACTATGTTTTCTAAGCAATAATAAAATACTAATTAGATTACTTAAGGAGGCATTGTTGTTATGGTGAATCTTGTTATGGTGAATTTTGAAAATACTTTGATTTTGCAGTTGTCATCAGGATTGATGTTCTGTTGAAAGCTTTTTACTAGCAGCAGATCTGGGATTCAGTACAAGCAGACCAACATTCAGTTGTCTGTAGCTTCTCTATTTTAAGTCATCCACTAATTTCTTCTCACACCACTTTCTGCATGTCCCTCCTAGTGGATGGTTTTCAAAGCAGCAGTTCCCCATGCTGTACATTTCTACAGCACTTCCCTTCTGTGTTAGATTCTTTCTCCATGAGTCATACTTCTCAGGCATACACTAGAACTTAAGATGAGGCTCTATTTGATACTGACATTTGGTAGTAGAATATCATGCCTAATATTTTGTTCAACGTTGATATCCACAATTCAAGAAGATGTCACAGATTTTTTTTGTGATAAAAGATCATAAAAGATTTTGTAACAAACCAAATAGATAAAAATGTAAATGTAAAAATGTGGGAAGTGGCTGACTTACGTATGTAAATAAAGATTGATTCAAATCTGCATGGCTTCTTGTATAACTCTAGGTTTCATGATGATGCAGATCTGAAACATTTGAAAAGCTGCACTACTTAACTTAGAAATTAATACTTCCATTTATCAAATGTGATTCAGTAATCTCAGATCTTTGTTACAATTTTTGGAGCATAGTAGTATTTTACTGGGAAAGGTTCAGTCAATGTTTGTTTATGTGGCAATGTGATTTTATTGTATTATACAGTTAGTTAGGTCTGTTCAGTTTTTTTTCTCAAAGTACAACCATTGGGATACAACAAAAATGGAACCTGTAGTAATGCCATAGTTGTTTCAGAAGACAAAGGAGTACCCTATACCTAACCAACATTAGCTAACTTTAAGAAATACCACCTCAGCAATTATAGCAGTTGTTAATAAATGCCCATTTTTAACCAACCTGGGGTGTATTCTTTTGTTGTTTGATTTCCAAAGGACCTAGTACTACTAAGTCAGCAAAATCTACAGCAGTGCCCCCAGGACCTCCGGTGTATTTGGATCTGGTGTACATTCCCAACCACAGCAACAGCAAGAATGTTGATGTTGAGTTTTTCAAGAGGGTGCGGTCATCCTACTATGTGGTGAGCGGGAATGATGCTGCAGCTGAGGAGCCAAGCAGGGCTGTTCTGGACTCCCTGCTGGAGGGCAAGGCCCAGTGGGAGAACAACATGCAGGTAGGCTCTTGGCTCATTTTTCCTTGTTCCACCAGTGATGTGATCAGAAACGCAAGTGAAGCGCAGAGCCGCAACATTCCCAGCCACTCCCCTATTCTTAGCCCTGCTGATCAGTCTCTGGAGAATAAAACAGATTGAAACTCTTGTTTTACAAGGCTGTTCGGCTATTTATTACTGTACTGTATTCAACCTAAGCTTGGAAATCTTGCATTGGAAAACAAAGTCAATATTCCATAGTTCGGACAGCCATCATGTATAGCTGAAAATTTCTTATGCATTTTCAGTGTGATAAAAAAAATTAAAATACTTGGCCATAATCTAAAGGACTATTGATGCAGACTATGCTTTTCTGAAAAGCTACATCTCAACACCTTTCAAGACAGAGCCAAGGTTTTACTTCCATAAACTGCTTCTTTTTACCTACGTAATTATTTCCTTTTATCCATCCTTTTTATCTTTCTACTTATGTCATAAAGATCCACCCTTTACAAAAGGAAAGCATACTTGGTGGAAAATTTAAGAGAGTCACTTCTTATCAGTTTTTTCTGCTGCCCATGTCTGAAGAGCTCTCCTTTCTTGTTGTTGCAGGTGACCTTAATCCCAACCCATGACTCAGAAGTGATGAGGGAATGGTACCAAGAGACCCATGAGAAACAGCAGGACCTCAACATCATGGTTTTGGCAAGCAGCAGCACCGTTGTTATGCAAGATGAATCTTTTCCTGCATGCAAGATAGAACTGTAAGAGCAGGCCATGCACCACAACGTTAAACTTTGTTTCCAGAAATTCTTCAATTTGAAAACACTTTTTCTAAAAGTTCAACCTATCTATTTCAACTGCTGAACTATATACCTGCCAAATACTATACTGTGTCATGGTGATGTAAGTCACTAATATTTTTCAGTCTTTGCTGATTGCTAAGGGAAATAACAGCATTCCCATATTAGGGTTCAAATTACTGGGAAAATACAGATCCAGTTTCATCTCTGCTGAACTTTTGGAAACCATGCACTAGCAATCCTAACTGACTTCTGCCAGGTATAGGAGTTTGCCCTCTAAAGAGAGGACAAAGAGAGAGAAAGAGGGGTAGGAGGAGAAGGTAATAACTACTTAGATTTGCATTAGTCTCATGGCAATAGATGTAATGCTTACTGCAGTCTGCTTATGCTCTCGTATGAAAAGAAATTTTAAACTTTTTATCTATCTGAGCTATCACAATGGGGATACTTACTTTACAAAGTCAAATTATCTAGAAAATAAGAAGAAACGGAATGTGTCTAGGAAGGGACGTTCAACCTAAACTCTCATTTGCAGTTTTCCACTTTAATTTGAACTCTGCATACTGACATACCATAGCAATCATAGGTCAAGTATGAACACATTGTCTGTATCCCATCCAGAATTCTCAAACTTTGCTTTCAACATACAGAATTGTTGGTCTAAGGCATGCTCCCAGTGAAAGTCCACTTACTCCACTCAGAATTGACCAATCCATGTGCTTAAACACCCATGTCAAGTGTTGATTGACTGAAGCAAAATACCAAAGCAGTTGGGAGTACAGTAGACAATTTGCCTTAGAAAGTAACTTGAATGTACAAAGAAACTTGATGCACTTATTTTTTACTGTTGAGACAGCAAATTTATAAAACAGCTGTTTTAGGATCATAGTTACACCAATAAAGAAGTGTGAGTGTGGTACTGGAAGCCTGTCTGACTGGTCAAACAGTTTGGTGCTATGAATTACGTATGTTAGTCATGTGAACACTTCATTGATGCACCTGGACAGCTCAACAATGCAAGACGAGCATTTTTTGAAAGTTTCTTTTGTGCTGTGAAAGTAAGATTGAAGGGGTGTCCAGTATCAGAATTGCAAACCTTAGTGAAATATTGAGAATGATAAAAAGGTTGCCTGCGAGTCTGTACAGTATTCAACCTTCTTTTGACTTACCTTATTTTTTTTTGTTTAATTTAAGAGTGAATATGGGAACAAATGTACAGAAACGTTTTTCAGCGTTGCGTGAACTTTTAATAGATGAATTTTTAACAAAAAGATTTCATTTACAGGAAAATGCAAAGAAAAAATTTCAGGTGAAGGCAATCTTTTTAGTTGTTTTGTAAGGTAAATGAATAATGTTGTTTAAGGTTCTAGTGAGAATGGATATTGAGGTAAAATTAGTTGAAAATCATTAACTGACAAAACCTTCTTTCGAGGTGGTTGAGGGGGCATTTTGATGGTAAAATTAATCTATTGATGATGACAGAAGATAGGATTTGAAATGCTGATTGCCTAATATTTATGGGGATGTAGGCTACATTTTCTCTCTCATAAGGTCTTGAAAAATGATAGAACAAGCAATAAGCTAAAATAGGTATTTTTCCTTTCCCTCTCCTTCTGCTTCTCCCTTTCCCTTCTCCTTCCATTTCCCTTTCCCCATTCCCCTTTCCTTTTCCCTCCTTCCTTTACTTCTTCCCTTTCCCTCTTTCTTTCATTTCTTCTGTCTTTCTTATTTCTTTCTTTCCTTTTCCCCTTTTCTCTTCCCTTTCCTTCTCTAGACTGCCTGCAAAGGAACAGCATCTACAATAGTTATACAATTCAAGACAGTTTAGATTTTTTAGTCTCATAAATATTACCCAAATAATGAAAGAAATATATTGCATTGAGAATTGGAAGTTACAGAAGGTGTAAAGGCCTCCAAAATGGGGATATGTGCTGGTCTGTATGATTCGCTGTTATGGCTGGTATTACATTTCAAACTGTAGTGAACTATGACCTTATTTTATTTTCTTTACTTCTAATTTATTTCAAATTTACATTTTTTGGATGTTTTTGTTTAATAGGTATATGTTTGCACTCCTAATTTTTATGGGTTTTTTTCTTTATTATGCTTTAGGGTCCTTTAATTGTGGGCTCCTAAGGCCCATTCAATGCTGTGAATTACTGTTCCTCAGTTGTTGAGGTTTTTGATTTATTTTTCGTGTTTTCCTTTTTTTTTTTTTTTTTTTTTAGGTATCTCTAGCAATACTGTTTTATTTATTGCTGTACTTTTTAAGTGTTTAAGAATAACTCAGAACGACTATAGCACAAAAGGCAGTTAGAAATATGTTGTGAAACCAAACATACTTGCTGGGCTCATAATCATTTACTTTAAATTGCTTTAGTAATACATAATCTTCAAAGTTTTAGGCAATGTGTTTGACAAAAATAGTTGTACTGTTTCTGCAGTTCTTTCTGCTTTGTACATTTTCATATGTAGGTAAGATTTCAAATTTTTTGAGAGGATGGGAACAGATCTTCTGGTTTTCTGACTAAATCTGAAACAGTTTGTACCTTTGCTTTGGTAGAAAATGTTTTAGGCACAGCAGTGGTCCTGAGACAAATCTCACCAGTGTGAGTCAGGAGCAATTTTGCTACAATCAGGGAAGTTACAGTCACTTGATCCTACTGTAAATTAGAATCAAGCCTTAAATCTCTCAAAGTAAGTTTGTGATGGCTCAAGCACTTGTTTTACTTATTAAAAAAAAGAAAAAAAAAAGAAAAAAAAAAAGGAAAAGGCAGTTAAAGCCAATCTTAAAATGTACATTCATTTTCTGCTGCTACAATAATATTAAAAGCCCAGCCTGGCTCCTCTGAGGTATTGTAATGCCTGTTCCATCCATTTCCTTTTAAATGGCAACCATGCCTGGGTACAACATAGTGATGAACTCCCTCCTCTTGCCCTTAATGTCTTTCCTGTCTGTGGAACTAATCTAACTGTGCTAGTCGTAATACTACACAATTAGCTTAGTAACAGTCATCAAAATGTACCATGTACATTAATGATGAGTGCTGTTGATCGGCATAGATTTCTAGGAGCATGGTTTGTTATTGATTACTCTAATTATAAAGATTCAATATCCGAGTGTAAAGGACACTCCATTTAAGTGATGGTGTTATCCATAATAGCATCCCAGTCATGATCGTTATGCTACTAACTATTCTACTTAATAAAATTCAATGAAGAATTACCTTTAGAGATCATCCCCCACTCCTGAACTTGGACAGGGCCTCTCATGCATGCCTTTTCAAAGTCCTGTGGTGGGCCCAATGTCATTGACCTCTACTTTTTATCCCATCTTTCATAGAATCCACTTTTGATTTTTTAAAATTACCTTACATGCAGTGGTTAATGGAGATAACTGTGTATATGAATGTTTTTTTAAAAATTGTCTATGATAGCTTACTCTATTTAGGAGAGTTCCAGTACTCATTTTACTAAGATTTAATTGATTTGTTAATTGAATTTCGAATCCCTCCCACTACAAGCAAGTCAGCTCCAAAGAGCGCTTACTGTACATCTGGGACATTTCTGTCATATGCTTCTCTTTGTTCATCTGTTGCCAGAGGTTCTTGCTCAGTAATGATGTTTTGAGAGAAATAGTCATTTTGTTGGTCTGGATTTACTAGAAAGGGAGAAGTATAATCTTTACATTTGAAAGAAACAGTAAGCTTTCATCTTTTCGCATAGTAATTGAACAAAACACTAAAAGCAATTAGGGATAAGCATTTCTTAGAATGAGGTTATGTGGTCCACCTGGTTTAAAAATGTTTCGTACTTAAAAAAAAAGCCCGATTGTTGTGACTTCACAAAAAATCCAGTAAATTAAACAACTGAATAAAACAGTGGCATACAAAATATCAAAAGGTTAAAAAAGCAAAAATAAGAAAAAGTAATACAAAAGCTTCTCTGCACTAGACTTGCTAGGAGCTCCAGATGGCAGGAGCCGCCTCTTCAAGACTGGGCTGTAATCACAACTTTAAAAGAACAAATCTGAAATACGCTTTCACGCATTTGCATGCAGCCATTTTCTTCCCAACTATGGAAAGAAACAGTCTTGTTGCTACTGAGAAGCACCTCACACACCTCCTCTCTCTTGTTCTGAATGGTGTTTGTGTCAGTCTGCAGCTGTGTATGGTATTATGTCTTATAATCCTGCATCACTTCTATTCTATCCAGTCATATCTAATGTAGAAAATTAGTTTCCAGTGAAAGTAATATGTAGTGCTTTTATGATATTTGTGTGCAATATCCCCTCTTCTATTGAGGATATTTGATGTAAAAGAAATAAACTGAGTTCCACAATAAAATACAAAAGTGATAAAGTGGTGTCAGCATGTTTCTTGTTTTTGTGTATATACGTACTTGTAAGATTCCCCTTCCCTTCAGTCACGATTACCTATTACGTGGGATTTTGCTTAAAGTATCAGTGACTAATTAGATATCATATAAGAATCAATCTCTATTCAGAAATCTGAAAATAAACGAAGGTAACTTTTATCTCTTTAGGTGTAAAACATTACCATGGTGTACCATGATGTGACTTCTTTCCATTCTCATTTCTGTATTCCCCAGCACCATGAGAAAACACCTCATTTTCAGTAAGTACACTTTCAGCTGACAGTGTCGGAGATGATACTCGGTAGAAAAACCAAGCCCACCCTGGTTTGAAAATAGATCTTTTACAAACCAGGGAGTTGGCTGCAGTTTAGCACGAGTGCATTGCTTGTTTCCAGTGAACACAACCTCCATTGCCCATTGATCTTGCTGAGCAGGACAGGGTTGGTCAGCACAAAGAATGTGGAAGAGGCTGGGAGTCGAGCCTTCGTTGTTTTGCTCAGGGCTGTGATGGCAGCCATAACAAGGTGCAACAGCGATCGTGTATGTGTTTCTCCTCCGTGAGCTGTAAGCCAGTGGGTGATGGTAACCATCATGCAACCAGGGGAGCTGGCTCCCAGAGAAGCTGTGTCACTGAGGAGTTTCCCTCCTCCTCAGCCATCCTTTTTGTGAACCCTTCTCTTTCTCCAATTTCTGAGTTTACATTTCTGACATCTAATGGTATCAGTAAGAAATACTGTGCTTGGCTTGGATTGAGCTGAGTGCAGTCAAGTAGAGAGAAATGAAGACCAGACGAGGGAAGTGAATGCTATGAATCCTATACCTCAAGTATAATCCTGCATATGTTTGTGCCAAGGCTTTTGGAGCTTTGTGGTAGAGTAGCCCAATCCTACTTAAAATATATTAAAATGAATGTTTTAGACAGGTCAGGTCAGGTTTCCATCCCAATTACTCATCTGTAATTGAAAGATAAGGCTCTAGATTACCATTGGTGATACCACTCGTGGTGCCTCTGTGGAAAAGGGTAGCCCAGCTTAGTCTCTGACGCTGGCTTTCTGTTTCCAGTGCCAAATAAAAATCTTTTCTTCGATGCAGCCTATGAGGAGGAAGATTTTTGTTTCCACCAGTATTGTTAATGAATTCAATCAGCTTGTGAAACATTTCAGAAGACACAGGAAAATTACAATCCTTCATGATTGGCCACTTGGGTCTTTCTAAAATGACCTGCTTTGTTGCATCCCAGACCTGGAGGCTGTTCAATACTGATTTTTAATGCTTTATGCCTGGGAGGAAATCATAACTTTCCATTGCTCCTAGAAGAGAGACATGCAGAGTTCACTGGAGTGATGTCCATGGAGACGCGACATAGATCAGCATGTCCCCAGGGTTACAGCAGTCTTTCACTGCTGACTGCTCCTGCAGCCCTTACTTCACCTCCCATGGCCTCCATTGGCACTGCTCGAGGCCCACAGGGCACTGTCCTCCTTGTACTTAGCCCAAAGCTGCAGAGGATGAAGGTCTCCAGAGGAAACTTAATACCCTCAGCTTCTAGGGGATTTACTGGCTTTTGACTCCATGCACAGCACCATTTCCACCAGAATGGAAAGTATTTGCATTTCCTTAAATGTTGAGAACTAAGGAACCAAATCAGTGGGTTCTGCATGCTTTCCATTCTCTATCTGCTGGTTTTTGTGGATCCCTACCATTTGAGGCAGCTGCTTCTACACCTTTCAACTACTACAGCATCACTGCTCTCAGTGTGAGGAGCTGTCGGAGGAGGAAGAGTGTGACTGCATCTGCTGCCATCTTCCCTGCCAGAGTGACTGCATGTGCCATGACTGACATGTTGCACTGCTGCTCTGCCCACCACTTAGGCTTGTAGGTGATGGAGAGGGTACATGAAATAGAAGGGGTCTATATCCTGGTATAAACAAAGCTAACAATTTCTGTATAAACCGCAGCTACATCCAGTATACCTGTGAAGGTCCAGAAACGTGAACAGATCTTAGCTCAGCCCAGCTGTATTGCTGAGCTTGAACAGCTGAAAGTAAACAGAACCACTGAGCCATTTAAATACTTAATACAAACCCCCTGGACAGCAGGCCAGGGTTTCCAGCAAGGGTTTACAGTTTCCATAGATAAAATTACAGCAGCAGTTGCCCAGTGTGTTAGAGCAGAATAGACTTGAAAGTTTCATTCTCAGTTCATTCTGGGAAAGAACTGTCAGAATTTGCAGTGAACAAGATATACTGGTAATCCTGATAATTTAATGGGCTGCAGTGCTCCTTCTGTGCCTTGGGCATTTCTAATTCAGAATGTGTTGGGAGCACTAGTGTGTATCAGAGGGTTTTACAGCAGCAGCAGAGATGGTATCATGTTGGCTGCTCAGAGTTCAGTGACAGCTTTGTGGGTGCTGAATCACAGAATCATTAAGACTGGAAATACCAGCAAGATCATCTAGTCCAACCCATGCCTGTGATTGCTCTAGACTATCTTTATCTACATATTTCTTGAACACCTCCAGGTATGATGACTCCACCACCCCCATGGACAGCCTGTTGCAGTGCCTTAGCACTCCTCCTGAGAAGAAATGCCTCCTACCTGAACATCCCCTGGTACAACTGAAGGCCTTTGTCTCTTGTTCCATCAAAAAGCTGAAGGCAGATCTGAGGGCTCTGTATATCTCTGCAGACCTTGGTCCATGGTGGATAGAACAGTTTACTAAATTTACTATTGAACAGATGTTTCATGACTAACATCTCATTCACAACAGTTATATTCCGACTGAACTTGTCCTGAGGTCAAGCTGTTGCTTACTTATATCAACAGCAGGTTTTCTTCTGCAGCAAAAGTGCCATGTCCTGGTATGATCATTCCCTACAAGAGCCCTTCTGGGAAGTTAAATATAACTTTCCACAAATGCACTCAATCATTCTCTAGACCTTTTTGCAAGGTTAACTGTACTTTCCCCCAGAACAGCCCGAGCAAGACTCAGCAGCACAACCTGCAGGGTGGGATGGTGCTCTGTGAACCAGGTCTGAAGTGAGGACCCTTTGGTGACCATCCCCTTCTAGCAGTGTGTGGCAGTGCACCAGCACCATGTGTACCAGGTCTGGTGTTACCACAAATAGGGCCCATCTGCACCAGGCTCCAGGCAATGCTTATTTGAGGTGCAAGGGAATAAATATGTGTTTTCCCCCATGTGAATAATGCATATGCCTTTGAGAGCTCTGCTGGGAGTATTCTGCCAGTGACACTTGTGGAAGAGCTACATATTTGCATACCTAATCAGCAGCATGTTTGGTGTCTGCAGTGGGTTTAAATGGGAAGCTGCAGACTTCCCAGTTGGGTAGAGTTGACGGTAGAACTCTGAGGTGCTGGTGCTTTTCCCAGCTGTAGCAAAGCTTGCGCAGACACACTGAAGAAGCTCTGCTCCTTAGGGGTTGGTTTCCTTCGCTGCACTGCAAGGGGATTGGGCATGCACACAGCACTGTGACTGCAGGCAGATGCAGTGCTCCTAGCACAGCGAGTTCTCCTGGGCTTTAATCACGTAGATAACAGGATAACAAGTAGGGAAATCATTCAGAAACTGTTACGAAGATTATGCAAATCCCTCCAGTGATTTACAAATATACTCCTAAGAAAGAAACAGAAATAGCTTTAATTCAAATCACAGCTATAGTCATGGGAGAAAACAAGATGTGAAGGAATATTTCCAAGAGAGACAGTCCACAGAGAGGAGGTAGTGTTACCACCAAGGGTGATTCCTGCAGGGAGCACTTTGACAGCCCCGTCACGTACAGCAGTGTCCAGCAGCTGTCTGACATGCAGCAAGGGGCAGCCATATTGCAGAAAGCCTGAGCGTGGCCTTGTGAGTGAGGAGGGCTCGCTGGGCGGTGAGCTTGCATCTAACTTGCACCAAGGTGAACAACTGGAGGAACTTTGAACCTTTTGGTGTTCACAGAGAACAAAAAAGTAGGGGTTTTGTGTGTTCATATGCACGTATATTAATACTTTGGCATCCAAGCTTGTGTTTAAGCCACAGTGGATCGGACACTGCTGTACAGCCTCTGCTCACCCCTTCTAGATGAAGCCAGCTGCACCACTGCAGGCGATGGCTGCCACAGAGCCATGGGCACCTGGTTAGAAGGGCTCTTGGTTATCTGGGACCCAGACTCCCTCCCTGGTGCAGGACGCTGGGGCAGATGTACAAAGATTTTACTGAAGTTTAGCCATGGACCACAGGACCCCCGCTCTGTTAAGGAAATGAGAGGCAGAACCCCACAGCGACTTGCAGTGGCTCCACGCCTCAGCTGGATGCGGTGCACACACCTGGTCCCAGCCCTGCCCAGCCCTGATCACACAGACCATCTCCCTTGGTCCACACACAGCGCAGCTCCTAGTGCGGGGTGGGTGTAACCCTGGGCAGGCTCTGGCTGTGCTCCAGCACACCCTGCTCTTCTGCAGAGAGAACAAATGCAAGATAACAACTGGGTTAAGTACCAAAAACACTTGCTGATTTATAATCAAGAGCTGACAAACAGCACGTGAAGTGCTGTCTGAAGATGGGAAATTAAATTCAAAATTGCTCATTAATCAAGCAATTTTTTTTAAGCAGCACTGGTATATCTTCAGGAAATACTTATCTAAGGCCTCTATAATACTATGTTTAGTGGAGGGACTGGGAACCCATTACAGACAGGGGGCTGGTATGTGTGCACTGCATCTGCAAATGGGTGCTACCAACCTGCTGACTATGAGCAGGGGCCTGAAGCTTCGGGTGCCCTGAGGTGGGTGCACTGAGTACCTGCTGCCTGACACAGCGAGGGTGTAGAGGCAGGGCAGGCAGGAAGGAAATGAAGGTGGCTGGGTGCTCAGGAGGATCAGTGGGGAGGTTAGAGGGGAAGCAGGTGGGAGTAGGTTCAAGTCCAGCACAAATTATCTGTTTTATCCAGAGTGAGGAAAATCTCTCCTGAAGAGATCATGCAAGAGGTGGAGAAATAATGGTGGAGAACAACAGAACTTCCCCTTCAAGAACCTTGGTTCTTGTATGAAGGGGAAGTTCTGTTGTTCTCCACCATTATTTTAAAGCTTACACCTGGATGAAAGGCTGTATCTAGAGTGTTCTGGCTACAGGCTGGGCCAAAAGCATTCAAATCCAGAGCTTAAGAGTGAAAAAAAGGGAGGCAGCCTGCAGTATTAACAGTTGGTCAGTGCTTAGAGGAGGATTTTTTTCCTGCTGCTATAGCAGTTCTATCTAAATAAATGGTCAGGGGGCTTCAGCTGTGTGGGAAGTGACGTGTGCTCTGTGAGATAGCAGGGATGTGGCAGCTGCCTGCTTGCTGCAGCTTGATGAGCATTAGCAGCCTGGCATGTCCACCGAGCAGGATGAGCAAGCAGAGATGGGGCCAGAAACGGGCTCTGTGCGCTGCCAAGGAACAGATTCCTCCAAGCAGCTAGGAGCATGTCAGTGTACTCGGGGGCCTAGACAGATAGTATCTCATAACCATGGGAGCAACAGCCGAGATGGCTGAGGCTTTGCAGCAGCATGGAGTGGTATACAGAAGGTCCCTGGAGGGAGAGCTGGTGCTTTTATCAAGAAGCTGAGAACAAAACTGGATGATGCAGGATCAATTGTGAACCTTTGGAGGTATAACCCATGTTCTGATGCTGAAAAGCTGAACACAGGCACAAGAAGGATGCTTCATTCTCTTGTGGCTAGCTAGGATTGATGATCTTTAAGCCACCAGTTTTAACAAAATTGTTCTTCAAAGTGTGTTTGGCCTCCCACTCTCTCATAAGGCTAGAAAGCACTAGAAGCACTTAAGAAGAAACTTCAAGACTGATAAAAGTTGCCTGTAAAGGCTTCTGCTGAATTAGGCCAAAACACAGAATAATCATGATCTGATGGAGACTGCACTCCTACTGCACTATGGGAGAGACCACAGGACTTGCTGACAAGATGAGCTAAGGACCCTATTGTCATGTTCTCAGATATGAAGGATCAATCAAGTTGTGAGTGTGCTCACTGGGAATAGCCAAAGCATTTGGTGAATGCCAGTAAGATGCCTTCCTACAAATAAGTTCACAGAATTGCAGCATGTTCTTTTCTCACAGGATTCAGTTTGAGTGTGATGTGAGATTTAGAGCTGTAAGGCTAGACAGGTGCATTATAAAACTGGAAACACTTCTCAGATACTGTGGTAGAGCAGGCTGAGGCACTACTGTTACCACAACAAGGTGCGATACAGAAAGGCTGTTGTCAGGGTCTTCCTCTTTTTAAGGAACTTGCCCTACATTCAAGAAGCTGCAAAAAATTGTCACTTGATCAGCTTCTGTGGCAACAGGGAATATAAACATGATGCAACCCACAACCTTTACTCTCTTGCTATCTTCTGCTCTGCATAAACAGCTACATCGTTTTCACAATCCACTGAATAGGGCATGGGATTATGTATGCAGCTAAGGCAAAAATGGGATTAGGTCAAAAAAGAACCAAGAAACAGTGCCCAGAATGTTAAAGGAAAAGCAGTGCACTTCTGCGGAGGTGACTGCCTGTTTCTCTACTGACCTTAAAAGTGGAGCATGGAAGTGCTAGAGAAGTCAGAAATTTCTCAATTCCTTACAGGGAAACATTTTTATAGGCACATCTAAGTGCCTCTGCGAGTGCTAATTCCCTGTTTCAAAAACAGTCTAAAGGAGGCTTCTGCTCCACACAGACTAGCCTGAATTTTCCAAGTGGGTGGGAAAAAAAAGCAGTCAACATACATTAATCCTCTTAGTGGCTAAGTTCAGAGTGGCCCAGGCATTCTTTTCTGTGAGAAACTCACACTAAAATGACTTGTGTTTGAAATTTTTCCCTCTTCTTCTTTTTTCTTGCACCCTCTATAACTTCTACCACAGGCAACACCTTTCTTTCTTTGTGTCGTCTCCATACCACCCCCTGCCTGGCTGCATACAGGAGGAAAATAAATCATGGACATGATGGTTTCTAAACTACACATGCTTCACTTCAGGAAACAGGCAAAATGGAGACAGATTTATTTGCATATAGTAGTCACATACAGTCACATTTGCAGCAGTATTTAAGTGAAATATTAATAGTGAACAGTTCACATACACAAGAATGCATACCATTATGGCAGTCTGAATTCCAGTATTAAGCAGATGCCTTTGCTTGCTTCCTAGCTTCCAGTTCCTGCTTAGCTTTTTCTCTCATTTCTCTTTCTCTCTCAATGAGAAGCGCTTGCTCTTGCTCCCACTCCTTCAGCTTCTGCTCATGTTTTGCGATGTCCTCCTCTTCACATGCTGCCAGCTTTTCCCTGGCGAGATGGGTGGTCAGGGTTAACAGCCCTTCAGATTCAACCTTGCCAAGTGAATGCAGCTTAGAGTACAGCTCCTGCCACAGAAATGGGGATTTGATGGGGACAGAGAAGGACAGAGACAGTCACAAAATAATCAGTGACAAAGCACTTCCCTCTAAAAACCAATATATAGTTGTTTGAATCTAATGACTAGCTGTGCTGATCCAGGCTGGCTATTTTGTCCTAGCTAAGGATTATACCTGCTACCACAGTCAAAATTTCTTCCCCTTGAAATGCTAACCTCTAGAAAAATCTTTTTTCTGAGCAATAAAATTGAAATAAGGAAGTTTCATTACTTACTGAAATTCTTTCCATTTTTCCAAGTGTAGTTAGGTATAAACAGAGATCAGCTGACCAGCCAATTCTGAAAATACAAGTTAAGCACCTTTTTTTTGTCTTAACTCAAAGCTGAATGATTGATTTGCTCCCCACCACCTGCACTCTCCACAGATGCAAATCACTTTAAATGCTTGCTTACTAATAGCATACTAAGTAGCTCTCATGGTTTTTTGCCAACAGTTACTGTGATCTGAGGCTTGACTGTGTTTACATACACTGTACAATAGAGCTTAAGTAAGTAATATTTATTCAGGCATACTCTACAGTGTAACTAAGAACACTGCCTCAGTAAGAAACTGCACTACTTCTTTCTTGAGCTTTACTTACTCAGAACTCATGCAGAATAAATATATTATTTCACTCAAGATGATGACTCATCAAGTGCTACTATTTCTGTCTTTGTGAAATATTTGTCCTGATGGCTCACTAACAAGCTGATTAATTGCCTTAAAAGTGCAGATACACAGAGCCAGGAAAGAGTTTCCTGGGGGAGGAAGACAACATGGCACTGGAACATTCCTAAACCCTTGCTTATTTATTAGATAGGAACACATTTTCCCTGTCATTCTTTCAAATAAAATGTTTTACTGAAACAAGCACTTGCAGAAATGTTTGAAGTAAGTAGGTGTCATAAAGAAAGGTACCTCCATGTGCTTCTTTCATGTGCTCTTTGAATAAACCCTACTGATTTGCACTGCAAGATAACTGAACAGAGATAATTCACTGTAGAACAAAATCTTGACTCTGAGGGCATGATGACATTCTATCATTCTAACCCAGCTATCACTGGGAGCTTGCGTGCTATGCAGCTGGCCCACAGTGTTCCTCTTACCCAGCACCCACTGCAAAAATCTGCAAAGGCACTGCAGCTCAACTCCAGCCTTGAGGTTATACCTTATTCTGAAAAAGGAAACTGGAGCACCTCTTCTGGTATCTTTTCACTTCTTTCCAACAACAAATTACAACGGGTTTGCTGTTTCGCCAGGCCCAGAAGTTTGAACAGGACAGACAGAAGATAAAAAGCTCTTTAAACACTAGGTGTGCGGGTCTGAGGTGCTTGGGAACTTGGCTCTGTTGCCTTTGATTTTATAGCAAAGTTTATAAACAGAAACAATGTCCTTGACATTACTGAACTAAAACCAAAATTAGTAGTATCTGTGTATTTATCTCTCTTTTGCTTGAGATACGAGTACATTTATAGTACATCCAGCATAAATATGAAGACAGTGTGGTTTGGGTCTGGGAAAGGAACACAATTCCTGATAACTGATTCGGGTCTTTCTGCTACCCACTACTGAGAACATGCTGAAAAGGGAGTTTGTGTGCTAAAACTAAGCAGGATGAAATTGAAATAGAAGAAATGCATGAAGTGGAAACTAGCTGGGCCTCTCTCCTAACCCATTACTGGTACTATTGAACTATGGAACCTTCCCTGTTTTGCTGTAACACATTAGTGAAATTCATTTAGGAAAGCAGCCATACCCTGCAGGTACCAGAAGGGTACATTCTTAAATGGCAAACTCATTGATTTTTATAAGCAGTCTCCAGGGCTCTGTAAGCACTGTTTTTAAAAAGGGTGCTCGCAGCATTTATCTGATGAAATGTTTGTCCACTGATCACTCACAAAGGTGGAAGGAATTGTCTAAGGAGCACTGTACTGAGTAGTATGCCTCAGAATATGAGATCTGGAAAAAGGTAGTTACAACATGAATGACAGTGTCAGACACAAGATTCTAAATTACTGCTCTGAAGGCTTTATCTGGAGAGAGACAAAGGCCCTCAAGTCCTTCCTTGTTGTAAGTGAAGGACGTTCTGCCTCTCACACACCTGATTTCCTAGTCTCAGCTTTTTGAGGTACTTCTAGAAATGGCTGTTTCAGAGGTTCTTACTAGACATGAAGTCCAAGGCAGTGCAGAAAACCATCCAGAATGTGCTACCAGGAACTGTATGTCTGGATAAAGTCCAGATGCCTTTCCTTGCATGCCCTGGTGTATTACTTGTGAAAGAGAACTGGACAAGAATGAGAGAGAAGCCATCTATTTTGAGCACCAGGAGGAACACCAGGACATGCTTGCTAACACAGAGCTGGACAAAGTGCAACAGCCTTCTCAGCAGTGTAAGCGAGACATGCTGGGATTAAACAACATATGCCAGGACACTGGCAATGAATGCCAACATCACCAGGTTTTTTCAGAGCAGACAGATCCATAACTTCCCTTAGGTCTATGTGTATTTCTAGTGTCCTGCCACTGTCCAAGGGTTCAGCTGGGAAAACTGCTGCTGGCTTAATGGATTTGAGAGAGAAGTATAAGAGCTCCTCCAGACTTAGCAGGAGTGGCATTCTGTCCTGAAAGCTTTTTTCTCTTCAAGACAATTGGAAATTATGGCTTCTTATATATATAACTTACTGCTGGATACCTACACTTCACATAAGGGCTATGTTTTTCCTTAGATTCAGACTTCTCAGAGACCTTAGAGATAAGGATGGACAAAGCTGTTGGTTGGACTGATGTCAGGGGACTTGTTACTACATCAGGGAATGCCTGAAACAGGGTTAATTAAGGAACTTGAACAAGGCTGAAGTGATGAGAAAAATATCCTCTTGGCACCACTCTTCCCCACTATTTGACATTTAGACCTCGTTTTGAGCATTCATCATTATTTTGTTCAAGGGTAGACAATGGATGGACAGTGACAGACACACAAAAATGCCTCATTCTCTCCTTCAAAGGGCATTTGTGTTTACCTAACTCACTGTAATTCACCCAAGCATTAATTATCAATGGTGTCCACTCATTCTCAAACACTTCAAATACAAAGTTCTAAGAGCTTAAGTGTTATATTCAGAGATTAGTGGTAAATAGTCTATGTAAATAGAAACCAAAGTAGATAAAAGCATGTGTTGGTAATGTGAAACCATAGGATACAAGTCATCTAATTTTTGAAATTTCTTTATAGCAACTTTCTGTATTCATAGCTGTTCAAGGTCATGACAGCAACAATGGAAACTGATGGTCTAAGGAGAGAGTACTGCTCCTGGAATTATCGGCCAGACTAGTTTTAATCCTGGGTATTTGCTTTTTATCACAACACATATCAGAGATGATAAAATAAAATGTGCTTTTCTAAAAAAGAAATACCATATAGCTATGCTGTAATGTCTGAATTTCATACTGTTATCACTACTGTGACAAACTAAAGATAAAAGGGAAGAGATATGTCCTTACTTTATCATCTAGACTGAAAGTATAGAATGCAACTTTTGTACTTAATGTACATAAATGGACAATAAATTTAGGATGGTCTCATCTCTAGTATGATTTGTTTTAATAAGCAAGAACCCACACAAGGTCAGATAATGGATCTCTAATGACATACCACTTTCACAAACCGCATCTGGATTTATCATTCTGATGTATGAAAAGTGAAGATAAAATCCCAGCAGACAGACAAAAGACAAGTGGCCTTGAGCACTGATTTGTCTGAAGGCTGCTTCCTCTTTGAGTAAGTGAAAATCTGAGGTGACATCAGTTTCAAAAATGCCAGGTAGACTCCTGATGCACTGAAAGACTGTCAGTCTACTAGCTATAACTTGCAAGCTTATTTATCTTCTAGTATGTACTAAGGAGACCTACAGCTTAGAATATGTAGATGAAGGAAAGTTTCCTACCTTGAATCGGCTGTAGTACTCAGGTACTTTAGACTGCTCAGTTTCTTCCGATTCTGCATATTCTGACTTCTGTTCTAGTTCCTTGGCTTCTTCAGATGATTCTGGCCCAGGTTTTGCTTCAAGGACAGACTGCAGAACAGCCTCCAGAACATCAATCTGAGCAATCACATTTGTCATTGTTAGCATAAGCTGTTTCACACTATAATCTGAGTAATACCATTGTCAACTTTATTAACAGCTTTGTAAGTTAGCATGTAGCTCCAGATGACTGCTCTAAATGGCAAATTCTAAAAGCAAATGGACTCTTTCTTATAAGAATTCCATGCTGCATTTCGGACTTTTGTGGTTGGACATTTTGAAGTCCCTGCAGCAGAACAACTCTGTCAGACGCTGTCAACAAATAAAACTCACCCATGAGTCAGGTGCTGACTGGTATTTGAGGATGTGTCAGGTACTAGACTAATGTCTCCTCTAGGTCTGATGCTTAGCCATAAAAACTAACGTTAAATAGTAGTCCTTGTGATAGTGTGATACATAGTCACGGATACATCTAAATAAGATGTTACTGTGGAGCACTCAAACAGTACAGTACTTAAAGATCATCCTGATTCCTCTTTAGTGAAAATAAGAGGAAAATAATTTCTTCAACATTTGCTCACTCCTGTCATAGGTTGGATAATTTAACAGGAAGAATGGCAATATGGCATACAATATGTTGGTAAAAGTATATTTTTAATCTCTATGACTCTTGGTTTTTTCATGTTCTCCTCTTGAGAATTATCAAGAGAACCACCATCTCCTAACTGTAACTGCATAAAAAGAACTCATTAGCATAACCATGGGACTTACTATATTATTTCTTTATATATTATTGATACAAAATATGGAATTGCTGTATAGATGCTGCTGTTGTTCTGGGATTAATATGACTGTCATAACTTAAGTTACTCAATGCAGGTTGCCTGCATTTTAAAGTTCAGCCTTTATATCTGTAAAGAGCTGCTACCCTTCTGTGAATCTTTACTCTGAATCTTTATCAGTTAGAAGAAGTAACTGTGTAACCCTGGAATCTATGAAACTTGACACAAGCAAAAGGCCTCTTGATACCTATATGGTTTCATTTCTGTAGCATAAGTATATAATGCTAAAGAATAAAAATGAAGCTTACCTGAAAAAACATTCAGAACTAAAAGGTAATCCATAAACTACTATTACTGAAATAGGATTTTAAAAAAAGTGAAATTCTATGTGCCAGGAAATTCATAAATTCTCACCTGGAGAGTTACTCCCAACAATCCCACAGACCAAAATTTGCTCGTTCACAGTTAAACAACATAGCACAATACTCAAACAGTATTTCTGTAGTTACAATTGTAACAGAAATTCTTTCTGCTAGTACTAATGACAGAGAGAAAAGAGACCTTGCTAGTCTGAAACAGAGGAAAGCTTAGAGCCTGAAAAATAAGTCACTGATAACGATCAGCCAAATCACTTGAAAATGTTTACATCAAAACTGTGCAATTAAAGAAGTTTCAGTTCAAAAACTTATTGTTTCGATAACAAAATTTGTTCATCTACAATATCGCATTTTAGAAAAGAACAATGTTTAAAAAACAGGATTATATCTTTCTCAAGTGACCAGTATTATGCAGGTATGTCAGGACAATGATGTACAACAGGGCCCATACTTAATAGTGCTATGACCTGATACACCAGAAATATATGCAATCCTGTTTCAGCATTAGGATGTTTGCAGACTTGCCAGAAAACCTTGAGGAGTTCCTTAATTTTTCTAATGTTTCAAGTGGAAAAAATCACAAATTTATTAGGTTGAGTTCTTCAGACTTGGATTAAGAAAGGAAACTGCTGAATCACACCCCAAAAAAGAAAACATTTGGGGTTTCAGATGTAATGCTTCCTTCCTTGTGTTATCCATTATTATGCCGACCTGCTTCTTGGTATGGAGGATCAGGACAACCTGCTGATTGGTGACCTGGCCTCTTCATGTCAAGGGAAATGAAGAGCCTAGTACTGGTGTGAGCAAAAGGGAGACTCCCATCACCAGGCAGCCCTTCCGGAAAGAACACCAAGAAGAGATGTTGAGAGCCTCAGTGGTTTTTCTATGTAGCATCCCACATGGTATATTCCACCTAAACTGGCTGGTCCAGGAGCAGCTTGAAGACCCACAGTGATGGAAATTCCAACGTCCCTTTAGCCAGAGCTACCCTCACAAAAAGACCAAATCCATCCACCCTCTTCATCAGAGCACACTACAACCCTTCTAGAACCATCTCTGGAACAGCACCATTTAGGACATAAAACCACTTGAAAGGACACATGGAATTAGCCTTGAGCAGCACAAGATCTGACATTTCATCTTCAAGTAAGACTCTGAGTGAGGTGGGAAGTACCTCAACTGGAACATAAATGGCACATGACAACAGTACACATTCACTCCCAAGGACATGGTGGTAGATATAATTGCTGGCTTGTCAACTGAAACACTGCCTCTGTTCTTAACTTCCTCTCCTGGACTCCAAAGACCCCTGAAAAGTTGCTGGGTCTGAAAAGGTTTGGTATCTTCTCATTAGCAAGAGCAGGTAATTTACAAGTTTTACTGGAGTTTGGCTTGTATGTAATTTCTTGTTTCATGCAGGTTATACACAGTTTTCATACTTACAGCTTCTTGGCAGATTTTGTTGTCTCCTGGCAAAGAGGCTACATTCTCCATCACCTGCAAGGCTCTATTTAAGTATCCAGGCGTCCACATCAATGGCATTAAGTTGTATACAGCCCTTAGACCTTTATTCAACTCCACTTTCCCTGTGATAAAACAGTACTTTCAGATTAGTACTTGAAGACTCAAGACCTAAGTAAATCTACAAGAGTTGATGCTGTTCTCTGTGAAAAAGCAAGTCTCTAGGTTTCTCTGGTAAAAACAAACATTATTTTCTACAGAGATCCTTCGACAGAAATGTTACTGTACTTAAATAAAGTGCCTGCTGTTTGCCCAGTTTCAAAACTATCCTTCGACAAAAATGTTACTGTACTTAAATAAAGTGCCTGCTGTTTGCCCAGTTTCAAAACTATCACCTGCTTGTCTCCTGTTCCTCTCTACTTTTTTTTTCCATCACCTGGAACTTTTTTTTCACATGGAAAGGAAGAAAAGTGGCAACGTTTTCTAGTTGTTTGATGCTTGTTACAGCAGTTCCAAGCAGGATTTCTGAAGATCTCAGACAAACAGTTCCAGAGACTTCATGGACTCTGTGCAACGTGTCCACTAAATCTGAGAAGCTGGACTCACACCTGTGGTTTGTAAGGTCTATTCACACATATATCAAGGCCAGATCGTGTGCGATTAACAGTACATGTTCTGGGCAACTTGTCAGCTAAGTATTCTTATTTCTAGTTGGAACATCCTGAGAGAAAATACAGGAAACCTGCCAAAATGATATCTTGGTTATTGGTTTGTGGTACTGTGCACCAAGGTTTTTGTGACTTTGGCAGGACCACAATGTGATGTTTCTTCTGAGGGTGACAGTAGAGAAACATGAAATTCCCATTCTACACAACAGGGAAATGCAAGTCACATTTGTTTGTGGGTACTAACTGGCAATGAATGTCACCTTAAGATCTCAATTTTGTCATTTTCAATGTAAAAAAAAAATAAATACTGACTTCAGCATAGCTTATCAGAGTTGTGCATCCAAGTTCTCAATTGAATTTAAACTCTGGCTACAGTAATGCAGAACTGTAAAGAAACACCTTACTCTTAGAAAAGTAAGATAATATGAGCACAAAGGTTATAAACTACAGATAAATTAAAATAGTTAAGGTGCTTTAGGCCACTCTGTGCCTGAAGACATCTCTTCCTCTTTCAGAGGTTGGTTCCATTAGTGCTGGCAAATCAGTGGAATATGTGACATAACAGTAAATAGCTTTTGATCTACTGAATGTCAGTGTCATGGAACAAGTACTACTGCTCACAAACACAGAAATACAATCCTGAAATACAGATGCTACTCAACCAATCTACATGGCACAGAAAACATCCCAAACTGAATGACAGCAACAACAGCTCCATTAAATATTATATTTCCAATTGATTTTCATATTTATCCCTTTTTTTTACTAAAAACAAGGTTTTTATTTTACAATAATCATAAATCATAATCAGCAACCTAACTCTGTCACTACATATTATATTTTGATGTCATATCTTAAGAATGTGTACACTTAATATTATCCTGAATGAATTCTAGAATGAAATATAATTTTATAATGGAACAACTGCACAATGACACATTCTAAACTAGTTTATTTCTTTCAATCAAATAATCATTTTGCAGAGGACAAATACTGACTGGACTACACTCCTGTGAAGGTTACAGGAAATTCAATAATTGCTTATTTCTTCTTTCCCATCCTGTATCTTCATTCCCTCCTATCCTGGATGCACTCTGATCTAACTGTTCTTCAAATAGTACTGCATATCATTAGTAGTGAAGGCTCCTTAAAAGATAAAGGATACAGATGGTGCTATCTGCTGTTCACAACAGAAACATTAACTTTATTTAAATATTCTAAACACGGTGTCTTTCAGGTTGTGGTCTCTAAACGTCTTGGGGTTTAAGGATTATTTGAAGGTCAGTAACTTGAATTAGGAAAAAAAGCTGATTCTTTATAACTGTAGGTTTGTTCTGTGGAACTCTGTTTTTTGGGGTTTTATTTGGTAAATATGTTGGTCCCTAAGCAAACCAACTTTACTCCTCTCTAAGATTATCTTCCTTCATTCAGTCTTAACTCTGAAATTGTTCCTCCCATGATTTCCTTTTCCTTTTTTCCTCAGACTTTTTGTTGATAACATTTTCATTAAGCACAGACACCAGTTTAGTTTGTCTACTGAACAAGAGGGGAAATAACACTGTGAAGGAGGTAAAACTTACCAAGAAATGCATAACCATACAGCTGGGAGCTAAATCCC
The DNA here is from genome assembly GCF_038088225.1 of Cyrtonyx montezumae. Classification (NCBI taxonomy): domain Eukaryota; kingdom Metazoa; phylum Chordata; class Aves; order Galliformes; family Odontophoridae; genus Cyrtonyx; species Cyrtonyx montezumae. Next base: position 3,933,475 of record NW_027072035.1, read on the forward strand.
ACAGTGCTTGTTTGCTTTAGACCTATCAGCATTAGTGATGCACCAAGATTTCTCTCTTCTTCCCACTGCAAATAGTAAACTAAGATGTAAACTAAGTTTGCGTTCCTTGACAAGCACAAACAAAAAAGATGCAGCAGCCAAAGAAACCACATAGCCTTAATCATGCCATACTAATAAAGTACAATAAATAAATAAATAAATAAATAATAATAAAATACAAATCATGCAACAAGTTCAGTATTCAGAGTTACAGTGAGTATATGCTGAGGAACAGTATATTTATGCAAAGGAACACCTCTTTCTAAACAAAAATAAAATGTGAGGAGCCAACATGCTGAAGGGGAGTAAGTCAAGTGTGTTTACTTAAGGATAAGGATTACACTGATTTGCAATGGCCAAGCTCTGCCTCTGTCCTGTATGTCCTCACATTTGCTTCAGTCTGATGCTGCTTAAGACAAAAATTATGTGGCTTCTATATTGGAAAAGTCCTTTAAGTGTGTGGTAAGATTCAGGCTCCACTATATTCTGCTAGAATAGGAAAATGCTGAGAAGCCATTCTGGGTATACCTGACCGGGAATTGAACCCAGGCTGTGGCCATGCAAACCAGCTCCTAACCACTACACCACAGCATTAACTCCTTAACTCCCAATACACCACATGATGTTATGATGTGGAATATCAATAATACAACAGAAATCATAAAACCATAACACCTAACGATGACCCTTCTGTAAAATCAGAAAAAATGCCACTTCCCAGAGTCCGAATTGTCATGTAGGCCTTAAGCAAGACAGATATGAATAAGAAACTATAATCCTTAATATTTGGAAAAATGAAAGTTGTAACAAACTTAGTTTTAGATAGCTTCTAAAAACAGCTGGCTCAAAGACAAATGTGGTAGATAAAGTCCTAGTGAAATACTTTGTTTACCGAGCTCCAATGGTGAGGAATACTCACCTTAACAGTGTCCTATTATAACTGTAACCATTTTCTTGTTAACTGACAGAGTCCTCTTTGAACTGAAGTGAAATGTCACTTCATTACCTTGCAATGATCATATACCAACTCTGAAAATCCTGACATGCCTTCAGAGAACGAAGCAACATAAAGGGATGACACACGATTTGCTCGTTTTCCTCCACTTGCTTTTTTTTCCATTTCTTTTATAGTCGTCAAAAAGATAAAGAAAACTTGGAGCATTTAATTTTTTACATAAACTTAATGGAAAGTTTATACTCAGAACAGAATGCCCAGCTGACTGCAACACAACACTGAGAAACAGAAACAGAAGTGCCATGTATCATTCTGAGTATGGCCAGCTTACTGTATGCTCAGACTTGGTCGCTAGGTACTGGTATAAAACGTAGAGAGAAAGAAGCTGTGTTGAGAACTCATCAAAACTTTCTTGCAGCATGATCTCTGTTACTACTGATACAGCATCTGTGGAGGAAATAAACACATGTAAGTAAAAAAATTACACAGCTCGTTCTTCTGCATCCATTAATGTTCACTGATGTTTTATTGCTGTAGTGTACTTCACAGTAATTAGGAAGAAAGTTAAAGATTTCCTATGACTAACAGTAGAGAATTAGTCTTATCCACTTGGGTCATTCTAACAGAAGGAGAAAGCAGAATCAACTGAATTACCTGTAAGATGACAAGAAGCTTTCTAAATACATCTTAACCCAATGTTCTCAGACCTTGATTGCTTTTCCTTTGCTCAGCCCTTCCATCATCAACATTAAAATCTTAAAAAAACTTATTTCTTCTTGTATGTAGACTAAAAAGGAAAGAAGACTGGCTTAAATTCATTGCCTTCAAGGTGACAGGAGTGCACAGTGGAGAAGAAACCACCCATAGCATTCACCGTATTCAGCAAACAGTACTCTTGAGTAGCTCCACAGGGAGTTCCAGTGGCACTCCCTCTCATGAAGGCCAATTTTTAATCTGAAGGCCCTGAGCCTGTCAGAGGAAAAAATACAGATAGAATAAGGGGGAATTCATAGATAGCAGCCTCACAAATGAAAAAAATGTATTAACTTGCCACTCAGCAAAACCTTCAAGACAAAAGCTTCAGAGAAGTCCCTCAACAGTTGTTTTCCTTCTCTGTTGTCTGGTTTGCAAAAGGTTTATGCAAAGAAAGATCACTTCAAGTCTATAGTGACAAAAAAAATCTGCAGTGAAATGCAGATTTGTCATCAAACATGAGAGGATTATTCTTCTCAGCACTTCCTCCAGCAACAGACAAATCTAGACAAATAGCTCAGCTTAAATGCACAGCTTTTTCATTGGCTTACAACTGGACAAAGTTGTTGAATTTTCACTACCATCTTCTAACATAATTTTAGCATGTAGATTGGAATTCTGAAAGTTAAGAAGATAACTTACATTTTGAATAGGATTAATGATCATAGAAACACCGTGAATTCCATGTTTCAAAATCATACAATGAAAGAGATCCCAACTGAAGTGACATATAAATATGCAGAAAAGTAGTAGATAAGGAAAGAGAAAAGGTGTTTTCATGGTGACTTTAGAGAAAATATGGCATTATTTTTGTTAATATGAAGGAAGGCTCTGTTAATTAAAGAGCATATAACTGAGGATGAAGAGCTGTTAATGCTTACCTTCATATTTCTTCTGTTTTATAAAACAATCCAACAAAATATTGAATGTAAAATTATCTGGGAAAATTCCATATTGGACCTGAAGAGAAGAAAGAAAAAATGAGTGTGAAAATCTGCTGTTCAAATACTGCAAAGCAGAACACTGCAGGTATCAGAAGGAGCAAAACCACGGTGTAGCACAGTGGTGCAGTATGACAGTCAGGCAATATTAGAAGCTTATTAATATAGTTCCTATGATGTGGGCCTGCTATCCTTTTGTGTACTGGGTTGTTTCAGTATTTTGTCTAGGCCTTTGGGACCAAGAAAGGCACTGGCTATCAGGATGTTTGTATTCCATTTCCATTTAGAGCACTATAGACACCAGCTCTATTTAAAATCAAAACGTTCAAACAGAAAGGACAGAAAAACTGTAAAGAGCTTTTGCTGAAACTAAAGTTTGACTTGAATTTCAGCAAGTCAAGTCAAATTTTAGTTTAGTTTTGACAATTACATATCAGAACTTAAAACCAAAGTATTCACAACAGGCTGTAATAGGAATTCCAGGTAGCTCACAAGTGTCCCAAAACACTGATCAAATACAGTTAGGGTTTTTCCTTGTAAAAGCTTACCTTGTTTTTTAATGTGTACAAGGCTTTGTCTTGTGCTCCATACTTTAAGCATTGTCTGATCCAGCTGTGAATGGTCCAATCTCTCAAGTACCAGCAATTTGGACTATGGCGAAACCTAAAGATTGATAAACAGTCCAGGTGACTATTCTCTGTTCTCACTGGAAAAAAAATCTATAAGCACAGAACCACAGGGGTTGGAAGGAACTTCAAGAAATTATGAAGCCCAACCACCCTGCTAAAGCAGGTACATTACAATAGGTTGCACAGATAGGAATCCATACAGGTCTGTCTCCATAGAAGGAGACTTCACAACCTCTCTGGGCGACCTCTTCCAGTGCTCTATCACCCTTACTTTAAAGAAGTTCTTCCACATGCTAGTACAGAACTTCCAGTGTTCAAGTTTTAGGTCATTCTTCCTTGTCCTCTCGCTGTGCACCACTGAGAAGAGCCTGGCCTCATCCATTTGCCTCCTACCTCCCTTTAGATATCCATAGACATTTACCTGATCCCTTCTCAGTCTTCTTTTACCCAGGCTGACAGACCCAGGTCACTCAGCCTTTCCTCATTTGGGAGATGCACCAGGCCTTTTATCATCCCAGTGGCTCTCCACTGGACTCCTTCTAGGAGATCTCTGTGTTTTTTTAACTAGGGAGCCCAGAACAAGACACAGTAGATTAAATGTGGACTTGTCAGTGTAAAGGGGAAGGATCACCTTCCTTGACTTGACGGCCATGTTCTTTCTAATGCACCCAATATACCACTGGTGTTCATGGCCACAAGAGAGCACTGCCAGCTCGTGGCCAACCTGATGTCCACAAATCAATAATCAGTGGATTGTGTTTCAATATCCCTGCCTTTCATGGTCTTCAATATACATCTTTCTGCATTTAACTTTGCAGCCAACCACTGCTCTCCAAAGAGCTCTAGCTAGCCCTTTCAGTAAGAAAAACTATACTCTGATACACTTTAGTAGTTTGTTTGAAAGGAAAATCTGATCTTTTCATGAATGCAAAATATTTTAAATTTCTCACTTTCCAAAAAGTCTGCTTCTTTTCCTCTGAGAAGAGGAATCTTTTTAACACTAAGGCACCTGCTGCCCAGACAGGTCGTGGAGTCTCCTTCTCTGGAGATGTTCCAGACCCTCCTGGACGCCTACCTGTGCAACCTGGGCTAGGGAGCTGCTTTGGCAGGGAGGTTGGAGTAGATGATCTCTATAAGTCCCCTCCAACCCCGACAGTTCTGCGATTCTGTGAATACCATAAAATAATAGCTTGGTATATTTATGATGGCAGCTGAGATTGCTATCAACACTGCAGTACTTTTTAGCATTGTCCTTCTGATTGTACAACACTGTATTATTAGTCTTTTCAAAATACAATACCACTCCATAACTGACAATGTTAGTAAGTATCAGAATTAAATCAAAATACTGCTGTCTTTGAGCCTTCAGAATTTGCGTACCTGGTATCTCCAAACACTTAACCCATACCTCACTTCAGCCACTTAAGAAATCTCTGCACCTCTACCTCCTCAGACTGCTGCAGACTTCATTTGTGTTGAAAAATGCCTCATCAGAGAAGCATTCCTCAAGCACTGGGAATCTGTTGGACATTTCTCTCTGTCATTCATTCCTTCAGCTCACACCAATCCTAGAACAATTTGTAAAACTGAACAACTGGAGTTCAGCCTCTTTTGTTTCATCCTTATTTAGTCATATATTATTTACTTAATGATTGCAAAAGTATTGACTAAGAACGTACAGAGATTTACCTTTGACAGAGTTGCAAAAAGCAATTAAGAATCCAATGGTAGGAGCAGCTGCCTTGATCTTGAGCTGAATTTCACACCTCAGGTATCAAGAGATACAAACAACTTTTCTCAATTCAAACTGAACCTATGAAAATCAAACTTGGTCCCCAGTGCAGAAATGAGTGCTACTTCCTGAAGCAAACAGCAGTGACTGAGCTGGGCTCATGTGCAGATGCTTGCAGCCTCGAGTCAAGCTGCAGCACCATTTAGAGGCAGGGCTGGCTCTTCCATCTGAGTGAGCATCCTTTCCAGAACATTTATCAGATTAATGTGGCCACCAACTCTCTTTTTCCCCTCCAGTGAATCTCTGCATATTGTATCCCATGGCTAAGGGCAATACAGATTGCCAAGTCTGGAAAAGCATTCCTGTTATAGACTCCATAGCATCCAAAAGACTTCAGTGCCAAGAACAGCATTACACAACTACAAAGAGTCTAAATATATTACTCCTTCAGTGGCACATGAAACCACTCTTGTCAATGTGAATTTAACAGAAAAAAAAAGTCTGCTTTGAATATTAAATTATGAACATCCATTTTGCTGCTCTAATTGCTTTCCACTTTCTTCCCTCTGGAATTCAAATACTGGGCAAGCAAGAATATCTATTTGATTTCACTGAAGTTCTGTTTCAATAATGCTTACAGGAAGCATCAATTACAGGAATTTGGATTTAATCATATGTTGACAAAACAATTATCTAATTGCTAGACTGTTCCACCAGCCATTTACGATGGGTCAGAGCGCAACAGCAGCACCCAGCAAAAAGCTGTCCGCATCTTCTCAGGCTGCTTTATTAAATGGTTAATATTGTTTCAAAAGTGGAAACAACAATCCTCTAAACACGTAACACTGATGCTCTCAAAGACTTAGGCCTTTCCTTTGATATAATCTTTGTCATCCTTCCTACAATTTGTTACAGTGGGAAGTGAACATTAAAAAAAAATGCAGGTTTTAAAAGGTTTGAGTGTTCACCTTTAAGCAAATAAACTTACTCTTAAGTGCATTTAGACTCAAGCATCCCATACTGAGACAGAACATTCCAGGACCTCATACACCTTGGGAATGCTATAAGCTTACTGTAATGGAGAAAGGCTTGTAGGCTCCCAGTCACACTCGGACAGTAAAAGGTGTAAGAAGAATGTGGTGAGATCTACAAAATGCGATGAAACTGATCACAGAGTCATAGAATGGCTTGGGTTGGAAGAGATCCCAAGGATCATCAAGCTGTAACTCCCCAGGAGATCCTCAGTCCTAACAAGTTTCTGGAATCAATATGCACAAAATTCATGCATATATTGTTAAAACTCTTTAAAAAAGCCTGCATATAAGCTTTGAAAGCCTGGGAGCATGTGTGCAGACACATGTTTATATGCATACACACAGATCACAGACATAATTTTTATATGTTACTATTAATATCCATAGCCCTGCACTCCATCTCCATTGTGTTGGACACTATACAGAAAACTCTAAGAGATTCCAAGATAAAAAATTTTCTAGTTAATTCTAATAATTCATTACAAAACAGTTGCATGGGGATGAAGAAGGGAAATGGTGCCAAATCTGCAGTCCCCATGTCAACAAGAATCCATTTCAACATATACAAAATCCCTCAGCATTACACACTTCCATGAATCTATGATGTACTAGAAGGAAATCTGGAAGTTAAATTAAAGAGAAAAAAGCAGAGTGAAAACTTTAATTGTTTCAAACCATATAATGCTGAAATGAGCTGCCTCTGTTCTATAAGCTGAGAAGAGAAACCAAGGCAAACAAAACAAATTTTGTAGCAGACATTTTTATTTCAGATGGAACAGAAAGGACGAGACTGCTGGTAATTCTGAGTCTTCCTCCTTCTCCACAAGACACAAAACAGGATATAATTACACAAGGCAATATGTTCAGAGACAGATGAAAAGACAAAAGGAAGTTATAACTACAGAAAGCAGAGTATTCATCGTGAATTAAATAAAGGAAGCCTCTAGAAATTGCTGTGTGTTTAATGGAAAGACCAGGAGGTTATCTTGCAGATGTCTGCTGCTGAAACTCATTTTTCTGAGAACTAATGAAAACCTGAGAAGAACAAGGCTCTTATAAAGCACTCAGAAAAGGCAAGGAGAAACATCCATAATGTTATTAGGGGAGCTCACTGTTGGTACACTTAAATGCGAACAGCTGAATAATCAATATGGTGACCCTCTTTGTCATTAACATTTTGTGCCAAAGAGAACGAGAAGAATAATATCTGTAGGACAGCAGGTACTGAAGTGCCAAAATTACTGCAAATCTAATAACACAGGGCACAACAGTGCTAGAATCCCCCTCATTTTGGAAAATTGTTCAAATGATCCAGTTCAGAAACATGAATTTCATGAAAACATTACTTTTTATTGCATTATGACAATTACTATGTAGAAGAGATACTGTGAGTAAACAGCACAAGGAAACCAGAATATTTTTAGCCAAGCAAGTGCACACTCTCTCTTGCTTAGAAACTGACCTGCCTATCAGGCTAGGAATGCATTCCTAGTTTAGTAATTCCCAGCACAAGGCCCCATTGCTAATTATTTACAAGTGCTGAAGTGCTCACGCTGTGTTAAAGAAACTGAATAATGGCAAAGTTTATCAGATGCTGTGAGTGTCTTACAAAGTACTTTATTTTATATACAACAACATGACTCATTGGTGTCATCCCACAACACAGAAATGCTGCCATGCCTCCCTTCTTCCTTTTAAATTGTCTTTCAAATTTGTTTGGTGCCATCCAGTGGTGATACTGATTTCACACAACTCCCACTTTCAAGAGAAATAATATAGAAAAGCTGAAAATAAAGAGAAGCACTAAGGTGCCATACTGCACCCTTTTCCCTACTTTTGTTGCCAAGAGTGTTGTTTTGGGACAGCCAAAAATGAGGAGGATTGTGAAGGAAAATCTGCTTGGGCAGCTGCTGCAGAAGTATATTATCAGGAACAGCTCAGCTGTATGGGGGTATAGCTCAGCATTTTCTTTGCTAAAAGGATTTCTTTTTGCACTCTATGGCTTTCCTGAGGGTATACTCAGCTCCTAGTACTGCCAGAGTCATTCCTAGTGCAATTCATAATGTTTGTTCTTCTCCCATCTGTGAAACATAACAGAGCTTTCATTTGTCCAATATGTCTGACCTAACAAGAAGGTACTGTTAAGACCTACGCTTACTGTACACACAACAGTACGATCTCTTAGGCCTCCAGATCTCTTACAGACTTTCTAAACTACACCAGTATTTTGCTGTGTTGATTTTTAATTTCCACATATGTAGGTTGCTCCAAAATCAATATCTCCTATTTGTTTTCATGGAAACTACAACTGATATAAGAGCATAGTGATATTATTTGACAAAGCAAATTCTCAGCTACAAAACACTATTTTTCAGCAAAGTCATCCCCATAAGCTATGCACTTTTACCAGTGATGAACGAGAGCCTGCATTCTGAGCTAAACAAAAATCTCCACCAGTGGAGGTGAGCCACTGGTGCTGTTGCCACAGCTGAAACGCACCACCCACCGGCTCACTGTGCTCACATCCACTGTCTGGTCTCCAGAAACAGCAATGAATGGCATTTTTTTCTACATGGAGAAATTCAGTGACATCATATGCAACTCTGTCAGATGCCATATTGTCAGCGTGCCCCTATGTTGCCACCTATCACAAAGCAACACGTAACGGAATATTGGAGGGAAGGTTCAACCTCTGCTGCCATACAATGAACAGCTGCCTCTAACACTGTCAGCCAATGCAGGAACCATTACTTTTGGAGCAGCCCTCATATAAAACCACTTCTCTAAATAAAATCTCATGTAAAATAGAACTTTTTTATGTGTTAGAGGTTCCTAAATGGTCTTCTGCCATATTGTGAAGTATAGAAATTGAAATAGAAGAACCCTAAGTACTCTCCATTCTTTCATTATTTTTGATATATATTATTGTAATGCATTGCTCTGCTCTCCTCAGAGCTAAAACCCCGAAGTTTCATATACTATTAGTTCACTTGCAGGTTCTACTCCTACTTCTGGGAAGAAGCACACCTTGTAGCTATAGTACATCTATTCCATATAGTTCTCAGATCTCTTTTACTTCTTTAAGAATTACAGAGAAGTTTGCGTGTTAATTTGTTTTAATTGGGAAAGCACCAGAAAGCTTCTTCTCACCCATTTAAAATTCTAAAAATTATGAAAGTAAAATGTAAGGAGACTTAAAATGAAAAAGAATATATCCTAAGAAATATCTCTGAGAATCAGGAAAAAGCTCTCAGTGCAACGATTCCAAAGACACTTCACATTTTACACAAGTCATACAGGGCTATGAAGTTCCTTGTCAATGCCATGCTATTTACTTCACAGGCACATTTTTTAAGCGACAGTGCGTAATGATCAAACAGATTCCATGCAGGCTTAGCTTGGAAACTGGAAGGCTAAGGAAATGTCACCCAGAAGTCTCCCTTTGTTTGTGATTTCAAGCCATAGGCCTTGGGAAAAATCCTCTCCATTTTAAATGGCACCAGAGGCATCGCTCACGTTTCAGCAACAAAGACAACAGGCCTGAAAAAATCTTTGCTGATTGAAATTTCCTCCCATAAATGAAAGATCAAAGAAACTGCTTTTCTGTTTCTTTTTTTTTTGGGGGGGGAGGGCCTTCATCTAGGCCTAAACCTTTCTTTGCATGTATCCTTTTAAAAATTTCACATATAATCATATAAGTTATATAGGAAATATTTCATACACCAACTGCTAACTCAGGTGAAAGCAGAGAGAACCCTTTTCTTTAGTGGCAAAATAAAAAAAAACTTAAATAGTGTCCATAGTAAATTTATTTCTAGCTAATGATGTCTATATTATTTACAGAAAGCATATGGATGCTTTCTAACAAAAGAAGGAAGAGGAGAGGTGAAAAAAAAGCAGATAAGTCAGCTGCAGTAGAGGACAGTCTAATGTTCTGTACTCTTGTACAAGAAGCAGCATGCAAACTCCCTAAAAAAAAGATCATGTTCAGCATTTGTTTCAATTTTTATTGACTTCCCCCAGACTTGATTGCTTCAACCAGAAAAATTCTTCTAATTTAGGCTTACTCCACCTACATATGAATGCATACTTCTTGCATAGTATTTTTTAGTTCAGGAGACTGCATAGAGCTGTAATGTTACTGATGAACGCAACCTCAAGACAGCCCTCATTTCACACAGTGGCAAGCCACAGTACAGAAACAGATTCTAAGATTAAGTTTAAGCAGAAGACTTCCAAGAATGTTTGTAACATGCAGTCTTGCTTTCCAGCTATACACATTCATCTTTTATTTCTGTCCAGCTGTCATGGACAAAAAAAAAAAAAATCATAAAACTGTGGCACCAGTCCAATGCTACAGACTCATTTTTCTCTTAACCCTTATACTTTGCAAAAAACAAGAACTGGGAAGCAAGATGTTTTTAGTGGCAGTACATACTACACAGTCCCTTAAGCAATCTCAGGACCTTGCTCTCTCTATAACCTCTCTTAACAGCAGAAGGGACCAAATTCACCCCTCAGCAGTGTCAGTGTGCCACTCAATTCATTATATCACTCAAAACCACCTTTCTGCGAAGAAATCTGCTCAGCTTTGCAGTCTTTTCAACATATATCATACACAGCAATCAACTACACGGTAGCTGGAATTTAGTGCCTCCTTCACCAGCCTAGCCACTTTTTCTGACAGTCAGTTCTTAGAGTTGCTTAATGAAATGGCAAGCTGAATTTCTGACAAAAAAGAAGATTTTCTGCTTATAATATCAAGCTCCACTAATACATCACTAAAAAATCATCTTCCTCTTGATAGATTTAAGGCACTTTTGTGAATAAACAGTGAACAACATTAATACACTAAAAAGAATAAATCAAATAGTCATAAACCCCAGTTATATGTTGTAAATTTCATGAAAATGAATGAACAGAGGAGCAGCTTACTGCAGCATAAAAGAAACTACTCTACTTGCACATAAATTTAGAGAAGGAACACTTGAAATGGTAAATGCAAAGACCCAGAGCCTGAAGCAAAGTGTGAAGCTACTTACTGAGATTCCTGGCTATGGAATGTACCTGAATTATTTACTGTCCTTCCCTTCACAGGCAGACAATGTTAGCAATTGCAGTAGAGCAGCTCTTCCATAAGGCCAGACCAGGCAGTCATTAACTATGTTAAAGCAGAGAGGAAAACTCCTTCAGACATCTTTATCAACCTCAGTAATCCTCAGTAATCAGTAATTGCACTGAATTCTTCAAAACTTCATACTAAGTTCCTAGCCAGACCAAAAAGGTGCAGTACAGACTGTGCACTCAAATGACATACTACTTCTTAGGACACCATTTTATCCATAGGTACATTCTAGGCTGCAAAATACATTTGCTAAAAAGCTCCTGAAACATCCGCATTGACTCAAAATGCTCCGAAACTACACACTCCCCTGTAGGACAGCAATGGAATTTCATTTCTGCAAAGTATATTTGCTTCCAGTATTATCTGGACAACATGTTCCGCTGTCTTATCTCTCTCTTAGTAAAAAACTTGCCCCACATCTAAGATGAATCTCCGTTCTTTTAGAATTTAAACCATTCTCCCTTGTCCTAATACTGTCTACCCTTGTAAAAAAGTCTATTTCCCTCGTTTATAAACTCCTTGTAAATATTGCAAGGCCACAATAAAGTCTTCCCACAGCCTTCTCTTATCCAGAATGAACAAGCTCAGTTGCTTTAGCTTATCTCCAAAGGAGAGGTGCTCCAGCCCTTTGATGACCTTTGTGGTGATCCTTGGAATCCGCTCCAAAAGTGCCACATCCTTCATGTGTTGGGGGCCCCAGACTTGAACGTAGAAGTACAGCTGGGGCCTCACAAAGGCAGAGGGGTGGGGGACAATCACCTCCCTCACCCTACCAATTACCCTTCTCCAATGGGTTCCAGGATACCAATGGCTTTCTGGGCTACAAGCACACACTGCTGCCTCATGCTGTTTTTCATGACCAAGACTCCTAAGTCCTTCTCAGTAGGGTACTGTCAAGGAGTTCTTCTCCCAGTTTGTATACATACCTCAGATTACCATGACCCAATTGCAGAATTTTGCATTTTTTGTTTGTTGAATGTCATTAGGTTCACAAGGGCTCACCTTCTGAGTTTATCAAGGCTCCTCTGGATAGTGTCCCTTCCTTCTGCTGTACCAACCCCACTACTCAGCTTGATATCATCAGCAAACATGCTGAGAGTGCAGCCAATCCATGTCATCGATAAAGATATCAAAAGTACTGGTCCCAAGACAGACACTGTGGGACACTGCTCATCACCAGCCTCCACTTGGACAGAGTCATTGTCCACAATCCTCTGGCTCCAACCTTCCAAGCAATTCCTCATCCATCAAATAGTCCACCCTTCAAATCTATGCCTCTCCATATTTCCAGTTTTGGGGGACTTCACCTGACAGACATGACTTTTCAGATATGGTAGAAAGCAGCTCTGCAACCACATCAGCTCAGCTCCATTACGACCCTGGGATGTGTATCATTCAGTGCCGCAGACATGTACACACTGAGTCTCATAAGTCAGTCTCAGACTTGCTGGAAAGAAAGCACTCATGGAGCTATTCCTGAAGTAACCAACATCATGTTTAAGAGAGCCTCTCAAGCTTTCAAACTAGCATAGAAAATGGGAGATAGTGAGGGAGCTGAAAAACCTGGGGACATGCTAGAGTTTTAGCAAATAAGGCAAGGGGTATGATGATAAGGAGGTAAAATGAGCTGATACGAGGGTTGGGGTTTATATCTAAGTGTTGTCATCCTCACCTCACCAGCCAGCCATTCCCCTCCAAAAATGGGGTACAGAGGTTATTCTCTCCATGAGCTGAAGATTTACCAAGTACAGAACACAGAGACACTGAAAATGCAACAGGCCTCATTCCAGCAGACAGTATAGATGCATTATCTGGAGAATGAAGCTTTAAAAATAGCTAACTATTAAAGCAGCGTTCTTTTTTTTCCTATATTTCTTTTCTCTCTTTTTTTTTTTCTTTTCTCTTTTCTTCTCTTCTCCTCCCCTTTCCCCTCTTCCCCTCCCCTCCCCTCCCCTCCCTCCTTTGAAGCAGACACTTTGAATTCTGTTTTTTCACCTGGCATATAGTTATGTTACATTGAGAAATTTGCACGAAGACAGAGAGAGACGGGGAGAGGGGGAGGAAGGGAGGGAGGGAGGGAGAAAGAGAGAGAGAAAGAGATGTGACCTCAGAAAGCACCCCCAGAAAATGTTAAGCTATGACTTCTGCTTAGCAGAACCTCTATTCAATTACAGTAAAGAATTGTGCTGCAGGTCTGTTCGCAACACAAGCTTCTTCCCCTCTTATTAAGTAGAACAGTTTTTCACAAGCAGGACTGTACATGTTCCAGAAATAAGCAGCAATACAAGATGGATAAATGTACCTGCTCCCTCTCCTTTTTATCCCTGAACATTTTGGACTTTTTGAGTAAAATGGTAGTATTTAGAAAAAAATGCTTCATCAGAATCAAGCAATTTAAGTTAGCTAGTCAAAACTCTTTGTTACTACGGCTAACAAGAAATCTACAACCCAATGGACATAATCAAAATGGCTTTGTTTTGTAAAATGGCTTTGTAACTGACTGTTCACCAAACGTCTTCAGACCTACCAAAGTGCAAACATCCTTTTGAATAAACAAACAGTCCAGTTACTCTGTGCTAGAGAAAGATGCATGCTTGAAACAGGTTTCTCCCTGACAAGTGATTCTGACTTTATTTTGTCCACAATTGCATGTAACAGAACAAGATAAGATCATATCAATCTGTAATGCACTAATTCACCCTTTACCAAGATCCTTTCAACAATCTTCCAATTACCAAAAGCATTAATATTCTGGAACCTGAACCATTTCTACTATATGTTGCTACATACTGTTCAGCAACACACAGATACACCGAGAAGTTATCAGAGCACAACACAACACATTTTGTACTGGAGCATTTTACTAATCCAACTGTCTTTGCTGTTACCAGGAAAGTACAGAACACTTTTTTTTCATACTAGGAAGTCTAATAAGATGCTTGATCAGAGTGTGTTCATCTTAAATGCTGCTTGTAACCTAACAAGCCTGTATACAATGATTCATTTAAAATTCAGGTTATGTGGGTTTTTCGTTGTATTACACTAAAAGCTAGTTTAGTTACAGCTTTATGCCAAAGAAAGAATTAAGTAACTAGTAGGATTTTGTGTTTGTTTATTCTCCTTTTTCTATTTGTGCTGGAACAGTTTAGTGGGACTCATTACATTTTGCAGATGTATCAAGTTAGATGTATCAAGTTATTGCTCAGTGGAAATGAATGGCATGCACAGTGTTTGCCAAGAGTCAACTTCTTTTTATGGGTGCACTGTGACCATTTATTACAAACAATACTTCAGAGTAACTAAATGTTTTCAGAAAGTTAAACTGATTGCCACTGAAGAATCAAACATTGCAATGTTCACAACTGAAAATCAGATATGCAAATGAAAATAGTACAGGTGAAACTTATTTCACACACATTACTGGAGTAACTGACACTCTAGCACTAAAAGGAGTAAGCAAATTTTCATACATACGGAAACTGCTGTTATCCCAAAATCACTTAATTGCTACAATTAGACTGTAAAAATGCCACTTTCTACCATGAAAGATATAATGGCATTATTATCTAGTATTGCCTCCAGGTAACAAGCACTAAAATCTGTAAAACTAACTTAATTTCCAACAAACAACTATCAGACAAGGAAAGCCAAAAATTCCAGTAAGGTTGTGCAAGAATTTGGAGAGCACATCCAAAGACAAACACCTGCACTTTATAGAAAATGCATATGTTTTTTTCTACACTGTGATCATGAGTTCAGTGCAATTAAAATACCTCTCAAGAAATCTCAACATAAAATTTCCACAATAGCTTTCAAACACATTGAAAATCATTCTTGGCACAAGAATGTGTGTACTGAATCAGCAAAGTTACCTCTCCATAAAACCACCATTATGCTAATGTTTTGATCATCTAAAACCACCCCGATGTGAGAAACAGTGACATTTCAGTGAGACAGGACAAAGTTAGGCAAACTACAGGTCTTTGATCTGGCAGAAAGTGCATTCTGATTAGTATTTCTACTGAGAGACTAGGAGATTAAAGGACTTTTAAGTCTGACAGTTAGGGTGGGAAGGTATTCAGAAGAGAACAAAAAGAGGAGTACTGAAAGCAGGTGATGTCATGCCTTTACCATTTTACTGACACGCTCCACAGTGTTGCATAGTAGTTTCCACATAACTATTTATGAGTGCTGAAGATCCTCTGTGGAGACAGCATGGCTAAATATTCACTGCTTTAAAGGCACAAAAGTTGAAACGGAACTAAATATAATGTGTACACTGTGTTTTGTGGCCCTGAACATATTACAGTAATACTCCAAAATGCTACTTTTCAAAACTATTTCCTGTCTGACATAACAGAAGAAAAACCCACTGTACAGAGCTTACAAACTCTGGCACTCCTGTCTTCACAAAAAAACAAACAAACAAACAAACAAAATAACCCACAGTGAAAATTGAAATGCCATTGTTTTTCCCCGAATCCTCCCGCTGGCAAAGTTTGCCCTTTCATACCACAAACATCTTTCAAAATTTTAAGGGCCTTGAAAATGACTACCCTTCAACTCAGATTGCCAGAAACACACAACACCGAGGAAAGAGATTAAAATCTCCCCTTTACACTCTATAAGTAGTTATGAGGAAAAACACAGAACTTTGGGGGTATCTTTCGTATCTTCATTCAGGCAAGTGCACATATAGTCAGTTTACCAGGAAATATATACGACATTTGCTCACAATTTGTATGCTTTAGAAAAAAAAAAAAAAACAACCCTTTTTCATGATTCTGCTTTTCTCTCTTTTCAAAAAGCTCACTTCCATCACGGAACAAAAATAATGTGCTTTGAACTGTTTTTCACTAAGGAAGTAACAAGCTAGAAAAAGATTTCTTGACAAAGCTTCTCTATTCCTTAACTCTCCCTCTCTTCCACGTCCTTTAAGTCTCACGGTGTGGCCACTTTTGCAAGACTCCATGACAACATCCTTCCAGCTGCCAAAAGATATCTTTATCTTTATAGACGTGTCCTTCATTTGAACTCTAGCCTAAGCACAAAATGTAAAGAATAATAAAAGAGACCTTGTGGGTACCAACCACATCTTGTATTTCCTGAAGCTAGCAAACTTATTTTCATTTGAAAGGGAAGCTTATGTTATAATTGGGATTTTTACATTTTCAAATGAAGTACAGACCTCTTTATAGTGTGCTTCACTGCCTGCATGCTAATGCATTTTGAGAATGGTTTCATATAACATGCTGGAGTGAAGTCTCCTGAAAAACATGCTAACATCACCAAAAGATTAGACATTTTATAACAGCAGAACCAAGCAATGTTATAAGGAAACAAAGAAGAAAAATGTCAGCTAAAGCATGCCTGACACTTCAGTACCATTCCATTTTCTCCTTTATTAGCTACTAAAATTGGTATCAATTACAAACGATCATACTTGATGCACACATAACTAATCTTACTAACTGCAGATTATATCTTAAGAAAAGTACTAAATAACATTTTTGAACTGCAAACCTCTACTTTACAAAGTGCTCTTAAGGATTAAAAAAAACGCTGTATTTTAAGCTGAGGTACTTGTCAGCCATAGATAGAGTGGAAAAGATACTTATGTTAAAGATTTCCACTCAGATTTCTCAGTTTTTTCCACTCTCTCACCTTCGTGTTTTCAAGAAGGAAGAAAAAGCTATTATATTACATATGAACAGCAAGATTTTACCTGTTGCATTTTGAAGCTTAGAAACTAAACTATCAAACCTTCCCCTTGGTGTCAGGGCAGTCAAAGGTTCCTTACCCAAAAAGCCCCAACTCAACCAGCAAGAACTAGAGTCTTAGTGGCACATTTTATGTAATAAACTTCAAGAATGCTAAAACAAGATACTAACAGTGCACCTGTAAAATAAAAAAAAGGATAGCCTGAAAGGGACTTCACTACTCAGTTTTCTTCTCAGCAGGGCTTGCTGAAGTATCTAAGACTGATTTCTACACTTCTTATGCCAGGACAAATGAAATTTCGTCCAGAAGTAACTGAAACTTCACTAACCTGCAATCTTAGTAAGAGATACTTCTTCCTTTTATTTTTTCATTGTAAGATATGTGGATTCTTTTGTTTACAGCTTGAAGCTGAAGTTCATTTATTGCTCAGAAATACCAGAAGATCATAGAGCTCTTAAGTTTCATGTAGTCATGCACTGCTACTACAACCATACATCTACCTGAAGCACCAATACCATAAACTTCTTCAACAACTATTCACATATAACAACATGGCATTCTTAATAAACATGCTTTCTCATGCACTTTGACAGTATCAGTTACTTTCTCCATCAGGAAATCCACATTTCAAAATGTGTACGTAATCATTCATGAAAGTACCAATTTATTTTCGAGATCAGCAAGATTTACTGCCCCCTCCAAGTCAATATTGAGATGTATTGACCTGAAGCAAGCAAGCATTCACCCTGATACTAGCAGCAACACAAACCTAGTTGTGGAAAACCCAAACAGTGAGTGCAATAAGGTTAACATCGCTTATCTGGGACATAGTGAACAAAGGAGATTTTTAAAAAAGACAATAAAACCTCACTGTTTAGCCTCACTGTCTTGATCATTACCACAGCAACCCAGTTTACAGTTCTGTACATTCTGAGAAAACAAGCTAGTCCCCCTACACTTACACAAGCAAATATGCATATAACCATTTTAGTTAAATTATCACTTGAAAGACAAAAAAACTGTAAACAGATGTAATTCCTTATAACAACAGCACCCATAATTTGAACTTTCAATGCTGGCAGTAGTTCTAGCTGTTCAGCAGCTCAGACTAACATGCATGACAGGATTTAATGGCAAAGGTCTGGGAAAAAGGTAGTCAAAACAATGGAGAAGTATTCATGAAGGCCCTTGGGTGTGAGCTGAAAGATAGAAGATGCATGTACTTCTGCAGCACATAAATCAGAGTCAATAAGCTGTAAAGGGTCACAGTCTTAAAAGGACAAGATCTTACGATATTTATTTGTATTCCTCAAAGTTCATGTTGGAGGTAAAGGCACTTACTTGTAAAGATAATATTCAGCTTGATCCACTTCCTCTCGGGAAGAAATGTTGTCAACAAACTGGTTAAAAAATAAGAAATAAAAGCTTACAAGGGGGCACTTATCTAGCATATTAGAAGAAAATGTCACTTGGATAAACACAACACATTTGTTCTGCATATTTAGGTATCTGACAATAATTGAGATCTTCAAGTCTTCAGTTGCTCCTAGTCATGTTCCTTCTAGGCTGCAGAACATAAAATCCTCCTAAATTCAGCCAACTCTCCCCAAGCTATATGCAGGGCCACGTATCTGAAAACATGGAGACAATCTGAATAACATGTCCCTACAGCAGAGTATGCACTATTTTGATTGCTTTTCTCTCCATTTTCTTCACTTAATCCCTAGAGCATTTCTAACTTTTTTCCAATTTTCAATGAGTCTCAACATTCCTTCGTTCTCTTTCTAAAACGCTTTCTTTTCCCCTTTGCCTTTTTTGTACACTATAATTTCTGAAGGACAATGGCATCTTTTATTTTATCATACATACAAATAACGGTAAGAAAAAGAAATCAACCTCCAAGCTGCAAAGTACAACTTACCTCCCACTTTCAACTTCATAAAATTCCCAGTGCTATCAACTACTTAAACTAAAGCAAGGCTTTAAATCAGACTTTATATGGTAACAGTGAACCTTCTTTTTCTATCTGTTCAACATGAGCATAAAGTTACACAATGCCTTTAGCTCAGAATGCACAAACAGAAAAACAGTTTAAGCTGACTGGTACTTGTTCTTCGCTTTCTTAACTTTCCTTGTGCATGTGTACATGTAAATCTCATCTCTGAGTGTGGCAGCAGCATGACTGTGTACTCTATGTACATTTGAGAAAATCAGAATTACACATGAGATCCAGGTATTAGAAAGCGAGACTGTTTGAAAATCTGAGAATGTCTTTTATCTAGTGCAGAAGTCAGCCCAAAGCAGAAACATGAGGACAGAAAGGAAATCTGATTGAACAATAAGAAAGGAGAACACCCATTTCCTCTAAGGATTAGTTTCAAAGCCAATAATCAAGGATGTTCAGTAACTGCACAAACTGTCCTGTGACTCCATGGTTAGCAAGTGCTAATGATTCTAATTAGCATTAGCATACCAGTATGCTGTTACCACGTTGGTGATTCAGTATGAAGGCAGTGTGCTAACATACTGCATTCCCTTAGCAGGTTGAGTTATTATAAAGTACCTGAAAGGACATTAAAGCTCTCACTAACAAAGACAGAAAACACAGGAAGGGAGAACACATCTATTAAGAAAAAATGTAGCCCACTAAGTGAAGCCCAACTTTGCTGAGAAATGTTCTATTTTGAAGACTCAACAGTCCAGGTGCTAACTAATGAGCACAAAGAAACAACAGAGGAGTCTTATGCAGCAATTTAACAGCGTAACAAGACATTTATGATTCCACAGCACCCAGCAGAAGTGATATCATTTATATCCTCTGAGCTCAAATGATTCCGTAAGCATTCTATTATCATTTCCATCACATCGTGACTGGAATTTATTTATTTTCTTACCCGGGCTATCGTCAAAGAGCTGACAGGGAGCTTTCTTTCATAGGTTCTGTCCATTAAGCTGGCTAATTCAGCTAGAGAAAAAAAAGAACAGTATGTTTAATCAACTGATATTACAGAAAAACTTCCAGAGTTATCATGTAACATGGAACAACTGGGGATGTTCAGCCTGGAGAAGGCTCCAAGGTGACCTGATAGAGACCTTTCAATGTCTAAAGGGGAGCGACAGAAAAGAAAGGAACAGATTCTTCAGCAGAATCTGTTGTGACACAAGAAGGGGAAATGTTTTCAAGCTTAAAGATGTTGGAGATTTATACTAGATATAAGGAAAAAGTCTTTTAAAATGAGGGTAGTGAGGTGGAACAGGCTGCTGAGAGATGTGGTTAGTGCCTTATCCCTGGAGACGTTCAAGGCAGTGTTGGATCAGGTCCTGAGCAACCTGGTCTTGCTGTGCATGCCCCTGCTCATTGTGAGGGAGTTGGACTAGATGCCTTTTAAAGGTCCCTTCCAACTCTAAGGATTCTATCATTCTATGAATCTAACCCGAGTCTATGAAATTAAATTGATTCCTTATTAAAATCTCATTTTGAAGTTGTATGAAAATAATAGTTATTTTTAAATACTCCAACAGGAAATAATTTGTGGAAAGGTTCTCAACCTTATAATGTCTTGGATAACATAACTAATATAATTCTAAAAAGCCTAAGTGAATGTCCTGATAATTCATGCTTGCTTTCAAGCTTCACATATGCTGGACAATGCCTTTGGTGTTTGTCCTTTCTTCTTTGATGAAACAAAGGAACACAAAAACAAGCTTCACCATACTCATACACCCTACAGCAAGAAACAGCAGGTTGGAAGAAATTCTGTTAATGAAACTGGGCACTGGGCCAGTGCCTCATTAACTTAATAGCATTTTGCTTCAGCAGTCACCTAACAGTATTAAATTGACCATAGAGGAATTTTAAGCTTTTGAGTGTTGGACAGGTAGATTAACAACAAACTTCATGAATTTAATCCGTAGTTTTAGTTTAGTAAAATTACCAGAAACTGATGACTCAGAGATCAAAGTGTTTAGTGTCAGCTGTTAGTGTTAGTGTCAGCATTCTTTTCCTAGACAAGAACTGATGATTTCAATCTATAATATTTAAGGACTTCAACCATACTCTTTTCTTTCAGTTTTCCATGTGCAGGTATCCAATATATTATCTGTAACACTAGCACCTCCTTTTCTCCTTTGCACTCTACAGCTTCTGGATCAGCCCCATTGGCTGCACTGCAAGAGGTCATGGCTTGGCTTGTTTTACAATTCATGTTCCAAAAAGGTCATCTGACCTCAACACCTGAGGTGAGCACCAAATCAGACATGGCTAAGCCATTTATTCTGGCAATACTGGCAAGGACAGAAAGCAGCACTGTACCAGTAATCATAGAAGTGATTTAAAATTGCTCTTGTACCTCAGATAACACTGATAGGTATACAGTTCTAACACTACAAATTGTATTCAATGCTACTTTGACCTTAAAGCTACTGTCTAATTACAAGGTGCATGCGAATACTTTTTGCTACCATAAAATGAAGAGTCCTGGTTAGCTCTTAAGTTTGGATAATGCTGCTGTCTGCTGCATGCCAGTATTTTGTATTTATGTAACACCTTCCTTTCTGAGGCACTTGAAGGTGTTCTCAGAAACACCAAAAGATCAGCTTTGACTAGCAGTTTACCTCCAACTAAGAGAAAGTGAGCATTTCATCACCATGAAATGAAAGGTAAACTGAAAGCAAAGGTGACAAGGCAAGGACCAGCTCTTGCAAAATATAACAAGGTATGCTGAAATGACGTAGGCCACCAAAACCAGGCTAGACCACAAAGCCACTAAGAGAGCAGATCAACTTTTAGATGGTAAAGAGTTTTCTGTGGGAATATCCTTACAGAAAGTATCTGTATTTCACTTTGCATTTTCCGTCTCTCCAGCACTCAGGAAGGAGCACTCCAAGGGCATCTCTAGCAGTGACAGAAACAAGAGAAGAGAAATTCTGCAGCCAGGTCAACATGACAGGAAATGGCTAGGTTCACAACTAAGCATACCAAGCCAACTGTCAGCCAACATTCATCATCTGTGTTTTCTGACAGCTGAAGAGTACTCACCCAGAAATCTCCTGTACTTGATCATGAAGCAAAAGGGATCTGACACAGACACCTGCACAGGTTGTGGCATAATTATCTACTCCAAAGCAAACACCTCACTGAAAGCTGGAAGGTGATACCTAAGACCACTGTAAGCCATACTCAGCTACTGAGTCTAGCATTTATCTTATCCAGGAGCTCATGAAGACAAAAAGCGTACTTTATTAAACATGAAGTATGTAAGGAAAATGTAATTCCAATGAATACAATGCCATGAGTACAAGACCTCAAGACAGTCAGAAATTTATGCATACATCTAGACTGGCAGAGTTCACACACAGAATTTTAATTACTGACCGTTTATACTGTCTACAAAGACAGAATACTCCATGAAAACTTCAGCATGGAAAGCAACATGAAGTGATGATTTATCAGCTCCAGTGTAAGGGTCACAATAAAACAGGAGTTAATTAAATATGAGGAATAGGAAACAAACCAAGTTAATTGGAAATCAGTTTGTTTCAAGAAAAATTGTAGTTTCTGGTACGGTTTCTAGATATGAATAATTAGCAGTAAGTAATTCCTTCTTAGTTTGTTTTTCTGAACAGTGCCTAAGAGCAGACTTCTCTCTCAGAGTTGGATTTGAAGTAATTCAGCTATCTTTTTTTGAACCAAGCTTACTTTTGAAGTTCCTACCATTTAATCAAGATTAAAGTTTGCTCTCAAGTTAAAAATGTTCTGACAGAAGTGTTAGAATGTGAATGTCCCATTCTCCTACTAAAGTTTGTGGTGAAACCTGAACAACGCTGGTGTAGAAACTAAGCAAATATTTTAATGGCAAAAGCAAAATTCTGTGTATATGGTGACAGACAGACATTGCAAATGCTTTCACACTGTATACCTGCTAGTCGTTATTAGAGAAGACAGCAGTACAAACAGTATACACTGTCTGCCTAAAAATTTCCACAACATAAACTTCTGCATAATTTTAATTCCTCTAAAGATATACTTTTGCATACTGCAGTACCTCATGAATTTAAGCAAACTAATAAAACAAACCATAATTCTGAGCTACAGTCACAAATTTAGGACACAATTTCACAGCTGATTTCATGTTCTGAGATTTCTTGTTCACCTTTATTTCACCTACTCATAGAAATTCAATTTCTTGTTGCCTATAGGGGTGATCCAAGATAACCATTAGGAAAATATTGTCCCTCACCTACCAAGTCACTATTTATGACATCTAATACCTGTTTGGGGGCCTAAACAAATAAAGTAAAAATCAATATAGTTTCAGTTTGACTCCAATTTCTACCTAAACATGGAATGTGGATGCCCTACAAGTAGCCCGCTTGGCTACTATGTAAGGTCACAGAACATGAAATAACCTTAACTCTTTGAAGTGGTCCAGGACAGGTCGAAAACCCAGTGATGGGACAGCAACTTAAAAGCTCATGCGATTGAGATTTGAATTTTTTCCAGAAAGAAAAACATGAAGTAAGGTTGGAGTGAGTACAAGCTTATGTTTAACGTTTCTCAATTTACCCACATTCCTAGCAGCTTCTGGAAAGAACTGTGGCCTTGTACCAAAGAATGTTTCAATTGGGAATCAAGGAAGTTTGCAAAAGGAAGCACTGCCACCTGGTGTTTTGGATAAGCCGTTTCAGGCATCAGAAGGCTTTTTTTTATTCTTTTAATTTCAACAGAAAAACACTGTTTTGGTTGACAGTAAAGAGTTTCAAGGCACTACTGAATCCAGGCTTATATTCATTAGCACCCACCAGCTGTTCTGGTCCACAAAGCATAAAGCACTGACAAACCAGTTCATCTCTTTACAGGCAAACAACAGAAATAAATTAGTGCACAAAAAATCATAATTTTCTCTGTCCTCCTGACTGAGAAATGACCTCAAATTTTACCTCCTGATTCTTCTTTCAGATTGATGATTTGTGTTACAGGTAACAAATATAGTTCAAGTGACATGGAAAATAGAAGGCAAAGATTATGCATTAAGGAGGTCTCCATAACTGTTTCACTTACAGTACAAAATAATTCTACCCCTATAAAATAATGTATATGCATCTGTAGAATAGAAAAACATTTTCCACGATGGCTGACAAGCAAAATAATCACCAATAAGATGGTGGCAAGTCATCTGAAATTTACCTCAAAAGAAAAATCTAAAACTTCAACATGATATGTATTTTTCAATTATCAAGAAAATACTCATGATAAGCATTTTTTAAGGGGACTGTCTTTTAATACTTACAGAATGAGTCTCTTTTGCAATGCATTAAAACTAAAACATTAGTTGTAATCAGAAGTAGTCGTCACATATTTCAGACAAAAATGTCACATTCATAAATAGTCTGAATTTTGTGGGCAAAAAAATTAAACAGCTTGCAGAAACCAAATATTGTGTAAATGGGCAAATCCTGACCATTTTTTTCAGCTTCACAGCTTTGAGTAAAACATAAGACATTGATAATGTCAGGCAGATTTCCACACAGAACCACTGAACCATTTTGGCCCACTATTTTTATTGTTCATATGTGGTTTAAAATTATTTCAGGTGCAATTAAAATAGCCAATGTGGTGGAAAAATAAATAAACGCTTCTCACCCAGGTTATGCTCCTCTTTTCGTCTCTTTTCCCATTTTGAGCTGTCCACATATGCTGCAGAAAGAAGAGATCTTCGACCTTAAAAAAAAGTCACAATGTAAGCTGGGTTGACTATGTCTAAGGAAGCATATAAACTTTTCATCAAGTATCTTCATTCTGTCACATTTACTGAATCAAATGCACTAAACTATCTGTATGACACAGTTGTTAGCAGCAGAAGCTATCAAAACAGCCTGGATTCCCTGTAACTGGAAAAGCCATTACCTTGCTATTTTTAAAACTGAAGAGTTTCCACCTAAAAGATTTTTCCAGCACACAACAGTTTTTCCCCAAACTGAACTGTGTATTTAAGAATATAAGAGATTTGTAAAGGTGGGGAAAGAACAAACAATAAAGGATGTCTTATTTGTGCTCATGGGCTCTTTCATCAGATGTTAGAACTTAGCTAGATGTAGACATAAGTGGTGAATATGCACAGAAAGGCTTCTTTGTTGTTGGCTTTTATTTTTTTCACCCTCATGGATTTGTCTCACTGGAAGTCAAAGCTGAACATTCACATATGAAGCACTACACATTTGATCAACTCTTCTGTTTGCAGCTCCTGTGATCCACAGGGTGCCCAAACTTTCTTCCAGATACTATTCATATCTTCAAAATTTTCATAAGCAAACTTTCTGAAGCAAAATAAATGCTTTCAATGGAGGAGCATGGGCCATGTTCGTGCACCACTGACAGATGGTAAGGTCCTGAAGATGCACGACGGACAGAACTGGCTAAAGGAAGGTAAAGAAATAACCGCAGACATTTGCAGAAAGGAGCCCATAGAATTACCCAACGCTATGACGTTCAGTTCCTTCAAACGGGTAATCGGATTTTTTTTTTTTTAATCAAAGACAGCCTGGACTGCACTTCAGTCACCTCAACCATGTGACAGGTTCCGCAGGGCGCTGCCCAGCTCAGGCCCCGTGTCCCACAGCGGCAATCGCAAGCTCGGAGCTGCCAGGACGGCGAAGTACGGCTCTCTCAGTCTCGCACTCTCAAAGCTGCCCCAGTCCCGGTGTCGGAGCGAGTGCCTCCGCGCTAAGCCCGTCCCCACCCCGTTCCCCGCAAGACGTCGGCGCCCACAGAGGCCCGGCCCGACAGGCACGGCCCCACGCCGTACCGCACGGCCCCGCCGCGGACCACTGACCTGCCCTGGCGCCGAGGGCCTTCCCGCCCCGCAGCGCGCCTCGCACGAGCACGGAGGCAGCCATGGCGCCGAGGGAGGAGGCGGTGGGGAATGGGCAGGCCCGGCAGCGCTCCGCCCCCGGCAGGCCGGGCGAAAGATGGCGGCAGTGCTCTCCGGCCGATCGCAGCGGGTGATGCGGGTGGCGGTGCGGCGCTCTCCGGTTTGCCTGCCCATCCCAGGCTGCTGGGGATGCGCGGCCTCAGGTAAGTGCGCAGCGCCGTGGCACTCACTGGGGTGGGAGAGGAGGGCGGGTGGAGTACTGGAGGACGGGTGGAGTACTGTAGTTCCCAGCATGCGTGGCGGGTGCTGCCAGCCGTCTGCGTGTCGGGAGTTGTAGTCCCGTCGCGCCTGGCGGTGGATTTTTGGGGGGGGGAGGTGTATTTCAGGAGGCTGAGTTGAAGAACGGTAAAGCTCTGCTGCTCAGAGCTTCTCGCAGGGCTGCCTGTCCGCTCCCTGAGAAGCACGGGCCGCGGGTGAAGGCGCCGTGGGGCGCCCCACGAGGCGGTGCAGTCTGGGTAACCGCGGCCTGTTTGGCCCGCTGGAAATCTTCCCATTAAATTTCGGGGGTAAGCGTGCTGCTTTGTGGGTTCTTAGCAAGTACACTGGTTACGTGCCTCACGCAGAAAGCAAGTGTTGCTGTTTGTGTGGCTTGCAGCATCTTCTGGGCAGATACAAAGTGTAACCTCCCTGAGATCAGTACTTGCTCCCACCCCCTCTGATTAAGAGCCGTTCTTTTCACAAGGTTGGAGAGCAGATTATGACAATGTGAGCTGCTTGCAGCAAATAGGAATCCACTGCTGGAGAACTGGCTTTGTGACAGCAAACACTTGACAAATGGCATTTCCATGACACCTTTTCTAGGCATCTTACGGAGCCAAACAGCTTACGTTGGAACCCAGAGATAGCTTTCAGATTCTGAATTTGTATTTGTCTTCCTCTGGTGTCTGCCTGTGCCAGAGCTTCACTGGGTCTCTTGAGTATTACTACAATCCAAATTATAACCTTTGTATGTTCATCTTTTGTCTTCTCACAGTAACTGGGGCAGCCAGCGTCAGGTGTACTGTGGTTATGATGGCAGCTGTACTGCCAAGGAGTTCTCAGTGTCAGAGAGATGGCATGGCAGACCCTTACAAAAGCACACCAGCAGGGTTCTTCTGCAGAATGCACTTGTATCTTAGCTAGGCAAGAGAGGAACATCTGTAGCTTTTATTTTGCACATCCAATAAATATATGCCTTTTTATCCTTGTATGTATTAATACTGGAAAGCTGTGATGTATTGATTGCTGGGTTGGTTTGTTTGTTTACTCAGTGATGTGAGGAATTGCAGTTCTTGTTGTCTAAACTAAAAACACTAAAAAAATGTTGCGCTGCCAGTAGTTTGGTATCATTAACAGCTGTAAATTATAAGTGTGAAGTTCTGTAATATTAAAGCAGTTGGTAGAATGTAAATCTCAAATTTCTGTTTCTTATTGCAGGGAAGCGGTATTTGCTAACAGAAGAAAATATGAAGTTAGAAGAATTTCAGCAGGCAAAAGCGGCAATTAGAAATGAATTTCATGGCAATAAAGGTATTTGTTTCCTTGATAATCACCATTTGTAATTTTAATGTGTGTACTGGAAAGAAGACAGTCGAAGCCTTTGTAGACAGAAAATTAACCACGTTGAAAGGCATCAGTTTGTATCTTCCTCTTGCAAATTGCAGCTAAAAATATCAGAGCTGAAGTTTTGAAGAATGACATTAGTTATGCCATTTTGAAAAATGTACAGGAGCGCTAAAGTGTGCAAGGAGTTTACAAAAGGACCTGAAGTGTTTGTGTCCTTGCATTTTCAATTCCATCGTGTAGTCTGATGTAAAGTACTGTTTCAGTCTACAAATTGTGCTTCAAATAAGTATTCAGCAGAGAAGGTTAATACTAAGCCTGGTAGCTACTTAACAGTCCAGAGCAGGCCTATGCCACTAATTGATTTAATTTGATCTGTAAATTTACTGAGTTCATTCTCTTAGCTTTTTTTTTTTTTGTTTTGCCTTATAAAATTTCTCAGTTTTATACCTGATTTTAGATAATGTCTGTAAACTCTGAATATGAAAAACAAGTTTTGGTTCCCTAAATCTACCAAAGAGGAAGATCGGTGTATTTTTTCGCTGATGAAGGCCTTGTCATGCCAGTTTAAAGTATGTATACGTTGTATACTTCAGAGAGGATAAATGTAAACATAAATCTATCCTTAAAATCAACATAAATCTATCCTTAAAATCTATCTCTGGCACCTTTTCCACCATATGTAGGTATTTGGTGATACCAAACACTAAACTTTGATAGTTCTTCCAAATACTGCAGTTTGGGTTTTTTGGTTTTTTTTAAATGACAAGGAAAGGACATATATCAAATTTAATTTTATATAAGCCAGTCATCTGAAAGAGAGTTGACTGAAATCAAAATAATAATTTTTCTATACTAAGTAATAGCGAAGTTTGAATCAGACATCGATAAATCATGATGTCATTTTTTTGCTGTGATTGACATACTCATATTGGACATGGTTCATACTGTTGCTATGTAGAAGCCACATGTTTGGGTTTTCATATCACAGTTCACCTTTTTGTTATTATACAAGTTGTAACCTGAGGTAACATGGATTAAAACAGTCTACTAAACATATATTTGTATGTATGTGCACATGTATATGTACTTGGTATTTAGGCTAGCAACTGAGAGATGAAAAGAAGTAAATAAGGCTTGTAATAAACTTCCATTTATAAGTGGAAAATGCAGTAAGAATTTTTGTTACACAAAATATGTAAGAACTACTATTTATTTTAGTTAATTATGCTACTGTACGTATAATTGTATATTAGCTATACTAGTAACTGTAACAGCTAAACAATTAACTACAATAGTTTAAATAGCTGTTATATCTTTACAAATACAGTTCAGATCGCAGGTATTTTTAAATTTCACTGCATCTTTAAACCCATATCAAATATGTATATACCTACTTCTATGTGTATGCTTTTCTCACTATGCAGGACTCATCCCAGCATCTAAGACTTGCACTTACATGTAGCAACATCTATATCACATCCAATAGTTGAATATGTTGTTCTCTGGGGTGCCCACTTTGCCACACTTGTGGAGTGCTTCTAGCTTAGAAGCAGCAGTAGCCCAGGAGCTGCTACATAAGTTTCCTTCTCTGTCCATGAGGGTGTGCAGCACCAGCAGGGTAAGGGGGCAGCCAGGTGATGTGTGTATGTGTCTCAAACACAGCATTAAAATTAGCAGCTGAAGGACTGGTCTTTGTTTTTGCTTTGTCATATTAAAAAAAAAAGTCCTGGATAGAGAACTGTCAAGGAAAAGGAAAGAAACACTAAGTTTAAGGCTATATATAAATATATATGTATGTATATATAACCTCCATATGTGTATTGTGTAGTAAACTCTCTTTGCATCAATTATCAAGGAGTTTAAATTAGTGATGTTTATCTATATACAACAGTGCTGAGTAGGAGTTCTTAGGATAGTTTGAATGCTGTTTTTTAAGACTCTTGTAGTATGTAAATGTCACTTTGAAAACATCCTTCCTCTTTGAATTTTTTTTGTATTATCTCATGCATTACATACCATACTTAATGGAACCAAGTTCACTATAACCATCTACTCAGTTTTCCTGAGTCTGTTCTGACTGTGGGGATGCCCCAGCATGCTACTCTTTGTGGAAATGTTTCACTTTTTTATTGATGGGGAAAAAAAGGTTTTTCTGTGTTTCAAGTAGCAGGCATGCAACACAAATAATGGAATTATCTATAGACTGCTCTTACAATGTGCTTCATTTTCAGATCCGTATTTCAAAAATATGAAAGAAAAATTAAAGGAAAATAGAATGATTCTCAAAAATGAATTAAAAATTTTACTGCACTTATGTCAGACTACTTCTGATGTGGAACTAGCCAAAAAAGTAATTTACAGGTACTTGTAACAATCCAGGTAACATTGTTTTCTCCCTTTATTTTACACTTCTATTATTAGATCTACTGAAGTGATGTCTGCAGGTGACGGTTTGCCTGAATTCAGGGACAGTTTGCACGCTTAGTTTGGTGAAGACTGCATTTTCATTTACTTTGCATTTTCCAACCCTTCAGAGACTCTCAGATCAAAGGAGAGTCAAGATATGGGAATGAACTGGTGCCCTGCTGTGTGTAGAATCAAAAGTGAGCCACACAGCCTTCACTTTTCAGCTGGGAGATACTGATGTGCTTAGAGGCATCTTCCAGCTAAGACATACCTGCTTATTAACTGGAAACATTAGTGGCAGGTCAGGAGGTTTTGTGAATGAAATCCTTCTGAGCAATTACATACAGAATTTTTGGGAAGAAAAAAAAATTAGCAAAACATATATTTTTAGTGTGGGTTAGAAAAAGTTTGAATACCTCAGCAGGTATCACTGCTAAAATGGACCAATGCAATTTCTTGTGCAATATATGATCTGTGAATAGGTGGTAAAGTAGCTGTCAATTCTGGTGAAGGGGGTGCATTCTATAACGAATCAGATATTAATGTCTTTACCATAAATAGAATATTTTACATATTGCTAGTTTGCTTTGTTAGTTCAGTCAAAATTACATTTTTCTATAAAATGTCTCTTCAGTTAATCTGAATTCCAGCACATGCAGATAGAAAAGCGGTTCCTCTGTCATTGTACATGCAGGTTGTGCTGCCTATTTAAAGCTGTTTCCCCTTGGCAAATTCTATGTGTTGTGTGATTAACTCTTTTGAGTCTTTCTGATAGGTACCATGAACAGAATGGGATCACAGACTTACATGGTTTTAAATTTGGGCCCCTCTTTATGAGACTGTGTTATGAGCTAGACCTTGAAACACCTGCAGTAGAACTTATCAAAGATCAGGTAATTTCCTTTAAATATATTTCCGTAATATCAGTGGTACATATTACTTCACTACAGGTGATTGCCGTGCCTTGCATGAGATAGACATCTTTTCTATTGCAACTGATACACATCATACTTAAAGTTTCTAAGGTTGCTGTTCTTCATGTAGTGTTTGTTTTAAAAAAAATTGAGTTAAACAGCATTTAAAAGTAAATGTTAATTTGACTGACTTTTTTATTATTGCACTTCTGTATAATTGCATAATTACAATAAAGAGTTATCAATTCAAGGATAATTCCTCAAAATAGCACTGATGTGTATTTTCCTGCCTCCTCTGTTTCCTGTATCCATCCTGTATAGATAATTCTTGGAAGTGAGCGCTTCTGAATTTTTCTGTAGCAGTTTTCTTAAATTCTTTAGATTGTTTACATCAGCAGATATACTTTGCTACTCTGTACTTCAGACTCCCTCCAAAGTGCTGAGAAAAATCAAGGAGAACATCTCTAAAGTGCTGTGTGCACTATCATGAAAAATATTGATTGTACTCAGTATCTAATAGATGTACATGATTCTGTGCAATAATATTCTGTTTTGAAAACTCCTGAGGGGCGGTGGAAAGTCAGCTCTATGTTAATTAATCAAAGTATGGGATATACCTAGTAAAAATTGGAAGTATTGCTTGGCCTACTGTTCTTAAATTAGGAACAGTATAAAGTATATGAGGGTGTTATTTGGTTATGGTTGAGTTCTGTCACTAGGATAAGTCCTGTAGTACTTACAGAACTTAGTAACTGATGGATGGTAATGTACTGTACCACTTCTTCAAACCCTGCTTCAGAAATTATCTTAATGTCTTTGACATTTAATCTGTCTATTCAGATTGTCATAACATGCAAAGACTGCTGTGGAATGTAAAACATACTTACTCTTTTTTTTCTGCTGCTATGCCTGTCATGACCTAAGTCCTAGTGTGGATCTATTCAGCATTTGATACTGTGATTATCAGAAAATTCTTTCATATGAGTTGTGCATTACCTCAAAGATACTGTTAATCAGCTGCAGCTGCATATCTGCTAAGCTTTTGGAGTAGCAATTAGTCAGACTTCTGCTTGTACTAACTTAAAGGTCACAATCTGTCACTGAAAAAAACAGAAGTAGGAATGTCTTTTAAATATCTGTAATTTTTAAGTGTGCTCTTGACTGTAGTGAGACTCCACTGTTTTAGAGGTTACATGACTGAGGAGTCAGGGAGTCTAAATAATTGAATACTGAACTTCTAAAAATGGGGCTCATTCCAATGGGAAGTCCTAATAAATACTCTGCACAATAATAATGCTCAGTCATCCTAACCTTCTTTAAAGTTTGCTCTATTTGTATGTTTTTCTACAGAATTTGCATGGTTTTTTCTCAGAAAGTACATCATTCCATATCTTGATGACTATGTTGTTTAAAAAGGGTCGTTACAAAAGTAAGTACTGAGTTACTAATGGAAAAGCACTTAGAATAACATGCTTCTCTCCATGAGTGTGTATATGAATACCGATTGGCCTTATGAGTATGAAATACTGACAGGGTTTTAGAAGACCAAACATCATATAAATCAGTATAGATGCAAAGTAGTTGTACTGTATTGTATAATAAAAATGGAAGGCTTTATCTGTTTCATACTTGGGATGGCATTCTTACCATCTTGTAGTTGTATGGAATTGTGATCAGTACTTTTCTTTTAAGTGTCCTCTAAAGACTTATCTTCTCTCTGTGTTGTAATTTTGTGTATCAATTTGGGTTCATTTTATTTTATTTGTGAAATATGTGTATGTTTCCCTATTCTGTTTGTTTTATATGTTTTTTGGAACAGTAAGTTCTCCAACAGTTTTCTGGCAGTTCATTTCGTAGAATCACCAAGGTTGGAAAAGGCTTACAAGATCATCCAGTTCAACCATCCACCTATTAGCAATATTTCTGTACCCCTCAGTACAGCATTAAGTGTTTCTTATACCCTCCAGGAATGGTAATTCTACTACCCTTCTGGGCAGCCCATTCCAGCACTTAACTACTTTTACAGAGAAGTTTTTTTTTTCGAATGTTTAACCTTAATCTCCCCTGGTGCAACTTGAGGCTATTTCTTCTAGTCCTATTGCTAGTTACACATGAGAGGAGGCAGACAGCCAGCTCACCACAACCTCCCCTCAGGTAGTTATAAAGTTCAGTGAGGTCTCTTCTGAGCCTTCTCTTCAAAGGAAATAATCCCAGTTCCCTCAAGCTACTTCTCAAAAGGTTTGTGCACCTGACCCCTCACCAGCTTCACTGCCCTTCTCTGGACACACTACAGGACCTCAATTTCTTTTATATGTTGAAAGGCCCATAATTGAATGCTGTACTCAAGGTGTGTTCTCACCAGTGCCAAGTATGGAATTATATTCACAGCTGGCAACACTTTTTGATACAAGCCAGGATGCCCTTGGCCTTTTTGCACCTGGATACACTCCTGGCTCATATTCAGATAGAAAAGCTGAGCATTGGCCAACACCTTTTGGTCTATTTCTTCTTCAGCCACTCTGCACCGTGCCTGTAGTGTTCTCAGAGTTGTTGTGGCCAAAATGCAGGACCTGGCATTTGGTGTTCATTGAATGTCATCCTGCTGGCCTCAACTCAGTTATCTATCCTATTCAGATCCTTCTGCAGAGCCTTCCTGGTCCCAGGCAGGTTGACACTTCCTCCCAACTCAGTGTCATCTGCAAACTTACTCAAGGTGCACTAAATGCCGTCATCCAGGTCATCGATATAGATATTGAAGAGGACTGGCCCCGTTACTGACTCCTGGGGAATGTCACTTGTGACTATTTGCCAGCTGGATGTGACTCCATTCACCACCATACTCTGGGCCCAGCTATCCAGCCAATTATGTGCCCAGCAAAGAGTGTACTTGTCCAAGCTACAGGCTGCCAGCTTCTGCAAGAGAATACTGTGGGAGACAGTGTCAAAGGTTTTGGTGAAGTCTAAGTAAACTATGTCAGCAGCCTTTCCTTCATCCATCAGGCAGGTCACTCAATCATAGAAGGAGATCAGGTTGGTCAAACAGGATCTGCCTTTTGTGAGCCTATGCTAGCTGGGCCTGATCACCCCAGTTGTTCTGCGTATGCTGTGTGATCTCCCTCAAGGTGATTTATTGGCTGACATGATCTACTGACAGGCCTGTAGTTCCCCAGATCCTCCTTACAACCCTTTTTGTAGATGGGAGTCACACTGGCAAGCCTCCAGTCCTCTTGGTTCTCTCTGTTTGACCAAGAGTGATGAGAGGTGATGGAAAGCAGCTTGGCTATCACCTCCACCAGCACCCTTGGCACCCTCAGGTGAATCCCATCCAAGCTTCCTGTTCATCCATGATAGTCTTCTTTTCCATCAGCTCATCTTGTGGCGCAGGAGGACAGCCTGGTCCTGAACATTTAAGATTTCCTTCTTGAGGAGTGATCAGCCTTCTTTAGCCCCTTTACTCTTCAGGTCTGAATCCCAAGGGGTTGGAATATCAGCATCCTGAACAGTTCAGAGTCCACCTTCTGAAGTCCATGGTAGCAGTTTTGCTGCCCCATTTCCAAGAATTTTGTTATTCTGTCCAAGACAGCTCCCAGCCTCCTCAGCTCCCACCAGTCCTCTGTGAACTGTATGTCTAGCAGGGCATATCCTCTACTAGTTTCTTCTTACCAGCTGCATCTGGAAGTTATCTTCTATACATTCTTGAAACTTCCTAGACTGCTTCTTCTGTTCTGTATTTTACTTCCAGCATATATCAGGAAAGTTGAAGTTCCCTGTGAGAACAAGGGCTGGTACTTGCACTTCTGCCAGCTGCTTGTAGTATGCCCCATCCATCTCTTCATCATGCTTAGCTGATCTATAACAGACGCCCACCAGCATGTCAGCCTTGTTGTTGGCTGTCCCCCTGATCCTTACCCATAGATTCAACCTTATCATTTGCAGCACCAAGCTTAACAACATCAAACATAGAGAGCCATACCACCCCCCCTCCTTTCTTACATATCCGTTCTACTCCATTCATAGGAGCGATTGTACCATGTTTCCATAATGGCAACTAAGTTTTGAGTAAACCTCTTCATGGTGAAAAAAACAAAATTCTAGTACTAGGCACTAGCTTCTCAGCCATGTATTTATGAGAAGGATTTTCTCACCTCTCGGTATTGTTCCCTGCTAATGAAGGTACAGAGGAAAATATGAACTGTACATCCACTCTGCACATTGACCAGCCCGGTCCCCAGAAGTGATTTTTGATAGTCCTCAGGCTTCTTTCAGTGACTTAATCACTGCCGACCTGAACTGTCAATGAAGGATAATAATCAGAGGGGCAAATCAGACTAGGAAGTTTCCTAGAAATATCTCTGACCCAAGCCTGAGGGAGGCAGCACACTTCCATATGGATAGGGTTTGGATGACATGAATGGCCCCTCCGTTCCTCTCAGAAAGGAGTCACCTATGACAGTCATATTTCTTTCCTTCTTGGTGGTGGCAGTCTTGAGGCATGAAGTCAACTGCTTCACCTTAGACAATCTTGTGGGTGTACCTCCCTTCTCATTTGTGTCAGAACAGAGAAAAGTACCCTTTTTCCTTTGTTAAGAAAACAGGCTGGAGCCTTCTCTTGGTTTGTCTTACTTAGTGTCCATACACAGAGTGGCTATTGCAGTATTTAAGGCAAGTGTATAAAATCACTGTTTGGCCTTTGGATATGACAAGGAATCATCTGATTTGATTGAAAAGAATATGGAATAAGTTTGTCAAGCAAATCGCTCTCTTTGGAATTTGTTGAATGTGCAGTACTTAAGACTTTCAAAGTTTGGAAAATCAACATTTGTCCTAAAGGCTGAGACTGAATAGTTGTTAAAGTAATTAGATCAGAGCCAGAACAGAGTGTTACAGTGTAATGAAGCATATGCTTTAGTGAGGAGCTTTTAGATAGCTTACTGAAAATGGTTGAAACTTTTGTTGTGATTTGTCTTCATTCTGGACTATTAGGAAGGAAGTGGCTTTGTTTTAAGTTTGTGTGAAAATAATAGAATAGTAAAGCCAGGTGCTAATGCAGATTGAAAGCCTCCTTTCTGGGAAACAGTATCTCACATACTTGTGATCCTGTTAAGGTTCTTAAAATGTATTTGTAAAAAGTTATTAGGTATCAGTTTGCATTCTGATTTTGAAGTAAAGTTCCCGAGTTCATAGCGTGCTGAGATTTTTTTCAAGTCATTGAACATATAGCATTAAATTTCTAAAACGAGTAATACTACTGTATTTTTGGCAGGTGCTTTGGAAGTCCTAGTAGAAATGAAAAAACAAGGAATACCTTTCAACAAGGAAACCTATTTACTGGCGTTTGCAATATGCTACAAACTGGTAAATATTTTCAGTTTATATTATGAACTAATTGAAATGCCTTCTCTATGTCTTCCTTTTTGGAATTCTGAAATTTACACGTGTTCCCAGTCATGATTTCACATCTAATGCAAGTATTTTATACATAATGAAGTCATAAATCACTTCATTTGTGATCTTTTATACATACGTATGGCTTCTTTTACCAACTAATGTCACAAAGCAAATCTCTGAGAGAATTAAAAGGACATTAGCATTAAGAAACAAATCTGATACAGCCTTTGATTAACTGTTAGCATTCTTCCTCTGGGATCTGTGTCAAGGTGTACAGCCACAATATTAGAGGTATAGTCTGGTTTATTTGGGAGACAGGATGCATGATATGTTCTGTTTGACAGATAACTCCCTCCGAGATAACTTCTCTTCCAAGTAATTTTTGGACCATTTTTACAATTGCATCCAAATTTGAAAGGATTAACATTCTCAAAGGTAATCTGTTCTTACATGCCAGCTGAGTAAAGAAAAGAAAGATAAATGAATGCTTCAGTGAGAGACAGGCTTCCCCTAGACCTTAATTGTATTTTTAGTTTGGAGAAAAACATGAAGGCAATAAGGAATTAGTAACAGTTTCCTTAGAGTAGCTTCCCATTTGTAGAAAAGCGAGTCCACCAGATATTTTTCTTTATATAGATCTCTCCAGATTTGAATCAATTCTGCAATTTGAAGTATTAACAAAGGCCCTTCCTAAACACTGTAGGACCTCTTTTTCAATTTCACTGTGCTTTTTGAAAGAGAAAGTAGCTGAAGAAAAACAATACTACTCTACAAAGCTTCCTCTTATTTCTCAGTTAGCCATACAACGAACTGAGCACATGTGTGATAAAAATGAGTCAGCCAAAAATGGTAACTCTTAAGTACTTTCTGAGGTGCTTTTGAAAGCCTCAGTTCTAATGAATTGCAGATACTTTTAGGTTGGGGAAATAGAGATAGCAATTTGGCTCTGCTGTTTGTAGGCTGGGGCAGTAGGTAGAGCTCAAAAAGAGCTGTAGAAAGTTTGCACTTAAAACCAAATAGAGATTTATGTTTATTTAGGGGTGCTTCCAGTTCTACCCAGAGAGTGCCTTTTTTAGGAAATACTCAATGTAGAGAGACAATGACACTATGCTACAAAAGTAGTTTATAAGCTTGTGTTTGCTTCTAGCATCTACCTAGACAATATTTATGGCTATAACATTATTTCTTGGTCTGCACTCTGTCCCTTCCACTCTCTGAAAAGTGCTGGTTTTCACTGAATCCTGTTGTGTTTCTCTGAGGTCTGCTGTAGATACAGTAGCTTTACATAATCTCTTAAAATACTAACATATTACTTTACATGGGCTGTTGCGTGAGGGCTTGAATCCTTAGCATATAAAAGAGGAAGATGTTTCTGAGACTTTTGCTTTTCTACTATCATCTCTGCCTCGGTTTTCAGCAGTGAATTTGGTATGTTGTTATTTAGAATCATAGAGTCATTAAGGCCGATAAAGACCTCTAAGATCATGTAGTCCAACCATTACCCCACTAAACCACATGCTTCAGTTTCACATTTACACATTTTTTGAACACCTCCAGGGACAGTGATCCACCAGTTTTCTGGGTAGCCTGTTCCAATCCTTGATAACGCTTTCAGAGAATAAATTTTTCCTCGTATCCAACCTGAATCACCCCTGCTGTGTAGCGTGAGACCATTAGCTCTTGTTCTGTCACTAGTTAGATGGGAGAAGACACCAACCCTCACCTCATTACAGCCTAGTTGCAGAGCATAGTAAAGGCTCCCTTGAGCCTTATCTTCTCCAGACTGAATAATCCTAGTTCCCTCAGCCCCTTGGCACAGGACTTGTGCTTCAGACCCTTCGCTAGCTTTGTTGCCCTGCTTTGGACATGCTCCAGGACCTCAGTGTCTTTCTTTTAATGAGTTAGATCACAGCTGCTATTTACATGAATGGCATTTTGAACAGTAGGGATAGAAATCAATGCCTGATGCTGAGAAGGAACATGAAGGATGTTTTCCAAGACAGTGGTGCAGGTTGTTAAAAAACTTTCCTCCTGCCAACTTAAAGTTTGAAAGGTTTTAAATTGTTTGGGGTCCAGTTAGCTCTCTTTACCATTTCCATTTTGAGGAGCATTATTTTTGATGGTTTGTGGTTTTTGAAATGGTGCACGGGTGATGACTTTGCCTTTTACTCTAGACTTCGTTGAAAATAGTGACATTAATGTTATTACTATATATCATTCACTACAAATAAGATGCAGATTATTTATGCCCATAAAGTAAACTGTGCTGGTAATTCTTGACCTTTGGAGTGCTTAATTGCTAACTCAATTTGAAGTTGGAGCACTGATACAATTTATTGCTTCCCGTTAATAATGCAAGCTCTTTTTGTTGGAAAACGTATTACATTAGAGTAAAGGTAAAAAAAGGTATTATATTAGAGTGTATAAGAGACATCTTGCCAAATGTAATCCTTAAGAGAGAGGCTCAAAATTGCTGAATATTCAAATTCACTTGTGTGCAGATTTCTGTAATACAATGGTGCTGATTAATTCAGTGTTTAGTAAACACTGATCATTAATTACTCCATGTAGTTTTTAGAATAAAGAGAAAAATTCAGCCTTTTTGCTTATTTGGCAATGGTATGAAAATTGAAATTGTTGCTTTTAGCTGACTGCCATGGGTTGTTGTCTCTTCTGTAGAAGCCAAAACACTCAAGGGAATGTCTGATAGTTATTTTTACCCTCTTCTGAGCACGGTAGCACAGAGTATCACCTTTTGGCATTGTGTATCTTAAGAAATACAGAATCTGCTAGGTTCAGATATAGTTTGCCTTGCTGGCCTTATGGTGTATTTATTTCTGAATGCCTTCTGAATGTCATTGCAATTGCCTACAGTATTTTCAGATCACATTATTAGTAAAGGCAACATATGTATGAAATTTCTACGTAGGGCAACCTGGAGTCTTCCAAAATCTCTGCAAAACTGCTTGAAGAAGCACAGCTAAAAGGTGACTCATTACCACTGCGAGCATTCTACTTTGCTGTGGCATCTGCTCTGAAGCAGGTATAGTGTCTTTTTCTTTTGATTTATACCTCAATAGGTTATTTTGTTATATGATAGTCAGATGAAGAAAGCTAACGCAGAGAAAGCATAACTGATCTAGGCAATTATTTTAAGTACTATAATCTTTATGGCCCTGAAGAAAGGGTTATGGGTAACTTCCACATAAACTGAATGTCAGAATTCCAAAGTCTAACCTATGACTTGAATCTAATGCACAGATGTATTGTGCCACTCACAATTCCACATAGAATTTTCTTACAAAATAGAAGAAGGTTGGGCTAGTAGTTTAGATATACCCATGACTCAGTCCTGCAGATGCTGATGCATAGCAATGATTTACTTCAAATGGAACAAAAATAATTATAAATACTCATGCAGTAAGCTCTTCAAACTGTTTATCTGTAGAGACAAATTCAAGGGCTGTGATATGTATTGCCCTTTTGCTTGAGATATGGCCTGTTCTTGGTAGCATGTTGCTTCAAGGTGAGGTTTTTCATCTATCTCAAGTGCCTAAGCATCAACTTAAGCAGATCAGAATGGAAGATTGAACAGGAGAATACGAGTTAGGAAATCCTTTTGTCTGCTGTTTCTAGTTTACATGCAAACTCCAGTGTGGGGTGTTCCTTTCATAGGCTGGATGCTACATGGGGCTGTGGGACCTGGTGAAGGTTTTGTAGATGTAGTTTGTATTTCAGTGAGAAGATGTAACAGCTTGTTTTTCTTAAGCTTTTCCTTATTTTGGGAACGTTATCACATTTTTAGCTATATATTTTCTTAAATTATTTTTAATTCCTTTCCAGGATGATATAGCACAAGCCCAATTTTATTGTTCTCAGATAAGGAAAACAGAGAATAATCTATACAGTAACCTTAAAGTAAGTATGCTTGCTTTGTGTTAGAGTTTTACAATAGAAATATTCAATATGCTGTAGTCAACAACTCTCGTGTGCAGAGCACCAGAAGGCTCCAGGTTCTCTCTTCCTTTCCAGGTCTCAGCTGCAAAACAAAACAAAAAAAACCAACAAAACAATTGTGTGGAAATTGACCCTCTGCCTTCACAATTAATGGATTTTATCAGCCTAGCATCTAGAAAAGTATTTTGGTCATTCTTTCATTCATAATGTTTTTTTCAAATGTATTCTTTAAGGCTTTCTTTCTTTCTAATGATTATTCTGTGGATTTATCTAATTTTACTTTTAAGGTTCTTGTCCAGCTCAGATCTGGCTTGTTAGAAGAAGTGATAAAGACTTTAGAGGAAGTAATGGATGTAGATACTCCTCCATTTGTGAAAAAAATTGAATTTTCTGAGCAAGTGGTAAGTATACAATAATGGCCCTAATCAGGCAGCAAGTATGGCATCACAGATCTGTCCTGGTTGGGGATACAGGCCTGGGGGTGATAAGGCAAGTCTGAGAGGAGGTCTTGATTGCTTAGCTAAGCTATGATGTGCAGTTACAGAGCTTCAAGTTCCTGAGTTCATCCTGCTAAAACTGTTTTGGTTCTGATGCATTCAGATGCCAAAGCAGCTGACTGGTTTATTGTGCTGCTGGGCAAAGTACTTAGCTGTCTGCTTCCCTTTTTATTGAGGGCCTAGCTTTTAGAAGCTCAAATTTCAACCAAGGGAAGATGAAGAGTTCCCTGGTGGCCTTAAATTATTTAATCTCTTGCTTTATATGCTGGCTTCATTTGATGTATAAATGAGGATAAAGTTATGATCATGGTCATACTGTTAGCTTTGTAGTATTTGCAAGCATCTGTGATGCTGTGCAGAGAAGTGTGATATAGGAAATAATAGCTTCCTTACAGCACTGATCACTGTGGAGGATGCATGTATGAATCTTTCAGCTTGCCAGTGCTGCTTCTTTTCCTGAAATTTATTAATGTGCTCATTTTGAACATGTGTATAGAACAAGGTATTTTAAATCTGTTAATAATTAAATTATCACCCTTTTAAAGCTGCTTAGTAGCAGAATAATTGATACATAACCAGTAGATAAAATGGAGATATGCCTTTCAAAGCATAGTTAATGGATATTTGTTGCAATAAAAGCTGTATGTGTCAATGTTGTATTTTATTTTTGTTTGGCAAATCTTTAACAGTTCCTAGGAAGACCATGCCTTTGTTCTAGCCCATTCCTTCTACAGTAGTTTATTAACCAACAACAATTTTTAACAGATTGACTCATTCTTTAGCTCATTCTCCATGTATGGCATAGTTTACTGAAATTTCCAGTGTTCTTTTATATGACTTTTACTTTTTATTTGAACTCTACATTTAGCTTTGTATGGAATAATAATTATAATTGTGCCCATCTGGAAATTAGATTTGGGTAAGAACTTTTGTTCCCTGAGTTTAAATAGAGAACAATTGCTTAGTCTGTTCTAGGATTGAAAATAAGACTGTGCAGCTTTGAGGAAGCTTTTAATCTAATAAACTTTCTCTGATAGGTATCTAGTACATTTCCAGTATCATAGAATCAGCAAGTTTGGAAAAGACCTACGAGATCATCCAGCCCAACTGTCCACATGTCACTAATAGTTCTCTCTTAACCTTGTCCCTAAATACAATGTCTAAACATTCCTTGAACACTTCCAGGGTTGGTGACTCCACCACCTCCCTTGGCATCCCATTCCAGCCTCAGAACACTCTTTTGAAGAAGTAGTATTTCCTGACATCCAGACTGAATCTCCTCTGGTACAACTTGAAGCCATTCCCTCTAGTCTTATCATCAGTTACACAAGAAAAGAGGCCACTTCCCAGCTCACTATTACCTCCCTTTAGGTAGTCACAGAGAGCAGTAAGGTCTACCCAGAGTCTCCTCTTCTTCAGACTGAACAAACCCAGCTCAGCCACTTTTCATAAGGCTCCAAACTCCTCACCAGCTTCACTGCCCTTCACTGGACACGCTTCAGGACCTCTGTGTCTTTCTTGCAGTGAGGGGCCCAAAACTGGACACAGTACTTGAGGTGCGGCCTCACATGTGCTGAGTACAGAGGGACAGTAACTTCCTTGTTCCTGCTAGCCAGGATGTTTTCAGTATTTCCAATATTGTCAACTAATGTATAATGTGTGTACTGCTTAAATTCCTTTTATTGTAAGCCATTGCACTAGCTGTATATCTTATGCTGGGTTTGGGGGTTTTTTGTGTGATTGTTTGTCTTCAATATGGTTTTTGATTGAGATCTTTATTATTTTCCCCTCTTCAGCTGGCAATAGCCAGGGAAAAGATGGAAAAATACCCTGACTTTTCAGACAAACTGAGAGATATTTCTACAAAACTACAAGTTTCAGGACGGATAACCACATGCACACTGGAAGACATGCTTTTCCAGATTCCTCGTTCAAAGAAGACACCAGCAAAACTTTTAAATAAAAAACAATTGGGTTATAAGGCTGCTAAACTGCTTCGGTCAAATCTAGTGTTGGAATAGTTCAATATTTATTGATAAACTGAAGTAATGTCACCTAGAAGCATGTTTGAATAAAATGTCTTCTCCCCTTCTCCACTGTGGGAAGTTGTTTAAGTTTCTTGTGTGAAACTGAATTTTAAATTTAGATCATATTGGTTATTTATTTGAATTTTTATGCTAAAATGTGCCCTGATGCTGGGTACTCGTGTTTTGTTTAGAAAATGAGTGATCAGAATAATCTGAACTTTTTCCTCAAAGACCATCCTTTGGGTCACAGCCAAAGGATTGTGGTCACCACCTCAACATCCAGGTAGAGACCAATGAGGAGTGATGTCTGTCTTGGGACTGTTGCTCTTCAGCATCTTTATCAGTTATCTGGATAGTGGAACTGAGTGCACCCTTAGCAAGTTTCCTGATGATGCGAAGCTAAACCGGGCTCACCTGAACCTAATGAGGTTTAACAAGACCAAATGCAAGGTGTTGCACTTGGGTCAG
This sequence comes from Cyrtonyx montezumae, assembly GCF_038088225.1. Taxonomy (NCBI): domain Eukaryota; kingdom Metazoa; phylum Chordata; class Aves; order Galliformes; family Odontophoridae; genus Cyrtonyx; species Cyrtonyx montezumae. The sequence continues at coordinate 3,976,536 of NW_027072035.1, forward strand.
TGCATTTCTAGATACATGTATAAGCTGGAAAGAGAACTCATCGAGAGCATCCTCATGGAGGACTTCATAATTTTGGTGAGTGAAATGCTGGACATGAGACAGCAGTGTGCTCTTGCAGCACAAAAGGCCAGCAGTATCCTGGGCTGCATTAAAAGACCTGATAGCAGTCTTCTGATACTTAAATAGAACTTACAAGCAGGAGGGAAACATCACATGGATAGGTAGTAATACAAGTGGGAATTATTTTAAACTAAAAGTTGAGAGATTTAAATTAGATGTCAGGGGAAAGTTTTTTACTCAGAGCATGGTGAGAAACTGGCACACACTGCCAAGAGAAGCTGTGGATGCCTGTGATGCAGACACTCAAGGCCAGGTTGGATAGGGCCCTGGGAAGCCTGATCGGGTTTCACAACCCTCCCCACACCCAAAGCCTAAATGAGGGAATATCAAAGCACATAAACTGTTTTTTCAAGTTCCATACATCACAAGAAAATCACAGAGGAAGTCAAGCATCCTTGGTGGTTTTTAATACATATATATAGAGAGAGATTTTCAAAGTAATATGTCAGTTTGTTTGGTTTTGTTTGTTTATTTGTTTATCAAATGGTTTTATGGGAGGTGGCATGGTAACTATCTGTTTGTTTTGTTACTTGAAGAAGAATCCTCAACAGAAGTCTTTTCAGAGTAAGTGACTACACACACTGCATATATACTACATAAATGTGCCATATATCCTTCAAGTTTGCTTATATTAGGCTAATCAAGATAATCATATCCTGGTAAAAATTTGCAATTAAGTCCTTATAAGTTGCTTAGAGTAAGTATAATCACTTCTAAGATTAGAATTATTTCTCATCTGTGTAAGTTGCTCAGAGCAAGTGATCATAAAAGCAGTACAGTGAAGATTCATGTTCAGCCAGCATTAAGAACTAGGCCAAATGTATTTAGGCCTAGAAACTTGTAAAAATCAGTAAAAGCTGTTTTGAAACTGTGAGTCCTGTGTACCCCCAAAATCTTTTCTCATTCGCATTCCAGAGTAGAAGAAACTGAAAACAGCAGTAGTCTATCTAATGCCTGGGTGTTTTTAGGATATCTGTGTATAGAGCAACTAACCTCTAACTAACTTCTTTACGGTGAAGGTGACTGGCACAGCTGCACAGGGGCGTTGTGGAATCTCCTTTTCTGGAGATATTCAAGACCCGCCTGGACGCCTACCTGTGCGACCTGGTGTAGGGAACCTGCTTTGGCAGGGGGGTTGGACTCGATGATCTCTTGAGGTCCCTTCCAACCCCTACAATTCTATTATTCTAACCTGTTGATACAGAATATGGCATATATGTGAGCGTAAGAATGAGTGGAACCCAGCTTGGTATTCTCCAGAAAGGGACATTTCATCTGTGTTGTAATCTGTGATCTTTTATACTACACTGTTTCACGTCTCCCTAGTTGTAAAGGAGGCCCCAGTCAAGCAAAGGTCAGAACTCAAAGGATTCATTTTGGGGATGGATCTGTGTACACAGTGTGAAGCTTTGTTGAAGCCAGTGAATTACTATGAAGAAACAAGAACACATCCATACAGAAAGACATTGTCAGCCTTTACAGCAAGGGGGACCAAAGCAAGTTTCCTTGTGAGGTGTTGAGAGAAACTTGTTTTCATTGTTGATGTGTCTTGCTGATAAGTGCATTACTATACAGTGGTTAGAATTGCATGTATAAGTGAAGAATAATCTGAAGTTCATATCAGAATTTTGTGATAAGTATGCACATTAAGGTTAAACTACTACTTACTTTAGGTATGCAGCTGATTTTTGGAATTACTAAATTTTGGAATATTCATTATAATGTTATATGTCTTGTAGTTTCACTCATAATATAGGAGTTTACTGATTTTTTACAGTTCTGATTGGCTTCAGCTGGAATTTCTTTCAAGATTCAGAACAATAAAATGAAGAATTAGCTCCAAGTCTTTTCTTTGTAAATAAGTTTGATGCAGGGTTTGTAAAGGCTGAGTGCAGTGTGGCAAAGATTAATTTGAGATAAATGAAACGGGAGTGGTACGTTTGAATTTATTCAGGTTGTTGCTGCCATTAGATAAAACTGTTTTATATTAAACTACTTTTTTAAATACAACAGAAGATACATAATTTGTTGTATTGCAAATGCGTAAGGTCAGTACCATTTAATTTCCTTAAATGTCACTTGGAAACATACTTTAATTGCAGGAGGCTGGTTTGTCCTAGGACCTAGAAGTGCCTATTGTGTTTTGTTTAGTTTTTACTGAATGGTTACATTCCTGTCTGAGGCTGTTTCCTACCTGTAAGTGAAGAAGTAATAGTTTCTGTTGCAATTCACTGTCATGATAGCTGACATTTCTATGTTCTGTGGACTACTGGTTTTCTTGAGACTGATTTATTTAAGCAAGCTATAAGCTTGTTAGTTTATTTTAAAGAAACTCCATCCAAAGAGGATGCTGGATCTGTCACAAGCCTATGTCAGCCTGCACCACTCAAGGGATATATGCTTATAAGGAACACTGGTTGCAAAGCAGGCCATTTATAAAACCCTACACTAGGTTCCTGCACTACTGCCCCTTCCTCAGCTGAAAAGGATCAAGAGAGTGCAAACGTGTGAAGTGAGACAGTGAGGCAGGTGTTCCTACCCATCAGTCTGGTTACAGCCCTCTGCAGTGAGTAGCATAGAAAACCTTGGTGTTTAAATAACCAGCAGTACTTGAGAGGAAAAAGAGAGAGGGTGGCGATACAGGGCTAAAGGGTAAATTCAAAGGAACACAGACAAAATTAAGACAGAGGTAAGCATTAGAATATGAAAGGTTGATCCAGAAGCTCTTTGGAACATTGATAATATCTTCCCTTTGGAAAAAAAGTCAGCGAAAACAGCATCAAACAAAGTCTGTTTTGCTCTGTGCAAGCTGCACAGCATCTTGTTGAACCAGAACACCTAGATTTTAACGTTGTTATGATTTGTTTCATAAATTTAGCTTTTATGTGTCAGGGTGCTGAGCACTCTGGCTTTTGTACAGAAAAGTCTTCAACTGTGTGCTTAATTTGGTGTGTTAAGGTGTAGCTGGCTTCTAGTTTCTAGTGCTAAAGCTCAGGAAACCAAACTTGACTAGTGATAAGCAAACACTTCAGAGGTTTTGGGGATCAGAGTTTTTGGAACGCCAGTGACTGAATTACCAGAGAACACTTCTTGGAGACAGCCTCATAGGACAGGATATGCAGTATAATATTGCAGACAGCAGAGTAATTATACTTTGCATATATATAGAATATTCATCAAGATGAACCTTGGAATTAAAGAGGAGACAAGACTGCAATTTATTTAATATATGGTTTTGGTTAGCAATCTGTAAAAAAAACCAAGACATATACTTTCAAACCAGTCTGTATTTCTCAGTTTTTCTTTCAGCGTGAAAAACTTCTTTATGAAATGCTCAAAACTTCATACTGTGTGTAGCTGTAGTGAGGATCTGAGGGCTCTTCTGGGTAGTGTTATGTGAGGAAGGACTTTTATTTACTGTGTTCAAATGTGCTTCCTCAAATTGAAACATGAGCTTTGTGTGTGTCCTTATACTCCAGTAGCTTTTTGGAATAGTAGTCCAGGAGACAGCAGGTGGCGTCTCTTGATCATACGTTCTTACCAACCCAGTTTCTGGGGTTAGTTTTTACCTGCGGTGTCAGTTATGTAAAGGCAGGGCAGAATGAAGTTTGCCCATGTTTAATGCATGCCATCTTTAAATGGAAAATCCAGAATTTGTTCAACAGTCTGTAGTGGTTGGAAGTCAACACAGGCTACAAACTAGAGATTAATAGTTTTTAATTTAGAACATTACTTTTGTTGAAAAAATAATAATTTATGTCAGTGGTCATGCTGCAGTTTTTATGATATTCTACAGAAATATTTATTAATGACCCAAGAGGAAGGCTGCTGCTATTACTTACAGAACACGATTGTCACGTAATGTCATACTTTGTATGGCCTGCTCTATGTTTAAGAGAAGGCCAGAAACCTTTTCCAACTTGAATTTGAAAAATGCTCATTTTTACATTCACATAAGATCTGAATTGTGCAGTCTTCAAAGTAGTGATGTTATTCTGCTGTAGATGCTTCTGCTTTCCTCCAGGAATTAATACCTCTGTCTTTATCATACCCTTCTCCCTACGCCTATGCGTCTTACTTCTCCCAAGTTAATTTTCAGCTTCAAAGCAAAACGAAGGTGAAAGGCTTAGTCATTGCATGGGAGCTCAGAAATGTTTCCAGGTCTCAGGAGGAGTATAACTTATTTTAATGAACCTTGTAAACATGTTTTAAAAAGTTTTGGAAATAAGGCTTGTTAGATCTTTGTAGCACCACAGAAAGTAGACAGGCTTATAGAGTATAGCAGCTATTCGACTTTATTATTTTACTTTTTCTCAATATGAATATTGTTTCAGATTGATTCCTTCCAAAAATGTTATATTGCAAAATAAGCAGAGGCTGGTTTGTTTGTTTTAAAGCTATGCCTGTTGAGACTGTTTACATGCCTTTGTGCTGAATCATACTCCTTAATAAAGAATTAATAAAGAGTATGTGAGCGCCCATGATGCTGACAGGAGTAACCTGTAGCACATTAAAGCAGCTACAGAGCCCTGTGGGTAAGAGCAGAGGGGATGAGGTGAGGTTTCCTGAAACCTGTCAGTGAGGTGGCAAAGCCTGTACAGAATTGCACTCGTTTGGTAAGTAAAGGCTTGGAAACGTGGCTTATTTCAAGAGCAATCACAGGATCCTCTTTGAGGAATGAGGGCTACAGAGCTGGTATGGAATGTATGACAAACATGGCTTTCCATGTCTTCCAACAGGTTTGCTCACTAAGTGAGGAAAGCTTTGTATTAAATGTGCCAGGAATTGACACCATAACCTGCAGAAAAGTATGAGCACAAATGGTGGATCAGTTCTGGGAGACAGCATGATAGGAGATTCGCACTCTTCAACCAGTAAAAGAATCCTAGACTTGGAGCCATCTCAATAATCTGTATAGAAATGCATGTAGCATGAGGAACAAGCAGACTTGACAGCCTATGCACAGCTGCAGTGCTCAGTCCTCATAGGGACTGTGGAGATGTGATAGCTTTCATGACTAGTGTGCTACAATGGAAGGATGTAAGAAAGACATGGTGAACAGCAGTGATGGAGATGTTGGACTCTGTGTAAGGTAATTGTAGGTATGGTGCTTTGCCTCAGCACAAGTGATTAGCCAGTAGAGATATTGGTGAGGAAGAATCAGACAACAGACAGCACAGGTGATGCTGTAGTGGGTATCTGCAACTGGCCATTTGGTCAAGAAAAGGAGCCAGGTGAAACCATCTTTAAGCAGCTATATTAAATGTCAGTCACAAGCCATGTCATCTGTGACTTGAACCATCCAGATATCTGTTGGAAGGGCAATGAGACTGGACAGAACCAATTCAGGAGGTTTCTGGAGTGTATAGAAGACAGTTTCTTGCTGCAGGTGATGATGCAGTACACTGCAGGTGAGGGGAGGTGCTCTGCTTGATGTGCTGCTTTGCTGCAGTGACAATAAGACTCGTGGAGTTTAGGATCTTGAGAGGGATGAACAAGACCCCAGAATGTAAAAGAGCAGGATTTGTTTGTTCAGGAATCTTCTTGCAGGATCTTGTAGGAAACTGTCCTGGAAGGAAGAAGCCAGTAAGTGTTGGCTGATCTTCAAGGATTTCTTCCTCGGAGCCCAGGAATGATCCACATCAATGTGTGGAAAGTCGGGCAAACTGGCCAAAGGCCAGTGTGGATGGACACAGAGGTCCTGACTGAGCTTAGATATAAAAAGGGTGCAAGCAGAAGGTGGAAGCAGGAATAGTATACCTAGGAGGGATGAAAAGACATTTCCCATGAGTGTAGAAATGGGTTGGATAAACCAAAGTTTAGATGAGGCTGAAGCCATTGAGGAGGTAGAGAGTGAGAAGAATGTTTTTTCTAAGTACACTGGTATCAAAAGAAAAATTAGGGTGAATGAGCCTACCGATCAATGGGGCAATGGAACTGGTGACAGGGGAGAGATTGAGGTACCCTGAATTTCTGCTATCAAGCTGACGAGGGACAGAAGAATATGACTTATAAAGAGATAGTGAGTGGTCTGGGATTGTTCAGTCTTAAAGAGAAAGCCCTGGGAAGGCTTTATTTCTGTCTACAGTAGCTTGATCAGAGGACATAGAGAGGAGTTTTCTCAGAGGGACACAATGATTGAACAGGAGGCAATGGACACGAGGTAAAACGTGTGCTTCTGATCAGATATTAGAAAAGGAAAACTACAGTAAGGGCGATCAAATACTGCAGCAGGTTGCCCAGAGAAGATACAAAACATCCGTTCTTGGGGGTTTTGTAGACTGGACACAAGTCTACAAGACCCCAAGCTAACCTCATTAGAACTGCTCTAAGCAAGTGTTTGTACAAGGTAACCATTGAGATTTCATTCAAAACGGAGTTGTTCTGCTTTGCATCGGGGTGGGTTATAGCCCTACAGGACAGTAGAAATGTAACCCCAGAAAGCAAAAAAAAAAAAACTTACAAGCAAAAATCCTCACATACACCAAAGAAAACTCACCTCTCAGCATCTACCATGTAGCAGGCTGAGTGGCTGACTTCTTATTTCCATAGTAAAAGCTCTCTTCATGTTCTCTTTCAAACAGAAGATGATGACCACCCAGATGGGGAGTGGTCTGGTCCTGATGCTTATATGGGGTTTCAGGGCTACATGTTATGAAGAAAATTCTGGACTCAGACCCCTCTCCTGACCTCTCTGATGTCCTTTTGCCATCCAGATCACAGCTGTGCAAGTTTCCAGATAATGTGACAATCATGTGCTATACAAATAAACGAGGTGATAGAATCTAGTTAGTTCCACTCTTCAGTCTGGAAATCACTGAACATAGCTAGACGTGATATAGTAAAAATAAGGTGGCCTTGGAACCTAATAGTCAGCAAGGATCTGTTAGTCTTCCTGAGCAGGCATGAGTAGTCTTTTCATCCATTCTCTGTATGACCTCTGTTGTACTATCAAACATTACCCAGTTTTGATGATATACAGCTCTTCAGATAAAATGTCCAAAATTCTTTGGGGATTTGAAATGAACTCAAGAACAAAATCAAATATTTTCTTCCACAAATTGAACTGTAGCACTTTTTCTTCCTCTTCTGCTATGTGTCTCATATTCTAAAATCCAAGACTGAGAGGGATAAGATGTATTGTTTCTTGGATTGTTTTAAACAAGACTGTTCTCATCCTCTGATTCAAATTCTTAGTTCCCAGATTCCTCACTTAGACCCAGAATTATTGGTACTTCTTTGGTTTGTTTGAATTTAACATCTCCTGATATTTTGGCTTGAAATGCTGGTGCAGAGGTTTTCACAGACAGGTTGTGTATTTCACATGTTATCAGATTTACTTGTCTTCTAAAATGCCGGAATTTGACAGCAGAAGTAAAAATATACATCTCCAGCAAGCATTGTTTTACTGTATCAGTAAAAACAGGTCGTTAGAGCAACAGTTTTAATGTTTCTTGCCACAGTTGAAGCAATGGAAGGAGAAGACCACTTTTCAGACGCTGCATCAAAGCAGGTAATGATGATCACACTCTCTGACTGCTTCAGAAATAAGGCAGAATAAATCCACTTGCTTCTGTCGAGAATAAAGCTTTGACTTAGCTGCTGGTGTGACAGCACACTTGGACAGCTGATACAAGTGCTGCTTGTCTGTGTCAGCTGGAGCTCTTTATTCCTGGAATCTCATGGGGAGTGCACTCAGCAACCGACCCCCTGCATCCACTCTGACATCTATTCCAAAAGAGAAAATGTCCTTTTAGTTCCCTTAAGGGTGATTTTTCAAGGCTTTGTACTCAGGATAGATTGTAGGAGGTACCCTTCATGTCCAATTTCCTAAGTCCTGAACTATTTTGTTTTCAATTTCTATGCACTTAGTCTGTGGTTTCTCAGCCCCATTGCTCTTTATGAGATGCTTGAAGAGAGATTAGGACTTCAGCCATATCCAGCATAAACTCCAAAATAAAAAATAAAATAGAAAATTGCCAACCTTCAGTCTTGCCAGTGCTAAGTAATTCAGGCTGACTACTATTCAAGAAATTACATTTACTTTTTGAACAGGAAATGTCATATATCAGGATACTTGTCAGCACCATTCTTAAGGGAAATTTTCAGAAAAAGAATAATGGAAAAGGTAACAATAATAACATTTGAAACAGATGAGAGTGCACTGTGAATTCCCAGGTAGCAACTCATTTGAAGTTACTCCATACATAACTACTTACCAGGGCTGTAGCACTTTTTAATCTCTATGGCAATGAATGGTTCTTGCTCTGGATGACAGGATTTTAATGATTACTCTTTTTACATCTCTGGCTTAACTGTTAGAGAATGGTCCTTTTCTCCTTACAGGCCTCAAGTGCTGCAGAAAAGTTATGACAGTTCCATCCACTGAAGAATAGAAAATGGAATCAGTTCACAGTTTTATCTTGCCTAATTGACTTGTATCGTTAAACATAAGCAAAAATGCTTAAGAAATTTCTCATTTCTGTACCATCACTTGGTGTGGCGTAAGAGGAAGGGAGGAAAAGAAAGGAGAAACAGAAGGCAGGGACATTGTAGGGAACTTCTTCTTTATGTTTGAAGTTTTATCAGTTCTCACATCAGAAGGATAGAAAAACAGAACTGTGATGGAGAAAGGATGATACATCTACAAAATTGCACTAGCGGTTATGTACTTTCAGGGGAAATTCAGGCCACAGAATCTTCTCTGCTGCACTTTTACTACCCTTTGGAAAGGTTCAAGATTTGTAAGCACTAGCAAATGAAAGCTTCGAAATTGTATGCTTCACAAAATGCTAAAGTAAGTACATTTTAGAAAAGAACTTGTAGTGTCTATGACTCTAATACAGCTCTCTATGGCCAGAAGCACAGATAAAAAGGTTAACCTGAAAGATTTCATGCACCTTTGAATGGGCAGAACTGATCAGCCCGCAAGGTGTATTCTCTCTAGCTGAAGTGTGCCTATTTCTGTCGTGAGTACGCAGACAGAATACTTTGCTACCTGAAAGAATGTGATATGAAGGAAGCATGGTGTGTTGTCATATTAGCATTACCAAAGCCATTTCTAGATTTATTTATTTCTTTTTTTGCCTTGCATGTATTTGTAAACATGTAAGTGACACTACATCTTGAATTCAATTTTTTTATCCTTGAGAAAAAATTCTAAGAACCATAGAATATCTGTCACTGGAAGGGGGTTCTGGTGGTCATCTTGTCCTACTTCTATTACATATCAGCAAAGACAAACACTGGAATTTTAAGTCAGATAAGGGAAAGAAAAATTATTGCATATGCAATTGTAGAAGTATGGGTGAAGCTCCCTTTTTCTCCAGTGGAACCATGCCCATTATTTCACTTTTTTTTTTAGGAACCACAGATTTTTTGTGAAGTGCTTGCTTCTTAACTGTTAATAGTTAGCTCTTGTTCCTGTTTACTCCTAATATGACTGTGCTTCATGTTCAGAAAAGTGTTTTAAGCAAAGGTTGAGAACTCCCTTGAATGAGGGCCTGTACCTGTAACTAGCTTTTATTATTTTCTTACAAAGCAGTGGTGCATAGTAATGCCCCCTGGCCTCCAGAGTGCCGGACAAAGAAATGTTCCTCCATTGTTTAATTGTGTAAAATATCTTGCCATAGCACTGCTTAACTGCCCAGTTCACTTCTCACCTACTGGCTAAATTTCATCAGTCACCTTATAACAGTGAATCTTTCCTACCAATTAACATACAATTTAAAGTCCCATTTACTTCACTAACATTCTTTTTATATTTACAGTGCTCTTTTAAAAACTTTTTCCTTAGGGTTATACTACTTCCTGAACTAAATCAGCACTTCCTCTATACTTGTTTAATGAAGTATCTGTATAATTACCAAATTTTTTCCCAAGTACAGTTGCCTAAAGATTTCTTGCCGAATCCTGCTGACAAAATACAAATTGTCAATTTCCATGAAATGAAAACATGGAAGGGGTTTGCATAGTGCCAAAACAGCAGGAAAAAGAAGCTGTGTCCCAGCATGACTGATTATTCCTGATGAGGTGTATGTTGAGCATAAGGCCAATGAGCGATAGGGCTTTCTGTACTATCTGTTCTCCCTTACTCATACCTGGATGTCCCACCCAAAGAGCAAGCTGTTATCTTCCTGAAATGAGTCTCAGAGTTGAGAAGTTTTCCATGGTCCCGAGATGGCATGGCTCCATACATTTCTTCTCCTTTACTGTACATTGCTGTACTTTGCTGAAAGGCTAAGTGAACTAGGTCTCTTTAGCCTGGAGAAAAGAAGACTGAGAGGGGACCTGATCCAGGTTTATAAATATCTGAGATGTGGGGGACAAAGTGGTGAGGCCAGACTCTTTCCAGCGGTGTGTGGAGACAAGGACAAGGGGGAACGGACAGAAACTGCAGCTCAGGAGGTTCCGCACGAATGTGCGCATGAACTTCTTTACAGTGAGGGTGACGGAGCACTGGCACAGCTGCACGGGGGGGGTGTGGAGTCTCCTTCTCTGGAGATATTCAAGACCTGCCTGGACGCCTACCTGTGTGACCTGGTGTAGGGAACCTGCTTTGGCAGGGGGGTTGGACTCGGTGATTTCTTGAAGTCCCTTCCAACCCCTATAATTCTGTGATCCATTCAGAGCCAGGTGTGGTGGTGGCATCTTTTCCATTGTGTTCTGCTGCTTCTGTAATTCAGTAAGAAGTGTAACATCTTGTGCTCAATTTGCCAATGATAATATCATACATGTTCTTAGGTCATTTTGCTTGCCTAAATGCTTATTCTTCCTGTTAGCTGAAGGGAGTAATTTACACATGTGGTTTTTGTCTTATAAATATTCAAGGTCAGAATTATAAATAGCAAGTGAGACCATTAGTGTGTGTTTTGAGCAAGACAGCTCATTTAAGTAGTCTGGGTATTTATTCAGACAATCTGAAAGCTGCAAGTCATAGTAGTGTTGTGCTGATATTCTTGATATTTCTTTCCTTAAATTTGCACACTTCGAGAAGAAGCACATGAAAATGGAGTGATGTGGAAGAGGAACCGAGAATGTCTTCACTTCATGTTGGAAAAAAATGACATCAGTGGGTTTTTGCTTCATCAGAGCTGTTCTATCTTGCATGTGGCCATAATTCTTGACGTAAGTTAGGGCAAATCAGATAAATGAGGGTATGTATAAGGAAACTACCTGGCTGACAGGTATGCCAACTCTTACCCAACTGTTTCAGTACCTGTGACGTCCTATGAAATAGCACAATATGCTTGTGATTGATATACTTAAAGGAAAACTTGTAGAAAATTAGTGTTGAATAACTGAATCAGTTTCATTATGCATTGTGATGACTTACAAAATGTATCAGTATGAAGGAGTGGCATCTTTCTCCAATTCTGAGCGCAGGTAAAGATATATCCTTTGTATGCCACCATAATAATATCCATTAACTATTGTAAGGACTGAAATCTATCCATTTTGGAGCCTATGAAGTAGTTTGGTTGATGTTTTTCATAACTTTCTGGTCATTTGCTTTATAGACATCTATTCCATTTGCTTAATAGAATAATTTGTACTTTCAATCAACTTTTGATGCTGGCTCAGACTTGGAGAGATCATGTCTTTGTTAATGTAGGGACAGACCTTTCAGATGCTCATTTTCTGCTATTAGAGAATTTTCTGCTAGGTTCCAACACCAGAGATCCAGTCTGTAGACTTCATAATTGTGGTTAAAAGGGCATCTCAGAGAAAGCTGTTTAAACAATGAGCAAAAACATAATGAGAGTGCTTCCTGTTTCCGTAAATGACCTTAGGGGAAAAAATGAAGGTATACATCTGAAAATATCACACATTTCAAGAGAGTGCTTTTTTTAGTAATACAACCATTTTCAATCCAGAAACATAGGAAAAAAAATCATGTTAGATTTGAAATCTATTGCACAAATCTAATTTTGACCTAATTTAATGTGTTTTTTTTTCATTCTGTGAGGGAATAAATCCTGGATTTTTTGTATGATTGATATCTCATCATTGGCAAGGTTATTTTAGTTTTCACTGATCTGCAAGCCAGCAAGCAGGGAAAATTATTGATGTTTATCCATGTAGGTAGTTTTCCTCTGGTGGGGCAGTGTTGGAGCTAGGCAGCTGAGCATATACCTTGCCTTCAGCTGGGCAGAGACTCTGTTATAACAGTCTTTGCTATAAACAGGTAATTCTTTGTGTGCCTCATGGCTGCTACTGCTGCCTGTATCTCCAGTCCTTCATTACAATGGCTGTTCAGGCTCTAAAATCATAGTTTCTCAGCAAAATGTTTGCAAAGATGTTTCACTGAATCTAGATCCACCTATGTTGTATTTGTGAAGCTTGGGTGGGACTGCAAATTTTTACTGACGGATTCAGATATTCAAAAACTATCAACTTGTATGTAAGGCCAAAGGGCTTTGAGAGGAAAGAAAATGTTCTTTTCATACCCCATTGAAAACCAGCTGGTGTTTTGTGTACTTCCTCTCGTTAATGATAAATATGATACTGCACTTCTGGCATAGAAAAAACACTTGTGTGCATAAACTGTATATTGTAGTTGTATGTTGTAAATTTTAGCAGCAGTGACAGAAACTGGGCAAATACCCAGAACAGTGTTTTGCTGTTTCATGGGACCAGATATTCACACATGCACTTTGAAGCATGAGAGACAAAATAAAAGGGATTGGCTCACAATATTACAACATTTACTGCTGGAATCAGAATTAGTATTGCAGATATCATCATGCTGAATCAGCTACAGCCAGCTGCAAAGGAACAAAGATAATGTGAGAAGTGTTGAAGCACTGAAAAAACAGTATCTCTAATTCCCATGTGTCAATTACAGAGACAGAAGTTCAAGCAAACTCTAGGTATGCAGGAGAGATGTGCGCCTGGGGATCCAGAAAACAAGTGAAGCTTTTCTGTTTTTTTTTCTAAAAAAAGTCTGTCAAAACACTGTAGAAGAATTCTATATATCGTTAGGAGACTATGTTTTACCTAAGTAAGTTACTTTAAAATAGTAATAAAGTGTGACACAAACAAAGAAAAAATTCTTTCCACGTGGAGTATATGGAGAAGTATACAATTAATGTTTCTGGTGCATTAGGAGCACAGCTGTAATTTTCTCACTGAATTTATAAGAATTGTTACCTAAGTCCAACTACTTAACAGTATTTTCAAAATAGTAATTTTGTGTTTGATATCTACCTGATAAAAATTTTTGAAGAGATCCTTTGCAAACACATGTGATTTCTGATATCTATTGCATTCTTGCTGAATTCTGTACTGTGCTTAGTGGTATTTTTATATAGAGAAGGCATTTAATGTCTTCACTGACCTTGCAAATAGTTAGACGATGCACTGCTTTTTAGACTGTCATTGTGTTTGCAATTTTAGTTGACTATGCTCTTATTTTCAGCTATCAAAAGAGATAAAATTGAGGAAACACCTTGTTGCGTGAAAGGTTTTCTTCACCGAATTAAAATTTTTCTTATCATGACTGGGCTACAATAAAAAATTGCCCTCTATCATTTTCAGCTTGAGATACTAACTTTCAAGAGCTTCACAAACTGTATTTCTATCAAAGTGATTGCATCTTTGGAACAGTTTCAAAAAGTAGTAGAAATAAAGAATAATGCTGAAGTTATTTATGTATGGTTTAAAGAAGCCCTAGAGACTGTGATGACCTTCATCCATCCACATCTACACATAAAAGAACAATTAGAAAAACACTGCAGTCAAAGACATTTTCTGCTCTTGATTTACAGATTGTATATCACCAAAACACTAAATCAAAACTAAATATCCCATCATGCTCACTAAATAAGATGGATCTTCTTATTCTTAATGTGTTTTTAATTGCATTACACAGGCACCCAGTACGTTTCCAAGATTCATATCCACTACTCTGAGTTGCTAGAAGTGTAGTAATACCTAAACAATACTATATTTATAGAAAACTCCTGAAATATATGAAAAATGCCCACATGCTGCTCCACAGCATGTGAGTGGAATGCAACTGATAGTTAACTTTAATGCTAAAACAGAAATTCAGAGTTAGCTGTTCTTGCATCTTGTCTCTGCATCTAAACATAGACTTTCACATGTCATTATAAATATGAAATTTCAATCAGTCTTTTCTTTGAGATCTAATATTATGGTAAGAAAAGTTTTTTCCATTATACTCCAGATGATCAACCTTTAAGAGCGGTGGCTGCACAGCAACAAACCTAACCATTTCGTTTACTTTCTACTCATAATTTTCCCGTATATTATGAGCAAGATGAATAAATCTTGTCTTAATTTATCTGTGAGCTACAAAATACTTCAAAACTGCATTAGACTTTCAGGGCCAGTAACACTTATCCTAAATCACACTTCATCTATATGTACTCTATTTCAGTCACATATGCCGACTTCTAAAACAACAACAAGGTGGGATGGAACTGGGAGAGACATACAGATCTAGCGATTTTTCCTATCTTTTGAGGACTGAGTTATGTGGTACAATATAGTGGAGCTAAGCAGAGAAAGATAACATTCAGGTGAGGCAAGGGGAAAAGTAATACCCTTGTTTTTGAGTAAGTAAGACTTTTCTTTGTGCATATACTAGATACTCTGGAATCATGTGCTAGAAGCAGTGAATTTTTATTCACCTGAAGACCTGAAAACAATGGATATGAGCACAGTAATGTGGTGGATGGTGTGTTTCAGTGGTGACAGCAATGTGAAAGGCAATCCATGTTCTGGACAGCCATGCAGATTTTTACAAGTACAGCATGCAAGCTCCTGCTCATGGCTGGCAAAAATACATAGACAATGATGGTGGCTCTGTTGAAAAACAGCATTTTGCAGCGGAGAATTTGCTCAACCAAATAGCATTATTGTGTTCTTTATACCTTCTGTAGTTTCTGTGGAAATAAATAGGAGGCATTACTTTCGAAGCAACCTGTGTATAATTCATTTGCTGTCTTGCTCTTCACAAGTTTTTCCAGTGATGGAAAAAGAAAATAAATAACCCCGTTGCTATTAGGCTACTGGATGAAATAGGATCTGGATGTAGAGTACAAGCAAAAATAAAAAATAAAAATAGAAAAAAGGAAAAAAGATTAGATGCTTGAAAATCATGGGGTTAAAAAAAAAGCTTTTGATACTGTGGGATGGATTTTTTCCATGGTAAACTCACGCAGTCACTAGCTCATTAATTATACATGTGCCTCTATAGCATATATTAATGTAATTTCCTTTATAGTTTGCACGCTCTTCTTTACTTTTCATATATGGGAGAACAATAGAAGGAAGGAGAAGTATGTGTGGATTGTTTAAACTGAGGAAGGGACAGGTGCAAAATTAGGTGAGTTCTAGTTTAATAGCACAAAATGTTTACACAATTTCAGTTGGGAACCACTAAAGTATCTGCTAGAAAGATATTTGCAAGAACTGATGTCATGGAAGGATAATGATACACAAGCTACTATTCTAACACTTTGACTGCAAGGTACAAGGAAGTAGTTGCAATATCCTGAGAAAAAATGTAGTGGAGATTTGCTAAAGCATGTTAAGTATTTATGAGGTCACGTGGATGTTGAGGACAAGGAAAACAGGTCTGAGGTCTGAAGAATCAGACATACCGGTCAACTCTTATTTGTTTCCCCTAACACCATATGATTATTTTAGCGTTTGTAAATGAGTGTGGTTATCCTAAATTATAGAAGTATTTTAAGGGAAAAAAACCAAAACAATCAACACTAGCTTGTATCTACTAAACTGTGCTGACAAGATTGGTGATGTTGTGTGCGTAGTTTGGATATTCAAACACACACTTGAAATGATTTTGATTAATTTCAACATATGTTTGAATAGAGGCTTTCAGGCAATCTTTCTATTGCTACAGTGACTTTGGGGATTTTACAAAGTGAATATAATTGTACGATTAAGTTCTGTCTTAACTTTTAAATGACAGGACTTAATTTTTAGCTAGGTTCCAGTGACACACCACACCTACTTCTAGCTGACAGATTGGACGTATTTTCTAAACTGCACTTCAGGAGAAAACTAAGTTTTTGATATTTTTTTCCCAGCAGGTTTTTAGTTTATCATGAAGGAAAAAAAACAAACACAGAGTTCCTCAAAATCTGTAAATGTTTTCTTTGTGCCCGAAGTTTATCACATTCAATTGACATCAATGATTTTTTTTCTTTTTTCTGAATGCTATCTTTGCAAAGTGTTGACTATCGATAATGTTTGAACTGCAACTTCTATCATACATTTTGGCTATGCAAGCACAGTATGTAACCTTCCTTTAAGGTAAGAAGATATGCTGCCTTCCCAGAGTCTTCAGCAAGGTAGGGATCCTGGCCAGTAGAGGAAAATATCACTCTATCAAACAGATGTGGTGCATACCAAGAGCCATAAAAAATCATGTGTGCCTTTCTACGTAGGTGCCTATTCCTTCCTTCACTCCTTTGACATGACCTTCAAGTCATAGAACAGTACAAGATCAATTGACTACAGAAAATCATTAAATTTTAATAGCTGGCTGAGAGGTGCCAGAAATAGTCAAATTTCTGGAGAAATGACATGACCGGAACCTCATGAAGAATAACAAGTTCAAAGTCTTGGTGTGGAATAAACTAATGCAATACTATGGAGTGACTGGAAATCATCTTTGCAGTGAATATCTTTGTACTAAATAAAACTGTATCATTGGGAACATATAGATTATACAGAGCTAGACTCTTCTTGGATGTGCACAGTGACAGGACAGGAGGCAACAGACACAAACTGAAACACAGGAATAAGAAAAAATTTTCACAGGGAGTGATGCACTGGAACAGGTTTCTCAAAGACATGTTAGAGTCTCCATCCTTGGGAAATACTCAGAACTCAACTGATAAATGTTCTGAGCAATTTGATAAAGTTGTACCTGTTTTGAAATGCAATCTAGATGTCCAGAAGTCATCTAGAAGTCCAGAAGTCCCTCTCAACTTCATTTATTCAATGATTGTCTTATATATATCATGTTCTCTTCAGCTGCTGAAATTATTAATGCAATAAATCTGTTTTCTTCTGTCATGTGCCACGTTGAAATTTCCATGGTAACATGGAATTATTCTTTGTCAGTTTTTCTAACCTGTTAGAACAATTACCATATTTTAAGAAAGAAGACTTAACTGAAGATAAATTATTGAGTACTACAGGGTTTGTTTTATTTACCGTACCATACTATTCACTTAATCAGATTATCAGGTGGACATTCTGGAAGACAGTGTTCAGCAAGTTGTCTGCACAGTGACTACAGATACCAGTAAAATATGTGAAGAGACATTTCATCTTCTGCATAGTGCTTAGCAGAGAAGTGGCCAAAGAAAGGAAAAATGCTCTCACCTTCTTTGCTATACTCTGGTTAGCAGACATCAGAACAACCTGACTTCAAATTAGGAGTTCTTTCTCATTTTCTGCATAAGAAGGCTATTAAGTTATGCTCATGTGTTTAAAACCACTAGTAAAAGTGAAAAATAAGTTAATTAAGACATCTTTCTGTGGAAAGGAGCAGTAAGGTTTTGAATACCTACTGAAATCTGTGAACCCTTTGCAGACATTGCCTTGCATTCCGCCTGACTTAGAGACTGATACCCAGTTTCAGTGAATTGTCTGCTGTGCTGTGAAACAAAGGTTTTGCTAGCTGCTATTTGCCTTAGTAAGTATTCAGATTGCATCCTACATAGCTACAAAAAGGGAAACATCAGCTATATTTACAGTAATGTCAAGAAAGACAACATTTTTTTCATTAAGCTTTCATCTTGTTTGCTCCCTGAAAACACTAAAAATGAATAGAAAAGTATTTCCTGGGGAAAACTCTGAAACACTTAGATAAAACAGAAGGAAATGACAGTGAAAGAGAATGACAGTACTGTGTGTCATGGATGGGGGTGGGAGACTTCAAATTATGAAGCAGGGGGTAAGAAGTAAAGAGCTTCTTACCAGTCAGTGGCTAAGAAGTCATGACATTATTAATCATTTTCATAAAAGAAATGTGCATGGGTCTGTGCTATGAAAGATAAACAAATAGAAAGATCTGTCATGGGTTTACATTTTAAAGGAAGGGGAAAAGTCAAAGGAACACAACACATATAACCATTTGAGCTTTCAAGCTTTAGAGAACAGTAAGTTTTTATAAGGCCAGAAGTGACTACGGCTGAGAAACTTCCTAAATAATGTGTCAGAGAAAAATATTTCAAATCAACCTATTTCTCTCCCACTAAGCAATATTGATTTCAATTAGATTTTTATTTTTTTTTCTTTTCCTGTCAGAAAGGGTTTTACTTCAGAAAATATTCAGTGATTCTTTTGAAATCTATTCTGAAAGAAAATGTATATTATTTGATGTTGTCAGATGATATGATATAAAAAATGTAAGTTTTTTTCATCATTTATTCCCAGCATCAGTTACCAGATTTTCTAACCCCCCTCCAGCTCTTCTTTTTTTCTAGAGTAAAACATGAACTAGATTTTTCTTTATATTCAAATATTTTGGGGAGATAAGCATGTATTTATGCTATTTACCTTTATCCAGGTAAGATGACAGCTCATTAAGAAGCCAGTCACTTTGCATAGCTGGCAGAGGGAGATGCAAGTGTGTTTACTGTGAGGTCTATAGATGGTAATACAGAAGGACAGGAAGAGTGCATTTAAAGGTCAAGACAATCACTGTCCATTTGCTAAAAGGGAATCCTGCGAAGCTCGAGTGCAGGGCTTTTTTAAGGCAATTTTCAGTAACTCAGAGCTATTGCTATCAATCAATTTTTAGAGTGAAAACAGAATTTGGCACTATTGGTTTAAAAATAGTATGAAAGTACAACAGAAAAAACATCCATGAAGCAAGTAAGTGTAAAAACCTCTTGTAACTATGAAATCGTCTCAGAAAATTCAGAAGTTTATAAACTTGGATTCTTTTTGTTTCCAGGATCAGAATTCCTAAGATTTACAATTCCACAGATATTCACTTTCCTTCGAATGAAACCGCCATTCACATTAGCTGGATTTCTAAAATTCAGGAACAGTAAGTGGCTTGCTCACATGATTTTTTCCATTGATGAATTAAATGAACGAGCCATGGACATGTCGCCCTCCCAAGCATTTACTAAATTGCAGTATTCTCATGTCATATCTATCAGCCACTGCTGCTGGGAGCAAATTTGGCAGAGAAATTGCATTGTTACACTCTTCTGTTTTGTGTATCATCAAGAGTTATTTTTCAGAACAGTGCTGAGTGCATGTTACATATTGCTTCAAGCATGTCAGCATATATTAATATTACACTGACCAGACGTATTTCATTTTCATGGGTGTCATGAGAGGAGCCAGGGAGGTAATCATTGTGTTTTTGGCTCACAAGGTGATCTTCGATGTTTTGCAACCAAACTAATTTTAAAGTAGGGAACCTGCATTTAATTCCTGTTTTGTATACTGTTTTTCAGAATAAAACCTCACGTAGCTTAACTCAAATTCAAAGGGAATTTTATCATATCAGAATCAAGATGCTTTACTACATAACAATCTGAAGCTGTTTGGATGTTTCTGTAAATGGACATCTTTAATTAATTCAGACCCATCCTCTCCATTTCAATCATGCATCCTCCTGGTTGAATTTCTGTGTGTACTAACTTGTTTTCTTACAATAAACACAACAATTTGTTAGGCTGCAGGATGCTGCTTGGGCTCAGAGCTGACATATCAGTGGATATAGTTGTTAGGATGGCTGACTGACTGGCTACTTGTGTCATAGAAGGTCACATAAAATAATTCAGTATCCTTTCATTTGTCAACAAATGAAACCATAGAAACTGCTACCCAAATACAGACCAGGAAGGTTCTAAGGAAAACCACAGTACCACCCAAAAAACTTCATCTGTGACATTCTGCAAATGCTGATGATGGATTCTGACTCAACTGCAAAGGTGCATGTGTGCAAGTGAGAAGTGAACCTAACAAAACTTCAATCAAAATCAGCTAGGGACAGTCAAGGAAGAACCAGTAGAATAAACCTGGAAGAAATACAACAAGGGAGATAAAGGACTAATTTTGGACAGAATGCTGGCATAAAACTGGTTTGATTTACTGAACAAAGAAACTGCCTCCTGTTCTTTGTCTCTGCTGTATTCATGGAGACAGAATTCTGTGTATGTTCTTTGTAAATGGAGAACAACACACCCCCAGATCCCCAGCTCTCCAGAAGTAATTTGTTTTACATCAGGAGCCCTGTCTGAATGCAGAATTAAATGCTAGGGTACTTGTTATTCCATTCATAGCCACAGTTTTTCTAAAATCTGTTGCCTTCATCAACTTTATTCCACAGCTTTTGCACAAGTTTAAATGGCTATAGATCCTGGTCAGAAAAAAAAAAATGGACCAGGAATCTAAACACCACTTGCTATTTCTCCTTGCATATATTGCTGTAATAAGCAGAAGTTATCACTGCATCTTTCTCTCCCTGACCACATGCTGGTGACATGAACCGCTCCTACATGAAGATGTGGTTAGCACAAAGACTTCACTTCTGGGGGAAGTTCCCTGGGTACTGGCCTCTGTAACCTTGGCTGCTTTTGGCCAGTGTTGCTCTGAGAGCAGCTCTTGGCAGCTTTGGGAGAAAGTGCGTTGCCTGAGCATATGAAGAGACCTGGGGGAGAAGTTACTGTCCAAAGGATAATGCTCTTGAATTATTCCTGCTGTAAATTTCTTACTCTTATGATGTAGAGAAGTAATCCTCACACCATGAATTACAACAAAGTTTCAGGGTTTTCCATTTCCTTGAGCACTTCTACCAAGTCTTACCATGGACTTTGATTTCCAGTTACTTGTCTGAAGTGTAAGGCAGATCCGTAGCACTTGCCATCCTTCTTCCAGGGCTGGAAAGTAAACCAGTCCCACAGATACACTCATGATACCATGGCATAACAAACAAGGAGGAAGAGTAAAAACTACAGGAGTGTGTGATAGTGTGAGCCATCACAGAGCATTCCTGCTTGAATTAAGATCAAAAATAAGAATTTTCATTTCTTTTCTTCTTCTACTCCAATCCTTTCCTTTCTCCTTCTCATAAAAGTTGCTAATGAGAGCCTGATGTAGCCCTTTTGAAACACATAGCTTACTCTGGTGCCTTGATGTCTTTAGATTGCATGACTAATCTTTCTAACTTCTTTTTCTCCAGACACTGTGTTGTTCAGCAGTTCAAGTGATGAGATTAATGAAGCCCACTGAAGGCTGGTGCAGCCTTATTTTTTTCTTTTGTAGAATGGTTTCCATGAGGAGGGAAATTGAGAGGAAGAAATGACCTCACATAACCAGTTTGATCCTCTGATGATGAAGCCTGTTGTAATAGGTTCTTGAAGCAAGATGTATCTAATCAAATTTGGCAGTGGCATCTTGAATTCTAATTGAGATTATGGTTACCCAATGTAGTTATCAGAGATTTCCAAATCTCTTTCATGTGAGTATGAAATGAGTGCTATTATAGGATCTGTAACAGAAACTCTATTTAGAAATATAACTGTTTGGTCTTCCTAGGATCTGCCACAGGTAGCAATGAGTTTTGCTGCTGATTAGCACAATGAAGCTGAAGTATAGCCGTGAGTCAAAACATGTATCTTTGCAGTCAAATTGCTCTTTGTCTAACTCAGCATTTTTGACTGCCTGCATTGCTGCTCAGGCAGCAGAAGAAGGAAGTTTGCATGTCAGAAAGATTGCTTCCTATTGCAGCATGAATAACTCAACTGGTAGCAACTTGGCTGTGTGCCATTCAAAATTGAACATTAAGTCAAAATGGGTCAGGTTTGTTCTTCATGGGCGTAATGCTGTCTGGTCACACACTGGTGCAGGAATGTTTTGAGATCAGAGCATGCTCAGGCTGTGGGAGGAGGAAGAGAGAGCAAAGGAAGTTTGGCTGTCAGCAACCTTGTTTTATCTCTTATTGTAAATAGACAACTGGCAGCTGATCAGTCATTCAAAGTTGAAAGGTCTGGTGACACCTGTTTTAGGTACATCCCTTCCTCCATTAATGAGCTGGAACCATAAGCACCAGGCAGCAGCCTGATCTGATAGCTAAAGTCATTTTCTGTTTCAGCTGTACAGTGGACTACATCAATCTGTAGGAGCTGCATCTATTCCTTGCTTACAGGAAAAACAGCTCAGGCTGATATTGTCATGTACAGTATTTTAGCTGTCAGGCCCAATCCACTGCCCGTTCGAGAAATGGAACAGATCTGAACTCATGCTTGTTCATGCTGAACTGGCTTTATGAAATACTCTTTACACTTGTAAGTGTTAAAATAGGTTTGTGGTAAAGTGAAATTCAGTTCTGAAAAACATCCCTGTGGACCATGGTTTTAAAACATACCCTTTTAAAAACAACATGGCTAAATCAAGATACCTAAATATTTCATTCAAAGGTGGAAAGTACAATCACACTGACCATAAATATGAAGTTATTATTTTCATGCATAGAAAACCTTAATGTGCTTCTGCTGCACAATTAGGGCAGCATGCAGTTTTGTTTTGTATTTTCATTTGGCTTCATAGTCTGACTTACAACCACCTACTGCTGCCTGCCTGAAGAGAGGATGTTGGCAGTTGCCTCTGCCTGGAGGAAGGATAAATTAATATGTGAAGAGTAGAAAGGATAGGGGGCAAAAATATTGCTAAAAGAGAGATGGTGCAAACTAATATGTCACATGAGGTGAGTGATATTATTAGGAAGGGCTCCTTGATAACACAAAGTATACCCTGACAGGACATTATTCAGACTGCAAAGGCTCGAAGGTGTGTACTCTGGGTACAAAAAGAAAATTAAAGAAGGTATGATGAGTTAGGTTCTTATCAAGTGAGGAAGATATGCAGATTCCTCCATCAGCATGGGAACAGTGGGCCTGCATGAGCTCACTAACCCAGGAAATACTGGTCAGTGGGAGCTGTGAGATGGACAGAGGCAGACAGGCTCTGGAGGAAAGAAGTTCTGTGTCTCAAGGAAAACGATGAGGTTTTGATATGTAGCACAGAAAAACGAGAAGAGCACAAGGATCAGTTATCCTTGTCAAAGTGGTTTATGAAGGTACTGTGAGAAAGGCTCGTACTTCATGGTAGTGGAGTACTTCAGAAAATAGAGATGATGCTAAGAGAAGGGAGGAACAAGAAGAAGCAAAAGACCTAAGAGCATCTACGTTATGACTGGTTTTTAGTCCCTTAATCAGCTCAGGGTGATAGTATTCAGTACATCTGCAAGTTATGAGAGTGTTTGTGCTCTTGGGTAAAGAGTGTTTCCTGAAATAATTCCTGTTAACTCATGTTGCAAGTTGAAATGAGACCAAATCTCTTGCATCCACCCAGACTGAGCTGTACACAAAAATAAAAGTTCAGGTTACTGTTGGTAATGGTGAGGCACACTGCTGGCATGATGTAGTCTTTTTTTTTGTACAGTTTTGCATCCCTTTGTCTTGACAGTTAAGACGGATCTCACTGTTCCAGCTCTAGGGCTTCCTCAACAAGTGATTCCCACAACTTTCTGTCAAGACTTTTTTGCTCCTCATTGTAAACAATAGAGAGAAAACTGTGCTGAAGGGGGAATCTAAATCAGTGCTTGATGCTGTATTCCAGTCATTTTAAAAAGGTGGAGGCTTACTGAGTACATAATACTGACATTTCCTGTGGAACCTCTACATCAGGCTGACTAACATAAAGAAACTAACATAAGGAAACTAATGTATAGTTCACTCAGAGGAGCATCTCCTCAGCCTTATCTCTCCCAGCTTCTTCAGAGGTCTAGTAAGGTAAACCATCTCCAAAGACTGGCCCACAGCCCGTCTGAAAATCATAAGCTGGTATATGTCCCACATAAATGAGTGATCTCACTACATAGTTTTTCATGGGAGGGGTTGGAAGGTGTAATACTTGAAAAGTTACATATTTAATGAAGTATTTTTAAAGATTCTACAGGTTTGAACAGTGTAGGATAACTTTCTAATTGCTCAGTGACTAAGCCTTGTCTCCATTTCAACATCATAAAGAAGCTCTGAAACAGAAGAAACTTTAATGATTTTTAATAAACAAGCTGGAAAGTGTTTGCTACTGGCAAGATGGTCTTTTTTATCTGCCTAGATTTCCAAAATACTTATGCTGTCTTCAATAACTTTTTTGTATGAATAATGGTAATTCAGATTGAGTCAAAAGTTGAAAAAGTTGAAAAAATAAAACGGGGAAAATATTCTGATGTACAAGCAAGCGCTTCTCTGCCTTTGACACCACTGCTCTTAACACCTTCAAACTGCAGAAAAGGTAGCAGATTATTTTTTATAAGGAGCTTTACTCGCAAAACTTTTGCACAAGCCCAGGCTTGCAGAATATGCTGCCTTATGAAGCTGTTGTTTTGTGATTGTACACACTGGACGAGATCAACCTTCATAATCCTGATTGGCAGGGTTTTATGTTTTCTGTCTATCAAAAGGGATTTTTTTTGCTGGTGCCTTTCAAAAAGTAATATATAGAAACAGCTGCGTCATAAACATACTCTGTTTGGCACATCTGTTAATTCATGGAATATAAACCTGTAAAGATAAACGGGAAGATAGTCAGTTTTGTCCACCATGAGTATATTTATATGTTTCCACTGCCTCTTACTCGCACATTCAATCCATAATCTAAAAATAAAATAAAACATAACAAAACAAGTACTAAAATATTTTTAACTTTTATTCTTCTAAAATCTGACCAGAAATTAGGACTAATATGGCATGTTCATGGTACTGGCATTTGCAAATAACATTAAATCACTTGGATTTGTCAATCTTTATGCTTGCTTGTTATACTGAGGTATACTTTATTTTTCTTTCAAGCATTTCATAAGAATGGAAAGGGCACTGCAGCAGTACTCAGAGTAGGTCACCCCAAACACTTGCAGTCCCCTGAAGGAAACTAATCAGTGTGCACTATGTTCCTGAAGAGTTAGTCAGAGAAAGTCAAATGTAAAAAGGTGGAATCGTTTTTAAAAATACAGAAAAGCAAAGATATAAGAAAATATAATTTGCTAGGTGCCACCATCTGCCAAAAATGCTTATAGGTAGTCAGACTTTCTTCAGGATACTTGGTAACATCTATGCAAAATTAGTTCTACTTAGAAACCAGAAAATCAAGACTTGGAAAAATTAAGTTGGAAGTTTATAAGTAAGTAAGAAAATAAATTAATTCATCTGCATAACTATTAAACTTCCATTATGAGACTACTGGTGTAATGCAAGTGAAAAAGTCCTACAAGTACAAGTAGCTGGGTGGTTTCATGCTACAGAGGGTCTGGATGTATCCATAAAATTTGAGTAGAGGTACCACTGACCCCACTGCTGATGAGTAGATGTCTTAATTAGATGATCATTAGTAAAATGCATGCACATATTTACATTGTTCATGTCTTGCAGCTGCTTGTCACTGAAAAGTGGGTGGAAAAAGCTGCTTCAGAACTCTTCATCCCCTCCAGAGTGAAACTGATCACTTCTGTTTAACCTGAGGATGATGTAATTAAAATAGACCAACTGCACTGGTGTGAGTGACACTTGTACACTGGTAGAGGTGACCAGCTCTACTTGTTGTCTGCAAGATAGTTGCCTCCTACAGTGTGATGGTAACAAATGTTTACAACTTTCTGTTACTGCGAGCCGATTCCGTAGGAAATATTTTAGAGTGGTAATAGTTTTGCCAGTGTCTGCTCCCAACTGCTTGCTGACATGAAATCTTGACACACAATCCTTTTAAGAATGGCAATGTAGTTAATCCCAGTTTAACAAAATTTCACATTTAGGGACTAGCTTTTTTTTTTTTTTTTTTCCAATTTGAGTAAGACCACATTATTACCCAAGTAAATTAATTAGAATCTTGCAGGTCTTGGTGCTACTCTCACAGAATTCCAGGTACCATGCACAATCCTGTTTCAATTTTAGAGTAACTTTCTTTACAGTAGGTCTTCAGCATTTTTATCAGTTTTCATGACACTTTATGTGGCTGTCAGAAAAGCTGATTCTCTCTTGTATAAATATGTCATATACTGTTATATAAAAAAATAGGCATATTAGTCTATATACTAATCAAAAGATTTACATACTTCTAGAAAAGTCATATAACTTGCATAGATGTATGTGAAAAATTAAGTAGCTTGCAGATTTCTACTCTGTACTGATAGATATTTTGGGAGTTTGGAATGGGGAACATTTGTGCCACTTATCTTGTTATACTGCCTTTTAGACTATTTCTTCTAGGATAATTTCTGTGTTAGTTTGTCTAATGTCTTTACACTGTTTTCCTCTTAATTGATTTATACAGTAGAAACAAATTAATTTATATAGGTTAGAAATGCTTCTTAATTCTCATACATCATTCTCATTTAGCACACCTTTTCTTTTAATAAGTCAGCTGGTGACTCAATCATAAATTATTCTTTAATGATTTTCCACTGAGAAAGAGTAAAGAGAAGTGGAATAAGTGCAGTATAAATAGACAAGCTCATCTCCAAAAATATAGGTCTGTTGAACAAAAATGCTCACACTACAAAATATTTTTCAATCCAGGAAGCAATTAACTGAGTGGAAATGGTGACTGACTCCACTGAAATTATTTATAATAATGGACTCAATATACAGTATTTTTTCAGATAAAACAAATAGAATGGTAATAAATCAGAAAGTTAATTCACAAAGACCCTGTTCTCTGTTTTTTGTTGTTTGTTGGTTTTTGTTTTTTTTTTTCTCTCTGTAGGCTGATCACTAAGTAATTTATGGAAGATGATTCAACACTCCACCATACCCAAGAATAGCACTGGTCATGATCCATATTTGGTGTTTCATCACTACAAATGTTGAAATGACTGACAGTCATATGTTTTTGTCTGATCTTTGCATTTTGAACCAGTGTGCAAACCCATTTAGCTGTACTAAACTGTACAAGACACAGAGTGTACAAATGGGGCATGTTTGGCAAGGAGTTGAGTATATTGTCCTCATACTTAAAGTTTTAATCTCAAGTAGATCAGTCACACTGGACCTTCAGAGTGACTGCATTCATTGCTTTAATCAAAGATCACAGAATCACAGAATTGTGGATGTTGGAGGGACCTCTGGAAATCACCTGGTCCAACTCTCTACTAAAGCAAGTTCCTACAGCAGGTCACACAGGGAAGTGTTGAGTCGGGTTTTGAAAATCTCCATAGCGGGAGATCTCAGAGTCACTCTGGGCAGCCTGTTCCAGTGCTCTGTCATGCTCTGTCACAGTAAATAAGTATTTCATCGTGTATATATGGAACTACCTGTGTTCCTGTTTGTTGCCACTGCCCCTTGTTCTGCCTTGGGCACTACTAAGAGAGCTTGGCCCCATCTTCTTGATACCCACCCTTAACGTGTTTATAAGTATTGATAAGATCCCCTCTTAGCCTTCTTTTTTTCCATGCTGAACACTCCCAGGTCTCTCAGCCTTTCTCTGTAATGGAATGTTCCAGGCCCCTAATCTTTCCAGCCCTCAGCTAGACTCTCTCCAGCAGTTCCCTGTCTCGGGAGCCTAGACCTGAACACAATAATCCAGATGTGGCCACACCAGGGCAGCATAGAGAGGGAGAAGAACCTCCATCGACTTGCTGGCCACACTCTTTTCAATGCATCCCAGATATCTTATCCAGATATCCTATTTCATTTGCATGAGTGCTGCCTTTTTTCCTATCAGTAGTCCAACTCTTCTGTTCTAACACAGGAATAGTTTAGATACATTCAGCCTTTCTCTTCATTTTACTACAGATAGAGAAATAATGCTACACTAGAAATATCTGAGAGGCTCTCATTCTCTTCTACTTCTTTCTGTTTATTTGAAGATGTAAACTAACACAATAAAAATTTCAACAAAATCATGAAGATTGTGAAAAGGACCGATTGGATGCTTTTTGTAAATTTCATTGTTGCAGCTGGCAATGAAGAAACACTGAGAATCAATGATATTCATACAGGAATGGGGAAGGTAATTCTCCAGCTAATTAAACATACCTACCTCCTCCTCATAGAATCATAGAATTATAGAGTGGTTTGTGTTGGAAGGAACCTTAAAGAACAGATAGCTCCAAATCCCCTGCCATGAGCCACTAGGTCAGGTTAACCAGGATCCCATGTAACCTGGCCTTGAATGTTTCCAGAGACCTTCAAAAAACATTTTATCCAACTTCCCTACAATAAGCCAGGGATAAGGTTGGACTCAATGATCTCTCGAGGTCCCTTCCAACCCCTACAATTTTGTAGGATAGGCCTGGATGCTGTTTTCAGGCAGCTGGAAGAAAAGAGAATTATCAGGACTAGTCAGCATGGGTTCACCAGGGGGAAATTGAGCTCAGCCAACCTGGTAGCCTTCTATGATGTCATTACTGGCTGGGTGGATTTAGGGAGAGCAGTGGATGTAGTCTACCTTGAATTCAGCAAGGCATTTGACACTGTCTCCCACAGCATCCCTGTAACTGAGTTGAGGAGGTGTGGAATAGATAAGTGGACAGTGAGGTGGGTAGAGAACTGTCTGACTGGCAGAGCTCAGAGGGTTGGGATCTGGGGCAGAGAGTCCAGCTGGAGGCCTGTACTTAGCGGTGTTCCTCAGGGGTCAGTGCTGGGTCTGGTCCTGTTCAACATCTTCATCAATGACCTTGATGAGGGGATAGATTCCACTCTCAGCAAGTTCACTGACAATACAAAGCTGGGAGGAATGGCTGACACGCTTGAAGGCTGTGCTGCCACTCAGTGAGACCTGGACAGTCTGGAGAGTTGGGCGGAAAGAAACCAGATAAGGTTTAACAAGAGCAAGTGTAGATTCTTTCACCAAGGGAGGAATAACCGCATGCACCAGTACAGGCTGGGGAGTGACCTGCTGGAGAGAAGCTATGAGAGGGACCTGAGTGTCCTGGTGGATGACAGCCCTGGTGGCCAAGAAGGCCAAAGAGATGCTGGGGTGCATTAAAAAGAATGTGACCTGCAGGTCAATGGAGGTTATTCTAAGCCTCTACTCTGCCCTGATCAGGCCTCACCTGGAGTATTGTGTCCAGTTCTGGGTTCCTTGGTACAAAGAAGACAGAGATCTCCTCAAAAGTGTTCAGAGGAGGGCTATGAAGATGATAAAGGGCATGGAACATCTCCCTTACAATGAGAGCCTGAGAGACTTGGGTCTGTTCAGTCTTGAGAAAAGCAGACTCAGAGGGGATCTGATCCATGTCTACAAATATCTAAGGAGTGGGAGGCAAAAGGATGAGGCTGAACTCTCCGAACTCATCTCAGCAGTGTTTGGTGAAAGGACGAGGGGAAATGGCCACAAATTGAGGCATAGGAAGTTCTGCACAAATGTGCAAAATAACTTCTACACAGTGAGGGTAGCAGAGCACTGGCACAGGCTGCCCAGAGAGGTGGTGGAGTCTCCTTCTCTGGAGATGTTCAAGACCCACCTGGACACTTACCTGTGCGACCTGGTCTAGGGAGCTGCTTTGGCAGGGGGATTGGACTCAGTGGTTTCTAGAGGTCTCTTCCAATCCCTACCATTTTGTGATTCTGTGATTCTGTGATATATAAAATTAGATAAAATTGCCCAGAACCTGATTCAGCCTCCTCTTGAAAGTCTCCAGACCAGATTTTTACACAGTCTAGTAGTGACAGAACAAAGCAAATGTCTTCAAACTAGAAGAGGGGAGATTTAGGTTAGATGTTAGGAATTAATTTCTTACTCAGAGGGTGGTGAAGTACTGGAACAGGTTGCCCAGAGAGATTGTGGATGCCATCTCTGGAGACTTTCAAGGCAAAGCTGGAACAGGCTCTGGGCAACCTGATCTAACTGTGGATGTCCCTGCTCTTGCATGGGAGTTGGATTAGGTGGCATTTAAAGATCCCCTCCAACTCTAAGGATTCTATGATTGTATGACAAACTCATTAAGTCCCTCTTATTGTGTTAACTCTACCACTCAGATTGGTGTCATCAGCAAACTTGCTGAAGATAGATTCAATCTCACTGTCTAAATCATTGATAAAGATGTTGAAGAGCATCATTTCCGAGACAGACTAATGACCAAACTTCACCTGAACATAGAGCTATTGAGGACAACACTCTGTCTGTGATCATGCAACCAATTCTTAATCCACCTAATAGTCCAACATAAAAATACCTATCTTTCAATTTAGAGATAAAGATGTTGTGCAGGACCATGTCAAAGGCCTTGCACATGTCCAGGTAGATGATATCAATTGCCCTTCCTTTGTCCAGTGATGCCATCACTCCATCATAGAAGACCACCAGATTGATGAAGCATAGCCTGGTGAACCATACTGACTATCTCAAATCACCTCATCTCACATATCATCTCCTCATCTGTGCCTTAGCATCTCTTCCAGAAGGATCCATTCCATTATCTTCCCAGGCACAGACATGAGGTTCACCTGCTTGTTGTCCTCCAGGTCTTTATTTCTCCCTCTCTTGAATATGAGAGTGATGCTTCCCTTTTTCCAGTCACTGGGGACTTCACCTGAAAGCCACAGTTTTTCAAATGCTATAGAGAGCAGCTTGGCAATCATACCATCCAGTTCCACATCAGAATCCTGGGATGCGTGTCATCTGGCCCCAAAGACTTGTACATATTCAGCCTCATTATGTGGTTTCAGACTTGCTTTGTTTTTACTCTGGAAAGGATTTTTCTCCCCCCCAACCCCTCTTAGAAGTTTAGGAACATGAGAGGCTCCTGAAATTCAGAATCCTGACTCCACTCTTTGCCAGACCCACACTCCTCAAGATCACTAATTTGACCTTGTTATGGTTGCTGCAGTCCAGGCTTCCTCTGATCTTAACCTTCTATATTGGTGAGCCCCAGGTCCAGAAACACTTCACTTCTGAGTCTGAACCAGAAAATTGTCACCAATGGACTCCAGGACTTGCTTGCAGTTCACCATGTTGTTTTCCCACCAGATACCTGGGTGGTTGAAATCCCCCATCATGATGAGAGCCTGTGAGCACAACGCTTCTTGCAGCTGAAGCAAAGAAACCTTGTCAACAGGCTCCCCTTGATCAGGCTGCTTGTATTAGATTCTGAGCACCAGCTGTCTTTTATTGGTCTAGTCCCCAGTTTTTAAACCACAGACTCCCAGTCTGCTCCTGACTGTTTCTTAGAGGGAGCTCTTTGCAGTCTACAGACTTCTTAACATAGTGAACAACTCCCCAGCTCCTCCTACCTTGCCTATCCCTTCTAAAAGGCTCAGACCCTTCAGTGGTGGTATGCCAGTCATGTTTCTGTGATAGCAGTGAGACCACAGATTTCCAATTGCACTGTGGTTTCCTGCTTTTTTCCTACACTACATGCATTGGTATGGAGGTACTTCAGCTGGGCTTTTAGTTGCATTTCCTTCTTCATGGAACCTTCCCACAAGACTCCAGGACAAATGAGGTTTTCCCCCACTGCTTCATAAAGAGGCAGTGTTCTATGACACTCCTCTGTTCCTCAACAGTACACCTCCTTCCCCTATTAACTGTAATTTAAAGCCCTAGTGATGAGCCCTGCCAGCTTGCTGCCTAATATATTCTTTTGCTTTCTGGTCAGTTGTGTCTCATTCCAACTGATTCATGTAGACAACTCTACTCATATACAACTAATTTATAAACTATATTGTGGTTGCTCCTTGGAATCAAAAAAGAAGGGGGGACTAGGGGGGGGGGGAGGTGGGAAGAAGAAAACAAACAAGAAATCAAAAAAGGTTTAGTTCTGTTTCACTTAGTCTCAATGTATTTCGGGTGTTTAGATGAGTGTTTTGGGCTTCTTCAAAGATGAATACCTCAGAGAATTAGAAACTGAACATATTTTCTTTATGGCTTGGTTTATTTTATAGCCAGTATTCCAATGGCTTTCCCTCAGTGTTCAAAAATAACTTTAAATGATCTCTGTGAAATCTGATGATGCCAATTCCATCAGGACCTTGTTAAAAAAAAAAATCCAGTAGTTTACTCCTCACTTAAAAGTGTTTTCCATCAGAGAAAGGAACTCTGAAACTCAGAGTTTCTGCCTATTCCTGAAATTATAAAGGAATTCAATTTCTTTAACTTCAATTCCAATTCAAGATGCCGATAATTGAAATATCATTGAGATAAATGTTAATTTTTTGGCTTGTCTAAGGCTTAATTAACAAATGCCAAAATCAGTCTTAATCATTTTTATTTTCTCTCTGCAGTCTGTAATAATAAAATGAACTGTCTTTCTTAGGGAACC
The DNA here is from genome assembly GCF_038088225.1 of Cyrtonyx montezumae. Taxonomy (NCBI): domain Eukaryota; kingdom Metazoa; phylum Chordata; class Aves; order Galliformes; family Odontophoridae; genus Cyrtonyx; species Cyrtonyx montezumae. The sequence goes on from NW_027072035.1 coordinate 4,008,943, forward strand.
CGGCAGCTCTTATTCCCTTGTCTTTTAATTGCCCCTCTGTCATACATTTAGGCTTCCCTTGAAAAGGACCACTCTTCACACGTGATTTTGTCAAATCATCCCCATGTGTTTATTATATGAAATAGCAAAGGTGCCAAGAACTCCAGATCCATTTCAAAACAAAGTACAGCAGCATCTCTAGTACATATTTAAGGTAATACATCATATATGGTTTTACTATTGAAATTGAATGCCAAAAATTAAGTATTCAGAAAGTTGGTCTGTTTTTTGAGTTTGGGTTTCAAATAACAACCAAGCATGTTGTGTGAAATAAATATACACCATGTTATATGCAAAATTTGTTAGGAGTACAAAGTGTTAGCTTTGTTATATCTTGTTCAGCTAAGCAGACACAATTTATTTTCAAAACTGTTAATAATTATTAGAAACGTCTTGGTGTAATAAATACAGTACTTATATTACTTCTTAACCGTACAGTAATAATAGCAGAGTCGAGCAGCACCATATGAAGAGAGAAATCAGAGAATAGCTGTGGGATCAAGACAGATTTATAAAGAGGTGAGTGCAGTAGAATTACATGGTGTTTCTTGTAACTTTCCAAGAGTGAGTTCTGTAAGACACAGCACAGGATAAAATTCTGTTAAAGCATTATTGTTTTATACTTTAATTTGCTGAGCACATTGCACCTATCCTTGTTATCAGAAATCAGAGGCTGCTCTGCCAGAAGCGCTCCACATCACAAGCAGATGGCTGCATCCCAGGGGCCAAATCAAAATGTCACTAATTTCAGATTACAACTTCTCTTTCTTAATAAGTATATCATGTTATCCTCAGATTTCCTTAATCCAGCTTTTGAATTTTCATCCGCTTCTCTGTGCCAACAGTGTCTTCCAGAATCTTCATTGCTGCTCTAAAGAGCAGAAAAATCTCCTATTTAACAAGCTGCATGCCTTCACTTGCTCAAACTCATTATGGTTTTGCGCATTTACTCTTACTCAGCAAGGCTTCCTGAGCATCTGTTTTAGAGAACATCTCAGCTGTATGAGTTTGTGCTCACTTTCATTTGATTTGATGCTTCCCAAGAGAATGAACTTAGGCTTTCGTAATAATGCAGGAAAATCATATAGATGTGATTTGTGTGATGAAGATTGGATTTAATATTGTATCAAAGTTGAAAACTCAAATAGCAGAGAAGAGTCAGATATAAGCACTTTTGTCTGAAGTATTGCAAGAATAGAGTAGACAGACTCATTTTAGGAAGCAGTAAAGAAAAAAAAAGTTTGTCCCAAGGTCAGTACACAGAAAATTTCTCTACAGGATTGTTAGGTCTCTATTCAAAGCAAAACAAGGAAGCTAATCCCTCAAAATGCAGAGATGGGAAATAGCTTCATTATGAGAGTAAACTTCTATAAAGCATTTTCAAAGCTATTAAAAAGCAAAGGCTGTTACTGTCTGTTCCCAGAATGGTGCCAATGTAAATAGTGTGAAAATAACTTATGTTTGACAAGCAAGGTGCTTCGCAATGAAGGCTGTTATTTCACTTACAATTTGTCCCTTGAGGCCTCTTTATAACAAGCATATTAAACTCAGATAAATTTCGTTCTGGAGCAGGGAGTGCTACCGGCTCCTAACCCTTTTGCCTGGGTCACTTGACAGTTGACCCTTTGTCTCAGTATTGCTTTTGTTTACAATTCTTCTGACTGGTGGCTTAGGCTTTTAAACAAATTCTTTACTACTCTAACATGAGTTAACCTGAGGTACTTGCAAATGAGCTCACAGTGACTGTGACTGGGCACATTCTCCAAATCTCATTGAAATGAAATATTCACCACTTTCTAGGAAGAATGCAGGAAAAGTGATGTATGTCACAACTTAATCCCAAATAGCATTGCCATTCTGGATACTCCTATTCCTTTCTAACTTTCTGCATGTATATGTTTAGTAAATTATATAAATATATGTTATGTAAATTGCATTAAAGAAAAATGCAGTCATGTTGCTGATTTCTTGCTCATTCGTGTAATTATAGGAATTACTATGGCTGCAAAAGTGGAATGGTAGTGTATCAGCTTGACAGAGACATTTCTGAGAGTTTGTGGTAGACAGCTGTTGGCTCTATGAATTCTAAAACAGAAGCTTCTGTCTGGTAGATCCAAGACATTGGCAGGAAGGTAACTGTCATTTTTCCTATTTCTAAGAGACAATCTTGTAGATCACACTGAATTTCTATCTGATCACTTCTCCTATAGTCCAAGAAAGAATGCAGCTGTACACATTAGACTTTGAAGAGGAATTATCTTTCAGCTGAAGCAAGTTACAAGTTGAAGATTTCTAAGAAAACAGTTCTTATCTGAAAAACAACACCCTATTTTGCAAGACATTATTCAGTCTAGTCCTGAAGTCGCCTACATTCCACATTAATTTTGTATGTCCTCTTTATTTTTATTAGTGTGTACATCAATTACAGTTAATCAGAAGAGTGAACTGTACTGCATAACTTCATACACCAACAGCTTTCTCTCCTAATCATTCAGAATTCTTATCATGCCAGGTTTGAATCTTGAAAAATAGAACCATTACCTACAACCTTAGCCTATACAAACACAGTTTTGTATACTAAATAAGTACTGCTGCTTTCTGATTGCTGATTAACTGGTGTGAGAATTATTCCTTCTGTAACATGAGAGGTTTCTTATAATGGCAGAGAGCTGCAGCAACAGGCTTCTTGTGTAAGCAAGCCATAAAACTTCAATATATCTAACAATGGCTGCTCTGAAAGTAATGCCTCCAATGTTATGCTGGCCTGTGACATCAGAGGTGGATGCTGGTGGTATGGCAGCAAAGGCTGAACCTTCCCACCAATATCCCATTACATGTTGCTGCCATATGACAAATGGCAGCAGAGGGGCACTCTGACAAAATGGCATCTGACAGGAAAGTGTGTACAGTGCAAAGGTGAATCTGAGTTCTTCCATGAGGAAAAAATGGCTGGCATTCACTGATGTTTGCTGGCTGTTTTTGCAGACCTAACAGTGGATGTGAGCACACTGGAGTGGTGGGTGATGTTTCAGCAGTGGTTGCAGCAACAGCAGCTCACCTCCACCTGTGCAGATCATTAAGGGCTTGCCACGCAGGCACTTCTTCATCACTGGTGACAATGCATAGCTAATGGTGGTGACTATTGTAATCACCTGTGTTCTGTAGCTGAGAATTTTTTCTATCAAATAGAAAAAGCTGTTATTGTGCTTTTTGTATCTTCTGCAGTTCCCATGGAAATAAATAGAAGACATTACTTTTGTCAAGCATGATAACAAGGTACTCCAAATCATGATACTGGGGGGGAAATAAAGAAGGTAGCAATATTTGGAAATGAAATACTGTACTTCAGGGAGTTTAGTCTATTGAGCTATAATTTCATAAAAAGATATAGGAATAATTAAATGACTATTCAATCTTCATTTCCTTACAAGCAACAGAATAGCTTGGGGCCACTCGTCTTGTATGTTGAAGATGTAGGATTTAAGATGCTGGCCAAACAATGATATTGATGGGATATTCTTAATGGAATGTGCTTCTAGCATATTTGTTACAAAGATATAATTGTATGGGAATCAGAATAAAAAGCTGGGAATAACTCACTAAGACAGCAGGAGTGGAATTCTTATGAAAAGCCACTGGTCAAGCTGTGTTAATGAGGGAAAAATTCTGACTCAGATAAGAGAAAATAAAAAACCTGTCTTTGTTTGTGAAGTACTGCTTCACCCTTACAAGGCTCTTTTTTGGAAACACTTCCAAAATAAAATCTGGGCTTTGTATTTTTAAAATCATATCGACTTGACAGGATAAACTGGAAGATAAATGGCAAAACTACATCATTCTCTCAATGAAATGACTCACTTTTCTATGTGGATTTACAGCAATATTTGCAAATGCTATGTGTTGCTGCTCATTAAATGTATTGGTGTGAGCAGCCATTAGAACAAAATGTCAGCACAGCACCTGCCATTTCATTTGAAGAACTGCTGAATACTTCCATACTGACTGAAACACAGCAAAACACAGGCAATCCTTTTGCCAGAGGAAAAGCTTCTGTGACCATTAAAAATTCCAGCCTTTACAAAGCCTTGTACTTTTGCACTTCACTGTCTCATAAGACAAAGATGTTAGCATTTCTCCATACTTTTTTTCCCATTCCTCATTGTAAGTCATGGCAGTACATGAAGTGATCTGAATCGTGTTAGTTCTGAGATGGACTGCATTTTTATGCACCCCGTCTATAACATTTCTCTTGCTTATGCTGTGAAATACTTAATATTATCAGATTTTTTTAGACTTGTGGTTAGAACTGGTCAAATATGTTTAGTCAGATAATAAATTAAATACTAAAGTATTTTCTTTCTGGTAACTAGAAAGTTGAGTGTAATATATACTACCCCAGATATCTGAAAATAAAACTCTGTACCCCCCCTATTGTCTGCTTGTATACCAAATGAATAAGTATGAAAATCTTATAGTTCAAAACCTATTGCATTTCTTGACATCTATGGACTGCTTTGTTCTTTTCATGTGTGCTTTTTTACTGTAATGTATTTTTATTGTTTTGGCTTGTTAATTTCTAAAGACTACTGCAAAATTCCAGGCTTTGGTGAATTACACTTCCTGCTCAAAGGTATCTGTTTCTCATTTTCCAACTGTTTAAAAATGTCCATTAAATGCCTATAAGCGTTGTCTGTTTTTCCATTTTTCTTTCCAGTAATTCTTTCAGACTCTTGTTCCTGTGCTTGAAATATAGGTAATCAGAGAGTGAATGCCCCAGACTGACCTTTTCAAAGGCTCTAAAGCTCAGGTGCTCCTTGTCATTTGCAAGGTCTCTCTCTCCTGGGCTCTCCTGATTGTCGGAATCTCTTCCTCTCTTCTCCAGTCCTCCCTCACTTAAAATTTCTTCTTTCTCACTGCAATAGGACTCTCTGAAGCCCTTCATCATGCACTGTGGTTTGCCAGACAGATCTTGAGGAACATACAGCTTGTTGTTGTCATGATGGAACACACCAGGGCTGTACTGTTCTGCCTCATAGCAGTTGTCTTCCTCTTCTTCTTGGCATGAGCTTTCCTTGGCACTCTCGCCATCTGAATGAAATGAGATCCCCCTCCCTTGGCTTTTCTGGGAAAGATCAAAGGGCTCTTCCTGTTCCAAGCTTCTCAACACATTTGTCTGGGACAGAGCAATTCTCCCTCTTCCAAAACCTTGCAGTGTTTCAAGAGAAAAGGAAGAATTCACATATAGCAAATGCTTCTACATGATACTGGTTAAACATAAAACCTGAGATAGCCTTTGTTTAATATTTTACCTTTGTCTTCCACTCAGCTATCTTCAAGCCCTTTAATGTTTATATCTTCTTTGAGTTACTGTTAAAAGAAGCACTACTGTATGTACCTTGCAGCCAAGTCAGGACACACATAACATTTTGCTGTACATGCCAGACCCTTGATGAGAGAGCTAGGAATAAAAGTGAAGAGTCTGGGCTCTTGTAAACTATTTTTTGCCAGTGAACCTACCCACTTCCTTCTTCCTATTTTTTTAGTGAAGGCTTTGATCTAAACCATCACATGCCATAATCAAAGTTCCAGTTTTTGTATTTTTTTTTCCAGAAGAGTGGAAGAGATTAAAAATGTTTTAATGTGGTTGTTCTGTGGACACTCCAGTTCAAAGATTACTACAAAGAGAAAATGCAATCCTGTTCCATCAGTCTAAAACTTCATCTCTCATTGACTTTTGTACTCATCCAGTGCCACTGAAATGTTCTATGCCCATCAGGTTAAGGTAATCATCATAATCAAATGTTCATTTTTGAGCTGCACAGTCTAAGTCTGAATGTGGTCCTTGGCTTGTTTTGCCTTAAAATTTATCAGAGCATCTCCTCTCTGTTGGAAACCCAGGTGTTGCTCAGGATGCAGCAGCAGACTCAAATGTGCTCTGGCCATCAGGAGAAGCAGAGGAAAATCTAGACATTACAGGCATAGTCCATCTTAATTTAAACAAAAGTGACACTATTAGAATGAGCATTTAACTCAGCAGCAAAAATGTGTGATACAAACTGTTTTATTTACTTGGCTTTTTTTTTCTGTTTTCTTTTTCCTCTGAGTAATTTGATCCAGTGTCTTTAGGATATACGCAGCCACACTAGATCCAGCTGCTCCTTTGTAACTGTGTTGTGTTTTTTAAAGGGGCTCATGAGCAGGTGGCAGCCCTAACAAATTGTCTCCTGTCTGATAAGCCTCAAGGGCTGAAGAATCTCTGTACGCTGAAAAGCACTTAGGCTGTGTTCAATTACACGTAGCTGTATAACTCGCACAGCGCTGTAGGAGACTAGAGGGAAAAAAAGGAGCCATTTATCCCATTACTTGTTAGCATCTTTGAACGTTTTATGCCAAATATCATTAGAAGATGTGTTTCCCATATGTGTTAGGTTGCATTAAAGCCTGAATTTGAGAAACACTGTGAAATATTACCCATGATAGAATAATTTATCCAGAAACTCTAAACAAACAAAACATTTTTGTTACTCAGATTCTCCAAACAATCCTCCCTAATTCCATAACTTCTTTAGGATTGTTACATATGTACACAAGGCTGATTTTAGGAAATGTATGTGTACATGGTAGAAAATACTCCCTGAGCAGTCAGAACTCCATATACTTTGAAATAAGGGAGGATTGTCCTCTTCCATTCATGTGTCTCTGTAACATGAACTTGAGCTTATGGCTTTTGTTTAGCATCAGATACATCAGTATGGCACGGAATAAATGTATCTTGAGCAGAAAGAATCCTGGATGTAGAGCTTGAGCTTGGGCTTCCTTTCCCACTGTCACCAGGAATCCAATTAAAGGGAAAAAAAAAAAAAGAGAAAAAAAGAAAAAGCAACACCTGTGAAAATTTCCAGACTTTTTTTGCTTCTGTCAGCTTTGAATGGATTTATGGTCATCACCATGTAGACATACCTCAAATATAAGAGAAAACATACAAACTAGATGAGTCTGGGGCAAAATGTCTGCTTGCTCACGTCTGCTTGCTCATGGCTGCTAGGCCATGATCTGTCAGTATTCAGGAGTCAAACTCCCAAAACAGTAACATTTATTCAGAATTTGTGTAATTGCAATCTCCATTAGGAAGATCAATGTGATATCATCCATGTCCTAGCCAGCTGTGTGTCCTGAAGTCTCACAAAAGCTGAATGCACACCTGTTCACTATCATTTGTGTGTCAGGGTTACCCACATACTAGGAGCAGCTTTGCAGGGCTGTTGATCACGGCACATTTCCTGCCTTGATGGAGCTAGTGAGCTTAAGTACATTTGCTATGGCTTGATAAATCCTCTGCTTTAGCACTACTGATTGCATTTTCCCTAACATCTGAAAATAGCAAGTTTGTGTGCCAAAATGACTTTCTTGGCATTACATTCTCATTTTGTCTCCAACTACTACTCCGTCTCAATCTGTACTTCTGTGTCATCAGAAATCTTGTTTGGAAGGTCTCAGAGAACAGAGTTGCTATCTTGGGCACAAAAGTAATATAGTTAGTTAATAACAAACTCTGAGCCTTACAGGATTCAATCGTTTCTTCCAGCAACATTGGATCTATGATATAAGACTGTGGGTTTGTAGAAAAGGCTCATGGAAGATTACTGATAACCATGTCCAAACCTCATAGAGAGTAACTTTGCTCATAAATATTACCTTGAGAATGAAATCCTCTTTCCATGACCCCGTGTTTGACTTTCATATGCCTGGTTAGGTTCCCCTTCAAGGTGAATTTGCTGGGACAGTAGAGGCACTTGAAAGGCTTACTGTCGGAGTGCAAGTGCATATGTCCCATTAAATTGTGCATTCTGTTAAACTCCTTTCCACAAAGCTGTCAAAATAAATAAATAAATAAATAAAATAATTTAGGGAAGAAAAAAAAACACAGTAATATCAAAATAATTAGTTTATAGAGGAATTTCTAAGGTCAGTATTTTTAAAGGCAAATAGAACCCATCCTTCCCAGCTCAAGCCTTGGCAACTTCTGGCTGCAGTTTATTATAAGAGTGAAACTCTACAGACATGAAAATATGGTTGAGTGTGATTTCTCAAGGGCTTTCTGTTTTGCTGCTACTTTTAAAAATTGGTGACTAGAAGAGATACTTGGTCAATGATTACTTGCAATCAGGGAATGTTTTAAGTAGTGGGGAGTGTTAAACATGAAACCCCAAAGGCTCTTAACTTGAATGAAATTCTAAGTATAACTTTCTGTCCCACTGAACTGTTTTGTTTGTAGTTTATAAAACTATCCATTATTCAAAAATAATTCTAGGCAGAGATATATGATTAAACTAGTAGTTTCTGTGGAACAGTCAAACAGAATAGCACTTCTCCTTTAGTGCATTGGAAATGACTGCACATTTTGCTTAAAGCCAGGAAAAAAAACAATTCCTTTTTTTCTTTGCTTCTTGCTCTTCCATTTGTCTTTGATTTTCTCATCTTCTGTTTACCAGCTTTTGTGTTTTGATGTCTCTGGTGAGTAAGCTGGAATTTAAAAATGCATGGGGCCATAAGAATGACTCAGCTTTCCCTGAAGCCTGTTCCTGTCAACTTGAGCCATTGATCCTACAGGTTTCCCTTTGATGAAACAATAAAGAATTTTTTCATTGTTGTTTTTCAAGATGGGTCCTTTTGTAGTTCCATTCCTTATAAATCAAATGTAGTCTCAAGACATGGGACTTTGACATCACTACTATTAGCTTCTAGCCTTACTTGTCTTCTGGTCTTTCCTTGGTAGGATTTATAATTTTATTCACATTCAAGTGGCTATTTCCATCCTATGTAAAATTCTGTTTGCTTTCTACTTCTACCTTTTTTTTTGCATTGATTTTAGACAAATAATTTTACTATCTAAGTAATTTTACCACCAAACTATAATCACTATAATTGAGTAACAAGAATTTTATCAAGCAGCACACTTATCTGGCAGAAAATTATTAAAAAGCAATTAATGAAGCTCCACCAAACTTTTGGTCTAATCTGGCTTTTGATTCCATTGTTTGTTTATTTATTTTGTAGTACAGTAGATCTGTTTTGCTACTTTTGGATTCAGGTTCACAAAGCCGTCATCTGCAGTATCCAGATGGAACTCAGGTGGCAAAATGATCTCCTGTGAAGCAGCAGTGCAACCTTTGCTCTCGAAACCAAAACAGAGAAGAAGTTTTCTAATATAAAATTTTTGAAATGTATCGCTTTTTAAAGAAGCAGAACTGAGTGAATGCTGCAAAAATTCTGGAAATATTCATCTGCGTTTAAAATTATTTACTTCAGATGCATTATTTTTTTTTCTCTCTGATTTTAATAAAATCAATGTTCTAGGTAATAAATTTATCAGCAAGGTGTTTGCCGAGAAAGTGTGGGAAAATAATAACTAGTGAAAATTAGTAATTTGTAAAAGTAAGATATCTGGTTGTATGGGTCATCCATCTACTCAGGAATGAGCACTGTCTCTCCTTTGTGTTCAAAGAAAGCCAATGTATCTGATGAATTATATTCAGTGAAACAGAAGCACCAAAACATCTTCTGAAAGTGGTGTGAGGAGACAAAGAGGAGAAGCCCTCAGCAGCACAGAAAAATCACAGGAGCAGCTGGTTAGATTTTGACAGCTGCTTCAACAGTCTGTGATGTGTCAGTATTTCTCTGCCTATAAGAATGTCAATAACAGTACTTCTCTAAGGCTCCTTGGCAGAAGGCTTCTGGCTATCTGCTTCCATTCTTTCTGACCTATGATCTCAGCTTTTACTTCTAGGTATTCTCCATCTGTACTGATATTAGTGGAAAATACGATTCAATGGGCAACTGGCTAGAGTGCTTCATGCAAATTGGTGTCTTTACAGAATACCGATATTCAAGTTTGTTTAATAGCAGCATTTTGGTTTTTTGAAGGGCACCTTAGTCCCTTACAGTACAATATTTTTGTGTCTCTGAAGAAAGAAGGTAGGTTTTCCATTCCCCAAAGTCCTGCATCTTAGCGATGCGTAATTTCTTCCTGTCCTGAAGTCTTGTCTGAGGACTTGAAGAAATGGTACCTGAGAAGAGAGGTGTGGCAGAAAAATGAAGGAAGTGCAGATATGAAAAATATTTTTGGGGCTGATGTCCCTATGTGGCATGGTATCTGGTAAGTCAACCCTTTCAAAAGACACAAGACCACTTTCAGATGAGTGCCCATGATTCAGAGTGTGAAGGGAACAGTTCAAAGGCTCACATGCTGGAAGATAGCCAAGTAGGTGCTAGCTGAGATTCATAGCTAACAGTTACACAACTGACTGGGTCTGCAGATCAAAACAGAAAAATGCAAATGTTTAATTCCTCAGTAGGACATGGCTGGGAGCACTGATGATTCAAAACCATGGAAACGAACATAACATGGAATCTGAGCATTCAGAAGGATGGAGATCTAGTGTAAAAGATGTGGAAAAGGAATGGTGTGGTTACTTGTGGACCTTATTTTATGCTCTCCAGTTTAGATAAAATAACATTATCATTTATAAGAGAAGGACACTGGCTGTAAGTCCTCTGAAGGTGTTTTGATGCACTGGCTGGACTTCAGCACGGTGTGTTAGAAGTGCTGATTCAGATTAACAATAAATTTTGTCTTCCTAATCCACTGCATGAAATAGCACCCATGAATAGCACCCTCAAATGTAGATTTGCCAGTCTGATTCATTTATTCCCTAAGTCCTTCTCTCTCTTTTTTGTTGTTGTTATTTAAACTTCTGATTTAAAACCACGATTTCTCATGCAATGGGTAAAAGTGACTGAAACTTCAGAAAAAGCAACACCAAATGGGCATACATCTCATAGAAGACTGCTTCCAGCCAAGGGCAGGGTCCAGTTGATCCAAAATTAGTGAGCTCCTTCATACTTGGAAAGAAGATATTTTGATCAGTAGTCATCTGCTTAGGCTCACCTTTAGCTGTGTATTTACAGCAGCAAGTTAAAAATATCTGCTGCAACGTGCATTTGGCTGGCTGCATGTGAGAAACTATCACATTTCTTATTGCTGATAAGGAAAAGTATTAAGTTCTGCACAAAAAAGAAACAGAATTTCAGAGAACCATCCTTTCCCAGTCACAATGAACACCATTACACCATTTGGAGCAACTCCTAAAGAACTCTTCTGTGGTTTTGTCTAAAACAAATAAGAAAGCATGGTCTCAGGCCTTTAGAAGCTATGGGGATGTTCATTCTTCAGAGAAAAATCAAACACAGATCCAGGCTTCAGCTGGGTGAGGAAACAGAAAGGACAACTATTCGCTACTCCCTCTTTTCAGATAGTCTGTGCTTAGCTGTGATTAGATACATAGGAAAGCATCATGTTTTCTTTGCTGTGAGAAAAACGTAAAGAAAACCACTGCATGTGGTAAAGTAGAAAGGCTACTGCTGTGCTCTCTTTCCCTTGCATTCTTCTTTTTTTTTTTTTTTTTTTCCTTCATAAGAAGGGTGTTCCTTTCCTCAAAGAGAGAGGGAGAGGGAGAAAGACTGTAAACTGTCCAAAAGGACCGTGAGAAAACAGGAAGCTTTGAAAAGTACAAGAGAAAGCAAGATGAAATCTATTTGCAGGCAGTTCCCTGGGGACATGTGAGCCATTGTTAAGCAGGCTGTTCATACAGCTATATCCTTCCTTCTGCCGAGGAGGAGCTTGGTGCCAAAAGGCTGCTATCTGGTCATTGCCTTAACCCTCTGAATACCAGCCAGAAAAACTTGTGAGACCTTTGAAGGCTCTGCCAGTGAGACTAGGGACATTCCTAGTGCCAAAGAGCAAACACTTGTTCTCCCTTTGCTTATTGTTATGATCTCCAGTCCATTTAGGGTCATTAATGTCGATTCATACTGCATTAGCCATTGTAGATACTGATTCACTGAACTCGTCGTTTCTTTTCTCCTAGGAACACTGGGTAATGATGAAGAAGTGAAAATAAAAAATAAAAATAAAAAATATAAATATAAAACGAAAAATAAATATAAATAAATAAATAAGAAAACCAGTTGTTCCTGAAGAACTTTTGTTCCTGGATGGAAAGTATACTATTGGCACTCCAACAGTTCCTGGCTCACACTGTTGACATTCTAAGTTGTAATAGTCAGTTATTACCAAACCCATCAGGAACACAAGCTTCCAGCTACTCAACACCTGTCTCAGAAATAGCATGGGTCCAGATACTTCATCCAGAATACCTGTTTAAACAATTGAGTTTCTCTTCTGAAATTTGAAAGGTAGTGGATGACTTTGTCCAAAAGGGAATGAAAACAAGGTTGCAAGTGTGTTCAAAGAATAAAGATCTCCAGCAGACTACTCAAGCTTTTCAGTAGCTTGAGTAATTATTTTGTCAATATTTTGATATTGATACTAATACTGAGAAATTATTTTCTCAATATAGAATAAGTGCTAGTATACTAAATAACATTTTAATAGGATGTAAATTAAAATGTAACAAAACACTGACACTGAATGTCTTTGAAACAAAGTCGTTCAATGTTGTCAAAGAAAAAATAAATTCAAAAATATTAATTTTGATATTTTCCTATTAAAACTATTGCTGAAAGCAATAATTTTATATAACATTTTGAAGTTCTACACTTCTCATGACAAAATATTTGCATTCAGTTTTTTTCATCCAGGTCTACTTCTGAATGCAAGAGACCGTTTAAGAAAATATTTAATTCCATAAGGATACTGGATGAAAGTGTTCTAGAGATTGTTTCCAGATCAATCTTCTGTTACTTAGGTGTAAACTGAATAATATACTCCTCTCCATATCCAGTGTCTTCTTAGAGCAGAACAAAGTAGAAAAAGCCCACAATCTTTGCCTTTACAAGGTATGATTATAATTATGGACCAGAAAATAAGCAAAAATAATAGATGTAGAGTCTGATAACAGGTAAAAAGGTAAGCATGAATAATTCATAAGGAAGGAATTGGAGATGAAATAGTCGAGAAAGTGAAAGCCTCCAAAACTTCTGGGGAAGGGAAGGAAGAAGGGATGGAGAGGGAATGTCCAGACAGTGCAGGAGGGAGGCATTGATCTGCCATTCCCAAATGGCCTTAGAAGCCAGTTTGTTAAGATACTGATGCCCTGCCTTGAGTTTTAGTCTGGTAACTACATTTGGCCCATTCAAATGCCTTCTGCAGTTCTATACTGCTGTGACTTTCTTTGAGTTCTCCTGCAAACTATCACAAAGCATCGCTGTGTGAAGTCCAGGTTGCTGCTTTTCCTCTGTGGAGCACCCAAGTTGATCTGTGTGTTTATTCACCACCTGAAACTGCTAAAAACTTAAATACTCAGACTTCAGATTGGTTGGCCATTGTGGGCAATTGTCAGCTATGTTTGTTGCCCTCAAACTGGGGTGGCATTTGTATGCTCACTACGTGGAAAACTTCGAGATTGAAGTCACAGATATTGAAAAGAAAGGGAGCAAATCACTGAAATTTAACTTCAATTTTTTGTGCTACCTAAGCAGAGCCTGGATCAAGAATAAAAAGTGGACTGTTTTATGCTAATTCAAAGGTAACTGTAGAATGTAAGCAAGTCATGTTTTTCTTTCTTATATCATGTCAGAAGGTGGTAATATCCCAGAAACAGTAAATGATATTATGTCTTTGCCACAGAGAAGATTCACTCACCTTGCACTTAAAGGGTTTGACATCAGAGTGAACAATCATGTGTGCCTTGAGAGTCTGCTTTTGCACAAAGCTCTTGAAGCACAAATGGCACTGATAGGCTCTGATATTGGTGTGGATCAGCACGTGTCTTTTCATGTTGGCCAGCAGAGTAAACTCCCGGCCACATATTCCACATTTGTGCTCTTTCACACCCTGAAAGAAAAAAGGAAAAAATCAGTAGATAGAATAGTTTCTAAATTATTTCATCTTCAGTATGGCAATACATTCATTCTGCTTTAGCAAAGCAGAAAATGAATTATTTTGCCTTTAACATAACTTGTTCAAGTTATACATACTTAAGTTTTGTGGGTTTTTTCTTGGCAAATTGTTACAAGACTCTGAGAGGCAGAGGAGAACAACATCTAAGTGTAATGAACTCAGGATGTCTGTCTCCATCTTTAAATTAACACGTCACTGAGATGTATTAGCAAGGCTTCTTTGTCCTTCTCTTCTGCTTATGTAAAGTATTGGTCAAAAGTGCACACTGACGGACCAAAAGTAAAAGTTAACCACTTAAGAGATCAAATACAGTGTTTGGCTATTATAAGTGTACATCTTGTAACAGCTTGTAACTAAGAACTACTCATGTTTTGCAGAGAGCTATTGAAAATAACCCAAAATAAATTCGAAGTAATAAAATAATGTCACCAAACAAACTCTAGATATTATATTCAATGGAGAAAAAATATTTTCAATTCTTTGTGGAATTTACACTAACCCTAATGGAATGTCCCCGCTCTAACTTGTGTTTACAGAAGATTTCTAGCACCCTCTATGCCATGCAGTCAATTCATTGATATATAATTAAATATTCTTTGGATTGGACATACATATGTGCTCTAACTGTCAGCTCCCATGAGACATTTAGATATTAGGAAAATCAGTGAATTTACTATGAAACACTTGAAGAGTTCGAGCATAATTTGCTGCAGGTAGTGAAAATTTATTAGTACAGTGCCAAGAGCAATTACTCCTCCGATAGAACTCATTACAAAGAAGACTTGAAATGTCAGTCACTTTTGTGCCCGTCAGTGGTTTCCAGAGAGATAATTGCAAAGCTGAAGCTGTGAACATCCCCAGCAATTCTAACCATCAAGCTATCTGATTCGAGGATCTGTTTGGGCAGCTAACTACTGTTAATTATGTTAGCAGCTGAATCCACCTGCAGCTATGGACAGAGAAGCAGAAGCTCTCTAAAGGCTCAAGGGCATTGCATTTCCCATGACAAGAAAAAAACAACCAAGTTCTAAATCAGTAGAATTTTTGTATGGTAAATCTAAGGAGCATCCATATAGAGTAGAAATATTAACAGCAAATAGAGAAAATAAAAAGCAAATGTGGAAGTAGAGCCTGAGGTTTTTTTGAAGAAAAAAAAAGTGTTTATATGATTAAAATGTAGTAGCTTTCTATATTTTTAATGGTTTTTTTTAAAACAAAATCCAAAATTCAAATGTTAACAGGAAAGATATTCAAAACTGGAAGTAATTTCTTATAAAATATGTGGATTTTTAATTCATTTTTATTGTATTTTTATAAAGGTGGATAACCTAATTTCAGACATTCTTGAATTGAATGCTTACATATTTCCTATTTTAAAAGGGATTTTTCTGGATGTTTTTCAAAGCTTGCTCCTGATCTAAACTGAAATATCTGTCATTCTTCGCAGCTGTGGTAAGACTGTTGCTTGATACAAATGGGCTGGGATTATGGTCTTTGTCCACTTTCATTAAGTGGCATTCTAGATAATTTATGCACCAATGAAGTTGTCTTGGGTCTCTCCCCCCACCCCTTCCCACTTGTCTCATTATAATGACTCTTCAAAATTGGATGAGTAATATACTTTCTCCTTCTGCACACATACATCCTACTGCATATCCTCCTACTTCCCAATTAGGGGAAGCAAAGATACACATATAGTTTTCAGAAGAAAATTTCTGGTACATTCTTGTGAGGTTAGATAGATTTGTAAAATGCTGTTCTACAGAAGCTCATGCTGAAGGGAAAAGCCAGAAACAGAGAGAGTTCAACTGTGGCAAGTAATGCAGGTGGTTTAACTGAAGTCTTGTTTATAAAAAAATGTTTTTGCATATACTCTCTCCTTATTCTGACATAGACATCTAGCTTCTACTGATGCCAGTAATACTTGGGACTTTTGCTCTGCATGAAATACTACTGCTGGCAAAGGGCCAGCATGAGGCTTTATAGGCTGGTTACCCACTCTTCAAGGAGGTGGGCATATTTTTAGCAGTCTGTAATCCCTGTGCTTCTGTGCGATGCAAGGTTAGAGTCCAACATGTAATGGCTTACCTTGTGAGTTAGAGAGTGTTGTTTGAGATGGTGGGGCTGCACAAACTCCATGCCACACTCAGTGCAAATATATGGACGGATGTCTTTGTGCTTCATCATATGGTTTTGCAACTGACTTGGGTACTGGAAGGTCTTATCACATTCAGTGCAATTGTACTGTATTGGACCACGATGGGAGGTTAAGTGTCTCTTCAGTTGGGCGAGTGTGGGGAAGTCCAGACCACACTCTACACAGATGTTCTCTCGGCCACTCTCATGCTTCGATTCATGTGCCTTCAGCTCACTGGGATAGGCAAAACCTCTTCCACAGATCCTGCAGTTGTAAGGCTTGATGTCGCTGTGCTGCATCATGTGTCTTTTAAGGTGACTAGTTTGAGTGAAAGACTTGTGGCACACTTGGCACTTATGTGGCCTTGTGCCCTGGTGTGTTAGCATATGAGTGTGCAAGTGGCTCAGCTGCTTGAAAAGCTTGCCACATCGATTGCAAGCATGTGGCTTAATGCCGCTGTGCCCCAAGATGTGGGTGACCAAATTGTACTTGGATGTGTAGGACTTTTCACACATTGGGCATTGCCAGCGTTTCTGTTCACCCCCAACATCAACATAGTAGCTGTCATCTATCTGAAGGTTGACATCTACTCTTTCCACTTTCTGTTTCTTTTCACCACTTTCTCTTACTTCAGCCCTCTGGTAGGATGGCTCTGGAGGCCTTTTCATTTGAAAGGGGCTCCTGAAGTGCAGATTTGGGGGCATGATAAAAGGAAACATTAAGCCAGGATGGACTTTAGGATAATAAGGATAAGGAGCCTGAACGAATGCTGGACTACTACTGGGCCATGCCAAATTGGGCTTCACTGGTTCTTGCTTAATGGACTTGGCTCCAAAGTGCTCCAGAGATCTGTAGAACTGGAAACCAAAGTTGCAGAGATCAATCATCTGGGAACTGTACTTCGGCTGTGCTGGTTGTTGAAACACCACAGGAAGACCGGAAGAATCTATATCATTATGATCTTCAAGCCTGTGTAATGGGGATGAGGAGCCCTCAAGAGCAATAGAAGGGGGCATCTTTGTTGGCATGCTCTTGCGTTTCCGAGACCCTCCTTCCAAGGACCCCTGTAAACTTTCCGTGTCTCCAAGAGGAGGAGGGCCATAGTGGAAATGTGAAAGATGCTGTCTGAATTCTTCACCAAAATGAGTTGCTCTGTGTGGCTTTGTAATGGGACTCAGTGGCTGTAGGCAGCGGGAAAAGGGAGAAGTCTGTGTGCTGTCCACACTACAATTTGCATCTTCATTCTTCATCATATTTATTTCTTTTTTAATTCCTTAAAACAGACAAACAAAGATCTTTATTTCTTTCTTTTCTCCTGAGCTTAACACTTTATTGTCTAGTTTATTCATTTTGAGGTTTGTTTTTTTTTTTAATAAAAGCAATTAAGGATGCCTTGCTTAAGCTCATAAAAGATGAACATCTAAAGCAGAATGAAATTTGCTACAGGAGAAAAAAGAATCTTCGGTCTTCCTGTGGTAGAAATGGTGGCTTAAATCAGATTTGACTCATACAATACCTCTGTAACATAAACATGTACTATGACTCCCTACTTAGCAGATGAATCTGTATGGCAGTGCCTGTGCTTAATTGAATTCAGCCACTTGTGGGCAAAGTCCTGTCCTTGGCTGTGCAAGAACAGGCTCTAGAAATTGGCGGTGCATCTGAAGGATATGGCAATACGAACAATAATGTGCACATTTATTATGGTTGTGACATGAAAAGTCAAAGCCAAAAACTTTAAACTTCTTTGTATCATTAGCATGTGCTGCTGTGAGAGAAAACAATGGCCAAGTGATCTAAGGACACGGTGTACCATCAGGTTTTGCACTGTGTTTCCTGGCTTCCCTCACTCTGTATTGTAACAAGAAGGTGGAGATTGATTCATTTTCTTTGTTTTAATCCTAGTGATATTTACCTGGCAAATTCAGGGGAGGAAAAGCCTCTGACCACTCTCCAGAGTTCATTCAGTTTTATGGACATAATCTATGTGTTTTTTCTGTGTTTCTGAAGTAGAGCACAACCCCCCCCCCCCCCCCCCCAGTTTAAAACTAAGCATGGAATTTCAATGGTCCCCATGGCTCTCAGTGTAATTGACACCTGAGAATGCTCAACTCTTTTCTAGTATCATGACAATGTAGATTAGTAACTGCTCCTTGGCAAATTTTGGTTGTCTGGAGAATATCACTTGGAGAACTCCTGAATTTGGAGTTCATCTGACGCACTGGTTATGCATTTAACTTCACCTTAAACAAGGTTGCTAACTTTTGCCTTGGCTCTTTGGAAGTGTTCTCATCCAAATGTCTGTGTGTGAGTTTGTCTGTGTTTGTGTATATGTTTGGTCGTTGTGTTTGTGTACATGTTTTGTCGTTGCTCATCTGCCCAAGAAAGCGGAGGTTAGCCTGGAAAATGGGACATATTTTCCCTCTGTCATCTGTGACACTTTGATTCTATTTACAGCACCATTCTTGGAAATGTTGGGTGGAGAGTATGAAGGTGGTTAGAGTACTAAAGACACCCATGTTTCCTTTTCAGGAAGTTCTGTACTGAATAAACTGGCTTCTAAAGATAGATAAAAGCACATCAGTGACCTACTTAGGCCGTGGACAGCATAAGGCAGCTTAAAAAGCTGCTTGGAAACAAGTCACCTCTGTCTGGAAGTTTGATACTGGAACTGCTTATGAAATGCTGTATAAATCTGAGGGCTTGGGGCCAAAACTATAAGATGGAAACTTTAGACAAAGGGATCAATTAATGCATAAGAACGAACAAAGAAGGGAAATTTGTAGGATCTCTTAAGGTGGGATGCTTAAAACACTTGTGATAGGGCAAAAACAGACAAACAAAAAAAGCAATTTAGCCTATGGTAGTTATCTAGTATACTTATATCAGGATGTGAATTTCAGACCCTAGCATGTTGGCTGGTAGCATATGTATGGGTACACTGTGCATATATGCACACGCATGTGCTTGCATATGTATATTTAATACATGAAGGTGTGTGTATGTGCATGTGTGCATTTCATCAGAGAGTGCTGCAAGGGAGTTTGCATTCTCTTATGTTTCCTTGTCAATCCTAAGTAACTAGGCAGAATAAGGAACCATCAGATCTTGAAGATTCTTTCTGTATAAAGGCTTTACTTTTTTCTGAGCACTAAAAATATTCCACTTTCTTCCAAAGAATGGAAAAAGGTTTTTTCAGATTTCATTTTAAGCAATGTTAAACTCACACAATTAGAACATAAAATGTTCCTGTAGACCTAAGTCTGCCCTTTAAAATATGGGCCTGTCCATCAGATGTCTTTCTTGCTGTGTACCTGATTCTTTTCATACAGAATTAGTGTAAAAATGCATCAGAAAGCTCTTAGCAATTGAGAACCCAGCTATGTTATTTACTGGCTTTGTTAGATTATTGAAATGTTGCCAAAGTGACATTGAGTTGTGTCTAATTGCTCTCTTGTCTCTTGGCTGCCAGTTCCTTGCTTCATCCACAGCCTATTTTGTACAAAATTTCTATTGATCTGGAACAGAGTTATGACAGAAGCTACAGAGTTGCTTGAAATTACTGGAAAGAAATAATCTCCTCACACAACTGACCTTTGATGGCTTTCACTGAGTGTACAGTTTTATTCCACTGTCCATGGCTACACACAGCATGGGATCCTACAGGAGAAAGTTAAAAAAGTTAGTGAACAGCACAGTCAGAGAAGTTCTGTGTAATCAGACAATTAACTTCCATGAGGAGAAGAAAAGTACAAATTTACAGCCTAAATAGAGAAATTAATAAATATAATAAATCAACTTTCAAACTGCCAGACCCCTACAGTGTACAAATTCATAGAGGGAAAAGTAAATCTGGCCTGTCATCTTGTCTTCTTTTCTGCTGGTAGCCAGCCTTTTCTTCACCATGCTCAGAACTTAATTCCGTATAAATGTGTGTCCTACACAAACTGAAGAAGAGACTGCAGATTCAACCACTGTGTGAGAAATAGCTCCTTCATACATAAGAAGTCTTCTTTAAGTAAATTCAGTAGAGAACTTAAAGCTTATGATAATGCTGTTTCCTATTATTTTTCTTCTCTCTGACTTTGCAGTAGCTGAACCCACCTTCATACTCAACTATAAATAAAAAAGGAGGAAGGACTTGAAAAATTATTGAATTAAATATCTCATTGGGACCTTTTTTCTTTCCTGCATAAGCACTTTGAAACTTCATTCCTTCTACAATATGTAGTTATTTAGGTTGGAATGCTATGTAGAACACTGGCATGTGATTATAAACAATCAGTTCATTTTAAATCTGGGTAAACATTGAAAGTTCTAACATCTAAAGCTTTTATCTGCAGTGTTCCATATTTTCAGTTTTGAAAACTTAATCTGGAAAATTCAGTGACAAAAATTTATGAACTTTCTAGAGTTAAAATTATAAAGGTTAATTTCTTCAGAACAGGCAAGCATCCTCACAGTTTTTCTCTGTATGTAATTAAATATATTTTGAAATACAGTGTTTTGACAAAATAGAGCCACAAATAAGATATTTTGCTGCCCTTTCAGAAAGGAAAAGCTTCAGGGAGTTTGGATATTCAGTCTGGAAGTACCTCCACAACAATTTATGCAGCAGCTTATAATAATGTTAGTTTCCCTGAAAGAAAAAAATTTAAGGCAAATTATGAATCACCATTTACTTTCTCATTTCCATCCAGTGTACTTCTTTCTGAAGACAAAGGATAAAATAAAGCGTGTAAATCATGTTATCCACACAGCAAGCACACACACTGTTATACTCCCCAATTAATAATCCCTACTGATGTCAACAGCACAATTTCTTCAGACTTCAGCAGAACCAGAATTCTGCTTCCTGTATGAAAGTGCCTTCTATCTATAGAATAACAATAAGCCCAGCAACACAAATATCAGGTTATGAAGTTGCTCCAGCTTGAATGCAGACTACAACTGTCCTGATTTTGTTCTTGGTACTCACGATTGTCATAAAGGAAATGAGACCAAAAAAAGTTAAATTGATGCATATCCTGTGACAAGAGGACACTGGCTACTTAGTACAAAGTTTGCATTTGTGTTTGCCATCTCAGGACAAGACAAAAGAGAGGAAAGAGTATGAAGCCTAAAGGCAAATGAGTAGGCTGAAAGGTGTCTCTTAGCTGGTAGAGAAAACCTGTGTTTAAATGGACATAAAAAGTTGTAGACACTGTACCATAAGTGTACATCATGAGAGTGTTTCTGTTCTACTCTTGAGAATGAATACTGGCAGCTATAAGGAAAGACTGAATGTAACATCTGTTTCTGTGTAGGGATTAATGAGAATCAGTGTCAAATGACACACTACTACATTTCTTGGGCCAGAATTGACCAGCTGGAGACCTTGAGCCTTAATGAGCAACCAGCAGTGCTTTTCAATGGATAGCTGTTAGTGCAAAGGTGCTTGCAAGTTGTCTCAATCAGTTTTATGGGATCTCCTTCATTCAATTCACCCTTCATTGTAGTTTCTGATTATAAATGTATTCAGTCATAATATTGTTGAAATAAATACCGAAGTTGTTACTTGGTTTTCACTTACTATTTAAGCAAAACTTGCATCAGTTACAGGATCTGACTGCAGGGGTTTTCCTATGCTGAATTCATCTTGTTTCAGCACTGATGCAGTGTTCCCTGCAAAAAAACTACACTGCTTTGAAGTATAGTCGTAGTTTGAAAATCTCTGGGATACCTGCACAAATTTGAATATATCCACTACATGTAACCAAGTGATTTTTAGATAGGAAACATCTACTGCCTCCTCCAAAGGCAACATTAACTCTCCATGAGCCATTTTTTCTTTCCCTTTTTTTTTTTCATATCTTTTTTCATGCTACTTCCTGTGTGTACGAGTGATCTCCCACAATGTTGCCATTTGCCATTTCCTTTTCTTTTGGAAGTTTCATAATTTCTGAAAGTTGGAAAATAATAAAGTGGCCTATTTTAACCTCTAGCTATCATGTATATCTTATCTGATTTGCTGGCTATATGGCCTTGCAAAGAGGGATTAGATTATGGTAATTTTCTGAACCTGTAAAATCCATGCATCTGCATGGCATTTGTATAAATCAGATTTTTATTTGTAGGTACTACCTCACAGAACATTGTAGGCTCTATAAATATGCTCAAAATATCATACCAGGCTTTCTAGATATTGGTTACGTTGTTCGACAACAGGTCATTTGTATAGCTTCTTTTTTCAAATAAAGGCATTTTATTTTATCTAGGCTTTCATGACTGCAGTCATTAGAGGAGGGCAGGAGGTAAAAGATACTGATCAAATCTAAACCAGAAATTCCCTAAGATCAGCGTCAACTCTATTTTATTCTTTAAGAAAGAATAGAAAATGTGTTTTTTATCCATCTTTTTCAGGCATCAGTAGCCACATTTTCAAGATGCAAGTAACAGTCTCAATTTACAAATACTGAGTATATAGTAATATACAGCAAAGAACATGATAATACTATTTGGTAGAGCAGATTCTCAGTTACAAAGCACTATTTTTCAACACAGCCATCACCATTAGCTGTGTATTTTCACCAGCAGTGAACAAGAGCCTGCATACCAAACCGAAAACAATCTGCACAAGTGGAAGTGAACTGTTGTTGCTGTCACCACTGCTGAAACGCACCACTTGCCACTTCATTGTGCTCACATCCACTGTTTGGTCTGCAGAAACATTCAATGAACACCAGTTAATGTCAGTGAGTGCCACTTTTTCCTCGTGGAAGAATTCAGATGCACCTTTGCGCTGTATACACTTCCATGTCAGATGTCATTCTGTCAGAGTGCCCCTCTGCTGCCATCTGTCATACGGCAACAACGTAACAGGACATTGGCGGGAAGGTTCAGCCTCTGCTGTCATGCCACCACCATCTGCCTCTGATGTCATGGGCCAATATCATAGAACAGAAGGTATTACTTTCAGAGCAGCCCTTGTATATTTCTCTTCCCCCTTTTGTATTGCTATCCTTAATACAATTGGAATTGGGAACAAGTAAGCAATCATTCATGAACACATCCTGGAATTACTGAAAATGAGAAGTGGACCAGACCAGGTTTTTTCTTCCTACAGTAGTATGATTGTACAAAAGAGTTCTATGCCTTTTCACTTCTCTCTGGGAAATTACCTTCGTCTGCTGATATCAAGCTTTGGGATAAAACTTCTTCTTTCCAACAGATGCATTTTTATCTCAGCAAATATTTAGCAAAGTAAGACTAATAACTTTGGTAATTCTATGGCAAGATTTCCAATAAGCTCTAAAACTCATTCCTCATGAACTGTTGTTTTGCAATTTACAGTCTTTTTCTAGTCTCTGTTGTCCAAAGTGATATAACCCATTTACAGCATGACCAAAATTTAATACTTTTGGCAAATTCAGTGTATACCTACAAAACAAATACCTAATATCCTGTGTCAATATCTTTACAAACAAATAATGGAAGTCACACACACCTAAGAAGCTTGATTGTTCAAAATATTTGATATTTAAAAAGCTGAATGAGACACTATATTCACCTGCAACAAACAGTGAATTTTGTAAGATATTTTTAATATATTTTTAATCTATTTATATAATATTCTAATTATTATTATTTTAGTCTGTTTTGGCATTTCTTCCTTGTTTCTTGTTTGAGTTTTGGACATATTTAGTATTTTGACTGCTGTAGGGTCTTATCACTGTGTATCTGCATTTGTGTCATCTGGGAGACAATATTGAGTATGAAGAAATGAATCTTCTTCCTCAGAAAGCTGTTCAGGAGCTCACTACACTTCATCTCTGTAATTCCCAAGTTTTAACATTCTAACTTACATCATTCTTCTTTATTTCAGCTTCAAAATACAAGCATTTTGTAAACATCTTGCTTGCAGTGCCACTAGAGTGTCTGGAATCACCTTGATTATATGCACAACTCCTTCATCTCCTAAGTTTTCAGAGTGGAAGATGCTATAAGCAATCTTAGGTAAGTGCAGCTACTTTAGTATTTCTTTTAATAGCAAAAAAGCATAAAGCAGTATGAAAATAAATACATGTTCACTTTTTTATAGCTTACAAATTATTGGCTTTTTTTTTTTAATAGGTAAATGCAAAAGTTAAATGAGATTCTGAACTTTTCTGCGCTGAGAATCTGAAGCAGTCCTATCACCTTCACTGCCACATCATATACATTTATTGACTGGTTCATTGCATGATTTGTTTCTCAGTGGTAGAACTGGTTGGATACAAAGAAAATTTCTGGGAGCTGTAGGAGGTAGACGTAGCTATTTTCCTTCCTTCTAATATGAGTGGTCTGTTCTCAGTTTATCCAAATGCTTTGCTTTCCCTGTCATTGTTTTTAAGTATGCTTTGTCCTTATTTTAGCCAACGTTGGGTACCATTCTCATTGGTTTTCTGTTGCCTAACAAGACAAGTGGGTGGAAGCTACATTAGGCACAGAAATATGCAGTAGGACCTTACTGGTACTGACCCTAGCAATACCTCATACTCCTTGTCCATCCATCCCTAGTCACTTCAGTATACATATGAAGGGACTTTTGAATACAATTTGTTCTTGCTTCTATTCTAGCTTTTATTTCTCTTTTCCTCATTCTTCTTTCTCTTTTTTTTTCTTCTGCTTTGTTAAACATCTTAGTTCTCTTATGTTTCCTTCCCTCATCACTTCTCTGTTCCATCTGTGTTCACAGCCTCTCTGCTTCTCTATTCTATCTGCCAACATGATCAGCAACATGTAGATAATGTGGGTAGTGAAGTGAGAGTAAAGTTCAGAAGTTTTCAAACATTATCTGTTTATAAAGTCACCCCAAACCACAAGTATGCATGGTGGGAGACTGCAAGCTACAGCAAATTCTCTGGTCTATAGGGGACAAAGGTCATATGTCCTCAGCTGAACACCTCCATCTCTTTGACTGTCTGTTACTAACAGCACATTCAAAGTTTTGTTGGAATGAGCAGGGGGAGAAAATGATGTACTCGCAGATCTACCTCTGTGTCCACAGCACATCCCTGCCCATCTCTGCCTACAGCAGCTCTAGCCCAACTTCTTGCCTTTCTTTTTCCCTCCTCAGGTCAATGTAATCTGAAAATGACATACCAGTAAGGTACAGAAAGGTATAAAACCAGCTGCGTTAGTTCTAGGGATTAGAATAAAACCAAAGTCTTGTGAAGAATAAAACAGGAAAGGGTGTAATCAAAACTTTGCTTCATGGTCTGTGGACCACCAGCTGTCTGTGGCTCAAAGGTTTCCGAATCTAAGATGGTGACTTCTGATTGTTTTTCTTTTTTCATGAAGGATAGATTTTTATAAAAGTTAGGAAAATATGAAAACATGGTATAATTATGTAAGACACCTTTTTTATTACAGGCTGAGGCTGTCCTGGGGAAGTGAGGTATCTTTAAATGCTTTGTGCCCCCAGAGTCAGGAGAGACACTGTGCCAGCAGGGTTAGGAGGTTAGGACAGTGAGAGCTTTAGTGTGCAGGTGTAAAGAGAGGAGAGATGCCTGCTTATTCTCTTCTAATCTATATCTCTCTGAAACACTTCTACTACTTATCCTTAAAAAACCCTGAAACCCAGAGATACTGTGAGTCATTCCTTTAATGCCAATTTTTTCCATCTCCCTACCACTTCCCAAATAACAGATTATGTCCTGCTTCTGTTTCTTCATCTTGAGAAACAGATCTTTTGACACTGTATAGCTGAATCAATTTTGCTGATAACATTTCAGCTACATGGTTATGTTGGTTGGCATTTTTTATGTGCAGTGCACTCTTATTTATTCGGGTTTTAACCAAAACATAAAAGGTAAATATATTCGTACTCTGAATAAATTATGAATTTGGGAGGATACACAGGAGTAAACTACTGCCTTAAGCTGCGTAACCAGTACATGGCATTCAGCCATTTTTGAAGTCACTCATGTTTTCGTCAAGAAGAAATTGTCGTAGACATTCCAGACTACTTTTATCTGTTTTGAAAAGAAAGAAAGGAACAAGATTGAGTGCTGAGAGGGTAGGTCCAGGACCAGAGGACAGGTCTGCCTTTAGACTGAGGAAGTTCCAGGCCTAGAAAAATACCCTGGCAAATTGCATTCAACCATACTAAACTCTTCAGCACTTCAGAGAAAGGGCTACCAGGAAGAATAATTGAAAGGAGCTTGACTGAACCACTCAGGAGGGTGAGGTGTGTCTGTCACTGCAGAAGTGACACCTGGAGGAGGACTCAGATCTATCTCTAAAGAGAATAAAGTCTACAGCCCCTAACCATTCCACCTGATCTCTCTACTCCCCAGCACTCAGAAGTGCCATTTTTGCTGTGTAATAGTCCTGTGATGTAGAGCAGTTAGCCTCAAAACCCAGGAGTCTGGTTAGGGTGATCCTCTAAGAGACTAGGAACGGGGATCAAAATCTTCCAAGGGAAGATGGAGGGAAATGAATCAAAGTCTCTGACTTTATGACTGTTATCTTTTGCACTGATTTCATGCAATTAGTTTCATATAAATATTTATGCAGGACTGGACCCCCAGGAGCTTTTGGACATGGGTATACTGAATTTCTAGACCCTGTGCAGGCTTCAGAGATGATGAGATCAGACTGGGCAGTGTGGTGGCATCAGGAGTACATAAAGGTAGAGCTTCACATGTGTAAAGCTTAGCTGGTACCAGAAGACTATTTGGGAATACAACTTGGTCCTACCTTCAGTAATTACTAGAAGGAAGTACAAATTGCCCATCTAGTTTAACCACTCAATTAAATGGTGCCAGCAATTCATCCTATGTAACAGTCTTAAACTTTTTCCATGGTTTCATAATTCATGGTTTGACTTTGCATGGCAGAATTGGTGTAGAAAAATTGGTGTGTACCTGATAACAGCATCAGGGATTCTGTTATTATAAAGCAATGTCAGTCAGATACATCTCTTCCTTTTCTTAACTGGATAAAGAGCTCTAGTGTCGGAAACCAAAAACATGGATCTGCTGCTGCCCTTTAAAATTATGAGGACCCACTTTAATAACGCTTTAAATAATCCTATCACTAAATCCCTATTTCCTGTCTACCTGTGTATCTGCCACTGCAAATTAGAATTGTGTGAAACTGATACTGCTAAAGTGGCAAATATTGTGTGTTGCAGTAAGGTATGCACTGTCCTACAATTTTTTGGCATCACAAGAATAATATGCTCTAAAATGTAAAAAAAAATACAGTAATTCAGATTTAGTGTTTGCTTGTTTTTCTCACCAATCTGATATTATAAGATGGTGTGAACTGAAGAATAAATAAGTACTAAAAATATAAGGAGGAATCTATTGGTGAATTAGTAATACTGAACTGAATGTTGAGTTCTTGAAAGTGCTTTGGACAGAATCTCTTTACATACAAAATACAGACTTTAAATTCTATAGGTGAAGTTCAAAAGAATGGGCTTCTGAGCTTTACTGTAGTATAATTTCAAAAATCTAAAGGATTTATGCAGAACTCTTGAAATTAAAATGACCAGAAAACATGCCCCTCCATAACCTTCATGCTGTTCTGTTTGGGGTATTGTTTTGAAAATAAATCATTCACTGGCATTCATGACCTTTTAAAAGGAAGTAGTTTGAGCTTTCCTTCCTGCTGCAGTCCCAGTATCGTTATCACCTCTGTGGAGGCCAGAGAGATGGTCTAGTCTCCTCCCAGCAGTTTGTTACTCTTAAAGAGTAGCTGAGGGGCACCTTCAGCTTTGGTTCCTCAAGCCAGCCTACTGCAGTGCTCCCACACCATTAGCAGTTACTATATGAGGAAGAGACAATAACTCCTGAATCTTCTGTAAATTAACAGGTACCTAAATAAATAAATAAATAAATAAAATAGTGAATTGTGTGCATATGCTTGCAGAAAAGCAGAGGGATATTATAACATAGTCGAGTTTTAAGTTTCTAAAACATTATTAGATTAAGATTACATTTTAATGAAAGTCTTGTTTTAGTTAAACATGGAATATAATGTTACTCGTCAACAGGACCAAGAGCATGTGTTTAATGCTTATTTTTCTTTCAGTTTACTTCATTCCATGCAAAATTCACAGTAAAACTGATGTTGCTGAAGTGGCAAGCATTGTGTGTTGCAGCAAAGTATGCACTGTTCTACAATAACTGAAAGAAGAGTTGAGAAAAATATTGAGAAAAAATAAATCTACTTCTGAACACTCCTTTCAGTGTCCAGTTCCTTAAAAGTAATTTCCAGGTGAAGCTTTCCTGGTCATTTAGGGTGTATGAATTTAGGATATATGAATATGTAATATAAAACATATAAAAATGTGGTTTCAGCTGATGTTTGAACAGACTTCTTTCTGGAAATGCTACTTTGCTGAGGAAAGGGATTAATCCTATTAAACTCTACTACTCACAGTTAAGCTGACTTCATATTGACATAGCAATTACCATCTGAAGAGAAGTTCAAAAGGAAATAATTGAGCAAAAGAATTTGAGATGCCTATTTGATTCCTAGGACACTATTGTGTTTATCCAAATCATAGGATATCCAAATGATAAAAAGAAAAAAAACTAAGAATCATGAGCAACAAGAGTGAGTTGAGAATTACTCTTAAGGCAAAGTACTGGAGGAATGGAAGGAAACCACTTCTGATATATCTGCTCTGTGCATAGGAAGCACTGTTTTCCAGACTGCCAGGGCATAAAATCTGTATTAAAGCATCCAAAACATGCAGAACTGAAATATGCATTTCTTTTTCAGAGAAAGATCACCTTCACATATATCTCATAATTGCATGCAGGTGAGGACTCGTTTTTTAAAATCAATTTATTTCTTGTTATTTAAAGAACAATCTGCTTAGTTCTTCAATTCCAGTACTAAATGTTCGTGTTTTTTTACTATTACATGAACTGTCTTCAAGGAATTAATTTATGGTAATCCCCTCTGGCTTTGCCCTTCACCTGTGGTGCCAGACTTGAATCTTTGCATTGACTGAACAGCAAGAAGTAAATGTTTTCTCTTTCTGATTCCCAAAATGCATCCTGCATATAGCACTTAATAATTTTATAGAATGTTTTAAAAATAAGAATTAATTTGCTTCCACAACTAAATAAATCTGAAATTTAAAACAAATTTCAGGTAGCTTATATGATTTTGATCACTTGGAAAAAAAAAAAAACCTCTAAAAAACTAACAGGGAGGAATTCTTGAGGTTAATTATTTTAAATTGAAAGATTTTAAATGCCACTTTTATTGAATTCAATAAACTAGCATACAGAATGGGAATGGCAGCTCAGACTTAGCCAAATGCCATAAGCAGATACTGGAAGAGTCTAAAGCTACATACAAATAAGTAAATTTTGCCAAAAAGAAAAAAGTAAAAAGGAAGAAACAGGAAGAAAATCAATGCTGAAATTTGAAATGAATGTTGAAGTTTGAAACATGAAATTTCAATATTTCTAAAACCACATTAATGCTAATCATTCACCATTACAGATGGAAAAGTCTGCCATATATATATGTTATATCTTTCAGTTTATATATATTATCCTAATTGGAGGTCATTACCTGGAAAATATGCAAAGTGACAAACACAAAGTCCTAGAAGATGTGATAGAAATTATTGTTGTGTTTCCATAGGAATGGCAGCTTTATCCACTCCTATAAACAGTAGGCAATGATCTGGGGAACAGTACTCAAGTGTAAACATCTGTGTGAATCATGCCTTGACTTAGTGGTCTAACCATGCTAACTGGTGTACTCTGGATACTTGTACATGCTTTTTTGTTTGTTTGTGTGTTTGTTTGTTTGTTTGTTGTGTCTACTAATGAACAGTGAAAATCTTCTCTGAAGTTGTTAGAGGGAATTTTGAGTCCTGACCACTTGCCTACAGAGTCCAGCAACTTCTACTCAATGCTTTACCTCTGCGTAAAGTCAGAAAAGTCTCCCCTTTTCTTGGATAGGAAAAAAATAATCATAATAATTAATGAGATCAAAATTTGATTACTGTTTTTATTTTTATTTTTTGGCACAGAGGAGAGGTGATTTGTACGGGGAGTCAGACAGCACCCACTCTCTGATAGATTTGACTATTTCTATAGCATCTTAAAATGCTACCTATAGGCACATAACCATTGTGGGAACTGTGCTGATAACATATGGTGAAAGTAGCTTTATTTAGAAGTCTTATTTTATGTAACAGTCACACTGGTAAACCTTAAGAACACATTTTGGTGAACTTGCTCGTCCAGGAGGACCACTATAGTTTTGTATAATTCCTGTCACAAAATGATAGTTAGAGATTGATACTGGATGCTCTTCATGGCTTCAGAAATCTGCACTAGCAAACCAATCTAGACTGGGCTGGAACCTCCCAAATGGTTCCAACAAGCTCTGCTCTTCCCTACAAGCTGATGGATGCTCTAGAAACATGTCATCTTTTTTCTCTTCACCTTCTGGTGATGTTTTTATTACACTAATTTCTAAATAATTTTATGAAGAATTAGACAAATAGAAAAATATTCTACTATCTGGGTGTGTTACATGAAAGATACCCTCCTTGCCAAAGAATGTTTTCAAATAAATTTTCTCTGGAGCTGAAACAAGGGGATACTTGCTTTAGAAACCAACTGAAGAGAGATGAAAATACTCAAAGTAGTAATTATATCCCACAATGTGTTATTCTCTGATGTCTTTAAATGTTTTAGAACTAGCAGACTGAATGTTAGTAAGAGCAACAAATATTTCCAGTTTCAAAGACCATACAACACCTTTGAATTTCAAACATTTATTTCCAGATGTATAGTATCATAACCAACATAGAACCCTTCACATAGCAAAAAGTCTTTCAGCACTGTAAAAAGAGCCTAGAGTTATATTGCAACTAACAGAGAAAATTAAAGCATAAGTGCATTTTTCACAGCTGGGAAACCAGCGTAGAAGACTGGAAATCATCTTGTCGCTACCATTAAACACCCTGGTTGCTTCTCTGAGCACTCGTTGTCTGGCATGGGAAGAATAAGCTGCTCCCTGAAAAGAGGTATAGCCATCTGCTCCCATCCTAGAGCCACTACCCCTGCTTCTCTTATATCCTTCACTCTGGAAACACCAGGGACCACCACCATTTGGATTTCTGCACATGCAGTGAAATTTGTTGGTTTCTATTCCTCATCAGGCCTCCAAACAGAGGATTGTGTAATTAACACCTCTTTGCTCCACATTTGCATTATTTGTAGTACAGCATTGTGTAAGAATAACAACTGGAATTGTATGACCCTGCTCATAGCTGTAGTTCAGCTCCAATTCAGTTCTACCTTTCTCTCATTCACTAGTGAGAAGTGATATTATCCATGTATGAGTCTTGGTTTACCTTGTAGATGCTGTAATTTATTAATATTTGGATTCAACTGACATTTTCTTTTCTAAGTGTTCGCTGAATTCTGACATTTCTATAAGGTGTAAGAAACTTGAAAGTAGGAAGCTTGCAGGTTTACCTTTTACAAATATTGTAGATTTTCAGGAAACATAATTTTTTTGATAAGATTTTTCTTTTAAATCATACCAAAATTTATACAGATGAATTTACACACATCCACAAAGTGTAAGAAAAAATGTGTTGGTGTTTTAGATTTCTTAGTTTAAAAGGAGAGAAAGACAGAAAAGTAACATTTTCATTCTTAGTTCATATTAGTAATAATGTTTCTTTCTAACATACAAAGCAGGAAATAAGGAGTGAAAGTTAAAAAAGGGCAAGTATTCAGATAAATTCTTTTCCTAACCTTCAACATGAAAATATTTTCTTTTCATAGTTTGTTGCTTAGCTTAACTTCTTCCAGTGTCACTGAAGGTCTTTACAATACATTGGGTGTTGTTAGATTAGAAGGTAAATATTTGTCTTATTAAGATCAGAATAGCAGTAGTATAAAATGACTTATTTTAAAACAGCTCCCAAAATTACTAAGCTTAGTATGAACCAAAACAAAGATTAAATAATAATTTTCGTGGATCACTAGCATTGTAAAAGCCATGTAAGAAGGACTTATATCTGCCAGACAGATTTAAAGAAAAAAAGACATCCACTGTGGAACGCAGTATGTGTTTTAAATAACAAGTATTATTTACTTAATTATCTTCACTGGATGAATATCTCAATATCATTCACTAAATTCGACTGGAATTTTTATAATAGTGGAGAGCTACAGTCTCGGATTCAAAATACCTTTTTTTCAACAATAAAGAGAATAAGCATGAGTAATCCTCTTTTTTTTCACTCAAACTTGTTTATTTCTTTTGAAACTTTTCATACTGTCTCTACAATTCTTTCTCAAGCTGATATTTTTTTCTTTTAATGGTTTCTGGAAGTGGTAAGGAAGCATAGGGATAGCTACTATATTGAAGAGGAAAATGTTCACTGTGCTTTAACATTTAGTATATTTGAAAACATTTGTTGTGTTAAAAAATCACTTCACCTGATCATCTATAGCAGTCCACACAGCACTGTTCAAAGGAGAAGTTTGCTTCTTTGGATCAGTTTCTACTCAGGGACATGCACTGTGCTCAGAAATTATGTGTAATTTCTGATCAACAAACAAGAGGCCACGTTTCCTTACACACCTTTGGCTGACTCGTATCCTTATATAATCATCATACAAAAAGTCTATTATTGTACACAGCTTTCACTACTTCTGTTTTTCAGACTAATATTCTGCTGACAAATCAGAGTGATTGGAGTGGTCCATTCAGATAGATAACTTTCTCCATATGTAGCTCTATAATATCATAGACTGGAAACAGAATAAGTGCTATCTGGGGCAATCTGTACTCTTCCACCACTTGTCCTGGATTGCTACCAGTACTCATCCTTCTGTGCTTCGTTCATTCTAAATAATGGGTGCCTATCTGGCACTATTAGAAACATCACCTAAAAGACATGCCAATGTGTGAATCTCTGGGATATATTTGGTACCTCTCAGTACACCAGTGTCTGCTCTACACCCAGTCAGTCCTAAGGCTATTTGAAATACATACTCATTTGAGAGAATGAGAAAACAATAAAGACTCTTTATTAAAAGCCAAATATTCACATTCTCTACTTGTCAAAAATCTGTATTAGAGACTTCAAAATCGTAGTGGTAATATAGCTCAGTGCTAGTATTCTGTGCCCAACATCCATTAAAGATTCTGGTCCTAAGTGCAAAAAGTCAACTAACATGTACAGGAAGACTGCTATCAGTTTCTGCACTTTGCCTATCAGACCTGTTAATTTGGGATTTCCATAGACTATAAATTGTTTCCATATTGTTGTTGCCATCATCACTGTGTGGGGGTTTCATTCATTCTTTGGAAAAACAAGCAAAATCTATCTATATTTTATTTCATTATTGAAATAATGCGTTTATATAAGACTGTGGGAAAATGTTTATCAGAAATACATATACTGACTATTTACTTTCTAGTTATATAGAATGATACAGCTTTTAGCTGTAGCTGTAGTGAGGTTTTGAGCAAAATAAATATGAACATCTCTCTTTTCATTCTTAGTTGTTTTGCTTCAATGAGTTTTATTCTTTTTAATCACATTGAGGAAAATAACTGAAAACTTGTTTCACACACATTTAATTTGTGCCAAGCTGGTTGTAGATAGATATTCAGCCTAACCTCAGAATATACCCCTCTATGCATGTAGATATATCAACAAGGTGGGAAAAGGCTATCAAACCAGCCCAAAACCGCCTCTTCCTGAGCCTTGGAAAAAGATACTGGTAGTGTTACAAACTACCATTATACTAGACAGTGTTGTGTTTATTCTAATGATAACATATACAAAACGAAAGCAAGTAAGATCCAAAACACAGGAAAGAAAAAACAGATTATTTGAAAGAAAATGGAACCTTAGAGATGAAATCTAAGAATGTAAAAAGCTCACAGTTGACCGTCATTATTAAATTACTTATCTCTCCTATTAAAATGATCTCTCATTGCGCTTGTTATTTAGGAATGGGTTTAGAAATAGCATTAATATGAGTGTGAGCATGTATATACTTATGTATTTCAGACAGTCTCCTTTTTACACTCTCTTGGAGAAAGAATTTATCATACACGTGGTCCAAATAAAGAATATATTAAAGTTTAGAATCTTCAAAATCAAGATCCATACTTAAATGCTCCAAACAGCTCTACCTACAAGTTAAACTGAACTTCTGAACTAGTCAAATCAAAACTTAGTGACGATTGCAATCCAGAGTAACACTTTTACAGCACAAAGAAAACAAAAACACAGAGTAATACAGTGGCTTCCATACACAGAGTTTAAATGTCTTTGAATATTTAGGCCACTCTTCTACTAAGTGTCCAGATATTTTATATGTAATTGTCAAAACAGCTTACCAAGCCCTCTACTTAATGTGAATCAATATTTACACAAGAAAAATGTAAATGCGGGTATATCATGGGACAGATGTGGCAAGTTGTTTTTTGTTTTTTATGTTATTTTTATTATATATATATATAAAAAATAATTTTTTATGGCAATATGTGACATTTTCATGCTATTAGCAAAGAAGGGACAACTACTATCATGTAAACCTACCAACTGGTACCAAACAGGATGGAACTCAACCAAACACTGAGCTATGACATTCTAGAAGGATGCTGTATTTAGTAGCAAGCTCCGACTGCTACACTTAAAGTGAAGGCAATCTACAACTTACCAAAGAATCAGGTTGAATTTGGGCAGAACACTCCTTCCAATGGAATCACCTACAGACATGTACCAGATGGAGGAGTAGGAAGGTCTGTTCTGCCAACTCATTGAGCAAGGGATGAAAGGGGTGAGGGCTGTGTCAAGGTGGCAGAGCAACTCAACTGCCCTCCAAGAACAGGATCAGTCAGGCTGCCCAACAGTCCCCACAGTGCCTGCCCGACATCCAGGATTTCTCCGCCTGGGCTCTGGACACCCTGCAGAGCATTTTGCACTTCAGAGAGCTTGAATAAAGAATGGGTTAGAATATGGCCAAGCTCTCCTGTGGAGAAATCATCACCTTTCCTAATTCTTCCCCCTATCACTGCATCCTACTTTTATAAAAGCATGGGGGAGGATTTTTTCTTCCACTATTTGAAATACACTTTTAATTTAATCACTAAATTCATGCTCTACTCTGATGGTTCTGCAACATTTATGCCCAAGAAGAAAAAAAAATCTACCAATACCTACAATTCAAGTGACAAAAAAGCAGACAACTTCCGAGTCCATCCTATGCTGGTGATCAGCATAGTTACGTACTGTGCAACAACAACTTACTTTCTTTTTTTTCTTATCCGTGTGACAATCTGGAACTGCCTTAGCACAGCTTAACTGTCACTCTTTCTAGACTATTCATATACACAGACTAGTGGAGATAAATGCATAGTATCATAAACACAATACCATCTGAAGGAAAAAGAGGACCTAGTAACACATCTTTCCATGCAGCACAGGAGGTTGGCAGGTTGGTGCAGATCTCAGGAGTGGCAGATGATATACGAAATACATCAATTTTCATATAACACGGCTTCTCTCATTATTTCAGCATTGGCCCAGCGCAGCTTGCTGAAACATTCAGGATAAAGTGAGTGAAGCCTGTAACAAGATTCTGGTAGAGTCACTAAATGCAAAATGCACAGCAGATTATGAATATTATCAGCCTCAGCAGAAAAGACTTTCCTTTCCATGTTTGTTAAACCGCGTGTTGTTATCACCAGTATCTAAAAAAACAGACTAGAGACATTTGTAGAATAAATATACTGCTTGTCAATGTATATGATCATTATCTTCTTATCAGTTAAATGTGTATCTGATAAATGCCTTTTCTTAATGCAAAAGTATACATATATTGCACTTCTGAAAAGTTAACCATAAAAGCATTTTCACTCAACTTACCAGATGTTGAAGCTGGAAGGAATCTTGCCCTACACTCTACCTGCTCTCGTGTTCGTAATCTCTCTCTCTCTCCCTCTCCCCCTGTGCAGAGGTTGCAGTAAACTTAGAAAACTAGCAGGGACAGTGTTTCAAATGACTTAAGAAAGAGAACAGGAACAATTATTTCGTTCTCTTTTTTTCAGATGAGTACAGTACCTTCAGAAAGAAGGAAGGAAGGGAGGGGAGAGGAAGTCAACAACCCTTTGCTTTCCTGCAAAAAAATAAGGAAACAGCAGATAGCAATCTCATTTTCTCTCAAACAAAATGTTTGGAAAAATAAATACAACCAAACCAAAAGGAATTCCTCAAGTATTATATCTGCATTATTAGCTTCATAAACCTCCTTTACAGCTTGCTACGTGTAACTGCATTAA
Source organism: Cyrtonyx montezumae (assembly GCF_038088225.1). Classification (NCBI taxonomy): domain Eukaryota; kingdom Metazoa; phylum Chordata; class Aves; order Galliformes; family Odontophoridae; genus Cyrtonyx; species Cyrtonyx montezumae. The sequence goes on from NW_027072035.1 coordinate 4,045,368, forward strand.
AACAAATGAATTTCCGAAGTACTGTCTAGGTGTAAGATACCCATATCTCACACAGAACAATCAGTCATAAACATGTACAGACAATGCAGACTTTTTCTCCAGTCAAGAATGATCATACCTGAGTACACATATCTTCTTTGCACAGTAGTAGTGACTCAGATTTCTTAAACTCCCTCTTCAGTGATTGTAAGAAAAGCAGTAGAACATTCTCAAACTGCTGTTAAATACAAAGCACAAAAAGAGGGAGCATGAAAATGGTAAGGATTCTATCCTGATATTATGCTTGCAGTAACAAGTAATTTATCACAAAGATTTGTAATGTGTAGGAGGCATTCTGATTTCTCTAAGTAAAAACTACGTGCTGTCTTCTAGAACACATTCTGTACTTTGCTTTGTTTCTTTCTTTCCCCATCAAGCATATTCTGACAAAGAGATACTGGCCAGCTGGCTGCAGTTATACTTGGGATAAGATTAATCCATTGTGTTCCATGCTGGTTTTGTTCGCTTCTGGGTTTTTCCCCAACTTTATCTGTTATTTGAAATCTACCTACAGCGAATAGATGTTCCCTTTTTTCCCAATAATCTGTTTTCGTCCCCATGTTCTTGCATGGAAACATCTTCACACTGTCACAAGGCCTGTGTTTTTAGTTTGCTCTGTAATGTGGTACCTACGGCAGAACTACATGTGGACAAGATTCAGCACTGTGCTCTTTGTCAGACAGGAAAATAAAGGCTCTTCCCTAAAAAATGTGCATTCAGACTTTGCTGTGGGATTGACAGCTAGATGAATGATGCTAAGGCAAATTAAGTTACAGCTGTAAATCCATTGTTAATTGGAGGACAAGCTGGTACCCTACCCCATACAGATTATAAAGATTGCTTCTTTTATTGTTCAATAATGAAAAACTGCAAACCAACATAGGAAGCAGCTCTTTGGCACCTGTGTACCTTCACACAGTTCTTGATGCTGTTTCCAGAGGATGTCTAGCAGCAGTAATCTAGCAGCAGAAATCTTTCATTTTAGTATTTAAAACTGGAAGATTTGACTGTGAACATCAGCAGCTGACAGAGCAGTACAGGTGCTGCGGGTGATCTCTGGCCTTACAGCATCACCAGCATTTCCTGGTGGTGAGAGGTTAATTGTAAAAGCAAAAGAATGCAACATACTTAGGGAACGTGCTGTAAATGAAGTACTCTATAATCCCTTGGGAACCGAGTTCTAGTGCATACCAAGCACAAGGAAAATAAAGAAGCACAGAAAGCCAGCAAATTAAAATATCATGCTGAAGAGTTAATATAATAGCTGATCAAACTTGATTTTATTTTTAAACAGTTTTTCCACTGTCCTCATGAGTTCTTAAAAATGATAGCAGCTTCCATCTTATTAAAGTTTATTTTATCTACTCCTTTGCCAGGTATTCTGAATTTGTGAGAGCCTGAAGACTGATATCAGACATAATTTGTTTCTCTCTGTTGGGAGCACATTGCAGAATGCCTATATTCCCCCTATATTCAAAGGCCACAGACCTCATTGACCCTTACCCATTGTTCCTTACTTCTACACAATGTAGGTTTCACTTTTAGTTTTGTGGACTGCAAAGCTAAGATGCTGGTCATAAACAACCACATGGCTGCTTCACTAATAAAGTGGCTTTGATATTCTGAAAGGTTTGAGCCTGGTGGTGCTGCAAGGAGAGCAGAAGCTGTAAAGGTCTATGCTCATCCCACCTCAGGTCCTCCTGTCAGCAGTCTTTCTACCACCGAAAGCTGAAGCCAGTGCCCTTGAATGCATGCTGCTGCTACTGCCACACTTCAAGCTCTGATGAAACAGAAAGGCAAAGGGAAATAGACTCCTGTGGGTAGCCCTCTTTGTCAAACAGTGCTATGCCAAGTGCTCAGAACATCTTTGCTTCATCAGAGTCCAGGTAGTCCTTCCCACAGAACAGCTGTGTATGCTTGACCTGTTCTGCCCATCTCTCACCACTGCCACCAGAAAAAATACAATGAAAGAGGGAGAGGCTTTGCTACTGACATTTTCATGACTGAAAATACCTTGGAAGATCATTCCCATACAATTTATGACTGTGGAGAAACATAGCAAGACCAAAATCTTTAGTTTCTGAAGTCAAGCAAACAAAGTCACAATGGATAACACTATGGCATTTAATTTTTGTTATTGTTGTTGTTTGTTTGTTTCTTTGTTAAGTGACAAGTACATTTTGTTTTAAGAATATATTTCTGGAAGGAGTTTTATACATTATTTCACTTTATACATTATTTCACCTTTCCTCACTGTGCTTTTACCAAAATGAATCCACATACACAAGTACCTAGAAGTGCAATCCCAGTTCCAATGCAGACAAGGGAACAACTTCAAGTGTAGTTGCTTTCCAGGTCCAATAAATTGTCTGTGTTAGGCAGAAGAGCAGACAAAAAAATCATATTTGTGGTTACAGTCATGCTCAGTCCATATAGGCACATTTGATCTCCCATCAGACTAACATCTGTGTTAAGAACTTATCTTTTTTTCTCTGTAGTTGTTTGTTTGTTTGTTCATTTGTTCTTAGTTTGTTAGGAAATAAATGCTCTTCCCAATGACAGGAGGGAAGCTTGCTTACATCTCAAAGTAAGAATGAAATAATACACATTCAGCACTCTAATAAGCATGAGAAAATGGTTGCAAATAAAAGCCTTTGTGCCACCACCCAGCAAAGATAAGAGAAAGCAGAGTTAACTGTGGAAGCGATAACACTCCAGTTCATCCTGAGAAAATGAGACTAGAGGCAAAAAACACATATGCTTGCCTGAATTTTTTAGGGAACGTCTTCATACATATGAATTGTCTATGAAACAATAAGATGAATATCTTCCTTCAGGGTTATAGTCCACCTGTGGAATTTAAAATAATAATACTTAAAGATAAAAAAGAAGAAGGAAAAAAAACCATCTGGAGAACACTTCATTGTTCTCCATATGTCACTCTGCTATATTTTCCCAGCCACTCTTCTGCAGTGAATGTCTATTGTATACTGCTCATGACTGCCAGCAGAATGCTAATGGAATCAGCAGTGTACAGAGCTGAATCTAAAGGACTTCCCTTCTGCGCTGCAACATTAAGAATGGGGCTCTAATTATCAACATTCAGCTACTCTACTACTCTTTGTTATATTGCTTTGCACTTCATGCACTGTCAAGGTGTGAAAGATATGATATATTCCTTTTTTTTTAATTATTGCAGTCATACTGGCTTTCACTTAGTTTGTCAGATTAGAAAATGTTAGAATGTAAGAAAATACTATACAACTATCTGTGTCTCATGATTATGGTATGATTAGAGTATTCTCCCCACTATGTGCTTGTACAACTAAATATAACACTTTCATCTAATTCCTTTTTTTTTTTTTTCTATCAGGTAATATATAATCAACGTTTTAATGAGCTTTTAATATTTCTAGACTATAACAGCATTTCTCTGTTGTTCCGGATAAAGAAAGTGGAAATTGAAATTAAGAACATTTTAAAGAGAAGGTCTTTCCTGGTAATAACTACCTTACTATAATCTGAAGTCACCTATATAACTCATCCTGGGGCAAGCTCATTTCTGGTAAATGCCGCTGTCTGAAGTCATCTGAACACATGCTTTTCTTGACCCTTGTATGTAAGCATCACAAATGCTCTTATTAAGGCATTATCATTAAAAAACATTGTAAAATAAGATCGTATGATTAAGAGGATGTGTATGCATCTTCTAGCATGCACAGATTCATGTGAGCAGAACTGCAAGCCCTATTCAGGGCAGTGGTAGAAAAGAACTTGGCTTTGGTTTGTGTGTCTGAGTTGGGTGGCATCTACAGAAGCGTAACATGTAGAAGGATGCCAAAGAATCTACCAAATTTCTTCATAGTTCCTCAAATATGGCCATCTGACCAAAGTAAAAGTTGCATTCTATCTTTATTAGTAGTACTGGGAAGATAATACAGCCCTCCCTGGTGTTGTTACTTTTCTAAGAGTGTTCATGTACTCTCATGTCCATTAACTGTAATGTAACACCTGAAATAACCTAAGATGTTTATAAGCTTAGGTTCAGCAAACATAAAATGTGGAAAATACGTTGTTCTTTGTAAACTTCAGAAAATAACAACAAAAAGATTGTTAATATTTTATTATGTTTCTTGCCTTATTAGCTCCTGTAATACAACATGATCTCTTCTGGAAGCCTGGCAATACATTTAAAAATGAATTTGAGAAAAATATGAATTTATCTAAGTTTTGTGATCACTCTGGAATTGCAGTCTTTTCTATTTCAGATATTTCAGTCACCAAACTTGGCTGAAGTACACTATCTTATATGAACTAAAATAGTAGTAATGATTTTTGAAATATTCTCCTGTCCCTTAGTTCATGATATTTTTTCCAACTATTCAGTCGCTACTCAGCTTCTCAGATTTTGCTAAAGCTGTAGTTCTGTGGGTATTTCAAAATGGCCATTTCTGGGAACAAAACAGAGACACTGAAAACCCACCACCACTGCTACCAAGCAGTGTATCTCTGATCTACAGCTGCTGGGCAGTGAATCCAGAAAAGCTCTTGGGAAAACTGTACACATCTGCATGAATTATGATAAATTGCATCTCTAAGTTTTTTACTCATTCTATTCCCAAGAGAAAGAAAAGAAAGGAAGGAATTCGGAATTCGGAATTCGGAATTCGGAATTCGGAATTCGGAATTCGGAAGGAAGGAAGGAAGGAAGGAAGGAAGGAAGGAAGGAAGGAAGGAAGGAAGGAAGGAAGGAAGGAAGGAAGGAAGGAAGGAAGGAAGGAAGGAAGGAAGGAAGGAAGGAAGGAAGGAAGGAAGGAAGGAAGGAAGGAAGGAAGGAAGGAAGGAAGGAAGGAAGGAATTCGGAAGGAAGGAAGGAAGGAAGGAAGGAATTCGGAAGGAAGGAATTCGGAAGGAAGGAATTCGGAAGGAAGGAAGGAAGGAAGGAAGGAAGGAAGGAAGGAAGGAAGGAAGGAAGGAAGGAAGGAAGGAAGGAAGGAAGGAAGGAAGGAAGGAAGGAAGGAAGGAAGGAAGGAAGGAAGGAAGGAAGGAAGGAAGGAAGGAAGGAAGGAAGGAAGGAAGGAAGGAAGGAAGGAAGGAAGGAAGGAAGGAAGGAAGGAAGGAAGGAAGGAAGGAAGGAAGGAAGGAAGGAAGGAAGGAAGGAAGGAAGGAAGGAAGGAAGGAAGGAAGGAAGGAAGGAAGGAAGGAAGGAAGGAAGGAAGGAAGGAAGGAAGGAAGGAAGGAAGGAAGGAAGGAAGGAAGGAAGGAAGGAAGGAAGGAAGGAAGGAAGGAAGGAAGGAAGGAAGGAAGGAAGGAAGGAAGGAAGGAAGGAAAGGAAAACAAGGAAGGAAAGAAAAGGAAGGAAGGAAAGAAAAGGAAGGAAGGAAAGAAAAGGAAGGAAGGAAGGAAGGAAAAAGGAAAAAGGAAAGAAGGTGGAAAAAGGAAAGAAGGTAGAAAAAGGAAAGGAAGGCAGGAAAAAGGAAAGGAAGGAAGGAAAAAGGAAAGGAAGGAAAGGAAAGGAAGGAAAAGGAAGGAAAGTTGGGGTTTTTTATTTGTTTGTTTGGGGTTTCTTGTATTTCATGGTTTGTTTTGTTTCCTGGCTCCAGAGAAATACTAGGCAGAGCAGATATAGTGCTCCTGCTGTCCTTGTTTGTTGAATGCTTTCACTGACTGCTGCAAGATTTCCTCATAGCTAGAGATAATTGTATTAGGTCCCACATGCATTAAGGGTTACTGTCAGTAGTCAATGCAAACAAATTGACTGAATGTGACAGAGGATTGGGACTGACACACAAGCAGATATTCAGTGTATTTATCAGAATATAAAAAGCGACTAGACATCTAGCCAAGAATAATTAGGGGAAAGTAAAAGCAGAACACTTAGATCTGTCTGATTTCCTCTGTTCTTCAAAAAGTTTTAAAGAGTCTTGGTTTTAGCTCACTCTTTTTTTTTTTATTTTAGCTGGGATTGCTACTGTTCTGTGGAAAATATTTTGTTTATAACTTAAAGCACAGGAAAAAAAAAACATTTATGGGAAAAACCTCAGACTACACTAGAAGTCTTGCCACTGGGATTTCTTCAGCTGTGCATTTCCCTTTTGTTCATCAAGAACTGCTGACTTTGGTTCTTATGCCAAAAGCAAACCCTGATGGAAAACCATGATGGTCATTCTGTATAATCAGAATATTCCTGCTAAGATGTTATTACTCAGTAAACAGTGCTACATGGCTCTGGGATATTTCTGGAGAAATCATGTATGTGTGTTTGTAGTGATTTGGGAAGTTTTAATATCTTTGTAAAGTAGGTGAGATGTTTTGACCAGCAACATGTGGTGTTAGTCATATCTTATTAAAAAGATGGATGGTAGAAAAAATTGGGCAGAACTGAAGACCGGCATTACAGAATAAGCATTACATTTGGATTGTTAGGCTTGCAAGATAGTGTGCTCTCTGGATTTCTGTCTCCTGTCAGCTATGCAGACTTGAATGCTGAACATTTTCTCTTACTGACTGAGGTAGAGCAATGGAAATGGAAATTAGAAGCTGTTCAGGGTGACAGTCCCATATTTTTTGCCACTTATTTGCTGTCTACCTTGAATAAGAAATACTTCATAAAAAGTGCTGTTAGGTCTGATTTCTTTATGCTGTTACAAGACTTCTGACTTGATTAGCTCATTCTTTCTAATGTGTTAAACCATTTTTCCATTTTCACAGGCGTAGGTTAGCCCATTATCACATAATCATTGGTGCTGCATGGCTTCCTCTTCACTAGTCCATTGAGAGATTTTCTCAACCCTGAAACTCAATCTAAAATGCTTTATAAATAAATCACAATTTCATTTCTTGTTATGTTTTTGGTGGTGCTTGGTTAGTTGCACGTTGGTTTGTGGGACTGTGACATCCAGCTGTGCAGGTTTTTCCCCAGACCTGACACATTCTACCTGCATTCTTTCCTGAGCAGGAGCAAGACCCAACCACACAGTAGCACAGTGAATCCAGCCCTGGACAGAAACTCAGAATCAGTAGGTTACAGTCTATGGAAAGTTACCTGAGGCTGAACATTCCGTCTAGATACAACGTTGGCCTTTTCAGTTTGTCATGCAGCTTCTGGCAGTGAGTAGGTTCATAATCTGGAGAAAGAGAAAAGAAACCCAAACGAGCTCCTGAGTCATCCCTTAGCGTGGGGAAGCCATCAGACAAGCCTGTTGTTCCATTCTCAAATATGCTGTTTGTCTTTCTTCTATTTGTCTCAAACCACCTACACTGCAGAGATTGGTAGCTTGCATAACGAGGCAACCTACATTTGCCAGGCTGCAGGCATGAGAGGAGGAGGATAAATTGTATGCTCTCTCTTTGGCAGCTGTCCCATCCACAGAGGTTATATCTGCAGTGTGTGCCCAAGTGCTTCTAAATCAGATGGTTAACAAAGAGCAATAGCATAAGTAATGGATTTCTTCTCTTTTCTTTTCTTAATAACTATAATGTCACAGTTCAGGTTGTGGGAGTGAATCAGCACTCTCAAGACAATTCTGTAAATAGCTGTCAAAAGGGTGCAACTGGTAGTCAAATTATCCTCATGCTCAGCTGCAATATTGCTTTTGTTAATTTTCCACATGTAAAGTTATGTTGTGGATTATTATTTTTATAATGCATGTCTAGATTGGTTCCAGCCTGTCCTATATAACTGTAAAGCTGATCTTAATCTCTTATATCAGCATGAATCCTTTGAAGTTAACTGAAGTATTTTGGATTTAATGAGTATTTTTTAGTTATTGTGCAGAAGCTATCACCAATTGTTTTTCTTGTAATTATTGTTTCTTCAAGAAATATCTTCTTTCTCAAGCAGATAAAACCACGGATATTAAAAACTTATTTTATATGGCAGAAATAACATGACAGCAAATTCAAGTTTTCTCTGGCTCCTGAGCTGACTGCTTTCTAATAGAGAATTTTTAGATCACTTATGAAATTTTTCATTATTATTATTTTGGTCTAAAGACTAAAATAATCTATGATGAGCAAAAATTTACATGTAAATTGCAAAAACATTATGACTTCAAACTTCAGTGTTGTTTTCCAAGCTTTGCCTCCTAAATCACATGCATTCCCAACCAACAGCTTGAGCTTTGATTCTGTGTGTGAAACAGGGACATGGACAATATATATGTACTTGGCCACTCTGGAAGTCAGTTTTTCACTGTGCTTACTGAAAAGCTCTGTGCTCTACTCAACATCTTTTAACTTGTTTGTATGCTGGGGACTCAGAGCAATATACCCGGTTTTCCCAATTGCTAACCTGCTCAGAAATCACATTCGAGATGAAACCAAATCAGAAGTGAAATGCCTGATTCTGGCTGCGTCTTGATTTTCTTCACTCAGAATGAAAACAGAATGAAAATAAATGGGAGTTTGAAAGGTTCAAGATGAAGGAGAGGGGAGACCCTGAGGGGAGTGCATGGTTCCTGCTGACAACAGGGATATAAGGCAATTTTATTTGGAGAGGGTCTGATACTCTTTCAGAATCTAGAAAACAGCTCTGGCTGAAAATTGCCACATAGCAACTTGGAATAGCAGGGAACCGTAAATTTGAGTGAAAGGGAACAAGGTCAAAATTCATTTCCCACAATCTCTGGATAGCCAATGGATCAGAAGATAAACTGAATTTAAATCTGTTACAGACCAAGGCATTCTGTGAGCTGGAAGAAGGAGCAAACTTCAGGCTAGGCGTTGTAGGGGAAACCGTGACTGTCCTTGTAAGAGCATGTGATTTTCAGCTCCTTCCGTAAGATGCATTTTCAGGAATGCATATGAATGTATGTCAGGATTACAAAATAACACAACAAAAACAACAAACCAAACACACTCAAATAAGCCAATGTTTTGTTGTTTTTTTCAGTGCTCAGAGTCACTGCTCAGAACAGCATGAGAAGTGGAGGATCGCAGTCATTGAGGGACAGTTGCCCATGATAATTTGTTGTATCCACATGGTACAAAGGCTGAACTACTCCTTTAGTATCCATGTCCGAGTGTGGGTATTATAGCATGTGCATTACACCATGAGGGTGTAATGGAGTGTCTGTGTAAATAAGGGTCCCAACTCCACAGCAAGGAGCAGTCTCCAGGCACTTTCAGAGCAAGTTTGGTTAGCCATTTTTACCCCAGTAGAACCAGGAGTACTTGATTATTTAATTTCAGTAGTATTATTTTTTCAAATCCACATATTTTTCACTGTTTTTCATGTTAGTTTAGTGTTTGTTTTCATTCGTTTCAGAAATATTAGATTAATTAGATACACTATGCTAATAAATCAGGTTTGGTATCATGTATAAGTTCTTAAAAAATCCAAAGCAAAATTCGTCTTTCAATGACATATTCGTCCGCAAGATATTTCAATAATCTTTAGGTTTTATGAACTTTTATGTTACTGTTTCAAGAGCAATAAAATTTGGATTTGAAGTACCCATCAATTACTTTCAACATTTTTATTGTGACTAGGAAATAGAACACTCCCATAACTTCTTTATTGCACTAATAAAAAAAAACAATCCACAAAATATGAAGACATTTTTCTTTCCTACTCACTCTCCCACAGCAGAATTCTTTTCCGTCTTCTTTGCTAGCAGCTGACACTAAAACAAATAAATGGAGATGTCAGCCACACAATGATCCTTCACTTGTGAGTGTTAATAGCTTGCTCCCATAATCCACTAAGCAAGAGTTGTCTTAGTCTTAGGTGTGCCCCATCCTTTTCACAAGCTTCAAAAAATGCAGTGTCACAAATGGACAAGATTTTAAGCACTCTACAGTCACAAAAGAGAGAATCATAGAATTGTAGAATCATAGCATGGCTTGGAGAGGAAGGAATCTCAAGGATGATGTAGTTACAAACTACTGCCATGAGTATGGTTGATGACTGCAAGATCAAACACTAGATCAGGCTGCCCAGGCTGGTCTGGCCATCTGAACCTGGCCTTGAACACTTACAGGAATGAGGCATATACAGCCTCTCTGTATAATGTGTCCCGGTGCTTTACCACCAGCTCTGAGAAAAAATTTTCTCCAACTTCTAATCTAAATTGCCTTCCTTTAGTTTAAAACCAGTCCCCCTTTGTCCTATCATAATCTACCCATGTAAAAAGTTGACTTCCCTCCTGTTTATAATCTTTTAAATACTGGAAGGTCATAACAAGTTCTCCCTTCAGCCTTTTCTTCCCCAGGCTAAACAAGCCCAGTTCCTTCAGCCTGTTTTTGTAGAAGAGCTGCTTCAGTCCTCTGATCACTTCTGTGGCCCTCATCTGGACCCATTCCAAAAGCTCCATATCTTTCATGTGTTGAGGACACCAGACCTGGACGCAATACTCCAGATGGGAGCTTACAAGGGCAGAGCAGATGGAGACAATCCCCTCCCTCTCCCTGATCGACAACCCTCTTTTGATGAAGCCCAGGATACTATTGGCCTTCTGGGTGGCAAGAGCATGCTTCTGGCTCATGTCAAGCTTTTCATCACTAGGACCCCCAAGTTGTTCTCTGTAGGGCTGCTCTTCAGCAGTTCTTCTGTAGACATATCTGGGATTGCCCCCCAACCTTGCACTTGGCTTTGTTGAGCTTCATTAGATTTACCCAGGCCCAACATTCAAATTTGTCGAGGTTCCTCTGGATGGCATCCCTTACTTCTGCCATCTCAGCTGCACCACTCAGCTCAGTGCTGTCTGCAAATTTCCTGAGAGTGCAGTTCATCCTATCATCTATGTAAATGACAAAGATATTAATGAGTATCAGATCCGAGACAGACTCCTGCATGACATCATTCGTCACCAGCCTCCATCTGGACATAAAACCATTCACCACAACCCTTTGGCTGTGACCAATTTCTTATGCACCAAATAATCCACCCTCTGAACCCATATCTCTCCAATTTAGAGAAAAGGATGAGGTGTAAGACCATGTCAGCAGCCTTGCAGAAGTTCAGGTAGATGATATCAGTTGCCTTCCCCTTGTTCAGTGATGTTATCACACCATTACAGAAGGCCACCAGATGGTGAGGTGTGACCTGCCCTTGGACATTTCACATCCTATTACAGAACAAAGCAGGAGCAGAGCCCCCTCATAAATATATCATCCATTGCTGGAAATGGTCAAAATGCTGTTGTGCAGATCTTACTCTTGTGCCTTTGTTACAGCAGTCTCGTGAGCCTGTTTGCTCCCTCCTTCTCATGGTAGGGACTGGGACATAAGGATGGAAAACACCAGGCATTCTCTACATACACACAAAGTTTCCCAGCATGCTCCCCCACACTTGAAGTTGTTCTCCTAGGGCAGTGTACTACAGGCACTTTGCAGGGCAGAAAGTGTCCCACAGGCAGTGCTGAGATATTGGGACTGAGTTACAGTCCCACTCAAAATCACAGAATTGTAGGGGCTGGAAGGGACCTCACTGGGGATCATTGAGTCCAGCCCCCTGCCAAAGCAGCTCCCTAGCCCGGGTTGCACAGGTAGGCATCCAGGTGGGTCTTGAACGTCTCCAGAGAAGGAGACTCCACCACCTCTCTGTGCAGCTGTGCCACTGCTCTGTCACTGCACTGTGAAGAAGTTCTTACGCACATTTGTGTGGAACTTCCTGTGCTTCAGTTTGTGGCCATTTCCCCTTGTCCTTTCATCACTCACTGCAGTGATTCAGCTATCCCAAAGGGGAGAGTAATGGTCTGTGTTTGTTGGTCACCTGGAAACAGCAGAATTGCCATGCTGCACCCACAGGGAGGGATTGTGCTTGCTTTTTCTACCCGGGATGAAATAGTCAGCTATATTTTACACTGTTACAAATGGTAAAGAAAAGACAAAACAGTGAAACGTGATGTTATGCCTGCCTGACTGACTGCCGAAGTCTGACACAAGGGAAGTAACAGGAACATAGGAGGAGGGAAAGCAGTGGGCCACTTCTGACAAGTGTAGTGTCACCTTGGATCATTTAAAAACCTTCTGGATTACACCTCCATGAGGAATGCTCCTCCTCCCCCAGTACTACCTGCAGTTGCCAGATTAGGTTTTGCTCAAAGGGTATCAGCTGTTTAATCTGAGGACAGTCCTGGTGTACTGCAATCTGCACTGGCACATCTCATAGAAATGCAGGGAATTACCCTCTCTGACATCTCAGCTTTTCTTTGTTTTCACTCCCATTATTATTTAGGATTATTTAATTATTTAGGATTCCTGCTACCTTCTTGTGCTTTCTTACAAGGAAAATGTATTTAAATTCCACACTCTCGTCAGTATGATTCATATTCAGAAAAAGGATGGGGAAAGGGGCAAGAATTAGTGGACATTCACCTTATCATCTGTAGTTTTGTTCAGATGATAGCTAAATAGGATACCTGGAAATGACAGAAGAAAACAACCTGAGGATAATGGGCTTCAGCCTCTGCAACACTGCTTTCATATCAAAGCTATGGCAGGAGCTTTACAGTCTGGAAACTCTACTTTGAAACCTCTTCATTATACCTCACCAAACTTACAGCTCTTTCCACTCAATCCATTTGGAAAACTCATTCCTTTTACAATAGCCATAAAATTGCAAGTTCACAGCAATAATTCAGATTAATTACTTTAATATATCCATTCTTTTCCATCATGCCTCTTCTTTGTTATGTTGCTGGCACAAAGATATTAAAATATGATTTTTATTTGTTATTGCAGAGCAGTAAGCATTCTGTCAACATTAAGCAAATAGTTACGATGATTACATTTTGAAAAACATATCCTTAAATGAATACTTTCATAATAATATATTGCAGTTTTTGCCTTTTATATGCTTGTTTGACAAAGTAGAGTGATTACATTTTGTCAAAATGTACTAGTGGTGCACTGTGGTGCATTCCCTAATGAATCAGTAAATAGTGTTAATGTGCTTCAGATAAGATCCTAGATAAGCAGGTTGCAGAAAATGGTCTTAGTGCTTACAATATCAAAAGCATGAATTTAATTGTACTTAAATAGTTCTCCAGCTACAATTTGCTAGAGGAATATTTTCTTTACTTTGCATCAAATTGCAGTAAAAGGTGACACTGAATATTACCCAGTTCTCACAAAGTATTGAATTCCTCAATCCCTATTGGAAAGAAGTGAGGATGTTCAGGCACTTCTTCGATTTGTTAGGGGCCTTTGCAAATCCCAATCAAGGAAACTGTTACTTGAAGAGTCAGCCAATGGCTTCAGTACCCAGACATGGTCCACTGTCTTCACCTTCACAGCAAATGTCCCTACTTAAGGTTTAGCATAGCCCATGGTTCCCAAGACAAGACCATCCTAACAGTCTTTAAAAGATGTCCAGCTTGTGATTGACCACACAAGCGCTGTTTATGTGATTGTTTATTGGAAGACAGTAATATAGCAAGTACAGATGTTTTTGCATGACTCTTGTGCCTGTTCTTTCAGCCTCCAGCTTGCCTCTGTTGACTTGTCCCATCTGCTTTATCTCTGCTCCAGATGAGGCAGGTTGAGGAGGAGGCCTTCCACTGTGACCTGCAGCTGGAGCAGTGTCCGGCCAGACCTGCACATGGTGAGCTGGGCCTGTGCTCCTTCTCCCATGCTGAGGCCTGCACCATGCTGCAGCATGCTCCCAGATCAAACCTGCGTAGCTACGATGAGCTTGAAGAGGTTGCTACCCCATTCTCCTCATGTGCCAATTGCTTAGAGCTATCCTACTCCACCATGCCCAACTGTCTGCAAGTTGGGAACAGCCATGTTTGGTATGGCTCTGTGTTGTGAACTGCTTTTCTTTGCTGGAGCACAAAAAAATCAAGACTGTAAATTATGTTTTCTCATCTCCTCTACAAACCTATGTTTCAACAGTCTTTATTTGGTCTATACCAGTATATTTCTAAGTCAATAGAGTTTGTTTTCCTTTGCTTCATGCAGAATATTTTGAAGTTTAACTATTTCACCAATTACTTCACTGAGTCAAAGCACCGTAAATTAGTAATATCTCACAACTGTTCTTGAGAAGGGAAATGAAAGACAACATACTCAGTTTGAAAGTACAAGAGAGCTAATTGTCAGTGCAAGAGAGGTAAATCAGAACTTAATCAGGACAAAAAACAATCTTTTGTTATTGCCAGAAGTGCCAAATCTACAAATTCAGTAGCTCTCATCACCACACCTGGTCATTATTTCCTACTTTGAGAGGCAGCTTGTTATTACTAAGCCCCTGGAGTAACTTGTTATCTGCATAAAAAAGAGGTACAGCAGTCAAGCAGTAATACAAGAATACACAAAACAGTGAGGATAGTTAAAGATGCGAGTATATTTTCAGAAAAAGACATCACACCATATCTTTAGCATGGAATAGCAGTAAATGTTCTTAAAAAAGCTTTAGGGTAGTGAAAATCCACTGCCTTGTACTTGTCTTGAACTGCTTATTTGTTTCAGTTCTGTTTCATGTTTTCGACAGTATACATATTCAAACGAACTGCACATATTACATATTGTCATCATTTTAAATTTGAAATGAGAATTTTTAGACTGTTATGTGGTTCTGCATTTATCAAACAGGGTAGGGATATATTCAGGTTCCCATCTCTCTTCTCAGCCTCAGTTCTCAGTCTGGCTTTTGATTGTGGGAATGAATTATTTACATGGGTGTTTAATTAGAAATAATGAGATGAAATTAAGAGAAGGAAATTTTAGGATGAATGTCAGGAAAACCTTCTTGACAGCAAGACATTTTAAATTGTGAAATAGCCTCCTAAAGGAAATGGTGGAAACTCCAGTACTTAGGATGTTTTAAGGTGATTGGACAAAGCAGTGGAAACTATAATGTAGGAAACAAGCAGGCCATGCAGACAGAAGGGGACTAGACATGACCAAACACTTATTCTCTGGTAATTACATTTCATTGTTTAGACCTCCAGTAGCACAATGCAGCAAGCCATCTCAAAAGCAAAACTATGAGAATTTGTGCCAACATGGGCATAAGAAATCTCCAACTGTAAAGGCTTCATTACATAGCTGGGGTTAGTATCAACGCAGAAACATCAGCCAGACCATTTCCATTATCTCATGATCACCATATGAGCCAACTTTCTTCACACTTCCACAGAAGCACGTATCTCCTTCAGTCTTTTCTACTTATGTAAAAATTACAAAAAATTGTTATGCTACATGTGCTCCTCACAGTGTTACTATCTGGGTTCCTGAATATCTCCTAGGAGCAACGTCCAGTTACTTTGCTTGAAGTCAGCTCAATTTTGTAGAGACTTAAGTCACTGAAAAAAAAAAGAATAAAATTATGTAGACAAAAACTTAGTAGAAGAACTGATGATACTGCCTCTAAATCTGGTCCTAAATGAACTTTGTTGACTAATGAACAGGAACATCTTGACTCAACAACAGAATTGTTATTCCCCACTTTTCCTGCCCTGAAACTGATGTGGCACTGAAAATACAAGGACAGATCATGTATCCTGAGATGTCTGAGCAGGAAAAATCTCCTCTAGGGAAAAGATAGTGCTAGTCTGGTGCTGTGAGCATGTTTTGAGCCTTCCTGTCTTGTTTCCGAACTCAAAGTGGGAGCACAGAAATACAGGAGCCAACCCAGCACTTTAGAACAAACCAGCATTTGCACTATATACTAATAAAATCACTCCTGTTCCTCTGTGAATTGTTCAGCCTTCATAGATCACTGGTGAGAGTGTGTGGTTATTTTTTCTCCTGGATGTGCTCTACAGTATGTCAGTGGTTATCTAAATATGACCCCTAGTGTTCAACCTGGATGACAATAATTAAAAAAAACTAAAGCCCCTGCTAGACTTCCCTTAAACAGAGGACTGTATTTTCGGGTTATCCTCATAACCTCTCTTTCAGAAAAACACCGCAAATCATACTAAAAGAACCAACACTCAAAACAAACAAACACAGTTGTTCTTGCTTGTACACATTGTATTCATGGCATTAAAAAAAAAAAAAGGAAAAAGAAAAGAAAAACACAGCGAATCACATGGGAATCTAGAGGTAATCGTTACAGGCAAGAATAATCTACATAGAAAAATTTTATTTTAACATTACTCTATCTTCAGAAAAAGAAGGTGTTAACAAATGAATTTGCTAATGGTGGAGCATCAGTGTAAGCAAACACACACTGCTATGCATTACATTACAAAGACAGTGATGATGACTAGTACAGTGGCTGATACTAGAAATGGTGAGATAAGGCTATTCATTTTTGTTCAACTCCTGGTTTTCTACTGATTTTTCTATACGTTTTTGAGCAAACCATTTAATTTATCTGCTTTTTTGAAGGCAGACATTTTTCATTTGAGGGTTCTGGGGTTTAAAAATCACCTACAAAGTTGTGTCAGATGCTGGATAAAACACACACAAAAAATTGAATTTCTACCTGTTGTTTTTTTAAATATAAGTCAGGTCATAGAGAAAATCTACACATATTTTATTTGGTATAAACTATTAGAGACATGGTCTGGCATAGTCTGGAGCAGTGCAACAGACAACCAGGTAACACTGTGAGTTGTTACTTCAGATGCTGAGGGAAAAGGTGCATTCTTCAGCAGCAGAAGACTGCAGATGTCTAACACTAGTTCTGCCACAAGAAAGAATGAGCACAGTTAAACTAATGCTTTATCCATGTTTCCTTATTCCTGTTTTGATATTTGCTACACTGTCACTTTCTAAAAAAGGACAAACAATACCAACATAGACCAAAACATTGTCACTAGACGTTTAGAGAATTAGCAGTGACAAGCTGGTTTACAATGCAATCTTTCACTGATATTTTTAAGGTATGTCAGACTGTGCATATAAACTAGTGATTTATCACATCATGTAAAGCAGTGTGTATGACATGTATTGTGTAAACATATAATACAGGGCCTCCTACTTCCTGATAGCGTTTGTTAGCCTTGCGCACACTTAACATCTTGTTACTGAATAGTTTCCATAAATCTATTTCTTTTCTTATCTAAATGCCTTAGGCATTAGCATGTGTCTCTGATACGTGCAAAGTCCTGAGGGTTATTTGCCTGAGTAGTGCTATGACCAGAAAAATATCACCGGCAGTTCAGCTATGGCCTGCAGACCTCTTCTGCCTTATACTGCATCTTTACTCTCTTGTTGTGAAAATGTTTTCTTGAGCCTATTCATATTTGGCCTACCTGTTGGATAGAATGCATGTCCAGGTGGCAGAAATCTGGTATTATTTCTAATTTCAGTGTCACGTTCCACATAATGCTTTTAAGCCTAGCAGCAGAGTGCTACCACTTTCCATTTCTTCCAACATAATTGCCCTTGGCAGTGAGACAGGAACCAGGTCCAGCCTGCTACTCTGAGAACAGTCTGCCCTTGTAAGCTGACAGATGTTATGGAGGAATTATTCTTTACTCACCTTTACAACTTTCTTCTACATTGCTCCTGCAAGAAGCATGGAAGAAACACAGGACTATTCACATGGTTTGCTCATGCTTACCATAAAAAATGGTACAGAGTTCAAGACTGAAGCTTATTTCTCCATTCAGTATAACCAATGTCCTTTCTGTCCAAAGATTAAACACATCCCAGGAGTGTATGGAGTGGAAACTGTGCAGATGAAGGAGCACATATCTTTCAGCACACATGGAAGAATTGAAGGTTATTAGGAATAGTCAGCATGGGTTCTCCAAGGCTAAATGATGCTTGACTGTCTGGTGGCCTTCTACGATGCCATGACTGGATGGTTAGATGGGTGGAGAGCAGCGGAGTGTCCTCTAGAGAAAGAATCTACCTGGACACCTTCCTGTGTGACCTTCAGTAGAGAACCTTCTATAGCAGGGGGTTGGATTAAACTATCTCCAGGGTCCCTTCCAGCCACTATGATCCTGTGATACTGTGTGATCTCTTACACTGCTAGGAATAGGAAAGCTATTTTAATTCCAGAGATCAAGGTTTTACCTTCTCTCTTTTCAGAACTTTTACTGTACATCATGGGTATATCTGCAACTATTACTGTGTATTTGCAAAAGGTCCCAGCTCAGTGTTTCCCTACAAAAAGGCTGGATTTTCCAGTTAGCTATACAGCTTAGAGTTTGGGAATTTTCTGAACATGTGTGTGCTACTTACCTCTTACTTGTCTGCTACTTTGTCCTAGTGCTGAGCTGATCTAAGTTTCTTATCACACCCTGTCATGAGCAGTACGATCATAGCATCTGTATTGTGCTCATCATTGCTAATCATAGGACTATAGAATAGTATGGCTTGGAAGAGGCTTAGAAGTATCTAATTCTATACCTCAGCCACAGGCAAATGCATGCCTGAAAATGCCTAACAACTATGTATGTCACTCTACATAACTTTAAAGCACAGTGAAAAAAGTTACAGCAAAGATAAGTTACAGAACACCTTAAGTACCCACCAAAAAGCCTTGTTCTCTCTTTCTTGGCAAATGACTGGAAATGCATCTAGCATTTATTCCATGGTTAGGCCATCTCTATCTTGAGATATATGCCATTTATTT
This sequence comes from Cyrtonyx montezumae, assembly GCF_038088225.1. Classification (NCBI taxonomy): domain Eukaryota; kingdom Metazoa; phylum Chordata; class Aves; order Galliformes; family Odontophoridae; genus Cyrtonyx; species Cyrtonyx montezumae. The sequence goes on from NW_027072035.1 coordinate 4,063,897, forward strand.
ATTTATTTAGAAGACTTGTGTTTGTCCCCTAAGAAGTAGAATGGAGGCAGAACAGTTATTTCATTGTGACATCTTGTCCTCATAGAAAAGCAAAGGGAATCGCTAAATACAGATTGATACTTGAACAACCTAAGGTATTCGTGCAGAAATAATACAAGAAAGCTTGTTATTGTACTGGTGAAAGAGCCAAGAGATGACTGTTCTTTGAGTCCAATTAAATATCCATTTTCAGATGTTTACAGGAATGATCTTAAGCATCAACAAGCAGAAATACTCAGCTTACACATGAGTTTCTGAGAAGGTCTGGGGATTAATATAGTGCTAAAGACAGTTTAATGTGTAGAGGCAGGCAGAACACAATAATTCATATTAAGATATTTGAGTATTTCTTTTTAAAAGGACTGTTGCTTTTTTTGTTTGTTTTCTTTTCTTTCACACTCTTACAGGCTGGAAGACAACTTCCAAAATCTGCACTTTGATTCTGGAGCTAGAAAGGAACGATCATTTGTCTGGATGAACTTGTTGTTTCAGATTTTATCAAAAGATTCTACCGATATAAGTTAAACTGTGCTGACTTATACCAGCAAAATACTTGGCCCAGCAATTTAGTATAGCATCACAGATGGCATATTATCACTGGTTTGACAGTAGCTTGCAATTCCATTTCAGTGTGAACCACAGTTCATTAAATAAGACATAAAACCTACATTTTTCTCAAGTTCCAGGAAAACGAACAGATGAATTCAGAAAATAATAACTATAATGTCAAAGTGGCTCTGCTTGGCATTAATAATAATAAAAAAGATTTGTACAGTCCCCTAAGCAGAGCTTCAGTATGTCTTTCTGCTAAAGACTGATAATATAGATAAAATTTAATGTCACATTTCACAGGATTTCCTTCAGCGACACAAATGCAAAAAACATGTTATTAGCGCTGCATTGTAGTTAGTCAGGTCAAGTTCACTGTAATGTTTTCCATTATATGAGATCAGAAGTTGTATTGTCCCAAGCCTGTATGTTTCACAAACAACTTTAAATCCTGTTGGTACATGTTACCTTGTGTCTCTATATCATGTGAACATTTCCAACAGGCCAGATACAGATCTAAGGAAGTCTGAGGACTTAGTAGTAAAGACATCTGAGATGCTGTAAAATCTAGGTCTGATCCTAGCTGAAAAGTTCATAGGTTCATAGGTTCATTAGGTTGGAAAGGACCTACAAGATCATCTAGTCCAACCATCCTCCTATCACCATCCCTACCCACTGAACTACTAAATCAAATCCCTTAGCACCTCATCTAAACGCTTCCTGAACAACGCTAGGGATGGTGCCTCAACCACCTCCCTAGGCAGGCCATTCCAGTGCCTGACCACTCTTTCAGAGAAAAAATGTTTCCTCAGGTCTAATCTAAATCTTCCCCGGCGCAACTTGTGGCCATTCCCTCTCGTCCTGTCATTATTTATCAGGGAGAAGAGGCCCACCCCCTCCTCACCACAACCCCCCTTCAGGAAGTGGTAGAGTGCAATAAGGTCTCCTCTGAGCCTCCTCTTCTCCAGACTAAACAATCCCAGCTCCCTCAGCCGCTCCTCATAAGACTTGTGCTCCAGACCCCTCACCAGTTTTGTTGCCCTTCTCTGAACACGCTCCAGGGCCTCAATGTCCTTCTTGTAGTGAGGGGCCCAAAACTGAACACAGTACTCGAGGTGTGGCCGCACCAGAGCTGAGTACAGGGGGATGATCACCTCCCTGCTCCTGCTGGCTACACTATTTCTAATACAGGCCAGGATGCCGTTGGCCTTCTTGGCCACCTGGGCACACTGCCGGCTTAAGTTAAGCCGAGCATCAACCAACACCTCCAAGTCCTTTTCCTCTCTACATTCTTCAAGCCATTCTGCCCCAAGCCTATAGCATTGCATGGGGTTATTGTGGCCAAAGTGCAGGACCCGGCACTTGGTCTTATTGAACCTCATCCCATTGAGCTCAGCCCAGCTGTTCAGCCTATCCAAATCCCTCTGAAGGGCCTACCTACCCTCAGGCAGTTTGACACATCCTCCCAACTTGGTGTCATCTGCAAACTTACTGAGGGTACACTCAATCCCCTCATCTAGGTCATCAATAAAGATATTAAACAAGATGGGCCCCAAAACTGACCCTTGGGGGACACTACTCGTAACAGGACGCCAGCTGGACTTAACTCCATTAACCACTACCCTCTGGGCACGGCCCTCCAGCCAGTTCTCCATCCAGAGAAGAGTGAACCTGTCCGCACCAGGGGCTGCTAGTTTCCTCAGGAGAATACTGTGGGAGACCGTGTCAAAGGCCTTGCTGAAGTCCAGGTAGACTAGATCAACAGTCTTTCCCTCATCTACCAGTCTGGTCACCCAGTCATAGAAGGAGATGAGGTTGGACAAGCACGACCTGCCCCTGGTGAACCCGTGCTGGCTGGGTCTGATCGCCTGGTTGCCATGCACGTGTCGTGTGATCTCCCTCAAGATCATCTGCTCCATAACTTTCCCTGATACCGAGGTCAGGCTGACAGGCCTGTAGTTCCCCGGGTCTTCCTTACGGCCTTTCTTGTAGATGGGAGTCACATCGGCAAGCCTCCAATCTTGTGGGACCTCTCCAGATAACCAGGAATGATGATAGATGGCAGAAAGTGGCTCGGCAATCACCTCTGCTAGCTCCCTCAGCACCCTTGGGTGGATCCCATCTCGTCCCATGGACTTGTGGCAGTTCAGATGGAGGAGCAGGTCTCTGACTGTCTCTGCTTGGATCACAGGGGGTGCATTATGCACCCCGTCCCGGACTTCCATGTCAGGGCAAGTACCGTGTGGACAACTGCTTTGTCTATTAAAGACAGATGTGAAGAAGGCATTGAGAACCTCAGCCTTTTCCTTATCATCTGTGGTTACATTCCCAGCCTCATCAAGTAAAGGAGAGAAATTTTCCTTAGTTTTTCTCTTGCTGTTAATATATTTGTAAAAAGATTTCCTGTTCTCCTTTACAGCAGTAGCCAGTCTAAGTTCAAGCTGGGCTTTAGCATTTCTAACTTTCTGCCTGAAAATATTGGCCAGTTCTCTGTATTCTCCCTGAGTAGCCTGTCCCATCTTCCAGAGGACATAGACTCTCTTTTTCTCTCGGAGTCTCAACAAAAGTTCCCGGTTCATCCACACTGGTCTTTTTCTCCTCTGGCTCGACTTACGGGACTCCGGGACAGCCTGCTCCTGTGCCTTTAAGATTTCCATCTTGAGGAGCATCCAGGCTTCCTGGACTCCTTTACCCCTCAGGAGCGAGTTCCAAGGGACCCTTGCAACAAGCACCCTGAACAGGTCAAAGTCTGCCCTCCGGAAGTCCAAGGTAATAGTTTTGCTAGTCACCCTCTTGACATCACCCAGAATAGCAAACTCCACCATTTCATGGTCACTCTGGCCAAGACAATCTCCAACCTTCACATCCCCTACTAGTCCTTCCCTGTTAGTGAAGAGCAGGTGTAGCAGGGCATCTCCCCTGGTAGGCTCTTGCACCAGCTGTGTCAGGAAGCAATCATCCACACATTCTAGAAATCTCATGGACTGCTTCCTCTGCGCAGTATTATATTTCCAGCATATGTCAGGGAAGTTGAAGTCCCCCATGAGAATGAGTGCTGGCCATCGTGCAACATCTACTAGTTGTTTATAGAACACCTCGTCTATTTCTTCATCCTGACTAGGTGGTCTATAACAGACCCTCACCACGATGTCACTCCTAAAGGCCATCCCCCTGATCCTTATCCACAGGGACTCTACTTTATCATTTCCAACCTCAAGCTCTTCAACATCAAAACACTCTTTGATATATAGAGCTATGCCACCACCCTTTCTTCCCTGTCTATCCCTTCTGAAGAGCTTGTAGCCATCAATCCCAGTATTCCAGTCATGGGAGAGGTCCCACCATGTTTCTGTAATAGCCACAAGGTCATAGTTAGCCTGCTTCACAATGGCTTCAAGCTCTTCTTGTTTGTTGCCCATGCTGCGTGCATTGGTGTAGATGCACTTCAGCTGAGATATCTGCCTCACCCCCTTTCTCCAGCACAGCCTCCTTAGGCTCTTTACTGGAGAGCCCTGTTTTATCCCCTACCCCCGTCACAGCTAGTTTAAAGCTCTCTCAATGAGTTCAGCTAGCTCCTGTGCTAGGATTCGTTTCCCCATTTGAGACAGGTGCATCCCATCAACAGATAACAGGCCAGGAGCTGAATAAACTGCCCCATGGTCAAAAATCCCAAAGTGTCTCTCTCTACACCAACTTCTCAGCCAATTATTCATCACCTGTGTTTTCCTAGCCCATTCTGTGTCCTTCACCACCCCAGAAGGTATGGAAGCAAACACCACTTGTGCTCCCACCCCTTGAACTAATTGCCCTAAACCCCTGAAATCTCTTTTCATAGTTTGCAGACTTCTCTGAGTTATTTCATTGCAGTCTACCTGAACTATGACTAACGGTAATGCCATAAACTAATGCAACATAGGTTTGTGAAGGGACTGCAGAAGATGGGGACCAGGCAGCAGGAATTCAAATGGAGACTGAGACCCATTCCTTCAGTTCATTGCTTTCTTGTATTTAAATTTAACATGAAACCTTGTTACAAATACTGGGAAAATGAAGGAGAGGAGTTCAGGTGGTTGGTGAATCTTCAATATATGTTTGCCCACATCACCCAGAAGGTCACAACCTTATGTGAGCAAAGCTGACAAAAGCTCAGTCTCTTCATAAGGAGAAATAAAAGGCTACTGTTGTGTTTGGCTACCACTGTCCCTGCCCCAGCAGTGGTTATAGTAATTATTGCCATTCAGGCCTCCGCAATCCTCCCCTTTCTCACCTGGCTGACACTTTGGTTGAAATCTCTCTGTGGAGAAAAACAGACACACACTACAATGGGTGTGGGGGAGGAAGAATGTCTTCTGTCTCAGATCAAAATGAGATGCAGGGAAACATATGCTAGAAAGTCAAGGCTAGGTCAATGTTTTCCTTGCCAAAGAAGCAATAACAGCAATCAGGATTTTTTCTTTCTTTTTTTTTTTTTTCATCAGTATGTCTTGGGTCACACATCCTTCTGTTACATTGGAGCACATTCAGCATAAGTCCATTTAAATTGACAGTATTTCTGTATTTATTATTGTCTGGCTAGGAGGGGGAAAATTTTCCTTGTTCTTTTTCATTTCACTTTTTGCCTTTTCTTTATTATTCTATGTGCTCTTTTCTTCAGAGCTGTCTAGCCTGACATGAATCCTTCACATCCATTTTAAGAGTCCTTCAAGCTCAAAGATTGAGATCTCTTCAAGTCTGCAAGCATCAGACCTTGGGCAGAGGAAGCTAATAAGTGAACCATCCTGTCTTCTGGCTTAGTTGAGCTGCGATCACAAAATGTGACAGGCCTGATAATATTCATTAAAACACTTAATCATGAGCACTAGGAAATTGGCCCCTTGAGCAAATATGCATCCATATTAATACATGTGTATTTTGCATTAATGGTGGAAGGCCAAATTTGAGGCTGATAATTTGGCTATTGCTTATGGAACCAGTTTCCTTATTTCTTATTGCTGTGAGGAAAACATTACGTAACAAATGCAAGTCAAAGTGATTACAGATTTACTAATGAAGGCATTTCCATATTCTACAGCTACAGCGTCATTTTGTTCTTTTATTCTCCTCCTGCTTTACCATTTTCAGTATTATTTCCTACAAGAATATCAATAAATATCTGAGGGAAACACGTCACTTTTTCTTCTTGATTATCAAACTTTCCTATCATCTTCCAGCACCTGTGCATAACCATATGCTATGCAGGTTAGGTGAAGTCCTGCATTGACTTCAGTGAGTGCTGCATTGTATCAGGTCTGGACGGATGGACGCTGTTTCAAGTTCAGTTTTAGGCAGCTCTAAGTTAAATAAATAAATAATAAAAAAGAACAAGCTGAGTTATTTTTTATTTATCTTGAGACTGAAGTGAAAAGAAGGATTGGTAACACATATGAGGAGTACAAGGAATGGTTAAGTGCACATTTTCCCTTCTTCCCTCTATATCTCTGACATTTACATGGAATTTATTTATCCTGCAGAGGACCCAAGAAAGCAGCATTTTCCCAAGATTATCTGTTTCCAGTTTTCTCTCATCTTACCTGGAAATGGCACTTAGGTCATCAGTAGCAATGTCTTCAAGCACTCTCATGAAATGGATGCTTTCTGATTCATTATCTGATTGTCTTAATGGAGGGTTTAGTTTTGATTTTGCTCCCAGTGTTCAAATAGGAAAATTTCTTTAAGGGTTTAGAAAGAAAACCAAGAGTCAGGATGTTAGGGTTCTGCTTTCCCAATCAGCCGCTACTTCAACATACATAATTCATGTCACTCTCCACACTTCAATTTCTTCCACATAGCATTACATTATTTACTTCCAGGCTGTGTCCGTAATGCATAATTAATTCCATGTCCATGAGGATCATAAAGTCAAGAGAACTTAGTGATGTGTGTTACTGATATTTTTCTTACTTATTTTATTCCTTATTATTCATCCTAACTGAGGATGGAAGGCAAGCTAAACAAGTTTCCTGAAAATTGCAATGTTAGGTTTACATTGCATTGCTAAAAAAGCCAAGAAATGTCTTTCAAAAACCATTATTTCAAGGTTAGCTATTTTGTTTTAATATGAAGGCATTATTTTATTTATAAAATTAGGGCCTGACTCAGTCAGCTTTCCCACATGTAGGTAAATTCAATGTGCCTGGATAGTTAAGTAGAGGAGAAAAGGATTGCAGAATCAGAACCTTAATGTTTTTAATCATAATTGCCTCCAGTAGGGTTTACATTTCAATAAGTTACACTAATTTTAATGTCTTGTGGTGATTCTTTTTGAAATATACACAAAATTAGTGAGACCTCATAACACAAATATAATGCAGGCTCTACTCTTTGTTCCTGATGTTTCATTTCAATATGATTGAAAAGAATAGTATATAATATGTTTAATCTAACCACACTGTCTGTACAAGAATATCTTTCTGATTTTCATATAAAATTTCACTGATTGCTAACCATTCCTATTTTGGGAGTTTGATGAAGAGGTGCTGCTAGAGTCATGCAAGCTTCACATCAAATCGTATGATGGACGTGTTGAGAAATTATGTTATCAAGCTAATCCATTATGTTATCATGTTATCAAGATTAAATAGTATGTTTTATCTGAAAAGTTATCTGGACTTGACAGAAGTAGAGGAAGAATTTAATTAAAGCTATTTTGCTTTGGAGGAAGAAACAGGTAGGAAGATTTCTAGTATGTGCTATATATCTTCCCAAGCTGTCTTGACGTCTCTTAAGCTGCAAGTTTATTGACTGCTGTTAGCAAAAGATTAGAAGGAACAAATAATATGTTAATTAAATATTAATATGGTGGGTACATGCCCTGGGGATGAAAGGAAAAGGTAAAGAAACTGAGACTGAGGTCTGAACTGAGAACTTCTGCAGAGCTTGCATTTGGAATCAGATACCTACAGTTCTTTGTCTCCAGAAGAGCTGAAAAAGCACTTGCCATTTATTGGGAAAACACCTTTGAAATAAATGATACATAAAAAGATATGTTACTCTGTCAGGACCTTTTCGAGTAACGTGGTCCAAAGGTGATTTCCATGCACTTTCTCCCATAAGATAGCTACAATTGAGTTGGGTGTTTTGTATCTCTTTTCCTCCCATTCAGTGAGACTATCATATCTAACTGCAACTCTACAGTGAAATTGAGGAATCTATCTTTCACATCTTCATTTAAAATTTCTGTCTGGCTTTTTGTTATGAGCTTTACAACATTTGATGTATGTGAAATAATGCTGCGGTTTGAACCTCAATGTTTTCTTTTTTTTTACATTGCTTTAGCTGTAAGAAGCAGAAAGAGGTTGAAATGTGAACTGTAAGCGCATGGACAACAGTTACACATCTAGATGAAGAATTTTAACCACACTACTCTTCTGGCGTCTCCCTCTCTACCACCTAGAATATATGTTGCCCATCTTCTTTTTCATGGGACCTCTATAGCCTTCCTTTGTCCTGCTCAGTATGATAAGTTCAGCTCCCTCATCTGGTCAATCACAATTATGTCTTACATTTATCCCATGCTGTCTCTTCTGCTTTATGCTTTGCTGCTCCATTTGTTGTTCCATTTCTTAGGTGCTCCCTTGCTCTGTCATAGATCAGACTAATAAACCACCTTCTTAACTGTGGTTCCTACCAAAGCCTCTGCTTTCCTTAGAACTAAATTTCTTTTGCTCATCAAGCTGGTTTGAGTTGTTGTTTTTTTTTCTTGTAGTTCTCTGTCAATATCCATCTGTTTCGTTTGCGTTGCACTACACTGTTACTTTATGGATAATGAAGTCTCACTGTACTGCAGCTAGCTCGAGGTTTTGGATCATCTGTTTAGTTTTAGTTCCCTAAACAGGAACATTGGTCGCAGCAACATTGCCTACAGGAAAAAAAACTGGAGTACTAAGGTGAAATGGGTGTCACAGGTGTTATTTACTGAAGGAACAACATGTGATGAGAATTTAGGAAAGTATGTATGTTGATATGCTGAGAGCTGCAAAGGAAAGAAGGGCATGGGAATGGAAGAGAGTCAAAAGGGTGAAACAGAACAGAGGTGAATAAGGAAGAGTGTAGGAGAAGTGAAGAGAGAGCAGAGATATGGGAAGTTGAGGGCCTGAGAATGAAGAACTAGAAAGAGCATGGGGAAGGAGCGTCTAAGATTTCTGGTTGCTGTTTTACTGGTATGTTTGAATGCCTACCTTTGGATTAAGTCAAGTTCATGCATTAATACTCCTTGCCACATTTTTCCTCTTCCTTGTAGAGATACAGAAAACTATTTCTATCCGTACAAGAGTATTTTTCCTATCAGTGTGGTCTGGAACTTGGAACTGATAGCATCATGCCCTGGGACACTGCTGGTGTTCAAAGCCAGATCCTTTGAAGAACTGCTATGTGTCTTTCTACACTTTACATATATTTCTTGGTACTGAACAGTTATTTTTTTAATAGGCTTTTTAGTTCAGATGTTCCCATTCTTTCTTCCCCCATATTTTTTTTTCTGTACAAATGACAGATTGCATTGCATCTGACATGTCAGTTTGATCTACAAAGGGAAAAACAAACCAATAATGTTGCTTTTCTGTTCCTTCTGTCAAGCCACCTATGCTTCCCCCTTTTCCCAGATGTTTATTCTTAGACTTCCTCCTAAAGTTTTCTGTTTCATTTTCTGTACATTTATTTAAGTTGCCTTTCTGTTGTCTGTCTGTGTTTTAACATTTCTACAGGACCTTACAAATACCCTGCTAATTCTACCACTCTCTTTTGATCACAGAGATGTTGTTCCCACTTCACATACAGGGAAAATGAAGGAGAGAGGTTGTGAAGTTCATAGAAAGTACAGACCACAAAACCACAGAATATTCTCTTACTTATGCTCTAACCAATTCTGTGTTAGACTCTCATTCCCAAATCTACCCTTCTGAGTAATACGGACTCAAAGAGTGAAATACCTAGATACTGTGGTCATGAACAACTTATTCTGAGTGTAGTGACCTTTGTAGGTCAGGAGGGACTGTGTGAATCTCCTACTGCCTGGCAATGCATCTACAAAAGCAGCAGCTACAAGTACTGAGCCCAGGGGAACTGAATACACAATTGTTGCTTCTCTCTGTTTCTTTGATAGAGCCTTGCAACCTTGGAAACTCAAGAGGGTCGGGGTTTCTTTGTTTTGTTTCTTTGTTTTTCTTCTATTTTTCTCTCTTCTACCAAAAGAAAGAAGATAGAATTTTCAAGAAAAAGAATAGGAGAGCAAAAGCTGCTACTTCAGCTTTAAACACTTTCATCTAGAGCTAATGCTGGAGGAGATAACTGGAAGCACTAACTCATTAGGCAATATGTTTTTGCAGGTCAAGTATTGAACCTGTTTTTTGCTAAATCATGTTCCAAAATGCTATTGTAGCTATTACAAAATTAGTTTGCTCTCATCTTTCTAAACACTCCCTCTCCCCCCTTAATTTTACCAGAAGGAAAAAAAAAAAAAATCTCATCTCAAAAAAAAAAAAAAGAAAAAAGAAAAAATCAGCTATGTTCTTATTTGATCCAAACCTAAAACTTACATTTGTTTACACATGTATAAATTTCTCTTTATATGTGCTATTTCCTTTGTATGTGAGATTGCTTTTTTCATGCTTAATGAAAAACAGAATCTTATGGCTGGTATCAGAAGGGCTCACTCAGCTGGGAACAGAAAAACAGCTAATGCTATCACTAGCCTGATTGATAACAAGTAAGAAAAATGGTTAAGATTTAATTTGCTTCTTTGTGATCCCCAAAGCAAATAGCACAAACTAAAATTAACTAAACAAGTCTGAGAAAATAGTGTTCTTGAATATTTCAGAAAAAGGAACTAAATTCTCTCACTAAATTGCTCTGTCTTACAAGTCCATCCTGTACTAATATATATTCAGAACAGTCCTCCTATCTGTAGAAAAGTACACAATTCTTATTCCACTCACAATCATGTACATTCCATCCACATTCCATCTTTCTCTTCAAACTACATATAGAGAAAAATACTTGTTCTACTGAAATACTATTTTTTTAATGAGAATTTCTTATTATTTTTTTTAATTATTATTTTTCTTTTTTTAATTTTCTATGCTGCAGCATGGTAGAGAAGGTAGAAATGACAGGTGATTTGATCAGATGATCACTAGTGAAGTGATAAGTTATGGACAAAGATTATTTTTTGTCAGTAGTTGCTCATTTCACTTCAATCAACAGCACATGATTTTACATTATTATGCAAATAAGTTCTGTTTATCATCTAATTAACAATATATGATTTAGTTCAGTAGTAAAATCACCGTTAATACTGATAGTCACTGAAAAATCCCTCTAAATAATAATGATGGCAGCATTTCATTCATCGCTGTACATCTAATCACGAAAAGTATTTGCTGATTCATCTGGGCTCTAGGAACATTTGTATCCTCAAAATACTGATCTTATTTTCCCATGTTTTTAAGGTGTTTTTTTTTTTTGTAATGTATATATATACACACACACATATATACACACATCTATAATATTAATATATTTTATATATTATATATATTTATTTATATTTAAATTTTTACAATTTATGAAATACACATGCATAAAACAGTGTCAGATTCAACAACCTGAGTTGAGTCACACATCCCTCTAAAACAGCTCTACAGTGCAACAGTGTACAGAGAGTTTAGAGACCTCAAATCACTGCTTTTGGCAGTAGAAATGTACTGATGTGAAATTTTCATAGTTTTAAGAGATTTCACAAGATTAGGTAAATTGAAACAGGAAAATAATATGTTTTCTAAATGAACCTATCATTTCAAAGATTCAACAAACTACCAGAAGGACCTGGGAATCCTGCAGTACTCCTTGTCTTCTCTGCTACAAATACACCTAGTTTTCTATCTGTTCCCAATGCTATTAGTTTACCCATTGTTCCAGAGGAATGTAAAGTTAACTCATTTCAAATAGATATTTTCTGTGGGAATGCTTCAGTTAAATTTAGCTCTGAGGATTTCCCCCATATATCAATCTTATCATATTGTTAGCTGAAAATTCAGCACCTTCTTTCCATCTTCCAGTAATTTCTACAGTAAGCATATTTTCACCAACAACTGAACTGCATAGCAGCCTCTCCACTTTTACCTACTCATTCAAGCATACCTATTCATTCAAGCAAATATTTCTACCTTCATTCACACTAATGAATGAAATTCTTTAATGTCTTGCCCTAGGATCTGATGGCATTCATCCTTCTACTGAGTCTCCAACTTAGTCATATCCTCACAATGCTCAAAGCCACAGTAATTATTGCCCAGACCACTAATGTGTTGAAGCTGTTACTACTAAGAGCATAAGGTCTGTTAGGCTAGGTTATCCATGAAATATTTGTTTTGGTCTTCACAAATCTGAACTCTTATTCCTTGATACAGATGGAAATCTTCCACATTTTATTTTAAATTTTAAAATTCTTACAGTTGCTTGCAAATGGGACTGTACTCCATACTAAGATGCTGTATTGCTTGAGTATTTTGTATTGATGAGCCAAAGTTGGCTATTGTTTTGGGCTATGTGAGGTAGATCTCAATGTGGGTCAGCTGCTTCAAAGTTCAAAGGTACCAGGATGGCCATGGTGTCTGGGTGGGTAATGGCTTCACCATGTTATAATGGTGAATGATGTTCAGAGGGTAGCACTAAAGGTGCCCACCTTTCCAGCCCCTTCTCAATAAACTATCTTCTGAGCACATCTGAAAAAGAGGCCATGAAAATTCTTCTTGAAAATGGAAATTACCTTCTGTTTATTTCCCAAAAGGTGATGAACATGTTGGGATCTGCAGCAGGTTCCCCATGGATAAATAACTTACTGTGTAGAGTGCCTATGTTGAAGTATCTCCAAAGATCCAAATGCTCACTAGCCAAAATGTTTAATGAAAGACCAACATCTATTTATTTGTTTGTTTGCTTGTTTGTTTGTTTTGTGAATCCTAGGAAGGTTGTTAGAGTGAAGCTTTTATGTGTCTGTACAAAGCTCTTCTCCCCCATCATCAGGCTTTCTGTTCGTAAGCCCTCTGATTGTCGTTCTATTTATTATTTACAAAGTAGATAAAGTATTCAAATCATCTCTCAAACAAATGGAGATATAGCTGCTCACATGAGGAATTTACAATCTAAATGATTGTCAACGGTTTACGGGCAGGTTCGGCCCGGTTCCGTGACGATTGGTGCGGGGGACCCACGGACCCACGCCCCAGGAAAGGGGAAGGGGGAAAGGGAAAAGGGAAAAGGGAGATGGGCCTAGGAACAAAACAGCGGCAACGATCTGAGGAGGAAAGCTAATTTACTAAATAAGATATCGGAAAGCAAAATAACACAATATAATACAATATAATTGGAATTAAAGCTAATAAATCAAATAAAATGAGCAAGAGAGAGAGTGTCCAATAAACCGAAGGCCTTACGCTAACGCTGAAGGCGAACGGCAGCGAGCACCCACTGCTGAGTCGATCCCAAAGGAAAGAGAATGTCCCGTGACCGCAGACAGTTTTTATCTTTCCCTCTGAGCGTAAACACGTAAGAACGCAAAGCATCGCAAAGTCCTCTGGGGAATGGAGTTCTTCTTCTCTTCTGAGACAGGTATACCTGGAACTATCGATGATCCACGGAGCTGGAGCATTAACTCTTTAACTCTAAATGCACTACATGATGTTATGATGTGGAATACCAGTACCAAAAATCATAAAACCATGACAATGATGAAGCCTTGGGGCCAAATCCATCGCTGACATAGGCAGACAGAGCCCCACAAAGTTAGCTGAGTTGTGCTTGTGTGTTTGAGTAGCAAAAGATTAATCTTGTGTTTGCAAAATCAGATGTTACAACTGAAACAATTTTGATATATTGAATTTGATTAAGCAGTTTTATAGTAAGAGATGAAAACTGCTGTGCTGTGTAAGTTTCCTGGAATGTTTGAATGGAGTTTGACAATTAATATATGGAACAGTGATCTAAAAACCTCAACAATTAGTTATTCACCCCAGGAGCAGCATGTAACATAAAAAGCAAATTGTTTACATTATTATCCTCCTTAATTTGAAAAGTGAGGGTTGGAGATGTAAGGTAAAAAATAGTGAAGTTGGAATAGTGTAGTTTATCACTTCAGGTGAGTTTATGAATCAGAGAGCACTCAGTGATGATTTAGACCATTCATTCTTCCTGAACAACTCCAAGCATTTTGACACAGCCTTCAGTATCATAGAATTCTAGAATCACCAGTGTTGGAAAAGACCTATAAGATCATCCAGTCCAACTGTCTACCTACCATCAGTATTCTCCTACTAAACCATGTCCCTTATTACCACATCTGTTTCTTGAATGCTTTCAGGGACAGTAACTCCACCACCTCCCTGGACAGCCCATCCCAGCACCTGAACAATTTTTCAGAGAATAATTTTTTCTTAACATTCAGCCTGAACCTTCCCTGGTGCAACTGGAAGCCATTTCCTCTAGTCCTATTGCTAGTCAAGTGGGAGAAGAAGCTGATTCCCATCTCAACACGACTTTGCTTCAGTTGGTTATAGAGATCAATGAGGTCTTCCTTGAGTCTTCTCTTTTCCAGACTGGACAATCCCAGCACCCTCAGCTGCTCCTTGTAAGACTTGTGCTCCAGACCCCTCACCAGTTTCATTGCCCTTCTCTGGACACACTCCAGAGCTTCAATATCTTCCTTGTAGTGGGGGACCCAAAACTGAACACAGTGCTCTAAGTGCAGCCTCACCTGGCTGGCAACACTACTTCTGATGCAAGCCAGGATGCCACTGGCCTTCCAGGCCACTTGGGCACACTGCCTGCTCATTTTCAGCCAAAACTCCCAAGTCCATTTCTTCCACAGTCTCCCAGCCTTTCCGCCCCAAGCATGTAGCGCTGCCTGGAGTTGTTGTGGCTGAAGTGCAAGACCCAGCACTTGGTGTTGCTGAACTTCTTCCCATTGGCCTCATCCCAGTAATCCATCCTGTTCAGGTCCCTCTGCTGGGCCTTCCTAGTCCCAGGCAGATTGGCACTTCCTCCCAACTCAGTGTCATCTGCAAACTTACTGAGGGTGCACTCAGTGAACTCATCCAGGTCATCAATAAAGATATTCAGCAGGAGAGGCCCCAGCACTGACCCCTGGGGATTACCACTCATGAGTGTTTGCCAGCTGGATGTAACTCCATTCACCACTACAGCATATCCTTCTGTCATTAAACAGATAAATGCAAAAAGGCTTTTGGTTCTTTATTATCTATTATTGCTACAATTTTAGTACTGCAACCATAAGCTTTAAACTTCGAAATGTATTGAGAGTTTTAGGTATGATTCTCTTTTAAGTATCTGTACAACTGAAAAATAATAGATTTTAGATATTTCATATTTGCAGTGGAAATACATAACCATAAGTTTCAGAACTACTGTTTACCTGTGAAAAACATTGGACTGAAGACCATGTATTTTTAAAATAAAATCTTTGCTGTTTGACAGTTTTGGACAGTTACAGTGCTTGCTTTGTTCAGTAAGAACAATCTTTTTCTTGACAGCAAAGTTTATTTTATCCTTCTGTATGAGATTTTGTATAAACTTGCAAACACTTGGAAATCAGCCAAGTCTAACCTAAACTATGGAGTAGGTGTTAAAGAATAGCTACAATAATCTATCATACTGTAGTATAGTGGCTTAGCTGTATGAAGAGGCATTTGGGAAATCAGGTGGAGAGAAGGAGCCCAGGGTCAGGTGTAGTGCTGGAATGGTCAGGCAGGGCTGTGGGGACAAAGGTGGCTGGAGCTGACAGGGTGCAGGGCTCAGGGAGGCATTTTGGTGGGGAGCAGCTAGATGCTGCTTGGAGCAAAGGAAGAGTTTTACTTAAATCATACCTTTCCATATTTAATGCACTTAGAATAATTCAGATGTAGAATTATGGTGGAATCAAAACCACATGGCAATCTAGATTCAAGGGATGGAGATTTTACCTGAGAATTCTGAACTACAAAGTCACAAGTAATGCTTCTATATATCATGCAGTGTTTTCAGATATTTATCAGACTGCTGATATTCTCAAAATACAGATATTCATTCCTTTCCTTAGTAGTTACATATTAAATCAAGAGTGACAAATGTAACCTACAAGTTACTTCAGATTCATCTATCATTACCACTCTCATAACTTTTATTATTTTTTCACTAAGCATGAAAGTATGAAATTAATTATGTAAAGCAGAAAAATACACTAAACTAAATTGAAAACGGCATTAACAACAATTTTTGTTCATCATTTTTAATTACAAAGAGTGCAAATTTATTGTTCTGAGATCCACCGTGCATATTTGCATTCTGTAAACGGTTATGATTGCAGAGTTAAACAGACCACACAATTTCTGAGCCTTGTGCTGGTCCAGCAGCTCGATGGCTATGCAAGTTGCAGCTGGGCTGCACAGCCAACAGGCAGGACCACCTCCTCACTGAGCTATGCTGCACTGGGAGGTGTGCAAAGCTCACAGCTCATAGAAGTACTCTCCTACATTATCCATCTTATGAGCTTAATGAGACAGAAGCTTTAGGTGGGGGTTATTAAGTACAGGCAAGATCAGCAAAACTTGTCTCTAAACAAGCATTGCCTCATTGAGTACATTCATCAAGGACCTTGCTGTGTCTCCAGGGAGTAAGTTTGCCTTATAGCAACTCCGTCTGCTGAAAGCAATCCTGTGCTCCTTCACACGGTGTGAACTTGGCCCACAATCACATTCATGTTTTGTCATAAAGCACATATTTCTACATCTGCAGCTGAGCACAGACTATCTCACAGGTTGGTAAAATCATCACACTCCAGACAAGTTTTTATATCATGTCTTTTCAAAGGTTTAACATACTTGGCATCTCAGCTGCTGTAACTGGAGGTTGGTTTTTTGTTTGTTTGTTTTTGTTTTTCCCAGCATTGAGTTTAGAAATTAACCACTGCCAGCATGATATCATTTGGACTAGAATCTCATCTATTGCACCACAGTGTCTCCAGAGCAATTCTAAGTGTTCTCAGAGGCTTAAAACCAAGTAAAACGTGTATGGCAGAACATTTATGTACATTCTGATGAACATGCATTTAAATCATATTAGAATTCAATTCTCCTGCTTGTGTTCATAATGTGGCTGGTGGATGCAGTATGTAATTAGAATTTCATTTCAGGTTTCTCTTTGATCTGTACATTCCTTTTCCTGCAAATTAGATCAAAGCCAGAAGGATCTGAAAAGAAACATAGGAAAAGTGCTCTGATTTTGCAAAGATTTTTCCATTATTGTTTCTACAGTAAATTCATTTGAAGAAACGGAGATGTGGAATGCATAGACAAACAGTGTATAGGTCCAACTTACTTTTAACTAACTATGGTAGAATCTGGCCTATGAAGCTTAGGAAAAGAGCAACACGTAAAGTTTTCTCTTTTATTTTATGAGTAACATGTTGTACATTCTGTTCACTCCTAAAGAAAACAAATACTGTTTTCCTGCAGAAATCTTGATGGACTGGAAAAACAATGGAGGGATGATCAGAAAAGCAAACAAATTCCACCACGTGGATGTTGATTTTACCTCTCTCTGAACTGTGTCCAGGAATTAAATAACTGAACCATGATGTTACAGCAAGTAGCTGGAACTCCTTGTAACCTACAGTCACAAATTAAAATGAATGAGTAAATGCAATTGTTCACAGCAATGGTTTTGTTATTTTTTCTAGCAATACCTTCAGTATATAGTCAGTGTACCCTGGGGATCTGTGGGCTATTTCCAGATCTTTTGAAATAAGGTCTGAAAGACGGCCACATTGCAGTCTGTAGGTTTTTATTCTGTCAATATTTTTATTCTGTTTTTATTTTTAATTTTATTCCCACATTTCCTGGGAAATTTTCTATGGATCCTGAAGCTGCACCCAGTTGATCCATAATTCCCTATTTTATGCTACTCCAGGATGAACATGTTCCAGAAGATCCACCAGAAGTAAGTAACAAAATAATTATCAGTTGGAGTTTTGGAGTGCTGGGGGTGTTTGCATGTTTCCTTTCTTTAAGGGAGAATGCTCAGATCAGTGTGCCCAGACCAAGGGCAGACTGCACAGCCGTATGAAGTGCCACCACCTCCACACAACCCCTGCATATTGGCAGCAGGCTGCACGCTGCTGTTGCATGTGCTGCCAGCTCCTCCACCCATCCGGGTGCAGCCCAGGGCTCCACAGGGTACTGAGCCACCATCAGCACACTGGAGGAGAATGTTTCATCTTGCTGGGTGTTGCAGAGATATGGGTTCATATGTTAAGAAGACAGAGGTTAATTGGGATGCAGTTTTGCTCTGTTGATGTACGTTGCACAGGGATGCCTGCTGTGGAGGGAGAAATCCTGTCATGCATGTCTGAAGCATATGATTTCTGTGTTCTACTGCAGCTCAGAGCTGTGTGGCCTGGACAAATGTCAGAGAACAGTGTGTAAACAAATGCACAGATGAGGCTTTTTTTTTCTCTTGTAAGGGAGAGCTGCAACAGCTGTGTTCATATTTGCTTAGTACACATATGACTGGGCTTGACATCTGGGGGGGGCAGTTTCTTATTTTGCTGCTCTTTCCTTTTTTCCAGTAAAGAGCTAATAACAGTTTTAACTTTCCCTCTACGCTCCTGCTTATCATGCATTACCATTAGATTTTTAAGCCTCTTTATGCATACTATCAGATTTCTAAGAAAATAGCATTGTTAGAGCTGCATATTTTCCCAAAACACAGAGGGTTTCACAGCATCGAGAGATGGGATCAGTGTCTTGAAAAAATAATGCCTTCAGAGTCACCCGTTGAATATGGAAAGAGAACATTCCGTTGTGCACATGTAATGCTTGCATACTGACTGGCTCCATGGTACTACTTTTTAATCACTTGCTTGTTACACTCCTTTAGCTCTTCCTAATGTGGAAAGAAAAAGAGAGACCTATGCTATACACATTCTGTACCAGAAATATTAAGCTGTTCCCAAAAGTCCTGTTGTCGATGTTGCTCATTTTTCTTGTATTGGAATTAACACACAGAATACCTCCTGAGGAACAGGCACTGGCCAAGAAAAGTAATTAAAGTCCCAGTTAAGTGAGTCATATGGTTGTAAACTTCAGTCTCCCCAGAGGACGATGCTGTAGAATGTAATGCCAGCCTGGACCACAGAGCTATGTGGAAAGTCAGACCCATGAAGCACAGTAAAATTCAGTTGACCCAGGTATATCACCACGCTTCTCATTACATCTTTATCTTTAGAGAAAAGGAAGGCTTTTGTATACTGAGCTCCCTCATGGGAGCCATGCAGCTGGCATCTCCTCTCTGAGTAGTTTTTTTTTACCATTTCCATAATGAGAAGATTGTAGAGATCACTTTTTTCTTTTTTTTTTAATTAATTATGACCTAAACTGAACTCCTGCTGCCTTATGTTTCTGAAGCATTCTCATTCATTGTGGCATTTTTTTGACGATGTTTACCTTGTCAGCAACAACTTCAGTGAGTTATTTCAGTGAGTGTTCAGATCAGATCAAATATTTGTTCCCAGCTAAGAATTAAGTACAAGTAGCATTAGGTGGGCAAAATAATTAGTATCTGTTCCTAGAGTGTTTCTTTGAAATAGAAGTTCAGCCGTTCAGGTAATCTTCATGTATTTTTTAAATTTATGCTCACAATAAATTTCTAATAACACCTGGAGCAATTGTCCAAAGTATTTCTATTTCATTAACAATTCCAGAAAGAATTTAGTTGGAAAATATTATTTGAAAGTAATAGCATTTACAATAACATCATATTATGCATGAGAAGTGAGTGACATAGCAACAGTAGCATCACTCCCTTGTATTCATTCCAGTGTCTGAAAGCACTGACTGGTTTTGCCTTCTTCATCTTACTTAGCATGAGTACTTGTGAAGAATGTTCACAACCTAATCCTACCAATTGAAAGAGGTTTCAGTATTACAGAATCCACAAAAATATACATGAGACTGATAACTATTTCATTTGGCTCTCACACATGCACACACAAGAATGTTTCTGAAAGTATGTAAGATCCATTGGATCACTCTGTAGGATTACTTTAACTCTTGTTATTAAAGGGATGTACTTAAAATTCCGTGGAAAAATAATTCAGAGAAAATTTATTTTTCTTTGCAGACAGAAAAACAAGAAGTGTTCTAAGTAAAGCAGGGAAAAATCTGATCTCTCTTTATATGCAGATAAGGAAAACTCGGTATTTAGAATGAAGCTGAACCTGCAACAACATAAAGTTTGCCTCAAAATTACTGGTGAGTTTATTTAAGGGAAAATTCTATTAGCAGAATTTATAAAGTGGCTTGTAAGGTGGAAGTCACTGTCAACGTGATAGTCTGTAAAATCTGACCAGTGGCAGCTAGAATGGTTCCTGGGAGGCTATTGCACTCTTCTGAGTTCTAACATCTATATTTGTGACTTTTTATTAATTTATAGGGGTTAGGTGTATATATTATCAAGGAGCTTATATCAAATTTCTGTGGAAGTCATTTGTATTGTCAGTAAGACACTACTTAGAAGCACAAATAATTTTACATGTGTGTTCTCCCTTTTAGATTACAAAGAGTGGTAATAAAACTCATAATCTGTCTCACTAAATGCTCAGACTGGAGAAGATTTGAGCAGTTGCTGTGGCTTTTCCCCAGTACAAGGGTCCTTAGTTCTCTGGCAGAATTAAACCATACAATGGCATCGCTGATGTAACATAAATGTGACCACAAGAGGAGCCCGAGCACAGAAACTGTGGCACTCCACATTCCAGACTACTTTCTTTAGCAAGGCACCAGTTTGATGTATTCAGTGCTGAAAGGCAATGCTGCATTTTGAAAGGTGGGACCAAAAGGAGATGATCAGGGCACTGCAAAGTGGGGTTTTGCTGAGCCGAAAGCATTCCCAGCCAATGAAATGCGAGATATGATCTTCCAGGTGAGGCAAGGGACTTACATCCCCGATCACACATGGAAGCACTTGAAAGAACTGTGGACTTATTGCTGGTGGCTCACATTCCAGCCCACTTACTTTTGTGATGCAAAAGGTAATGACACTGTGTGATACCTGTTAGGGTCTGTCATCTAACACATTGTGCTGATAAGACTCCAAAATATGAGTGCCAAATCTGGGTAACCCTACAGTCCAGACCGAATGTGACATATTCACCATTGTGGTATTTTTGAGCAGTGAGGAAAAAACTTTCACTGACCTATAAATGGTATTTAAATTGTGTAACTATTGCAAAGATGGAATCTTTATGGAATGGTGCAGTGGAAGGTCCCAGCCTTAGAAGGAATGTGAAGATGACTCAGTACCATCTTTATCAGGGTGGTTTCAGCAGTTCATACCACCACTTCTGCTCTTCAGCAGGGGAGGGGCCTCCCCATTTAAGGCACTTCATTTGGCTTTGCTAGTGTAGTCAGCCCGGCAGAGCTGAGCAGAGATTCTTTCGTAACACCCAAATGATTTACAGCAGCAGCAGTTATGACTAAACTGGACCAAATCCAGAAAGCAGCTCTTAAACCACCCAGTGTAAACGGCAGCCAAATTCCACATACCAGTTAGAAAATTCACACAACATAGTGATCATCCAAGTGCTTAACTTGAATGTTCTGATACTGACAAATATATTCAGTTATTCCATTTTAATTTGCTACGAAGTCTTGGCAGAGCTTGAAATATATTCACTTCCAGACTCAGAGTCACTACAGCCCGAGGTAGGCAGCAGATTAGGCTCTGCTCACAGGATACCTTTCAACACCATCTATATATTTTCTTGAGTCGTGTGAAGATCTAACCTGACTATAGTCTGAGAATAGCCTGTTACTTCTGTGGTTTAATAAACTTTTCATTCCGTTTAGAATAAGACAGATTCTCTGCTCTTTTTTTAACTGTTTTCATGACTTACATGTGTATATATATGTTCCTCTACATTCTACAAGTATATATATTCTATTCTAAAAGTGTTATAGGTGTGAAAAGAACGATACACGCCATTGCCAATGGTAAATAATTTATTGAGCAAGCAATAAACGAGCAAAACAGCGCTGGGCGGCCGGGAGTCTCCACTCCACCAGAGGCGCACAGCAGGGGCCTCCAGATCCCTCTTTTTATCGTCTCTTATCTCTGCATTTGTGTTTTATCTTTCTCTTCCTGGGCTGCGCCGGCTGTTTGGGGTTCATTCTCTGCCTCCTGGTGATCAAGATGATGAAGGCCGTAGTCCTCTTCAGCTCTGATCATGCGCACTTAAGAGGAGATTTTCACTTATTTTTCTTTTGCAGTTTCTTACAAGGTCACTGCTATCTGTTGTTCATTGTCCAGGTGTTAGAACTAAGTGCTATGGCTCCAATTTGCACAGACTACAAAGTTTCTAGACAAAATATTTATATATCTATTTTGAGACTTCTACAAACTACATAACTCTCAGAAAAAAACACTGACACATCTGTCTCAAGTCGGTTTGATTAACAAGTACAGAACTTATTTTTATCACAATAGTATTCTGTGATTCTATAATATGACTACTACAGTTACAAAAGTACCTTTGTACCTTTGATAATGCCTATACTTCTAATTCATTGATTCCCAGACAATTTTCTTATCCTAGAAGCATGGTGTAACTTGGGCAGTGTCCATGTCATAAGTTCATAAGTTCATAAGTTCATAAGGTTGGAAAGGACCTATAAGATCATCTAGTCCAACCATCCTCCTATCACTATCTCTACCCAACTACTAAATTAAGTCCTTTAGCACCTCATCTAAACGCTTCTTGAACAGCGCTAGGGATGGTGCCTCAACCACCTCCCTAGGCAGGCCATTCCAGTGCCTGACCACTCTTTCAGAAAAGAAATGCTTCCTCAGGTCTAATCTAAATCTTCCCCGGCGCAACTTGTGGCCATTCCCTCTCGTCCTGTCGTTATTTATCAGGGAGAAGAGGCCCACCCCCTCCTCACCACAACCCCCCTTCAGGAAGTGGTAGAGTGCAATAAGGTCTCCTCTGAGCCTCCTCTTCTCCAGACTGAACAATCCCAGCTCCCTCAGCCGCTCCTCATAAGACTTGTGCTCCAGACCCCTCACCAGTTTTGTTGCCCTTCTCTGAACACGCTCCAGGGCCTCAATGTCCTTCTTGCAGTGAGGGGCCCAAAACTGAACACAGTACTCGAGGTGCGGCCGTACCAGAGCTGAGTACAGGGGGATGATCACCTCCCTGCTCCTGCTGGCTACACTATTTCTAATACAGGCCAGGATGCTGTTGGCCTTCTTGGCCACCTGGGCACACTGCCGGCTCATGTTGAGCCAAGCATCAACCAACACCCCCAGGTCCTTTTCCTCTCTACATTCTTCAAGCCATTCTGCCCCAAGCCTAGAGCATTGCATGGGGTTATTGTGGCCAAAGTGCAGGACCCGGCACTTGGTCTTATTGAACCTCATCCCATTGAGCTCAGCCCAGCTGTTCAGCCTATCCAAATCCCTCTGAAGGGCCTCCCTACCCTCAGGCAGTTTGACACATCCTCCCAGCTTTGTGTCATCTGCAAACTTACTGAGCGTACACTCAATTCCCTCGTCTAGGTCATCAATAAAGATATTAAACAAGATGGGCCCCAAAACTGACCCTTGGGGGACACCACTCGTAACAGGACGCCAGCTGGACTTAACTCCATTAACCACTACCCTCTGGGCACAGCCCTCCAGCCAGTTCTCCACCCAGAGAAGAGTGAACCTGTCCGCACCAGGGGCTGCCAGTTTCCTCAGGAGAATACTGTGGGAGACCGTGTCAAAGGCCTTGCTGAAGTCCAGGTAGACTACATCAACAGCCTTTCCCTCATCAACCTCTCTGGTCACCCAGTCATAGAAGGAGATGAGGTTGGACAAGCACGACCTGCCCCTGGTGAACCCGTGCTGGCTGGGTCTGATCCCTTTATTGCCATGCACGTGTCGTGTGATCTCCCTCAAGATCATCTGTTCCATAACTTTCCCTGATACCGAGGTCAGGCTGACAGGCCTGTAGTTCCCCGGGTCTTCCTTACGGCCTTTCTTGTAGATGGGAGTCACATCGGCAAGCCTCCAATCTTGTGGGA
Source organism: Cyrtonyx montezumae (assembly GCF_038088225.1). Taxonomy (NCBI): domain Eukaryota; kingdom Metazoa; phylum Chordata; class Aves; order Galliformes; family Odontophoridae; genus Cyrtonyx; species Cyrtonyx montezumae. The sequence goes on from NW_027072035.1 coordinate 4,087,635, forward strand.
CCTCTCCAGATAACCAGGAATGCTGATAGATGGCAGAAAGTGGCTCGGCAATCACCTCTGCTAGCTCCCTCAGCACCCTTGGGTGGATCCCATCTGGCCCCATGGACTTGTGGCAGTTCAGATGGAGGAGTAGATCTCTGACCACCTCTGCTTGAATCACAGGGGGTGCATTATGCACCCCGTCCCGGACTTCCAGGTCAGGGCAAGTACCATGTGGATAACTGTCCTGTCTATTAAAGACAGATGTGAAGAAGGCATTGAGAACCTCAGCCTTTTCCTTATCATCTGTGGTTATATTGCCTGCCTCGTTGAGTAAAGGAGGGAAATTTTCCTTAGTTTTTCTCCTGCTGTTAATATATTTGTAAAAGGGTTTCCTGTTCTCCTTTACAGCAGTAGCCAGCCTAATTTCAAGCTGGGCTTTAGCATTTCTAATTTTCTGCCTGCAGATCTTGGCCAGTTCTCTGTAGTCACCCCAAGTAGCCTGACCCATCTTCCAGAGGACATAGACTCTCTTTTTCTCTCGGAGTCTCAACAAAAGATCCCGGTTCATCCACACTGGTCTTTTGCTCCTCCGGCTCGACTTACAGGACTCTGGGACTGCCTGCTCCTGTGCCTTTAAGATTTCCATCTTGAGGAGCATCCAGGCTTCCTGGACCCCTTTACCCTTCAGGAGCAAGTCCCAAGGGACCCTTGCAACAAGTGTCCTGAACAGGTCAAAGTCTGCCCTCCGGAAGTCCAAGGTAATAGTTTTGCTAGTCACCCTCTTGACGGCACCCAGAATAGCAAACTCCACCATTTCATGGTCACTCTGGCCTAGACAATCTCCAACCTTCACATCCCCTACTAGTCCTTCCCTGTTAGTGAAAAGTAGGTCAAGCAAGGCATCTCCCCTGGTAGGCTCTTGCACCAGCTGTGTCAGGAAGCAATCATCCACACATTCTAGAAATCTCAAGGACTGCTTCCTCTGCGCAGTATTGTATTTCCAGCATATATCAGGGAAGTTGAAGTCCCCCATGAGAACGAGTGCTGGCCATCGTGCAACATTTACGAGTTGTTTATAGAACATCTCATCTATTTCTTCATCCTGACTAGGTGGTCTATAACAGACCCCCACCACGATGTCACTCCTAAAGACTATCCCCCTGATCCTTATCCATAGACACTCTACTTTGTCATTTCCAACCACTAGTTCTTCAACATCAAAACACTCTTTGATATATAGAGCTATGCCACCACCCTTTCTTCCCTGTCTATCCCTTCTGAAGAGAAGTCGTGCAATTATAGTGAGCTTTGAGGCTGTGATATGCACCAGTTCTCTGTAGAAGTATTCACAGTACCTGTACTTCTCTTTTCATTACTAAGGAGGGATTTTTTGTTATTTCCATGTCTTATTGTGCATGCAGTGTCTGATTCAATGTATAAAGCCTTATTTGTTTCATACTGTGTATAGACTAATCAAAACATATAATTTTAGTTAGATTTCTGTATCCCAGCCAATCCAGAGACCCCACTACATCTTTGTACTTGTGAAAATGGGTTGTGATGACTCTGCTATGGAGTAGCATGCTTGTGAACTAATGTGTTTAAACATTAACTCAGATATAACCATTTAAATCTGCTGTCAACAAATTCATAAAATGAGCACCTTGTTGTCCTTTTTATGGTGCAGCTAACAGAGAGTGCACTTACGTAGATTTACAAGCCTCATTAAGAACCCTGCATGGAATGTTGATACTGGAACCATACTCTGATGGCTGTTCAGGTGTGGCACAATGGTTGTGATTGCATGTCCTATTACAACAAAATCAGGCAATGTTATTCATAGTTGCATATACGTTTACATACTATTATATGTATATGTTTATGTGTTCATACTTTCAAGCAAAAAAAAAGTTATCCTTCTAATTTATTAGTTAAAACAACATAAAATTTTGATAAGGACCATTAAAGCTGAGAGAGAGTGTTGAAATGGAAAGGGATTTGCTTAAAGAATAAGCAACTTCCTGATCTGGTTTCCAAAACGGCAACAATCACACATTGAGTTATTTTGAAAGTTGGGCGCCATTACATAAGATCTACTCTCATAGGCTGTAGGAGTCTTTGCAGGTTTTCTTCATGCAGTGGGACAGCTCAGGCATACTGGCATTTATTTCCGAAGTCATGAGATTCACTTGAGAAATGTGAAAGGCAGGACGCTTCTGCTGACTCACTGCATGGGTGGAGGTGTGCTTGTTGCCCAACCCCCTGCTCAGTAAAGGGTCACCTACAGCAGGATGCTCAGGGCCACATGTAGTCACATTTTGAATGTCTCCAAAGGTGGAGAGCCCACAACCAATCTGGACCACCTGTTCACTGATCTGCACATGCCCCACAGGCTCTTCTCTGTGTAGAGGTTCCACCGATGTCACAAGTGTATTTACTTGTAATTCCCACTTACATGAGGCAGAAAAATGTGCTGATGGCACACCATCTCAGATAATGAATGCCAGCTGTAAAAGCGGAACAGTCCCCAGGCATACACATTGATACCAAAATACAGGAAACAGTCTCAGATTGATTAGCTGGAAAAAACTGCAAGCCTGTTTTCTACTAAGAAACATATAACATGCTGTCTCAACATTTATTCTGCTTCTATACCTTCAGCTTCTTCAGCTCTTATGGTTAGCAAAGCAATTTTCTGGGCAGGACAAGCGGTAGTGTTGTTAAACACACTGCCCTTAAAAGCTTTTCAGAACCAATTTTCTCTGTTATCACAGTCCTGAATTTGGTAGTGCTTTGCAATACCATCTACACATATTTTCAGCCCTATAAAGGAAAGCTTCACAGCCCATCACTATAACTTGTCATAATAACAGCTTAGTAGAAAATACCTACTTTCCTTCTAGATACATAGTGCTTATTGATTTTAAATGCAGTGATTTTTAAGAGTCATTAAGGTTGAGATTTTGTCTTTTCTGTTGGCTTTTAATGTCAATTTTTTATGTCACTGCTAGTAACATTCAGCTCCAGGTACAGCCAACTACTTCTGTTAAAGCTGTTTTAAAATAAAATTAAAACAGAATATGAATTACCAGAAAGGAATGCCTTTTTAATAAAATGGATTGTTCTTCTTGTGAGTAACATGAAAGGGATAACTCCAAACTCTTGTCGTGAAAAATTATGTGTGAAAGATAGCTGACTTTTTCTGACTAAAAAACCTGGCATAATATTCTGAGGTGTCTAAGCTGGTTAGAAACTACTGCTGGTATTTCCTGAATATGAAAAAGAGTAACAGCCTAACAGAGAGTGACTTTCCTTTTTAGTGGCAAGATGTAAGAGTAGTATCTGTCTGTCTTCCAAATGGAGATATACTTGGATATATACACCCAAATCTACACTGCTGTTCACAGCACAAATATGTCTGTACAATAAGAAAACAACTTCCTCATTTTCAATTTCACTACAAATAGGATCAAAACACTGTCTTCTGCTCAGCTATCACAGCTTCTTGTAAAATGGCTGCTGATGCCTGCAGAGCTGAGCTCTCTGGAGCAGAGTGCAGCAGCATTCCAAAAGCAGAAGTAACTGCAGTGGCTAAGTTACACTTATTAAGTCCAGCTAGCAAGAGTATGATTGTATTTCTAACCAAATTTCCAGCCCCTAAGGGGGAAATCCAAAGTTTTGAAGCATGTCTTTATGGAGGCAGAGTATTCAAACTCAGCTTTTATACCTAAAGCTTCAGTGCTCACGTCCAGTGTAATCATTTATGGCCAATTGCTACTGCTTTAAGCAGCCTTGCAGGTCATTTTTTTGTCAGCTTTGGAATATGGTGAGGTGTCAAACTTAATTTGCCTCGCAGCTCCTTTGTGCCAGTGGTGTGCAGTGAGAAGAGTGATCAGGCTGAATCATTATGCTACTCCCAACATCAAAATGTACAAACTGCTGTAGGGGATCCTCTTCTTCAAACAAATGGCAAGTATTTCTGAGAAATGCAAAATGGAGTGCTTCAGCAGCACAGAGCTCTTAGTCATTGTGTGTTTTACGCTGGCAGTGGTATTTCATGACAATTGCTTACAGAATTTATAAAAAGTTCAAGTCCCATTGCAATGAAAGAGAAATGTGAGTCACATGTGACCTCATGTTGCCGACTACATGTAAACTTCAAAAACAGTTTTGACAGATATTGGTGACACTATTGTGCAGGCAGTTTTAGGGCTTTCATCCAAATTATGGTACTTCAAGGTTGCAGCTGATGGAAGGCCAAAACAGCAGGAATTTGAAGTGTGTGATCTCTCCTTAAGGGTTCAGCAGAGAATCAGACATGGGGCTCCCACACAGTGTCACTGCTGATTGCTGGGACAGTGATCTGGCCTTGTCCAGCTGCATCCTTTCCTCCCAACAGAGCTTCTTACCACAACCCTACTGTGCAGTGGGGTGCAGACATGGGCTGGTACAAATGATGGTGAATCTCCCAAGGATGGGGAGAGCAGAGAGGAAGAGAGAGAGTTTGGGGTGAACGATCATGGCAGGGGATGGAATTCACTACTCCTTTGGTATGCAAATTTTAGGAGCATTTAGTATATCAACCAGTTTTTTATTTGGCTCCAATACTGTATTTTCATCTGCTTTAAAAAATAATAATGAATAACCAGAAAGATTTAAACAAATTTCCTTGTCATCTCATAGCAAATGCATCTCAGGTGCTGGCTTGAGTAATCAGAACAGAGGATTTCAGAAGCTGCTGAACCAGGACATGTTGTGACGAATAAAGTGCTACATAGGGTAGCTGGGCTTTAATGAGGAAGGGAAGAAGGAACCGACTTTAAAAAAATCTCTCTTGATTGTTACAAAATGCTGTGTATTTTAACTCTCATGCCCACAATTAGACATGCAAATGGTCAATATATTTTAATTAATACGATAATTAATTGCATTAATTATGAATTTTGTTTTATGTTACAGAGAAAATATATATTGAGATCATGTGATGAGATTTTAAGGTATGTATTTTCTAAATACACAGACGGATACATTAGCTCTTTACCATTTTCAAGAGTGCTAAGATGGGAGTTCCTGTATTCACACACCTGTGCAGTTTTGCAAGTGCAGCATTACAAACTCTTCTTGTAAATAATTGCAAGTATATGTGTTTAACCTATATAGCACTGTTAAATGAAAGTACAGGCAAAGGTCGTGTTTCTAGGGGATGTCACCAAGTCCCTTAAAATGCTTGTAAAATGCTACTGTTTTGAGTGATCTTTTTCCTTATTATTTGGTAGACAGCAGAAAGACAGGTAAAGTTGCTGGAGCAGAAAATAAATAAGAAGTAGAAAAGTTTAAAAAGTAATATGGTATATTCTCAGAAGAGATAGAAAACATACAATTTTTTCATGTTAAAATCTAAGTCCATGTGCAAATAACCTGGTATATCCAAGACAGATCTAAAGAATTTGCATGGAAATATCTTGGTATGTGTCTGCATGGACACACAGTCACTGATGCACAAAAATCATATGTAGAAGCTTTTCATGTGATGAGATACAATTTGATCTGCTTATCTTGATGAGATAATGTGCTGTGGTATACCAGATCATAGAAGGGAATTCAGCCTCTCATTCCTGACCCTGCTACAAAATATTTCGAAGATTATTATGTTTTCTTCTTAGCCCTTGTTTTCTATGTAGATAATAATGTAAAGTGCAAGCTTTTGAAAGAGCATGCTGCATATCTACAGAATGCTTTACTATGTGAGATCGCAAGCTAGTTGAAATTTCTAGGCTTTGATGTAATAGCAAGAGCAAATAAACCCATAATACAATTTTCATAAATGTATTTTCAAATGTCATACTTCCCTGAGTGCTTTGCAGATAAGCTGCAGAATACTACCCAAATTCAGCCTTATGTGAAACTGCAGATCCTTGCAAGACTGCTCTGAAGCTTATAAAAAAAATTTGGCAGAACCTGCAGTAGGTAACAGGAAAGATTGAACCAGATGGCCAAGCTCATGCCTCAGGTGATAGATTTCTGAAGAGTTGTAGAATAAATGATTTGGACTGTTGCCTTTGGATCTAATTTTTGCTAACTCCTTTTACAAAATTTTCACTGGAACCAACAAGATAGCTATAGGGAGCAATGTACTGCTTGGAGCAATAGGAAGCAGAATGGAGGTCTTCCTGCCACATTAACTACTTAAAAAATTCAACTTATACATCAACAGTATTCTCCCATTGAGGTTAATAAGTGTCATGGTAAAGGTAAAACTGATACTGTAACAGATTTCAGTGTCTTGGGCATTTCAATCTCTGAACTAAGGATGACAAACATACAGCTTTTGAAATGCTTGTTGCTCCTTAACAGACCACTGGGAGAGCAAAACCAGACGATGTAATTAAAATGAAGACTCATTATAATTGAACCAAATAAAATTAATGGATGAAATGAGGGGAAAAAAGACAATAGGAAAAAATCTACAATGCATGGATCTCCATACTCTGAGCCTCAATTGAGATAAAAGCAGTAAATCCTTAACAGCTCTTGTGCAGCATCCTGGAAAGAGTTGGTAAAAAGCTCAATAAAGGAGACATTCAATACTTTCAGAAATAGACTGTTTAAAAACAAAATCCAAATGTGTAACTCAGTAACTCTGCAAAGTAACTGCCTTCTTTTCCACCTTTCACAAAATTTAACAGCCACTGAACTGTTTAATTAAAATGGTTTGAAAAATATTTTTAAGTGTCAGTGAAGCTATCTTCACCTCTGATGTCACTACATAATTAGATTTGACATCTTGTCTCAAAAACAAGGAGGATTTAAACAGTTTGCATTTACATCTTCCCTTTACATGAGTTTTCCCTGTGAGGAAAAAATGTACTTGACAAAGTGTTTAATACACCTTCAGCTTGTGGATGTGTTTCGTATTTGGATGAGGGCTTGAAGAGCTAAGAATTCCCAGCTTCCTCACAAAGAAATGCATTTTCATAGGCAATGTGAGTAACTACATTTTCAGGAAAAAGAGGAAGAAATACTGGATGAAACTATCCTGTGTGCAACCTCTAATGTGAGGCTTCTCTTGTGTCACTTCTCTGCAGTTATTGGCCACTGCACAGCTTGACAAACTATTCATTCTTTATCTGGCACTTCCTGACTGGTGCCACATCTGACTGCAGACATCAAGAAAGAAAGATCTAACAGTCTCTTGCACATTATTGTCTCCGCTGTTCTTAGTAAGATATACTTGTTCCATTCACAACTCAAAATAATTCAGGTCTTCTTGTGAAGACCACAAAAGGGTTCAGTGGATCTCTATCTGTAGACTCCCTACGGGGATAAGGCATGGGATCTATCCAATGTTCCCAGTATTCCGGCCTCTAACAAGAGTGCCACACATATGGCACTGGCCAAATGAGAGGAATTTTGTGTAATTCCATGGAGCACAGCTTCTCACTGGCATGTTGTTCTGTAAATCTGCAGGAGTTACTCCCAAGGAACACTGTGCTGCACAGTGTGATTTCCCCAAACAGCTGTGAGCACATGGAGATCAAGCACACTAAAACCACCCTTTATGTTTAGCTTGTTTCTCTCTTTCTTTTTCTGAGTGTCTGTTTTGTTTTATCCATTGAATTATGTGGAAGTTCCCCATGCAGATGTCGTATATTACTCCATGAAGCTCAGGCAAAGATTTAGGCTACCTGATGCATACGTTCCCAGTGCAGTGAATTGCTCTGTTGAACTCAGTTCAGAGGTCCTGCTTATGTGTACAGACAGGTAGTGGGAAACACCAGGCACTAGGAATTAGATTTAGGCCAGATGAGCAAGGCATTAAGGCAAATTTTAGCTGCGTGACTGTCGAGTATTTTGTCACTAGTTGAAATGATTCTAACATCACTACCACTTCAGTATTAGAAAACTGATTCATCATTTAGGCAACTGGCATTTTGATCCATTCATTCCAGTTGGCAGAGAGCCAGATGCTCTGGTAGACTTAATGTAGTCTCTCATTCCTGGACCAGCATAATACTTGTTGAGGTTATGGCTGGAATATGATGAAATGAAACAACACAAAATGAGCCCCAATTACAGATTACTTTCCATAAAACTTTAACTTGCAGCCTAGAGGAGGTTGAACCTCTATTTGGTATGTGAGTCTTTTAGCACACATGAACAGCATATCAAAAGAAAGCCAAAGGGAAAAATAAACTGGGTATAGCCTTGTCGCTGGGCTGATGAAACATGAGACATTTTCATCCTCAAAACTCTACTGGACTGATGTTCTCCTGATTTGCAACTGTTGACACTGGAACAGGTTTGACCTTCAGAACAGTATAGCCCACTGTAAATGCTACTCTACAAGTTGACTATGGCATTGGAGCTGCTAAGTGGTTGCCAAAAAAGCTATATCTCTACAACTGTTGCACATGTTTCAGAAGGTTTGGGACTGACTAGGCAAACTGTTCCTTCCTTTCACTCACCTGTTACTCAAATTAAGTAACAGTTTGTTCTCTAAGTGCTTCTACTGATTTCAAAGGGCTAGTTATGAGGTAACTGCTTCTCAGAATGAGTAACACTGGTTTGGTATTCTATATTGAGTAATATTTTGCAGCTTTACTCTTAATAAAAGAATTTCTTATAGTAAAGTTATGCAGTTTTAGCATGACTTCACTGTGTGGGTATTAAAGAACTAAAAATTAAGGCAACAACATCCAAAATGCTTCATGAGCACCTTGACTAAGAACTCTGTCTCATAGTATAAAATCAGAAATTTTTAAAAGAATATTCCCCCAGGATGTTTGAAAAAAATCTTTAGATTCTTACCACGTATGTTTAATGAGTTATTTTATTCAGCTGCTTCTTGTACAAGTTTTGACAGACATATGAAAAAATCTGTGTTTCTGCCTAGAATGCAAAATAAGTCTCAGTTCTTAGACTGGGTTTCTCTAACTGCTTGAAGTCTTTTCTCTTTGTGACTGCTGTTACAGTACCACATCACAACTTTTCATATATGTGTGTAATTTATTGTAAGGAAGGTCTCAAAAAAATTATAATTAAATTATTTGTTGACTTCAGGAGAAGTTGAACATGTGCTCTACTGTTTTCCTCTCCACTAGTGTTTTCCTCTCCACTCTAAACTTGTGTCAGTGACTCTTGCTGTTATGTTCCTGTTATGTTCTCAGCTGTTATGCTGACATGTTCTCTATAGTGCAACTTAGTAGCCTATCAGTGTAAATTTTGCAGTACTTAAGAGCTGCCAGAAAAGAAGAATACAAGAGCTCTGACAAGGAAGTCATCTATTTTGTTGATCTATATGCAGAATGGAAGTACTTCTTTGCTTCTTCCAAATGGAACTTCAACAGATGATAGATTTCACAGAAAATCTCACAGATTTCTTCTAGTAAAATGTTATACATTTTTAACTGAATTAACATGGCCTAAAGGATACTGTAAACTGATGTTCCATTCACTTAATTATAGAAAATTAGATTTAAAGAGCAGCATTATCAAGACAGTTAACAGACAAAATCAAAGATAGATAGAAGATTGCAACATTTACAATGGGAGATGCAAATTGATTCCTAGCTTTTAGCAGGGAGGATTGGGGTGTAAAATGCAAGACTTCTGAGGAAGATTCATGTGTGAGATACCCTTGCATAGTACTAGATTTTGCTGAAGAGATGTACAATAGTATTACATTCTATCAAATCCAAAATGTCAAGTTCATACATTGGTTCTTCTTGTATACACTGATGTCAGGGTACATGTCATGTTTGGAGGATTTTATGTCTCTATTTTGATCCTATCAGGCCAAACCCAGAAATAATATGTAACAGAGTGAATGCACTTAGTGAAATTCTGTAAAATAATTTGACTGAAGAACATCATTTTGTGCCTAGCACACTGAGAAACCTGATTCCTACGCTCAGTCTATCACTGATTTGTTGGATATGAGCGGAGGTTGAGCCTCTAAGCATTGCAGTAGAGCAAATAGACGAGACTAGCAGCTGGTACTGTCTGTTCTCTTTATGTGCTTCAAGAATAAACATGATCTTCAGAAAGCTTTTATGTGCTAGTCAGATATCTTACTGTGCCTCGAGTCAGAGCAAAAAGAGTTTTATCAGCAGCGCAGAGAAAACAATCGAATCATGGCAATGGAGGGTCAGTTTTACTTTCCTACCAGATTAAGTGAGACATAGTAAGGAAGAACATTCCTTGATGTCTTCTCAGTTTCTTCTTCACTATTCTTACTGCTTAATTTCAAAACCATGTTTCATAGCCGTATCTTCTGAAACTTTTTTTTTAAGAACTTCATTTAAATTATCTCAAAATTTTTGGTATATCTTCAGCCTAGTCAGTGAGCCAAGAAATGATCATCAGGCAGTGCTCCAGTCCAGTTCAAGACTCCAAACACAATTCCAGTACATTTCTAGACTACACTGGCAAAAATGCAGTGTAGTCTAGAAATGGGTGTGGGGATGTGGCCTGGACTAGTACACTGAAGTCTGGAGGAGGAAGAGACATAGTAACTTTGAGAATGCAGACTTTGCAGGACATGAACAAACTACAGCCTGGGAGACAGATTTCTGAGTGCATTAATAATTTCTCGTGTTTCCTCTACCAGAATACTTCTCAATATATCCCATGGAAAATTAAAAAAAAAAAAAAAGTTCTCATTAAATGAATGACTTCTGTTTTGTTTATGCCATGGGTATCACATGTATTTCATTGTACACAAGACCAAAACTTAGCTTTGACTTGATATTCTAATGGATTGTGTTTTTTTCAAACTACATTAATCTTCTTTTCAACCCTACCTTATATTTGATTTTGCTCTTCACCACATTCATGTGCTGCTGTTGGATTTCCCATTATAGGTGACTTCCATGTTTTTCTCCAGTTTTCTGTCTCTATTTGGCCATGCTGCCTTCTTGTCTTCCTTCTATTCAGATCTCTTCTAGAGACCCAGTTTATCTGTGATCTCACAGACACATTAATGAGCTGTCTTCACCACCCACATGTTTGAGATAAAGCAAGAGATGACATTTTATATGGAAGTGTAAGAACATCCTACCTTTCTTAAATTTGTTTCCTAAATAGTTCAGACAGAGGCTTGAGTCAGTTTTTGCTACATACTAGTAAGTATGTAAAGATAAGTAATCGAGTTAATATTTAATTCAGAAAGTTCTATGTCAATATGTCAACAACATGTGTTTGCATTCACGTATGTTGTATACATACCTATTCCTATGTATATTCCTATTCATATACGTATTTATGCATACATATCCCATGGATATACAAAGGAATGCTTATAATGAAGCTACCAGCCTCAGAAAGCTTACAGTGTGAGACTTGGAGAACTTCTTAATTGTTATTATTTCTTTAAGTTATTGATGGGAATAAAAATCCATGGCTTTAATACCAGCCTACCAAGGTTGGCTGTTTTTCTTTCTTTACTTATTTATTTATTTTTATTCTGGGAAATAGGAGCATTGGACTGGCTTAGGCATCAGAAACTTTTTATCTAATCACTTTGAGAATCTGAGAATCTCTGAGCACTCTGAAAATCAGAGTAATTCTTACTTCATAAGAAGAAGGCAAAATGTGACTCTTTCCTGAGAACATGATTGTAATTTCCAAGAACCTGCTGTCAGGATTACTACTAGTAAGTAAACCAGTTTAATATCATTCCTGCTTCAGGATAAGCCATCATCCTATTTTCCTACCTGTTGGGGATGGCATGTGCCCTTTGGAGCCAGCTGTTTCTGATGACAGTGTGGGGGATGATAAATTTCTAGAATCTCCTATTGCAGCAACTCCAGTAAGACTGAAAAAGCAAGGCGAACAGAGCAGCTGCACTCCAAAATCTTAAAACATGCAGTTGAAAATACTGTAACTTACTTGGAAAGCTCTTTCTACTATGGCAAGAACGCAATGTTCTATTCTGGGAAATAGCTGCTTCCCCAAAGTGTTCTTGTTTGCCTAATGCACTTGCTGAAGGATAGGACATTATCTGCCTACGCATAAAATGCAGTAGCACTGTTATTCCTCCAATTTGCATTATTCATCCAGAACAAAAAAGCTTTTCTTGTCAAGAGGAGTCTTGTTGCGCTGGCTTGCTCTGCCTATTATTAATAAATAACTGAAACACCATTTTAGTCATCTAAACATAGAACAATGTGTTTGGTTTGTTTAAAAGGTAGAGTGAATTGAATAACTAGAAGTTAATTTTGGTAGAAAAATACAGTAAGTTCTACAGATGAGGAAATATGTTACAACACATTTTCACCTGCAGAAAGGCAAGGGGAAAAAAAACAGTAGATGAAGGATGACAACAGTGTGCTACTTCTGTGTAGAGCATGGAATCAATACTTCAGGAAATCAGCCTTTGTGAAAACAGTAAGGCTTGAAAGGCTGACAGGAGAAGAACAGGATCAAGCCAAGACATGAGCAGAGCCAGGTGATCAACTGCAGAGTGGGCTCTCAATTATTCATTGTTACATCCCTTAATGCTGGAATCCAGAAGCAGCTGGATCCCAGGCAGTTCAGTACATCTTAAAGGACTGCAGCATTTGGCAATGATGGGCTTAACATGCAAAATGTTATTTATACATTGTTCAGAAACAGAAATCAGTCATATTACTCAACCTGCTGCAAAAACTAATTTCATAGAATTTAAATCCTTTCCTTCCCGGTGCTCTATTTTAACAACATTTTACTATTCTTCTTTACCTAACTAATTCAGTGCTGAAGCTTGAAGGTGTGAGAAGAAACCTTCAAAAATACAAAATGCAACACCTCTTCAACATTATTTAACTGTGGCTTTGCTGGCAGTCAAAAGAGACTAGTGGGGCTTTTATCTCTTTATCTGTACCCACTCACATGGCATAACCTTCCCAGCACAGCTGCAAGAGTCACATCTGTAACACAGACTTCTCGAAGTATAGGAAGAACTGGACTATTTCTATCAGCAGTGATGCTGGCTTGGAGAGTTCATCACATGCCAGTCTAAATTTCTGCCAGCCTCCACTCTGTAGAGTTACAATAATTTATTTTATTTTATTTCTTATGTTGTTTTCATTTTATTTTAGTTTGTTTCATTGGCAAAATTGTTTGATACTTAAAGATGTAAAGAGAGTTTCATAAAGGAAATGTATTTATAATTACTATTTGGTACCTAAATATGCTAGTATAGCATAAACTATGTTGGCCAGTAATTTTGTTCATAACATGTCTGTCTTCTGTATTTCCAACAATCTGGTGTACATATGTGCCTTCGTAGCTATGGTAGCAGTGATATGTTGCAGTGACATTATGCCTGTTAACAAGTTTTTTTTCCAGTTTTTCATGACAAACATGACAGAAAATGATTGGATAGATGAACAGTCTGCCTAAGCTTACTTGCACCATCTTTCCAGTGGAAAGTACCTTCTGTTTGATATTAATGTCACAGTGATGTACCATGGCTTTGACAGTAGCCGTGAATATTCATGGGCTGTAACGTATTTGTTCTTTAGAAGGCGTTGCACTCATGGTCTATGAGGATTACAGATGACTACAGTTTATTTCGTTATTACTTGTGATAAAATAATATATTAAGAGAAATGGCAAAAGATGTGATGCATTCACAGAAATTCTGCAGAGTATGACCTAAAGACATGGTCTGAAAAAAAAAAATAGCACCAAAAAAATTTGGCTTGACTGTATAAAAAAAAGGAGTTACACAGTTGTCTAAAAAGAAATACAGATATTTTTCTCAAGTTGATATTTGATATTCAATACTTTTTAATGAAATGCAAAAAATTGTGTTTTTATACTACTCATAGAATTGTAGAATATTGTGAGTTGGGAAGAACTCACAATTGCCGTCAAGTCCACCCCCTGGTTCCAAACAGGACCACTAGAAATCAAAACCTATGTCTGAGGATATTGCCCAAATGCTCCTTTGACTCCAGCAGCTTTGGTCCATGACCACTGCACTGGCAGCCTGTTCCATGACCAATGCCCTCTGGTGAAGAACCTTTTCTTAACCCCCACCTGACCTTCTCCTGACACATCTCCATGCCATTCCTTTAGCTTCTCTCATTGCCACTAGAGAGCAGAAGGAAGCCCACTAGTTACAAGTCACCAGCCTGACACAATCACATTTACTTCATTCACTTTGGGTCTGACCCATCACACAATTGTTCATTCATCATATTATTTGCTTTTCTAGCTGGACATTTTGTCCAAGATACTGGTAGAAACAGTAACAGGAGCTTTCCTGAAATCCAGAAAGATCACTTTTATTATTACCTAAGCATCACATGCATTTTTCACCGGTAAGTAACATGAAGTTCAACGGCAGCCTTCGCTTCAGAGACCATGAAATGGCAGAGATAAAGATCATCAGGGTGACACAGAAGGTACACAACAAGCATGTTTCTCTGAACTTCGGGAGAAAATACTTCAACCTCTTCAGGGAACTGCTTGACAGAACAACATGAAATAAAGCCCTGGAGGGAAGAGGGGCTCAAGAAAATTAGTCAGTATTCAGAGTTCATCTCCTCCAAGCCCAGAAGCAGTGCATCCTGAGAAAGAGAAAGGTAGACAAGAATAGCAGGAATCCTCCATGGATCAACAAGGAGCTTCTGAAATTACTTACGGTGCCAAGAAAACCAAAAAGAAAGTCTGTAAGGAGTGGAAGCAGGAATGGTTTACCTGGGAGGACTACAAAGAAGTTGTCTGAGCAGCCAAGCTAAGAGAACTAAAACCCAGACAGATGTCTTAAAGTCCCAGGGACTTAAAGGGGAACAAGATGATATCTACAGGTAAATAAGTGATAAAAGAAAGATCAGGGAAGACATGGGCCCTCTCTGGAAGGAAACTGATGGCCTAGTCACAAGGGATACAGAGAAGGCTGGAGTGGTCAATGACTTCTTCACCTCAGTCTTCACAAGCAAGGGCTCTAACTGCACAGCCCAAGCTGCAGAAAGCAAAGAAAAGAACTAGAAGAAGGAAGATCTGTCTGCTGTAACTGAAGATCAGGTTTGAGGCCATATAAAGAACCTGAAGGTACACATTTACATGGGACCTGACGACATCCATCCACAGGTTCTGAGAGAATTGATGGATGAAGTTGCCAAACCACTACCATATTTGAAAGATCATGGCAGTCACATGAAGTTCCCACTGATTGTCATCTATGACTGATTGTCCTGCATGTCATCCTGACCACCAAATTGGAGAAAAATGGAATTGGTGGAAGGGCCACATGCTGAATAAGGAAATGGCTGTATGGTTGCACTCAAAGTGTTACAGACAATGGCTCAGTGCCCAAGTGGAGAATGGTGACAAAGGATCACTGCTGGGACCAGTATTATTTAAGATCTTTGTAGATTACATGGACAGTGTGACTAAGTGCACCTTCAGCAAGTTTGCAGATGACACCAAGCTAAGTGTTGCATTTGACATACTAGAAAGAAGAGATGCTATCCACAGGCACCTGGTCAGGCTTGAGAGGTAGGCCCATGCCAACCTCATTAAGGTCAACAATACCTAGTGCAAAGTTCTGCACCTGGGAAGGGGAAATCCCAAGTAGAGATATAGGTTGGACAGAGAATGACTTGAGAAGAAGGCTTTGGGAGTGTCAGTTGATAAAAGACTCAACATGAGCCAGCTATGTTCACCTGCAGCCCAGTTGGCCAACCATTTCCTGGGTTTCATCAAGAGAAGCATGACAAGTAGGTCAAGAGAGGTGATTCTGCCCCTCTACTCTTCTCTTGTGAGACATATAAGGGTAGATTTAGACAAGATGTTATGAAAAATTCTTCACTGTGAGAATGGTGAGACACTGGAACAGACTGCCCAGAGAGGTTGTTGTGGATGTCCCCTTCCTGAAAGCATTCAAGACCAGGCTGGAGCTTTGAGCAACCTAGCCTAGTGGAATGTATCCTTTGCCTGAAGTGGGGGATTGGAATTAGATGATCTTAAAGGTCTCTTCCAACCCAAACTAGTTCATGATTCTATGATGACTGTAGAATCACGTATAATTCTAAGGCACGATAATTCTCTGTTAAAAAAATAATAAAATATGGCTATGTCCGAAGTGCCTCTCACAAGTCTGTACAGGTAAGGATTTCTGTTCCAGCAAAGGAAAACTCCTCTGTGCAGTCAATTGCTACAGCATCCTCATGGCAGTACCCACAACTCCAGCTGGCAGTTCCAGGGAAACAGATCAGTTACTTCAGGGAGGTCTCTGTGCTCACCATGGCCCAGCCACTATACTGGTTTGAAACTGTCCTTTGGAAATGGCTGGGAAATTTTCAGTGTCCCAGTCCCAAAAATTCATTAATTCTGTTCATGTTTCAGACAGATTTACACTTCTGTGTGATCTTGAGTGTCTTTCATCACAACCAGCATGATCATAAGTACATTTTGCCTGCTCGCAAAAGATGACAAATTTAATTTAAAAAAATTCAGAAGTGTTTTTCAGACTTTAACTACCATTTTAAACTTGTATCAGGATGTGTCAATCCCATATACATATAATCTTAATTAATTGTATAATGCATGTGTCTGGATAACTTACTACAACTGCTAGGGAACTAATGGAGAAAATAAATGAACAGAGGATGGTAATTCTGGAATAAACTGAACAGATAGATTCTTATGGTACTATGCCTACAGACACCATTCCCATGGTCTCTCAAACAGAAGTAGCCTCCAAGAGATTCCTGAAGACAGCCCTGTATAACAAGTGACCTGTTTTCTAATTTTCCTGCCTTCTAGTTCTCCTTTACTCATTATCAGTGGATTCTTAATGAAGAAGGCTGGCTGGTGTGAAGATACATATTACAATATTTCATTACACTGGGGGTAATAGTGTGCAGCTTTAGTGTCTAAGTCTTCACTGAGTACTCAAAAGAGCATAGCAAATGTATGCCAGGAAAACTAGCCTGAGAATCACATTTACCCACTGTGAACCTGGTACCTGACTAATGAAAACAGAGAGAGCAAAGGTTAGGCCAGATTTGTCTGTGCTCTGGCAGACAGAAGGCTCATAAACCCAAAAAGATTGTATGATTTATTAACAGTTTCTTACGAAAGCAATTTGGTGATAAGAATGGAGTGCATTAGTGCAAAGTAAGTCTTCTTTTTCTGTACTTTGTGCAATACAAAAGTGTACATGAAAAAGGAAGAAAAAAGTCCACACTGTCTGGCAATCTGATACAGCATTGATGCGTCATGGTTTGCTGTTATTCCTAGAGAAACAACTTTGCAAGCATAGGTGTGTCAGCAGTAAGCAAAACAAACTGAATTTACTACTTTGGTAATTGTAAAGATCTGGGCTATCAGAATCCAGTCTCCCATACACGTAGTACCTGAACCAGTACCAACTTTTCTCCCATAAGCCAGTCTTCGCTATGCTCTTCAGAGTTCTTCTTTATGATTTCCTTGATCACTACAGGGGGAGAAACTTGGGAAATCTAGGAAGATATTTCCTCAGTTTCACTACACACAGGCTGGCTCAGAATTGGCATCATGAAGTTTCAAAAGACAGGAAGAAAAAAAGGTTATTGTTGAAGGAGGTAGAAAGGGAATAGATGTTTTTGTTGTACAAAACAAAAGAAAATGAAATAATTTTTTAGGTAATAAACTGTACCTGTTGCATTAATCAGCTTCATGTGTCTCATTCTTCCACTAAAGCAAGTATACACCTTTTTGTTCTATTGAGCCTATGCAATTATGTACTCTTGCTTTATGGTTTGTCTAATTTATTACCAACCATTTCCTTTCAGATGGGACTTTACATAGTTGAATGGTTTATAACTTCAAAATTTTCTCTTTGGTTTCATTGAATACCTCATCAACTCATATTTCATTGCCCCAAAGCCTCATATTAATCTTTTAGTACAGAGCCAATGCAAACATTTTAAGCAAATTAACTGAAAATAAAGTAAAACCAAATTGTCTAAAACTGTTTATTCATTCTTATGCTTCAGAGAAACTTTCACAGATGATAGCATAATATCATTTTAATTAAAAACAAAAAACAAAACAAACAAAAAGACCCAGCCATTTTAGTCTTCAGCCTTTCTTTGGTTGCCATATCAATTAACATTAAAATAGGAAAAACATACTTTTATTACTGCTGTTTGGAATTTCAGTTTGCACTTCATGATGCACTGTAACTTTCTACGCCAATATTAGCAACTACTATTCTTTACTACCTTACGTCACAAAATTAGCACAGAGTTCCTGTAAACTGAAACCCTTTTTCTTATTATTTTATAATTTTCCATAATACAGTTTTTTGTAATATATCTTTATGTTCACTGACTGTCTAAACATTGCTTTAAATGTCTCAGATGTCTGTTGGAATAAAGTTTTTGAAAAAGTAGTTGAACTGTCTATCCAGGAAACAAGCCACAGAAGCAAGCAATAAGATTTGACAAGATAACTTAGATCATTGCAACAAGCAGGAAAACAACAGACTGATTAAAAAGAAAAGAAAATATTATTTAAATTGTAATGTCTATATATTTTAGAAAATAAAATAATACAGTTATCCTATATTAACAAACTGGTTTCTCTTCTTTTACATTTTTCATTAACATGTTTCTAAGCACTGTTTTAAAATTGTCTTTAAATAATAAATGGCACCCATTTTATTTTTAGGAGATAAAAACAATCCAAGCAGTTAAGATACCTATTGAGTTTGCATGTCTTGGTCTAAAATGTTTTTTTGTTTTGTTTTAAGTGAAATACTTCTTATCCTATGGCCAAAGTTTCTCTTCACCTACTCAAAAAGTAAAAGAACCACAAAGTAGGAAAAAATATGCTGTATAAGTAAATATGGCATTCTTCTGCTGAGGAAATGGGACAAGGAGCCCCACTATAAACAGAAAGCATCAATACAGTTATGCAGCTATCATCTGGCCTTCACAGCAGGCTACTTTTAGCACTTATTTCATCAATTTATTATCAGTGTAAATCTATTTTTTACCATTTGAGAAAGAAGCTGTGCCTTTTTAATTATAGTAAAGACTGTTTTCTTAATCATGTTAAAAATAGCTTCATGAATGGACAGGGAGTACAGAATATAACACAGTGCAGCCTGGGTGAGGGTCATCAACAGATTACCTCTAGATTATCTGGATTATGTGATTACTCCTGTGAAATGTAGGTGTTCTACAAATTAAAAATTAATCAGATTTCACAAAAACTATTACTAAGTCAAGATAACAACCGTTGGCCTACATGAGTTTAAGTCATGATGACTTTTAGTGTGGATTTCATAATTAATACAGCAAAGTGTGAAAAAGCAAGTAAAACTCAAATTCTTAAACCCATTTGAAAAGACCTTACACTGACTACAGCAAGCAATCTTGGTGAAGGAGTTTTACTGTTACCCAGTTTGTTTCCAAATGAATTTCAAATATGTCTTTATCTTGATCACTTTCCCCTCCTCCAACATTCCTCCAAGAGCTCTAACAAAGCCAATTTCATTTGCATTTGGCAAGTAAGAGTCTTGTTCTTCCTGGAATATAGTACAAAAAAAGGCCCATGCATTTTCTCAGCTATATGAATTCAGCACAAAGGGTCAAAACTGCAGCAAATGGCAGTGACCTCTCTGGAAATCCTTTTGTGAACCAAGATGCCCCTTCTTCAAGGTCTCATGCTCTGACCAGAGGAAGTAAGCCTATTTCACAGGATTCTCAGAGAGGATCTGGCACAAGACCTCCACTCAACAGCAGGGAACTACTAAAACACTGTGTTTCTTGGGAATAAATAAATCCAGAAAATTACAATAAAGACAGAGTTCTGTGCTATGCACGCATCTTGAAATCCATACACATTAACACTGAAATCCTGCCTATATCTATCATAAAACAGAAGTTATCCTTTGTCTGGCAGACTTGAAAATAAATCAAAACACACATGCAGAATTAAGTCTGAAATTTCCTTGCATTCTTCACCAGGAACACACTCCACATTGTTACGGTACTGCTAGATTCCCTTATTTAAGAAGGATATGTACTAGAAAAAAAAATACATAGACAAATATGGTTGCCCTGAATACACACTGTGGAACCCCAGCCCACAAGAGGAAATAAAGATTAATTTAGTCAGAAAGCATAAAATTTATTTTAGTCAAATTCACATTAAAACATGTGTGACACCAATGGAACCTGAAGTAAAAGCAGCAAAAGTAGAATGAAACATGAAGTAAATAAAAATGGTATATTTCTATTCTTATTTATTAAATGGGCCATGTGAAAGGAACTGTATTTATCCTGACCAAATAAAGTCCTTCTATATTCTATAGGTTAACAAGATTAAATTATGCTAAAGCATAACAATGGAGATTATTTGAAGACTCTTTTGTGCACAGCTAATAACTATGTGCTGCTTGTAACCTATCTATGGGAAATCTAGGATTTCATTATTTGTAATGCAATTTGATTAATGTTTTCATATTCACTCCAAAGAATCTCCATGTTGCTTGTTTTAATTTGCATACTACCTATATTTTTGGTGAAATAACAGTCACATTCCTAGATATTATCATTAGGAAGTAATCTGTCAAAGATGACAGGTATAAGAACAACCTCAGAAGTTCTGGGTGAGATTGAGAGCAATATAGGTGGTTCAGGATGGCTTTGTTCCAGTAATAGCCTTGTAACAGTGGTCATGATTATAACTGTAATAATTCTGAATTATTTATCTATTATTTTCTCAAAAAAAAAAAAAAAAAAAAAAACCACGTCCACAGCTCTTTTTAACTTATGTTTTTTTTTTTCAAAATGCAGCTTTCTAGTTATTTAAGATTGGAAGTCTTCTCTAGATTTTAATGAATTAGGAGTCTTTAATCTACAGGGCAGTAAGTTGCCTTCAAAAATTACAGCATATGAAAGCAGCTCTCAGACACTCCCAAGAAGTTTATGAATGCCAGTACATTGGTGGATATATGAAACAACTTTCAGGATTGCCTCTTTGGACATAAAAACATCAGGAGCTTGGCCTTTATTGCCATATCTTAGTATTCTTTATGTTTTAGCTATTGCTAAAAAGGCAGTTGTTTGTCATGAAATACTAATAACTGGAAACAAAACATCATTCACATATAAAAATGGCTAACTATTATTTTGTTGCTTTCTTGGTTGTTTTTGTTTGTTTGTTTCTTTCTTTTTAATTAGGAAGAATAATACTGATAGATTTCCTCTGAAGTACTTTAAATGTGACTGTGGATAGGATTACTGAAATCATCTCAGAGCACCAGCATGTATGTCTACAGGATTTATAACTCAGTTCATGTCTGCTCTTTAGTGGATTTCATCCAAGAGACGCTTGAACACCAAGCTCTTGAAATGTCTCCCTTGTGGTGCTCCAACTGCACTGAGCTGCATCAGCAAATAGCATTGACACATAGCAACTGTTACACTCCAGCATAGTTTGATTTAGTGCTGAATTTTTATAAATGTATTCTGCTGTAACCCTTTTATATCCATTCCTTAATGTAGGTCAAATCTAAAAATCAGTTTCATAGAGTTCAAGAGTCTGGTATTCCTCTGGAATTTTATCTTATAAATATGATAAGTATCAGTACAGAAAAATACAAACACACAATATTTTTTAAAGTCATGTTTAATCATTCATGGTAACCAGGAAACCATACATAACCAGAAAATTTGTAAACAAATTAATTGTAGCTCTAAAAATATTTTAAATACACTTCAAAAAATGTAAAATCAAGAATTATTTCTAGAAAGTGAGGCATTGGATCCATACCCAGCTGTGATTCTGTCTGCGTATTCAGTTTCAGCGATGAAACACAAAAAATAAATAACATCTAGTTAGCAAGCATGAGAGCATTTGTGAATGAAAAAAATGGGTGTGGAATAGTGGAAATATAAATATTTGGATCTCAGCTTTAAACTGGTATGTCAACATGGAATGAAAAGGAGGTTAGAAGATAGCGTCAGTGTACTGCTGGTTCACTAATCAGACTCTGGCCTCATACCAAAAACAGCTCTCAAATCTCATTAAACTACTCTTTAACTATGTGGGGGAAGAATACACTTCAGCTGTCTTCACTGAGGACAAATGGTGTACAGGTGTTGTGGCTCTGTCTGCTTTCAGCATCAAAAGGAAGAGCAAAAATGTAAACACAAAGAGCATGTAATATTTTGAATGTTAAATAATGGACAGCACTTGAAGAAGAAAAGAAGAAAAGGCAATGGGTGAAGTGTGATGTCAGATTAGAATGAAGAGTTTTGTGGTTAAAAAGCACAGTTCTCAGAACTAATAGATTAAAATGACATTGGTAGCTCTCCCAAAAACTTTTTTTGGACAATGCTGCCAAGTTGTCCAGGCATCAGATTTCAAAAATCATTGCTTAGACCCCTTTGAAATTGTCCTGATTTCAGCTGGAACAGAGTTGATTTTTCCTTCATAGTGTCTGGTATGATGCTATGTTTTGACTTTAAGGGAAAAATAATGTTGATAACACATCGACATTTTACTTGTTGCTGTTGAGCAATGTACGTCTCATACTTCCCTGTCAGAGAGGCGCTGCAGGTACACAAGGAGCTGGGAGCAGATGAAAACAGGACAGTGACATAAACTGGCCAAGGGGATACTCCATAATATATGACTTCATGTGAAAATAACTTGAAAAACATTGGGCAGACACCAGGAGACTGGCTAGCCACCTGTTGGCAGTTAGTTAGCAATTGCATTGTGCATTACCTGATTTGTATATATATATAATATATATTAGAATTTTTTTTCCTTCCTTATCTGTCTTAGTAAATAGTTTTTATCTCAGTCCGTGAGTTCTATGTTGTCTTTTTTCCATTCTCTCCCTCCTCCCATAGGGATTGATGGGGTGAGAGAAGAAAACAACAAACATTTCTGGAACTTTCCTCACCTGTAGCATCTTTCTACTTAGTCTGCTTCATTTCACCTTATATTACCTACTATCCTGAGGAATACTTATTGAAACATGAAACATACAGGCTTTGGTGTCCACCCTTCCCTTGTAAACTCTTCTCTCTGCCTGCAAACTCTGTAGAGGCTGCTGCCTGATTTTCGAAGAGAATTAATGATTGATGAATAATGATGACTGTGTAACATCTTAAGGTTGGTGAGGCACTGGCACTGCTGCCCAGAGAAGCTTTGGATGTCCCATCCCTGGAGGTGTTCAAGGCCAGGCTGGATGGGCCTTGGGTAGTCTGAGCTGGTCTGGGGCAGCCTTGCTTACAGGAACGGTCTGGAACTGGATGGGCTTTAAGGTTCCTTCCAACCCAAACCTTTCTGTAATTCTGTGATTCATTTTCAGTGCCAACTTACTGACTTGGGCAGTTCTAACTGCTACAATTGCAACTAGAAAACACAGGAGTGAAAATCTACATGACTGTGTCCTTAACAATCCACACTACCAGTATGAACACCAAAGAATATGCTGCTCAGTGGCATTCATTTCTGTTTTCTTACGCTTCCACCCATGAGTGATGTAGCACTATGTACTATGGCACAAATTTCCAAATTAAAATTTCAAAACACCACATGAATATGAAGACAATATTGCAGTATTTGTTTCAGTGATCATTCATCCTTAGTTTCTATTCTAGGAAATTACTAATTGTGCCCAACTATGGGAAATCATTTTGGGATGATTTTAAATTCTGCACTTCAGGTCAAAAGAAGTAAATCCTGTTGCAGATGATTTTAGAAAAGTAATTATTAATATATATATATTCCCATCAAATTGTTGCTTGAAAAAATCACAAAGATAGCAAAATGAAATGTTTTCAATGATAAAAAAGGTCAGAGTTCTCTGTTTACTTTTTTACAAATAGTAATAAAAATAACACAAGAATACAGTTTGTTGTGCAGAGCTAGCAACGTGTTCTTGCTGAAAACAAGGCTAATGTTATCCTTAGCTGCACTAGTCAAAGTACTGTCAGTGGTTGTGACAGGTTCTCCTTCCCTTCTATTCAGTGCCAGTGAGGTTCCATCTGGAGTGCTGCATCCAGTGCTGGGCTCCCAGTACAAGGGACATGGGCATACTGGAGAGAGTCCAATGGAACAAGGTGGTGAAGGGACTGGAGCATTTCTCCTGCAAAGAAAGGAAGAGCAAGCTGTTCAGCCTGGAGAAAGAAAGCTTGGAGGAAGTATCATAAATGTCCATAAACATCTGAGAGAAGGGTGCAAAGAGGACAGAGACACACTCTTTACATAGGTACACAGTGCAAGGACAAGAAAATGAGAGGCTCCTTCTGAACACCAGGAACCAGTTTTGTGCTGTGCAAGAGGCTTTGCACAGGCACAGGTTGCCCAGAGAAACTGTGGACTCTCCTTAGAGAGCCTCAAAAGTCACCTGGACACAGTCCAGGACACACGCTGCTCTGGGTGTCTCTGCCTGGGCAGGAGTTGAGATGCATGGACCCAGTGGTCCCTGCCAATCTCAACCATCACATGATGATTTGGAAAAGATCTGCAGAAGAAAATTATTAATTTCATAAGTTCATGTGGAAATGCATTCTATCACCTCTCCAGAAAAGACATTTTTCTTAAGCAGAACTGTCAAATGCCTCTTTCCTTGACAGCAAATTATCTGTCCATAATTTTAAAAATTCAGCATACAAGAGGAATGAACAAGATAAATATTAAGTTGATTTACCAAACTTAAACACATTTTCTGCTCCATGGCACATGATTTTCTCTAGCATTATATGACTTTTTTAATTTTTCAGAAGATATAGCACAGTGGCAAATATGTTGTCATTCTTGAATAATTGTATGTGGAAATAAATTGTTAGGATTTAGTTTTAAATAAGTGCAAACAAACTTTTTGCCACCTAGGCAGAAATATAAACCAGAATGTAAAATGTAACTTCCTGTTACATCTAATTCCATCTACATCAAAGAAGGAATAGTGTGAAGAGCTGACCCTCTGGCCACAAGCAAATTTAAAGTTTATAGGTAAGAGACAGCAACAAATGAAGTTTTGTGGTTTGTGTCTACACAGGCTGCCTGATCAAGCAGAGTCCATTGATGAAGCCTTCTTGCTCCAGCTACAGGATGCATCATGATCACAGTCTCTAATCCTGCTGGAGGACTTCAGTCACTGTGGCATCTGCTGGCAAAGTGGCACTCCATGCTGTAGGCAATCCAAGAGGCTTCTGGAAAGTAACAAGGATAACTTGAGCCAGGTAATACACAGCTCCACCAGGGGGATGCAATGCTGTACCTGTTACTCACCAATGCAGCTGAACTGACTGGTGACCTCACTATTGGAGGCTGCTGGGGATCTACTGATCATGCAACAGTGGAGTTAACACTCTTGAGGGATATTGGACAGACAAAGAGTAAAATCAGGAAGCTTAATTTTAGGAAAGCCAAATTTCAGTTCTTCAGGGTCAACAAAACCCTTCTGGGAATCTGCCCTTAAGGAGAAGGGAGAGGAGCAGAGCTGGCAGATTTTTAAAAGAAGCTTTCCTTGGGGTACAACAGCTCTCTGTCCCAAGTGGACGAAGTCAGGAAAGGAAGGCCAGAGGCCAGGGCCTGATGGTCAAACCATAGAGCAAGAAGAAAATGCATAGGCAATGTAAGCAGAGACAGGTAACCTTGGGAGAACAGGGATGCTGCTAGACTGTGTAGGGATGGGGTCAGGAAGGTCATTTTGAACTGGACTTGGCAAGGGACATAAAGAAGGATAAAAAATGCTTCTATAGGTACATCAATCAAAAAGGAAAGTACAGGAGAAGGGCATACCCTATCTTTTGAGAAATATGGGCAGGCTAGTAATAATAGACAAGAAGGCTCAGGTATTCAACAGCTTTTTTGCTTCTGTCTCCATAAGTGACTGCTCTACACCCAGCCCTTGAGGGGATGGTTCTGAAAATGGGAAATGGGGGAGCAATGCCTCTCTTGCTGTAAGTGAAAATCAGGTTTGCTACCACCTGAGGAACCTGTCCATCCACAAGTCTATGGGTCCTGCTTAGATGCATTCCAGAGTCCTGAGGAAATTGTTGTCAAGCCACTCTTGATGATATTTGAAAAGTTGTGGCAATCAGATGAAGTCCCTGATGAATGGAAAAAAGGCAACATCGTGCCCCATTTTTATGAACGGTAGAAAGGATGAGCCAGGGAACTACTGACTGTTAGCTTCACCTCTGATCCAGGAAAGATCATGGAGCAGATCCTCTGGAAAATTTGCTAAGGCATATGGTAGAGAAGGAGGTGATGCAGGATAACCAGCATGGTTTCACCAGGGGCAGATCTTGCCTGACCAACCTTGTGGCCTTTTATGATGGTGTAATCAATGGACAAGGGAAGAAACACTAATGCCATCTGTCTGGACTTCAGTAAGGGCTTTGACACATTATCCAACAACACCCTTTTCTCCAAGTTGGAAAGATATGGATGTGACAGGTGGACGGATGAGGAACTGGTAATAAGATTGATTAATGGGACTTGAGAGAGGCCTTCCAGTATCTAAAGGTGTCACAAGAAAGGAGACAATGTTTTAGCTAGACAACAGGAAATGATTCCAAACTAAAAGAGGGGAGATTTATAAGGAAGACATTTTTTACAATAGAGGTAGTGAAGAACTGGAACAGATTGCCCAGAGAGCTGGTGGAAGACCCATCCTTGGAGACATTCAAAGTCTGACCAAGCTGTAGGTGTCCCTGCTCATTGCAGGAGAGTTGGACTAGATGACCTTTAAAGGCCTCTTCCAACACAAACAATTCTATGATTCTATGAAAGAGGCTAGTAATTATTCTTCATCACTGCTAGGGAAGCAAAGATTTTTTATTTAATACAAATACTAGTTAAAGAAGACAGGATGCATACCTCCATATACAGAGTTGGGAAAAAATATGTAAGTATTGTAAGCAAGATTTTTTATGGAATAGAGGTGTTGGCTATCAAGCTCTGTTACCAGCTGATGTCTAAGGAAATTATTTCCAAACTGAAACCACTGATGAGCCACATGGGTATAGATATGCAGGGAGAAATATAAAACAGAACAACAATAAAAAAGTGTTTAAAAAAATTAATGTCAAACTGTATAAATCAGCCTGCAAGAAAGCTTGAAGCAGAAATCTGTCAGCTTGAAAGGCTGCACAAAAAAAAAAAAGAAAGAAAGAAAGAAAGAGAGAAGAGAAAGAAAGAAAGAAAGAAAGAAAGAAAGAAAGAAAGAAAGAAAGAAAGAAAGAAAGAAAGAAAGAAAGAAAGAAAGAAAGAAAGAAAGAAAGAAAGAAAGAAAGAAAGAAAGAAAGAAAGAAAGAAAGAAAGAAAGAAAGAAAGAAAGAAAGAAAGAGAGAAAGAAAGAGAGAAAGAAAGAAAGAGAGAAAGAGAGAAAGAGAGAAAGAGAGAAAGAAAGAGAGAAAGAAAGAGAGAAAGAAAGAAAGAAAGAAAGAGAGAAAGAAAGAAAGAAAGAAAGAAAGAAAGAGAGAAAGAAAGAAAGAAAGAAAGAGAGAAAGAGAGAAAGAGAGAAAGAGAGAAAGAGAGAAAGAGAGAAAGAAAGAAAGAAAGAAAGAAAGAAAGAAAGAAAGAAAGAAAGAAAGAAAGAAAGAAAGAAAGAAAGAAAGAAAGAAAGAAAGAAAGAAAGAAAGAAAGAAAGAAGAGAGAAAGAAAGAAAGAAAAGTTTGCAGTAATGCCAAGAGATTGATATGAAGTCTAAGATCTGCAAAATTTGTAATAATCTCCAAAGTAATTTGATATCCATTTATGACAATGGGAGATCAATATAATTCAAATGCACTGTCTGCATACAACAGAGCATGGGAATTTCTCCATATAAATCCTCCCAGGACTTAGAGAAGAGTAATAGGTTTCACAACCTTGAGAGAGTTCAAACTAGGAATTTTGGTATTTCTATTTTTCTTGCTTTTATTATTTTTAATAACATATAATCCATAATTGTAAAATTTTGCCAGCTGTGGATGTTTATTTTTCTTTTCAACAATGAATACTACAAAATACCACTGTACAAAGATGATGGAAGACTTTTACTGCAGGCCAATGAGAGAGAGCCACAGACTCGGTATAAAAATAGATTTAAGAGTATAGACTTTCTCTTTGTAAATGAAAACATAATCTAACAAGACAGTGCTACTAAGATTGAAAGATAAAAACAGCTGACTTTCGTCCCTTACAGGGCACATTCCTTTTCCCAACTCCCACATCCCTGACACAAGTATGCCTGGACCAGTACAAAGTACCTCTTTCAGAGCCCCTGACTGCTATGGTGGAATTATCCTTCTGGATACACAGGCTTGCAAAGATATCAGGGAGAGGATCATGGCTACAATATCCTTCCCACTTTTTCATCTTTCAGCTGGAGGTGAGAACTAGTCAAGAATAAGCAAAAAAACTAAGAGGATATCATGTAGTATCACCTCTCCTTTTACAATAAGATCAGACACAATTTAGTCCCGAGCAGTGAAATTATTATTGCTTTCAAGCACAACAGAGAGTGTGAGTAAGAAAGGTTGTGCAACAAATGCCTTTAGTAATCTCCAGGATGATTCTGGCCAGCAGTCAGAATGCTTCTGGGGATCACAAAGAAATTCATGCCAAGAGCTCTGCTGCCACTGAACCAAACTCAATACCTCAAATACTGTAAATTAACTTAGCTCAGTTAATGACTGCTTAGAACTGCAGGTATTTTTCAGGATCATGTCTCCTTTCACTTCTTAGAGAAGTTTAGGGGGATATTTTGTCCAAGAAAGAAAAACATCTTTCTCAGCAAGAATGTTTACAGCTTGTACCAGAACACTTTCCAGGGATGTTTTTTCTTTGACAAATGTACAGTATACAAGTAAACACAAGTCCAATTATTTTTTTTTTCATTTTTTTCTCTTGTGCCTAACAAGTTCATCACACTATGTTGTTTTTACATCAGCTTTGAATTTACTGTGTTCAACAGCTGTTTCTGTTAGGGATTAAATAATGAGATGCTATTTAAACTGTACTGGTAATTCCTTATTCAAGAAACTGCTATGTTTTGTTGAAAATATTTTAATTGCCCAGAATTCCTTTGGAATATTTTTGGTAAATATAAGCATTTAAATAAATTGCATCCGAGTAGATATATTTTAAATGATTTTAAAAATCCAGTCTTTTGTCCTTTTTGGTCTTGGCAATAAGTAAAATCCTAACACCATGTAAAATGTGGGAATATTACCTATGCTTTCAATGAAAACAGAGTTAATTAGGGGTGATGTCATAATTTTATATTTATCATACATCTTTCCTGGCTGTACAGACCTGCATATGACTTGGATATCGTAATACTTTTTAACCCATAAATGTAAAAGATATACAACTTCTTTATATCTGTTAAGTAAAGCATAAATATTAAACACAGAAAAAAAAAAAAAAAAGGAACCCAACCTCCAATTCATAATACTGAAGTGTGTTATAATATAGTTCTTATACTTCATGCAATTCAGACTTGTCATGTTATCATTTTGGCTTTTGGTATTAAGTTACTTACAAAAATAACTTGATGGAATCAAGTTAGAGTAATCAATTACTCTATTTTTACATCGTCATGGCTGAACACTTTGGGGTTGTGTATCCTATTGGATCAGTAATTGTATTTCTTCTTTGTATGTGGGATAAGAAGGCAAATAGAAAACACAGCTATGTCAAAACTAGTACAAAAGTAACCAACTTGATTATAGATGGAATTCAGTGTTTGTTTTCATTCACTAGATGGGGATTTGATGACATTTCTTTGAGTAAAGATTTGAAAAAGAAAAATAATCATATGATTTGAGCAAAATACTGCAATATGCATGTTCATCAGGACATTCTGATTGCACATGGGTGTATCCTTGGGTTGCCTTTGTATGCAGACTTTTGAAACTACCCTTCGTCTTTTCTGAAGGATTCAGTAATTACACTAGAACCAACAGACACTGCGTTCTTTGTGTGGAGGACCTTCAGCTACCACACAATCCAACAATTTTCAATAATTTCTGCAAGTCCTAGTCCAGCCTCTAACAAACTCTTCATAGCTGAAAACACTCTAAAAAACTAGCAGATTCCCTAGACTGCTGTGTTTTGCCTCCCAGACCCATTAAATCCTCTTACTTCTCCTGATGCAAGGCCCAGCAGGACTGTCACCAACCAGGCTTGCCAGGGGCAGTCAAGCTTTGACATGGCTCCTTAGCACCCAGGAGCACCAGGAATGACACACAGGCTGCATCTTCAGAGAAAAGACAGCTTCACCAAGAAGGTGATATACCTCACCTGGGTTTTAAACCTCACTGTCTCAAAGTTGTTGCTTCAGGATATTATATTTATATATTTATAATAACACATATTTCTATTTTATATAAATATTTATTGTATATTTTATTATTTATTATATAATAACATATATTTATAATAAAATATATTTATATATTTATAATAACAGAAATTAAGGAGCAACAAAGAAGGTTCTACAATACCTTGTTCTAAGAAACAGATAAACTGAAAAAACTAGTAATCATCCTTCTCTTGTCCTTCTCTAAATTCTTATTATTCTTAATTTGACTGCTCCTATATCTTGGATCTACATGGAATTGCCAGTATCTTCTTCTCTATTTTATAACCCTTATTTTTTTTTTCTTTTTCCTAGTGCTTTTTCTACCTCTGTTCTTTCTTCAACAAGAATTTTTTATCATTTTCAAGTCAGATGATCACTGATTTCTCAGTATTTCTTTCAATTTCTTCAAGCACAGCTACCTGGTAGGTAAACCATACAATATCTTCCCTGTTTAATGTAGTCACTGGGACTGCTTCTGAAAGCAGGGAGAGACTGTCATAACTCCTTTGCTGCCATTCCCTTTACTGTCAATAAGAACTAACCTTTGTGCAAATCTCTATATATGCATGTACATTAATCTAGGTCAGGAAAACCATCCTTGCAACTGCTGAAATGATTAAGTAGAAAAACAGTGAGATGTTTAAAGTTTTCTATGAAGATACGAGCATCTTGAAAAAACGTGAAGTTAATCAGAATATTTACTTAGCCTGCAGGTAGGGAGATGAGCCCATTCTTTAGCTGACCAAATGTAGGCCAGAAGCTGTATCAAGGTAGTGGTCAAGTGATAAAAAATACATTAAAAAAAAAGTTGAAAAAATCCTGGGTTGTGCCAGTTCTGCACCCAGCTTGCACCCAAATTTGTTCCATTCTGCAGTAAATCAATATCTTATATCTGTATGTAAGATTGACTTACTGCACACCAGGTAATGAATTCACCTTTCAGACAAAAACTTCATTCGCCATAAAGTCAGAAATAAGTGGTTTCAACCAGTCTCTACTCCATTCTTCACTAATTTTGTCACCTCCACACAATGACAAGAGGAGAAGGGGAGAAGGGGAGGGAGAATGGCAGAAGGAAGGAGGAAGGAGGAGAAAGGGGAGGGGGAAGGGGAAGGGGAAGGGAAGAGGGATGGAGAAGGGGAAGGGGAAGGGAGAAAAGAAAATAGTTTCTTTGTTACTTACATCTTTTCCACTGGCTCAACTACTGTGACTTTTCCACTCACAACTAATGAAAACTTTTGTAAAACGCAGTGGTAGTGGCAACAAATGATATTGTCAGTGTGACTCATTCAACTCCTTCAGGCAATCTCCAAAGATCTCTTCACTCTGTGAACCTCTATTGTTTCCAGATGGGCAACCACTGGCTTTATGAAACAGGAGCCCAACAGGATATGGTGTTCTATTCCAAAAAATCTGGCTAGCCAACAAAGAACAATATTAAGATGCTATACTACAGTGCTACCAAGAAGTTTCTGTTAATTGTGGTACCTGGGCAGATGAATAATTTGTTTAATGTGTAACTGCCATCAGTTTACATGTTGATAGCCTGCTGCACACATTCTCCCTATCCATTTATTTAATATACTAGCTTTTAACCTTTCCAAAGTTCAACCTGCCTGGTGAAAATATATCTTTAATGGTTTGTTTCAAACACATTAATGTGTTTTACCTTTTAACGTGCTACAGAGCATTTATATTTTAAATTCCACTTAAAACATATTTGGCATGCTACGACTACTCTTGGAGAGATGGCTGGTGCAGATCGCTTGAGGCAATAACAACCTTAGTTGCTACTGTTAAATTTATCTTTGATTGTGTGCCCAAAGCTTCAGGAGCTTATCACAGTCCTTTGTAGTGATACAAAAAATAACTTGAGATAGACTGCCAAAAGCTAACAATAAACACCATCTTGCCTACATGACGTTGAAAAAAATATATTTTTAGCTTGGAAAAAAATTGGATGAAATTCTCACAAGCAACGACCTAAGTGGAAAAGGTTTGCATGTCATTTCCATCAACAATGAGTTCACTACTATCCTAACCAAACAGAAATATGTTACAAATTTAACTAAAAATACCTTAATAGGCACAGTAGTGGTGATATTTTCATATTCTTGTAGAAAAGGAATTAAGTCACTTTGCACATACTGAGGGTCAATGGAAAATTTCCTCTGTTAAATTAATTTATTTGTGATACTTTCTGTTTGAGAATTACCTCCAGCTAATCACTTGTTTCTCATTATCAGTGACCAGGTCTTTGACAAGTTATGCATCTCACTGTGTTCCCATGTATGATGCTTCCACAAGATGTAAACTGCACATTGTTGAACAAATCTTGCTGTGTTGTTAGCATAATTAACTACACAGAAACACATACACTATCTACTTAAATCTTCTTTTCCCTCCTACATTCTTGACAGGATGTCAGAAGAAGTCAGTACCATCTGAAAGGAACCATTAGGGTAGAATTTTCTTGTAAAAAATCACCTCTGGATTATACATATTCTATTAAAAAAGAGAAATCTAAAGAAAGTTAACAGAAATACAGTACTCTGTATTTACCTGAAGTTGGTTAAAATCAGATAAATGTAACACCTTTCATTCTTCTCTCTTTTGGTCTCCAGAAAGGCTACTAATTGCAATACCCATCAAAAAGGCTGTTCTGGTAACTGGATTGTGAAGTACACAGGCAGTGTGGCCACAATGGTTTTCTGATCTCTTTTAGCAGGAATACTGGAGTAGTTGATGATGCCAATTTTGCAGCTTTCTTGTGCTGTGGACTCATTTAAAATACCTACAGTAGGAACCAGGACACAGCACCATAACTTCAGTATTTCTATCTCCCTCTCACATCCACTATATTCTCTGTGTTACTGCTGGCTTCTTCCCACATCTTTGCACTGATAGCAAGGCCAGAAACAGTATTATGAGGATTATTTCAAATATTATATAAAGCAGTACTGATGAACTAGCAATATATCTAACAGACAGAAAATACCCCCTCCTCCCACTTCTTCCAACACCTCCTCCTTGGTACAGCCCCTCTCCTCCACCCCGCTCCCTGCAGTATGTCAGAAGATTTGAACTTATATACCTTTTTGAGACATACACTTGTTACTTAGACTTGATTGCAGCTGACCCACAGGTTGAGAACCATCAGGAATGGAATAACAGAGGACTGGGCATCCAGGGAGACACCAAATCATATAGCATTATGTCATAAGGAAAGCAGGCCAGGACTTGACTGATGCCATACAAAATTTGGAAATGTTTCTTTTATGAATGAGCCACAGAAGTAGGAAAGCTGTGCTTCCCTGGATTCAAAGCAGTTGCTATATTTGCAGGGTTTACTTACACAACTTGTCTTTTTCATTTTGCTTGTAATCTAAAAAGTAAAGTATCCAAAAGGGCCCCTTTCACTTACAGATATATATACCATGTAAAAGTAGACCACATGACCATGTATCACCATATAAAGCATACAGTTTACATGGTACACATTTATTGTAAATGTATTTTTATTGCTGTATGGTTAAACAACCTTTTAATTGGAATATTTGTTCCATTTCTTCTACATAATAAAGCTTGCTAAACAATTTTAATAGTTTCCAGGTTTTACTCTGATCTATGAAGTCTCACAACCTGTCAAATTTCATTATGAGGTTCAAGAATTTGGCACTCATTTTCTTTTTCCTGGTTGCAGCAACTGTAAGTAAGGTATTTGCATCCTAGCACTACAACTGCTTGCATGTCATAGCTGTGGCTGGTGTGCCTATTCACAACACTGAAGGGAATTTACAGAACTTGCAGCTCTGCACTCAGAAAAGCTGAACTGGAAGACAAAGACACTATGCACACACCTCCATGTTTGCTGAAAGCTTGGGTTTCATGGTGTCTGTGGATATATAGTGAGAACACTGTGGGTCTAAGTATTAAAGGTATTACTCAGTATAATGCAAGTTAAGTCATCCATAATGACAACACAGTATGCTCTGGACATTATGCGTGAAGACAACATCTGAGGAAAACATTAGGTCTTTAACTGGACTGTGCACGTAGGGCTTTTTAATAGCAGGGAGCATCTTGGATGTACACAGAGATCCTTCGGCACAAGGAGAATCTTGGCGTAGCACTGAGGTGTTAATACACCATAAAGATCTCACGGGAAGCATGGAGCTGGCTAGGTGCTGGTCAGAGATGATGGACTCGTTTATGTGTACAAACTCCCGGTGTTTGACCCAGTCACAGTTACCAGTTTTCCTCCACAATAACTAGCGCTAGAAAATGACCTTTAAAAGAAATTATTGCGACGTTTGTTAGCAGCTTGGCACAGCACTCGGGCTGATGTAATGCAGCCCCACCAGGGCGCTCTCTGCAAAAACAGCCGGCCTACGGAAGGCACGCTTGAGTGCCTTTGGTAGCCGAGACGTAACGATGGCGTGCGAGGCCCGGCGTGTGCGTGCAGACAGCACCGTGCGCAGGAGTGGGACGGCTGGGATGGGAGGAGGAGGGAGGCTGTCAGCAAACACCTCTCGGCCGCCGGCCCTGCCTGCCTGCTTGTGCCCTCGGCGCGGCAGCACGGCGAGGCTGGGCGCGGCCGCGCAGCCATTTCGCCCCCGTCTCCATCCCGGCCCCCGCCGTGGCCGCAGGGAGGCCGCCGTTGCCAGGGTTACCGCCCGGAGTCGCCCCCTTCCGCCCCCGCGCGCCGCGCCCCGCCCCCGGCCCGCCCTCCCCGGCCAATCGGAGGGGCGGCGGCGGCGGAGCGAGGTTCCCTTTGTTCAGCTTTTTCGGGGTTCTCCGCGCTTTCGGGTGTGCAGCTGCGGCGGGAGAGGACCGGTCGCTCCCTCGCCACTCCCTTTCCCCGCCGCCGGGCTCTGGGATGGTGTGGGTAGGTGTCCGGGCTGCGAGGGGCGGAAGGGGGCGTCCCGTCGGCGGCCGCCGCCTGCCTTAGGGCGGGGGCCGGGCTGGCAGCCGCCGGAGCCCGAGGCCGGGGCGGTGTGAGCGGGCGGAGAGGGCCGCGGCGGGAGCTCCGCGCCCTGTGCCGCTGCGTGGCCGTGCCCCGCGGGCAGGGTGCCTCCCCCCGGAACTGCCGGCCCCGGCACTGCGGAGAGCCGGGAAAGCGAAAGTTGGCTCAGACAGAGCGACGTGGCCGTGTTTCGTGCCTCGGTTTGTGCAGCGCGTGGGCTGACGTGCTGGCCTACGTGTTCGGCGATAGGTGCGGTGTTCTCCATTGCTTGTGTCCGCCTAAGAAATGCCATGTCTGTCTGGGGAGGCCCTTAGTTCAGCCGCTCCGATGGAGCTGGCAAAGCCCGCGCGGGGTGGCCCGGGTGTTTTCTGGGTCGCTATGAATGCCCTGCTTAGCTTGCAAGCTCCTTCTTCTTCTGCCGTCGAGACAGCTAATTCCTCTCACTTGAATTTGTGCCCCAGACCCAAGAGATCATCATACTGCGAGTGCCGTTTGGTGCCGTCCGACACTGCTGGTTCTCAGTGTGTTGGTGTTGGAACACTTTGCAGTTGCACCAGGGTCCTTGCAGCACCCGCTGAACAAAAAGTGGACTCATCTCTCTTTAGTGCACAAGTAAATGAAAGCAAATAAATAAATCACATGCCCAAGGCCATGCAAGGACCCTTTGGTAGAGCTGGGAAGTGAGCCCATGTCACTAATCTACAGCCTCGGATATGTTTAAAAATAACTGCATATAACCTGTTTCTAAAAGTCCTCGTTTTGCATCTGCTGTGTGAATTGTGGTTATTTTCAAGCGGTATGTGGGAGGATGGAGGAAGGTTGCTCACAGTTGGAAATGGTTGTTTCTGTTTGATTAGAATTTCTTTGGAATATGTTTCTTTAGAGTCATGGTGCAAAGAGAGGATTGTGATCTAGCAAAAAAATCCTTAAAAGTAGTTTATTTCCCGTTAAATTAGGGGGGCTGTGGCTGAAATTATTGACGATGGACTGTGTTTACTATTGTGACACTCATTTAAGTGACTTCAGAAACTGATACAGATGTAAGCACAGCTGCTAAACTGAGCTAAGCATGCCTTGTGACAGGAACACAAGAATAACGTTAATTATGTGTTTACAAATGTCTGACATGCATTTTCATGGTATATAATCTTTTAGATACCAGTTTAGGAGCCCTTGTGTGTGTCCTTGTTCTAGAGAATGCAGCTGCATGTGGTTAATTTCAGGAACTGGGCTACTTCATGCTTCCATCACTTGATCACATAGAGCTGTCCAGCATACTAGCAGAGCTGGGGTATAATCCAGTCAGATTTCCTTCCAGCTCCTGCTTTGGGCACACCAAGATGCCATGGCAATACCAGAAGGTGGCAGGAGGCCCAGTGTTGTTCTCCTGCATTGCAGCTGATAGTCAGAATCTATGGAGTGTAAAGATCAGAGCTGAAATCAATCCTGGGATTTTATTTTTAAAATATCTCATTGGTAGAGATATCCTTATGTAGAACCAGTGACGCTACCACTGTATAAAAATTTGGGGCACGCGTTTGTGAATCCGGTATGCACTGTATCAATCTGTTGCTATCAGTGGAGTTTGTGCCAGTGATACTGAATATGGGAGGATTTTTCTTCGATTTGTTTTTTAGAAGGCTAGCTCTGCTTTTCCATTCTCTTCACTTTCTAATTTCATTTTGACTTCGATTTTTTTGTTTTGTTTTGTTTTGACCATAGGAATCAATTTTGTCAGTTGACTCAGTTCCAGATTCTGTGATTGATGAAGCATGTAACAGCATGTTTTTGTTTTATCTATTCTACTTCTTTCCACCATTTAATAGTATTGGTTCGGATAACTAAGGTGGAATTTCTGTACCTGTTTGTAGACCTCACTCATACGTGTAATATGCAAGTGATGTAGGACCCACGATCAAAACTTATACTTGTTTATACCCAGCGTTGCTGGATTTATGTATATGATATACACGTAAGTCAGTATAAGTAAACAGCTGTTTGTGCACATACATGTGGATGGTAGCATCTTCTGATGTTACAGAAGTAAACTTCTAAATGATACCTTTTCCTCCAAAGTGTGATTTAATCAATCAAAAAAAAAAAAAACCCAAAAATGGTTTATTTGTTGTGTACTGAATGTTTTGGAAGTAATGATGCTTTGTAGATGTGTGGTTTTTATTGTAGCTTTTGTTTTTACTGAATCAAATCTTACATGATGTGTAAAATCAAGTAAAACTCTCATTTAATGGAGCTTTAGCTTTTTAAACCCTTGAGTATGAAATAGAAAGTTACTGTTAAATGATTTTCTGTTAAATAATTTTATATAGCTTTTCTTTACAAGCCTTTGTGAAATATTCTTAAACATACAGAATATGCTACTTATAAAGAGCTTGATGTTAAGTGCTTTAATTTAAATAATTGATGCAAAACATAAAGCCAGAGGGAAAGACGTTTTTTTATCAGACTAAAAATGGATAGTAGGAGAGTAAGTACAGTTGTTCAAGAGAACCATTGCTATATTAAAATCTGAAAAGAGAATATTTGCAGAAATGATGGTGTAGCACACACCAGGGGTTTCCAAGCCTACTTAGACGGTATATTGTTATCAGCAGTAATATCTATCATCCAGAATCATGTGGCTTTCTAACCATGCAAAGTGGGAGTGTATCCCTGTTTTCCAAGCTAAGACAGCAGTCCACTGCTTACACTTACCTCCCCCATCCATTCATGCACATGTTTATGCTAAATTTAAGTTTCAGCTACATCCTTTTTTTTTTTTTTTTTTTTTTTTTTTTTTCAGCAAACACCTGATTTGCAAACCTTCACTTCCAGCAATCACAAAGAGGAACCTCAGCTTTCCCACTGTGCTAGTTACATCACTTATCCTGCTCTTCCAACTTTGCCATGTCTTGGTATTCCTCCTTTAAGATGAATTGGAGGTGTCAAGTCTGCTTGCAAGCAGCAGGGTTGCTCACTGCTGTTGGATGTGGGTGCTGGCTGCAGCAGTCCCTAATTGTCTTTACATAGCCTTCATAGGACCCTGGAGGCAGTGACTCTTCAGCCATTATGAGAGCACTGAGAGTCAGGAACTGCAGCTTAGCTTAACACTAAACATAACAAAGAAGGAGATGTGAGTGCTAAGTATTCTGCAGCATTGCTTTTAAAGAAACTAGGAAAGTCAGTAGCAGACAAAAGTAGAGGGACAAGAGTCTAATTTTCATCTGATGCTAAAAGCACTGATCTGCTTTTTAAACTATAGAAACTTAAGCGTAAAGATCTAAATAGATATCTGCATTTCAGTCAGTTGAATTTTAGTGAATTTGCTTTTTGTCTGGTGAGGCTGTAGCTTAAGTACTATGTTCAGTTTTGAGCCCCTCACTGCAACAAAGATATTGAAGCCCTGAGTATGTCCAGAGAAGGGCAGCAAAGCCTAGTGAGGAGACTGGAGCACAAGTCTGATAACTAGTAAAGAGAGTTGCACTGGGGAAGTTCAGATTGGATAGTAGAAAAAAAATTCTTCTCTGAAAGGGTGGTCATTGTTTGAAACAAGTTGCCCATGGAAGTGGTGGAGTCACCATCCCTGCAACCATTCAAGAACTGTGGAGGTGTGGCACCGAGGGATGTGTCTTACTGGGTGTGGTGGTGATGGGTTAATGGTCTTAGATGATCTATGAAATTTTGAAAGCTGGCTTGTGAGTTATTGGTAGTCAGTTACTGTTTTCACAACTATAAAATGATAATTAGAAGGTTTTAGTTCAAATATAAAATCAAAAGTGAAGGGGGAAAGTATCTTTTTCACGTAGTTTTCTTAATTCTTTTGTTTTATCAGTGGTTATCAAAATAGTAGAAATCATAAAGAAATGTTAAAGCAGAGATTCGCGATAAAGTGTTTAGTAAAAAGATGAGGCGTTCTGTTTAATATTACTCAGTAGAGAAGAATTTCATATCTGTGATTGAAATTGTTAGAAGAAATTCTGGAAAAGAGGCTATAATGTGCTTTTGAACTCTGGAACATCTGTTAGAGCATCTCCTGTGGAGATTACAGGATACATCTCAAAATCAGAGGAAATTTATCAGAGTAGTCATATGTGGTATAATGTCCTCAGTGCAGTCTTATTCTTACATTTTTCGGGAGACGGCATGTTAACTCAGCACTGTTGAGACAGTATTGTATAGATTAAATTACTAAAGTCTTGCATCTAGTTAGATTTAAGTGAAAGCAAGCAAAGGTATCCTTTTATCTAGTGCTGTGAGGCTATTCTATCTGTGCTTCAGGTAAGTGTATGGTAAGTGTATTTCCCTAATATGGGAAAGCTAGTATTACATAGACATCCTTAGGACCATACTCATTTTATCATAAGTATGCAAGGGTCTGAACTCTAGTTTCCTGAGTTAAGCTTTTAAGTTTGATTTCAAAATTCAGAGGAAATATTTGAGCTCAGAGTTGGTTGTTTTCATGTGGACTAACTTAGATATTTTTGTTGTTGATATGCTATGACAGTAACAAACAGCTTTACAAAAGAATTTTAACTGTTTGAGACTTTTTTTTTGAGCTAGTTCATTGTTCTAATACACATTTTTGCTATTGAAGATTATCTGAAATATATTTTGAAGTAAAAAAAAAAATGTCAGAAATCACCCCAAATATATATTTTTTAAATTGAATGTAATAGTTTGTATTTAATTTTTAAATTACAGTAGTAGTGTGTAGAAGGTCCATGTGTGAATAAAGGCTCTAACATGTTAGGCAAATGGGTGAAGTATTTTCTGCTTATGACTTACAACTGAGTTACAAGAGAAAAGTGTTCTGTAATGGACAGTTTCAGGGAGAATGAAGACTGTGAGACAGACACGAAGTATCTGTAAACATTGCACCAAAGGAAAATTTCTACATAAAATTTGAGCAAGGGTGGAAGATGTATTGTGGTGCTGTTTGTAGTACGATTTTTTTATTAAGGCCACCAGAAAAGAAGACATGCTGCTTTTCACTAAGTTTATACTTGAGGTGAAGGCTGCTAGTATCACCGAGGTGGGGGTGAAGAAAGGACAGATTCTGTATCTTGTTAGTGTATAAGAACTACTACAGAGACTGGAGATGATCACTTGTTCCATTGCTTGTAATCAGCTTAAACTCACTGGTTTTAACTCTTCATAGTTTAATGTTTTGTCTGGTCATGGTGCTCTTATTAAAGAGAAACATTATAGATGGGATGCTAGTGAACCTATTCTGTGAAGGTATTGAAGCTATTCTTTTTTAATTGAAATATAAATTAAAATGGGTCTTAAAACTATTAAATGACTAGTACGTATAAAGTAAATAGAATCATTTTAAATCACAACTTTCCCAGTAAATAAATTTCCTATACCTCTGAGAAAGGAAAAAGTCTTTAAAACCTTTTTTGTTTTGTTTTGTTACATTAGTATCCACTTTACAAGGGAATTTGTTTACATATGTAGCTATTTAGGGCTGGTCACTGCTAGGATCTTCTCCAAATACTATTCTGAACTTCCCGAGTGAATTCTAAATGTAAATGCCTGACTATCAGTAACATAACAACTGAAGTAAGAATGACAGTCAAATTCCTCTTTTTTTTTTTTTTACATATTCCAAATCTGCAAGCTTAACTGACTTTTCTAAACTGACTGAGTAATCTGTTAATTTATATTGCTTCTAATATTTCTGTTCTTGCCATGAAAATGCTGTTTTTGAAGCAAAATGAGATAAAAGCCTGCCCACAGCAGTGGGATTTAAACTAGATGATCTTTAAGGTCCTTTTCAGTCCAGGCCAATCTATGATTCAGTGACAATGTTTGTAGAGGGGACTGGTAGCTTTTTTGAGATCTGTCCCTTTTGGTTGGGGCTGTATACTTCCGTAAGGAATTCACACAGCTACCTCTGTGTGGGTAGAAACAGTAATGTAGCCACTTTACTGCGCAAGCTAAGGCTTAGACACATTGCTTGCATTTCAGACTTCCTAGTAATATCTATTATACTAGTTCTTTATTGCTTTGATGGCTTGCAGTCTTACAGATACAGTCATGAGAATGCTTTTTAAAAAAAAAACAAAACAAGAATAGAAATCAGAGAATGAAGTAAAAAGCATACATTAAGAATTATGCATATATTCATATGTATGTACAATATTTACATTATCTGTGGGTTTTATTGCTTCTTGTATTTGTGTTTCTTTAGAAGTGGACACTGTAAGGCTGTTTGTTTACCTTGTTTATTGATCTCTTAACACCTGCTGTTGAAAAGGTCTGTAAAAATCTGTGGAAGAATTATCTGTGCTTTTATCTTTTTTGTCTGTGATGTCTGTTGGCTTTAAGATATAACAACTTGAATATGTTAATTGAAAATCTAAGACTTATATTTGAAGGCTTAAATTTTGTCTTCATTTGTCACATCCAAAAGCATTTAGAATGTGACTGAGTATAGTGGAATGGAAAAAGCAGAAGCATTCTTCTGTTGAGATGTCTGTCTATATTAGATATAAAGTGTGTATTTATTAATAGTCTCCATAGTTATGCTTTTTTCCTTCTCTGATCACTGTACCTGGTGAGCTTTATTGTTCTGATCAGAATTTCTAAATGAGGTTCTCATAAATGAAATTTTAATAATGTTTTTATTTCTAAATATATATATCTTTTATATATATATATATATATATATATATATATCTTTTATATTTGTCTCCAATAATTCCTGTGGAGCAAATATTAAAGTGCTTGGATAGTACTGCTTTTTATATGAAGTCGAACTAAATTAAACTTTT
This sequence comes from Cyrtonyx montezumae, assembly GCF_038088225.1. Taxonomy (NCBI): domain Eukaryota; kingdom Metazoa; phylum Chordata; class Aves; order Galliformes; family Odontophoridae; genus Cyrtonyx; species Cyrtonyx montezumae. The sequence goes on from NW_027072035.1 coordinate 4,129,666, forward strand.
AGTTCTATTTGCTATCTTAAAATACTAATATTCAGAGGAAGAAAAACAGGAGCAATTTAGTGGTGTTGGTCCATTTTTACCATTTCCTTCATTTGGGCATTAAAAGACGAGAAGTATCTGCAGTCATGTCTTAGGTACTGTGGAGTGATCAGCTAAGTGATTTGCTTACCTACCCAGAGAATTTCACATCTTTGATTAAACTGGTTAGGGCATCATTCCTTTTGTTTATGTGTATAATTGTATTAGCTAATTCTGCTTGTCGATGTTCGCATGCATGACTGTCATCTTTTAGAAGGAACTCCATTCCAAATCAGTAATAATTTGCTCATTTTTTTCCAGGAGAATAGAATTTCAGTATATTTATCTGGCTTTAGAGACTTGAAAAGGTCAAACAGCTACTGAGACTTGCAGGCAAAAGATTAAATTTCTGTTTTGGGCCTTTCCAATGGGTCTTCCATTTCTGTGCCTGGAGATTCATGTGTGACTCCTGCTAGTCCCTGTGTAGGACAGATAACACAGCTTGTTAGAGCGATGCAGGAACTAATAGAAGCCTAAATATTTTCATTTCCTTGCATCTTAAGAATCTCAGATATATCACCATGGTATGTGATTTACAGAAAATGATTGCATACAGCAGGTAAATAGTCAGTCATTCAGGGAACAAAATACTGTAGCCTTCAAGGAAAACAGTCAGTGATGCTGTTTTTGTCTAAGGTATTGCTGTCAGTGGTGCATATATCTCCAAACCACTTGTGCTACTATCATTGTACAGTACTGGTAGTTTTACATACAGTTGTATGTTTTGATGCACAATCTGTGTGAGAGTGTTTTAATAAACATGAAGTATTGGGAGAAAAAAAAAAAGAACGAGAAGGAGGAGGTGTGTTCCCTGGATGAAACTTATTTCTTCAGGGAGTAAAAATAGAACTAATTTCTGGTTAACTATATCCTTGTGCCCCAAGAACATTTTTGCTTGAACTCTTTACTCGAATTCCTAAGTTTTAATGAATTTGGAAATGCCCACCCTGAATTTTGGCTGGACAAGGCTCCTCACTTTTTTGAGGTGTACTTTACAACTGGTGCCTGCTGTGAGAAGTGCATGCTGTGAGAAGACTGTGGTCTGATTTAAATATTGTACAATATTTCTTTAAATCAGAACACTAAAGACCTTAATTTTGTATATTTCATTTTAACTTTGCATGACATTTGTAGTTGTTATTTTTCTCAACTTATTCTCTCATTTACACATTAAAATGTACAAATAAATACACTGCTTGCATGTATTGCTTCTTTCTACTAGCAGAAAGGCTTCTACTTTTAATTGCTATTTAGCATTTAATTAGAGTATAATCTTTATATTTTTATGTAACTGTTGAAGATGTTTCTACTGAATAGTATTTGTTGTGACTCTTAAGGTGTAGTACAAAAACATTTAAACTATTTTGCTTAAACTGCCTTATGATGGAGCTGTTATTTATGCATTTTTGCATTAAAATTGCCTTGTTTATTGAAGTATATATTAATCATAGCTAAAAAACTGGTGTGTTCTGTTTCATTGGTATTTATTTAGCTTTAAAACAGAGAGTAACTTTGTTGCATCAAGTTTGCTGTTTTAAAATTAATGAATGACTTAGTTTTAAAGAAGAAATATGCTGTTTTCAGATTCAAGAACTTCCCCAAACTTGGTGCTGTGCCATAATGAGGTCTGCTGTCTTTAAGATTTTCTGTGGAGTGCTTTTTCACTGTTGTCTGAGTGGGAGAGTACTTCCTTTCTGAAAGTTTTTGAAAAAGGAGAGATGTCTGCCACATGGCTGGGTCACAGGACCTCCCACAAAGGCCCTATCTGTCATAGCTGAACCAATCTTAAAGGAACAATGTACTGTGAAGTCTCTCCTTCCATTACCCTTTGAAATAGATCTTGTCTGTTACAGTAACGAGTGAGCTTGTTAGGCAGGGCAGAGCCTTCCACTTTGACCTCCTTGTTCTTAGTTATCGTTTGTTTTCCACACTTTCAAAAAATCTCATGTTAGTCATTTAAGGAGGTTAATGTGGGAAATGTAAAGTACTGTAGAATTTGGTGAAAGAAGAAGAAACTTGTGTCCTGCAGGGGATAGTTGTGGGGGGGGGGGAAGGGGTTAGAGAAAGAGATGGGTCTTGTTTTATTACGTGCTTCAGGTGATAGATCTGATATCATCTGTCACAAATTCAGGAGGTGATGGTATTCTCAAACAGCTGTTCACTCAGTTTAAGATTTTTATGCTTATTAGGATTAAGAACTAAGTGTTACTGGTTTAGTGCATAGTATGTGTGTTTTCAGTGAGGGAAACCAATAACAATATAAGTGCTGTCTTTGTTATCTCTAGCTACAGAAATGAATTAATATCACAGTTGGAGGGTGCTTCTAAATCTACCCTTTCTCCAGAAGTCTAGTTGATTGAAGGAATTTCAAATCAAGAGACTTCAGCAGTTTTTCATTGTGCCTACCACTTGTTCAATCAGTTGGACTTTTAATGAATGATAAGAGCAGTGTTTCATAGAATTATTGAGGTTGGGAAAGGCCTCTAAGACATCTAGTCCAACCATCAACCCATCACCAAGGCCCACTTAAACCACGTCCTTCATTGCTCATTCTATCAAAATAGAAAGCATTCCCAATGATTTCCAGTTGATGAAAGCTTAATAGGTTTCTGTTTCTGCGACTTATATGCCATATTATATGTAATTGAATCATCTTCAGTGGACTTTATTTTTTGCTCTTACTTGATTGTAAGATGGTGCTTTGTGTTGATGTTTGTAAGACTAAGTAATTATCTAAAAAACTCGAAATGCTTATGCATGCTGTGGCCAATCATTTTTATCCACAGCGGTGTAGTAGTTTGACCCCTTTGCATATATGGAAGGGGTTTTCCTTTGCCCTTCTGTGCTTGTTGAATACGTGAGGTATATTCAGAGGTATTCATTAAATAAAGAAGGAGCATACTTTTGTCTGAAGAGTGAAATTACAAACTGTCTTGTTATCATCCAAGTGCAGGGCCCTCCACCTGAGCTGTGGCAATCCCAAGCACAGATACAGGTTGGACAGAGAATGACTTGAGAGCAGGCCCAGAGGCGAAGGCTTTGAGGGTGTCAGTTGATGAAAGACTCAACATGAGCTGACAGTGTGTGCTTACAGCCCAGAAGGCCAACTGTATCCTAGGTTGCAGCAAGAGAAGCATGACCTTCAGGCCAAGGGAGGTGATTCTGCCCCTCTACTCTGCTTTTGTGAGACCTTGCCTAGAGTACTGTGTCCAGTTCTGGAGGACATCAAGTGGGTCCAGAGGAGGGCCACAAAGGTGATCAGTGGGCCAGAGCACCTCCCCTATGGGGACAGACTGAGAGAGCTGAGGCTTTTCAGCGAAGAGAGCAGAAGTGTCTGAGGAGACCTTATAGTAGCCTTCCAGTACCTGAAGGGTGCCTGTGGGGAAGCCTCCTGTGTTGAAATGTCCAGTGTTCAAGGAAATTTAAGTTTTCTTCATTACAAGGTGTTGTATTATGAGATTAGTTACACATGTACACACTTTCTAGTATGACATGCGATATAAGAGAAAGCCAGTTATAGCTGAAATTGTCTCGAGAGGATGGGAAGATAACATATTCAATTAGCTTCTTCAGCTTCTTACTCTACTCTAGGCCTACCAGCTATAGGGAGTGAATGACAGTAAAAATGAAAGTCAAATGATTGTGCCCAAATCTGAAATGGTATTATCTGAGAGTCTGTGTGTATTTGCCGGTGTGAGTGTTGTGAACAAAGTGCTTCTTACAGACACAAGAAGTTCTCCCATAAAACCGTTGTAGTTTTTTGTTTTGTTTTTTTAAGGTAGTCTTAGATCAGGAAAAGAAGCAGCAGATTCTTTGTTCAGTACATTCTATTTATTTATTCTATTATCTCCTCTGTAACCTCTGGACCTTCACAGAGTCGAGCAATTTTTTTTCAAAAACTGTTCAAATAAACCACTGCATGATGAGAGATTAGTATTTATCATGGTTGAAGTCAGGAAGACTGCAAGAAAAGTTTTAGAATGGATTCTTCTTTGTTACATTTGATAGAGGACTATTTGTTTGTTTGTTTTAGTGAAAACGTAAGATGTGTCTCCAGGCAGAAGATACTGCCAAATAGTTTAATGATAGCTATTTGACATGAACTCCTTTGTATAGACACTTTTATTCTGAGTATTATGATAGTTTTTTTTCTTGCTTAGCTTAATAACCCACATCACGCTTAGGCTGAAATAGGAGCATTTATACATACAGCTAGTACAGAATATCATTTATGTCCTCTGTGCATGCAAATCTTCTATAAATAGAGATACAGAGAGACATTACACATTCTACATGGAGACTTTGAAGCCTAGATTGTAGCAATGGTTTGGATGATTGGTTCCTATTATAAAGTATCAGTTTTAGAGATAGCAGTGTCTGTGCTCTTGACAAGGTAGCTTACTAGAATTCTCTGACTAAAAGGGAGAAAAAATACAATGCAGGATTTCCAATGTAGTAAAATTAATAACAGGGAAAGATATTATAAGTTCTAAAGTGGCTGAAACTAACAAAAATTAATCTGAAATTAGGGCAATTTAGTGGTTTTTATTAGAGAATATTTGGAATTAGTTTTCAAACTGCTAGTGGCAATAAATTGTAGTTACCTAAGTTGCAGCTTGGAGGCTAAGGTATTTGAGGGATTCATTGCCCTAGAAAAAAAGCATGAGTTGAAGCCCACCTCAAGTATGTGGAGCTGGTACTCGGAACTACTGTATTTTGAATGAGATATGTCACAAAAGTGACTCAAGGCATTTTGCAAATGTAGGGGAAAGAAGACTCAAGGGCAGATGTGGAAAGTTTTTACTGAAGTTTAGCCATGACGACAGGACCCCTGTCCGATTAGGAAATGAGGAGCAGAGCCCCATTGCAACTTGCAGTGGCTCCCCACCCCAGACAGACATGGTGCACACACATGGTCCCAGCCCTGCCCAGCCCCGATCCCACAGAGGCCATGTGCAGCACAGTCCCAGTGCAGGCTGGGTGTAGCAGGCTGTGGCCCTGGCTGTGTTCCTGCACACCTTGCTCTTCTGCAGAGCTGAATTTTTCTCAAAACAGTACTGCAGTTGTTTTGTTGCATGAGCAGCGTGCTGTTCTTTGTACATCCTGTGAAAGTGCTCAGGCCTGAGATTACAGCTCTGGTGGTGACAAAGTTGGCATCTGGCTTCTGGAACAGATCACACATTCCTTGCGGAGCCTTTGCGCGTATATAACAGAAGGTTAGGTACTGTAGTCACTCCTTTTGCGTCCTTTCATGAGAAATGCCTGAGAAGTGTCATTTCTGCTTGACCCAATGATCAAGCCTGACAGAGAAAGGGTATTTTTGTCAACAAAATGAAAAATAAAAAATCAATCTCTGTGCTCTCTGTAGATATTCAAATATAACAAGGTAAGTATAATAAGAATGTAAGTTCAGACTAACCCAGTATTTCGGTAGGGTTTTCGTTTTGTTTGGATGAGGTTTTTTTTTTTGTTGTTGTGTTTTTTTTTTTTAATAATACACACTGTTGTAATACCACTAGATTCTGTCTAGGCTTGCAACATCTGAAGATTAGATAATAGAGAAATCAAATCTTGGCTTCAGTGTTTGTGCCAGTCTCCTGTCTTCAGTGATTTTTTTTCTTGTAAATGTATGTAGATGTGGTGTTTTAAGTTTATTTCTGGTGCATTCTGCTGATTGAGTGGGATGAAGTAGGACATCATACATTTTGATGGGTAGCTTTCATGTCTGACTGTTACTTAGTTTTCACACTGATTCTGAATTTCTCTCTATGTGAGAGGAGAAAGCAAGTCCTAAGAAACAGAAGAGAAAAACTATATGGAAAGAAGCAATTTTTTTCACTTTTTCAAAAATATTCTTTGCTTTCAATCAGTATCACTAAATTATTTTGTTCTTACCTGCTTTCTCACAGAACTGAAAGGACTAGAGATGGGTAAGAATAACTTCAAGGTGATGGTCAAGGGAAGAAGGTATCCAGCAAGATTAGGTCCCTGCTTTAATACCTATATTGGCTAAATGGTTTCCAATGGCAAAAGATCCCATATTAGACCGAAGGAGGAACCTACCCTTTAAGCCATATAAAGCTTTCAGATGTCCCATCTAACTGTACCATCTCTCGTTTCTAGCTTGATTTTTAGGCTTTTTTTCTGTCTTTTTGACAGCAGAAAGTAATGGAATTAATTCTAGTCATGATCCAGTGTCCGTTTTTCTTAGTTGTGGATCCACGGCCTGCTTCTCATCTTGTTTTTTCCTGTTCTGTCACTCAGCCTTCCTTTCTAGTCTCTTCCCTTGTTTCTCATGTTTAATCTGATTTTTGTCTAGTGCATTCGGGTTTCTTGATCAAATTAGAAGGATGTAATCCTTGTGTCATACATTCTGAACAGCAACTTTTGAAGTTGTAATCAATTTTACCCAAATTTGACAGTGAGACAGAAGTTTCAAAGATAATCAAGTTTTGGAAACCTTCCTGGTAAAGCAGCAGTTAGGGGAATGAGACTGAAATGAGCATTTTGTTGTTTTGTTGAACTTTGCCTTTTGTTTGCTCCAGCTGTGTAAGCATCACTATGCAGTGCTCTGCTACACAGCTGTTGTGAACCATGAGCATAGTTTTTAATGGCTGAGTCTAGCTAACCGTGATCCTTTGCCTGAGACTTCTCTGTGCCGGCGGAAGCTAGTGGAAGTTGCCACAGCTCACAAAAATCTCCAATAAACTGTTATGCCTATCCTTCCCTACTATCTGGTGGCAAACCTTTACTCCCTCATCTTACAAACTCCAGTGTGTAGGCATTTCAGTTGGATAAGTGCACTGCTTTAGCAATAGTCTCCCAAACTGGCCTGTAATAACTGTGGCAATTCCTCAAACAGAAGATACTGACAAACATGTTAGGTTTCTTTCTTTGTTGCTTGTTTTAAAATAAGGTTTGGTGCTTCCCCATGGCTTTCCTCTCTTGCATGCTATGTTGCATATTTTTCTTCCATTAAGCTGTTTCCTGATTCTTATTCCACTGTGCATTCATGGTTGATTAAATATGTCCTCGTTCATAGGTTCATTAGGTTGGAAAGGACCTACAAGATCATCTAGTCCAACCATCCTCCTATCACCATCCCTACCCACTGAACTACTAAATCAAATCCCTTAGCACCTCATCTAAACGCTTCTTGAACAGTGCTAGGGATGGTGCCTCAACCACCTCCCTAGGCAGGCCATTCCAGTGCCTGACCACTCTTTCAGAAAAGAAATGCTTCCTCAGGTCTAATCTAAATCTTCCCCGGCGCAACTTGTGGCCATTCCCTCTCGTCCTGTCATTATTTATCAGGGAGAAGAGGCCCACCCCCTCCTCACCACAACCCCCTTTCAGGAAGTGGTAGAGTGCAATAAGGTCTCCTCTGAGCCTCCTCTTCTCCAGACTAAACAATCCCAGCTCCCTCAGCCGCTCCTCATAAGACTTGTGCTCCAGACCCCTCACCAGTTTTGTTGCCCTTCTCTGAACACGTTCCAGGGCCTCAATGTCCTTCTTGTAGTGAGGGGCCCAAAACTGAACACAGTACTCGAGGTGCGGCCGCACCAGAGCTGAGTACAGGGGGATGATCACCTCCCTGCTCCTGCTGGCTACACTATTTCTAATACAGGCCAGGATGCCGTTGACCTTCTTGGCCACCTGGGCACACTGCCGGCTCATGTTAAGCCGAGCATCAACCAACACCCCCAGGTCTTTTTCCTCTCTACTTTCTTCAAGCCATTCTGCCCCAAGCCTATAGCATTGCATGGGGTTATTGTGGCCAAAGTGCAGGACCCGGCACTTGGTCTTATTGAACCTCATCCCATTGAGCTCAGCCCAGCTGTTCAGCCTATCCAAATCCCTCTGAAGGGCCTCCCTAACCTCAGGCAGTTTGACACATCCTCCCAACTTGGTGTCATCTGCAAACTTACTGAGCGTACACTCAATCCCCTCATCTAGGTCATCAATAAAGATATTAAACAAGATGGGCCCCAAAACTGACCCTTGGGGGACACCACTCGTAACAGGACGCCAGCTGGACTTAACTCCATTAACCGCTACCCTCTGGGCACGGCCCTCCAGCCAGTTCTCCACCCAGAGAAGAGTGAACCTGTCCACACCACGGGCTGCCAGTTTCCTCAGGAGAATACTGTGGGAGACCGTGTCAAAGGCCTTGCTGAAGTCCAGGTAGACTACATCAACAGCCTTTCCCTCATCTACCAGTCTGGTCACCCAGTCATAGAAGGAGATGAGGTTGGACAAGCACGACCTGCCCTTTGTGAACCCGTGCTGGCTGGGTCTGATCCCCTTGTTGCCATGCACATGCTGTATGATTTCCCTCAAGATCATCTGCTCCATAACTTTCCCTAATACCAAGGTCAGGCTGATAGGCCTGTAGTTCCCCGGGTCTTCCTTACGGCCTTTCTTGTAGATGGGAGTCACATCGGCAAGCCTCCAATCTTGTGGGACCTCTCCAGATAACCAGGAATGCTGATAGATGGCAGAAAGTGGCTCGGCAATCACCTCTGCCAGCTCCCTCAGCACCCTTGGGTGGATCCCATCTGGTCCCATGGACTTGTGGCAGTTCAGATGGAGGAGTAGATCTCTGATCGTCTCTGCTTGGATCACAGGGGGTGCATTATGCGCCCCGTCCCGGACTTCCATGTCAGGGCAAGTACCCTGTGGACAACTGCTCTGTCTATTAAAGACAGATGTGAAGAAGGCATTGAGAACCTCAGCCTTTTCCTTATCATCTGTGGTTACATTCCCTGCCTCATCAAGTAAAGGAGAGAAATTTTCCTTAGTTTTTCTCTTGTTGTTAATATATTTGTAAAAGGGTTTCCTGTTCTCCTTTACTGCAGTAGCCAGTCTAAGTTCAAGCTGGGCTTTAGCATTTCTAACTTTCTGCCTGAAAATATTGGCCAGTTCTCTGTAGTCACCCCAAGTAGCCTGTCCCATCTTCCAGAGGACATAGACTCGCTTTTTCTCTCGGAGTCTCAACAAAAGATCCCGGTTCATCCACACTGGTCTTTTTCTCCTCCGGCTCGACTTACGGGACTCCGGGACAGCCTGCTCCTGTGCCTTTAAGATTTCCATCTTGAGGAGCATCCAGGCTTCCTGGACCCTTTTACCCCTCAGGAGCGAGTTCCAAGGGACCCTTGCAACAAGCACCCTGAACAGGTCAAAGTCTGCCCTCCGGAAGTCCAAGGTAGCAGTTTTGCTAGTCACCCTCTTGACGTCACCCAGAATAGCAAACTCCACCATTTCATGGTCACTCTGGCCAAGACAATCTCCAACCTTCACATCTCCTACTAGTCCTTCCCTGTTAGTGAAGAGTAGGTCAAGCAGGGCACCTCCCCTGGTAGGCTCTTGCACCAGCTGTGTCAGGAAGCAATCATCCACACATTCTAGAAATTTCAAGGACTGCTTCCTCTGCGCAGTATTATATTTCCAGCATACGTCAGGGAAGTTGAAGTCCCCCATGAGAACGAGTGCTGGCCATCGTGCAACATCTACGAGTTGTTTATAGAACACCTCGTCTATTTCTTCATCCTGACTAGGCGGTCTATAACAGACCCCCACCACGATGTCACTCCTAAAGACTATCCCCCTGATCCTTATCCATAGGGACTCTACTTTATCATTTCCAACCTCAAGCTCTTCAACATCAAAACACTCTTTGATATAGAGAGCTATGCCACCACCCTTTCTTCCCTGTCTATCCCTTCTGAAGAGCTTGTAGCCATCAATCCCAGTATTCCAGTCATGGGAGAGGTCGCACCATGTTTCTGTAATAATTCTGTTATCCAGATATGTAGATACTATAAGTATACCTATGACAGCTTGTTTTGCTATTTTGCTAGAATCTGTGCTGTGGGTGCTAGTTTTAGCTCCTGCAAGGGTGGTAGCTGACTGTAATAGGAGGAAAGTTAGTCTAGGACACAATACACGAGACTGGTTGTGATTTAAGTACTGTTTTAATTAAAGCTTTGGCATGGTGACAGAAATAGACACAGCAAATTACTTGGGATATGCAGCTGGTAATCAGAAATATTCCGTCCACTGTACCTCTGGACAGTACCACTGCACTTTGTGCCTGCAGCACTCATACCCGGTGTTGTGCTGCAACAGTTTCCATTTCTAGTTTTCCGTTAGACAAGGAAGATGCTTACAAACGTGATGTCTGAAAATAAGATTGTATAAACTGAGGAGTTACTGTTTTTCGATTTCATTCTTAAGACCACATTTAAGCCGCGTGATTGTATTTTGGCTATTAGTATGTGTATTATAGATAAAAGTAGCGATATGTAAGTATGCATGATACTGATAGATGCATAAGCTGCTAATTTTGACCTCAGATCTCTGCTGATATAGTTTGAGGCTAAAGATAAGATATACTTTGTATTCAAACGGATTTCTTTTGTGTCGCCTTCTCCCTTTCCGTCTAGTTGGCCCTACTCCCTCTTCGCATGTCCAACTGCGAATGTAGCCGGCGTGAAACCAAGTCACGCGGCAGAAAGCAGATGGCGGGCAGGTACCCCGTCCCTCGCTGCCGGCTCTGCTTTCTCGCCTCGCTTCTCCTTCCTCCGTGGGCGGCCGCTCCCGGCCCGCCGCCAGCCGCAGCTGTCCCGAGGGGCCGGGCACCGCTACCCCGAGCGCCACGAGGTTGCCGGGGCTCCCCCCCCCCCTCCCTCGTACCGGCCTCGGGGCCCCGGCGCAGTGCCGGCCGGGACTGAGGCGGGCCGTGTTTTGTCGCCTGCAGGCTCCTGGCGGCGTGAGACGCACCGGGGGAAGGCTGACGAAGGCGCCGGCGGGCCCGAGGCAGCCCGGGCGGGCGGAGGCGAGCCCGGCACTAGGACCCAGAAGACGCGCGGAGGCTCTGGCAAGATTACAAATTGGTCGTGACTCAGACTCTCGGCGGGTGGCGAAGGGAGCAGGTTGGTGCCGTCTGCCCGACTGGTGCGGGGCCGCGCTGGGGCTCGGGGAAGGCGGGGTGGTTGGCGCTCCGCATTAGGCCCTCCCTCCGTTCTCGTCCGTCCGTCCGCCCTCCCACCCTTCCTTCCTTCCTTCCTTCCTTCTTTCTTTCCTTCCTTCCTTCCTCCCCTCTCTCCCGCGGCCTGGCCCCGCTGCACCGCTCACCGCGGCCGCCTGTTGTCTCCTGTTTTCCAGGCAGCCAAGATGGAGTACGAGTGGAAGCCCGACGAGCAGGGGCTCCAGCAGATCCTGCAGCTACTGAAGGAATCGCAGTCTCCGGATACCACCACGCAGAGAGCCGTGCAACAAGTATCCTTCGCCGGGGCCTCCGCCGGGCGGGGCGGGTGGAGCGGGGTTGGCCGCCGCGGCCCGGGCGGGCGGCGAGGGAGCCGGGCGGGGAGCGCGGCCTGTGGGGCGCCCGGGACGGGGCGGCGGCGGCGGCCGGGCCTGCCCGGGGGCCGCCGCGTTGCGGTGGGCCGAGCCTCCGCCGGAGCGGGCGGCCGTGGCGCGGCGTTTGAACCGCCGGAGCGGCCTGCGAGCCTTTGGGCCGCCGTGCCCTGCCGCGGGCCCGGGCACCTGTTGCGAGCCCGACGCCAAAGGCCGCCGCTTTTTTTTAAAGCCCTCTCTCTGGCGCGGCTGCTTCGGTGTCTGCCGCTTTACTGGGTTACCCCGCGCTGGGCCGCTGCCAGCGCCCGGCCGCGACGGGGCGGGAGCGCGGCCTTCGCTGCGGCGGATCCCGCCGAGAGCGCCGGGGGCCGCTGACCACGGGCAGGCCGCGCTGCGCCGCCTCCCGCCTAGGGTTACCCGCCGGCTGCGTGCCGCGGCGGGGCCTCCCGAGCCCATCCCCCGCGGGAAGGGCTCGGGTCGAAAGCCTGCGCTGAGGGCAGGAGGGCCTTGCTGGAGCCGCCGCCGGCGTAAAATACGCATTTTGCTGCGGGTGGGGACGTTCCTGCCTGCCTGGGAGCTTGAGCTGGTGTTGTTAGACTCCGAGAAATTAGCAAGAAGGGAACGATCGATTGTCTGCGCCTTCTTGGGCCAATTTGCAGGGCGTTTTTTGTCAGTTGTGTGTGGTGGGTTTTGTTTCGGATGCTTTCTTCTGCCCCTCATGTCTCTTGATGCTAGAAATGATGAAACAGCAGGGTTTTAAGGAAAAGAGAAGAAAAAAGAGAAGAAAATTTAGATTAATAGAAGCAGCTCTTAAAAGATGTCTGTTGATTCTTGTTCCCTGAGCTGGCTGTGTAAGTGCTTTGAAATACCAAGAAGTCTTCCTGGCGTATGAGTTTATTATCATGATTCCTTTTTACTTACGGCATGTGCTTCAAGGTCTTAGCAGACAATTCATTCATGTAAGTAAGGGGAAATGTATATAAGGTTATTTTAAAAATGATTCTGTCTTGAAGCCAAATTAACTCAGCCTTTAGGTTTTTCTAACAGATAAAGTCAAATGTAGAACAGCTTCTGTTATTATCTAAAAAGTGAAGTTATTTTTAATCTTGATCATCATGTTTTTTGAGCTGTATTATAGATTTTTGAGATGCTTTTGCTGCCTTTGGAAAATCCTACAGTGTGGCTAAATGATGCCTCAAATTTTAACAGGTGTTCTTCTTTAGTATTTCAGATATAGAATTGTTTATAGCAACAGCAGATTTAGTGTAAAATGATTATTTAATGCTCTGCTTCCGAATAATAATAACAATAATAGCATCTGCTTTGTGTTCTGAAACATAGCTGAGTAGGTGCGGGATCGGCATCACAGTGTATTCTGTTTGTCTGAATGATGAGTAGAAATTAAGTAAAAATGCTTTTAACTGATTTTTTAAATCCTTAAGTGGCAGTGGTAATTTCCTGCTGTGTAGAGATACCTGTGATTTCAAAGATTTCCTCCTATGCTGGCCTGCATAAGTTAGAGGAGTGGCACACTGTATCACTGTGTTATGCTACCATTTAGAAAAAGTTTAATGTCTTATTCACAGGCAGCGAGTTGTAACTTTAAGTAATATCCTTTGAAATAGTTTTCACAAACCTTTGGGATGGTTTCTTGAATTGTAGGATGCTACTTAGCAGCATGCCCAAGCTGGATGGTCATTAATGGTTTCAAATTTAAAGCACTTTCAGTCCTTAATTTAAGATTATCGGAGTACTGTCTTATACTTCATGACACAATTTCAACACATTTAGATGCTTAGAACCTAATTGTAATGAAGTGGGGAGCATAGATTAACCAAAGCCCTTTGTTAATAAAGTTAGGAATCAGGAAGGCCTTCAGACACTTTTCAGGTGAAGAAATTTTTTTTTTGGAGGGAGAAAAAAGGAAAATTGCAGGTGAAGAAGTTTTAGTGGAAAATATGGCCTATTAGTTCTTACTTGATTAGTTGACTGATTAGTTAAGTTCTTGTTTAACACTTCTAGTTCTTTCTGTGCTTTGTATTTGAGCCAGTGCAATCTGTTCTCGTTAGTATTATTTGACATACTGTTTTGGTGGTCATGTTTTTGAAGCTTGGAGTAGAAGAGGAAAAAATTACAAGGCATGGTACCCTACTTTTTTGCTTCTGAAAGATTTTCGGTATAGAAGCTAAAAAGAAAAAGTATCTCTGGGTGTGTATTTTGTATTTCTTAGGGGTCATGTGGGAAGTTCAATACTATTTTCACTTGGCTTGACCATCCTTTCTGTTTATATTCATCGCTTGTGTATTTCACAGCAGATGACCTTGTATCTATGATGAGTATGCATTAATCTTAAGTCAGACAGGCTTCTCTGGCCATTGCTTGATGTAAGGAGCCTAAATATCTAAAAATGAAGTTTTTATATATATCACCTATGAGACTAGGTGGACTACTTGGTCATTGTAAGGAAACAGATTCTTTAGAACTGGAAGAGTTTTAAAGGGTCACCACATCCCAACAAATGTATGTGGTTAATGTTTTACTAATAATGCTTAGCAATTCAGCTAAACAGCTAGTAAAGTCAATGCATATGAAATAAATACTCTTTTTTGAAAAATATTTTTTGCTAAATGTCATATTTATCGCTTCTAGATATCATCAGTATGATTTGAAGATGATGCTGCATGTTTATGACTCAAAATACTATTGTCGAGCAGAACACCAATTAATACCAGGATATGAGAACAGATTCTAAAGAGAATGCTGTTCTGAGAAGTCCTGTTCAAGCCAAGCAGCAGCAGATGATAGAGTAAATGTCAGAAAAATAACTGAATGCCTTAACAGTCCTTTAAAAATTAAAAAAAAAAAATTCTTCCTTCAGTTTCCACAAGGATATAGTGGAGACTTTGGTACTGTTGTAAGAAGCTCATTCAGGGAGCCAGTGCTCTAGAAAATAAATACATATGCAGAAGAATTGTTCTGTATTACTTGTTTTAAGAGACAGTAGATAAGTTCCTGATGCAAATATCTGTCCACTTAATTAAACCAATTCTCACCATCAGAATCATAGATAGCTGTTGTGCTTTAATGCTGGAGTACTTTTATTTATGATGGAGAAAAACGATGTATTGTGAGATTCTGTCTCAGCTTAGCTTCTGAGTGTAATTATTGAAATTAGAAACTGTACAGAAGCAGCATTTTTAGTGTTTTCAAAAGCGCTTTAAAGGTTGTATTTTTTCTGTCTTTTGGGTTTTTTTTCCAGGTTTCACAACTACAATATACTCCTACAGTGCAAGGACTACAGACTGTTTTCAGTTTGTTTTTACTCCGAATATTTTAAGGTTTTACATACGATTGTTTGAAATGTTCAGAAATGTAATAATAACTTCATTCAGAAAGCTATAAATGCTGCATGTATAAGATTTGACTTCTCCTTAACAGTTTCTCACTTCAGAAACTAGAACAACTGAATCAGTATCCAGATTTCAACAACTACCTGATTTTTGTTCTTACGAAGTTGAAGTCTGAAGGTGAGTTATTGAGATATTAAATGTTTATTACACTTCTATTTTTCACTTGTTTGATTTTTTTTCTTTACCTTTAAAGAAATAAGAAGCTGAATCCTGCAGTCATTTTTGATCTCTATAATTGTTGAGAACCCATTCATCTTCATGGGAAGATTTGTGGTAACATGTCTAAAATGTATTTGTGCATGTAGTTTCAAAGTCTTAGAATAAATTCTGCTCTAAGTATCCTATGAAATCTCCCCACTACTACAGGATCATCATGCTTCTCTGGTGCTTCTATGAAACTAAAATAAATTTCCTCGATAGTGATGAAATGTGACTGGAGATGTTATTAGATGTTCTGGTAAATCCAGTTACAAATATAACTGTACCAGTAATCAGCCTGCTGAGTATTTTGATGGTCACATAAGTTCATAAGTTCATAAGGTTGGAAAGGACCTATAAGATCATCTAGTCCAACCATTCAACACATACCAATGGTGTTCAGAGAGAATGTCAGAATCTTCATCCTAAAGTCTTAATTTTAACAAAACACAGTTAGAAATCACTCACAGTTTACCATTGGTTTATTCTTCTGAACCTAGTACATGCTGTGTGGTGTGCTCTCTGTAGCCCCTACAAATGAGTAAAATCAGGCAATTCTTTAGTAATCAACAGAACAAGTTAAAGATTTTTCTTCTTGTGTACTACAGTTCTGATTTTTGAGATCTTTGCCAGTGAGAGAGATTCATTTCAGGATCTATTTTGGCACATCTGATTCTTGCACATTTATCATTTATATGTAGGATTGTTTGGGATATTTTTTTTCTTAGTGTCTTGCTACTAATACTTGTTCTGTTTTCTGTTTTTTTTAATCTCTTGGCTTTAGAATGCTTCCTTTTTCAGTTTGAATTAGATCTTACTTGCAAGTAACCCTTTAACATTCAAAGCGTCAGTGAGATCGTTTATCTTCTGTTTAAACTAGTATTTTGTTTGTGTTGTCTGCATACTTAAGAAGGGTGTAAGGATAGGGGAGTATAGTATGTCTTTGCATTTGAAGATTGGGATATATCACAGTTGTTTTGAGTCTTGTGTGTAGGAAGTTTCCTAGTAATGTTTTAAGATCTTGGGGAAATGGTTTGAAATTTGAGAGTGTTTTCAAGACTGGAATCAGCCAAGATAACAAATTACTGAGCAAGATGCTAGTATAAATAGAAAATATTCTATACACTTCAGTGTTGGTAAATATGGTATCATATAATTGTTAGTATGTTTTATACTATTAACAGAAAAAAGAGGTTTTTGTGGTCGAACTGCACCCAAATCTCTCACAGGTACATCATGTAGGCCTTTTATGAGAATGCAGAGAAGTAACTCTTTGCTTCAGGGAAGGTTTTGTCCTTCATCAGTGACTGAATTTTTACAGTCATACGCTTGTTTAACTCTGTATTTTAAGATCAGGAAATCTTCAGAACAGGTGGGTTATGGTCCTGGTTAACCTGCTGTAGATGTCACTGCTCAAGCAGGGGCTGACTATGCAACTTCGAAAGGTCCCTTCTGACCTCAACCGTTTTTGTGATTCTGTGTCATAATGAGTCCAGAGTTAATGTTTTTTCCACAATATTTATAAAATTCGAAATATCTTGTTGCTTTGCGATGTAGGACTAATGAAGGATGGGGAATTCTTGGCTGGATTTACTGTGAATCCAGTTGCCAAGAGCTCTCTGTCATTACTCCTGCCCAAGGAAGGTAAAGAAAGGGACCTTTAGAACTCTGTGAAGTAGTTAAAATATTTGGAACTGACGGGGAAATGTGGTGGAGTCTATCTTTAGTACAATTGGGAAGTGTTCTTTACTTTCTCCTTCTTAAGAGGATTTTCTTGTCAGTCTGCCCCATAAGGCTCTTGAGTAGGGAAGACAGGCCCTGTGCTTTACACCACAGACTGTAGCTGAGATACCCATAGTGTTGGAAGTTCACACTTCTCTGTGGCCATAACTTTCCAGCAGAAAGGGTGATGAAAATATGCTTCTGACATTGCTCATAGTTTATTCAATGGGAATTGAAGTGTTCTGTTAGCTAGTATGTGGGGCAAAAGAGAGCTTAGTTTGACAACAGGTGTGGCTATCCATAGATAACAATTTTTGCCACTGTTGAAACTTCTGAGGATAACTGTGTGAAGATGACATTGAACTGGAAGCTCCTGGAAGTTAGAATTCTGTGAGGGTGGACGGAAATGCATTTTAAACACCCTTATTTTATTTCAGTGTGGGTTGTACCATGTTGTCTTTGGCCTGATTCTTACACGTCTGCAAGCAAATAACTTAGCTTGCTTAGTTAGCTGCTCCACTAAGGCCCACAGTCAGACAGTAGGCAAGCTCATGGAATAAAACATCATCACAAAATATTGGAGGTTGGGATATGGATCTCTAGAAGGTACTTACCAAGAAGCATGGTGCTCAAAGGACATCCTTATTTCGGCAAAATGGAGTCCACATTGTCATTCAGGTACTCGTATTAGTGTAGCTACTTCTTGGTTTCAGGTGCAAAACTGGCTAATAATGTAGTGGCACTACACTGACTTGGTGCTTTTCTTACTGGAAGTACTGGGTGATGACTGTCATAGTTGTGGCTTCATGGTTTTCTTGATGCAGTGTTGTATCGGCATACTCTGAGATGACAGGGCCTGCTTGCATCAGCAAAAAATTACTGTGTTGCTTCCTGGTTAACTGTTCTCTGTTCAGCTTTGAAAAGAAACTAAACTGAGACTTACTAATCTTTGTGGGCTATTCCTACTCTTTTTATGCTTACTTTCATTACTGATTAAAGTTTTCATGCCTCAGATAATGAAAAGGAAGCTATATTTATAATATGGCAGAATTCATGTGGTATTCTGCATGGTTTAATGCAGCTTAAAGATGGTGAATTCTTTGTATAGAATTGCAAGAACAGAAGTGGTGGTAGTACGTAAACCACTGCCCAGGTAAGATATGTCAGACCTAATACCCCTTTATCTTGGGTAAAAAGGCCACTAATATAAGTGCTGTTCTAGTTAAGACAAGACAAATAGACCCTTTCTCATATCTACTTTTTTATCTTGCTTACACAAGAGGTAAAATATGACAGTTTAAGAATACTTTCTGTAAAGCCTTGATTCTGTCTATTCCTTCTACATTTAGGTGTGCTGCTGGATTTTTTGCCAGGATCTACGCTAACATGCATTGAAACAAATAGGTGATGGTCCTGATAGTTTTCTGCTGGCCCACGTAGACATTGTGTAGCTGCAACAAGGCAGATAACTAAGTGTTTTGATTCTGATGTTGGATCATGTTTTGATGACTGACGCTTTAACTCATCCTATTGTGGGAACTCCAATCCTTGGTCTTGCTAGTCTCACTCAGTAGATGGATCATAGAGGCTGTTGCGCTCAAGGATCATAGTCTTTATAACAAATTTATATTCTGATGGTGGATAAGTTGGGATTGAGAATAGTGCTCGAGTAATGCACTGTCTTTATGTTAGTCTTTAAGGGTGGCCTTTTAAGTTTACTTCCAAAATGTTTGGATTTTTATAAAGCAGTTGAAGATCAAATGGTGTCTCAACTACTCTTGGTATTGTCATTGATGACTCAGTCATTCAGAGTATTTTATTTTGACATGGAGTTTTACCTTTGCATCTGGCACTTTTATTCCACTCCTCCTACCTCCTCTCAACCCTTGCACCCTCCAAAAGCTTTTGTTTGAACTGGAAATTCAGCACACATTATATCTTATTATAGCAATTTAGTTATGTCTGCAGATGGATTTTGAAAAGGCTTTTTATGAACTGTTACCAGGATCCAAAATAGCCATATGGATTTGATGTGAATATTTTCTGATAAGTTTTGAAATTTAAATTTGATCTGGGCTGTGGTTTTCATGAGTCCTTTCCACTATGGAATATCTCTTTCACGGTATGTTGATGTTGAAAGACATTTGAAGCTGTGCAAGAAAAAGATTGAGAGTCACGTATTGATTAACTGTTGTGGTTTTGTGGTGTTGATGCCGGTATTCCACATCAGAGCATCACGCAGCAGTGAAGGAGTTAATGCTGTGGGAGCAGCAGAGGGGCGGAGCTCCGCACCGGATGCCAGGCGGTGCTCTACCTGGGCACGTTCCTCTGGGCTGCTGTGGAGGTTCAGCACGTGTGCTTCCCCTGAAGTTCTTCCTTAACGTAAGCTCACAGCTTTTGGTTGATATAATTGATATTCTGGAGAGAAATGGTTTCCAAACCAAGGTCCAAAGCAAAAATGAAAACCTCGAAGTTAGACCTGACCAATCACAGGAAGCACCGGCATCAGTGTCAGTTGCCCGTGTGGAAGGCCAGAAATGGACACAGCCGTCCTCGCACCTAGAATGGAAAGAAGAAGCAGAGAAAGAAAAGGAAGATCCAGGCGAGGGGCCCTCCTCAGCACCACTACCACTACCACCACCTAGAAAGGCCACTAAGAAAAGTGAGAGACATGGAGAAGACAGCGATGATGATGGAGTCACTGTTACCACTACTCGTCGGCCCCTAAAGATGACTGAAATACAAGGTTCAAGAAAGGAGTTTGTACGGCGCTCGGGTGAATCTATTGTCACCTGGTTGCTGCGGTGTTGGGACAACGGTGCCAGCAGCGTGTCCCTAGATGGCAGCGAAGCCCGCCAACTGGGAAGCGTTGCTCGAGACCCAGCTATCGACAGAGGAATTGGCAGATGTCTGAATGGAGTCGCTACCCTCTGGGAACGAGTACTAGTGGCTGTAAAGGATAGATATCCTTACAAAGATGATCTGGAGCCTAAAGTGGAAAGATGGAACACCATGGAGAAAGGCATCCAATTTTTGAGAGAAACAGCCGTAGTAGAGATGCTGTATGATCCCAATTTCATCCCTAACAATCCACACCAGGACCATGATCCTGATAGAGTAAGGTGTACACCTGATGTATATCGTAAGCTCTCAAAAACAGCACCAGAGAGGTACGCAAGTACACTGGTAGCAACGTTCCATAGATTTGAGGGTCAAGACAGAAGACTCCCAGTTTATGAATTGACTATTACACTCCAAAACTTTGAACAACAGTTTCCACCATCACATGCTTCCATTGCAGCAATAGTAGCAGAAGAAGTAGGTGAAATGAAGAAGACACAGAAAACTATACTGGAGGAACTGTAATTACTGATGAATAGGGATGAACCTGTGTCAGTATTGGAAACACCTGATGAAGATGAGCATGACCCAAAGAATCTGATGAAGCAATTGATCAAACTGTTGAAAGTCTCGGCCACCAAAGGCAACCGCCTCTCTGCACGAGCAAATGACAGCAGTAACATCATGTCACGTGTGGCCATGTGGAGCTTCTTATGAGAAAACGGAGAGGACATGAGGAAGTGGCATAAAAAACCCACTCCTGCACTGTGAGCACGGGTGAGAGAACTACAGCAGAGATCAGCCACCAATGAAATTGCTCCCGTCACTGCAGGTAGCCAGTAGAGGGGCCCTGCCCTCAGCCAGGGGAGGGAAAGGGATAATAGGGTGTATTGGACTGTGTGGATTAGATGGCCTGGCACATTAGAGCCACAAAGATATAAGGCACTGGTGGACACTGGTGCACAGTGCACTCTAATACCCTCGAGTTATAAAGGGACAGAAATGATTCATATTTCTGGAGTGACTGGGGGTTCTCAGGAACTGTCTGTGTTGGAGGCAGAAATAAGCCTCACCAGTAAAACCTGGCAGAAGCATCCCATAGTGACTGGACAGCGGGTTCCATGCATACTCGGTATTGACTATCTCAGAAGGGGACATTTCAAGGATCCCAAGGGATACCGATGGGCTTTTGGAATAGCTGCTGTAGATGCAGACAACATTCAGCAGCTGTCTATTTTACCTGGCCTGTCAGAAGATCCGTCTGTTGTGGGGGTACTGAAAGTGAAAGAGCAGCAGGTACCAATTGCTACAAAAACAGTCCACAGACGGCAGTACCACACCAACAGGGATTCCTTGCTCCCCATTCATAACTTGATCCGTCAGCTAGAGAGCCAGGGAGTGATCAGCAAAACTCACTCACCATTTAACAGCCATATGGCCAGTCCATAATGCCAGTGGAGAATGGAGGCTGACGGTAGATTACCGTGGCCTGAATGAAGTCACACCTCCACTGAGTGCAGCTGTGCCAGATATGTTGGAGCTGCAGTATGAACTGGAGTCAAAGGCAGCCAAGTGGTATGCCACCATTGACATTGCCAATGCATTCTTTTCTATTCCTTTGGCCACAGAGTGCAGACCACAGTTTGCTTTCACCTGCAGGGGCGTTCAGTACACCTGGAACTGTTTGCCCCAGGGGTGGAAGCATAGCCCAACCATTTGCCATGGGCTGATTCAAACCACACTGGAACAGGGTGGGGCACCTGAGCACCTCCAGTACATTGATGACATTGTTGTGTGGAGTGCTACAGCAGAGGAAGTTTTTAAAAAAGGAGAGCGAATAATCCAAATTCTTCTGGGTGCTGGTTTTGCTATTAAATGGAACAAAGTGAAGGGACCTGCCCAAGAAATTCAGTTCCTGGGAGTAAAATGGCAAGATGGACGTCGTCACATTCCAGGAAATGAGATTGATAAAATCACCAGTATGTCACCACCCACTAGCAAGAAAGAGACACAGTCTTTTCTGGGTGTAGTAGGTTTTTGGAGGATGCACATCCCAAACTACAGCCTCATAGTAAGCCCCCTCTATCAAGTGACTCGAAAAAAGAATAATTTTGCATGGGGTCCTGAACAGAAGCAGGCCTTTGAGCAAATTAAGCAGGAGATAACCCATGCTGTGGCCCTGGGGCCAGTACGGTTGGGACAGGATGTGAAAAACATCCTCTACACTGCTGCTGGAGAGAAAGGTCCCACTTGGAGTCTGTGGCAAAGAGCCCCTGGGGAGACCCGAGGCCGACCCCTTGGATTTTGGAGCAGAGCGTACAGGGGTTCAGAGGAGTGCTACACTCCAACTGAGAAGGAGATTTTGGCAGCATATGAGGGGGTTCAGGCTGCCTCTGAAGTAATTGGTACTGAGACACAGCTCCTCCTGGCACCTCGACTGCCAGTGCTGAATTGGATGTTCAAAGGAAAGGTTCCCCCCACCCATCATGCTACCGATGCCACCTGGAGTAAGTGGATTGCACTGATTACACAGTGAACTCAGATGGAGAACCTCAGCCGCCCAGGAATCCTGGAGGTGATCATGGACTGGCCTGAAGGCAAGAAATTTGGAACATCCCCATCAGAGGAGATACCACGTGCTAAAGAGGCCCCACCATATAATGAACTACCAGAGAATGAAAAGATGTATGCCCTCTTCACTGATGGATCGTGTCGTATCGTTGGGAAGCATCGCAGATGGAAGGCTGCTGTGTGGAGCCCCACACGACGAGTTGCAGAGGCCACCAGAGGAGAAGGAGAGTCAAGCCAATTTGCGGAGGTAAAGGCTGTCCAGCTGGCCTTAGATGTAGCTGAACGGGAGAGGTGGCCCATGCTATATCTTTATACTGACTCTTGGATGGTGGCAAATGCTTTATGGGGGTGGTTGCAGCAGTGGGAACAGGACAACTGGCAACGGAAGGGTAAACCTATTTGGGCTGCTGAACTGTGGAAAGACATTGCTGCCCGAACAAAAAGGTTGGGTGTAAAGGTGCGCCTTGTAGATGCTCATGTGCCCAAGAATTGAGCTACTGAAGAGCAGAAAAATAACATCAGGTAGATTGAGCTGCCAAAATTGAGGTGTCTCAGATCGACTTGGACTGGCAGAACAAAGGAGAGCTATTTTTAGCATGGTGGGCCCATGAGACCTCAGGCCATCAAGGAAGGGATGCAACCTATAAGTGGGCTAGAGACCGAGGGGTGGACTTAACTATGGATGCCGTTGCACAGGTTATCCATGACTGTGACACATGTGACATAATTAAACAGGCCAAGAGGATGAAACCTCTCTGGCAGGAAGGGCGATGGGAAAAGTATAAATATGGGGAGGCGTGGCAGGTTGATTATATCACCTTGCCACGAACTCGCGATGGTAAGCGTTACGTGCTTGCCATGGTGGAGGCAACCACTGGGTGGCTTGAGACATACGCAGTACCCCATGCTACCGCCTGAAACACCATCTTAGGGCTCGAGAAACAAGTCCTATGGCAACATGGCACTCCAGAGAGAATTGAGTCCGATAATGGGACTCATTTCAAAAATTCTCTTGTGGATATCTGGGCCAAAGAACACGGCATTGAATGGATCTACCATATCCCCTACCATGCACCAGCTGCTGGTAAGATCGAGCACTACAACGGGTTGTTAAAAACCACGTTGAGAGCAATGGGTGGCAGGACATTCAAGCACTGGGAGAAGCATCTGGCAGAAGCCACCTGGTTGGTCAACACCAGGGGATCAGTCAATCGAGTGTCCTACACAGTCCAGCTCCCTACAGACCATAGAGGGAGATAAGGTCCCTGTGGTACATGTAAGGAGCATGTTGGGAAAAGCGGTGTGGGTCCTTCCAGCCTCTGGAAAGGGCAAACTCCTTCGTGGAACCGTTTTTGCGCAGGGACCTGGGTGCACCTGGTGGGTAATGGATAAAAATGGGGACGTCCAGTGTGTCCCACAAGGGAATTTGATATTGGGGGAACGCAGTCTGTAATTACATGTATATGTATGTATATATATATGTTTCTATGTAACTTTTGTTATTACTGTTTTGGTTATGTATAGATGTGTGTTAAGCATGATGTGATGATGTGGAATAAGGGGTGGAATGTTGTGGTTTTGTGGTGTTGATGCCGGTATTCCACATTGTCAGCGGTTTGCGGGACAGTTCGACCCGGTACTGTGACAATTGAGGCAGGGGACCCACGGGCCCACACCCCGGGGAAGGGGAAAAAGGAGAAGGGAGATGGGCCCAGGAACAAAACAGCGGCAACGATCTGAGGAGGAAAGCTAATTTACTAAATAAGATATCAGAAAGGAAAATAACACAATATAATATAATTGGAATTGAGGCAAATGAATCAAATAAAATGAGCAAGAGAGAGAGTGTCCGATAAACCGAAGGCCTTATGCTAACGCTGAAGGCAGACGGCTGCAACAAACACCCACTGCTGAGCTTGGTCCCGAAGGGAAGAGAGAGTCCTGTGACTGCAGACAGTTTTTATCTTTCCTTCTGAGCGTAAACACGTAAGAACGCAAAGCATCGCAAAGTCCTCTGGGGAATGTAGTTCTTCTTCTCTTCTGAGACAGGCATACCTGGAACTATCGATGGTCCACGGAGCTGGAGCATTAACTCTTTAACTCTAAATGCACTACATGATGTTATGATGTGGAATACCAGTACCAAAAATCATAAAACCATGACACACATCAGAGCATCATGCAGCAGTGAAGGAGTTACTGCTGTGGGAGCAGCAGAGGGGCGGAGCTCCGCACCGGATGCAGGCGGCGCTCTGCCTGGGCGAGTTCTCTGGGCTGCAGTGGAGGTTCAGCACGTGTGCTTCCCCTGCAGTTCCTCCTTAACGTAAGCTCAGAGCTTTTGGGTTGGAAATTTTCTCTCTCTCTCTCAATTGTTCAATTTTATTATGTTTAGTAAAGTTACCGTTCCTTCTCAGATTGTGCCATTGTCTTCTTGTAGACCCATCTCTTCCCGCCTTTTCCCCCTCCCCCCCGGAGCGCGGCTCTGCTCGGGCAGCTGCGTGGCCACTGATGCAGTTTCTTTCTCTCCTCTCTCCCTTCTCGGTTTCCCTTGGGTTACTGTCATGGATAACACCGTGACATTAACCAAATTGCAGTTTCAAGAATGTGTTCTTAGTGAGCAGAATTAAACCAGAAAAAATATTTGTAAGCTTTGACTATTAAATTAAAACCACCTCCTCTCCCCCTCCCTATCCCCCACTTAAAAATACATAATCTAGTCATTATCAAAAAGACTAAAATAGCTGCCAAGAAGTGAATCTGATATCGGATAGGATTAGAGTTCAAAAGTTAAGTAAGGTTAATGCACCTTTTAAAATTTACTGTTTCAAATGTTACATAGCATGGGTGGTGTTCTTCTAGTGAAACAATAGCAAAATATTTTTCCCTTCATTTCCACATTAAAAATAAAATTAGACCTAATTCAGTATTAGTAGTTAATGCAAAAAGTAATTGAGATTCATAGACCACTTAAGGGGAAATAAATTCTGAGCTGATTGATTTTGTTAAATCATACCATTAAATCTGCATGTTTTTTTTTTTCCTATATGGCAGCCTTTTCTTCCATCCCCCCACAGGGTTACTGTAAAGCAGGCTTCAGTGAAATTCTTTGCCTAAGTAATTTTATGGCATACATACCACATGCAAAATGTGACAGATATATTTATTTTTTCTTTTAAGAGTCTTAAAAGAAATATTGAAATTATCCGGGGGATTACATATGTGATTCAGTGCTTCAGGAATGCTTTCTTGGAAGTCGTTATTCTGAGGGTATGGGATCTCCATTATTATCTCTTTGCCTATTCCTGAAGCCCATAGAAGGAAAGCATTCTGAAAGAGTAGGTACAATAACAAGTTTGTTGTTTGTATCATCTGTTCTTTAGCCTAGTGCCTTCATTTACTTATTCACATTGGTGTAGGTTCTTCAGAGGTGCTATTCACTTAAGTAAAATCATCTGGGGAGAGAAATCTTGGAATATCTGTTTTGTCTGAAGCAGCAAGTCAATTTTTTGGGCTTTCCCTTGGCTATTAAGGTTATCAGACTTCTTTTTCTTAATTATTATTCTGAAATTCAGGTTATGTTTGGTCAGCACTGTTTTAACCCAAAAGTAACCAAAACATTATTTTTGTGGTAAGTTGGAGGTCTTTAGCCAGTTCTTTGATGCTTTACCTTATCGTATATGTTACAAGGTGAATGTTGTCTACTGCAAGGGACGTTCTTTGTATACCTTTGCTAAGTTGAATTCACACACTAAGTGATGCTTGTTTTGTTGTTTCTCATGTTGAAATGCTCTTAAAAAGCCGATATCCAGCACCCCTGTGTGTTGTTTCCCTAGAGGAAAAGTAAGTGATTGCTGATGTGATTTCTGAATGCACCCAAGCAGTACTTCTTGTTTCAGTGCCGTTCAGAGGTGCTTGAGCCTCACCTCTTATTTTCATCCTCTGTTTCCAAGAATAAAAATGCATGGATTATTAAGAGAACTAAATGACTGGGATGGAAGTAGTGTTTATCCATTCAAAGATTGTGGTACAATGGCTATGAACATGTCTTGTATTTTGCCATGTTATTCTTGTTGTTTTGGCAAATGTCACTGGTAGGGTAAAACTTCCTAAGTAAAACTGCTCAGTGTGCCGATTTTACTCACAAAGCTGTTAAGAGCTTATTTCTAAAAAAGTGTATTCTGGGTGTTTCAATTACTTTTATGGATTTAATATGTACAAATACGGAATGTGATAAAAATAATCCCAGATGTTCACTGTTCTTGAAGATTTCTGATTCTTTATTAACAAATGGGCTCTCTCTTAAAAGCTAAGACAGAAACAAAACAAAACAAAAAAAATGGTTCTACAACACTGAACTATGAGAGGCACAATGTGAATGTTTTCTTCAGAGTGACAGGTACACGGACACCTAAATGAGCTTTCCAGAAGGAAAATAAAAAACAACTTTTTTTTTCCTTTCTCTCCGGAATTTTAAGTAACCATAAATGTAATCCGCCAAGATGTTTCAAGGCAGTGTATCTGAATATATGAAAAACCTTGAAATGTAATGGCTAGTCTGAAATTAGTTAGTGCTCAATTAACTTATATGAATGATGGAAAAAAGATTTTGATGCAGCTGCCTAAGTATATAAGAACACTGTACACCAAAACAAAGAGGAAAGTCTGTTCTGTTGATGCTGTGTTGCATATTCATTGCTTCAGTACCAGCAGCTCTGCTTCTGTAGTTCATGTTGTAAATAAAACTGAGCTGCAGATTATTCAGAAAGGATGTTCAACTCCTGATCAAAAATTAATTTATTTGTTGGTAATACAAGTTCTTGAGTTTTAACAAATGATGGGTACAGATCTATCAGTGCAAAAGTTTACATCTCTATGAGCTTGCAAAACCACAGAGCATTTAAGGAACTGATTTTGTGCCTTCTTTCAGCTTCTCCCATTTCTTATTCAATTTCAGCTTTTTTTTTAATGCCATTCTGTGTATCTCCTGATTCTGCAATTCAGTCAGTGCTAGAATTTTAAAAAGAGCAGAAGATTCCTTAATAAGAGATGGAAATTTATTGTAATGATAATGTGCTACATTATCCCAAACTATAACAACAATTGCAAGATATTGCTGCTCTTTGTGATCTCTGTAGCAGGCATGTTCTACCCACTGGGCATGTGTGGCCCTGGGCAGCTAGTAATGTAGTCCCAGAAGATCACTAACGTTTAACATTATTATGTGATTTTTTTTTTAGCAGTAATTTTCATGAGTTAATTGTGTACAGCTCAAGCATTGACTGCATGGGCAAAAAGAGGGAAGGCACATTACACTGCTGACTCCACCCCTCGTGCCTGCCACACATACGCAGTCAAATAGAAGCTGTCCGTGTATTGCGCTTGTATTGCTTGGCAAGTAACACTGAAAACCACTTCAACTTATCTGCATGTTTGTGCTTGTGAAGACACATGTTTTTTGTTATTAAGCAGACATGCTTAATTATTAATTGTACATGTTGTATCTATATTTATTCACTTTTTCTAAGAGTTTGTAACTAGTTAAAGGTTTTGTGATAAAATCCAAAACAGATATGAGGAAAGAACAATGAAAAGCCTGTATTTATAAACTTTAAAATTGTTATGTATTTCAAGATTAGAAGTAATTTCAAAGCATTCTAAGCCTGGCTTTATAGTTGTCAAAGAAGTAGCAAATTACAATTACAGAATTGCAAAACACAACCTGATTAATAAACCTTCTGAATGCAGACTAATAGAGTATCATCTACTAATAATGTGTGGTATGCTGCATGGCAATTTTTAAACAAAATTCCTAGAAG
The DNA here is from genome assembly GCF_038088225.1 of Cyrtonyx montezumae. Classification (NCBI taxonomy): domain Eukaryota; kingdom Metazoa; phylum Chordata; class Aves; order Galliformes; family Odontophoridae; genus Cyrtonyx; species Cyrtonyx montezumae. Next base: position 4,157,660 of record NW_027072035.1, read on the forward strand.
AGTAAGAGTGACTGCAACATCTGTAGTGTTCATGCCTTGGCACAGGAGGAAAACAATGTTGCAGTCAAACGTTCAACTCAGAGATTATGTCTCTTTGCAGGAGACATAGACTTTTACAGGACCTGTATTAGAGAGAAACATTCTTTACTTCACAAACATGCCTTATGTGTGTCGTCACTTTCTGTTAATATTTACATTTGTGAACAGTTGTCAAGGATGAACCATAGGAAGAGTAAGATTTGATAAAAAAAAGTCTCTGACGAGGACCTTGATATTTTTCTCCTGCACCTTAGATATTTAGAGACATTGGTTAGATCTCCTCTGAGTTGTCTTTTCTCTAGGCTGAACAGACCCAGTTCTCTCGGCCTTTTCTCATAAGAGAGATGCTCCAGTCCCTCTGCTAAAATCTTTCCAGGATAGTCCTGTCTTTTTTTGTACCAGGGAGCCCAGAGCTGAACACAGTACTCCAGGTGAGGCCTCACCAGGGCAGAGTAGAGGGGGAGGATATCTCTCTCGACCTGCTGGCCACGCTCTTTTTAATGCACCTCAGGAAAGTAAGTGACTTCCGTCACCACTGGTGGTGTATAGGGTGCTGTGCATCCAAAGTTTTCCCTACTTCTGCTGCTGACATCTATCCTGTAGGATGTCTGCCTTATGTAAAGCTGTTTCTTCAGTTAGCTGTATTAGGTTGCATTCTGGGAAGCGGCAAGGTAGAATTTTGGCACTAGCAAAGGTGTTTGTGAGATAACAAACTAGAGAGTAGTTACGTGTTTTTAATTAAAATTCCTTCATGCAGTTTCTTTTCTTAATATTTTTGAGGTTTAATTCTTTTCTTCTGTTTAGTTTTACAAGATGTCTTAACTACGAGCAGAGGACCAATTTTCTGCTACTTAAAATACTAAGACTGCATTTAAGAGGCTTTGTCTGTGCCTCTGTTGATTTTTGTTTTCCAAGTCATTTGAAATCCATCTTCAGTCTGTTTTCAGTTTCTACCTCAGACTTCATTCACCTTTCATTTGGGCAAGAGGGAAAAAAGGGAAAACTGTGGGTGCCTGCCATTTAGAATAGAAAAGTTGGAAGGGAACTACGAAGCTCATCAGTTCCAACATGAGCTGACATGTCATCAGCCACCTTACTAAGAAGCCGGCAGCCTTATTGCTCAGAAATGTTTCCCATTGCCCAACCAGCTCCCCCCTCCCCCCCCGGTATCTCTGTGCTGTTCTTATTCTTCCGTCATTTCCCAGGAGCAGAGCCCTGCACCACTTCTGCTTCCCCTCCTCAGGGACCTGCAGGGAGCACTGAGGTCCTTTCAAGACACCTCCTCTTCTCAGGCTGAGCAACATGAGTGTCCTCAGCCTCTCCTCACAGAATGTGCCATCCACCCCTGTTACCAGCAGTGTTCCCTCTTCTAGGTGTTTTCAAGTATCTTAACGTCCTTCCTATATTGTGGAGTCTAGACTGCACAGTACTCAAAGTGAGACTGTACCAATGCTAAATACAGTGAGAGAATCACATCTTTGGCTGCTTTGCTGCACTGTATTTGATGCACCCCATGTGAGGCTTGTCCCTGAGCTGCCAGGACGCACTTCTGGCATGTGCTGAGCTTGCTTTGAAGTGCTGGAAAAAAAAGAAACTTAAAGCTTGCCAGTCAGAATTAGTGTGCTACTTGCAGTAGTAGATATTCTGGTTAAGGGAATGCCCATTCCGATCACGTGAAGTTGTGTCAATGCTTCTTCATTGGAGGTACTGAAATAAAAATGTGTTGTACTTGCTTGAATGGTCAATCTGTGCCACTTCTGATGAAGCAAGTAATCTCACTAGGGAGGAGTAACTTATTTGGGTACTGCAGGGCTAAGTCGCCCGTGGTGATCTGAATGCCAGCTTCAGCCATTATTGGTACATAGAGCTTGGTCTTGTTGCTGTTGCACCTCAGTATCTTCTGAAAGTGTAAGGCACAGCAGAGTAAAGTCTTCTTGTGGTTCTGAAGAGCAAAAACAAGTTCCAGTCCTATTTAATGCTAAGGGAAAGACATTCTTATTTGCACATAACTAACCCAAATGGACCAAGAGAAGTTATTCCTTTTTTTTTAAGGCTAGATTTGGCTTCATGAAAGTGGTGAATTCATCAACTGCATTTTTTTGTCACTGCAAGGTAATGCATTGAAGCTATTCTGATATCGTTATGTTTAACAGCAAGTCTGTCCTCTGACAGCCTGCAAAGAGGTCATCTGTGTCTTCTGGCAGCTACCCTCATGAATAGGAGACACCATTTTTCAGCTATTACTCTGTGAAGCGGAATAAACTTAACTCAATACCTAGCTACGTGTCATCTTGCCTGCTCAGATAGGATTCTAACCTGACACTGTTTCACCCATGTTTACTATAAAAATCTTATTGAAGAGAGTAAGATTATAGTGTGAGGTACTTCATGTGTTTTCTGTGTTGTAGCCTTTTTATTAGGTTGTTTGGAAATGTACTACTACAGACACACTGCTTTTGCATATCTACCTATGTTGTACTGGCCTTGATTAGAAGAGGAAGGGTTGTTGGAGAATGCACTGTAGTTCTCAAGGACACAGATGTGGTCTTAAAAACAGCTTCTATCTATGTCTTGCAGGTATGCATCAGTTCGGTGAGGCATTAAAACCTTGAACTAGTACTAAGGCTTTTCAATAGAGTTGAAAATCTACTGGGATCTCATGATGTTTGAATGATACAGTTATAAAGTGAGGCATGGTGGGAGGGAGATTCTTCCACTGATTATTTGGCACCAAAGATGATATTACATGCCAGAGGACTGCTTCACTTTCCATTTTTCTTGTACTATATGTTCTTGTCAACTCTGTAAGGTTGACTAAGATAGAAGGAGACAGGACTGTGATCTTTTTTGATGGCTGAAACATATGGCTGACAGAATTTATCACAGAATCTCTGAAGACTAAAGAGTGTCTTATTCAGCTCTTAGGCCATCTGCCTGTAATATTGGTGTTACAGAAAAAGAATTCCATCTAGGCCTATATTACTGTTTTCTGACAGTGTAGCTGTTAAGTTGCTGAACACCCCGGATTCCGTAAATATCTTTCTGCAGTCATGTCATACTCAGATTCTCAAGCTCAGATTCTGGCTGTGCTGTGGTTTTAGAAATGCATGAGTACTAGATTCTGTGCTTCTTTAACTCACATAGTATGAGTCTAAATAGAAGTCTCTTCAACCTATCTTTATGAACTCCACTTGCTACTTTAGCATGGCATTGATTGGTTTTGCTTTTTGTATTTAATCTTTCTCCCTTTTATTGCTTCTTGAATTCTCTGTCATTTGACAGAAAAATAACTTTCAGTATGAATCCATTGGGATCTTTGCTGCAGGTTGGTGGAATAAGTACTCTTTCGAAAAGTAGTCTTACTCTTTTCTTTGCTAAAGGAAAGGATTTAAGCTGCTTAGTATGGTTGTGATCCATAGCTATAGTCCACAAATAAAAAATGCTGTCAAAGGTTTGCCTTAATGTGGCCTTGATTTTTACCAAAAATAGCTGGGTGGTCATAATACTTCTCATGTGAGGATATATATATATTTAATTTATTTCCCTTGTATCTGTATCTTTACTTTGTTAAACTGAAGCGTTTACCTTTTTTTCTCTTGTGATTATAGCTACACATTCTAAAGAATTAATTTTTTTCCTTAACGGAGAGGTTTAGCCACTACAAGGATAAATCATAGTGAGAAAATATTAATGCACTGTATTCTAGTCAGACCTTTTAATCACTTTTGGAGGATTAGATTTTTTGCAGGTGTGTTATCAATGGATTACTGTTATATAAAGCAATCAGAGTTTGACATATAAAATTGAGGTAATAGTAGATGGAGAGATTTTTCTTCAAGTTCAGCGAGTCAGATCTGAGACTGATCGAGCATTCAAGTGAGAACTTCTTTCATTTGGTAATTCTCCACTAGAACCTTTGGTAACTCCCAAACTTTGAATAAAATAATGAAACTCATATCCAAGTTCTGTGATTGTTAAATGTCTGTCTGCTCATCCAGTCTCTAGCAGTTTTATTTAAAATAATAACCCATTTTAGCCCTTTTTTTCCAATCTTTCAGAATATCTGTTGGCCCTTGAAACATAGTGAAATAGTGTTTATTTTTCAGTTTAGAGTTTGTTAGGTATTGAAAAACCATACCTATAGATGAAGTTACAAAATAGTTTCAGGCATACATGTATAACATTGCTTTCTGGTTTACAAAGCTGTCTGTCAACTTTTTGTAAATGCTGTGATTGTAAATCACTATGTTTATTTTTCATGTTCCGTAACTATGTTGCTTCTTTAAGAAAATATGAATGCAGAAACTACATTCAAGAGTACTTTCTGGTTTTGGAGCTCAGATAAAATCAGCTGGTTAAAATGAACTTCGATTTCTGAACAAAACCCTCATTTCTGAGAAGTACTCCTTTTATTTTAACTAGCTGAGATCACAGTAGATTACTTTTCCAATTGGCAGTCAGACATCGTGGGTGTACTGAGAATCCTACTATTGAGATGCAGTAACTTCAGTATTGAAATACCTTATTTTGGAAAGATGTGTCTCTTAAGTTGCTTAGCATTACTTCTATTTGGATATTAATAGTTTTGAAAGATTGAAATTCATCTTCTGCAAGGTATATTTCTTGATGCAAAGGAAATTAGAACTTTCTTGGCCATATTAGAGGTCAGGGAACATCCTGCACAGTGCCTATGTGATATGTTGGCATTATTGTGGTGGAGGCTGTGTTGTCATCAGTTTTTACAGCAACAGTATTACAACAAGCCTGTAAGTATAATCAAAATCTTTGAATGTCTTCATTCAACCTATTTCTGGTATGAGTCTTCCATATCTTGCAAGTTTAGATGTATTCCTTGCCTGTATCTGTAAAAAACTTGAACATGTTGAAAAAGGCACTACTGATATTTCAGTTTTGAATAAACAGCAATACTGAATCCCGAACCTAAAAAGCTTTGTTACAGGAATTGGCAGGTGTAGTTGGTGGGAGATTTAAGGAAATAAAGATTATTTATACAGATTATTTGAGCTCACTGTAAGTTTTATTCTTGTTGCATTGCTGTGCAAATCTGCCTTATCCTATGGACTAATCCAATTTTGAATGTAACTTACTTTCCGTTGCAGATGAACCAACACGTTCCTTGAGTGGTCTCATCTTGAAGAATAACGTAAAAGCACATTTTCACAACTTTCCAAATGGGGTAACTGACTTCATCAAAAGTGAATGTCTGAACAACATTGGTGATTCCTCTCCCTTAATTAGAGCTACTGTAGGTAAGTTTGCCCTTGTTGATATCAGTAACATTTTCAGTATGCAGAATGTCTTAAGTGAACTAAAGAGTTGTTAACTCCTGAAGCTATTTACAGTTCCAGTTTCACAGTGTTCTGATGCTGATGTTTGTTTTCATTATATGAAAGTCATTCTTGCTTCCTGTTGATTTACCAATTCATTTCATGTCTATAGAAATGTAACTAAGTTTTCTTGTATCTACTGAAACTTAAAACTCAATTTGTTGCCAGTTTTTGTGCCTGAAAAGATTTAACAAAGTAAGAACCTGACTGCAGAATTACTTTAGCACTTCACTTGTATCAGTGGAATTGATAATTATATAACAAAATCATTTTCGTTAGCTGCTTTCCTTTTCCATTTCCCACATCCCAATATGGACATAAATGCACACACTCTCAGTAATTTTTGTTAAAATTACTGTACTGTGTATGACGTGTTTAGATAATGAGCTTTTGCTTTTAAACACCTTCTGTCAGAAAATAGTAGATCAGAATATCAACTGAAAGAGTCAGTTTAGCTTTGTTTGTCTTTTTTTCCTATTCTTTTTTGCTGTGTGAATTTTTCAATTCCTCACAGTTCTGGTGCAATTCTTCTGTAAAAAGTCTGAGTCTGCACTATTGCTATTTATTTCTCTGTACAGAGTTGCTTTTCTGCCTGTTCCTTGAGAATATAATCTTCACTAATTACTGTAGTCATTGCAGTAGTTTTCCTTGTCCACTCCAAAAAGTAGGAAAAAATGGTAAAACAAGCATTAGTGACCAACTTGATTACAAAAGGAAAAAACAGAGGAGGTTGCCAGTTTAGAAAAAGAAACCAACTCACATTACCTGACTCCTGTTGGCTCAGCAAGCACGTAAAACAATCTACCAATTATGCCTTTAGGATTCTTTGCTTTTTCTTTCCGATATTAGGAGGAATTTTTTGATTCAGAGGGTGGTGATGCACTTAAACAGGTTGCCCACAGAGGTTGTGGATACCCCATCCACTGGAGGCATTCAAGGCAAGGCTGGATGTGGCTCTGGGCAGCCTGGTCTGGTGGTTGTCAACTCTGCCCACAGCAGTAGGGTTGAAACTAGATGATCTTTGGGTTTTTTTTCAACCCAGGCCATTCTGTGATTCTGTTGTCTGTAGGATTGCTTCTTTAGACATTTGGGTTATTTACTTTGGACTGTAGAAAAATGCACATCTCTTAGGCCTTTCTTTTTCTGTCTAATAACTTCAGAAGCTACTGTGTGTTTAATAATGCCTAATTTTTTAGTGCCTGTAGGAAGAAGTCCGAGTGCACATATTTTTTGTACTTTTGGGCTGTAGAAGTCCACTTTGTCAGTTCAGAGGAATTGTCAGTGGAGTACAGTGGAACTGACCAAGGAAAATATTTTAACTCTATTTGGATTGGTTTTCTCAGGGTTGTTTGGTGATTTGGTGGTTATTGTTTTTTTGTTTGTTTGTTTTCTGTGAGGTTATTTGTTTTCAAACAATTACTTGATTTCTTGTAGTAGGAATTCTTTGTGGCTTAATAGTTTAATTAGTGTTGAGCTTTAAGTGACCCTTGCAGGGAGTACTGAGACATGTATGAACTCATAAGATGTGTTCTAACTGTTGAACTGCATGCTTACACAAGGGTTCCTATTTACTGCCTACTTTGCACCTTCCCGTGTGAAACAAATTAAATGTTGGATCCTCCTGGGCTTCTGTCTTAATAGTGAGGTTTGTCCAGTACCCACCAACATCTTGATATAGCCTACATGTAAATATTTTACTACTTACCTGTGCTGCTTGTTGGTGTTTTCTAGTCAGAGGTGCATACAGGTTTTTGCTGTTCAGGCACAGTCAATTTAATGAGTCACTCATAATTAGGATCTCTGGAATTCTGAGAGGAAGACAAGTGAATACAGCAGCATCAAAACTGCGTCAGAGAGGAAGTAATATGGCCTTCACTCCTTTCGTGATTTCTGATATCTGATGCTATCCAGGCAAAAGCTTATACCTGATGACCTAGAGGGAGGCAAGCTGATCAGTTTCATTGTTTAGGAGTTCCCTGTTCTTAAGCCCTAAATGAGTAACCGTGTGAAACTTCTCTGTGTGATGTGGCACAGGTTTTAAAAAACCCTCATATGAATTTTGAAATGTGGGTTCAAATTGCTGTTCAAATGGCTTCCCTGCAGACATATACAGAAAGCTCATAATGACACGTATGGTCTGAATTATGCGTGCCCCTGTTGTATGGAGCACTGGCCTCAGGTTGCTTCTTGCCTGCATGTCTCCAAGTGTTTCCTCCTAAATTATCCTGCTGCTGTCTGGAATAAGCCTTCTTGAAAAATGCTTATTGTTTTCCATTTGCTTGCCCTCCGAAAGCACTTCTAGGAGCTTTTCCAAAACTACCAACCCATTTAAGACTTGACATTATGACTTCTCTTTCCTGTTGGTCTGGAGGAGTTTCAGGAATTTCATTTGTGTTTGCTTCTGAACCCATGTTTATTCTAATATGTGCCAGTTCTAATGTAGGGAGACAGTTGTGCAATATAAGTATGTACATTCTCTAGGATCAAGAATATTGATTTATTTTTGTTCTCTTTGTGAAGTTTAGTTTAACTACATTAATCAGCAAGCTGACTTTGCAGAAAAGGTAGCTAATGGTATCTTGGGTTGCATTAGTCAAAGCATTGCCAGTGAGTTGAGGAGGGTGATACTTTCCCCTCTGTTCAGCACCAGAGAGGCCGCGGCTGGAGCACTGTGTGCAGTTCTGCATCCCTTAGAGCAGGGCAGACCTGGACATACTGAATACAGTCCAACAAAAGGCCACCAAGATGATCAAGGGGCTGGAGGAAAGGCAAAAGACTGATCACCTTGGAGAAGAAGAGGCTCAGGAGGAATATCACCAATGTATACAAATAGCTGAGAATGCAAAGAGGCTGGAGCCAGTCTCTTTTGAACGATTTCCAGTGCTAAAACAAGGAGCAGTGATTACAAAATGGGACACAGGGAGTTCCTCCTGAACACTAGAAACTTCTTTAGCGTGCTGGTGACAGAGCAGTGACATAGGTCTCCCAGAGAGGCTGTGGAGTCTTGTCCTTGGAGATCATAGAAGTTGCTTGGGCATGGACACCCTGCTGTGGGTGTTACTGTATGGGCAGGGGTTGAGCTGGGTGGACCCAGAGGTCCCTGTGTGGACTTAGAAGAATCTTTTCTATCCAGTTGTAGTTAACGAAAAAAGCTGGGTATAAATGAGTACTGTGCGCTGTATATTTTTTTACTTCTCATGATTCATATTTGCCTGTTGTCTTCTTGGTTTTTCCAACCTTACTGCATCAATGGAAGCATGATGCAGAATCTCTTCAGTAACGTGATGTCATTCCCAGGATGTCTTTTGCACTGTAATGCTGACCAACGTTCTTGTCTGTTGAATAAGGATTTTAACATTTTACCCAAAGGAAAGTGGTATATGGTGATTTCAGTGGAAGTGCTTAGGAAAGGAAAACTTCTATCTTGGAAGATTACTAATTGCAGTAATACCACATTCTGTAGTGCTTGTACTTATTAGAGGTAAATGTTGGTGTCAGTGATAAATTACACTACCCATTTCATTTTGTCTTGTACTGAGTCAGTACCTAGGGAGCTTTCTGTGTTCCTCTCCTAATTCAATTTTTCTGAGTTTTCTGTGTGGGCTGGAAGTGGAATTAGTGACTCATTGGGCTGTCCCGTTTGTTTGCTGGATCTGAATCAGCCAATCTCTAGAACTGATCAGGGGGATGAACTGTCATAGTGTGCAAGCTCTTACTAGGTATTTCACTCTTAGCATGCTTCCGTATTTTTTGTGTAAACACGCTTAAGTTGTGTGTTCACAACTTTACTATTAGGCTTTAATTTTATTAAATGACAACCAATCTGATGTACTTCTGTGTTTGTGCTTTTATAACATAATAATATGAGTTGTCTTACAAGTGCATACTGTGTTTAGTAGATCTACAACAAAACCTGTCTTAATGTTTGGGCATGGTTATTTCCTTAAGTGGAATTGTGTTATGACTTGAGTTCTCATGTCTTGAGCCATTTGTGGTGAGAGGGAGGCGCAGCCATCCTTTGCATTTCAAAGCCTTCCAAATACTATTTGTAATTAACTGTACTTCCTCTTTTCATGCTTGCCATTTCTTAATTCCTTTGTTCTTCTAGATGAAAACAGAGAAAAAGTAAGTACAAAACCTGAGCAAGTTAGATATCATTTTCCTCATTTCTCTGTTTCACTTAGGCATTCTGATAACAACCATTGCTTCAAAAGGAGAGTTACAGAATTGGCCTGAGCTTTTACCAAAGCTTTGCAGCCTGTTAGATTCAGAGGACTACAATACTTGTGAGGTAAGAGAGTTATTCTGAAATTGATTATTTTTGTCTCTTCATAGATACAGTGTGTATTAATGTTACTTTTAGATTTATGCAATATTTGTGCCTGTATATACATATAAGACCTATAAGGATGTTTCAGTTTTACTCCAAATTAAGCTCACTACATGTTCTGTAGTACTGTGCTGAAATTGCATATTCTGAAATGTTGCTTTCTTAAGAATGTGAAGCAAGTGTATGGCTTGTTTTTCAAACAGGGTGCTTTTGGTGCTCTTCAGAAGATTTGTGAAGATTCTGCTGAAATTTTAGATAGTGATGTATTGGACCGACCACTCAATATCATGATACCTAAATTCTTACAGTTTTTCAAGCACAGCAGTCCAAAAATAAGGTAGGTGTAAATGCTGTATTACAGATCCATGTTGAAATATATTTACATGAGCAGGAAGGTCAGGGTTTTATAGACCCATTTAAAATACTCTGATTTTAAAAAAGCTGAGTGTATTAAGTTCTAACCACTGCAGTATATTTTCATAATATTCAAAATTAGTTTGGTATGGAATATCATACACTGATGGTAGATTTGAAAGATGTGTAATGGAGTGAAGAGGGTTTATCTATTAATCAGGCTGGTCAGTGTGACAATTACTGGTGCATGGGATCTCTGTGCCTTCTTACATTTACTTGTTCAAGATCATGTAAAAAGCAAAAAACAAATATCTTACATGCTTCATTTGTTTTGTAATGACTGCAACAATGTGAGAGTCAGAGTCAGAATACCATTTGCTGATAATGGTTTTGGAGTTCTTGCAGGAGAAAGTTTCTGCTTGCTTATTTTTTTAAGCTGTCCTAAAACTTAGAAAAGTCTGTGCCTTTCGACACAATCAAATTAAATTGGAGGTTGGACTATATTATCTCCAGAGTTCCCTTCCATACTCTCATAACTTTGTGATTCTATGAAAGGAGTTCATCTTTTCACATGAATACTGTATTAAACTATTCCGAATAGCAATGACACAATAGTGTGACACAAGAATTTTCCAGAATTTACTTGTTATTGATAAATCAACAAAAACATTGGCATTTACCCTGAAATGAGTCAGCAATGTGCCCTTACTGTAAAGAAGACATGGGCTGTTCGGGCTGCAGCAAAGTACTGCCAGTAGGTAAGAGGCATGATCCTTCCTTTCTACTTAGTGCTGTTGAGGCCACATCTGGTGTACTGTGTCCTTTTCAGCCTTTCCTCTAGGTTTCTTCATGTAGTTTGATCTGAATGTTTTTTTATATCTATGTGCAGTTTAGAAAATGTTTTTAAGTGTATTTTATAAATGTATATTTTTATGTATAGTATGTAAATATGTATAGTTATATGTATTTAATGTATAGATTTTTAAAATGTATATTTTAACTGCTCTGTTTCTAGATCTCACGCTGTTGCATGTGTCAATCAATTTATCATCAGTAGAACTCAAGCTCTTATGATGCACATAGATGCTTTTATTGAGGTGAGTGAGCATTCTTTGTTGGGTAAGGCAAGATTTAAGTCAGATTGCATGTCTGATTTACCAAGAGTTTTAGATAATGCTTTATAACTCTCTCTACCTCTAGCAGCCCTACTTCGGGCTTCCTGTTCTTAGCTTTATATCCACCCTTTGCATTCATGTTTATTTTGTATGCTTGTGACCTAAATGGTCTCTCAGCATAAAAAACTAGTATTTTGAAAGATATTTCCTTTTCATAAGTGGAGGAAACGTATTTATATAAAAGTGCAGAAGTAATGACATCAGCCTGTCACTATCTGTGATTGAGAGTTCAACATGGCTATCATCATGTCATTTAGTCTGTCTTGGTAATTGATGTTTTGAGTATTAGTACTGAACATGAACTAGGATGGTGGTACTTTAGGTTATCCAAAGTATTTGATGTGCAGTTGTTGCATCTTAAAGCACAGCTTTAGAGCTTTTAGGAAAAGAAAGCATGGTATACCTTAGTTTGCTTGTATGCAAATGTTAATTTAAATACAAGTCCAAGTAAGTGAATTGAGATTTATAAATTGATACTGCTTTCCAACAGAATCTTTTTGCACTGGCTACTGATGAGGAGCCTGAAGTACGCAAAAATGTTTGCCGTGCTCTGGTAATGTTGCTGGAAGTTCGAATGGATCGCCTTCTTCCTCATATGATTAGTATAGTTGAGGTGAGTCTTATTTTCTGTGTTGCATGCTGAAACTAGTGCAGAAGTAAGTACAGATGAACATTTCCAAGGAATGCTTTTCCTTGGAAAGATGATGGAACTGCTTATCCTGGAAAACATTTTCAGGCACATGAAGGACAGAAAAAAAAGCTATGTGGATGTTGTTCTGGGCAGCCTGCTTTACATGTCCCTACTTGTTTGAGGGGATTGACCTAACAGTGTCACCACATGGATAATTCATTGTGTTCTCACTATGCCTGGTATTTTGAGAAAACTGTTTTTATACTTCCTTCCTGCAAAATATAGCAGTAGTGAATTCATGTTCTGTAACAAAAAGACTTTTTTTTTTTCCCCAAATGTGGGAATACCGTGTACAGTTACTGATTTCACCAGTTCTAAGTATATCTAGATGTGTGCAAATGTAATACCCCAGAACTGTGACTATTTTTTAGCGTTCAGGTGAAGTTGCTTTTGCCCCTTTGAAGCTTGACAGTTTCTAAGCTGAACCCTACAGATAGGGACTACTCTGATTAAGTGAAGGAAGTCTTAAAAAGAGACAAGCTTGTATGTACGTACTGGTCTTCATGCTAATGGAGAATCAGTTTTTAAACTATTAAGAATATTAACGAACCAGTAATGATTATAATACAGAAGATCTTGGCCAGTATTGCAGTTTTGAAACAGACAATTTTAGTGCAAACTTGTGTGCCAAGTTCCTGGAGCATAAAGGAATGGTTTTGTTTGGGTTTTGGTTTGTTTTAGCTTGCACTTAGAGGTGTGTAGAGGCAGATGGATGGGCTGTTTCTCTTGTTTTTGTCTGAAAACTGTATAGTGGATTTTGTCAGGAGCAGATCCTAAGTTTTTAGGATTTTTTTAGGATCCTAAGTTTTATTAAATTACACTTATATGTTTGTGGTTGATATTTATCTTAATGTGTGGATGATAAGATCTCTCTCATTAGGAAATCTTTATTTTTTTTATCATAGAATACATAATGATGTAATAAATGAATAGTGCATTAATGATATGAAGAGATGAAAAAATGTTGCTGCAGTCATAAGATTGCTTGCATCCTGTTGCTTTCTTCAGAGAAGGACATATCTGTTAATACTTGGGGAAAAAAAATTACCCCTTTGTATTTCAACTTCTGGGAGGCTTCTAGAATGATAAGAGTCATAGAATAATTTAGGTTGAGAAAGACCAGAATGACCTTCAAGATCATCAAGTGCAATCAGCCACCTGACTTTACAAGGTCCACCACTAACTCTCGTTTCTGTGCACCACACCCACATGTTTCTTAAATATGTTCAGGGATGGAGACTCTACCACTACCCCAGGCAATTTCTTCTAATGCCTTTCCAGCCTCACTGAAGAAATTCCTCCTGATGTCCAGTTTAATTCTTCATGATACTATTTCATTGCATCCTATTGCTTGTCACCTACAAAAAGAGATCAACATCCAGGACCAACATCCATTTCATTGCAACCTCCTTTCAGGTAGTTGTAGAGAGCGAAGAGGTTTGCCTTCCACCTCCTCTTCTCCAGGCTAAGCATCTTAGATTCCCTCAGCCATTCCTTATAAGTCTTGTTTTCTAGTCCCTGCGTCAACTTCATTACTCTTCTCTGAATGTGTTTTAGCAGCTATAATTCTTGTAGTGAGGGGCCCAAAGCTGGACACAGTACTTGAGGTGGGATCTCACTGGTGCCAAATACAGAGGGACCATCACTTCCCTAGTCCAGCTGGTCACATTGCTTCTGATGCAGGCCAGGATGCCATTCACTCTCAGCCAGGTTGTCAGACTTCTCATTCATATTCAGCCAGCTATTGACCAGCACTCCCATGTCCTTTTCTGCCAGGTTGCTTCCCAGCCTCCTTCCCCAAGCCTGTACCACTGCAGGGGGTTGCTATATCTGAAGTTCATCATCTGACAGCCTTGTTGGATGCCATGTGACTCAACCTGTCCATATCCCTCTGCAAGAGCCTTCCTAGACTCAAGCAGATCAACATTTTTGCCCGTCTTTGTGCTGTGAACTTGCTGAGGGTGCAAGGGTGCACTCAGTCCACTCATCAAAACCATTGATAAAAATGTTTAGCAGGCTCCAATACTAAGAAGCCAATCCTTTCAGAAATAAATAGCAGTATAGAAAATCATGAGAGTTACTACTTTGGTTGCTGCAAGCGTCTTCCTAGCGTTGTTCTGGCAGTTGTCTGTAAGAAACTGATTGGGTAGCGGTATACTTAGATGTTGTGTTTATGCTGGTATTTCACTATATTTTTATTTAAACATGATTAAAGTTTCACAGCAAGTTTACAGATTTAATACTGAGTCTATGAATTACCATTCATTTTAGAAAACTCTTAGGTCTTCAGTTTGTTGGTTTGCTATCCTGCTAGAAGTTGTACTTATTCAGGTTGTCACATCGTCAGTTTTTGGAAGTAGCAGTACTGGAATTTTAATAACTATTTCTAGTTTAAATGTATACTTATACCTTTTTATTCAGAAGTGAAGGGGTGAGTAGTTTTAGAAATGCATTTATTCAGCAGGAACTTCATTACATTGAGTCTCTTTCCTGTATCTTCTTTCTAATGATGTTCTTACTTAATGCACAAATTCAGTCTGAATCATACAGGATTAAGAAAGAAGTCTCACCATAGCGTCGTATAGTCTCCGATGTCTTTCTTTCCCACCTTACCAAAGAAATAAGAATACTGTGGTGGCATGCTCAGGTTTTTATGGGCAGACTTTCTAATGTGAGTAGTTTCTTAACTTACACAAGTAATTTTTTTGTGTTGTGTAGTACATGCTTCTAAGGACGCAGGACCAAGATGAAAATGTGGCTTTGGAGGCCTGTGAGTTTTGGCTGACTTTGGCTGAACAACCCATTTGTAAGGATGTTTTATGTCGTCACCTTACTAAGTAAGTATTAGTAATTACATTTGTTTCTGAAATTATCATCTCTGACTAGGAACAAGCTGACTGAAGTTTAATCTTAAAAAGGCTGTCTCTGGCCTACAACATCCTTAGAAGAATTTTCCTGTAGCTAGTGCTTGTGCAGAGTAAAAATGGTTGTGGTACAAAGTTCCTTTAAAAGGCTTCATATTTAGCTAGGTGTAGAAGCAACCTAATTGTACTGCAGCAGTGCTTTACCTCAAGCATAAGTCTATTAAATATCAGGATACTAAAATACACTGTTGTGTGCTAAACTCAAACATCTCCATGTGACATTTCCTTTAATTTGTAGTGTACTGCAGTACACATGAAGAAGTAACCTTAACAACTGCGAGTTTGGGGATCCCAGTGTAATCCTTCTGCAAGTATGGTGATGCAAACAGTTGTCTGTTTGTATAAAGAATATAACAGAATGACTTAAGACCACTTCAGTTTAAGTTGAAGGAGAATAAACATCTATGTCTGAGATTTCAATGTCTGCATGTCCACAACATGGCTTGTAACTTTTTCTAGACTAATCTTAGGAAAACCTCCTTTCTAATAATTAACAAAATTTTCACTGTACCCAGTAAAAGGAGATTCTTTGTGGGATTTTTTTCTTTTTTTATGTACACATGGAAGATTTTTGAAAATACTACGGTAGTTCTATGCGATTTTTGTTCTTCCAATCAAGATGTGAAGAGAAGTAACTGTCTTTTTGGTAGATACTGACATTAATATGTGAAACAATCCATTAAAAAAACCACATATTTTTATAAGTAATCAGAGATAAGAGATTAAGGCATCTACTGTAGTAATAAAAAATAGGAGTTGAAACCAGAACTAATGTTAATGAATAACTTATAACTGTTAAAATGTTTTTATTTAATTTCTGCTCTTTTTAGCTCAAACAAAAAAGAATAATAGCGTATAAGCAGCTGGACTTGATGACACTTGTGTGTCTCTTGAACTTGGGGTACTTAACACTGAAAATTTGGCTACTGTTAAATTTCTTCTGACATAAATGAGCACTGATATTGCAGCAGCTTCTTATTAGATACTTTTTTTATTTTTCTTTAAGAATCTTCATAATTTCTGGGGGAAAAAAAAATAGGAGTAACAGTATATGAGGGCTGCCCTGAAAGTAATGCCTCCTATTTTATTATGCTGGCCCACAATGTTGCAAGAGAAATATTAATACTATGGCAGAAGGACTTGAACATTCCCACCAATATGCTGTTGCAATATGAAAGATGGCAGCAGAGGGAGCAGTCTTATGAAATGGTATCTGACATGGAAAGAATGGCGCCCATTGATACTCATTGATGCTTGCTGAACAATTCTGGAGACCAAACAGTGGATGTGAGCACAGTGAAGTAGTAGATGGTACATTTCAGCAGTGATGACAGTGGGGCAGATTTTTCTGAGCATAGCATGCAGGCTTTTGTTCATCACTGAAAAAAATTCATAGGGAATTGTGGGTGAAAAATAAGTGTTTTGTAGCTGAGAATTTGCTTTATTCAAATAATGTTATTGTGTTCTTTGCATCTGTTGTAGTTTCCATGGAAATAAATATGAGGCATTATTTTCAGACTGACCAGTGTATTTCTCATGATCTTTCAGTGTCATGTTTGTTGAAAGCAATTTTTCATATTAGTGCCATTTGAATGTAAAGCTATGTTCTTAATTAATCTCGGGGGGGGGGGGAAAAGGCCCACAAAAAATCCCAACTTATCAAAGCAAGGGTGGGACAAGATCTTCTGAAAATCTGTTTATGTATTAAATAGTACATAATATCCTGTTCCATTTTGTTCCTGTAGGCTTTCTTATAAAACGCAAAATTCTGCATACTTCATGATGTATGCTTCAGAAATGCCAGTGAATCAAACTGCTCTTTCAATAAAATACCAGAATATAACATGCCATTGAGATGCATTAATATTTTACTGTCCTGATTACGTTCAGAATGAGTACTTCTCAGTTGCAGAATGTACGTCCATCACTGGTGCTGGTGCAGCATTGCTAGCTTGTATTAGCTTTTTGTATATATTTGATTTGATTTGTTTGATTTTTTTAATCCATGTTAAGAGCGTTTAATGTAGACTTCCCACTTCCAGGCTTAGCCAGGTAAGGTTCACAGACACAAGTGAAAATCCGAAGTACTGTTAGCGAGAACATGGAGTTTTGAGTTGCTAATTAAAAGTTGTTGACTTATTTTAAAGCAGCTTTCAGAAGTTAAGTTTCATTTTATGAAAGAATAATATCCTGTTTTTAAGGTGAGAAGCCCACTTGTTTGAAAGTTTGTGAGGTGCAGTTAACACTATTTCAGATTGTAAATACTGATGAACATGAAATAGAGCTTGAATTTTCCAGGTTTTTGGGTTTTTGTTTCTTTTGGGAGGAGTTACAACCAAAATTATGGCTCAGGTAACTGAAAAGCATTTTGTTTTATTGAAGCTTTATTTTGATGTAAATCAATATCCCTTTGTAGGCTGATACCTGTGCTGGTGAACGGTATGAAGTATTCTGAGATAGATATTATTTTGCTGAAGGTGAGCATCAATTTCTCTTATTCTGTGGAAATATTTATTTAGCGTCTGAGCTATGAATCACAATGATTCAGCTGATAGACCGGGTCTGGTCTACCATCTCTTCAATTGAGAATTAACACTCTGGGGCCAAGTGTTCTTGGGTCTGTTCCAAAGACTAAATGCTATCACTACCAGGTTTTTTGGAAAATTGTCTATGGGCTGGATTGATTTCCAACTTTGCTCCTTTCCTCTCCCACCCAGTTTGCACATTGAGATACTGTTACCCATGACCAGTTCTAGCAGGGAAGCCAAAAAAATTCAGATTCAGTTCTAATCCTCTTCAAAGTTGAATCTTTTTCTATCCCAGCATTTTAAAGTATATGTCTGTGCCTTCTAATTAATTCCTACCTCCTTCTTCTTAATAAGAAAGATACTTTATACTTGTACATGAGTTTATCTTGTTTCTGCTTTCCTGTAGTCTTTCAGTTAAAATACTTCAGGAGAATGCAAGAACAATAGTGCTTTTAGTTAGCCAGGCAGCACAAGTGAGGTGTGAGTCTTTCATATGGCTATGAAGTCTTGTTGAACTGAAGTTTACCATACATTTTTATCAGAGGAAATTTTTTTTATTTGAGGAAAATATCATGACTGTACTGATGAAACCATTTTGATGGCAGGGGGATGTTGAAGAAGATGAAGCTATTCCAGATAGTGAACAGGACATAAGACCTCGTTTTCATCGTTCACGAACAGTAGCTCAGAAACATGAGGAAGATGGCATTGAAGATCGTGATGATGATGATGATGAAATTGATGATGATGATGCTATTTCTGACTGGAATCTAAGTATGTCATAGTGATAAGTAAAGTGTATTAACATATAGTTACTTGTGTAATGCAAGAAGTGCTGTGAAAAGATTTTGTGTGTGGCTTTGCTTTTGAACAGGGTGAGAAAAAAATTCCAATGCAATCAGTGGTTTGAGTGGAGCAGGGGTGATACTGTGTTTCTGGGGGGTGTGGGAGGTTATTTCAAATGACATTTGCACTATCAGTAGGCTTAGTATTTCTTATTCTGAGCATGGCAGGTGGAGCTGCAAACATCTACTTGACAGAATTTAATATAATTTTAATTTAACTAGATAGTACAAATTATGAGTCACCTATTCAGCTTAAAAATGTGTGAGAGGTGTATGTACTTCAGGGAAGCTCAATAATGGTGTCCTTCCGTCTCCACTCTAAAACTTGTATATTTATTGTGGTTTTTGAGGTTTTTATTTTGCGGAGTTGGAAGGATAGCTCTGTTTTCTTTCACCATTTGAACATGCTGCTACTGACTGCTATTACCAATATTTATATTTATATGTAAAAGAAAATCTGCTTCTCACCAGAATAGAAGACATGAGCTATCAAGGATGTGGATATAGATGTGAGGAATTGTTTCCGGGGGTCTTTACAACAAGAGGCCATATGGAGAGGAAGGAAAGTGCCACAAACTGGAATAATTTTTTTTTGTTTGATCACTCATAGAAAGTAGTGAGCACAATTTCAGCAATTACAACTTGAATGTATTTTGCCAGTAACTTCATTCTGGAGAGGACAAGGATTTGTTGTCTGAATCTGTTCCACATTAGATAAATTCATAGCTGCTACTTGTTGATTCTACTGCTGACTACCTGAAAAGGAAGAACAGGTTCTCTAGCTGGTTATTGCTTATCCAGGAGCTGGCTTCCAAGTTATGAACCTGTAGACTTTGGCCAGCAAAACTGAGGAAATGTGATTTCTTGGGTGTAATAGAAATCAGTGCTTGTGGATTAATTTGATAAAACATGTATTCTTTTTTAATCTAGAGAGCAAGCAATTAGATTTACTTACATGAAAAGGAAATCACGCCATAGATTTTTTGACAACTTCCGTTACATGATTTTCAACTACTCCATTCAATTACTGAGGAGCCATAAAAAAGAAATACCTCACTTTATTGGCTGCTTCAGTTCTGTTTCAAAAACTTCTCAGACCATCTTCTTGTTAGATTGTTTTGTTCTTCTCAATATATAATTAAACATATATTGCTCCTTCCTATGGAAGGGGATTGGAGTTGGATGAGTTAAAGGTCCCTTCTGACCAAATCATTCTACGATTCTACTAGAGAGCCCTTTCTAATTTTCTCTAGTTCTATTGGAGAGTTTTGAGAATCAGACACACCCACATAAGGTTTTATATTTCTTAGAAAGTTCAGAGTTTCATCACAAACAAAATAGTTCTTTGAAGCTTAGGGATCAAACAATTTTGAAGCTTGTATGATTTTTTTTTATAATTACTATTATTTGTAAAGAAAAAGAGGGTATAAATAGGCTCATTTTCATAAAGTCTCTTATTACAAAATAGATAGTTTTGGATTCTTGTCATCATTGTTAGTAGGGATTGCAGTATTAAATACATACTTCTTTACATTCATCAGCTATGAAAAGCATAGATGAAGTTGACAGAGTACCTTGCAGTCCAGAGTTGTAGTTAAGATGGTGTGAAATTGAAGAAGAGCAAAACATGTGGGGAAACCTATGTTGGCATATGTCATCTGGACTTCGGATAATTTGGATTATCTGAAATTGAATTGGTCTCTATTTCTTAGTAGTGTTCTGTATTTTACTTCCAGTTGTAGTAGAAAGGAATCAGCAGTGCAGCCTGACCATTAGCAGCACTGTTTACTATTATGACCTGTTAAGTTATTTTGGGAGCAGTTCCTTTTTTCCTAGCAAAAGCTGAAAGTCTTACCCAGTGGGTGGAAGTCCTGATCTTTGTTGGGAGTTTGTGCTGTTAATTATTGCTTTGCAATTGAGATCTGCTCTAAATTGAGGATTCCTTTATTTCATGCAAACATTTTGGACTTCATCTAGAAAGCAGAGCAGGAAGTCTTACCTTTATTCTCTGTTCTGTTAGCTATTAACTCCTATCTCAAACTTAGCTGTGTCCTGTATGGGCCCGGTTGCTGTTTAGATCCTAAGTTAGGATTTATATATATTACCATATGCTTTGTATATTTTACCTGATGCCTCTCTTGTTTTTTATGTTCCCTTTGGAACTTTTCTGACAGTTGAATAAGGAACTGAGATCATAATGCCCAAAACAGTGCAGTATAAATTCTGTAATACATGCATTCTTTATAAAATAGCCTTAGTGTTATTTTTCTAGGTACAACAACACTACAGCAGAAGATGACAGAATTTCTGAATCATAGTTTTAAGACATGTCTCATTTTTCTTTTATGACTTTTTTTTCTGTAAGAGATTATATTCTCAGTTCAAGATGCTTCTATTTGTTTTAATGTACAGTGGGTTTTTTTTTGTTTGTTTTTTACAAGAGCTTAGAACAGAGGCATGCAGGTTGCTTTCATTCTGTAGGGATTAATGTTGCTTCCGTTGAGACATGAGTCGTGCTTTTTTTTTTTTTTTTTTTGGTAGTAATCAAATGCTGTTATTTATTTATTTATTAGACCATTTCTCCATAGTTCCTCCAGTTGTTACATTCATATCACTGAACTTTCCTCTTTCTTTGTGTTACATGGTACTGAAATTCCATCATGTTTAGAATGCTGCAATATAATTGTGTGGTTTCTGTCAGTGAGCGTTTTAATGTTCCTGCAGTAAATCTTTTTAGTGGGTATTTATAAGTGCTGCAGAACTGGATTTCTAAACACTGTACCTTCACACCAGAGGGGAGGGCATCACTGTATGTTGTAATGAAATTAAGATATTCTTTTTTGTAGTAATGCCCTGAAGCTCCACTGACAGCTGAAAGTTAAAATGAGGATTGTACTGGCTAACCACAACTGAGATTAATGCTGTTAATTCCCCCCAGGGAAATGTTCTGCTGCTGCTCTAGATGTTTTGGCCAATGTATTTCGTGATGAACTTCTGCCTCACATCTTGCCCCTTTTGAAGGAATTACTCTTCCACCCCGAATGGGTAGTTAAAGAATCGGGTATCCTCGTTCTGGGAGCAATTGCTGAAGGTAAGGCAACAGTGTATATCAACTTAGTAAAACTATTGTCTGGTTCTGAGGCAGGTCTGTGATTCCTTCTAGGTATGTTTACTTGTGTGAATAAGTTGTGTCTTTCACTGGTCCGTTTCAGTGATTAGTCTCTGCATCTACTAGTTGGTAACTGGTGTTATTTAAATGTTGTATATTTGGAAGGCTAAATAACCTAAGGTTTTTTTATTTTATTTTATTATTCCCCCTTTCTTAACTCTGCTGTATATATTTATTGATTACTGATTAGATAATGACTTGATTTGTTACAAGTAAAGTTTTTAATAAACTTGACTCCTACATTTTATTTGCTGTTGTCAAAAATGGAGAATATCACTCTTCTAACTTCAGTGCCCTGAGCCACTTTTAGTGGATTATTTTCTTTTTCAAATGAAATAACTTAATTTTCTTCATATTTAGAGACCTTATGGCCTTTTGTCTGTGTTTCCAGCATCTTTGTGCTTTTGGTAGATGGAAGAAATAGATTTGGGTCTGTGTCTGCCTGTGTTGTCTTTCTTTTTCCCACAGTGCCTATTTGGGTACATTTTCTTTGTTGCTGAGAAATTTTTTTGTTGGCACTGATTTCAATTCAAGCAAAGTGAAAGTTAGTTCTTCTGGTAAATCTTAATGTATTGATCTCCTTGATGACATGAAAGGTCAGCTATTATTGCTGGTCAGAAGAAGGAAACTAGATTTCTGAAAAAAAATCCTTTTTAATGATGTGATTATTTGTTATCAAAGTTGAATCTTTCTGAACTTGTTGTTTGGTCACTCTGAGTAGACTGATGTAGGACACTGAAGCTTTATAATCTCATTTCATATACTTGCTTTACTCCATTTAATAAAGCAGACCTCCTGGAGACTGGGGAAGCGCTGAATCAGAAATACAGTCACGTTTAAGTTTAGTTTGGGAGGTTTAACTGTTGTTTGTGGTAAGGTTTATATTATGACATAACATAAATTAAGATGGACTTGCAGTGTATCTTGTTAAAATTTATTGTTATGCAATAGAGAATGAAAATGGCCTTTCTAGGAAATACTACTTCTCGTTAATTCTGGTACTGGAGTAGCTGATTTTTTTTGTTTGTTCGTTTGTTTTCTTGCAGGCTGCATGCAGGGTATGATTCCGTATCTTCCTGAGCTGATCCCTCACCTTATTCAGTGCCTCTCTGACAAAAAGGCTCTTGTGCGCTCCATTACATGCTGGACTCTTAGTCGCTATGCACACTGGGTAGTTAGTCAACCCCCAGATACATACTTGAAGCCATTAATGACTGAGTTGCTACAGCGTATCCTGGATAGCAACAAGAGAGTACAAGAAGCTGCCTGCAGGTGAGCCAAAGCTTGACAAAAAAGCACTGTCAGTGGCGCTGCTTTTTCATTGGAAATCTTTTAATGCTTTACTATTGAATGCATGACCTCATTTTAGCAAGTTGTATTGGTATTTTTCTTTCAAACTGGAGTAGATTCAGCTTCACAAATCACTCCATGTAGTAATAAAATTGTAGGAGTTTTGTTTGTATTCCCTTGCATAGTTTCTTTTCAGAGTATATTAACCATCAAGCTAAATAACGTGTTGCAGTAATTGAAACCATCTGTGGGACACCTGTTTATTTTCATTATTTGATGTTTCATTGGCTGGAATTTCAGTTTTTATATGCCTTGGATTAAGGTCAATTCGGATAAGAGTAGAAAACTATCCTAACGTGATATTTTTTATAGCTGTCTCAGTATTACCAAAAGATTTGAGTTACTGTTACAGGGGATGTTCCTTTCTCTCTTGAGAGGAAATCATTTGAGATAAGATTATCTTCTGTCTTGTCTGCTGATGTTTTAAAAACAGAACAAAATTAATGGTTCTTTTAATGGATGCAGTGTTAATGAAATGTGAATAGCGCATCTTGTCCATGAAGCTCATCTGTGTTAGCTTGTGGGGGGGCATGAGGAGACTGCTAAGAAAGTTTCTTCAAAAAATAGAATTAGATCTACTTGCGATTCCATGCCTGAGAGTTGTTGGGTGCATTTTTGAGTTTGGGGTCTTTGTTTTTTTCAGATTTCTGTAGTGCCTAAGTCTACACTGAGGTTAGAGTTCTTGCGTTAAGCTTTTCTCAGAAGGAGTAGATACATTATTGTCTGAGATAAATTTAACTAGTTTAGTGAAATATGCTAAGTAAGTTTTGTGTATTAAACACAGGTTCATTTTTTTATCTAAAACTTCTCAAATAGCACATTTCTTCAGTTTTAACTTCTGGGCATATCTGTCTTTTCACAAGGATAACCTTTTGTTCCTTCCAGAACAAATAGGAACATAAAAAGAGTTCTTGCTTCATAAATTTTCAGATCCTATGAATCAAGAATTACCTACAAATTTTACTTGGAAAATAAAACAAATAAAATCCCACATTCCTGTTTCCCTAGTCTAAAAACACGGTTGAAGGATGTGTGTAGTTGAATAAAGCTGTGCTGCACCTGTAGAATGCCCTTATGGAAAGTTTATGAATGATATGTAGTGCACAGTAGAAATCATTAGAAGAAATAAAAAGATCTCTCATCTTAGTAGAGCTAAAAAGGAAATACTGAACGTGATGACGTACCTGATTTTTGTGCATCGAGCCAGTATTAGTTTCATACTGTACTATGCTCTCTTTGCAGTAGAGGTCATCTCATAAAAAAACATCGTTGCAGTTAAAATAAATAGTTTTGGAAATTCCACGCTAAGGAAGATGTGAAGCTGTTACTAGTAAAAATGTACTTAGTAGTTTTATAAATAGCAGTATAATGATACTTCTTGGAGGGAAGCTAAAACTTATATCCTTACAGCTGCGGGAATTGTCTGCTATATCTAAAATCTCTCACCGAGTACTAGATGTTTTCATCACTAACTTGTATATCACTGCAGATATTTAACTTCCATTTCTGTGATGCTTAGAAAAGTGTTCCTTTCATTGGAAACACCCAAAAAGATAGTCTATTGAAACATTTTTAATGGGCAAGATGAGAAGTTCCGGTGATGCCGTGATGTGTGTTTTGACCAAGGGTGGCTGAAATTGTCTATTCATCTATCATTTTTACTGTCATTTTCTTTGTCTCTCCTTACCTGCTTTTCACTGTAGTGTACTCCTGTGAAAGAGATGCAGATGTTGTACTGGTACAAGGGCACTTAGGCTTCAGGTGTAGGCTACAGCACACATTAAATATAGTAGGCTTTTCTTAGCTGAAATGAGCAACTTTAGTTGTCTTTCATACTATTTAAGTTAATACACCGTAACTTGTATTCAGTAATGCTTTTGGCAGCACAGTAGGCTTCCTTGTATACATTACAGTTTTTACAGCAATTATTTTGAATTTTGTTTATCTTAATGCAAGATCCTTATGTATTCAATCAAAATATTACTACATAACTTCAGTCTTAACAATTTTGAGAACATCCCTAGGATGAATGAAGTTTTATGTTGAAAAGAAATTGACAGTGTGGGGTGTCTGGGGTTTGTACTGTTGATTTTGGCGTGAATTTTTTTTGTTTCCAAAGGTACTGACTAATGTGGTTTTTGTTTTTTGTTCTTGTACCTCAGTGCCTTTGCTACTCTAGAAGAGGAGGCTTGTACAGAGCTTGTTCCTTACCTTGCATATATACTTGATACTTTGGTCTTCGCATTTAGTAAATACCAGCATAAAAACCTGCTTATTCTTTATGATGCCATAGGAACTCTAGCAGATTCTGTAGGTCATCATCTAAATAAACCAGTGAGTATATCTTACATTCTATAAAAACTCTCATCATACATCTGTACTGTGTTTTACATATTGCAAAATAGTCTACTGACCTTTCCTTGTAGGTTTTGATGGTACTAAATATTTGCATGAAAAGTACATAGACTACATTTACTTTACCCACTCTGCAAATATTCCAAATTTTGTAAAAATGGATGTTAAGTGTATTGGTATTATTAATATGCTTCTTGTGGTTATTTACTTTGTTTTCAGATTTCTTCAGCTTGGAGATATGTCTATCAATGTAAATACTAAATGAGACTTAAGAGTAGTTGGTGGAATGTATGCTGATTTCTAATGACCAGTTTTGTTTTTTTTTAACTACTTTCTACTGCTTTATGTCTTTTCCTTGGTAGTAGAGTATGTCATCAATAGAAATTGTATGAGAGCGCAACTTAGAAATAAAAAGCACAAATAGTGCAAAGGCAAATATTCTAGCATGGCGCTTTTTGCTGTTTATTTCTCTATAGTGCTTCATGTGCCATAGATCCGCTAGAATAAATCAAGTTGTTGCTATGGCACTTTACTTACTATTCAAGACATCCCACCATGGAAGGACATCTTTTTTTATCTCTTTGGCCTTTTCATATAACCTAGAGGAGTGTAAATGGGAGTTCTTGGTGATGATGAGACTTTCCTCAGTCACTTAGATTATTGTGATTTTGGACATAGTATTAGCTGACAGTTTATTTGGCTATTTAGCTATCTTCTGGGAGCAGTAGCACTAATACAGGGAAGCCTTGCTTGGTGTCCTTGCAACTGAACAGTGGCAGAGAAGATCAAACAGCTTATTTCACAGTGGCTAAATTTATCCTGCTAGGTGGACAGAAAATGACTTTTTTCATGCGTGGTTAGTTGCTTGAGAATGAAGTTTCAGAAATATGGGGTAATTGGGTTTTAATAGCAGAGAAATGCAAGTGGCAAATTGCAGTGCTGGTTTAGGAGAAAAAAAAATCTATAGGCCTTGCAACAGTCATAAATTTGTAACAACCCAGATAACTATGAAAAGTTACAAAACTGAAACCAAACCTGAGGAAAAAATCCACTTTTCAAAGGTAATTACATGCCTCAGTGAAAAAAATGTTAGAACATAAATTATAAAATCTAATATTAAACTACTTATGCATATTACGATGATTGGTTTGAGGCACATCAGTTTTCTTTTGTTGAAAAAGTAGAAGTGATTCTTAATATATCAATTTTCTCACCTTGAAATAAACCAGCATGCAATTAAGTGTTTCAACAGCTGATGCATTTTCATCCTGAACAGGAATATATTCAGATGCTAATGCCCCCATTAATCCACAAGTGGAACATGTTGAAGGATGAAGATAAAGATCTCTTTCCTTTATTAGAGGTAAAAGTTAAAATTTGAATATCATCTATCAACTTATTCTACAAGTTAAAATTTCTGCTCAAGAAGCTACCTACTAGGAAGTGTAACTGCAAAGGCTTACAGTAAAGCTTGTAGTAGGAGCCATTTATTTTCTGTCATTCTTGTGTGTTTCCCCTGGGGATCTTCTTGTCTTCAAAAAAAAGAAAAAGAAAAGAAAAGAAAAGAAAAAAGGGTTGTGTTCTCACTCTCCTTTCATGCCTCCATTAAAACTACTGTGAGACATCGTGAAGATATGAACTGGATTGTGTGATCTATTTTCTGTTCTTTCCAAGTGTGAAGCAGGAAATTTTTCAGAAAATTGGTTTCATAAATTTTAAGCAGTATTAAGGCTTGCACGTGAACAAAATATTAAACCTTAGTGTAACTCCTGGGGTGAAGTACAGTAACTGTCTTCATGTGTGCTTAGAATGCCCAAGAAAGAAGATAATGCTGCCTGAGAAATTTTGTCAACTGGCATGTTTGACAGAATAGCAGTTAGGTGGCATTTCTCTTGGCTGAGCTAGTTGTTATAGCTATTCTAGGTTGCATGTTCACTTGAAAAGTTATATTGGATATACTTAAAATGCTAATGTCTTTTAATTTACCTCTCAAACGTAAGGGGTTGTTGGGTCAGGAAGATTTCTTCTCAAGGAATATTTGACTTTTCTTCTCTCTCTCTCCCCTCCTGTTCCTTTTATTTTTCTTTTTTTTTTTCTTTTAATTTTAGTGCCTGTCGTCAGTTGCTACTGCCTTGCAATCTGGCTTTCTTCCATACTGTGAACCTGTGTACCAGCGTTGTGTAAATCTAGTGCAGAAGACCCTTGCACAAGCCATGGTAATTTTCTATTGCTATTTCAGTGTTTTCAGAGTAACTCATTTGAACAGTGTATGGCCTAGACAGGCTCAAGCAGTGGGCCCAGGAGAACCTCATGAAGTTCAACAAAGCAAAGTGTGGAGTCTTTCACCTGGGTCGTGGCAACGCCTACTATCATTGTAAGCTGGGCAATGTAAGGATGGAGCACAGCTTTACTGAAAAGGACTTGGGGTATGGGTCAAAGACAAGCTGGACATGAGCCACCAGTATGCCCTCACAATCCAGAGAGCAGACTGCATGCTGGACTGTATCAGAAGCGCAGCCAGCAGGTTGAGAGAGGTGACCCTGTCCCTATACTCCATGCTGGTGAGACCTCACCTGGAGTCCTGCATCCAGATGTGGAGTCCTCAGTATAGGAAAGGCGTGAACCTGTTGGAGTGTGTCTAGAGGAGGGCCACATAAATTATTCAAGGGGTGGAATACCTCTCCTATGAGGACAGGCTGTTCAGCCTAGAGAAGAGAAGGGAGACTGTCAGGTCTCTCTGGGGAGACCAGATAGTGTAAAGGGAGGCTGTAAGCAGAAAGGGGACAGACTCTTCAGAGGGGTCAGATGCAATAGGACAAGGGAAAATGGTTTCAAATTTAAGGAGGGAAGATTTAGATTTTATATATGAGAGGTGGTGGGTATCCCATTCCTGAAGACATTCCAGTTCAGGCTGGATGTGACTCTGATCTGAGAAACCTGATTAGCTCTCAATGTCCCTGTTCATTGCTGGTGAGTTGGACTATAGATGACCTTTAAAGATCCCTTCCTACTCAAATGATTCTGTATTTCTATGAACTATGTAAAGTTAGGGGTTGACATGGACATCTGTAGTATAACATTGAATTTGTAAATGAAGCTACAGTTCTTTAACTGTTTTTGTTTGTTTGTTTGTTTTGCATACCTTTGAGAAAACATAATTCTTGTTCTGAATATTTACTGCAGTTGCACAATGCTCAGCCAGACCAATATGAGGCTCCTGATAAGGACTTCATGATCGTGGCTCTTGACTTACTCAGTGGATTAGCTGAAGGTCTAGGAGGCAACATTGAACAGCTGGTAGCTCGGAGCAATATCCTGACGCTGATGTACCAGTGCATGCAGGTGAGATGAGAAACTGATTTATCCAAGGGCTTTCTTTAAGATGATCAGAAACACTTCAAGAATTGTTGTATTTCTTCTTTTTCTCTTTAGGATAAAATGCCTGAAGTACGACAGAGTTCTTTTGCATTATTAGGTGATCTGACAAAGGCGTGTTTTCAGCATGTTAAGCCATGCATCGGTACGTTTCCTTTGCTTATTTAGCAATTAACTTGTTTTACAGACTGATAAAAAGCTCCTTTAGCCACTGTTAAGCTCCTTTTTTTCTGTCTTGGGTTGTCATGTTGTATATTTTCATACTTCTTCATCAGCAAGGGCTTTTTTCCTTCAAACTGTATTTAAAAGGTACGATATTTTAGACAGTGTAAAACATTCATTTTGCTGCTTGATTTTTGCAGTGTAAAAGCTGACTGTTCTGGAATAATTAAAAAATGTATTTTAATTAGAACAGTTGCTTCATTTGATAAATTTCTGAATTTGTAGCTTTAAATTTTTTTTTGCTAGACTCTACATTAACATTATAGATAGATACACTATATATGCTGGACAGCAAGCTGGCTAGTTTATCAGTAGGGCTTTAAACCAGAGCTAATGGGGAATAGGGCTGTACTGCAGAATGACAGAAAGATAGGGAGCACAGTCACTTTAAAAAGCAGCAGGAAAAAACCTCAGATTTGTCCTGGAAGTTTGAAGGAGAACTTCTCTAGGAAAGGAATGCATCTGAAAGCTCAGCTGTGATGCCTTTATACCAGTGCATGCAGTGTAGGAAATAAACAGGGGAGAGGAGTTGGTGGTGCGCTTGGAAAACAATTATCTTCACAGAAACATGGAGGGATTACTTACATGGCTGGAATACCACTACTGAGGGCTGAGAGCTTTGTAGGAGGGACAGGCAGGGTAGAAGGAGTTGGGGAATTGTCCTCTACGTTAAGAACTCTATGTTAGAGGCTGCAAGGAGTTCCTTCTGAGAAACAGGAACAGACTGAGAGCCTGTAGGTTAAAATTAGGGACTGGACCAGAAAGGGACAGCTGGTGGTCAAAGTCTAATACAGGCTGCCTGATCAAGGGCAGCCTATTGATGAGGCCTTCTTGTTTAAGCTGCAAGAGGTCTTGTGCTCACAGGCTCTCATCCTGATGGGAGATTTCAAGCACCCAGGTATCTGCTGGGAAAACAACATGGTAAACTGTAAGTAATACGGGAGACTCCTGGAGTCCATTGGTGACAGCTTTCTGGTTTAGGTATTGGGCAGTTCCACCAGAGGTGAAGCTTAACAATGCAGAAGGGATTGTTGAAGAGGTTAAGATCAAAGGAAGCCTGGACTGTGGAGACCATGTCCTGGTCGAATTCACTGTCTTGAAGAATGTGAGCATGGCAAAGAGTGGAGTCAGCACTCTGAACTTCAGGCTCTTTAAGGACAAGATCTCTTGGGAAACTATCGTTAGAGAAAAAAGAGTGGAGCAAAGCTGGCTACTCTTTAAGGATGCCTTTCTGAGAATGGCAGAGGAAGCAGGAAACCATTGTGGCGTGGCAAGGACATGCTGGTCAAACTAGGGGAAAAGAAGGACATGTACAGGCAGTAAAAACAAGGACATGTCAACTGGGAAAAATACAGGATGTCTGCACATGCAGAAAATGGATCAGGAAAGCAAGGGAATAGATGGAATGGATGTTGGTGAGGGATATTAAAGGTAGCAAGAAGGGGTTTTATACGTATTTTGGGCAGAAGAGACAGGCCCTTTGGTAAATGAGAAAGGAGAACTGGCTACAACAGATACGGAGAAGGCTGAAGTACATAATAAATTCTTTCCCTCAGTTTTCACTGCCAGCCAGGATTCTTGTATTTCTTACATCTCTGAACCTCTTGAGGGGATCTGGGGAAGCAAATTTCCCCCCACTGTGACGACAGAGCAAGTCAGAGACTGCTTCATGAGGCTGAAGTCCATGGCACCAGATGCCACGCATCCCAGGGTTCTGATGTTGAACTGGCTGATTTAATTGCCAAGCTGTTCTCCATCATAATTTAAAAATTGTTGCTGTTAAGTGACTGGAAAAAGAGCAGCATCACTTCCATTTATAAGAAAGGGAGGAAGGAGGACCTGGGGATCTATGGGGCAGGAGCCTCACTTCTGTGCCTGGTAAGGTCATGGAACAGATCATCCTGGAAGACGTTAAAGCATGTGACAGATGAGCAGGTGATCTGAGATAGCCAGCAGGACTTCAACAAGGGAAGGTTGTATCTGACCAATCTAGTGGCCTTCTGTGATGGGGTAATGGCACCAGTGGACAAAGGGAAGGCATCTATGTGGACTTCTGTAAGGTTTTTGACATGGTTCCTCACCACATCCTTATCTCTAAATTGGAGAGAGGGATTTGAAGGGTGGACTATTTGGTGCATAAGGGATTGTCTGCAAGGCTGTAGCTAGAGGATTATGGTCAATAGCTCTATGTCCAGATGGAGGCTGATGATGAGCTGTGTCCCTCAAGGGTCTGCCTTGGGACTGGTACTCTTTAACATCTTTATCAGTGACGTAGGGTACACTCTCAGGAGATTTTTTGATCACACCAAGGTGAATGGTGGAGTTGGTATGGTAGAAGGAATGCCATCCAGAAGGATCTTGATAAACTCAAAAGCTGGGCCTATGTGAACTTAGTGATTTTCAACAAAAGAAAGTGGAAAGTTCTGCATCTGCATAAAAGTAATCTGATAGGTATGCAGGCTGGGAGAACTCCTTGAGAGTAGCCTTGCTGAGGAGGACATAGGCGTCCTGATAGAGGAAAAACTTAATATGAGACAGCGGTGTGCACTTGTAACTTGGAAGGCCTGTGGTATCCTGGGCTGCATCTGGATAGAGGTGGTCATCAAGGTGAGGGAGGTGATTGTCCATCTCTGCCCGTGGAAGACCCCAGATCTGGGCCCCTGGCCCCTGTCATCTTTCCCTGGCAAGGGAAAGATGTGGAGCTTTTGCAGAGAGTCCAGAGGAGGACCATGAGGATGGTCAGAGTGCTAGAATACCTCTCCTAATAGAAGACGGGCTGAAGGAGCTGGGCTTGTTCAACCTGGAGGATGTGGCAGGGCTATCTCATTACAGCCTTCCGATATTTAAGGGGAGATATAAAGAGGAGGATAATCAACTTTTTACACAGGCAGATAGTGATAGGATGAGGGAAAATGGTTTTAAACTAAAGGAGGGGAGATTTAGGTAGAAGTCAAGGATGTTTTTCACTGAGAGACTGACATGGTGCTGGAACAAGCTGCCTGGAGAAGTTCTGGGTGCCCTGTCCCTGGAGGTGTTCAAGACCAAATTGGATGGCCTTGAGCAGACTGATCTAGTACTTGATCTAGCATTTGGCAACTCTGCTGGTGGAAGGGAGGTTGGAACTTGATGATCCTTGAGGTCCTTTCCAGCCCAAGGCATTCTATGATTCTGTGATTTATAAAGAAAGTGGAGAACTTGGCTAGAAGGTGTGTTTTGTCTTGAGTATTGTTTGTTCTGGGTGTTTGTTTTGTTTTCAGTCAGAATGTAACATCAATTGTATGCTTCCACAATATTTGCTATCTCATCATTCAAATGTTCTTGATATACACTTTGTCAGATGTAAGCTTTGATATGCTTGGGAATATGAAGTGGCAGATGTTAGAATGATAGATGTGATTGCCTTCTGGGTTATTCTCTTTGTTAGCACGGTTGAATACATTGTTATGTAAATGGTTCAAGGATTGTTCAACCCTGTTAAAAACTACAAGTGCTTGTTATTGGGTTGTTTTTGCCTTCTCTCTACTGCAGTTAGGGAAAGAGTGAAAAAGGCTTTATGGAGTTGTATAAAGGTAAAGCCTATTAGAAGCATTTTAGAATCATATTATGAAAAGATTTGCATTTATCTACTTAGATTCTTAAATCCAAGTTAATCTGATCTATAGCAGAAATACAGCTCTCATTAATATACGTGTAACATTTTCCAGGTATTTAAGTAGGCTTACATGATTTATTTATTTATTTAATGTTGTTCTTTTTAGCTGACTTCATGCCAATTTTGGGAACCAACCTAAATCCTGAATTCATTTCTGTGTGTAACAATGCTACCTGGGCAATTGGAGAAATCTCCATCCAGATGGGTAAGATGTTTTTTCTTTCTGTCTTTGCATGTTTAGTGTGATTTCTCTATTTTGATACTGTTTGTTCGTTTTTACTTTTTAGTGATACTTTCATGTTAATACTTAAGTTGAAGATTCGTCCTTGATAATAAATTCAATGTAACAAATCTACTTTTATTTTATATATATATATATATATATATGTTAACAATCATTTTCTTCTAAATATTTCTTTTTGACTATTTCAGGTATAGAGATGCAGCCTTATATTCCAATGGTGTTGCACCAGCTTGTAGAAATAATTAACAGACCCAACACACCAAAGACATTGTTAGAGAACACAGGTACCCAAAAACTGAAGCATTTGTGCTGAAGGAATTGCAGATTCTTTTTTTAATTATATTAAAAATTACTTAGGGGAATAACACCAGAACTGATTGTATTGCAATGTATTTGGCTTTCTTAACCAAAACCAACTCTGTTTTGCAAAAGCTCTTACAAGTCTCAGTCTTGCATCAAATTTCTACCATGTATTTGGATTCCTAAAACTATTCCTTTCCCACCTCTGTAACACTTAGTATATTTGTCATCTATTTGATTTTTTTTTAAGCATTGTTCTGATTTTATGTATGTATTACATATAACAAATATGTACAGTAACAAGGCTTAATTTTAGCCTTATTTGAATATATGCATGTCCTTATACGTATGTGCACTGCGTTATGTTTACCTCTAGTGTTTGAAACAAATATGATCGGTCTGTACAAACCAAACGGTAGATTATTTGAATTTACAAAAAAAACCCCAAAACATTGTTTTTTAAAATACTAATTTGTGAGATCATCAAAATCTAGATCTGTGATGGCATTTTTACCCCAGCATAGCTGAAATCACGTACAACTTCTATTACCTGGACATAGGAAATAAATAAGTAATTCTGAAAGCAAGCCTAAAATTGTAATGCATGTCTTATATTCTGTGCCTCCTGAACTGGAAACAGTTCCCAGATTGTGCTGGAATTTCTGAGACTTGTTTCTTTTGCATTTATAGAGGGCACGTTCTGGTAGGAAGAACACCTTCCATACTTCAAACAGGATTTGATTAATAATTTGACAGGTTTATAATTTACTAATTAAGAATCATTCTTTTGTCTGTTTGAACTAATTGTCCTGTAAGAAAATATTAGCTTAGTCATTATAACATGACATGTTTGAAAATTATGTAAGTTTGTTTTACACTTAGCAAGAAGTAAATTGGCGACAGATTTTCAATGTGTATTTATCCTCCAGTGTTCTCCAGATGTAAAAGCTGTGTCTTACCTACATCTCTCCTGCTATTCTCAGTTTAGTATGGAAGGTGAACTTGAAGAAAAACTACATAGTTGTGGCATAAAATAGATACTGCCTTTTGAAAAGATGATTTTGTAGCAAATATGTACTTCTTTTCAAATAGACCATGAAATAGTACTTCAGTATAAATTCCTTCTCCCCCTGCTCCTTGACCCCTTTCCTCTACACTGATGGATGTGTAATACCTGTAACTGGGAGGCATCCAATACTTTAAACTTCTGCTTCTGTCACTGTTATGGAATTTTTGGAAGCATCCAAACACTGACACTTCCTTTATTCTCTTAATAGTTACTTTAAATGTGGATGCATAACTGCAAATAAATGTTGAGTGTGGTGTACTTATTATAAGTTTGTTGTGGGATATTGTGCTGCGTGTCACTAGTGTATGCAAGAGTATTACTCTTTTCTGCTCTAGCTTGCTATGTAATGAGCCATGAGCATACTTATGTAGAAACAGGACAGTTTGTTAAGTAAAAGTAGTAGTTTTGAAAGCGAGTACATGTAAAAAACTTGATCTTTGACAGAAGTTTCTATTCCTTCTACAAACTGCAGCGATGAAAACATATGGATAAAACTTAAGTGTATTTTAATTTGAAACTTGTATTTGAAAAGCAATTCAAATACATTGTAATGAATTAGATCTGCGAAAATTTTAGATTCTGTGTATCAAAGTAGTATATTGCAAATGAGCAGCAGCTTTCATGGAATGGTTAAAATTCATACTACTAGTATATCCTACACCAAACTTTTATTGGAGAAAGCATCATCTGCTTTACTGCATGTTTCATGAAACTGTTCACAAATGCCTGTTTAATTAGAGTGTTGCATAGTATGTCTCTTGAACATAGGTTTCCTTTCTCTGCTTCATATAAATCTGCTGGATTTTAGTATTATTCATGTATTTTGCTTCAAGTAATCCCGATACATTATTCCCCACCCTCTCTTTTTTCTAAAGATGAATCTTTTGTGAGTTGAGCAAACACCATTAAAACACAGTTGTAAAATATTTTCTTCAGTCTGTCCCTCTGTAAAGGACTGAACTACCAAAACATATGAAGAAGCAGTTTTGCTTTTCATGTCTATTTATGCCTTTGTATCATAAGTCAGATTATTATATGACTTTCATGAGGGGAGGACTGTTGTGAAAAGAAGAAATCAGTATTGAAGAATTAACTTCGCAGTTAGTTGCTTAGAGTTAGCAACCACTTTAAATTATCTGCAAGGTTATAAAGGGAACAAATGTCTGGATTTCTTAAAGAATTTTCATCTATTCAGCATTCATAGACAGATTACGGTATATTTAATGTAATCATACTTCTAAACATATTATTAGTCAGAGATGGGCGTATTAAAAACTTGAGTTCTAAATACTGGAAAAATGTTTAGGATGTTTTGTAATAAAGCCAAAAATTCCTTTTTGTGAGGTGAATCCTTAATAGTACATTTGAATAAAGTCTCAGCAGTGCAGGGTAGGTAAATTTAACATAAAGTAAGTGATGAGGGCAGAATGACTGCATACATCAGAGAGCATTTTGTTTTTAAATTGTGTTTTTGGTGTTCTCTCATTTACTTCTTTAATTTTTCTTTTACCCTGGAAAGTATACCATATATGTTGCTGCCTCTTATTTAGGGGGTGGTAATAAACAGCACTGGTGAAATCTTATGTTTATTATCATACACAGATTCTGTTGGTTTCTGTTTCTGAGTTATTTGTTGTTTTTTCTTTATTTTTTCTCCTCCCCCCTCATTTGCTCATGTCTTGGTTGGCGTTTGGTGGTGTATAACCGTGATTGCGTTACCTTAGCAATAACAATTGGTCGTCTTGGTTACGTTTGTCCTCAAGAGGTGGCCCCCATGCTACAGCAGTTTATAAGACCCTGGTGTGTATTATTCAATCTTTTTTTTTTTAATTCATTTTTCTTCACTCTCTTTCTTTCTTCCTTCTCTCTATCTCACTTTTAGATATATTTTCAGTTGGTTACAAAATCTCAATCCTTAATCATTGCCAACCATGTGACTAATCTTGTCCTATCAGGTTTGTGAGTTTTTAGTAGCACCGTCATGTATTTTTTTTATGTTGTGGCTAACGACTAATTTATGCATGGGATAAGATTGTCACATGCTTGCTGTGTTAAAGCTTGACTATGAAAGAGCGTTTTAAAATCCACCAGAATGATAATACAATGCATGCCAATACTGTAAAATTTAAACTGTGCATTACTTAAAAAATATCAGTCTGAGGCTTGAAATGCTGTAAGGAATATATGTTTATAGACCTGTTTTATGTATAAAATAGCTTGCTTGCTGCTGTAAAAGTTAAATAACTGTTCTGTAAGTGGTATCTGACATAATTCATACTGTGATAGTATTATATGTTCTGCTTCTAATAATGATAGTTACTATAAATATTTCAGATACGTGTTTCTTTTGTATTTAATGGAATACAAGTCACACTTTATAAATGGTGCAACAGGAGAACAAGGTTCTGGAGATGATAGATAATGGGAATATGCTAGTAAACGCTGCAATAACAGTTTTCCTAGTTGTTCACAATAATGTTTCAAATCATTATATCCGTGTGGCTTATTCCATCAAATACTGTCATATAGATCTGACTTGATTGAATGAAAGAGTGATAAAACTAGCTAAGATTTTCTCTAACTTACTAGGTGCACCTCTCTCCGGAACATAAGAGACAATGAGGAGAAGGACTCAGCGTTCCGTGGGATATGTACCATGATCACAGTCAACCCCAATGGCGTATTCCAAGTAAGATGCATGAATACATCTTTTTTTAAATTTTTCATTTACTTGCATAAAAATTTATTTTAAAATGTATATGGAGTATTAATAAGTTTAGTTTGATGTTGATTCAGTGCAGAGCATGATGTGGTTTTATTTTGAGGTCAAGAAGACTTAAACGTTTATATTGCAGTGATATATGTCATGATACTTCTGGATTTCTTCAGCAGGGTAAAGGAGGAGAAGAGGTGTTAAAAGTCAGTTTTTGTCTTCTACTTAATATGAATGCGTAAATAATGAATCCTGACTGACATCGTGCATGTTGCAGTATTTCTGAAAATGTTTTGTGTGGAGGATCTGTAAGAAAATAAAAGGCAAAATCTGACAATCCTATTGTTCACACGTAATCCAGGCTTTAAAAAAATGAAAGAACAAAAATAATAACTACCCTTACATTCTTAAAACTTGAGAAGGGAAGGTGCTGTTTCAACTTTAGATATATTGCTTAAATAGTTGATGTGGGATGGAAAATGCTCTTTAAAATAAATGTACGTGTAAAAGATAGAATGTTACTTGCTCTTTCGTCTCAACAGCTCCAAAGTTAAGCTATACCAAAGTAATTTTTCATGAAGGGAAAACAAAGGTGGATTTCTTTCTCTGCCTGTAGTCCTTCTCCTTGAGGCACAATAATTGAGACTTTTTCTTGTTTTGAATTTTTCAGATGATTTCCCTTTTTTCTTCTGCTATACTTGCCATTTCCTTTTTTTTTTTTTTTTTTTTTGCTGTCCATTTATCCATTCACACAACATAAGGGGAGTGGAAAATTAAGGACTCCTCTCACTTTGCCATCTCTCCTTCTCTGTAGTAGTAATCTTTGGTTCTTACCAAAACACGTGTCCAGTCAACTTGATTATTGAAGAGTGGTATCTAAGCGAAGTAATAAGAAATGTAAAACATAACATCAGATGAAATGTGTTGCAGTGATTAGGATATACAGCTTTGGTTTTGAACATCTTCTGTATCCCTAAAGTATATCCTGATCCTGCTTGAAGAAGTACAGCTGCTTATTTCCAACTGGAAATTTATGAGACACAGTTCTGAGTGTGGTCTTATTTGTTGCCTGTTGTTAAAATGGTTTGTTTTGGAATTTAAGTGATTGAACTGAAAGAATTCAAGTTAACTAGTTGTGTTGTGAGAAAGGTGTTGTGGTTTTTCTTGCCCTTTTTTCTTGTGTTTATAACTTTATTTAATTAAAAACCTCATCAAAGATAATTCTACTCTTTATATTTCTATACACCTAAGCATAATTTAACATTATTGCCTGCATTAACTGGAAATAAATCATTTTTTTTTTTTTAAATTAGAATCAAAAACCTTGTATGGTTAATAGAATGAGTTGAGCATTGTTTCCAGACCTATAAATTTGTGTTTCTAACCTATATGATTATTTAATCTTATAGGACTTTATTTTTTTTTGTGACGCTGTTGCATCGTGGATTAGCCCGAAAGACGATCTCCGAGACATGTTCTGTAAGGTAATATTTCTCATATGACAGTGTATCCTGATTATGGTTCAGGGTCCTCTGTTTCTTTCTTGCTATGTATGTCAGTCAGTACTTCCTGTTTTTGTGATCATGGAAGCTTCTTGGCAAAGTCATAAACTTTCAGACAAAACATCAAAACAATCTGAAGGGTTTTTTGTTTTTGTTTTTTTTTACCTAAACTTAAATGTGTTTGAGTCACTACAGACTTCTTCATAATGACAGTGAAAAGCTCGCTTAGGATTTTAGTTGAAAAAATAGTCATCCTCAGAAAGCTTTTCATAGTGCCAATCTACAGCATTTTAACTTCATTTTGAAAAACAAGATTTTTTAAACCACATTTAAGTCATCTTTACTCTAGAAAGTGATATCTGTATAGTTCAGAATACTTTCTTCTGCCATGAAGAAGCCCACTTCGTTCTACAGAAATGTCTGGGAGAATGTAAATGAAAAGTATTACAGTGCTATCTTGATCTGTTTGTCTTCCTTCTTGGATAAGCAGATCTTCAGGGAACCAGTGTACACTGAATATAGGATATATATCCCAGAGAACTTGTCCATTGAGCTTAAAAGAACTGACTGCTTTGTGTAAAATGAGCAACAAACAAACAAAAAAAACCACCTTGAAATTATCTGTTCCATGTCTTACATTAGGAAACATAATTAAGTTAAACCCCCAATGTCAGTTTCTTCAACAGGTGCTTTTACCTGTTCAGTAAACATCTTCATTGTATCAGGAATGTAGAAGTTTCTGAAATCAGCTCTTAAAGCTGAAATAGAGTGTATTTCCAAAAATGTATTAGGGTCATGAGCCAGTATTAAGTGATGGCATATGAATTTTTTAGATTACTTCCTCATTAGACTAGATCCTTTTTCCAACAGAATAACAGATTGTGCCATTTAGGAACAATGGAAAAAACATCTTTTGTAGTCTGAAGTCTTTTTGTATTATTTTTTTTTTGTTCATTGGCATTAGAGCTGATAGAGGAAGTAACCCTTCCAAGAGTGTGGGTAAGACAGCTGTCAGTGTTGAGATCTCTCACATACCCCTAAAAATTTTACCAGCCCATAAGCTGTTGACATCTGAAGACACTAGCTGAAGTTCATCTGCTAAAACAATGCAGGAAGAGGATTTATTTTATTATTGTTGTTAATTTCTTAAAATGCTCCTTTTATCATGCCTAAACGTTTTTAGATTTCTTCTGTAGTGTTGGTAGCTGGCTAATTGGATTGGGTAAGGAGAAGAAAGGTTACCTGTTTTTCAAAGAGCTCCTTAATGGAGAAATATAGTTAAATTGATTGTGATGTCTTTACAGTTACATCTGGTTTAAGGACAGCTCTGTTTGAAAATGTTGTATTGAGATTGAATTCGATATTATGAGCTTCAAATTTGACAGTGTCTTTTTTGTGAGCTTGTTGTCATGCCAGACCATTCCACAATTGGGTATACTCAAGTTTAAGAAAAGTAAATTAAAAAACTGTTGAGTCTCTGCAGTTTTTTTTTTATGAGGAACAGCTTTTCCTCCTGCTTCTGTTCTTATTTTTACCTTTTAACCTACTGTTTTCAGAGCATAATTACTAAGTCCTTTTTCATATAATCATTTAATTTTCATAGTTTTCAGTCAAGTTACTATATTGAAAGGTCCAGACTGAAACCAGTAGGTATGGTGTGGTTTTTTTGGTTTGTTTGTTTGTTGTTGATCTCTTATGCTGGCTTTTTCACTGCTGCGGGTTTCTGTTGTTTCAAAGTATAAAATACATTTAACAACTTCTGTTTTAGTCACAACTGTCTACAGATTCCGTGGGAAAACACAGCTTTTACAGAATTGTTCTTAATTTGTGCTAGAAATTAAGAGGCATGCTGGCTATGGTTCTGTCGCAGTTTTTCTTCCAGAACCTATAGCACATTTACAGATGGAATATAAATGCAGTAGTCATGTCACAGACAATGTGTAGTTTGACAAAATACTTAGCATTGTGAAATGGCCCAACTCTAAGCTGTAAGTCATGTTACTCAGTAAATAAATATTAATATTCATTTGATAGGTAGCTATATTCTGTATGTTACTTAACTGATTCTTTTTTTTTCTAAGGGAGATATTAAATGTTAAATAAAGGAAACCTAGTAAATAGGACAGTTCAACTAAACAACTGAGCAGTCTAGAGGACTGAAGGCTGTTGCATACGTTGCTTGTGAATGCTGATCTTGTATCTTCTGTTCAGTAATCATTTTTACTTCCCTCTCATTGCTTTTAGATTCTTCATGGGTTTAAAAATCAAGTTGGGGATGAGAATTGGAGGCGTTTCTCAGACCAGTTTCCTCTTCCCTTAAAAGAGCGCCTTGCAGCTTATTATGGAGTTTAACCTCGTGCGTTGTAGCTGCAGTCCCATAATTAGAGGTAAACACATGAATCTTCATTGCAGAATATTTATATAACATACTTTCTTCCTATTTCTGCTTTTTAAAAATATTACTTGACTAGATTAAAATTTTGAGATGTTCTGTATCGGGGGTCTTTCCTTCTGAGAACAAACAAAGGGGTGATTCCCTGAGTATACAATATGCTTGGTTGTGTATTAAGATAAGGTTATAAGAGTAGGTGTAACAGTGCCTGGTTAAGTTTAATAAACCAAGCAATGAGTGTGATCCTCAAGGCAGTATACTAGACACAGGCTCCATGTGTGTCTCATGTATTAGGGGATAACAGATGTAATATAAGGTGAATGTTTCTCTAGAACAAGAAAATGACCTTAAGGCACTTTTTCCATGTGAAATCCAACACATTCCTAAGTACATGCTAGATGGTTTTGGCACTTCGTCAAGAATATTACAATAATCTGCAGCTCTGCTGTTTGCAGAGCATGATGTTTTGGGACGGTTGATGAGTTTATTATTGCAATTCCACTTCATGCACCAATTCAGAGTGGTTACAGTTCTCTCAGAGAATACTTAATCAAAGAACAGCGACTGTAGATCCTAGAATGACTATAGAGTACCACCTTGTCGTGTATACTTTCTGTGCAGACTGTATAAACAAAGTACCTGTGTATGAAGCAGTATGATGCTGTGAACAATTTATTATACTATCCAGAAAAGAAGGCAAGTTCATTCATTGAGTCATTGTATAAATTTGGTAATTGCTGTAGGATATTTGTAGAGAAATTATAGAAGTGTATCATCATAATTCAGTTGTATTGTTGAATGAACATCTATTTAAAAATCAGCCTAATGATTTTCAGAGTCAGTGGCATAATAAATTCTCTTTGAATTGCTTTTTTCATCTGAACAATTGATTAAAAATAAGCAAACTTCAAACACATTGAGGGCATTTTAGTTTTGATGTAAGGTTGATTTATTTTTATTATTCCTTCTAATAAAGAATAATGAAAAAGTTAAAAAAAAAAATCTCTATTGCTCTTCATTTCTATTGAGGAGGCTGTATGGCTATCGTGTTTAATCTACCTAAATTTAAATTGTTATGTTAGTAAAAGATAAGTTTAATGCTTCTTGAACACCATGGCTGCCTCAGTTTTGTACTGAAAGGGCAAAAAAAGCGTATACAACTGCTTTTGTCTTAAATCTAAGCATATCTGCAATATTGGAAGTGTCACTGTAGTTTTTAAAGTGTGAATAGTTGTCAAGAATAATATTCTTCCTGTTAAAAACTAACTCTGCTTAAACGTACTCATAAAGGGAAAATCTAGGTGCAAATTTACTTTTAAGCTTAGGTTGGCACCTACTCATTTAAGAAACAAAAAAGAAAAAAGACAGAAAAGCTCTTTTTTATGCACAGGTCTGCCATTCAAGTTTAAAAGTAAGGTTTGACTACACCTTTATCTTTTTCTTTACAGGTCCTTCAGTCTGGGAGACTATGAGGGAGCCTCTGCACCCAGGGAAAATGTTACCCTTTACTGGGGGGAAGGGTAAACCAGTAGGGAATACAGTACAATCCCAACCCTACTGGGAGGGGCGGGAGGGAGGTGTTGCCGTCACTGTATTAAGTCGATGTTGGGAAATGTTTTAACATCTGGAGCCTTTGTGGGTGGAAATCTGTCTCCTATTACAACTCTGCACTGGATGTGAAGAAGAAAAAAAAGAATCTATTCACAAAACAGCACATTCTGGAATATTGTGGGGATTTGTACCAAAATAAGAACCATATAATTGAACCATAGGGATACGTAAAGAGGAAAACTATTTTGCGCACAATAAAGGAAACCTAAGAATGGGGGTCATAAACAGTAAAAGGCTTTTTTTTTTCCTTTTTTTTTTCCTCTTTTTTTTTTTTATTAAGGATTTTCTACATTATTTCATCCTGCTTGATGGGATTCCTAGGTATTTGCATGTTAATGAAGAACTACACAAATGAAGTTAGTACAGTTAAAATGCAGCTTGTGTCTGTATTAGGAACAGGCACTTGCAGTATATGATATAGAAATACCATCATAAATTAATAAGCGTTAACTTGTGCAAAACGAAGCAACCTGCAAGCTGCCAAATGAGTCACTCCTTTCATTTTTGGGGTAAAGGGAGGGACACTTCAAAGGAGAGATTGACATCTTAATTTTTACATTAAAAACGATTTAAGATAGTGGATATGATTTGATTCTTGTACTTCATTAGATTTAATTTCTAGAGTAAGGCATTATTCTTAACGTGCAGTTTTAAGGTTCAGGCATGCGTTCTGGCTCATAGTGATCAGAAGTAATTTAAATTAGTGGGAAAGTAGCATGCTTGCATCACATAGAGTGAAATTGGTATACATTTACCTATGTTGCGCCAGTTTTGTGTTGCAGTTTACCAATTCAGTATAGCCCTGCATTTAAAGTTCCTTTTCTAAGATTCTGTGGATTTTAATTTTATTAAGAATATAGATATAAAGTACTGTAGTTAACAATTAGGCCTTGAAATACCTTTTAGGATCTGTTAAGAATAAGATTGATATTGTATTGTGTGTAACCTGCACAATGTGGAAAGCTGATATAGCTGTGCAAAATACTTGCCTCTGTGCTGTCAGTGTGATGTGCTTTCTGCATGGTTATATACTAGTGATTTTATCAGAATCTCTGAAAATGAGTTACATGGTAAGACCTGTTAAAGGCTGCATAAATGTTAGTTGGCACGTAAAGACAGTTGTAGAAGTTGATGACATGATTGCTATATTTGTGTTTATTCCCACTCAACATATTATCTTCTATGCTTTCTTTTTGTTCAAAGCATGATCTTAATGAGATGTTTAAGTTAATGGATGTAATAATGCAGGGTATCTACACTGTATCGGCGCATGTTGGTGGCCCTTTGTGATGTAGTTAAAATGCACAAGGGTGCAAGTTTAAAGCTACAGAGTGAAAGTTGGTTTGGATCCTCTTCATTTCATTTGTTTAGCTTTTCTGTTGGTTTTTTTTTTTTCCTCTACTTACATGTATTCCTGTGAATAAATCCTTGTTAAGTTAACCCTTTACTTTTCCTTCCATGTGTATTTTCTTATGTACTGTGAAT
The DNA here is from genome assembly GCF_038088225.1 of Cyrtonyx montezumae. NCBI lineage: Eukaryota > Metazoa > Chordata > Aves > Galliformes > Odontophoridae > Cyrtonyx > Cyrtonyx montezumae. The sequence goes on from NW_027072035.1 coordinate 4,201,333, forward strand.
GTGAAATTCTAACTGGTACACTTGATCTTGTGTCCATCTGAAAGTGGCAAGTCTTTATTAACTTAGATTGCCTAAAGAGTATCCCATGATGATAAAGGAAAATGGAGAGATTTTTAACTCTGCTGGTCAGAGGTGAAGCCACACCTTTCCATTTTTCAAGTGCTGCATAATTAATCCACAAAACAAAATTAAGCCATAACAGCCTTTTTATAGATTTAGTTTCTCACCTTTGCGTTGCAGAATGGATACTGGATAACAGTTTTTTTTTCTTTTGTTTTGATTTTTTTCTTTTGTTTCTTTTTTAAAAATTGCTCTTCTTTGCATGGTTCTATTCTCTGAGTGCTGAATGATTTAGCTATTGCACTGAAGCTTGCGCTGTGTGAGTGTGAACTTAAAAATTATGTTTAAAGAGGATTTTTTTTTAAATGCATGAAAGCATGAATATTTTACATGCACCTCCACCCCCCACATTTTTCTTTTTATGCTTGAAGAATAGTTTGGACATGTACTGTATGAAGTACATTCAACAATGCTAGTACATGGTATTTTTTGCAAAATTGCATGTGATAAATTGCTTTCAAATTATATTGCTTTGGCAGCAAATACTAAATTTCTTCTGAATTAATAACTGAAGTAAATTAGAAATAGCTTTAGTCACTGAAAACAATTAAAAACCCAATTCTAGAAGAAGATTTTAGCAAGATGGGATATTATTTTAGACCCTGTCTTGCTTTAATTTTGAACATCTTTATGTGTTAGGTACGAGTTTCAGAGAAATGACATTAAAAATTTTCATAAAATAAAAGACATCTAAGTAATACATAGCATTACAACTGGAATCTGAGTTTAGTTAAGGTTCTTAAATTTCAGAAAGCCCCTTTAACCAAATATAATCACCTCATCTCAGATTCATTTAGAATATCACTTTTGTACGTACATATTTTAATAGGTATTTGTACAGATGTGAGCTGATCTGGCAGAACAGCAAGTAAAGTAATTAAAATAGGGCAGAAATTAATGTTACTGGCAAAGTAGGCTTTTGTATCAGTAAGTTCTCTCATGGTATCTTGAAAGCAAATAAAATTCCTTATGCATAATATAATGCAGAAATTCACAGAAGCCATTTAAGGTATAATGTGAGGTAAGAAAAGCTCTGAATCTGCATTAACAATTATAATTCCATTATTGCATCATGGGATATATTAAAAAACATCTTAATTCTTGTGGTGTAGTCTTGACAGTTTTTGAATGTTGACTGAATGTTTATACTGGTAGAATTGTGAGTTTGTCTTTGTTACATTCCAGTGTTTTCTGCCTCTTGGCATGCTAAAAGCACGGCTTACTTAATTTGCTCCTTACACACTGAATAAAGTGCTGTTAGTGTGCTAAACTACAGAAATAGCCGCTGCTAAGTAATGGTGTAGATTTTCTACTTGAATATTTTTGTTGTAGAAACCTCAGGAGGTCAGTGTTTACTGTTTTTATATATGCCTTTCTCCTGTTTTGAGTTTCCCTTTTTGAAGGATTCTGAGAATGAACAAAAGCTGCTGATCAACCTAAGTTGGTAACAGAAAGTGTATTTAAAATCCTTACAAATGCATCTTTTTGGCAGTACTAAATTGATATTAAATTATTCTTAAGTGAAGTTCAATACTAAATTTGTTCCATTACACATTCAGGAAACTGCTCTTTCCATTTAGGAAAAAAAGATCATAATAGTTCATTATTTTAACCAGTGCAAGCAAAAATAATCAATTTTGTAATTTTTCTCCAAAGCTTGATTATTTTTTAAATCAGTGAATATGTATATAGTTAAATTGTAATGAGCTAATTCTTATGCTTTAGTTTATTGCTCGTTAATGCTTGTACTCAGAAGATACACTTCTAGGAGAATGGGTTTAAAAATTTATAATCATAATTTTTTAAAGTTATGGAGTAGCATAAATTTTGTAACTAACAATATTGATACACACTGTGATTTTTGTTTTGTTTTTTGTTTTTGTTAGGACTTTTATGTTAGCATCAATCTGAATTACTTAAACTGCATATATTGTATAATAGTAAAATGTATATTTTAAAACTTCAAGTGGCTTTCCTCAAGCGAAACTCATTGCTACTTAGGAACACTCAATTACTAGCTTTATCTCAGGTGAATACTCTTATACCCTTTTTTGTTCAGAACACATGCTTATAAAAATGTCTTAATTATATCAGTTCATGTATTTCATGGTAGGCAGCTTCTCTGTCTTAAAGTTACTCTAAATTAACCTTCTACTGTGGGGCGATAATGACTTTTGCTTCACCTATTTTATTCATATTGAATGTATTAACAGATAAAGGTGCAAAAACATTCTTCCCTTGAGGAGAATGCATCCATATTCAAACAACTGAAATATTTCTTGAAAAATGCTTTAAATGCAACATTGTATTGGAAATCTTCTGTTTCAGATTTTGTCAAGGAAAGAAATTGCAACTTAACACTAATTGCTTCAGTACTTTCATGGGGATAATAGACGCATAAAGCTTCTATATAGGGTCTGAAGAGTAACTTTTTATCTCAGATAAAGGTTAAGCTCTGCAGTGAAATGACTGCCATAAATTAAAAAATAACAAAAATAAAAAACGTCTTGCAGTTATCTGACATAGATGCTGATGTAATTTGCATACGTATTTGTTATGTATTACATAAATATTTCCAGTAACCTCATCTTGAGTAGATGAAGCTTGATCAGTTGCTGTGTATTGCACTCACCTATGCATTCTCCAGATGACTTGCTTCCATCATTCTAGTAGGTGTTCTTCTCCAATAGAAGCTGTTTTTTGTCTGTCACTTGTGCTTGTTCTTTGCACTTACGGTTGGAGCAAGCCAGTTTTAGATTATTTTAAATGGGGAAACTCTGAGGTGAGTACTCTGGTTGCTTGCCTTATGGAGTATATTCTGTTAAAATAATAAGGATGCTTACTCACTTGAATGTATGTATGTGAGGGAAGTTAAAATGGCTCTATAAAATATGTATCCCTCTGTGGTGTTACAGTATACTTTTTTAGTAAGCCAAATCCACATCTCTAAGAATTCAGCACTTATAGTATCATTTTTCTATAATCAATTCTATTGTGCTACTTTCACCTTAGGTATCTCTTCACTTACGTTAGGTGAGAAACAAAATAGAGAAGGCCTGGGTGATTTTTATGGGGATATTTACAAATATTAGTATGACTAGGTATATTTGGCTGGTGAAGTCTTTAGTGTAATATTATCTTTTTTCATGGGAATAGATAGGTAGATATGTTGTATGCTGTCTGACTTACTAATACTAAACACTTCCAGAATTTTAAATTGGATGCAGTATATGAACAGTTTAAAGTGAAAGATGACTGGATCTTTCTGCTGACAACTTAGGTTGTATGTTTTGCTTGAAAGCTTTAAATCTGATGTTTCTGTATCAGCCACAATGTTGGAATGTTTCCTTCAAACATATCCTGCAACTTCTCAAACTGTACTAAATTGAGTGATCTTTCTTGAAGTCTGCCTCTGTGCTAACAAAAAATTCATTTTGAATAGAATATGGTTTTAATTTTTGATAAGCTGCTGAATTTTAAAGAGTTTTTGGGGCCACCAAATATTTTGGATCATGCAGAGAATATATATTGTACTGTAGTAATTTTGTATTTACGTTTGTATGATGTGACATAATAGATGTGAATGTTAATCACTGCTTGACTATGTTAATAAAGTTGTTTAAATATAGATCTTGCATTCTAATTTTTAATGAAAAATTCGTGTTTCACTGTATATTTTCTGAGCCATTAGTGAACTCTTCTGGTTGAGATATGTAAGTTCTGAAATTTGTTCTTTAATTAGGTGGATCTTCAGTTTATCCAGTCTATTCAGTATGTTTTGGTAGATTCAGTTTAAATGCTTCTTGCTGCCTAGTGTAGACATAAGAGGCTTACCTGCTTGAATTAGTGTCTTCTGGGTCATAAGAGTTAACTGCTTTACTGCTGAGAAATTATGAGGTGAATGCACTTTTTAATTTGAAATAGCAGATGCTAAGGAAGGGAGTGTGTGTAGGGGGGGGGGGGAAGAATTAATGATTCATGTTATCCAATAGTCTGAGTAAAATCAGCAGAAAATTGAAAAATTAATAATAAGTTAATCGAGACTTCTGACTAAGCCTTGCTGTGGTCTTAAATCTTAATAAAAAAATTAAAATCTTAAAACAAACAAAAAAACCTATTTTTATAGGAATGTGATCATACAAACAATTTAAAGATCTGGTCAACCACACCCAAAACTTTTTGACATGGAAGTCTGTAAGAAGAAAGTGTAAGACTTACAGTGATGTTTGAAGGGGCAAAATCCATATTGGTTGATTTTAACAACTCATGCTCAATATTTAACAGTTTACATATTGGCAGCTTAATTTTGCATGTTTGGCAGCAACAGCTTTGATAGTCATTAAAATTAAATTCAATAAAATGTGTTGTTTTGACATTAAAAAAATAGCTGAGTATGCAGCAATTAGCTTATGTTAAAATTCTGTTTAACATAGGGGGATAGATTTCCACCTCCAAAGAGAAAAGAAAGCCATGGAATAGCTATTAACAGCTTTTAGTGTCCAGTTGATTAGAGAGATTAATTCTTTCCAGCTGTAAGACTCAGTGCATTTAAGACTTTTTTGAGTGGATGGGACAGAGGAGTGTTTCCTGTCAAATAGCCCCTCCTTTCCTTTTGTTACAGGGTACCTCTGGTAGAACCCTGCTTGTTATAAAGGTATGTGCACAAAGTATTCATCTGCATTGACTCAGCCTGATGTCTAGCTACAGCTTCTAATTTTGAGTCTGGGCTAAATGACTACTTCTTTACACAGACAAGAGCTGAGCAGAGTAAGTACTAGCATCTTGATTAGAAGAAATGACTGTTTGCAGTCAGATTGCAACAATGCAAAGGATTTTCAGTATCTGTCACGCTGTTCTTTTTTTTTTTTCCTAAGTGAACAATAAAGCATTTCAGTAGGAATATTCCATTAATAAAGTATTTTCTCAAGTATGAAATGCTCAGAGAATAGATGTTGTTAGCTTTTGTTAGCCCAGCATGACTCAGAATGAAGCATGCTTCTTATATAAGTTATTAATACGTCAAGCCCATCTCTTTCAGAGGCTTCTACCCTTGTTCTACGTAAAACAAGTAATATATACTTCCAAAAGATGCTCAAATATTGATCTGTGTAATGGTAGACTTGATGCTTTTTTCACTCATCAGTCTGCTTTAAGGAAAACAGATGTAATTATGCTGCATGCTTTTCTTAGTATGTATAACATCCAAGGAATTACTTTGGAATCATACAGCCTTTCAAATTCTTAAGACTTAAGGGTTTTGGGTTTTATTTTTTTGGTGGCTCGGGTTTTGTTTGTTTCTGTTGGGCTTACATTTTAATTGTTAAAATGAACACTTAAGCATTCTATTTTGTAGCTTCAGGTACAAATAATTTTTTCGAATTAAAAGGGTGTATGGAGATTTGAAGAGGCCAGAAGCAAGTAGTTGGCCACTGGTATAACTCAGAGCTTTGTCTAATTAAAAGCCATAGGCATCTCACAGATGCTCTTGAGCAAACACACGAAAAAAGCCCCTTCATAATTTTAAAAATGACAGCAGGATGTTATGCAATGTGTGTGGACACAGGAGACCCTGTAAATTATTACTAATACCAGTCTGCACATATTCCTAAACATTTAGGCTTTAGGATTTTTAATCTAGGTGGTAAGAACACTAAGAACTTAAAGCCGAGTAAGCTGGCAAAATAACTTGACATGCCAATGAGTTATGTCAAGCAGGTATTCCCTTTATTAGAATGCTGGGTGCGTGGGGATCGCTCACCAAACGTGCACACTGAAGAGACAAACAACTACTTATTAGAGGCATAGCACGTACACATCCATTACATTCCAAGGATATGGGCAGAAATTGCAAGGAATGACTGACATCTCTGGTGGGGGTGGGATTAAAGCCAATAGTCATTTTTGCTGTAGATTTCCAACCTTACTTGGGGGGGTAGCCTAAACTGGTTCCCAGTTAACGTTAACTGGTTAAAGTTGAGCTGAGGCATCTGTTTTGCCATCTTACCTTCAAAAAACAGGCATCTATTTCTTATCTTCACTTGACAACACGTTTTGCATCCTCCACATTTCACAGAATCACAGAATTTTAGGGGTTGGAAGGGACTTCTAGAGATCATCAAGTCCAACCCCTTGTTCTTGAGCTTGCATTTATGCCAGCTTCCTATCCTTCAGCTTGTATCTGCTCAAGTTATTCTCACAGTATTCTCATGATTCAAAGTTCAAGTCTGTTTTCCAGCTGATCACGTTGGTAAGTGCTGAAATGTCTGTCTATGAGTGCTGTAAAAAATCAGGGTTGAATTTTCATATAGCATGAATTCCTCCTAAATGCAACCCATTAATTGCCTATCCTGACCACTACTGCCACTCAGATCTTTAGCATCCAGCCCTACTTCAGTTTCTGCACTTGTTTATTTTTACCTTTTTCACAGCATTCTTAGTGACTTCTTACTAGACTGCAAAAAAAAGTTTCATATTCCACTATCTTAATATCTTTATTGATGACCTAGATGAGGGAATTGAGTGTACCCTCAGTAAGTTTGCAGATGACACCAAGTTGGGAGGATGTGTCAAACTGCCTGAGGTTAGGGAGGCCCTTCAGAGGGATTTGGATAGGCTGAACAGCTGGGCTGAGCTCAATGTGATGAGGTTCAATAAGACCAAGTGCCGGGTCCTGCACTTTGGCCACAATAACCCCATGCAATGCTCTAGGCTTGGGGCAGAATGGCTTGAAGAATGTAGAGAGGAAAAGGACCTGGGGGTGTTGGTTGATGCTCGGCTCAACATGAGCCGGCAGTGTGCCCAGGTGGCCAAGAAGGCCAACAGCATCCTGGCCTGTATTAGAAATAGTGTAGCCAGCAGGAGCAGGGAGGTGATCATCCCCCTGTACTCAGCTCTGGTGCGGCCGCACCTCAAGTACTGTGTTCAGTTTTGGGCCCCTCACTACAAGAAGGACATTGAGGCCCTGGAGCGTGTTCAGAGAAGGGCAACAAAACTGGTGAGGGGTCTGGAGCACAAGTCTTCTGAGGAGTGGCTGAGGGAGCTGGGATTGTTTAGTCTGGAGAAGAGGAGGCTCAGAGGAGACCTTATTGCACTCTACCACTTCCTGAAGGGGGGTTGTGGTGAGGAGGGGGTGAGCCTCTTCTCCCTGATAAATAACGACAGGACGAGAGGGAATGGCCACAAGTTGCGCCGGGAAAGATTTAGATTAGACCTGAGGAAACACTTTTTCTCTGAAAGAGTGGTCAGGCACTGGAATGGCCTGCCTAGGGAGGTGGTTGAGGCACCATCCCTAGCGCTGTTCAAGAAGCGTTCAGATGAGGTGCTAAGGGATTTGATTTAGTAGTTGGGTAGGGATAGTGATAGGAGGATGGTTGGACTAGATGATCTTGTAGGTCCTTTCCAACCTTATGAACCTATGAACCTATACTGCATTAAGAACACTTCCCTGAGATAACGTGTAATGTTAGTAGAGCTTCCAGTTTTCTACCACAAGTTATCTTTTTTATTTCTGTTGTATTTCATAATTAGATTAGGGAAGATCTTTGACTTGAAGATCCACAGCTTGCTTGTGTGTAGAGCATTTTGTATGAAGTGAGATTACACAGAACTTGCCCCACTAAGTACTTCAGATTTGCTTGCTTTACTTTTAACTCAGATGTTTTAAACAATTTAGTCTTTTTCATGTAGGTCATTTTTCACTGGATTGCAAGCTGCGTATTTTCCAGGTAAGTGCTTAAAATGCATGCAATGTTACATACTTGACAGTATCACAGCATTGTTATGCCCCACAGTGCAGAAAATATAGATGAGAAAACTCAGTATATGGTGAATCTGTAGTAATACACATCTTTAAATTAGAAGTCACTCAAAATTATTAATTCAGGGCTAGAGAAGAGAGTCAAAATGAAATTTACAGCCCTTGAAGTGCAGTTTATAGTTACTGTGTTAAATAATGCTTCCATCAGATTTAGCTGATTGGATGAAACAAGATTTTGGCAGCGCAAGTAGAAGACTTGGTAGAGTATTGGTACTCAGTGACTCACTCTACAACAGTGCTGTTGGGTTCATAATTCAAGTAATTGAAGTAATGAATGGGATGTGAACAAGCATGGTGACTAGATCAATAGAGGAGCACTTTTAAGTATACAGTGAGTCAGATGATGCCAGCCTAATGGAATACATCATTCCAGGAATGCTGAAAGCAGTGCAGTTGAAACGTGCTAGTGAATGGTTCAACAGAGCACAAAAAGTCACGATTAGTTTTGAAAGAGCCATTACCACAAGCTGAAAAACAAAACCATTCGGCTGATTTCCTGTTGTAATAAATGTGATGATCTATACCTGTGCATAAACAACTATTCTTAATTTCAGAAATAATAGAAACATCCACTCTGCCTAGAATTGTAATCTGTGCCATAATCTCTCCTGTGACCAAAACTTCAGTTCATGCATACATTTCAGAAAAGGACTGGGTATATATTGAGAGTGTGTTGGAGAATTTCCAATACTCTTTGAGTAACAGATTTTCTTTTTTATTTTTTTTCTAGCTTTAACTAATATCTACGAAATTTTATTGCTATTTTTGTACTAAGAAATAAAAAATAGGCCGCAATAAATCTCTAGTCACGAAAGCAACAGTTAGGTCATACGCAAATGAATTATCAAGCTTCTAGGTAATGTCTGCAGCCAGCCAGGTAGAACTGTGTAGCTAGAATATAGTCCTGCTAATTTTGAAATCCTACAACATAGCTTAGATTTTAGCACAGTTAAATGACCCATTGGAAGAGATTTTCCTAGCAATTTCACTGTCTTCCTCTTTCCCCATCTGTTGTTCTCCACTACAATAGTAAAAAAAGCTCTGACATTTTTATACATCCTTCTGGTACTCATATTCTTTTGTAATCTGTCTGAACTTGCAGTATGAATTCTTGTTTGCTTATAAACTTAGTGGAATTTTCTTAGAAAAGAAAAGCAAATACATTCTAAAGGAGTATTTAAATCTGGGATATATTTGAGAGGGATAAGATAGCTCCAACTCCATCTTCACTTTCTCTTTAAATAGTAGTGCAGTGTGAGATAATGCATTTTATCTACATCGTTTTCTTAGTATCAGCTATCTCTTTGGCATTTCATTATGACATTAAGTAATGTGACAATTGCCAAATTTAATTCTACTTATTTGATTTCTTCTGTTTTCATCTTCATTTGTAGTATCATGTATGAAGGGTATACCCAATAATTGTATGCAGTCATTCTGCGTGGAATTAATAACATTTTCAAATGGCTTACACATAAAACAAATTAACTTTCTTAACTTTCTTCCATGGTAGAATGTAATACATAATTTTTGGTTTTCAGTGAAATAAAGTTTATAGTCTAGATGCACTATTGCTTTGGTATTTTATTTGGAAACTTCTTCCAATAAGCCTTAGCTAATATGATGTGTTTTCTGGCAACACTATTTCTGATACAAGCCATGATGCCATTGGCCTTTTTGGCTACCTGGACACACTGTTGGCTCATGTTCAGCCAAGTATTGACCAGCACTCCCAGGTCTGTTTCTTCCACACAGTCTTCTAGCCACTTGGCCCCAAGCCTTTACTGTTGCTGAGGTTTGTTGTGGCTGAAGTGCAGGACCCAGCACTTGGTCTTGCTGAACTTCATCCTCTTGGCCTTAGCTCGTGATCCCTCATGATGGGCTGCTTTGTAGCCAAGAAATCTGTTCACCTCTTCATACTTCTACTGTGGAGCATACTGTTATACTTGTTCAACCTTATGTAAATGGAAAAAATGGGAGAGGAAGTGCTCTTTAAACTGTGAACCTTAAATACGTATATAATATTAATCCAGAAAATTACTTGAATCTTCCATGAGAACTTGTGATAGTATCCAATGGGAATATTTGTTTTATTCTGTAATATTCACTTACAGTTATGGCTATCAGAATAGTATTCCTCTCTGTCTACTCCCATTATACTATAAGAACAAAGGAACAATTGTACTGGGACAGCAGCTAACTAACCCAGTATCCTTCCTTAGCAACCACTGTAAACCAATACCTAGGGAAGAGATAAGAATTATAAGCAATATTTTTGCAAAGTTTTATTTACAGGCTTTCAGAATTGAGTGACAGAGTTAAGTTCTGTTGTCAGTAAACCATTATGGATTTCTCTGAGAAACCTTGAAAATTTTGTCCAGTTACCTTGCAGAAAGATCTCAGTAAACTGGCTAGTTACTGAAACAGCACATAAAATGTCCTTCCCACTGGCCCCACTAAATGTGTTTTTATACCGAATTTGTAATTAAGCCCTCAATGTCTTGCAAATCTACTTTTGCTATTAACTTTCTTGATGATAGGTATTAGGCAAGAAGCTTGTCTGAAAACCTGTAGAGAGTGACTGGATATTGACATGGTAGTGCATGAGTTGATTTTTCAGTCATGTCCAAAATATAATATTCAGCAGCTTGTTAGGACAAATAATAAAAAATATTGGATTTTCTTGTCTGATCTCCAAACAGGTGGTGTATTTAAATGAGATGAGATCTGCAGGTAAGTTGATAAATTTTGTAAAAAGCGCTTTGTTGATAAAGTTCTCTCTTTTCGAGAGAACGTTCAGTTATGAAGAAATTAGTTTTATTGTGGACCATTTCAGTGTGTTTTAAGAACATAAACACTGATGGTGAACTTCAGCCTTATGAAAGCGGTCTTCTAGATAACTGTACCTATGCTGCAGGATGCCTTAAAGTTTGGTCAAACGTTTAGCATTTTTCTTATTTTGTTGTTGTTGTTAAAAATTTGTAAAAAGCACAGATATTGCACATCTATTGCAGCAATAGATGAAGTATTATTATACATCTTAGAAAATGTGGGAGATTAAGTCTTTTCTTAAGAATATAGGCAGGAACCTGATTCTCCTTCTGTCATGGCATAGTATGTATTCCTGTGAGAAGATACATGCTGTGGAAAAACAAAGCAAAACCCTCAGGTCTGATCCACGTGGCTTTTACTTCATTACTTGTCCTAGTTTACATTCCTACAGATAGCAATGCACAGTGCAGGAAAGAGCTACGCTCATATCTTCAAGCCAAGAACATCATCATGAAGAGGGCTTGCCTCTATCAACAGATACATAGTTTTTCTCATGTGTAGCATGCTCTTATTGTTTAGAATTACAGCATGCATGCTTGGTATTACTACGGAGATAGCCAGATCTGGCAGCACTGGGGACTTCGCAACAAGTTTTGACTACAAAGAAGGTCCAGAGTTTTTCAGTCTTTGCACTGGCAGCTGTGGGAACTTGGTATATGGTGGTTGTTTAGGAGGATGCTACTGGAAGGAGTGACAGGGAGTGATGTATGAGAGCTACAGTTACCAGGGATAGGTAGATCAGCTCAGGATGATACTCCTCTTGGTAAAAGGAGCTGTAATTTTCTAAGGCAGAAGGAGTTACAGGGGCTTGCATAGAAACAAGTGAAACTAACGCGGCTGCCTTGTTCGCCCTTGCGTATTTCTTTGGCGCGGACACAGCTCCTTGAGGCCTCGCAGCGCTCCGCAACCAGAACCGCCTTCTGCGCATGCGCACGCCGCGCACCACACCCTCCTGGGCGCGGCCTTCCGCGGCGCCTGCGCAGAAGCCCCGTTGTCCCGCCGTGCCCACACGCATGCGCAGCGGGGCGGAGCGGCCGCGAGCGGGGAGGCGGTGCGCCGTGACGGGAAGGGCGGTGCGTGGCGGCGGCGCCTGCTTCCTCCGTCGAGTCTCGGAGGTTGGGGCCGGGCCGGGCGAGCAGGGACCGGGGGCGGCGGCGGCGGGATGATAATGGCGTACTTCGTGGAGAGCTTCTGGGTAGGGAACCGCCGCGAACCGTTCGAACACGAACCCGAAGCGGGTGGGAGGGCGCGGGTTGCCCTCCGTCACGGCGGGATGGGCTGCGGGGCTAACCCGGGAACGGTGGACGGGCCTGGCGGTCGGGCCGGGCGCGGGGGAGGCGGCTGCTGGCGTGCGCGGGGCGCAGGGCCGCACCGTGCCCTGCTCCTCCTCGTTCCGTGCTCGGCGGGGCCGGGCGGGAGACCCCGGCTCCGGCGCCCGTCGTCGCCGGCGGTCCCGGACAATGCCCCGTTGGCGGCGCGGGCTGCGCCGCCTGCCGCCTTTGTAGCGGCGCCGCGGCGTGTCCGGAGGGACGGCGGGAGCGGCCGGCCCTGAGCGTGACACGGTTTGTCAGCCTTCTCCGTCTGTGCGCTTAGCGCTGCGGCTGCGCTTCGGCGGAGAAAACGTTGAACGATGAATTCGGATCTTTGCTGAGCCTAACTACGGAGCTCGGTCGATACGAATTCGAGAGGGTCTGAAAAATCGCAACAACCGTACTGCGAGCCGTCTACCCGCTTACGGTACTGCTGCTGCCCCGCAGCGCGTCGGCTTTTACCGTGCGACTCTGCTGACGATTATGGGAAACGTAACAGCAAATATTTGTCAAGACAAAAAAAAAAAAGTCTCGTAGATCCATCTGGTTCTGCATAAACAGTGGTTATTCTTAGTGTTTGGAGAGTGCTGACTTCACAGAGTATACTCTGCGTGGAAATAGAACTGCAGCCTGGTCTTGTGTTCTGTTTGCAGAGTTGCTTAATTCTGACTCTTCTAAGTTTTGTTTTCGAAAGGACATTAAAACTCAATGAAGCGGTCCTGGATTTGTTCTCTTGGTATAACGAGCCTGCTGTATTTGAGGTTTTGATGTGGGAGATGAGTATTAAACAAACACATGACGTATTTTCATCTTGTGTGAAAGTAATATTCAAATTAATGTAAAAGTCAGTTTTTCACCTGAAAAGCCTGTGCATCCTCCTGAGAACAAACTACAAGTTTGTATTCAGTTCTCCCCACTAAAATATAATTTATGCTACAAATTTTAAATTTTAGATCTTTTAACTGTTTCATTGACAATGGTTCATTTTGGCAACAGGTAACTGTGTTATATCAGTGAAGACAGTGCCATTTCTATACCTTCTTTTCCTCTTTGTACCTTTACAAATGCTGCCAACAGACACAAGGCAGGTGACATCTGCTCGAAGTTTTCCATTCTCTTTCTGCCTGACTCCTACAGTGGGTTTATGAACAAGTGTCAAAAAAATATGGCTTTCTTCTGCTGGCACAGTTTTTTTTTTTCTGGCCTCCAAAAATTGACATAAGGAAGGACAAGAAGTGTATTCTTGCATGTTTTGCAGTGATGGCAAAGACGGTAGACAGGATCTAAAACTTGCAAAACTTGACTGAGGAATCTCTGATGCCATGGACGGTTTTGTTTTGTGTAGAAACATGTAAAAAGGAGCAGAAACTTCTGCTTCCTTGCCTTTATGGCCAACTATCAAGAAAAAAAACAACAGTAGTGTCGAGATACGTACTTGTTTTACTGTCAGGAGATATAAATACAGGTCTGTGGATACTGAGCAATGAGTCTTGTCCATCTTTTCAGATTGTGTTATTGTTCAGAATTCTTTCTGTAACGTTTTGGAAGATCCTTAGCACTATCTATATGTGTTTCAACATAGTGAAATGTTGAACACAGAAGGTAGGAGACGTTAAAATGCACTGAACGCATAGTGACTAAATACAGCAAAGAAGAATCCATAAATAGGAAGAGTTCTGCATTGAACTCTGGAAGAATGTCATCAATTTCTTGCTTCTTCCTTGGCCTCCTAGGTAACACCAGACAAAATATTTTGTTTTCTGTTTTTATGGTTTGGTCATATACATAACAGAATATATTTTCTAAAGCACTGATGTGAAATAAATCCTATATACTGTAGAATCATAGGATCATTCAGGTTGGAAAAGACCACTATGATCATCTCATCCAACCACCGTCTCATCCCAGTCGTAACCCTCAGTGCCTCATCTGCACGGTGCCTGAACGCCTATTGGATTGCTTACCAGTTTGAGAATTAACTTTTTCCTTATATCCAACCTGAACCTTCCCTGGCTCAACTTGAGACTCTTCCCTCTAGTGTTTTCAGTAGTTACACAGGTCAACCCCCACCTCTCCATAACCTCCATTTAGGTCATTGTAGAGCGCTGTAAAGTCTCCCCTGTGCCTCTTCTCCAGACTGAACAATCCCAGCTCTCTCAGCTGCTCCTCATAAAGTTGTACTCCAGACCCCTGTCAAGCTTCATTACCCTTCTCTGGACACATTCCAGGGCTTCAGTGTCATTTCTTGAAGTGAGGTGCCCAAAACTGGACATAGTACTTGAGGTTCGGCTGCACCAGTGCCGAGTATGGAGGGGAATCCTGAATTGTTTAATGCACATGTTGTCATCAGTTCACAGCTGAAGTAGCACTGTAGAAATGGAGCTCTGGGTCTTGTGCTTTGGAAAACTTCCTCTGTTTCATAATTTCCGGTATTTAAAAGGAAAAGACATGGGAAACCTGAAGAACTTAAGTGATTTATTTGGAAAAAGGGAGTGCTGTGTGAATGTGTACATTCATCGCACTGTATTTAGCTGCTGTCTTCTAAGAACTTGCTTAAAAATGTGTTTATTTACATAAAACAGGTTTTAACTTTACTGTAAAGTTCCGGAAGGTTGTCATTGGACTTCCATGCATCTCTGCCCACAGCACAGGGATGGAAACAGATCTGTAAGGTCTCTTCCAACCCAAACCATTCCGTGATTGCATGTTTGTACTACTCAATTTAATAGCTGTAATTTCTTTTTTTTGAAGAGAACATAAGAAAAATGTACTCTTTCTGTTTTTGGGGCTATAATGTGCTCTCTGCAGGTGACTGCTGGTCACTGAGAAATGATTTTCAGGATGCAAAGTTCAGAGACCTGTACTGTTGCTGAAAAAATGTAGAGTTGTGCTAGCAGAGTGCTGCACTCTGATGTTTTCAGTGTCAGTTGGGTAACGTTTTGAGGGCTGGGAGAGCTTGTTTGTGGTATCAGAAATTGCAAATGAGTAGTGCAGACTATAAATGGCTTTGATTCTTATGACTGAGTTTCAGGCATTCAAGTCACATGGCCAAACATTCCCAAATCCTAAATAGGATGTTGTCATAAAACATTGGGTGCTTGCTGCTGAGTATGTGCTATATCAAAACAGTGATGTAATATAGAGGGAACACTTTCCTGCAATATTTGCATTACAAATAAATAGGTTTTGTCACTTTGAATACCCTTATGCTGGTATAAGAGAATAGAAGGCATTCGTTAGAACTGAATTGCAGCTTTCTTTAGACTATGTAGGAAGTGTTGCATAAGCTTCAACATAACTTTGATTTTAAATCAGCCGGTGCAGACTGTAGCTTTATTAATTGTGAGACTGTTAAACCATTTCAGGTTAACCAAATATGCCATTTTTAAGCCTGTCATACATATCCAATAGTTTCTTTAAATTGTTTAAACTTTTGGAATTTTTATGTACAGCTGAAGCTTGTCTCTGTGTAATGCTGTGCGTGTAAAACGTTTGGGAAGCTTTGTGACATAAAAATGCGTGTTTAAATTGGTGTTGGTGTTCTTCTTAGGTTCCCTTTTTCAATTGCTTGCATTACCTGTAGCTTTTAAGAATGACTGAGGAAGATCCCTTTTTTTCAGGGACTCTTGCAACATGTAAGGGTGGGCTGTGTGCAGGGTTAGCAATCTCAGGTTTGTGAACAGACTTGAGCTAATAAGTATAAGACATATTTTTACATTTACGGACTATGATTGATACTGAGACTTTTCATGCTTGCAGTCCCATTCATATGTTTATGCTTGGCATGCAGTTGGATGCTGAGTTTTCAGGAATGCAGTTGTGCAATACTTGTTCAGTCTCCTCCCCCTTTGTGTATAGTGTATTTACCATGAGTTGTCAATTCTCCATCTTTTTGTTCCTGGAATATTTTTAATTACCTAGATGTAGAGGAAAAAAAATACATCCTCTGTCGTATGTGTTGATCAAGCTTCTCTGATGGCGGTCTTCATGTGATTTATTGAAACCAGCAGAATGAAACTGAAATCACCAGGTCGCTTTTTAGTTTGAACTTCTCAGAACTTGTACAACTGGTGAAGGTGGTCCACCTGTATCAACACTAGGTGACTGGTCTGTGGATGTTTCAATACACTCGATTCTGTCTAGCTGTGTCTGACGCTCAGTTGATCAGTTGCTAGCTTTCAGAAGTATAACACCATCACATTAATCAGAGGAATATTTTTGTGTATACTTGGTCCGTTGAACTAAGTAGTTGCTTAGATGGAACATGTGAAACATGTTAGTTATTTGAAACTGCACCAGGTGGTAACTGCTAAAAAAAAAATATATTTACCACAGCATCTAAAATTAGTTTACATTTACCTGGAAGTAGGTTGCTTTTTACTGTTGCTGTATTTCTTTAGTCTTAGCAGATGATGTAAACGGTATGAATGGACAAACCATAACAAATAGCATATATCTGAGATGATTGACAAAGAGTAGGAGGTTTTTTGGCTAATATTTAGAATTTTTAATTTAGGATTGGAGTAGTGAACAGACAGACTCTTTTGTTGCAGTAAAATATGTAAATTAATTGCTAAATGGTGTATCTTGTAAGCTGTGTAACTTATATCTAGTAGTTACAGACTCATGGAAGTTGTGTCTAGCTTCAGTGAACGCAAGGGCTGCTCCAGAAGTAATTCAACCCATTTCATTATCTTGGCCCATGCCATCAGAGGCAGGTGATGGTTATCCCATTATATGCTGTTGCTGTGTGACAGGTGGCAGCAGAGGGGCAGTCTGACAAAATGGCATCCAAGATAGAAATGCATATGAAGTAAATGTGTGTAATTGAATTCCTCCATGAAGAAAAAATGGCACCTACTGACATTCACTGGTGCTTGCTGAATGTTTCTGGAGACAGGCAGTGGATGCGAGCACAGTGCGGCAATGTTACAGCTGTGGCTACAGCAACATGAAAGACAAGTCACATTCCTGATGGCCATGCATAGCTGTCATGCCACAAAAGGAAGAGCATCTCAATCAGATCACCTGCATGAGTAAGCAGATTAGGGCCAGGGCACTGTGTATGGGGCTGTCTCCAGTGTTTTGGCAATAATGCTGGTAAAGTTGTAGTCTCACAGAGTCTGTGCCGGGCGTGTCCCACAGATGCTCACACAGGAGCTCCATATGCAAGTTTGTCAGGACCTATTGAACCAATACAAGGCTGACAGTGACAGTTTCCTGCCGTGGTGTGGCAACACGTGAATTCCTCATCAAAGAAAAAGATCAAGCTGCAGTACTCAGTGTGTACAGTGATGTGCACCATCTTTGTGATAGGAAAGGCCTGGTCTTTCTGGATTTCCTGGAACCTGGACAAACCATCAGCTGTGTCCGCTACAATCACAATGCTGACTAAGCTGAGGACTCCAACTTCCAGAGTTGGGCCAGAAAACACTACACCTTTCTCTTGCAACGCAATAATGCCAGGCCCCATACCAGTTTGAAGGCTGTGGAGCATATTGCCAGACTTGGCTGGACTCTCCTGCCACACCCACCATAAAATTTGGGTTTGGCTGCTTTTAACTTTCATCTGGTTGGGTCAATGAAAGACAACATTTTCATAGTGGTGCTGTTAAAGCAAGAGTGAAGCAGTGGGTTTCTGCTAGTGCAGATGTTTATGAGGACAGTGTGTTGACTGTTGTTCATTGCTGGTGAAAGTGCATAGCTAATGGTGGAGAATGTGTTGAAAAATAGTTTTGTAGCTGAGAATTTTTCTATCAGATAGTGTTATTATGCTCTTTGTATCTACTGTAGTTTCCATGAAGATAAACAGGAGACATTACTTTCAAAGCAACCTACATTATTTCACCCATACTGAGAGCTGAGCTTTCCCTGCAACCAATCATTGGAGCACCTACAGCCACCACTTGACCTTTAACTGTGGCTCTGAGTATTTGATAAAATGTTTTTCTTCTAAAAAGACATACAGACCCTTTTGATTTATCTTTATGAGAGGTCTTTTAGGCATAATGAATGTTGTGTTCAAGGATGTGATTTTTCAGTATTCCCATCTGGAAGAATATTGTGGGCACGCTGTTGAAGTAGCTGCAGATCAGCTTCTCTAGGGATGACCAAACTGAGAGGCAGAGGACATAAATTTTCCTATTTTCACCCTTAACATTGAAGCAGAGGACTCTATTTCTCGAATTCTATTCCTGCTTGTGTTTTCTTCCTGTTTAGCATCTATTCAGTGTATGTCACTGATCTGTCATGTTTGCTGTAGGCAGTTGTGAGATTTCACTAGGTTTTGGAAACTTAATTTGGAGATTATCGGTTTTCAATTTCAAGATAATCTGAAGTAAATTAGAGATCTAAAAATAAAAAAGAAAGCCTGTCTTTAAGTCAGAATGTTGCAGTTTAAATGTATATCTTGAGAAAGGAGTAAGCTGATTACGATTTGAATCACAGTTAAAAGTGGTTTTCTTTTTGTTCCATTCCTTCAGTGTACTCCGTTAATGTGATTACATTTATAACTTCCAATGGGTTTGAATGATGACTGTGCATACCCAGCCACTAATAAAGTATGTTGTAAAAGCTTTAGATGAAATGAGTAATTCTCTTACTGAACTTAGAAAAGGTTAAACTTTGTCAGAACTTGTCTTATCAAGTTTCTGAAGTTTGATCTAAAAATCTACCGCATGTGCCTTTTATTGTCTTATCTATTCAGTACTGCTGTGATGGCAGTGTTTGCAGCCATCCTCTTCTTGCTTCTCACACTAGCTGAAACGAAAGTAAATACCTGACTAATCGAGAAGATTTTATGACACTGGTAGTTGGGAAACATTTGTTTACATTAGGTAAAAAGAGAGTTTTATAATAAAGCATGTTAGCTTTTTTCACTAATACAATTGTACTCATTAACACTAACACTTTTAGTCGAAAGAAGACAAGACTTGTACTTAGACATCTTGATTAGAAACATGGGAATTAAATACAGCTACAAATGGCTCAGAAATTTCTGGCTAACTTATGAAAGGAAGACTTTAAATTCAAGATTACCATTATGTGCTGTGAATAATTTATTCTTCAGATTTTTTCTAAGTCTATTAAGCAGCTTAGTAAAGCGGAGTTCCTGTAATGTGTTTCCTGTTTTGTACAAGTCCTGGAAATGCTGAATTCTGAATTCACAATTGCTGACGGCGTTACTTTCATTTCCATGAGAAAATCGTTGCAGGTGGTGGTCTGAAGGGAAATGGAATGGTTGTCTGCCCTGGGGTTCTGCGGCTGCAGTTTACTTTGTATGCAGTTGCTCAGTTGTGGCTCCTCTTTATGGGCTCAAGCAAAGTGTTTGCTTGTATTTGAAATCTTGCTTTCTCTTACAGCCTTCTGCGAAGAGACAGGTATACTCTGTCTAAAAGAGCTCTCTTATGGTGGCATAAAACGAGAAACCAACAAGAATGTCAATTTCTGAGGAACGTGTTCTGATAGCTCAGAGGTGAAAGGAGAGAACAGTAAACTTCAGGGTAATTAAATGGGGAGCTGTATGGTTAGAGAACCACTGCAGTTTTGCATTCTCACACAGTTTTCCAGTTGTCTGCTGTTGAGAAACGATGGGATCATTCTCAACAGATGGTATTTTACTCCCAGTATGAGACTCAGAATAGTTTTCAAACTGATCTGGAACTGTTTTTCTGTATGGTCTGATATATTACACATGATAAAACAGGTTCCTCTTTCTCCAAGGTCTAGCTTGTAGAGGAACTTGCCCCTGACTGGACGGGCAGTCTGCCATAGCAGTAAGTGGAAGGTCGTTGCTTCTGAACAGGGGTCATGATTCTTTCTGCAGTCTTCTGCATTTGTTTGTTTTTAAGACAGCTCATGCTGGGCATTTGCTGACCCTAGCTATTACTATTGGCATCAGGAGGGAGCAGGTGGAAACATTTAATGAAGAAGAATGGGCTATGTATACAGTTTTATGCAGCATCTGTGTGTGGTGTTGAGGAAAAGCAAGCAAAGTGGAGACATTGTTGATGGCATATATATGTGTGTGTGCACACATGCATGTAGGATGTGCGTACTTACCTTGTTGTTAACTGAGATACATTTGTATCCTGTTAGCAGCAGCGTACACCTCCATCCTGGACAAAGAACTTCAGCTCTGATGCTCAGTACATGAATATTTGGGCTACCATTCTTAAAAATAGCCACTAAATGAGGCAGTTGTGGGTAGACCTTACAGCTTTCCTTAGTGGAACAGTGTCTTCTCTTTTCAGTGAGACAGCATTCTCTATTTCATATAGGTAAGAGTATGTCTGCAGATATGGTTAGCAGATATAATTTAGAGAATTGTTCTCAGGTTAACTACCAGAAGTCTTGATTTATATCACTTATAATTTATCCAGCAGTTTCAGAGTCTAGGTGTTTGTGGTTATAGGTGTAGCCTGATACTGGTAAGACTCCCTGCGCTTGTATTTGCAAGTAAAAACATCTTTTTGCCATGTCTAACTTAAACCACGTAGGAAGACAAGACTAGGAGCCTGCTTTGAACTTGCTGCTTCATTTAAACCATGGTGTATTTTTCATTTAGACTCTTAGCCTCTGATGACTACTTATAATGTATAAAAGATGTGGCTTTCATAGGGCTTTTTTTTCATTTAGAAACTGTTGTTATTTTCTGTTGTGCAGTCAACTGTTCAGCATGAGAGCAGGAACAAAACTAGGACTGATCAGTTACCTTTATTTAAGTGGAAAAACTAGGACTGATCAGTTACCTTTATTTAAGTGGAAAAACTAGTTTCCTTGCATTTACAGATTAAACTTCATTTACATTTAGGGAGCGAGTTCTTGATAGGAATTGGTTGTTCTGGATTATGCAATTCCACAAAAGTTGCAAAGTTTTATTTCTGGTGGATTGTCAGCACTCAGGAAGGCTGCAGCCAGAAGTATGGTCATGGCTATGCTACTCTTCCTGTATTTCTAAATGGGCAGGAAATTTATGGAGCTGCAGTATAGGGAATATAAAAAAACATTGTGAACAGCTATACTTACATGTTCAGGAGCAGTCTGTGCAGCACATTTTGTTTAATTTATTTGTTTCGGTATGTAGGGTAAATAACTCCCAAGGATGGTACTTCACAAAGAGATAGTATAGGTGATGGTATATTTTGAGTAGTTCTATATAGATAGGATACAAATAATACAAAAGAGAAGATGGCTCACCTTCAAGATGTCAAGGCTCACAGGGGACTCCACAAATCTATTTGTGTAAATGTTTGGTATCCTTTACAGGAACCTGCTGTATTAATGATAAGACTGATGTCTGATCCAGTGCCATTAATGCTTCTCAAACATGGGCCCGCTGCTGTGAGGCTCCTCCATCTGCATGCGGCTGCTGCCACTTACTTAAAGCTGCTAGCTCCCCAGTGCTGCCTCCTTACTGCCACCTCTTCTGCTGCACAGTGCAGCTGTTCACATCCTCATCATACCCTGCATCACCAGTCTTAATTTTATTTGCCAGCTTCATTTTTCAGCTGCATTACTTCTCTGATCAAGTGTGCCTTAAGGCCATACAAACAAATTTTGTTTTTGAACAAAAAGTACAGAAAAGATTGGAGAGATTTATGACCAGATCATGGGTTCCTCTTACTGGAAATGTAGAGCTGCTGTTGAGAAAAGTCCAGGATTTTGCTTGAGTCTCTTTCCCTTCCACTCTAAACATCCATGCAGCGTTCCCAGGGGAATACTACTGTGTTTTTAGCAGCTGTGATAGGGATCTGAAGCATTTGGAAGGGAGGAGGGGAAAGGATAGTTGACAGGAAGAGTCTTATAGTTCCTGTGCTATTTTACTGTGCCTTGCTTCGCTTTCCTTTTAATTCTTATTGTTGCTTTCTCCTGCTCAGGGGAAGTTCACTATAGTGCCAAAGGTGATAAGCTGGCTCAGTTTATTAATCAGTGTTTAAGGCAGTGTCTCAGTTTTAATAGTGAGATATGTCTTATTGGGTCAAAAATAATTTGTTTTAAAACTGAACTTAAGACAAAGAAAATATAGATTGAATTCATTATTTTTAATCATTTTACAATCAAAAAACAAAACAAACAAACAAAAGCAGTTCTGATATGTGAAGAATTGGATAGGTAGAATATCCTGTGATTCATAAGTCTAAATTCCTGTTCTTGAAAATAAGGATGTGGAAGAGTGAAGAGGGTGAACAGTGTTAAGTATGTGTTTGATAAGATGGGAATCAAAATATAAGACTTCTAGAAACTGAGAAATGGCTTTGAGTGTAGCCTAGAAATATTGGATAAAAGAGTTGTCATTAGAAGGGTGGTAGTGACTGCTAAGGTTAATTTAGTTCATTTTATGTGTAAGGGGTTGGAAAGAACTAACAACAATTGGTAAAAAGGCTGAATTGTTAGAAATCATTCTGTTCATGAAACATGCTTAATTTTTACAATGCATAGGTTCTATACACTTGCTTTAGCATTATTTAATTTGTGGTTCTGCTTTCTTTTTATTAATCTTTAGGGGGAAAGGAACAATGGTTTTGATGTTCTTTATCATAACATGAAGCATGGACATTTGTCAACAAAAGAATTAGCAGACTTTATTAGAGAAAGGTAGGTATTCATCCTTGCTGATTCTGAGTCCTTATGATTGGTTTGTGGCTTTTAACTTAGTTTATCATTACATGTTGTTTTTGACCATGGATGTTAGAGCTAGCATTTCAGCAATTGCCAGTATGATCTTAGTAAATTGTCCTTTCGCAGTTAAGGTGTTTAGAAAAGTTCTCTTTTCTCTCCCCTCCCTTCTCCACTTTCTTCCCCTCTCCTCTCCCCTCTTTCTGGAGATGTTTTATGATGGGATAAGAAAATAATATGCAGAAAATAAGACAGATTCTTCTCTATGGGGCAGAAGGGACAAGAAAGAAATCTGCCTGTGTGACAACTTCCTAAACAGATGACCTAGTGCTGTTTTCAGTCTTACTTTATAAAGAAGACTTAACTGCTGCTACTTAGGGTACAAAAATTTCCATTCTGGATGAAATTAATCTGTCTGGTTCGGAATTTTGTCTTATTCAGTTACTGACACCAGATGACACATGGAAAAATCTTGTAAGAGGCTAGCTGAGAACCTCTTTAGTAAAGGTTTCTTGCAGCAAGAGCTGTCCAAAATACAGCCTTTGTTGTCTGGAATTTGTCATCAAAATTCTCATTTCTGCATGAAGTGACCACAACAAAATGTCACCACTATGCATCTGGCAGGTGCTTAGTGACACTGATATTTGCATAGTTTCACAGTGACTTGTAGTGGAGAAAATTACAAAAATCTTTCTGCTAAGTAGAAACAAGTGAACTCCAGAGCCCCTTTGTGATGAACAAGTTCCTGTCCAAAGCTGTACACAGACCAAGGAATTTGGTGTTTTGAGAATCTTTTCATCCAGAAAATACGTTATAAAGCCAAGCAGAGTTGTGGTGCAGTGCTGCTTTAGAGAGATCTTAAACTGTATTGATTGCAAAATCATCATAGAATGGTCTGGGTTGGAAGAGACATTAGGATCATCTAATTCCATTGCCCTGCTATAGGCAGGGACACCTCCCTGGACCAGGCTGGTCAGAGGCCCATCCAGCTTGGCCACGAATGCTTCTGGGGAGGAAGCATCCACAGCATCACTGGGCAACGTGTTCCAGGCTCTCACCACCCTCGCAGTGAAGAATTTATTTCTGATACCTAGTCTGTACCTATACTAGTACATAGTCTATACCTCTGCCAGTTTAAGGCCATTTCCTCTCGTGTTTTTGCTACGTGGTAGCAAGGTCCCCCTGGAGTCTTCTCCAGGCTGAAGAACCATGACTCTCTTAGCCTGTCTTCATAGGGGAGGTGCTCCAGCCCTCTGATCATCTTTGTGGCCCTCCACTGGTCCTGCTCCAACAACTCTGCGTCCTTGTTTTGAACACCACAGAACTGGACACAGTACTCTAGGTGGGATCTCAGGAGAGCAGAGTAGAGGGGCAGTATCCCCTCCCTTGACCTACTGGTCAAGCTTATGCATTTTACAACTTCAGGGTGGTTGCCTAACTGTTCAGCTTTTCATTTTAAAGTTCAGTAGATTTAAATAAATTCTTCAAATTTCAGGTTACTATTACTACTTTGCTTCGTATGTTCATAATTACTGAGTATCGATTTTGGGTGCAAAATTTAAAAAGCGTGTATCTTAAACTTAGTTAATAGGATGGTGAGGAAAGCTGATGGGAGGAAGACTTGAAAGGAGTCAGTCACTGATATTATATGTTGTGTTCCACTCCATGGCAATTGTTCCAGTAAAGGAGGAAATTGATGGTGACTACTGGATTTTGAATCTCCAAAAGACAAGTAAAAACATGGTTATAAGCGCAGGAAAATGTAGTGAAACTTCATGTAGAGAAGGGGTTGTCCTGAAGAAATCAGAGTAGAAATCCTTCTTTAAAAAGTAAGCATAAACAGCGGAACACAGTACGTTTTGCTGCATGTTAAATTACTCATTTTCAAACTCAGATGGCACTCTGCAAAGAACCTAAAAATGCAAAAGAAAAAAAGAACCACACCACCCTGAAACTGTAAAGATTAGATAAGATCCCACGTTATTTATGGTGATCAAATATGATTGCTCAGTAAGCAGTTTGTTTAATGGATTTGTTGCAAATGCATTTGATCTTTTTATTCTATAAATCTAGTATTAGGCAGGTGATCATTATGTGATTTTCTTCTGTTACCAGAAAACGTTAGAGGGAGAAGCAGAGGATATAAGAAGGAAAATATTATATTTTGCATGTCTCAGGTCTTTCAGTTTTATTTCAGTTCACTCCAACATTCTGTCACAACGTTCTCAGATTTATTTTTGTTTGTTTGTTTACATACTTAGGAGTTTTTACATATAGTTTTTCAGAGATTGTTAAAAATGGAGTAGTTTTCAACTCAAGTCCTGTGCTTTGCATCTTTGGAATCCGTATTAGTTTCTCTTCAGATACCTTCAAAATTGAAATTACGGTTTTGATCATTTTCTTTGACAGGGCTACAATAGAGGAAGCATATTCAAGATCAATGACAAAACTTGCCAAATCAGCAAGCAATTACACACAACTAGGGTAAGTAAGTGTATATGATAAACAAATGATTAACTGTGTACGTGGTAAAAAGCCAGTTTGATTCTGAATATTTTATTGATGGTGTTGAGGGTGGCATAACTTTGTCATCTTTAAAAATCACTGTCCTTCAACTACTATGCAACCATGCAAGATATTGTGCATCTGTGACAAGAACAAAAGACAGTACAATTCTTTATTCACTGAAGGGAAAAGAAAAAAAAACAGAAACAACCTATCATGGAGGGCCTGTTTGCTCCTCTGTGTTCAGGGTTTCAGGGTTAAATTCTTTTCAGACCTAATAAAGAATTCGACTCACCATTATATACTTCCAAACCTAATAATTATGGGGAGATGAAATTTTATATTTGGGTTATGTCTTATACAAAATAAATAATGTCTGAGAAGGTTTTTTTGGTCTTTTTGTTGTTGTTGTTGTTAGAAAGGTCAGGGCAATAGCTCAGACTTTCTAGATAAGTTTCTTTTTATTTGTAATAATCACATCTAG
The DNA here is from genome assembly GCF_038088225.1 of Cyrtonyx montezumae. NCBI lineage: Eukaryota > Metazoa > Chordata > Aves > Galliformes > Odontophoridae > Cyrtonyx > Cyrtonyx montezumae. Next base: position 4,227,017 of record NW_027072035.1, read on the forward strand.
AATATGGAGTTATCAATGGATACTTTGATGACTTGTTGCTGCTCTTCAGTGAATAGGAACATCAGTGTTTTAAAGGCTATTAAATTGTACCAATTTTTCAGCGGCTTTAATTAGAAAACAGGTAGGAGGGTATCTTCAGATCTGCTCAAGAAATCTGAATTTGAGGAATGACCTGTCCCCCGTTTCTACCAGATGGTTATTCTGTTGCAGTAGATCTCTCCTAGCGACAGTCTTTGCCAGTACATTTTTTCTTTCATCTTGCAGCTGTAATAGTTTACAACAACCAGAAGTGTAGCTAGTCAAGTAATGTTGTTTCTTTGCACTACTATAGTATGCATATAAAAATACTTCGACATATTTAATCTTTGGGCTGTTCTTGCATTCTTCTTGTTCTTGTTCTTTAGCAATGTTCTTGTTCTTTAGGAATAGTATTTATCATTGTATGTGTTGATTGAGAAGTGAACCAGCGTTTACATTTTATCTATATCGACTGTAATGAGGGAAAATCAGAAAGTACTCATGTTATTTGATAGTATGAAGGATGCTCCAAAAGTAATATTATGATGTTGGTAGCATGGCTGTAGAGGTTGAACATTCCCACTTATATTCACTCCATTACACTTTGTTGCTGTATGACACATGGTAGCAGAGGGGCAATCCACTGATGTTCCTCAACACTTAGTGAATGTTTCTGGAGACCAAACAGTGGATATGAGCACAGTGAGGTGATGAGTGGTGTGTTTCAGCAGTAGTGACAGTGGGTCACCTCCACTGGTTCAAATTCTTGCAAGTGTGGCATTCAGGCTCATGTTCATCACTGGTGAAAATGCGTAGCTCATGGTGGTGACTGTGTTGAAAAAGAGTGTTTTGTAATTTGCCCTCTCAAACAATGTTATTGTGCTCCTTATATCTGTTATAGTTTCCAAGGAAATAAATAGGATGTTACTTTCTGAGTGGCTTACTGTACATTTGAAAGATCTAAAAATTACATAATTTATGGCAGTTGTTGGTGTCTTTGTTTCTTTGTTTCAGTTTAGAAACAAAGCTTAATTTCCATAAAGATACTCATTCTGCTTTAGCACTATTGAGCACAGTCTAGTTGATTTTAAGGAAGAAGTCCTGATGAACTTTTTTTTTTTCCTCAACCCAGGACATTTGCACCAGTTTGGGATGTTTTCAAAACGTCCACAGAAAAACTAGCAAGCTGCCACTTGGATCTCGTGCGGAGATTACAAGAGCTAATAAAGGAAGTTCACAAGTATGGAGATGAACAAATTAAAGCTTATAAAAAGGTTATTGATTTTTTTCCTATGCTTGTCCAAAGACTTATTAACATTGAAATTAAATTTATTTGTTTTTGACAACTGTGTAATATTTGACAGACTAAAGAAGAAGTTTCAGGAACATTAGAAGCAGTGCAAAACATTCAAAGTATCACTCAGGCGTTACAGAAGTCAAAGGAAAACTACAATGCAAAATGTCTTGAACAAGAACGTTTGAAAAAGGAAGGGGCAACACCAAGAGAAATTGATAAGGTAGTTCTATAAAGTCTTTTTTAAAATTCATCGTGTTGTCAATCTAATACATTCATGTTGCACTAGCAAGGAAAATGCTCTGAAAGAGTTTAAAATGGGTAAATTGTGGTTATTTTATTATGTAAATTCTTTGAATGCCTTTCTATGTTTTGTTTACACTTCCTTATCTGTTCTAACTTCACTGCAGTTCTCATTCTTTACTCCATGATTGCTTGGATAATATAATTTTCCTTAGTAGCTTTACAGAAATTGTATGTAATTATTTCAGCATCTGTTACATTCTTGGACACATTTTCTTAGGTAAATATTCCAACACTCAATGACTGTACTTGATGTGAATGAGTTAAGAAGAAGGAACTTTTGTTGTCCTTTCAACTGAGACAAAGTAATTATAAGAGTATTTGAAGTCTGTTCCATTGAGAAGAAAAACAAGTTAGCATTACTTTCACAGAACTACAGGAGTTGCAGAATTAATTTAAGTTACATGGACCAAAACCCTTAAGGACAAGTATCCTGGTGCTGTATTCAGCATTGTCCTTGTGTCCTGGGAGAGTTTGATCCATTCACAGAATCATTGAGTGGCTGAGATTTGAAAAGACCTCTGAAGTCATCTGCTGCAATCCTCCTGTTCAACTAGGCACACCAGGACCCAGTAGCCCAGGGGGCTACTGTCATGGCTTTTAAAGGTCTCCAAGGAGAGGGTTCCACAATCTCTCTGGGCAGCGTGTGCTTGTGGTCTATCACTGGCACAGTGTAGAAGTGTTTTCTTTGCCACAGTTTTTGCCAGTTGCTTTTCTTGCCCTGTGGCTGGGTACCACTGCAGTGAGACTTGGGTGCCACTGCTTTACACCCTTCCTTCAAATACACTGATAAGATTCCCCTTGAGCTTTTTCTTCTGGAGGGTGAGTAGCTGCATCTCCCTCATCATGTCATAGAATAACGGAATAGCTGAGGTTGGAAGGAGCCCTTAGTTTCATTCTCCAGTATGTCCTGCACTGAAAAGCCCAACACTGAACACAGCATTTTGGATGCAGCCTCACCAGTACCAAGCAGAGGGTAGGGAACACTGAAAGTTCTTGCTGTTTTAAGGAGACAAGCTAGTAGTAGAAGAAGGTAGTTGTGTTTCCCTGTTTCTGTGTCTTCCCTTTTTTAATCTTAACACCTTTCCCTTTTTCTGTTTCAGTTATCTGATTTGTATAGGAACCTGTTGTTTCTTGAATGATCTTAGTGCCTTTTTTCTGCTATCTTGGTGGATACAAACAAATAACATTTGTTCACTGATGACAAAAATTACCCTGTTGACCGTGCTTTGATTGTTTTTATCTCCAATAAAACCTATTTTTTTCCTGGTTTGTGTTACAAATGGGAGTCCATATTGGATTCTAGATATGTATAAGGATTGTGTGAGACCGCTGATGTTTTCTTGACAGTCTACTGAAATTGTATGCTTTTCTGATCTCTTGAAAATAAATTGAATTTTTTCAGTAGGAAATGTTGACCTGATGGAAGGCTTGCTCTTGAGATGTAACACTGCAATCCCTTGTCTAGTCAGAAACAAACAAACAGAAAGTCTCACTAATGTCTGTTTAGCTGTAGAAGAAAAGAGAGGGGAAACATCGTGGGATAAAGGCAATTTTCTACTGCTTTATACATCTTCCCTGAGCACTTTTTTTATTTTTCAAACAATTAGGGTGTGGTTGATACTCAGATCATGCTTAAAAAAAAGTTTTGGCTGGGAACCAGCAACTGTGACTGTCACATCATTTCTGTCACATCATTATTCAGATTTACACTTGTAGTTTCAATAACATGATAAGGATTGCTTTCATTTATTTTTCTTTTGGCAGAGAATAGTTTTATTATGGTTAGCAGAACATGAAAGATGTTTTTATCAAAATCATACAATAGTCACTTTATTGCAAAGCAGGGAATCCATACCAGTATGCTAAGAGCTTATCATAATACTTTACATTTAGAGATATACTTGACTGAAGAATCTAAGGAAATCCGAAAGCTTGCAATTTTTACTGCAACTGGCAGTGCTAGCTTGTGTAATAATTTCCTGTTGTTCTCTGGCATGTTAACTTCTCTGTTTATAGTGACTTGACAAAAAAACTCTTGACTGATCCTTATTCTTTCAGTTAGTGTTAATCTTCTAAATAGAATTCTAGCAATTGCTGTACCTGAGAGTAGACACTTCCTGTCTTTGGAAAAGATAAGTAGGTAATCATGCAGTGTTCACATGTTTCTTCATTTTGCCTGCCATGCTGAATAATTATTTTGTGGAGGTGTTCTTAAGCACACAACACTCATGATTCTGCTCATAGTCAAACATGATTATCAGAGGCAGAGAATATTTTGCTGGTGTCAAAATCCCATTTATATAGAGCTCAATTACATAGTACTTCATACTATAGACTTTAATGTTTCCCCAGTGAACAAATGCTAATTAGAATTTTCAATTATCTTTCAATGGAAATTGCACAATGAAATAGTCTCCTTCTGGAGTGCATCTTGGTATTAATTCATTGGGAAATTATAGCTAGTGGTCAGCTCTGCAACTCAGTGCAAGTGAGTAGTAATTGCTGTTTTTACTTTGGAAGCAATAGAGTTCATTCGCAAGAAGGTTTCAAAACTAGAATAGTAAACATGCAGTCTTTACTGATGTCATTATCTGAAAATGATTTATGAATTGTTTAAACTAGTGGGAAATTTCAGTGAAAAATAGTCCTCCTGAAAGAAGAAGGCAGAAAAAAGGTGATGAGAATAATATTAAGCTTTTAACTTGGAAATAGCAATTTCAGTGATACCAAAAAGCGTAATCTCATGTTGTACAATTAACACTGAAAATAACTTCTTTTACCAGAAAGAATCATTTTGTTGTTTTCCTGTCCATGTAATATTGTGATTCTCCTGTATTTCCTTTTGTCTTTTAAGAATACAATGTACACAGAAAAATCACAGAATTGTAGGGGGACCTCTGGAGTTCATTGAGTCCAGCCCCCTGCCAAAGCAGCTCCCTAGCCCAGGTTGCACAGGTAGGCGTCCAGGCGGGTCTGGAACGTCTCCAGAGAAGGAGACTCCACCACCTCTCTGTGCAGCTGTGCCACTGCTCCGTCACTGCATTGAGAAGAAGTTCCCACACACATTTGTGCCAAACTTCTCATGTTTCAGTTTGTCCCCTTGTCCTGTCACCACACACTGCTGAGGAGAGCCCGGCCTCATCCCTTTGCCTCTAGCACCTTAGGCATTTATAGATGTAGATCAGATCCCCTATGAGTCTTCTTTTTTCAAGGCTGAACTGACCCAGGTCTCTCAGCCTTTCCTGATAAGGAAGGTGCTCCAGGCCCTTTATCATCTTTGTGGTCCTCCTCTCCTTCCAGGATATGTCTTTTTTGTACTGGAGACCCCAGAACTGAACACAGTACTCCAGGTGAGGCCTCACCAGGGCAGAGTAGAGGGGGAGGATCACCTCCGTCGACCTGCTGACCATGCTCTTTCTAATGCACCCCAGGATACCACTGCCCTTCTTGGCCACCAGGGCACACTGCTGGCTCGCAGCCAACCTGTCATCCACCAGAAAAGTATGGTTTACTACTAAAAAACAGTGAAAAATATCAGTAGCTTGTAAACTCATGAAGTACTACTGTAAACAAATCTGAGCTACTGGAATCTGTCTTATCAGTGTGTTCTACAGAAATTTTATTTTGAAATATGTTCTCTTAATCTGCTTTCATTATTTTTTCCACATTCCTATTTTCCTTCATTCACTTTTAACAGAGAACTGTACCTTCTAGAGAAACAAAAACAAAAGTGTTTGATTCTTTCAGAGCTGTACTGTTTATTCTATATTGTATCCTGGCTTTCTTCCTGGTTTTCTGTTGAATATCTATATATATTTGATGTGTCAGATAAATAGTTAATTTCAGTAATACATGCTTTGAAATACTGATTTAAAAATAAGTATTCTAAGTTAGTCTTAGATGATATGGAGAAAGGATTTAAGTTAGGTAGTTACTCTGTTGCCTTTCTACACACCTTACAAGAAGTTTTAAAACAGAAATCTGTAAGAGCTCAAATATAAGTTGCTTCATAGTAAAAATTTGTTATGATACTTTACTGCTTTAATACACCTCAATATTTTCTTAGATCATTCTAGGCTTTCTCTTAATAATAATATTATAAACCTTGGATCAGATTGTGTGTGTGACAGTTCATGTTTTTTGTATCGATCTGTAGGCAACAGTTAAATCGAAGAAAGCTACAGATACCTATAAACTGTATGTGGAGAAATATGCTGCAGTTAAATCTGATTTTGAACAGAAAATGACAGAAACGGCGCAAGTAAGTGTTATATTAAATGAGGTTCTTTTGAAATGGATTCATATGTTCTGTTTTATCTCTCTGAAGATGCCTTAAATAAAAGCTTTTGAAGAATTGTTTTGAAATAGAATGATCTCCTCTGGAAATTGATGTAAGCTGTACTGTCAAAAGTAATCGGTTTGAAAGACAAACAGTGACAACATGTATTTGATGGAAGTATCCTTGAATGACACACTGGAATGCTAGCATTCCAGAGGGAGTTTCTGAATAAATTTTTAGTGAGCCAAAATTCATTCATAGGAGTTACTGAATCATGTTTTTCTCGTTATCACTCTGACAAAACATTTCAGTAACTACTTGATTAACTGTTTTCCCTTTGGGGCTTATCTGAGGTGGTCAGAAACCCTTGCATTACTCAAATGTCAAATAAATATCTGGAATTTTAAGAAGTTCCACTATACTACAGAAGATAACAGGTTCTCTCTGTGTTTACTCTTGCTGCTCCTTATTAATTTCTTACCCAAAACTCTTGATAGCAGACATTTTCTCATTGTCCCAAATTTCAAAAAAAACCATAACTTACCATTTCTGCTGTTAGTTATGTTTGTTTGACATAATTATTTGTCTAGGGGTTGTGTTTGTTTTTGTTTTTTGATTCAAAAAGCTTTCACAAGATAGAATTTTATTTTTGGTTGGAAATCCTTTGTTCTTCTTAGTTTCAAAGTTTAACTTTTAAGCAGGATGGAATTATGGGGGAAGTTAAGTCATACTTGCATGGTAAATGTAGAAGTAGAAAAGTGTTAGTATTTTCCTTCACTTCGTGGAAATTAAGATTTTGTAGGAAGAAGATACATGTAGATTGATGTATTAAAAGCTGTATTCTTCAAAATTTAATAACTGCTTTGCTGCTTTGAAAACTCATTATAACTTGGTCTTGCTGATCTCTGTATAGTTACTCAACACAGATGATAAAGAAAGGTTACAAAATATACTAAAGCTGTTCACTACAACTCCTATCTAGAAAAAAATAAATGAGAAACGAGTCATTCTCTGCTCTTCCGGTGCAGAGGAGTGTCTTAGGCTGTTCAGATAAACTTATTCTGAAAGCGCCAGCATCTTGAATTGCTGTGGCTTTGTTCTAGGTAATCAGGTAGTAATGTTTTCACTTAGATATCCTCTTCTTTCAGTCTCCACTGAATTCCTTGTATAAATTTTATGTATTTTTCCCTTATGTTATTTATTATCTTTCCCGGTTAAAGTGTTAAAGTGAAATGACTTGTACTGCATGATTTTGAGAGACTGAATTGCAGGTTGTGTTTTTTTGCTGGAATAAACATGGAAGATTGTATTACAGTTACAGAGGGATATAAATATAGTTTGGTTTGTTGTCCAGAAATGGGATTCTACAGAAATTCTTCACACTGAAAGATTTTTTTTTCTCTGAGTAAAACTGTAGTTGCACTATACAATTGCTCTGCAATTGCTAAGAAAAAATGACATCTCTCCTGCAAGCTTGTTAGAAGCTTATTTCCAAACATTGCATTTTAAAACATTTAAATATATTGCATAGCCTATTGGAATCAATCATAATAGATGAATATGCAAAACTTTTTTTTGTCAGCCTGATGTCTTAGCTAGAATTGAATACAGTTGGTTATTTGAACAACTTCAGTGTTGAGCAGTCTACATGTAAATAAAGTTCATTTATTAATTCTTCATTCTGTAAAACTTAATGGAAAATAATGTCTACAGCTTAGAAAAACTGTGTATGCTTAATTGAACAATTACAGATACTGTCAAAGATTTTTTCACTTTTATTATAGAAAAAAAAAGTGACTTTTTTAATGTTCCACTATATCCTTTCAGAACAAAGCGATCTTTCAAAAGCGCAAATAAACCATTTGGTTTATGTCTGTTAATGATTCTACCTGTGATATGAATTATGTAGTCATATTACAGTATTTGTATAGTCCTTGATCAGAACATTTGTGTTATGTGATCTGCAAGGCCAAGATGCCTTCTCTTTCAAAAACTTTAATTATTAAGTATAGAACAGTAAGCAAGAAATAAGGGAACTGTGAGAGGTGAGGAGAAGGAATGAGATAGTACTATCCACTGACATAATAGGTAGAGATCTCTGAATGGATGGTTGTTTTGATATGCATCATAGAGAAGTGTTTAAAGGAGAGTGGTAGTCAGTTTTGCTGAGTATCATGTGGATCTCTAAACTAGCATGAAGAAATCAGCGTTGGCATAATCTCAAAAATTCACTTCGAATTTAGGTAACTATTAGGTATAGAAGCAGGGTGGAAAATCAGGTTAGATGCAAGTGCTAATACCTTTATCATGACTGAGAATAGATATTATAGGCATAGACGGTGGATAGCTTGGAAAGCAAAACAATGTAGTTTATCTAATTAGCAGTCAGTAAAAGTAGTGGCATCATAGAATGGGCTACAGAGGATGACCGTATCTTCTGTAATCCAGAAGGATGGCTGCTGGAAAAAACAAAACAAAACAAAACATTAATCTGCTTCATTGGTGGCTAGAGAGGCATATAAGTGTGGCAAAAGAAGGACTGTTTAAAGGATAGAGATATATAATTTGCCTGAGTTGTGCTTACATTTGTGAATCAGAGTACAAGGAGGTAGGAAATGTAAAAAGATGATCTTCAGAGAACCCTGTAAAACTATAGAGAGAAATTAAAGGTGCTCAGAGTTCGGATGTGGTTGAAAAGACAACTAAGGAAATAGGAAGGAAATCAGGAGAATAGAGATCAGAAGTGAAGAAATATGTAAAGATTAATATGGGTCACTGTTAGGGAGGATTAGAACACTTTTCTTTTTGAGCTAGGAATGGGCCATTGGAGATCATAGAATCACCAAATCACCAAGGCTGGATGAGACCTCTAAGATCATCCAGTCCAAGTGTCCACCTGACAGCAGAATTTCCCATTAAACATCTACATGTTTCTTGAGCACCTCCAGACCTCCAGGGGCAGTGACTCCACCTCCTCAATACAGGACAGACATAAACCTGTTGGAGTGCATCCAGAGGAGTGCCACAAAAATGATCCAAGGGATGGAACACATCTCCTGTGAGGATAGGCAGAGAGAGCTGGGGCTGTTCAGTCTGGAGAAGAGAATGCCCTGTCTCTGAAGACTTTGAAGGAGAGGCTGGATAAGGGCCTGAACAACCTGATCTAGCTGTGCACGTCTGTGTTCATTGCAGGGGAGTTGGACTGGATGACCTTTAAAGGCCATCTAAGGATTGTATGATTCTGGTACCTAACCACAATTTTGGAGAAGTTTTTCCTAACATTCAACCTGAATCTCCACTTTTGCATCTTGAGGTCATTCCTGCTGTCCTATTGCTAGTTACATGGGGGCAGAAGCCAAATCCCACCTCACTTCAACCTCCTTTCAGGTCATTGTAGAGAGCTGAAAGATCTCCCCTGAGCTTCCTCTTCTCCAGACTGAACAATCCCATTTCCCTCAATCACTCGTAAGACATGTGCTCCAGACCTCTCACCAGCTTCATTACTCTTTTCTGAACACACTCAGGGCCTTAATGTCTCTTTTGTAATAAGGGGCCCAAAGCTGAACACGGTATTCAAGGTTCAGCCTCACCAGAGCTGATTACATTGCAGTGGTACAAGCCAGGATGTCATTGGCCTTCTTGGCCACCTGGGCACACTGCTGGCCCGAGTTCAGCCAGGAATCAACCAGCACACTCTGGTCTGTTTCCTCAACACAGTCTTCCAGCTGCTCTGCGCCAAGCCTGTGACATTGCTTAGGGTTGTTGTGGCCCAAGTGCAGGAGCCAGCACTCGATCTTGTTGAGCCTCATCTCATTGACTTCAGCCCTCAACCTTTCTCCCAACTCAGTGTCATCTGCAAACTTACTGAGGGTGCACTCAGTGCCTTTATCCAGGTCATCAATAAAGATATTGAATAGGATGAGCCCCATAAATAACCCCTGTGGAAAACCACTTGTTATTAGTCATCGGTTGGATTTAACTCCATTCACCACCACTCTCTGCGCCTGGCCTTCCAACCAGTTCTTTACCCAGCAAGAGGTGTACCTATCCAAGCCACAGGCTGCCAACTTCTCCTGGATAATGCTGTGGGAGACAGTGTAAAGGCTTTATTAAAGTCTATGTAGACTACATCTACAGCCTTTCCCTTGTCCATCAAGCAGGTCATTCAGTCATAGAAGATCAGGTTAGTCAAGTAGGACCTGTCTTTCATGAGCCTGTGGTGGGTAGGCCTGATCTCCTCGTTTTCCCTATATGTGCCACATGATCTCCCTCAAGGAGATCTCTTCCATAATCTTCTCTGGCACTGGAGTCAGGCTGATGGTCCTGAGTTCCCCACATCCTCCTTACAACCCTTCTTGCAGATGGGAGTCACACTTGCAAGTCTCCAGTTCTCTGGGACCTCCCCAGTTGACCAGGAGGGCTTATAGATGGTGGAAAGCAGTTTGGCAGTCATCTCTGCCAGCTCCCTCAGCATATTCAGCTGTATCCCATCCAGGCCCATGGAGTTGTGGAAGTAGTAGATCTCTAACTATTTCTACCTGAATCATGGGAGGTTTATTCTGCTCCCCATCCCAGACTTCCAGGTCAAGGGGTAGAGTACCCTGAGGATAACTGGTCTGACTTCTAAGACAGATGCAAAGAAGGCATCAAGAACCTTAGTGGTCTTATTTGCTGTTGCATCCAGTAAAGGACAGAGATTCTCTGTAGCCCTTCTCTGACTGTTAATGTATTTGTAAAGAAGATTTTTCTCTTTTACCCATACAGCCAAGTTAAATTCAAGCTGGTCTTTTGCCTTTCTAATTTTCTCCCCGCACATACCTACAACTTATTTGTGCTCTTTCTGAATTGCCTGTCCCTTCTTCTACAGGAGGTACATTCTGTTTTTCCCCCAGAGCCTCAGGAAAAGCTTTTTGTTCATCCCACTAGTCTTCCTCCCCATAGGCACATCTGGAGGATCAGGGGGACAGCCTGCTTCTGTACCTTTAAGACTTCCTTCTTGAGGGGGGGACCAGCTTTCTTGAACCCCTTGACCCTTCAGGACTGAATCCCAAGGCACCCTCCCTGTCAGCATCCTGAACAGTTCGGAGTCTACCCTCTGGAAGTCTAAGGTAGCAGTTTTACTGTCCCCTTCCCTAACTTCATTGAGAATCAAGAATTCTACAGTTTTGTGGTCACTCTGTCCTAGACGGCTCCCAACCTCCACATCTCCCATCAGTCCTGTTCTGTTTGTGGATGGCAGGTCTAGTGGGGCACCTCTCCTGGTAGACTCTCTTGCCAGCAGGAATTAATCTTCCATATATTCTAGAGACCTCCTAGACTGCTTCTTCTGCACTGCATTGTATTTCCAACATATATCAGGAAGGTTGATGTCCCCCACAAGAACAAGGCCTGGTAATCACACAACTTCTGCCAGCTGCTCACTGAGCATCACATTAATTTCTTCTTCCTGGTTAGCTGGTCTGTAACAGACCCTCACCAGCATGTCAGTCTTGTTGGTTCTCCCCCTGATCCTTACCCATAGAGAATCAACTTTATCATTCGCTGCCCCAAGATCACTGGCACTGAAACACTCTCTAACATAGCCATGCAACCACTCCTTCTCCCTTCCCTGTCCTTTCTGAGGAGTTTATCAACATCCATTGTGGCACTCCAGTCATAGGAGTGATCCCACCATGTTTCTGTAATGGCAGCTAATTCATAGTTGATCTGCTGTACAGTAGCTTCCAGCTCCTCCTGTTTGTTGCTCGTGCTATGTGTGTTGGTATAGATGCACTTCAGCCGAGCCTCTCACCTCACCCCTCATCCTATCATTCCCCTCTGCTAATCTCTAGCAGGCCTGTTTTTATTCCATTACCTTCATGTCTAGGTTAAAGCCTTCTCAGCAAGTTCTGCCAGCTTCTGGGTAAAGATCCATTTCCTCCTGTGAGAAAGGTGAGACCCATCAGCAGACATCAGGCCAGGTGCCAAATAAACTGCCCCATGGTAAAGCAACAACAAAACAAAATTGTTCTGATTGCACTAGCCTCTCAGCTGTGTATTTATGAGAATGATTTTCCTGCTCCCCTTCGTATTGCTCCCCGCCACTTGAGGGATAGAGGAAAATGTGTCCTATACACACTCTGTCCACTAAGTGCCCCAGTCCCCTTAAGTCCCTTATGGTAGTCCTCAAAAAAGAAAATGTTTGCAGTGCTTTTAGAATGCTTATCGGAAATCTGGGTATGGTGAAACAGTGGAAAGAATTGCAGACAAATTACAAAGGTTACATGTGGTCAATTTAAAGATCAAATGAATGAAGCAAAGTAGAAGAAAGGAGTTGGATTTAACTGAAAGGAAAAAAAAAGAAACCAAACCCAAAATCCAAATATCTGTTGTGACCAGAAGGAAAGAGAGGGTGCTGAGGAGGTGCAAAGCAGATCTGGAAATAGAATCACTGGAATTAGATAAAAAAGCAGATTAAACTTTTCAGTAATGCAAGTAACAGAGAAAATAGATTCTTTTTAGAACAACCTTCAACCCCATTTTTTCTTAGTTAAAAAAGGTCAGATTTTTTGAAAGAACAAGGTTGTTGAAAGTTTAAAAAGACAGTGAAAAAGCTTGGTAATGGGTCCAAAAGGGTATATTAAGAAACATATTATTTTTGCAATTCATGGATTTTTGCACCTCTCTGTGTTAAAAACCATAATAATTGTAATAATGATCTGAAAAAAATTGTTGATTTTTTGTTGTTGTTTAGAATATGTAATTATTGTAGTTTAAGGCTTAGCATTTCAGTAATTGTTACCAATAATGACTTGTATTGGTTTACAGAAGTTTCAAGACATTGAAGAAACGCATCTTCTTCATATGAAAGAGATTATAGAATCATTGTCAAATACCATAAAGGATACCCATTTACAAATAGGAGAGGTAATTTTTATATTATCATTTGTTTATTTTGATTAAGCTATGTCTTTTTCTTAACTACTACTAAACAGAACATTCTTTACTATGTTGTGGATCACATCTTAAAATCAGCAGTAACCTTTTAATCCAAAAGAAGATAAATAATAATGAACCAGAGGATTTAAAATACTGTCAAGGAGTTTTGGTTCTTTTTACTGAATGTATGAAACACTGTGTGCTGAACTTGTTTTTCAGCTGTCTGAAGGAAATTTGACTGCCTGTCAAATAGCTATTTAAATCCTTTGAGATATGTGTATATTTTTCTTCAGGCATTTCTGAAATTTCTTACTGAGTGGGTCAGCTCTGGTTTTGTTTACTGTACTGGAAATCTATTTCATCTCTTAAATTCAACATGAACCAAAAATTTTACAGCTTTATTGTTTCACTCATAAGTTTGGAATCACAAATCTTATAGTATTCTGTAAAAACTTGTTAGGATGAATCACTGAGTTTTATGCTAAGAAAACAGAAAGGATTTTGACAATTTGAAGAATGTTTCATACACTTTTGGTTTTGTGTACAAAAGGTCTTTTGTTTTAGAAGAAGCTTTGAAGTACATTTTCTTCAGATGCAGATTGGTTTAACTAACAATCCTTATAAAATATCTACTTTTTAATATGTTGCAGTACAGGTTTATTTGAGTGCTTTGTTTGAGTCACTGTTTTTCTTAGTATTTAGTTTTTTGCTCATGAATGGTAGTCACAAGGGTTGTGCTATTTGTTTCTTAGGCAAATATGTACTGCCTTATTTGAAAAACTTCCTATTAACAGCATGTGGTTGTTCCTTTGCCAGACCAAAAACAGTGTAACAGTAGTGCATTTACTGAAGCAGGTGGGACGTGTGATAATAGAGCAGTAACTGTTCACACCCTCAACTGGTGCTGGTTTGAGGGACATCTTGTCTTCCTGCCATGGAACATGTTTTTGACAAATCTAGAAAATGGTGGAAAAGTAGCTTAGGAAGAAGAAGTAGAAGTAAATCTTACACCTGACATCTGGCTGGATTCTTTAATTTTCCATTAATGTCTGTGATGTCTGTATTGTAAACACATTTGCAACTCCTAAAACAATAAAGGGATTTCCTTAATAAAATACCTGTTAATTTTTGGAAGTTCTTTGTTATATTTTATAGGGAAATATTATGACGTTAACTCTATTGTTAAAACAAAACACTTCTAAGGTAAAAAAATACATTAATTAAAATGTGTTTTGTTTTGTTTTTTGGTTGTTGGTTTTTTTTTTAAGGTACATGAAGAGTTTATTAATAACATGACAAATACTACAGTTGAGAGTTTAATACAGAAATTTGCTGAGTCTAAAGGAACTGGCAAGGAAAGACCAGGTAAGAGATTAAATATAACAGAGGAAGAAATGTTAATTTAAAAATTGTAGGTTTCCGCCCCTCAAATAATGTCAAACCCTATATGTATAAAGTGCTATCGTTGTAAGGTACTTATATTTTGAATTCTCAGAATTTGTTCACTTTGATGTTAAATGTTTCTGAGAAATTTGATAAGCAGTTTATTGTGCATTTGTAGGGCTTGTGTTCATAAAGCATAACAGTTTGTAGCTCTGAGTCTCTCAGTGTAGATCTTTGAGGAGGCTTTTAAACTATGCTGTTCCTTGACACAAACTTCTTTGTGCTGTGTCCTTACGCATAAATTTTATTTCCTAAATGTAATCCAAATTTATTGATATATTCGGAACAGATGTATGTGAAGTTGGTTACAAAATGTTATAACAGTTGCAGTGGTTTGTTTGGTTAGCTTATAAACTCTTTTATAATAGATAATTTTTATAATAGATTATACCTTGGAGATTGTTTCTTTACCTAATGTCAGACTAAGTAGTACTTTCTGAAAGTATTACTTGTTGGATGTGTTGTGTAAGGCTTTCCTCAGCTGGCAGAAAAAGACAAGTTCTCCAGACTGTGCATATAACATTACAGGAAAAATACTGAGTTCCGTTTAATAATAAAACATGAGTATGTGATCACAGGTTGTGTGAACACAGGAATTTAGTTTTGTAGTGTTGAGAGTACTGTCTAGCATCTTAAGGTTTTCTCAGGGCAGGGATGTGCACAACAGAGTAGCTCTTGAGTTCCTCTGAATTAACTGAATTATTAAGAATGGTGACCAAATATAACATTGTTTCATATTCACTTTGTAATGCTGATACCACAGTGGGCTGAGGTAAGATTGTGTGTGGAACAGTTGTCAAATGTTTGTCAAGAAAAATGTGTGGAACAGTTGTCAAACAGTTGTCAAGAAAAACGGTGAGCTTCAGGAGTTCTGATTCAGTTGGACTGCAGAAATTTGAAAGACTCGATGCACATCCAACTGCTATCATGTAGCAGTCTCATGCCAGTCCCTACCTCGTGTAGGGAACCTGCTTTGGCAGAGGGGTTGGACTCAAATGGTCTCTTGAGGTCCCTTCCAACCCCTATGATTCTATGATTCTATGCCAGACAAACACTGCTTGGTGTGTCCTGCCAGAGCCAGACAGTAACAGCATTAGGTATTGGAACATGTGAAAGTAAAACATTTCTAGTAAGGGATGGATCACTCAAATTATGCAGTAACAGATGTTATGGGTGATGAGTGGAGTTTTGTCCTGTAATTGCAATCTGGATCAGAAGCTTGTAAAATTTGTAAACGATGTTGACCTCACTGTATTAGCATTGCAAACATCTCTTCTTGTTCTGCTGCTGTTAATATATCATCCGTTTGGTAAAATAAAAAGACCCATCCGTTTAACAGAAGAATGTCCTAACAGGAGGGCTCTGCGCCCGTTCCCACTGGGGAGCCGTGATAGCTGCTGGGATAAGAGTCACGTTGGTATCGGTCAGCATCACTGACTGGGTGGGGGCCACATCCACTCCTGCGCTTCCGGCGGTAGCTGGTCTCAGTGAGCTGCCCAGGCAGAGGCTGGCTCAGGCAGGCTTGTGCTCTTCTTCCCATTTTCCGACAGATCAGAGGGCCGTGCAGCAACAGGGAATGGAGATGGGCATTCTCTCGCCCTGTGTAGCCTCTTCCCACACCCGGGACAGGGTTGAGCCGGAACAGCATAAGCTTGCCTAGGCTTTTTACAGTCCTTTTGCAGTCCTTTTGTACATGACCAGGTTCTTCTCTAAAGCACCGTATTACACTGTGGTAGCAGCAATGTTTCTGCCTCCTGTCCCCTTCAAACCATTGTCAGGAGGGAAAAAGTTCTGTTTGCCCACCAGATTTACTGAACCAGGATCGAACTGATCTCTGGGAGCAGCAAGCAACATGGGCAGGGCAGAGGGCGGCAGCGGAGTGGCTTGAGGAGGGGGGGGTACAGAGCAGATGAAGCAGGGGGTCTCAAAGGAGTCATATCAAAGGAGGATTCCCCCTCTATACCAAGGGAAGGAGCACACAATTTAGATTCCTTAGATTTAAGAATCTCAAAGACAGTTCTCCAAGGGGTTAAAAGTTTCTGCACATCAGAATTGCCTCGAGTGGCTGCATCCCACAACTTAACCCCAGCTCAATCCCATAATTCTAGCGTAAAAATGGTGGAAGAATCCTTATTGAGGATTTTATCCTGTACCCACCGCAAGATGAGTTTTAAGTCAGCGTTAGGAGTCTGTTCATGCTTTTGAGATTAAATCCCTCATAATATAAAAAACATCCCGCTCTTCACAAGATGTTTGATTTCTCATAGTCAACCCAAGCTCATCTACCAATCATGAGGAGGTGATTGTACAGATCCGTTTTCCTGCTTCCTTTCAGCAGCTGATTCTAGGATTCTTGGGGTCTTGCAGCTAGTCTATGCTAAGCCCCGAATGTTGGGGTCACCATTTGCTGCAGTGAAGGGGCAGGAGCCCAGCTTGTTGCAAGTGAACGTTCGTTTATTAAGCAACAACTCAAAGCTTATATACACAGAAAGGCAACGTGTGTTAAGATCTGATTGGGCAAAGGTTACATTCCTTAAGGTTAAACATCATAACAATACAAAGCACTCCTAGTCGTCTAAATGAGCAGTTCCCTATCGCCTTCTGTTACAGTGTCCTGTTTCTTTTCATTCCTCAAACGTGGTTATCTCGACCTTGTCAGCTTATCTTTACACAGCCTGAATCCAGGGCTTGTGGTCAAATTGTTGCATAGCTAACAGCTCTATCTGGCTCACACTCTTGCCATTACCCACAATGGCTTCTGAGATAAATCAGTGTATTTACTGTACAAAACAAATGTAGAAAAAGAGTCTTATAACAGTTGATTTTAAGATTCTGGTCCTCAGTATTATTGAAAGGAATAGTTTAATAATCTTCAGTAGTATGTAGGTCTTTCCTATTATTTTGAAGCCAGTATACTGAATTACTTGGTGTGACACATTCTGAGATACTGAATATTAGAATTAAATGTAATGCATAACAAAACATTTTAGTTTATTTAGTATATTGTAATTATAATACCTTTCAGCAGAGTTGACTTTCCAATTTCTACAGACACAAGTGTAAATATGAATCTAAAAGGAAGTACCATAGGCAGACTGTTCTACTGTGTGAATTATAAATGATTTACAGGTGTTTTATTTATTTATTTATTTATTACAATTATTTTCCTTAATTCTCATCTGCGTATATGTGATTTCTCACTGTGTAATGATGTCCTTTATACAAGATTATGTGGGCTCCCTCTGGTGGCTGATTTCTGTTACCTGAAGTCTTACTATACTTGGACTAGAAGTGTTTAATGCACTGGTTTTCTAGTCCAAACATTTCTCTTAAACAGTAACTAAGTGACCTGTTCAGCTTTATCACCTAATTCTTAACTTACTTCAAATTTATTTTAAAAAGAGCACAATATTTGAAGTTCTATTCATTATTTATTTTCTACTCTTATTCAGTGTTAAAAAATAGCCACATACATTGAGTTGCACATTTTTAATCTAAATTGAAAGAGAAATCCCTTAAATGTAAAACCTTGGCAAAGAGAAAGAGAGATGTGAGGAGTAAACAGTGAGACGTGTTCAGAATTAATACATTCTCTGAACTAATTTCTGAAGTTTATTTCTTGGTGCTATTAGGCCTAATAGGATATTTGAAGTTGAACTTGGTTGGAAGATACTTTTGACTCACGGTGTTTATGTTTATTTTATGGACATTGCTAGCCACTAAAGATGAATCTATTTTCCATTTGAAGATAAATTACTGATTCATGTTCTTTGGAAAATTTATTTATGGCATGTCAGAAAATGTCTGGTTTTTTTCCACCCAATTAGATGTTAAATTGATATTGGAGTTTATATAAATTCTGTATTTGTGGAATGTACTTATTCTGCAAATAATTTATTTATATTATGCCAGATTTGTGATATATCATTGACTTTATTTATTTATTGTGCTAGTCTTTTATAAAAAATCTGTTTTGTTCCAGAATCAGAAACTTCTAGGAAGCACGAGCTCACATTCTTCCAAGATATTATCCTTGAATTGTAAGGATAATATATACTGTGTGTAAAGATACATCCTGTATAACTGTAGATAGTCATGAATGTTTTCCCATTTTTATACTGCTCTTCTTTGTACAAAACTGACTGTGTATGTTTGTGCTTGTATTAGCTTTCGCCCAACACATACTTTATCCAGAAACTAGCTTTGAAAGCCGAAAGAGAAGACAGCTGTACTGCATTGTCCAAACAAAAGCTAAATTTAGCCTTCTTTCATTAATTTGTTCTCATCTTATTGCTAGTGGTTGTTGGTAGTTTATTAAATTATTGTTCTTATTTTTGCAGTTTTCTTAAAAACTGAATAAAGAGCAAAACAAGGATTGTATTGTAATACAGAGAACAACAGAAAGCCAAAATCCTTGCTGGCTGCATAACCATCCAATAAAACAATCATCCACAGATGGCAACTAACTATGTATGCTGTACTATTATTTAGTGTGAGAGATGTGCTCGATCATCTCTTCACTGTCATACCGAAATATTAATTGATCTTGTGCTAGTTTGACCCATCTTGCACAATTATAATTAGCTAAGAAATTATATTCTTTCCAACTCTGTGTCCTTACCTCTGTAAGCAGACAGTGAAAATCTGACAAAGAGGAGTCAGCCACCTGCACTATTACAGCATAAACATCTAGAATTTATTCTGTGAAAAAAGCAAAAGCCTATAAAAATGCTTGTCATCTGTAAAAATACTTCTCCTGTCAATTACTATTCACCCAATAAACTTGAATGGCAAGAGGTGTTAGAAAACTGCATTTGCTGAAGCATTGTAAAATTGGTGCAAGCAATTCATCCACTCTTTCTACAGAAATAATTGAGAGTATTTCCTGTCCACAATTGCCGTGGATCAGCCATCACTGGCTCTTGCACATTTTCCTTGTCCCGCTCATCCTTTTAGATACTGGGAATAACAGTGTAAGGTCTTTTCATTAAATGATGCTTCTGTAGATAATGGGGTTCAGAAAGGACAGGTGTATTCTCTTCATTCCTTTTTCTTCCTTCAACAGTGCCAGAAATTCCGAATTTGGACAGTAATTAAGTAGTAATCCTAGTAAATTAATGTTTGGTCTGTATCTTTTTGGAGCTTGTGAAACCTATTCTGCTTTATTAAGCAGTGCGGAAAAAAAAAAATGTTCTCAAGGTTTCCTGGTTACTCCAGTCATCGGGAGTTTAAATTGCAAATGTAGACATTAACTCAGAATATATACATTTTTTAAAAGCTTTTTGAAATATGTTTCTCAGGGAAAGCTTTCAAGTAGTCTAGAGTGACTTTTAACAGCTATCATGGTAAAATCTTCAATACCTATAAAGATGGAAAAAGATCAGAAAAACGTATGTAAGTGTTATTGTCAGTGTGCTGGTGATCCTTGACTGATCTGGCAGCTCTGATTCTGGAGTGCTAGCCAAGTTTCTATCTTAAAGTCTTAAAAAATAATGATTTATTTAGGTATGCTATTCCTGCTGAAAGCAGTGTGGGAATTTCAGAGACTACAAAACTGTTTACAAACCATTATGTTTACTGCTTGGATTATAATCAAAGCAGTTTAATCTGGATTCCTTAGAAGCTCATTATTGCTGCCAGCATTGCCTGTTACCAGAATTGTATTCGAATTCAGAATTGCTTCAAAGCTTCAATTTAGTAAACACTTAAAAAACAAATTTTACCTAGGCTTTAATTCAACTGGCTCCGTTAACTCAACTGAGTTGTAGATTATTTGATGTATTATGTTGCTGTCTATTGGCTGTGGTGGGGATTAGTGCAAAGCTCAAGTGGGAGTTTATGACATGCTATTAGGCCTTCACCAGTTGCTTATGTGGACATTTTAAACCTAAATGCCTGTGAAGCACTACTTAGTTATTTTTTCCACAGTGACTGCAAGAGTATTAAAGTGAGTTGCGCAGTAGCTGCAAAGCTAGTGCAAAGTAACGAGCATAGTATTAATGCACAGATCGACTAACTTCATATTGTTAGTATTTTGTGTTAAACTACATGCTGCATCTAGTGAAGAAGTGAACAAGATGCAAAGAGTAGACAAAATGACATTAGGAACAACTGTATTCTCCAAAATTTCAAAAGTAATTTAGTTCCCATTGATTGAGAAGCAAAATAAGAACTGTGGAGTACTGAAGCTTTGATTAAAGCTGCTAGCTTTTTATGTTCTTCAATAATAAACTCTGCTTTGAGAGGAGGACTTGAAACACTGCTGGGTGTGGCGGTGGTGTTTTCCGCAGGTTTGCTTCATAGCATAATAGCTTATAGCTTTTATAAAAACACTTTTCTCGGGAACTAAACAACAACAAAGTGCATGGAAGTGAAACAGAACATGGCAGAACTAATTTTTGAACAGCTCTGCATGACATCTTTGAGCTTCTTTTCCACAAGGACTTATAACAAAGCAAGTATTTCTTTGTTGCTCTTACAATTTATTTTCCTTATATTTCCTGTAAATATTGTGAATAACTTAATGCTGACAGCCATTGTGAATAGGTACATAAATAGCCAGAAGTGTCTTAGTTTTTCAAAGCCTGTGTCCATACGTAATTCTACACAGAAGAATAACAGGAGAATGACTTTAGTTTTCAACAGTGACAGTATCAAAGAGATTTAGGAAAATATTCTTTGTAAAGGAGGTGGTTTATTTCAGAAGTTAATGGAAGAAATAAAGTGTGGATGTCTTTTAGGATTACTCTAAGAAGCTTAAAGTAACTCCTGTGTGGCCTTTTTTTTAAAGTATATATATTTTCTAAGCGATTGAGCATTGTTTTCAAGGAAGAGGTGCAAGCTCAGCGTGTCTTCATTACTGTCCTAGGGCTGTCTTTGATTTGCCTGCTAAAACTAGGTCCTTTCTTTGACAAAAAGTTTGCCACGGCTGTTGTGAACTTCAGGAAGCCTCATCTGCCAGCATAGGTTTTTAATAATTATATATACCTCACTTGAAAACTTGTTTTAATTGAAAGAAAATAAACTATTTATTTTAAATGGGCTGTCTGGAGAATTATGAATGTACAGGTTTTTCTCCCAGTACCTGTGGAAGATTGGTAGCATTGCACCGAATTTGTCAACCAACTGGAAATCTAACATTATTTGACAGCCTGGGCTATAAATGTGGTTCTCTGAGGAAGTTTGTTGAGCTTTTTGCTTTAGGGTGATTGTGTTTTAAGTAGAATCGAGAACAATTCATATCCAAAAACAGTAATCATTTCTGTTGTAGCTTCTTCATTGGATAAATAGCGTTATCATAACTTGTGCTTCTGAATTTGAAAGTTGGGTCATCCTTTCCTGCTGTGTGAAAAATTGTACCCCTTCTGTCTAAGGAAGAGAAGTTGATCCAGTTGGATAAATATTCACTTCTCCCAAGATAATCAGGGAAATCAGGAACTGGATGTGATGCCAAAAAAAAAAAAAAAAAAATCTGTAAAACAACCATAAGCTCAGCTGCAGTCGATGGAAAGAGCAGTGGAAGAGCATAAAGAAGCGTACTTCGTTGATGTGTCAAAACAAACCTAGTGATGACAGTAAGAGATTACCTAAAAATAACGCTTTAAAATGCTTTCACCTCTCCATTTGGGCTCATTCCGTTGTTAGGAGTTCTTTGGACTTCTTTACAATTCTGTGATTTCTTTCACAGATCTAGCTCAAGCACTGAAATGAAATATAAGTATGTTCAGCAGCAGGTGGGGTGGGGGAAATGAAATGTACCTCTGAAACTGATAAACAACTATAGATGCTATAGAGAAAAGCTTGGACTTTGTAAGGTGAAGAAGTGTCATGTTTACTTGAATTTTCCTATGACAAACAAAAACAGCTGCTGGCAGAGGCGGATGCTATTTTTGGGCTGTGGGAACAAAGCAATATTCATTGCAGTAACTTAAGTACGAAAAATGTACTAATAAGAGTCCTCAGAAAATGAAGTAATGGGCAGGATAGCTGCTGCTATGATAGTAATTAAAGGGCTGTTAAACATCTGAGAATAGAAATAACATTGTGAGAAATACTTTGTGCTAGTACAGTAATACCAGTCATATAAATAGTGTAACATTATATGGAATTAATACTGAGGGGAATTGAGGGTTTTTTATTTGTTTGAGACGTTTCTCTTTTAAGGTATAAGAGGTTCTCCTGGACACAAATGTCAACTAAGTAGCCTTTTCAAACTTGATTTTCATAGCAAGCAAAATTGGAAGAAGTATACTTTTTTTTTTTTTAACTTTCAGAAGATAACGTTTACCAAATAAGAAAAAAAAGAAAAGAAAAAAGAAGCTTTCTGAAATCTAAAAGAAATTGGAAACCTTTTTATAAACATCTGTGGTGTAGTTCATTTTTAGTAAACTGTAATGTTAGAGAAGAGCATCTTGAATCTTTTAACACAAACTTCTTGTTTTAAAAAGAGTTTAAGAGTAGGGAAGCAAGCAGGGCAAACTCAAGTAGACTTAAACTCAAAATCTTTGACTGTGATAGATTTCTAATAAAAATGAAATAAATCCTGAGCTGTGCATATAGTATCCTTGCACTGATCAGTAAGTTGTGCTGCACAGTAATGCTTCTAATTAACTCCTAATTTCATTGTTGGTCATTGTGCAGCGTGGAAGTGCTTTATACCAGTACATACTACGACTGGACAATTTCGACTGAACTGATGGTCTGCGTCAGCTATTTCTGTATGCTCTCACTTGATCGAGAATATCATTTGGCGTTTCAAAATGAATTCTCCCTACTTAAGTTTGACCTTTTGCTTCCTGATTGTCAGAAAGTGCAAAGTCTTGTCTGCTTCATCTTCAGTATCTTCTTATTGTCTTCTTAACTGTCATACATCATATTCTGTATCCAGTGGCTTTCTGCATGAACAGTTCCATTTTAGATCATGGATATTGATTTTACTGTGTTTTGGCAATGTAGAGTAGGGGTACCCCTTGACAATTACTTGATCATAGAAAAAATGCCTGAGCAGCAGCAAACTGAGCTACTTGTGGAGACATTTACCCTCTTCTCTACCTATCAGGCTGAATTCATATGTATGAAATTGCTAAATACTACAAAAATGGAAATTTCTGCCTGTTTTCTTGCAGGTATATATGTTTAACACATGCTCATTTCTGTTTGCTTCTTTGCTCAAATGACTTTTAGACCTGCATTCTTTGTAGCTAAACCCAATTTTAACTGTACCAATTCACTGGGATTCCTGTCTTCTATTAATAGTGTTTGTAATTTGAATTCTTTGTATTATATTAAAATGGATTTGTTCTGAAGAATTTTCCCTCGTTGGTTACCATTTCTGGAAAAATAAAGTATAAAAAATTCTGTTGCTCATTAAACTTCCTACACTTTGGTAATTTAGTTCACAGTGTGCCTCAGGTCTGTTATTGCAGTGGATAACATTCAGAGGATTGCAGAGTGCTGTATCATTTTATAGATAGGAGTGGAAAATCCGTGTGTTATCACATAACATTTGTCCCCTTTTGCAACCACTGACTTGGATACTGGCACACTTGCATGATATTTTTTTGTTTTAATGTCCAATACAAGGATCAAAAAAATAATATTATGCATATTTTATGGTTTTGAGCAGTGAGACGTATTTCAGGGTATAACTTAGCCTGCTTTAAGGAGCTCTTTTCTTTGAGCGTAAATGGAGTGAAGAGGGTTGTTGTTACCATAACATCCTTAGTACTGTTTCTCTTGTTCCTGTGGATTCCATTAAAAAAAAATCCCCCAAAGAAATGTCACATGTACTCCCCTTGAGCTGTAGGAAAAAAAAGAAAAAGAAAAAAAGGAAAAAAAACCAAACACACGGAAGAATTTTAGCAGTGCTTTTTTTGCTTGCTATTGGCACACGTATGGAAACTGTTGTGCATTAATCAATACTTATTTTATGGTTGGGGTGGAGAGGTGATTAAACTTGCATTCTTTCTTTCTTGCTCCAGTAACTAACTCTTCTGTACAAGTAAACAGGAAAGCACTTTTTAATATATCCTACAAAGCAGGAAAATGTTGTATAATTACCAGGAAAATGATTTTTCTGTCAGGAAAAAAAATTCTGTATACTATCTTTTTGTTGTTGTTGTTTGTTTGTATTTTTATCCAGTCTTAAACGTCCTATAGTTTCATGGGTTTGAATTGAGGACTTCAGCAAGAAGCCTTGGGCTTCTTCATTTACAGGGACAATGCAATGTGCAACAGTTAGAAATAAATGATAAAAGATGAGAGGTACAATTTAATGTATTTAAAGTCTGATGCTGCAGAACCTGAGTTGACTCTTGTTTAAGAAAAATAGTATTTATATATATCTGTTTCTATCATCACTGTATACCTGCACGTTCTACCCGCAACCTGAAGGCACAGAACTGTGTGTTGCATATACTTAATAGACTAGGCACATGCAGTCCTGCCTTTTCATTTTCACAAGATGTTGCTACTTTCAACCTAATTTGATGGAAAAGTATGTGCTGCAGAGATTTGATAAAAATAGAGGTAAGGAAGTAACCCAGTTAGTCCATCTGTTTAATTGAGAGACAGTTGTAACAACGTTGGTTACTCTGAGAGTCAGCTGACAGCTGAGTATGTTTGTCTGATGGCCGTGGACATCTCTGGTCCAGTTGTTTACTAACCCAAGAAAATAAAGGAAGAAGCATGAGTGCAGATGCAAAGTAAAGCAAGAGGATAGAAGAAGGTGAGCAAGGGTGAGTGCTGTGAAGAAAGGCACTTGTGAGCGTTGCATTCTGCTGATCACTCTCCTGGCTGATGTTAGTTTTTCTGCTCATTTAATGAGTTTCAGAAAGCTGCTGATATTTCCAGTGCTTGTTGTTTTTGTGTCCAGGTGTGGCAGAATAGTTGGATCTCAAACTTTAAACTGCTTTGGATGTGTACTTACTGTTTCTCATTAAAAATTCCTGTGTTATCTGAGCAATAAAAATGACTGTAACTAAAGATGTTTGTCATCTTAGAGAAAAAAAAATCTACTCTCTTCTTTCTGCTGGTAAATATCTTAATCGATAGTAATGGTTTTAAAACTATGAAGGTAATGATTCTTCTTTTGTTTGTTGTTTCTGTATAAGCCACAGGGAGATCTTACCCCCTGAGAGAAGCATGCTTAATGTGTTTGTGGAGTTGTATTCACAGTACCTGAAGAGCCTGAGATGAATGCTCTTCCCTTTGATCCAGTGAACAGGGTGCAGGGCTGAAAGCCTTGCAGCAGAATCAGGGTAAGAACAGATTGCTTGTTCAGTGAATGCAGGCAAAGTTTGTACTCCTTCAGTGTTAATCTCTTCATCTAAAGAGACATTGCTTGGAAGTACTACCCATGTTGCTACTACTTCTAAGCATAGTTATCTGTGATGTCATTGGCAGCTATCTTTTTTTTTTTTTTTTGAAAGAATTACTATCGCTGTACTGTAGTGCTTTTTTTGTTTGTTTTTGGCAAAATAATAAAAAAGATTTCATTCAAGTGTTAAGCAACTCTAGAATGCTAAGCTGGTACATAAGCCTGAGGACATAAAGAAGACTAGTAAAACATTCAGTGATTGTAATGAAAACCATATGTAAATTCTTTATAGAATTAGATTTAAGAATATGGCTGTCCCATCATTATTTCAATATTTTCTCAGTTTGGCCTGCTTTCAGGCCTTTTTTTTTTTTTTTTTTTTCTGATTTAAGTAATTCATCCTAATTTGCATAGTATAGCAGACCAAATCCAAGAGCTAGTATTTGCTTGAGACTTCTTGGTATGATAAATACTAGGTCTGCTCTGAAAGTAATGCTTCCTATTTTATGCTGTTTACTCACTTCATCAGCGATAGATGTTGGTGTGGCAGTAGTAGTTGAATGTTCACACTAATACCCTGTTACGTTCTGATGCCATGTGACAGATGGCAGCAGAGGGGGACTCTGACAAAATGGTGCCTGGCATGGAAGTGTGAACTAAATCTGTGACATCTAATTTCTCTGTGTGGAAAAAATGGCACCCATTGACATTTGTCATTGCTTTCTGAATGTTTTTGGATACCAAACAGTGGATGTGAGCTTAGTGAGGTGGTGGACAGGGGTTGAGCAGTGTGTTTCAGCAGTGGTAACAGTGACGTGAAAAGCAAGCCACATTCTAAATGGCCATGCACAGCTCTCACATAAGAAAATGAAGAGTATCTCAATCACCTCAGTCAGTGGCAACAGTAACAGCGGTTACCTCCACTGGTTCAGATTTACAGGCACAGCATGCAGGCTCTTTTCTTCATCACTAGTGAAAATGCACAGATAATGGTGGTGACTGTGTTAAAAATGAGTGTTCTGTAGCTGAAAATTTGCTCTGTGAAATAGATACGTGTTAATGTGCCAGTTAGTTTCCATGGAAATAAGTAGGAGTCATTACTTTCGCCTGTACATAGGTGTTTACCTCAAAGATCATTCATCTTTATAAAATGCATTCTTACAAATAGGCTGTGTTTAATTTAGTTTTACTCTACTTTTTTATTATTATTTTTATTTTTTTAATTCTAGAATAAGGAGTTACTTTCTGCAGAAAATTAAAATTCTCAGAAAAATACTACTCTTTCTGGAAAGGCAGTAAAAATGGAAAGCTGGTGTTAGAAATTGTAATGTTGAAAATTTTTTTTTTTGTTGTTTCCTGGTTTCTATATTTGAAAGCTTGGATCAGGATCAGATGATGGCAAGAAAAAGATTGCTTATGTGTTTGTGTACATACAAAATTGACCTTTG
This sequence comes from Cyrtonyx montezumae, assembly GCF_038088225.1. Lineage (NCBI taxonomy): Eukaryota > Metazoa > Chordata > Aves > Galliformes > Odontophoridae > Cyrtonyx > Cyrtonyx montezumae. The sequence continues at coordinate 4,254,040 of NW_027072035.1, forward strand.
TGATGCAGCTTAACATCTAAACACTAAAAGCAGTCATTTGTTTTGACAGCAGAATTAATTGAGGCTAAAACAGTCGAAATTCCACTTGTATCAAGCTGTTCATTAGGAATTGCTCTCTGGCTTTAGTGCTGTCAGAAAAATAACCTGTTCTGCTATGATTAAATAGCAGAATGATGGTCGGTCCACTGAATTTGAGAGAGAGGTTGAATAAACTTTCTACTGCGGAAACAATTCAGAAGTGACACGCTGCAAGGGGGGTCAGAATGTGCATTGATATCCAGCTGAGCTGTCAACTGGCACTGGGCCAGGCACGCAAAGCTTTGCCATTAGAAGCAGTATGTGAAGCATATGCAGTTTTAAAAAAATTGTGCTCCCTTCATGCATGATTTACTATCAAAGAGAAAAACTTCTGTTTTCATCAAAAACAAAAGTGTTGTTTGTTACTATATTTGTAACTATGTCTTGTAAGTACAAGAGCAGATTTGCATATATTTAAAAAAAAAAGCTTGATTGAAACAGATACATTAACGTTTATATGTGTACGTGCGTGTGTGTAAACTGATTCCTTGGAATGGGGGAAGGGCAGAATTTATGTACTTTCCTAAATGCCTGAATGTTTTGAGTTATTAAAAATTAAATGTAGTTAATAAAAATACATGCTTCAGTGGGAGAGCTTTGCTTCCTGTCAGGCATAGCCTCCTTTAACCAGAAAGGGGGCTGTTGCTAAAATCAGATACCAATGTAAAACAGTTTTTAACTGATTTGTTGACTTCTTGATTTGTTTACCTTTTTAGCTTGGCAGGATTTTCCAGTTCATTGGCATACTTACTGTGGGCTCTTTACCGGAGGATGACATAATATTTGCTTTCCTAGTGATAATACTAGTTGGCTTTTTTATCTGCCTTGTTTATTTAAGAATCAAAAAATAAAGCTTCATTTTTTCTTTTTTCTTTTTTTTCTTTTTTCCCCTCTATTAAGCCAATTGACAATGGTTTCAGTTGTTTGGTCTTAGCAAAGCCTTAATTTTCCCACTGTTACTTCCTCCTATGCTAGGGATAGGTGTTAGGACTGTTTTCAAGGTAGTTAAGAAAGAACATGACTGTATTCAAAACAATTAGTGTTACTTTGTGGATAAATCTAGTAGAAGGTGTGAAGGTTGTTACTTACAAACCCTCTTCTGTTGTTGCCTTGAGTATACTCTGAGAATACTGTTCCCACACACCGAGGCTAAATACACAGCAGGTCCTGCATTATACTTTACTGTGCAATTGTATAAGCACGATTTACATTTTTTCCAATCGACTCTGAATAACATCAGTGTCTGTGTCTAGTGTGCCATCCTTCTTTTTAGTTTCATGAAAACTCCATGTACTTACTCTTCTAAAGAAATTGCACCTATATTTTCCAAAAAGGAGAGGCATCCCAAGCTACAGACTGTTACTTAATATTAGTGTCACTTGCTGTAAGCTGTTAGATTAATCGAAATGGAAACTCTCCATCTATTCAAATTATCATTTTCTGTTACAGCAAACTGTAGGCTCCTCATTTTCAAAAACCATGAACCGATCCACTGCTGATTTATTTGCTTCAGTCTCTTGTCAAGTAGCAGCTGTTTTTTTCCATGTGTCTGTAGAACCATTGCCCATTTGCCTTTTCTTCCAATCTATGTCTGTTCCTACTGGTGGCATGCTGTGAACTGTAGCAGCTTGGATTTGAAAATGTTTTAGGATGATGCTTGGTGGGAACGTTTATGTACAATTAGAGAAGCTTACTGAATTTTATGGCTCCCTCATGAGAACTAAGTTCTCACTTCAGTACTGCTGGCTAGTTATGTATACTTAAGTGATTGAAATCCCACAAGGATATTCATATCTCTGTTGTAAAGGCTAACCTATATTTAGACTATACATACTATTTTTTCTACCCTCTATATGTACCGTATCAAATAAAGCTATTAAAGTTTATGAACAGGTATTTCAGAACTTAAGTCACTGAGTTACCATTCTATTTGTCAACTTAGCAACAGGCAGAATAGACCTCAAAAATTATGTGGAGCCTGAATCTACTCATTTCTAAACAAGAAGAACACTAATGCAGGTATTTTGTAAGAGGTGGGCTGGATCTCAACAGTCATTTTTTACTTACTTAAAATGTCTTAACATATATATTTGATTTTCACAGTCCTAAGTTCTAGTTCTAAGACTATGCTTGAGAATGGGTTTACTTCTCAATTCACATTATTTTCATTTTGTGAAAAAAAAAAAAAAGAACAAAGCAAATCTCAATGCTTTGATTGTAGTACTGCAGATTATTATCATTATTATTGCAGTGTGGTAAGATCTAGAAGGCTCTTTTCAATGCTTTGGGCTGTCATGTGGCAAGGACTCCTGAGACTTCTAGAAAAATGTCAGCTTCAGGGTATGGCTTCAGTCCCTGTCATCACCAGTACCTGTTAAATGTGAAATGACTGCTTGTCTTCCTTTGGATGCCGCCATGGAAAGTGTGATGGTATCCTTGTTTTGGAAATTGCAGGGATTAGACTGCAGTGTTAGGGTCTGTAAACAAAAGTATCAGTGCTGTTAAGTCACTGTGTTAATATGGGTTTGAGGCTGAAATCCCTGTTGGAATTAACCTGTCATCTGTGCTTCAATAATTGGGGACAAGTCTGTAAAGAAAACTACTTTCCTCCTGGTGAAAAGGTAGTGCATCCACATCTCAATGCAGCTGTCATGAAGGTTACTGTCATACCAGCACATAAGTTTTCATGCTTTGACGTGCATCTATGTAGTACACCTACTTGGAAATCTCCATTAGTACCAGCCCATTAGGATTTTTTGAGGGTATTATCTAATGATTAAGAAAGCAGTAATTAGAAAGGTGGAGATATGGTTGTTCAGAGAATAAAGTTGTTTGTTTGGTTTTTGTTGTTGTTGTTGTTGTTTTTGCAGTGGTAGCACAGATGCTTTTGTTATCCAGATACAGAAATACAGTGGACAGTGGAAGAGTCCTTTTTAAGAGAGCTGTGATATCCTTTGTGGTGCTTTTCTTCCATAGCAACATGTCTGCCTGCGACCTTTTGGCTGGGTGTAAGACTGCATCTAGTTACAGTGAGAGACAGTGTAGCCACAGTACACACTGCTTTCTAGCTGGATGACAGTGTTATTACCTCTTCAGGCACAAAGCCATCTGCTCACAAGAAACTCCAGCTATTTTGTGGCCTACCAAAGGCTCATCACAGCTATTCTGTTTTCTAAGTTGGCTCACCATAGAATCACATAAAAAGTCTATTTCTGAAATGTTATTTTGGTTTAAAAATACTACACCCCAGGCAAAATATGCTCTTTACAGCAGGCATATAGGGAACAGAACTGTTGAGAGATCAGAAGTTACAGAACAGAACTTGGCAAAATTTAGAGCTACTACAGAATTCGCTATTCTGTGCAGAAGAGCAAAATGTGTGAATTTGCCCTTGCTTGCCTTTGCTACAAGCAAGTAGTACTACATGGCAGCAGCTGGTTAAACACAAACTTTAAAAAAAAAAAAAGCTAACATCCTGTGATACTGGAGGAAAACAGTAACCTCAATATGTTATTTGGTAGGCTCATTAGTGATAACGTTGAGTGTTGTGAACTTAGAAAATTCAAAAGATGAAGGGCTATACTGGAATTTGCATTAAGTAGAAAATGTAAGTTAGGATTAAAAGATTATTTAGAACTGCTTCACACAATTTGTAAGAGAAAGCTGTTTTCATGATGGATATTTAAGTTTCTTGTGGTAAAGCAATTAGTCAATGCAAGGAAAGGGACAAGCAGGTGGGGAGAAGGGATTTTTATATGAACTGCCCATCTCATCTTGAGGGAGCATAAAGCCAATTGGGATCATTAGGAAGAAGGTGCATTTACAGTCTCCATGCTAACTATATCGATTTTTGTGAATCATAAGCCCTTCTTTCTGAAATTCATTGCACTTTTATCTTGCTACTGTCTATAACAGTTCTTAAGTAAAAAAAACACATTTCAAATCAATTTTCACAGTCCACATAAGGAAAGAACGCATTGTTAAAAGACTGACATGAACTAGGGGAGGTGTTTCAATACCAAAAGATGGAAAAAAAATATGCCTTCTAACTAACATTAGGCACATAGATAACACTGATTCATTTTAACACTCAAGATATTAATCTTCGTTTTCTGCTTCTGTTGAAGTGAAAATTAAAGATACCTGAAATAAGAATGAGGTTTCCAGGAACTTGAAATATTTATGTATTTTAATCATTAGTGTGGAAGTCTTAAAAGTCTGAGGATCAGTGGTAGTAACTGGGAGAAGTAACGAGGAAAGGTGGTATCCTGAAAATGTTTTAGTATTGCTTTCCTCTTAAAAAATGTTTGAGACTTTGTTGTTTACAGTTTTCCCTTCTGTTTTTGTTTTGAGAAAGAGTGTTTGCGCTTGGCTTGGCTTGGCTTTTTTTTTTTTTTACCTGGCCAAATTAAATATGTATAGAAGAAACAGCTGACTCTAGCAAACTGATGAAAAGTGTATCATCTGTAGTACTGAAGAAGTAATGGATTTGTTCTTCAGCTTCTATGTTTTGTACTATTTTTCTTCATTTCTTTCTCAGTATGTTTTGAACAGTATAGCTAAAAAAAAATGCTGGTCAAATTGTTATGTATGTAGACATCTGCAGTCAGAGCTCTGAGTCCGTGTTTCTTCCATGCTTGTTGTTTTGTTTTACAAGATACACAGATTTGATGACTTGTGGAGCACACTGACTTTGCTTTAATATGAATTTGAGAAGAGTAAAGGATAAGTGATTGGAAGAGCAGCTTAAAATGTCCATATGTTTTCAATACATAGTAGCATGAGAGATCTGTTCGGGATTTGCATTTTTTCTTGTCATAGTGAATAATTAGGCTACCATTTGAAGTTTTTCATTAATTTAAATCTAAAGAGCAGTTAAGATTGACATTTGAAATTGGCCTTTTGATATTCTGCTTTCAGAAGCTTCACTTGGAGTCTTAATAACTACATTAAGATAAATGGGGAATGGGTGATCCTAGATTCTGCGCTGATGGTGGTTCTACGCTCAGTTTGTTTTTTTTTAACTATCAAGGAAGCTGTAGGCTTAGTTATTATTACAATAAATATATATATCTGTGAGATCTCAAGTTAAGTACCTGACAGATTTAAGCTAATCCATCTCCCATAACTCAATTTGTTTATCATTACTGACCGTGGAGTTACATCGTCAGTTTCTCAATTGAATGTATTTTGTTTGGCATAAGCATAACTTTTTTTCATTTGAGAAGTGTTATCAAAATGTACTATTTATAGTGATTTGAACAGTTTTACAGTTCAAAAGTTAAATATAGATTTTAGGGGTTACATTGCAAATATAACCAGTTGAGGTAATTAACCACATAAATTAAGTGCAAATAAATTCCAGTTGTGTAATTCACAATTCTAATTCATAGCTATGGTGTTTTGGGTTTTTTTAATTTATTTTCACTGTGACATTTCTTATTGCAGCACAGTAATTTGCTGTCTTGTACTATTTAAATCAAACTTTGTCTTTCTTCTAAGTTCTGTTTATATCAACTGCTTATTTTGAGAGTAAGAATTATCACATTCGTTTTGAAAAGGGTTCCAGAAAGAGCACTGAAAAGTGCTTGCAAGCATACCTTTTATTTTGTGTGAACATTGAAAATTGCACAACCTTTGGCAAGATATTCTGGCCAAGATATTCTGGAATAACATTAGTTTTGTTAAAAAGATAAAATAGAGCATTTACTTTCAGATTTGTTTAAGGTTAGGAGAGAAAACAGTTTCTGTATTTAAAGTTTAACAGTTTCTATCTTCCCTTGTAGTACTGAAATATGTAATTTGCTCCAAAAGTAATGCCGTATATTTATTTCCATGAAAAACTGTGGCAGATACAAAGAATGCTGTAGCACTGTTTGATAGAGCAAGTGCTCAGCTAGAAAACTGTTTTTCAAGTCACCCCCATTAGCTATACATTCACCACCGATGAACGAGAGCCTACATGCTGCATTTGGAAACCTCTGCACCAGTGGAAATGACCCACCATTGCCACTGCCAAAACACACCATGCATTGCCTCACTGTGCTCACATTCACTGTTTGGTCTCCAGAAATATTCAGCAAGTGTCAATGAATGTCAGTGGTTGCCATTTTTTCCACGTGGAGGAATTCAGTGACACACCTTTGCTTCATATGCACTTCCGTGTCAGACAACATTTTGTCAGACTGCCCCTCTGCTGTTCTGTTACACAGCAACCACATGTAACAGAATGTTGGTGGGAAGGTTCATCCTCTACTGCCATACCACCAACATCCATCTTGATGCAGTGGCCAACATCACAAAGTGGGAGGCATTTACTTTCAGAGTAGCTCTTGCAATTTCAATTAGAAGAGAGGTTGAAAAAGAGAGATTGTATGTCTTACAGAATTAGAATCACATTGTTCTGTAATGCATGTACCTATGAACTTGCGTGTACTCCCAAAAAATGTGAAGATAAGCACTCTGTCCCAGTTACTGTGCTCAATATTGTTTTCACTTGTATGGTTGCAGTTGCGTCCTGACATTTCATCATGGCCCAAGGACCCTATTCTTTTTGTTCTTTGCTTTCTTAACACTTGCACAAGCGCTGATGGGATTCTTTTTAACTCCCTGACAACATCTTTTTGAAATTCATTCCTTTTCCTGTCAGCTCAGCTTCCTAAAAAGGTCCGTTCTAAGGCAAAACAAATTCTAGACTTAGCTCAATTGAAAGAACGGGGGGTTAGCATTGCCCTTTGCAATGACACCTGTCCTTCACCTTGTGTCAAATATAGTAGGAAATTATAATAGTGAACTTACTTAGATACTGTGCTTTAACAGTATTGATTTTGTTTTGTTTTGTCTTGCTCAGACTTTATGATTTCTTTGAAGTTTTTGTCTTCTTTATTGATATATTTAAGATTCTGTACATCCTTTCTAATTTTCCAAGTAATTGGCTATGAAGATGAAGCAGAAGAAATAACAGAGTTAGGAAATGTGTGAAGCAGAAGATTAGGACTTATAGCTACACTTTTTTCGTTTTTGACTTTTCTTTACATAGCTCTTCTTTTATTAAAATAAGAGAAATATGAAACTTTATGTTGATAGATTATAGATATAATTTGAACTGAGAGAAGGAAACAGAGTAGTTTCACCTGAGTGTAGTAGCATAGCATATTAAATTGTACTTGGACTGTGTGCACTAGAATTAAAACTTTTCACTGTGAAGGAGTAAAAATACTTAATGGTATGCCTCATGTGTATGTTTTTATCAACTGTTTGATCATCAAGTGTGTCATTGTGGTTTACCGTTTAAAATTCTGAATAGATTATCTGATGTTTTCAGGAAATATTAGCAGTGGATGAACTGTTTTACTGTTTCACTTTCACTTGAAATTAAATTTAATCTAATGTTTGTTTTCATTTTAATTTCTTTAAGGTCCTATTGAATTTGAGGAATGTAATACATCCAGTGCAGTTGAAGGTGAGTTACTGTAGCACAGTTGTTTGCAGTGGATAGTACCTGAAACTGAGTAGTGAATAGTGTACAGTTTGTGAATTTATTTAACTTGAAAGTATTCTAGCTGACTAAAAAGCAGTTGTTCCTTTGAGAAACAAACCTAAAATAAGACCTACAATAATTGTTTATAAGCCTAACGCATCATTGTCAGAGAATTTTAATGTTTATTCTAAGTGTACTTTTGCTAAGACCTTATGTTTTGAAAGGTTTGGATTTGGTTCAGTTATGTCTGTGTAACTTAATTTACAAGTGTCAAAATATGGCCCAGGCTCTTTCCATTGTTGCCATGTTAGTTGTACCAATTTTGATGCAGTGTTATGGTCACAAAGACTTCCTTTGTTGATGTAACTTATTTTACTTAGGGAATTGTTTAAAGTGGTTAAGAACCGTTTTATTTGCATATACTATGTATTTAGTTTTGGAACAAAGGAGTTGACAGAATAGCTGTACTGGGAGACAGTTCTCAAGTTGCCAAGATTGGCAGCTGAGACTTAAAGCTTTTTTTTGGATTGAAATAATGGGGAGCCCTGTTAAGAAACCATTTCAGTATTCTATCTGTTGTTGTTTTGGTCTGGATATGAATGTCAGACTACTTCAGAGCTATTTGTGCCCTCATAAAAACATAAGATACTGCTACGTTTACAGCTACCTTATTTCAGAAATTTTTAGTTACTTCACCCAGAAAATTTCCAGGAATTGAGAGATTCCTTATGTGCTGTGTATGTAAGTCCCTCCAAAAGTAATGCCTCCTGTTTATTTCTGTGGAGACTACATCAGATATGAAGAGCGCTGTAGCACTGTTTGATAGAGCAAGTGCTCAGCTAGAAAACTTGTTTTTCAAGTCACCCCCATTAGCTGTACATTCACCACCGATGAACGAGAGCCTGCATGCCGCACTTGGAAACATCTGCGCCAGTGGAGATGACCCACCATTGCCACTGCCAAAACACACCATGCATTGCCTCACTGTGCTCACATTCACTGTTTGGTCTCCAGAAATATTCAGCAAGTGTCAATGAATGTCAGTGATTACCATTTTTTCCACGTGGAGGAATTCAGTGACACACCTTTGCTTCATACGCACTTCCGTGTCAGATGACATTTTGTCAGACTGCCCCTCTGCTGTTCTGTTACACAGCAACCACATGTAACAGAATATTGGTGGGAAGGTCCAGTGCTTGCAGACAAAGCAACAATATCCAACTCTGATATCATGGGACAATGTCATAAAGTAGAGGGCCTTACTTTCAGCACAGACCTTGTTATTTTAGTGACACCCTTGAACTATCAGTTGTAAACTTTTGGAAACCAATTTGTTTCCACCTTTCTGCTCAAAAGTTTGGTGTAGACAACATATTAAGTTGAAACAAAACTGTAGACTCATTGGAGCTGATGTTTGCAGTTAGCTGTACATTTTGTTTAAAGTGGGACAGTATACTTAGCTACAGCAAAAAACTGAGTGAAGAAACAAATGACAATGATGGAATATTTAAATGTATTTTGATTTTAGCATGTTAAATGGATATGAAGGAAAATTTTTCTTTAGTGTAGTATATGTACCCATGCTAAAAGTGGGGAAAAAAGGCAAGAGGGGAGGCATGGCTACAGTCTTAGTAGTAGCTACAGCACTGGGAAATCGTGAAGTCAGCATAAGCAGGAAATGCAAGCAGTGTTCACCTTTTTATTGGACAAAGATCCTACTTCTTAGGAGAAGTGGCCTGCAGCTGCTAGGATTATTCATGGAAGTGGATATTGAAGTGCAGCTGCTGATAGGGGAAGATTTGATTTCTGATCCAAGTGCTATTCTGTCTGAGATTCTGATCCACTACTGTTCAGCAGGAGAAATTGTATCTCTTGAGTTTCTGTGAGCTGGCTCCCTTTCTTCAAAACGAGCAGTGCATCAATCTTAAAAGAATTAACAGTCTACTGTACTGAACGTTGAGAATTGTACATACACTGCCAATCAGTTTTATAACAACTGACATTATTAATGTGCTGTCTTAACTGTACTTTGATTTAATTTTTTTATTGGTGTATCACTTAACAACACACAGGAATAATATTACAGATATTTTAGGTTTCCTTAGTTTCACTTGGTACAATTTCCATTGCTCTCTTTGTATCAGTTGTTATGGCAGTGTTTAAAAGGTACTGATATTGTTAAGTGCCAGTGTTTGATGCTGCTAGATATATACTCATCACTTTGATCTTTAAATGAGAAGTGCTTTGTTCTGCAGGGATAAAACCAAGGAAGAGGAAGCCATTTGGTTTATCAGGAATAATGAAAAAAGAAAAAGATACTGAATCTGTGTAAGTATATTTCCAACTTGAAGTTCTATCTTATATGAAAACTTGTGCAAGTATGGTGATAGACATGAGCTGATGCTTAATGAAAATTGGTGTTATAACAAGTTTAGAAGAGTGCTGACAATATGAAAATGTCATCACTATTTACAGTTTCTGTAGCTATTTAAGCTTTTCAGAAAAGAATTTTTAAGGTGGTGAAAAATCAATTACCTATGATCTGATTTTTTACATATACGAAGTGTCTCATAGATATTTTTTCTTTTTGTGTTGAATTTTAACAGTTATATGCTTCTAAACTGTATTTTTTCTTCTTGCTGTGAAGATGAAGTTAAGGCTTTAAGCTGTTAAATGTTCTAAGTCATTCCTCTATATTTCCGTTCTATGATACAATCCTTCTTCTGCATTCTCTTCAGTATTCTCTTATGGTGAAGTAAATGCTGAGATAAATGTATTTCGTGTGATTTGGTCAGCAATAATTTGAGAATATGGTTACAATGTATGTGTTTTTTGATGATTTAGTTTGTAATACTTAAATCAGAATGTTATAAATATATTTGAGGATATGTGTATATTTTGTGCACGTTCTAGAAATAACAATCACTGTAAAAAGTTATTTGTTACACATTTTTGGGGATTCTAGACTTGCAACTTTGAGCAGCAGTATGCGTGGTCATTTGCCTTTTGTTCCTTACATTACTTGATTATGCATATTTATGTGATTCTGCATATTGAGTTTTGAAGACTGTTACATGATTGAGTTTTGTATTTTTCCTGTTTCAGCAACAAAAAATAATATCACTAATTGAGATATTACACAAGGTGATCTCTTGTGTATGTCACTGACTTGCTTGCAAACCAAGCATCTCCTTCCATTCATTCTTTATCAGATAATGAATTAAGTTTACTCTGCCTCCAGGAGAATTTAAGGCTCAGTGTTACTATTCTGGAGTTCCCGGAAGCTCCATATTGATTTGTCTCAGATATATCTTTGACCCATAACAAAAGGAAATTTTCTTCAGTCAGAACACTGTTATAAGAGTTACATTTTCCCCAAATACATTATAGTTAACATTGAAAGGTAGTATGTTTGTCTCCTTCTGGAAGAACTTTTGTTTTTCATTACATAGTGATGTCATCAGGCAACTAAAATCAGTGCAGTCACTCTGAAATGGGAAAATAAGTTGCCTTACTTGCAACAGCTTGAAATGAAACTTGATTTATATTTTAATTGTTGTTTCTGTTTTTATTCACAATGCAGAAATGAATAGATGCTGAGGGTAATAAGAAAGAAGTATAAGTTCACGATAGTGACCTACTGTATAAACACACAGCATAGATTTTTTAAAGAGATCCTTGCATTAATCCCTAATTTATCACATTACATACTTAGAGCATCATTTATTTAATATTTGGTTTATAAGTTATAGAGAATCCATTAAGTTTTTAAGTAAAATATTCTGATATTCATTTGTCATCTAAATTTTGCTTGATTTCACCTTCAGCTGATAATCTGCTTACAGACACCGCATGATAGAACTCTGAAAGATTTTTTTCTGCACACAGAGGTCAAGTCCTTTCCTAATCTCATATTAAATTGGACTGGCAGCTTGTTTAACTAGTTTAACTAAAGCACACTTTCTAAACCTAGAATAAGTAACTCAGGGTTTCTAGGCTTTTCAATTTATCAGAATTGTGAAGGGTTTATCAGTCTCTGAGGAGTTGACACCTAAACTAGCTGTTGTATCCAGCAGTATTTTTGCACAGGTAAATGTCATACAGAGTATGCTATATTACATTGTGATGTACAGGTTCAATCAAATGTTTCACTGCTATTCATTATTTGTTTGAGTTAGTTGTTGGCTTGAATCCTTAGATTCCCTCATATAGTCTTAATTTTCTGAAATATATTGCCTTGTAGTAAAAGAATGACCTGGTCCCTTAATCTTAAAAGACTGTGCACCTAGCAGTGTAAAAGTACATCCGTCTGAAACCTGATGTCCTCCATTTTTAACTTTACCAGCTTTTAGAACCTTTTGGGTACTCTGTCTCTTCAAGCTGCTAAACAGCTTTTGAAATCGTGTTTTCTGTTGCTGTGAATTCAGCTTAACCACTAGGGGGAGATAAGACATAGGATGATTAGACTCCTTCACTCATGTTTTCTTCTGCATGCAGCCTTTCAGAAAAGACAGAATCCTTCATCTCACTGTCAGTTCCTTAACAGGCTGTACTGAATTCTATATTCGTCCTTCCATGTTAGCAAGTTATCATACCTGTTTTGAAAGGTGCTGGTTTTTTTACATTTAACCTTTCAGGGAACCACAGAATTGTAGGATCATAGAATCACCAAGATTGGAGCAGCCCTCCAGCACCGTCTAATCCAACTGTGCACCTAGCACCAATATTAAAATAAAGAAAGCTAAGCTTTTTCTTCAGTAGTAGTGAAATACCTAACAAGAAATAAGAGATGTGCTTCATTAATCAGCTATACAACATTTCAAACTTCAACCTCAGATATCTATCTTGAATTTCATGAATATGGAATTTAAATATGGAATTTATTTGCCTAAATCTGTTCTTAACATTGATTTTTGGCATTGAAGTGGCATGATTTTGTTTAAGCTTTATGAGCACATCTTTTACTGTAGAGTATATAAAGCAATAACAACAACACACAAAAAAAGTGCTTTTGCATCTTTTTTTCTCCTAGTTATTCTGTGTGGAATGTCTGATTGTTTTGCTAATTTTATTATATATTTTTTTTGTTAAGTAATTTTTTTTTTTGTATTTGACTGTATCAAAATGTTGTTTTTCAGATGTACTTGCATGTATAGTGTTATTTGTCTAAGTGCAGATTAGAGAGGCCTGTATACTCCTATGGTATTACCACATGCTGTAAATGTAATTCCTTCTCTTTTTGTGTGTATGGGTTACTGCGTTAATCCAGATTAGAGTGGAGGAGTATATCACATGTAAACAATGCTTTTGTAATCACTGCCTTCCTGTCAAATGCTTTTTCAAGTGTTTTTTAAGAATATACTTTTATTTTTTCGAGCATTTTCTGTTGCTTGACTATAACTACTTAACAAACACAAACTAGGAGTGAAATCCCTAAGGAGAAAAGATCCGAATTCCTTCAGGAATAGTGTGAGTTGTGGTAAGAGCTGGTTGTTGTACAAAATGTTTTGTTAGGATTGGCAACTTTTACTTACTGTGTACATCATCTGCAGAGACCTGACTGTTCAAGTGTATTCATCCAAAATAGAATATACAACTCCTGCCTTCCCCTGATTCTTTTTGTCTTCACTGTGATGTGAGTTTGGTTTTTCTGCATTTATTGTGGGTTTTTCTTCTGTGGAGTTTTCAGCATAAATTTGTAGTATTTCTTTGTTTGTGTGTTTTTTTTTTGAAGTCTCATTCAGTCATGTGTGGATAATATAGTGAAAATTTTAACAGGCGTCGTGAGGCAAATGAGTCAAACTCAATGTTCCAAATTAAATGGAAGTATTAAAGGAAGGAAGTACTGGAAGCAGTATGAAAAAAAAAAACATTTATGTGTTTTGTAATTGTACACTCTGTTTATTTTTCTTAACAGGGAGTGTCCAGATGCAGACTCAGTTGTAAGTAGACTTTTTTGTAACACAAATGTGTATGCTAACGTTATCAAGCACTGCAGTGTAATGGAACATGACTTATATATAGCCCCTGCAAAGTGTTACTTATATGATAGATGATTTAGTATTTAACTTACGTAACTGAAATTTTACTTTCACTCAGAACGTAATCGACCACAGTACATGAAGATATTCATCTTTAATACATTCGTATTTCCTATAAATTTCAGGTTTTAAATAGGGTCTTCTTACAGCAATGATTTGTTCCTTTATTTTGCAAGTTAGTTTGAACTGCTTATAGATTCTGAGTTAAAGGTTCAGTATGTTTTTATGAGGATCCAATTTTTCATCATCATATTCTTCTGCATTATTCTATCTCCCAGAACAACCTTTCTGAAATTAATGGAGTTCTGCTTGATTGCTTGCAGTAGAGTATAGGAATATACTTTTAAAATATTGCTTTAAGCGTAGTATTTCTGGATGCATTTTTTTCATGGTCTGTTCTTCATTGCTCTCAGTTTCACTGCTCTCCTTGCTACATCTTTTTTTTTTTTTTTTTTTAATAAAAATAAGTAATAATTGCAGATTTTAATACTTTTTATTTACTTAAGTCTTTTGTTTTTATTGAAACGTGTAGGTTGTTTTGAATGGAGATTGGAGCTTCCTGTACCTGAAGTAGGGAGTAATTTATGATTTAAGTGACTTTCTAGAGACTTACATGGTTTCTAGTTCACTTATTTGCCAACTATATTAAGCAATTTAACGCTCCAAAGTCACCTGTTGTAGAAAAATCTTCTTTCCATATATGACTGTAGGTTTTGGTACCTAATAAAAACTTTCTGAGTAATTCAGTTTTTAAAAAAATCTAATATGACCTTTCTTCTAAATAAGGAAAAGTTAATTCTGCCATGTAATACCACCATCTGTTATATTGTGGATATTACAAGAGCCTTGTAAGCATCATATAAGGTGGTTGTTTCATCCTGTACAAAGTCATCTTAATTTAAAGCAATTTTTTTTCTTGGGTACATTTAAAGCTAAATAAATTTAGAATTATCCCTATAATTATCAGGCTTTTCAAGGAAATAATGTGTTTTGACAGTTTGGGTTGAGTCACTGGAGTGAAACACAACTGGGTTTGACTTGCAGTGTTTTTCTTCCTTGCTCATTTTAGTCTCTACATTTTTAGAAAATAATTAATTCAACTGTAAATGAATCTGACGTTCTTTCTGGCTGCATGAGGAAGACCGTTCCAATCATTTAAGTTAATTGTTCTGTCTAAATACAATCTGTATATTATTTTAAAAAGTTATCTTTCATAGCATCTAACAAGACTAACAGTTTCATAGCCTTCTCTTCTTTTTATTCTACAATTTTTTTAAATGCATCTAGAGTTTAAAATTTGATCTCTCATTCCTTCCTGCTTTTTACAAGCAACAGTATTATTCTAAGTGGTAGAATGTTTTAATAGCAAAGTCCATTACTGTTACGAAAAATAATGCAATGTGCTACAGACAAGATTAATCTCACCTCTTTCAATCAAGTTGTCTCCAGAGTGGTTTAGTGCTTAGAACTGGCATCCTCATTTGGAAGGTCACATTTCACTCATTTTTTGCTTTTTCTTGTATTTTACCTTAAGGTAAGGTATCCTTTCTGTGTCATATTTCAAACTTAAAATTAGTTACCACTGTCCATTTTGTTATCTCTATGTGAATTGTTTTGTATACATCTTTGCAATGGTTTATGAATTTCAAGAAATTGAACTTGGAATAGTTTTACTGAAAAGAAAGAAAAAAATATAGTTGTTATTTTTATTTGATTGCTAGAAAATGCTGAGTTCTCAACAAATTCAACTTACTTAAGGTATCCCTCTGTTACGATTAAGATTGTGTCTTTCATCTTTGGTCACTTAATAAAATCTCAATGTCTGGACTTTATATTATCTTTTCTAAAAGGTATCATTTGTTAATTTGTCAAGAATTTTAATTGTTTTTGTCTTTAGAGAAGGGGTTGTAAGAGGTAACCATGCTACAATTACTTATGATTATGCACACTGGGGTACATATATTGTATTTTTAGAAACTAAAGATCAAGTAAGAATTGACTTAAACACTTTATCTACCAAATCTACATGTCTCTGGATCTCTGAACATCTGTTGAGTAGCTAGTTACATCTGCCTCTTCTCACCAGTCCTAAATGTATTGCACAGTTTAAAAATTCCTGTGTTGTTAAGTGTCAGTTTGCACATGTAACTTCCATTAAGTTTAGCCTTGATTATTAGGAAAGTAGAAAGCTAACAGTGTATATACAAGAAAGAGATAACAGCTGAAGTTTGATTGTGTATATGTGTTCATTACATAGCAAGCTGCTATGTGGGCAGAACTAATTGTCATGTTTCCCATGGATTTGACATGTTCCCAGGTCTGTGGGAAGTTAAAACCTCCAGCAGAATTTTTTTCTTTTGGGAAAGTGTTCACAAGATTTCATTTGTGTCCGGTAAGGTCTGAGTTTTGATTGCAGACCTTCCCTTGTTTGAAATACTAGCAGATCTCTCTCTTCTACTTCACTGCCTTTTTTCATGAAAACTGTAGTAATGCAATTATCTTTGAGTCCTCTGCTCTGTCAAATCCATTTGAAATTGTCCAGTAAGTTCAAAAGTAATTAAGAAGGGAGTCACAAATGCACAGAATGTAATGCTGGACCTTTTTATTATATAGGAAACCACAATGAAAATAAATACACTGAGCCATTCAAAACTTTTCATTATCCTCATGTGTATAATATAATTAAGATTATCTAGATTTATAGACTTTTAATTGCTAAAAATCAGCTGGATTTGGAACTATCGTACTCTTTAATTTGTGGAGAATACATATAACCTTAATTATATTTAAATTTTTATATCCAATATTTTTCTTTTCTTAGATTTTATAAAGTTTAGATCTGACCTATTTAGAACAGCTGCTGCTGTTACAGGATATAAGCCTTTCAGACCACAGTGCAGGTGGAACACCCTGTTCCTGTTCCGTGTTTTTCTTTCTGCATCTCTGTCAGTGGGAGAAAGTGTCTGGCTACTCTCTTCCATGTTGTTGTGGGGTTTCATTTGTGTGTGTATGTTATTTGGCATCCTAAAGGGAGTAGGCTGAGAATTTAATTAAAACCATTGTACTTGAGGGTATATCTGTGTCAAATTTGCATCTCAGATACATTAAAAGTGGAGAGGCTCCTTTTCCTGAGCTGTCAGTCTACAAGCTTCAACTGCATACTTTGTTTTGAGTTTTCTCCATCTACATGTACAGGTGGAAGTCATTCTTCTTCAGTAAAATAACAGAAAATTCATCTGGCTAGAAAAGAAATAGTGAACTGTTCTGCTCAGCAGTAGTTTGACACATACTTTGAGGAAGATAAGAAGCTTTCATAACCACTATAGATAGATGAGAAAAAAGGCAGAAATCTTGCTGAAGTTCATTTAAGGTTCTTTGTTTTTTGGCCATAGACTGACCTATGAGCAGTGCTGCTGTTGCCAATGAAGGGACAAAGGAAGTAGCTAAGACTGCAGAATACTTCAAATTTCTTCTTTTCCTATGTACTTCCTAAGTACCTTGGAGGAATCAGTAACATGGTTACTGTTACCAAACATGGCTGTTTGGTTTCTTCCATTGCTTTTATATTATAAGTGGGACACTACAATTAATTAATTAATTAAGTATTGACCAAAACTCTGAAAATTAGTTTTGGCAATAGAATTCTAAGCTCTCACCCCCTTCTTGTATGTGCAGTTTTAATTTATTATGTCCTTTTGTTATATTTCTTAAAAAAAAAAAACACCTCAGTCCAGAAAGTTTCTGAAATTTAGTAAAGCATGGAAAAGTTATAAACAATGGTTTTTATATATACAAATAAATATGTATACATACGTACATATACATATGCATGTATGTATATATGAACTTGAAAATATTTATTACCTGAGTCAGTAATGTGTTATACTACATCTGCAAACATCCAGAATTCAAGTCATATCCATACTGAGGGTTTTTTGTTTGTTTGTTTTGTTTGTTTGTTTGTATTTTCCTGAAGACAAATTGAGGTTTTTTTGGAGGAGGCTAAACCTGAATTCCTAATCATAGTAATAACTACTTTGTATGGAAAATCAAAGTTTGCAAAGATGATTTTGCTTTGTGATGAAGTGCAGCCTTTTGGAAAAGACAGAAGTTGTGGCTTTTTTTGTCATTCTGCATGGTAGGCAGATCAGGTCTTTACTACAGTGTGCCTGGTACTTAAAACACACACCTAGTGTGTATTCTGTCTTCATAGGACTTTGGAGGAAGCTTAGCAAAGTAAATGCAAATACCTTCTTTGGCATGAAATTTGTGAATATGTAGTTTACCCAAAGAGCTGTGCCTTCTGCTGCTATTAAAAACTGTGATGACATTAGTAAATAACAGTCTCATGTTTTAGAAAGTAAGGAAAGCTGTTCACCATGAACTTTGAAATTAATTAATTTGTATGATTTTTAAGTAACATGCTACTCATGTATGACCCAATTAGTCTTTGTCAGTATAAAGTACCCTCCCTTTTTAATAACTTATACAAAAATACAATTTCAGTATTGTGTTAAAGGAAATCAGAAAGTGTTTTAAGACTGATCAGAAATTTGTACAAGATCAATCTGAATCACTGAGAAACCTGGAAATATAAAGCTGATGATTCCTGGTTCTGTTCACACTGCATAAACTCCGTAACTTTAAGTTATATATTTAAATTTCAAAATAGCAAGAAAGAATTACAAGTCAAATTCTGTTATGAGCATATTTACTGACTTTTTGCCTGAAGTTACGAATACAAACTGTGTACTGAAGTGACATTGCTGATAAACATTTGTTAGAGATATTGTTGCTAATCTTAAGTAGTTTAGACAAAAATATTAAGAAATTGAATACTTTAAGGACTTCAGGTTCTAGTACTTTTGACAGATGCAATTTATTCTAGAGAACAGATTAAAATAATGCAGTGAGAGCATTTTCTGCATACTGAGTTTTTTCACTATTTTAAATCAAAGCAAGCAGACTTGCCAGCTCTATTGTTTGTACTGTGTGTCCCAAATAATAATATCTTTTACATATATGGCCAGGCTGGAAGAAAAGCTAAATGTTGTACATTTAAAGACTTTTGTAGTTTTTCAGTTCATCTTAACCATGAATGATCCTGATCTATTGAAAATTTACTATTATGACAACAAAAATCACTTCAGAATACAGAAGTTGCAGTAAGAACATATAAGAACCCTCTAGCTATATGTTTTTGTTCTGTTTACTTGGATGTCAGGTTTCATTAGTGTTTTTTGGCATATAAACAAGGTCGGCCTGAGGTCAAGCGTAGCTAAGAACCCTGATTTGAGCAAGTAGAGCTAAGGTACTGGACCGTGTGATCCTACTCTTAGTACGTTTTTTTCTCCAGTTCTTTTTTTTCTTTCTTTTTTTAAAATCAAATATTGGAGAAGACTGTGTCTTAAAAGTTTAAAGGAACTACATCTTTCATATTCAGTTGTATGAGGGTAAAGATTTTTACTGTATTTAGTTTGACGTGCTTTCTAATTAAGTACGATATTACCTATCCTATACAGCATGGCGATTCTTCATCCTTTTGGCAAAAAGTCTGAATTTTGTTTAAATTCATTCCATTTAATTCACAACTGCTAAGCTGAGAAGGATATGCAGAGAATCTCTCAGTAAAATTTAAGACACCACATTTGTGATTTCTAAAGGACAGCAATTTTATGCTTATCTACATCTATTTAAGCTGATTACGTCTTTAAACCTGAGTTCAAATTTTAGATTCACTGGCTATTTGTTAGCTCACCTGAAGAATCTAGTGTATTTTATCTTCTTATATCTCATGACTTATATCAGAAAGATGTATTTTGGCCACAATGTATATTTCGCTTTCATTCAGACTGCTTCCCACTACCTGTTTTCAAATACAATATGTATATACTGATTGGTACATTAGAATAAATGGCTTTTTTTTTTTTTTTGTATGAATCTTGAAGCTGGTAAACTCAGTACATGTTGAAGATGTCTGGGTTCTGGTTTTTTATATAATGATCTTAGGTGTGGCATTTCAGTTCAAAAAGTCTTTTCACTTATACTTCTGTTTCAAATGGGGTAATTAGCCACATAAGTGTATTAATTTATATGCAATATACACAAGTGCGACTTTTTTATTTTAATTAAAATTGAGATTATCATATTAGAAAATAGTTTCTGTTCCAAATGCTTGACGAAACAAAGTCCTCAGCTAGGCATTCGGAATGATTTTTAGTGTAGTTTTCTCAGTTTATAATTAATTACATGAAAAACCTGAAAAACTGAAGTTCCTGACTGTTCGTTAGCTTTTAAAATCCAGGACAGTGCTGGAGATGTATTTTACGTTTCTTCCATGCTTTTTATTTAATGTAAATAGTGTTTGCTGAAGCACCTGTACAATCTTGCTGTCTTTTCAAGGGGGAGAAAATGTACAAGCTATGTAACCTGGAATGCTTTTAATCACATACTGAAGCTTTGACTACTACATAGTAAATGTTATGTTCCTGCACCATCAGAGCCTTCAGTGGCTTAACCGAAAGAACTAGAAATAGAAATTGGGAAAATATTTGGGGCAAAAAGAATTGTAGGCTTATTTACCTAACATACTTCTGTTGTTTTCTGATGTTTCTGGTAGCGTAACAGTAAAACAAGTGATTAAAACTAATAGGAAATGTGGAGGTTGTTTTGTTGCATTTTCTACTTCTGATCTGTAGAGAGTAACTTGAGGTAATTGCCTTAATTAATATTAAATAGTGATTACTTTCATGAGCCATCATAATCAAATTTTATTTTGTCATTTATATAACCCAGTTGAATATAAGAAATCTGTTTTAGTTATTTGTCAATACTCTATTTGTTGCTTTTGTTTTTAGAACATTCCTGATGTAGACGATGAAGGATACAGCATTAAACCAGAAACAACACAGGATATCCTTTTCACTATTACTGTGCTAATTTATTTGATCTTGTAATATTTTTTTTAAGAGGGAGAATATTGTTTAAATTTTATCTAGCCTTGATTTTCTGTGTGTGTGTTGATATTAAAATTTAAATCTGATGTATTAGGAATGGAAAAAGGATGCTCGTTGTCTAACCATAAAGCATTACAAAAGATGTGAACAGAAATGTTAAGGTGGCCATACAGATCTTTCTCCTTGAAAAGTTTTCAGAGAGTTTATAAAGTGGAACTATCTTGAGCAAGATAAACAGTTATCTGTTCTATACTACACCCTCTCCATGGTCTTAGGAACATCATTAGAACGATTACGAGTGCCAACAGTCCAAAAACAGAATTTCTGCTTATTAGTGAAGTCATTCCACCACATGCAATTTTTATTGTATTCTAATAATTATTTTGGTAAGTTGATTTTGTTTTTGCCATGAGTCATTTATCATGGAAGCTCATTATTTTTTCAGCTCTTTTTCTAAAGAGAAAGATTTTTGTCCTCTTCCTCACATTGGGAACAGGCAGTGCTTAGGACCTGGGATCTGGCTTGTGATAGGTCCAAGCAAGCCTTCTTAGCAAAATCACTAATTTTGGGGAATGTATTCCACTTTTTTGGGAAGAGACTAGAAATAGAAAGCAAATTTACACTTGCACTTACCTTAAATAATAAAAATTTTCATTGAGTTGAAAGCACCTTGAAGTGAGTCAGTCCTTCAGAGCTTCTCTGCTCTTATCAACTGTGGAGAATATTCTTTTGTTGCCCCCAGGGAAGATTGCATTGCTGGTAAAACCAGTCATGTTATTTCTTACTTACAGAACTAATATAGAAGTGGAAGACTATTATTCAGTTCTGGGAAGGGAGAGACGTTGCTTTATGTTTTTTGTATATTTATGAAATAGAGACAGGAGTGAGTAACGTTCATTCTTCGATAATGACCCAGA
Source organism: Cyrtonyx montezumae (assembly GCF_038088225.1). NCBI lineage: Eukaryota > Metazoa > Chordata > Aves > Galliformes > Odontophoridae > Cyrtonyx > Cyrtonyx montezumae. The sequence continues at coordinate 4,275,512 of NW_027072035.1, forward strand.
CATTCTTTTCTCCATTATCCTTTCTGTCATGAGGAAATGGAAAAGTCTGTACATCTAGTGACAAAGCTCAGTGGTTTGCAATCCTTGTCAGCTAGGTAGTACCTCAGCTTCAGAAAATCTTAGCCAGATTCAGGAAGTCATCAGTTTTCTTCTTTTCCTTCCAATAGCATCCAGAGATGGTTATTTAGTCTGCATGTGGGAACTCTTGAGATGATTTGTTGGCAGTCAGGCTTTGTAAGGCCGGTCTTAAGTGTTGAAAAAACTTTCATGAAATGATCTTTAATTCCATGGCATTCATATCTAAACTGATCTTTGCCAGTAACTATTTAATAGACTTCAGTGGTCAGCCTGTGCCACTTTACAAGAGCTGCACACAACAACCTGGTAGGTAGGAAATGAATCTTGAAACTCAGAACCTTTCAAAACAAAGTAGTTTTCTAAAATAATAATAATAAAAAAAGACTAGTCTTTAAAATTGTGTTTTCCAGATGTGATCAGTTTTTGAGGATGGTGAGACTAAAATGGAGATACCTGAATATTGTTTCACCAGATCACAGGGAATCTTTCAGTTGAATTGGAATTGGAATGTCTTTAGGGTTTAGGGTTTTGAAGTTTGTCAGGGAATGCTTTGAAGAGATTTCATTGAAATGGCTGACTTTTTTCAAGGTGCAAATAACAGAAGCAATAAATAAATAATGAGTTCTATACCCAGGCAACAAGAAACGTTCTGTGTTAAGAGTGTAGGAATTTTTTCAGTCTATTTCTTGTAAAAATAAACACATTTTTAATAATTAGACTAGATCTTTTGGAGCTTTTGCCCAGTAGAGTTTATATGCATATAAAGAACCACTGCTACATATAGTTTGCTAGTTTTGAAGGCTGAGTTGCCTTTGTGATTCCTTTGTAGGCTGACAGTAGTGTTTCATTTACTGGAGAGCCTTCTGTGTAACTAGCATCCTTTTCTGTAAAATTGTTAGTGCCACTCTGCGGAAATAGCAAGCTGAGGTGGCTTCTGCTTCTGCTTTCTCTGCAGTTGTGCTTGGCACAGGTAATACAGACACTCCAGTTTGTTATTTCCACCTTAACTGAGAAAAACATATCAAAGAGAACCATTTCTATTCATCTAGTGATTCTGACTCTGAAGATGATGAACCCAGGAGGTTCCATATAGAAATAAAACCTGTACAGCCAAATAATAGCTCTCAATACACAATGCCTTCATTGGATGAATTAAAAGTTTCTATAGGGAACATTGCTCTTTCTCCAGCAACATCTGTAAGTAATTTTGTTCTTTGTATTTTTAATGAGTAGAGGAGTCATAAGGAGCCTTTACTGTAAACATTTAGTTTACTGCCCAGAATTTATTCTATTTTCGAGTTCCTTTCATTACCCAGCAAGTTTCCTTTAATGCACTTTATTGCCGTGTAGAATTATTCTGCCTTAGATACTAACTTTCATGTAAGTTTCAGGAATGCTCAGACGTTTAAATAATATAATATGGATATAAAGTAATATAATGTTATATGGATGTAATATAATGTAATATATAATATATGTAATGTAATAGATATAATAAGGATGTAAATTTGTAATTTGTAAAGTGCAGCTTTGCTGTATGCATTCTGATCCTCACAGAATGATCCTTAATATCAAGCTGTGGTACTACAGATAGTTTTGAATTTATCTAATACGATATTCAGATCAGAATTATGATGTCTGATTACAAGGAAGTTGCTATACATAACATTAAAATATTAATGGTGTTTTTTTCTGTTTTTCCCCATGTTTTGACAGCAGAGACACAGTCCTGTAAGTACTATCTTTCTTTTCATATTTTTAATTTAAAATCAAATGAGTGTACTGTGTGTGAGTGTTATTGGGAAAAGCTTAGAAATGTTTTGTCTGTCACATGTACAGTGTGCTATGTGAACTATCTAATCTTACTGGCCTAGCCTGCAAAAGGGTTTTGAGATACTGCTGACTTTATCAGATCTGCAGCCTTCTTTCTGGCCTTGTCTTGTCCCATGTGGTGGGCATGCATTGATTACTCTGTTGCAATTCATGTTCTGGTTTTCTCCAAGCTCCAGAATGTTCTGTGTGGCATTGAAAGCAAAATACCTCGTAGAAAGTTGGGTGGAAATTTGAGCCCTGAGGCTATTAAGCATTTTATTTGGTGATTGGTTTAAAACTTTGTTTTTCCTTCTGTTTCAGGCACAAATGAATCGAAATTCATCCAGTAAGTGTGATTGTTTAATTTATAGTCTGTTTATGTTAGTTGTTTAACATAGTGTGAAAATAGATTTTTTTACTGTTTAAGAAAAAACTTGTTAAATTTTAGTATAATAAGTAGGAAAATATTTGTCTTGTCAATTCTGTATACGTTTTTGATACTTTCCTTCAAACAGACTACTCACAGTCAATTCAAAGGACAAAATTAGCTTACCTGGTCAAAACTTCAAAGCAGCTAGAAACCCCCAAAGATCTCTTCATTTTCTATATACTTAACTGTTCCCTGTGCTGGGAATCAGATGATAGTGAGACTGTGGTGAGGAATAAGTCCTAGACTCAAACAGTAGGATCTTAGAATGGCCGGGGTTGAAAAGGACCCAAAGATCATTGAGTTTCAACACCCCTGCCATGGGTTAAATGTTAGGAGAAAGTTACTTGCTCAGAGGGGATTTTTCACTCAGATGGGGGACTTTGTGGAGGTTCTCTTGTGTACACTCTTGTATAAGTTCTTGGACCCCTTCCACCATCTTAGGATCTACACAGTTGCAGCGTACTCTGTTTTGTAAAAAAAAAATACAAAACCTAACTATGAAGAGAGTGTGCAAGTCCTGGTCCTTTTAAGTTTTTTGGTTGTTTTTTTTTTGTTTGTTTGTTTGTTTTTTGTGAGAAAACAAGCCAGATTTACTGAATAAACTTGATGTAAACAGTATAATTTGAGAAAGACATTTCAAGTGATCAATACTTCCTTCCAAAATGCATTGCTTTATGTTGTCCCTTTCCTCCAGATGGTATTTCAGCAGCATCTGAATGTACATTATCTGAAATGCATTTTCCCCTTTCTATATTATTAGTTTTGAACAGCAGTCATTTACTATCCTTTTATAATGAAGCTGAAATATTTGTACTTTAGTGTACCATAGCTTTGGTCAAACTATTCTGTCTTTTGCTTAGGTGAGGAGTTAACAAAATCAAAGCTTTCAGCTCCAACGAATGAGTAAGTTCAACTTTTAAAATTACGTCAAATTGAGTTTAAGGAGTGGATTTGGTCTTATTTTGATCCAATTCTCAGAAAGTCATTGGAATTTTCAGATGACTGCTATTTTAGGCATTTCTTGCATTATAAGAATTAAAGAATAATAATGTAACATTCAAGATTTCTGTTTGCTTGCTTTTCCCTTTCTAATGCATCTTATTCTTTGTGGTGTCTCAATTGGTATTTAAAATTATGTGATCAAAAATTATTGCTTTATTTTGCTTAGTTTCCATTGCATAGTGTTCCACTGCAAAGTGTTCAAGGCCATGACCCCAAAATTTGGATAGGTTATACATTGCTTATATATATGTATGCTGAAACAAGACAGTTTTTAGAGGTTTGTCTTCCTGAGAGTACATACTAGTGTAATGAAATATGTCTATGCACAAAGTTGCACCAGGGTAATAAAGGTGTCAGTTCAGATAGTTTACTTAAAGGAAAATAGTTCTACAGTTTCTAAGTGCTTTTACTTGCAGATGCAAAGATTAACAAATACCAAAGATGAAACTATCAGTGCTGTAATTTGACTGTTATGTGTGCCTTTCATTTATATTCCAATTGTAACACTATAGAAAGGGGAACAGTGATCTTCTGGCATGGGATCCACTCTTTAGCAGTTCTCTTGAATCTTCCTCTTCAGCTTCCTTGGCATCTTCATCCTCCTCAGGTAAGATATTTTATAGCAGGGAATTGTTTTCTGCATATTCTTCAAGACATTCTGTGGTTACTTTTTTAGTAATTGCATGTGTTTAAATCATTAAAGAGAAGGAATTTTTAAAGCAGTATCCTGTGTTATGAATAATACTGAAGGTATGATATATCAGTCTTTCAAGCTCAGGAGCAAGGGGAGAGGGTGGACACAAGAAACCTTTGGAAAATTCTGTCTTGCTTTTATTTTTTCCTCCTTCTCTTCCTTTCCAAAATGATCATCTGTGCTGAAGGAATAATATGGTCAATTTTTTTTGCTGATGGAGCTGAAAGATTAAATGGAGGTTGTTGCAGCAACTATGAGCCAAGCTAAGCATTCATTTTGAACAGGAATGGATTTCTTCTTTACAGAGAAAGCTGCTGAACTATCTAAACCGAAGCCTTCGTAACACTTTGCAGTGAAGAATCTGTTTTCTGTTATGAATCCATTATTCTGTTATGAGATGTGTGGGCAATTCTGAGGAACAGTGTGAGAAAAGAGGCAGGATTGTGGCTATCATAAGGGGAGGTTTGTGGCACCACCTTAGAGGAACTGAACTGTGTATGTGAATGAATTATGCTGAAAAGAAGTTGTGTTTTCTCAAAATAATCTATTTTTCTAGCTATACTATTAGTTTGGTCATAGATCATAGCCCTGTAACTGCGCACAAACCTCTAACTCATTGTGTTTATTCCTTATAATTTGTGCTTTGGGTTACAGGCACTTCATAGAGGTGCCCCAACCTGAAGAGTTAGTAGAAGGGGCTTGGGGAATCTCTCCATGATAGTGCCTTGTAGGTGTTTCCTTGCTTACATGCACGCGCTGAAGATGACCCCACTTAAGCCCCATGTTGTTGATTTTGTGATTTCTTCCTCCACTGTTTTCTCCACAGCTATCACCAACTCCCTTGCAGGATCAGTTGTTACTCTTTCCATACCCCATCATCCCTATGAGGTTAGCTGTCCTAATGGAACAAAGGTCTTTGCTCTATGTAGTGAGGTGTATCCAATCTTTGTCAAGCAGATGCTGATCTATATACAAGGTTTCACAGACCACCACCAGTTTGCAGTCATTTCCTGGCCTGTTTTGTTAGTGTCCTTCTGATTTTCTTCCCCCCACCAGCAAGACGGAGAAGACATCCAATGCCCCATGCTACTGACTCCTGCTCCCAGGGTGAACTCTGTAGTTATTTCTGATATTATGAATTAGACATATCATGTGTGCTTCACATGGAAGAATGGAAGGGTTATTAGTGACAGTGTTCAGTGGTCAGACAGATACAGCAGTTCCTCCACAATATCCCAGATTCAGGCCCCCAGCAGGAAGCAAGCCTCTCTAGTTGATAGCTCAGGTTGATAGATGTGTGCATTTGTCCTGTGCAGCAAGGAGTCACTCTTTATAGTGACCTGACCTTTTTTTTTTTTTCTGGTAGTCTTCCATGTGGCATTGTTAAGGAGTACTGTATTCACTGCAAGTAGGCTCATGTGTCTTCATCTGTGAGGGCAGCGAACCCACTCAATTGTAAGTCCTTAAGAGAGGCAGGAGCTTTCCTTTTAGTGCCTGAAACCACCAGCTTCTGTCCTTTTCCTCTGATGTTTCATAGTCAGCTCATTTCCTCCACTTAGTGGCATAGCTTCTCCAAGACAGCAAACAGCTATCCTTGAGGACAGGGGATAATCTCTCCTAGAGTTAGACAGCAGCCTACACACTGCCTGAAGGTTAGGACTTGGAGGACCATCTGCCAACTGGAGCTTGGTTTGTGATCAGTTGATTTTTTGCTAATAATGGATAGGAGAGTAGAGCAAATTAGAAAAAGTTCATACAGTCCCTCCTGTCATCAGAACTGTGGAGAGAACAGCCTCTGCCTGAGGAACAGTGACAGATCACTGGGTTCAGTAGCCAGACTTCAGGGAGAGTCTGTACCTCCTAAAAGTGGCTTATGTGCAAAGCCCTGTGTTCGGTTGCAATTGGTGGAATATAGTTCCTTGTGAGCATAAGTCGATCTTAGATATGAAAGTTAATTTTAGATATGAGAAATATCTAAGTATCTAGGTATTTTGCCTTTGCTTTTTCTCTGCTAAATAATTACTAAAATAATAGTTGTTCTGGGAATTAACTAAGCTACTTATATCTGTGAAATGATCCATGCAGTTAAGTAGAAAGGAAGTGTTCTAAAATGTATCAAAGCTGTAATACACTTGTAATTTTTTTTACTGAATTGCAGTAGTGCATATTGTTGTTTGAATCAAGTTAACCTCTGATGCTCGTTAATCTGCAGCTTTTAAAAAGACACAACTCTGATCTGATTCTCTTTTGAAACCTATAGAAATCAGTGTTTTATTTCTAACTTGAATGTTAATGTAGATAATGTTATTGTTGAAAGGTTTTGACAGTTTCAATTCAAAACTTAAATTGCTTAAATATATAGTAAATTGTTTACGTTGTATACAAAATATGATCTAGCACATCCCATAGATACTTTTGTCTTTTTCCTGTGGAAGTATTTCTTAGGATACTGTTTCATAACTCTGTGTTAATCATTGAACACCTTAAACCTCTGTTATTTTAGCAGGCTGTGCTTTATGCAGCATAGAAGTAAACTTTGGTCATCCATGAATAACCCTGTTTCATTAGACATTTAAACCAGTTTTGTTATCTTGAACAAACACAACATACCTCTTTGGTGATCTACTGATATTCTAGAAGTGCTTTTTATATTTATCTTCCCCTTTTTTGTAAACAGACATTTCAAAAATAACCTGCCCATTTCCCCCTAGTTTTTGTATAGGATTTATAATTGCATTTCAATGGCTTTGAATGACATTTCAAGTACCTAAGTACATAAAATACATAAAAATGTTAGAAAGGGAAAGCTGTATTAAGTATCTTTTTATTTGGTCTTAGATAATGTACTTCTTAATGACAGAAAGAAAACTTTAGAGACCTATGCTTCTAATCTGAACTTTTAAACGTATTGCTCTCTTTTTAATTCTATGTGCCATTCTTCTATTGCTCTTAGCTTTGCCAATCTGCAAGACATTAAAGAGATAACTAACTTGACATTTGCTGCTTCTGTTGTCAGCTACTGCAAGAGGCAACAGCCAAGTGCAGTGAAAACTTTTGGAAAACTCTTGTTTTCTGGCTTGTTAAGACTCCGGGACGAGAGGGAAAATAAACTGGGGTAGATGATGCCTCATACATACTGTGACTCTCTAAATATGGGTTAATACTATCGGAAAAATAAGAAGCAGATCTTCCTGACTTCATATTCGTCACTGAATAGCCATTTATATTGGGCCCTTCCATTACAAGTGTGGAGGGTAAGAGCATAAATGTTTGGAAGGAACATAGAAGAGTAAATTTGATTAAGTCATTTTGAAAGATGTTGAAAGGAGAAAGCTGCTGGAAGGAAACAAAAATGGATTAGGACACCAAAAAGGAAAACAAAAGGACAAGAGGAAGTTAAACTTAACATGATACAAAGGAAGTTAGGGGAATAAACAAAATCACGAGAATTTGGTCTTAAGGGGAAACACCGTAAATTACTTCTTGTCTTGCATAAAGGTATGGAAAGTGATGTGACTGATAGTATGAACAAAGTCAATACAATATGTGACTGTTTTGGTTTTTTTTCTTTCATTTCTAAGTGGTGTGATTTTTAGCCTAGTAGAGCTGGCTAGTAGTCGTGCAGTGGATATTGATATCGAATACATCTTCTAAGTCTAGATTTATATTTTATCATTTCATTATTCCATCTTGTTTCAATTCTTACCTTTTCCTTCAGCTACTATAAGAGAGCACAATAGGAATTCCTCCTCATCTACCAATGACTTGCCTGGATGTAGAGTGTCTCAGTCTTTGCTTGGATTCCAGACAGATTCTGGGTCTGGAAGCCCATCCTCACCAGACTTCATAATTAGCACTTCATGCAAATCTGGTGTAGAAGCATCATCAGGGAATGTCAGTACTTTGCCCTCTGTTTCATGGTCTCAGAGTCAGTGGATTTCCTTCGCTGATGAACTTTTTACAGTTAGAGACACAAGCACAGACAAGAAGGAACAACAAAGATTACATTTTAATGCTGAAAATGCCTGCCTTGCCTCTTCTGCTTTGCTCTGGAATTCTTCCAACAGCTGTGCTTCTGAGGATCAAAGTGACCTTTCAAATAATACTATATGCCATGAACAATTATTCATTGAAGAAACTGGCACTGCTGCTGAAATTTCTTCCACATCATCTTCAGCACATCTGGACTATAGTTTAGTGTCTCCTTGCGTTCGTTCAAATAAGGGTATGGCAAGCATGCATTGTGTACTGCTTTTTCCTAATAACTGACCCCAAAAAGCAAGTTTTGGACTGATATTTTGTTTCATTATTCTAGCTCACCTAATGTTAAAATTAACTTCTTAACTTACTATGTACTAAATTGCTTGTTAGCACCAATTTCAATTTCACTGAAACTTAGGGCATTGAAATGAATCTTCAGCTTGACTTAAGAAGAAAAATCCTATTATTTAACTCTAAAGGCATTGCTTTTTCTTAACTGTATGCACTTTAGCTTTTCTGGAAATACTTGTGCACTTTTCTGGTGTGTCAGAGAGCAGTGAAATCTCAAAGATTAAATGCCTGATTTTGCATAAACAGTTCAATTCTTAAACAGTTGTATTCTGAACTGGCTTTCTATTGATCAGATTTAAATAAAGTTAAGTAGATTTTAACACTACATACTGAAAGAACAAGGCAGTGAGCATTTTGGCAAGTGTACCATGATTCACTGAATAGCTGTGATACTGAAGCAGCTTACCCATGTTTAGCATATTCTGTGTAGCCTGGTCATATGGTGGATGTAGTCAGTATTAGCCTAATTTCTTCCCAGGTCAGCAATGAAACTCCCTTACCTCAGTGGTGGTAGAGTTACACTGAATGTCTGAGGAAATAAAAATAGCATAACATTAATATAAAGTAAAATTACCTTTCTTAATTAAAAAAAAAGGGGGGGGGGGGGTTGGACTAGATGATCTCTAGAGGTCCCTTCCAACCCGTACAATTCTGTGATTCTGTGATTAGTCACAGAATGGCTTGGAGTGAAAGGGACCGTAAAAACAATCCAGTTCCAACCCCCTGCCTTAGGCAGTTTGCTGCCCACCAGCTTAGGGCCCCATCCAGCCTGTCCTTGAACACCTCCAGGGACAAGGCATTCACAGCTTCACCAAGCAGCCTTGCCGGCATCTCACCACCCTCTCTGTGAAACAATTCCCCTGGCACCTCACCACCCTCTCTGTGAAACAATTCCCCTGACATCTAATACAAATCTCCTCTCTTTCAGTTGAAAGCCATTCCCCCTTGTTTTATCAGTACCCATGTAAAGAGTTGTTCAGGTTTGTTTCAAAGACTGGAAGGCCGCAGTGAGGTCTCCCTGGAGCATTCTCTTTCCAGGCTGAATAAGCCCAGCTCCCTCAGTCTGCCTTCATAGGAGAGGTGACCCTCTCCAACAGCTCCACATCATTCTTGTGCTGGAGGCCCAAGGCCTGGACACAGTACTCCAGATGGGGCCTAATGAGAGCAGAGGGGGACTGTCACCTCCCTCTCCCTGTTGGCCACTCCTCTGCTGATGCAGCCCAGGATCCTGTTGGAGTTCTGGACTGCAGACGGGCACAGCTGACACATACCCAGCTGTTAGTCCATCAGGACCCCCAAATCCTTCTCTTCAGGACTGCTTTCAAGGAGTTCTTTCAGTCTACACATCTGGGATAGCTCCAATCAAGACACAGCACTTTGCCCTCTTTTGAGGAAGCTGATAAGATATGCAGCAACGATAACTATATATTAGGGTTTCACTTTTGAAGTTCTGGCATACTCATTGGATGGCATTTAACATTTATTTTGAAATACAGTTCTCTTCAGAAAAGTGACTGTAGAAGTGGCATCTTTATAATGCTGCCATCATCTGTTGGTTGTGTCTGCTAGATTTAGAGAGAAGTGAGGGCAATATTTTGTACTGCTTTTAAGATCTGACAAGTTGGCTAAAAGAGATAATAAAGAGCTATTGTGTTCTTGCAGTCAACAGAGTAATTTACTGAACTCTGTGTGTTAAACTGGCATTTACTTATTCAAATTTCAGAAGCCATGATTTGATATTAACTGTTATGCCATTATCAGCCAGGACCAAAAGTGATCCACTGAATTTTTAATTTATCGTAAGATGTGAAAGATTGTCCTGTATTCTGAATCAGTATGGAATATACACAAAAATGAACGCAGGTAAAACCATCTTTTTACATACAAAGGTCTGAGATTATTTGGTAGAAAATCATTTGAGAGCAATGAGAAATACCGTTATGCCATTTTTAGAGTCACTTTTCAGAGTATCTCATGGCCCTGTTTTAAAAGCATTTTTGATTAGTGGTGAATCTTACAAAATAGAACTGTTAAACAGGAACCTTTAGTAGAAACATAGCTTCCTTTAATTTTATTCAAGCAAGTACACGTTTGTGTTCAGTGTGACCTTTCTAATATTGATTTTCTTATGTATGCTTTCTTTCAGCAAGACCCACAACTCCTCTTACTGTAGGCACCATTGTACCCCCTCCAAGGCCTGCTTCAAGAACAAAACTGGCTCCAGGGAAACTTAGTGGAATTAATGAAATAGTATGTATTGATTTTTTTAATAAATTCCTGTTTATAACCCAGTTTCAGATATACCACTCATTTGCACTGTTACACTGTTACTGTCCAGTCAGAGCTCAGGGAATTGTATTATCAGTTTTTCACCACTGCTAGATAGGGATGGGCATCGTTTGCAATAAATGTCTTACTGTAACAAAAATAATTCTTAACTGAGCTTGGAACGTCCATAACATAAATTTTGCAGCAGTTTATTGTTTTTATTTGAATAAATAAATAGTTTGAAAATGCATGGATAGCATGTGGGGGGAGTGAAATTGTTCACAATGCTAAATTCTAGCCAGGTTATTAGCAAAGCTTCATTGATGTAGGAATATCGCCAAAACACAAAGGAATTAGTGGAATAAAGTAGATCATTATCAGTCATGTTTTGATATCTGTAACCATGCTTCATGACTTCACCCTGCCCTTTGTGGAGGTGAGTGGTGAAGGGAGGTGGTGAATTTCAGTAACTGCCTATCAGGATAGAGGGAGGTCATCCCTGCTGACTGTAGGCAGTTCAGGTTCATCTACTGATGAGGAGTGTGGCATAGAATGTGCATACTCAGGCAGCATGTCAAACCAAGCCATGCTTGATCTCTTCTATGAATATTATGATTCTTTGGGTTTTGTTTGACTGACGTGAAAAAACATTCCTGTGGTAAGATCCTCCCACTTCCTGTCTTTCAAATTGGCAAGCTACTACATGGCCTAGCAAGCCTACAGGGACAAGCTAGGAGAGTTGGGACTCTTCTGTCTAGGAAAGAAAAGGCTCTAGAGGGACCTTTTAGCAGCCTTCCAGTATCTGAAAGGGGCCTTTTTGTAAGGGCATGTAGTGACAGGACTATGGTAAATGGCTTTAAACAGAAAGAGTGTAGATTTAGACTAGTTACTAGGAGGAAATTCTTCACTGTGAGGTTGGTGAGACCCTGGAACAGGTTGCCCAGTGAGGTTGTGGATGTGCCCTCCCTGGAAGCATTCAAGGCCAGGCTGGATGGGACTTTTAACAACCTGGCCTAGAGAGAGGTGTCCCTGCTTATAGCAGGGTATTGGAATTAGATACCTTAAAGGTCCCTTCCAACACAAACCATTCTATGATTGCACAGTCCAGGGAAAATTTATCTTCTATGTTTTATGCTGGAACATAGAATATACAATGTATTGAAAGATCTAAGAAACACATAGACATTTATTGTGAAACAAAATGAGGAACTCTTCTACTTATAGAACTTTCATGTTTGTAAAATTATTTCTTAAATGACTTTCTATCTCTTTGATACTCTTGTGATCTCCTGTGTTCAGCCTAGGCCATTCAGCCCTCCACTGACTTCTAATTCAAGTCCACCACCTGCAGCTCCCTTGGCACGTGCAGAGAGCATCTCCTCAATATCCTCTTCTGCATCCCTTAGTGCAGCAAATACACCTACAGTTGGTAAGTTATATTAACCATATTAACTTACTAACCATATTAACTTGCTAGTGGTGGCCTAATTCTACCACTATGCTTTGCTTTTTAGGAAAATCATTCATTGCATTTGGTTGTTCATGTGTAAGTCTAGTCTGGGTACCTCAAGCATCCTTTGAAATACCTACTTCTGAATGACAAGACAGTGTTCTGTCGTGTCAGAACAGTTCATCAGATTAGATTATACCATTAATTCAATTTTTCTTGTTCTTTAGTGAAAGATTTTTTGAAACTGAAATACTGTATAACTTCATATTTCGTGTTTCTGTATATGTGTTCATCAAGCTTAGCATGTTATCGTGTACTTCTTTGGAATTTTATAAGGGCAGAAACATTTAGGGATGCTGATAAATTTGAATGAATATAAATGTTCAAAACAGAATTTCTATGTTATTTGTATTTGTTTTTTATGATTGCAACTGCAGTTTCAAGACAAAAAAAAACGTGCATCTTTTCAGATTATTGAGGTGTATTATCTAAACAGAGCTGGTTGATAAAAAACAAGAAAAATAATCAAAAAAAGATTAAGATTAGAAGCAGATCAGCCTTTGCATACTGTCACAAATTTCCAAAGATTTTCTCATTTTTTTAGGAGAAAGTCCTTGAGTTTTAATATTTGGTCATAACAAGTAGTAAGGAAATTCCAGAAGTGTTTTGTTCGCTTTTGTTGTTGTTTTAAATACATTTTAGCTTGCTTCTTTAGCAGAATCATAATATTTTATTCCTGAATGCTATTACTTCAGTCCCGAGTTTAGTTATACTCCAAGTTGACAGTCAGTTATCTGTAAATGTTACTGATGCCAAGAATTTCTCAGCCAGGCTCAGCATCTCTGGAGAACATCCACACACTTAACTAGGGGGTATTCCACATTGAAGGAAGTGCAACAGTATTCTCCTTCTGTAAGACCTAAGCTAGAAAGGTCTGACCAGCACTAGCTGCTGTGGTAGTGGCGCAATTCAGTGTCTACTAATTACCAAATGCTGAGAACCATCATAGAAAGATAACTGATATTTTGATCATCAAAGTCCATTCAGACTCATTTCCTCAAGCCTCAGCATTGTCGAAGAACCAGAAGTTAGCGGCATCAGCCTCAATAGCTCCAGTTCTCTGCATGTGCACGCGTGTGTGTGTGTGAGGAAGAAGGTAAGGAGATGTATGCTGCCACAGGGATTTGATATGGTTATTAACCTGGTCTAGTAAAAATTAACAGACTCATTTCTGTCTGCTTAGTGTGTGGGAATTAAATAGTCCTGGAGAGGTGGGTGCAGAATGCTAAATGACTTTGGGGCATGAGGATGCTCTGCTCTACTGTCTATATTCTTTCAGCTTTTGCACAATCCAGTGTTTTCCTTACTGTATTCTGAATAACTGAGAGGTGAATGTGCAGTGAGTGTTCCACATGAACTTGTAGGCATATTTCTTTTACGTGTCATCTTTATATTCATTTCTAGAAAATTTAAATTCGTAAATTAACATCTATTTTTGCTTGAAATATTTTGTTTTCTTGCAATGTTTTGTTTCATTTAAACATAATAGAGGATGATCTTTTGATTGGAACACTTCCTACAGTAGAAAAGCTTTGTGGCACAACACCAGGTATAGTATTAGATGCAGAGTTACATGTTAACTAATAATCCTAATACAGTGCTCCTAATATTTTTTTTTATTAAAAAAAAAAGTTTCTCCAGCCATTTCTTGTGTATGGCAGATAAAAGCAGCTTGAAAGTTCGACTTCTTGAATGAGTTACATATTAGCAAAGTCACCAAAACTTGTTATAACTACTTGCAAGGCATCAAGGCCATCTTAGCTGATGTTATTAAAGGTGCTACTACCGGACTGTTGAGCACAGTCCTGTGGCATCCTGTCCTTCTGAGAAATTGCAGCAGACATGGAAGGCAATGAAGGAGGATATTGCTATATTACATTTTAAGGCATAGACAATAAAACAGTGATTGTATAGAGTGCAGTTAGACAACTGTTATGTCTTTCAGTTTATTGGATTTCAGCAAAATGCTTAGATTATCATTAATCTTAAATGGTCTTGGAGAGTGAGGGCTGTACAATTAAGTAGTCACTTGGATACATCTCAGAGAAATGCATATACAAATGTATTTGATTTGATGTTACTAGCGAAATGTAATAATAAGCTTATTGTTCGTAATGAGTTTCCCTATTCAGTCAAAAGAATATTTTTACATAATTTTAAAACATCATTGTAAAGGTATTGATAAGATTATTATAAGATTTAGGTAGAGTGGATAAATCTGTAGGTAGTCTGACAACTCATACAGCGTAGTGGCCTTTTACCTGCTTTGCAGTTGTTTGCTTTCTATCAAGTGCATATTTTAGCTTGGGTGGAGAATACTTCTGGAGTTCGGTATTTCATCAAACATACTTTCTTGAATGGATCTGGTTGTTGTTTGAAGTCGTGATATCTTGATTCCTAAGACTACTGAGATTCACAACTTGTTTAGCTAGATATCAGGAAGAGAAAGTAAACACTGTAAACATCACCTTTGTGCACACTGGAAGAACAAATGAAAATGGCTTAATGTTCATTTAAATTTAAACAAACAAACAAACAAAACAGCATGATATAAATTACTTAATAGAAAATTTTTTTGTTTCGAACACTTGTGGCCAGAGCAAGGACTCAACTTCCTTTTTGTTTATGGAAGAGCTCAGGAAGTGCAGATGCTGAGTTAGAGTATGTAGGATTAGTATGCCATTGGCAGTATTATACAAAAGGATTTTGTTTCTACTTTTTTATATGAAATTAATTTGTCATGTAAAAAGATGGACATGGAAAAGGACTGTGCCTCCCTTTTGATAGATGTATTGTGTGATATAAACCAATTCAAAAGTGATACAAAAAATGATCAAGATGCTCTCTAGTGTGCACACTCTTCTAGTCACACTCTTCACACTCTTCTAGTGTGAAACCTGTAGTATTATGGTTGATACTGGGTAGTTGGCTGCACATGGAAAGCTCTAGTAGGAAGTAAAATCCCATGACAATCAATTTTGTCAGTTGCAGTTTTAAAAAAGCCTTAGCATGAGGTCTGAGTTGTTTTTGTAGCTCTGCATTTTAACTCTGTTGTGTATGTACAGGCACCTATGAGGGCTGATAAAAGCCTGATAATTACTTTTCTTGTGAACTGCTGTGTATGTCCAGATATTTCCAAGGTATTCCCATAAATGTTAGAAAACTTAGCAAAATATTTTTAGCGTTATTTCTGCGCAGAAATTCTAACCTTTATTGGCTGAAATAGTTAAAAGTACATTCAACAATTCATTAATGTGGGATAATATTAATGTATTTGCATTTAAGTTCATAAAAACTGTAGCTGAATTCTTTATATTTCCCTGACCATTTTATCGTACATTTTTCCATGCAAAAAGCATACAGTAGATTTTGTGTTTTGTTTTTTAATGTATTGTAGCTAATGTCTAATGTCCTTGGATCTGTTGACTTTGGTGTCATCCTTAGCCATTTTAATTTTTAGCATTTTTGTGTCTCATGTATATTTCCTTATGTCTGTCCATTGACAGTATGTCAAATCAATAGTCCTGTTTTCTTAGGCTGCTACGCAGTGTTTTGATGGTGCGATCGTACTGTACAATGTTTATTCCTAGTAGTGTTCAAGTACTACTTCAAGCTTTACTGTGACCTCGATGGTAGAAATGTCTTGTGAAAATGACAGATGTCAACCATTATGAAATCTATTGCTAAGCTTTTGTAAGTTAAATCTATACACTGTATGTATTCTAGGTGTTTCACGTGGTCCCAGCCCTGTCAGCCTTGGAAACCAGGACACCTTACCCGTTGCAGTAGCCCTTACTGAATCTGTTAACGCCTACTTTAAAGGAGCAGATCCCACAAAGTTAGTTAAATAGTGAATTGTTTTGAATGTAATAAGTTATAATAAGAAAACACAGTTTTAAGTTTTGATAAGTTGTAATGTATTGTGGAAAATGTATGTGAGTTGGTAAGGGGGTTTCACCAGGCTTTTTCCACTAGTGTAAGTGACAGCAGTGGCTCATTGCTCTCTAATGTCCTGCTAAGAGTTCACATGTGTCTGCTTTACAAAAATGTGTTCACTGAGAATATTGAAAATGAGAAGGGTTTTTGTCTTAGTCACGTAGGTACTGTGTGCAGTTTTGGGCAGCTGTAAAAACACCTCATTCACTCTGTCACATCCCTTTCTGTGCTATGCAGGCTTGCCTAAGCATAGCTGTACCATGTTTTCAAAGCCTGAAAAATACCTACTGAGACTACTGTATGCTTAATCAACTCTACTTTTATTTTCACTTACTTCACCTCACTTTCAAGTTGAAAGCGATAATACATTTTTCACATGTGATAACTACAGTGCTACATTATTCTCATTTAAAATTGATTTTCTGTTGAGAATTCAGCTCATCATATTGTTAAAGTATAGTGGTTGCTTTAAAGTCAGTGTTAAAACTAGCAAGTTAATGAGTTGCAATAAAAACAATGTTTTCATTTTCCTAGATGTATTGTGAAGATCACTGGTGATATGACAGTGTCATTCCCAAGTGGGATTATTAAAGTCTTCACCAGCAACCCATCTCCAGCTGTGCTCTGCTTCAGGGTAAAGAACACAAGCAAACTAGAGCAGATTCTTCCAAATGCACAACTTGTATACAGGTTTTGTATTTTCTTTTTATATAACAGTAAATTGCATGACTTATAAAAAGTAAATTGTTGTACATCTGAGTTCTCTATGGGCTTGTCCATTTGTTTATACTTGGTTCAGTCCTATGAATTAATCTTGTTTACCTCAGGTTTTTTTTACTGCCACCACTAAAATTCTCAGTAATTCACTGGTCCTGAAACATACTTAGAGTATAGCAGAAGCTGTAAAAAGTAGTTTGCAAATGTAGCTGTGCTTTTACAGACATTTTAGAGATGAAATTTTTTAAGAAACAATAAAAAAAAAAAACTTTTTTCCAGTCCAACTACATGAACAGTGAAACTGATTACAGTTACTGATTACTGAAGAAAAATTCTCAAAACTAGGATATATAGATTTCTGTATACAGTGACAACGCTAACTTTAAATAACAAAACAGTAGCCAAATGGGAGGAGCTATGCCTACTCTCACTTGGTGGTAACAAGTTTATTTCTTAAGCTGTATCATTGCTATAGTGGATTAAAATAATTATGTATCTATGTATTTCAAGTGTACAGCAGTGTGCTTTCTAGAACTCTCAAGTAAGGTATGCTGCTGAGTGAGTAGAGTAATAGTTGAAATCATAGCATTGTGGCTTCTTTTTCAAAATTCAGGGCAATTGTAAAAACTGTAATTATTTAGCAAGGATTATGTCACAGCTGAGTAGTTTCTGTTCCTTTTAGTGGAGAAATTTTGTGGAAAACAGTTAAACATTCATAGATGGTGTATTTTTTTTTAATTACTGAAATAGCTGAAAGAATTAAACTGTATGCATAACTTCTTTTGTATTTAACTTCATTTTGGTTATTCACGGTTACCTTTCAGCATCTAGAGTGAATTGTACTGAAAAAGTGTATTTTGAAAAAAATAGAAAAA
Organism: Cyrtonyx montezumae; assembly: GCF_038088225.1. Taxonomy (NCBI): domain Eukaryota; kingdom Metazoa; phylum Chordata; class Aves; order Galliformes; family Odontophoridae; genus Cyrtonyx; species Cyrtonyx montezumae. The sequence goes on from NW_027072035.1 coordinate 4,293,166, forward strand.
TGTCTGGTATTCTTATCTGTGCCAAAACATTTCATGTCTGATTAGAAATAATGCATGTAAAGGACACTTAGACAGTTAAAACCATGTGGTAGTAATATGACTTTTCATCGTATACTGTTAGGCAGTCATTTGCTTAGTATTTATAGAAATGGAAGATTTTTATAAGAGTGATATTTGTGGAAACATCAGAATTTGTTTTGGATTGCAACTAATGGTGAAGCAGCAGAATGATTTTACAGTAGGTTTAAGGTCCCCGCAGGGATAAGTAAGTGCTGATGTGTATTGTAGCAAAGATTGAAGTAGCGTGAATCACAAATCTGAGCTGAGAGCCAAAGTCAAAGCAAATAAAAGAGACTGCTGATATGCAGGTGTTGTAGGGTCAAACCATTGTGCTCATATTTTCTGTATTCAGTTCATTGTCGAGTTTGCACATGCATTCTGCAGATCTCCTTAGCAGTGACTGTATCCAGATTAGATAATACTCCTTTTAGAAGACCCTTTTTACATGACCTCACATTCTCACAGCATCCAGTAATATTACGAATGAACTTCACTGAATACAAAATACGAACCTATCGTTAACTGCATCCTGGGGTGTCAGTCGTCAGTGGAGAAAACTCACTGGTCCATGACTGGAAGGAGACATTTTTACCAGACAAAAGCAGTTAATTTCCCTTTATATAAAGAAAAGCACAAGAATGTGTTATAAAGAACACGTGTGTTCTTCTATTACTTTGTGTATTAGAACATGTTCTTCTGATACTTTGTGTATTAGAACAAACAATTGCTTTAAGTAGTGACGAAGGAGAAAGATCTATTCTTAATTTTTAGACATCCAAAATGAGAGCTTTCATTGCTGATTCCTACCTCTCTTTTTCTTTGTAGTGATCAGTCACAAAGTGACTCCACTACTAGGGATTTTTGGATGAACATGCAAGCTATAACTGTCTACCTCAAGAAATTATCAGAGCAGAATCCATCTGCATCCTATTATAATGTGGATGTTTTAAAGTATCAGGTAAACATTTTTTTCCTTTTGGAATTTCTTAAGATATGCTGGCTGATTCAATATCTGTTCAGAAATTATAACTGTTCTTCGCCTGTTAGCATGCAGATGAATTGTTATCCTGCATCTAGATTAGTTCTGATTATGTCACTGTCTACAATATATTGGCTCTACCGTAGCTGAGTACACTCCTGTTGTGCCTTACATTGTTCCCTTGCATTCATGACCTGTTTTATCTTGTTCAAACTCCCCTACAATTCAAGTGTGAAAATGTTGAATGGTTCTACTTTTATGTGTTTGTTAGCAAAGCGAAGTTTTCCTTGAATTTAAATATCTACAGGTTTTTGTTTGAGTTTGTGATTCAATTGTGTGCGCTTTTGTAATTGCATAATCTTTGGATGATGTTGTTGATCAGATGTAATACATGAGAATATATGATCTTCTCACTCCTCACCATAAAATGAAACAGCTCATCCTGGAAACCATATTGAGGCACATAACAGATAGAGAGGTAAGGAGTAGCCATCAGACTTAACTTGATATCCTTCTGTGGTGAAACAGCTGACTTAGTAGATGAGGGCAGAGAAGTGGATGTTGTCTGCCTAGACTTCAGTAAGGTTTTTGTCACTGTCTCCCACACAATGATCATGGAGGAGCAGTTGAATTATCAGCTGGGTAAGCAAACAGTGAGGTAGATTAAATGGCTGAATAGCTGGCACAGAAGGTGCACATCTGTAAGTGCAAATTCTATCTGGAAGCAAGTAGGTAGTAGCATACTTCAGTGGTCAGTAGTTGGTCGTGCCTTGGTTCGCAGTATTGTAGGGTTTGGAAGGGACCTCTGGAGATCAGCTTGTCTAACCCTGTGCTAAAGCAGGTTCCCACAGTAGGTTGGACAGGAAAGCATCTGGATCTTCATTAACGGTTCGGGTGATGTAGAGGAGCTGACCATTGGCAAGTTTACATATGATACAAAATGGGGGAGTAGCTGATTGATAAATGATTGTGCTGCCATCCAGAGAGACTTAATTTCTCTGAAGAAGAGGTCTGCCAGGAACATGGTTAACTTCAACAGAAAGAAGTGCAAAACCCTGCATCTGGGGGGGAACACAGCTGAAAGCAGCTTGTCAGAGAAGACATGGGAATCCCAGTGGATGCCGTATTGAACATGAGCCAGCACTGTGTCCCTGAGGAAAAGGCCAGTGGTATCCTGGGCTGCGTTAGCAGGAGCATTACCAGCAGGCTGAGTGCAGTGATCTTCCCCTTCTGCTCAGCCCTGTATTCAGCTATAGCTGGAATCCAGTGTTGGGCTCCTCTGTATAAGAGTGCCATGCAAACATTTAAAAGAGACCAGCAAAGGGCCACACAGATGATGAAAAGGGAAGGGTCTGGAGCACCATTCCTGTGAGGAGAGACTGAGAGAACTGGGTCTGTTAAACCTTGGGAAGAGGAGCCTCAGGGGCAATCTCATCTATATATATAAATACTGATAGGAGGGCATGAAGAGGCCAGAGCTAGGCTCTCTTCAGTTATGTCTGAGGACAGTAGAAGCTTTGGTGCCCAGAGATAAGACAAGGAAAAGGCTGAGACACTGAATAATTACCAATGAGAAGTTTTGCCTGACTGTTAGGAAACCTTATTTATTACTGTGAGGATGACCAAGCAGTGGCACAGATTGCCTGGAGAATTTGTGGAAGCTTCCTTCTTGACATACTTCTAAGCTGTGTGGACATGTTTCTTGACTACTGGATCTAGGTTGCCCTGCTTGAGCCAGAGGTTGAACCAGATTCTGCAGAGATCCCTTCTAACTTGAGCAAATCTGTGATTCTGTGGGAAAATGGTCTGGCCGTCGATGAAAAATCTTCATAAAAATTCAGGAATGGTGCATTCATCTAAAAGAGAAAACAAGGATTTCCTACCCCTGCGTTGAGGTGGTTGAATTCCTGAGCCAACTCTCTACAAAAAAAAAAAAATCTACCAATGCAGCTAATAATACTACTGTAGCTTTCTATATCTTCCCAATATCCTGCCAGACTGAATTTATAAAAATTATGCTAGACTTGAAGAGAATTTTTCTTTGGATTACAGAAATGAGCTCTGTGAGAGTGGGAGATATATATAACGTCTTTACTAGTGGAGTAAAATGAGACATAGGCATAAAGAGGCCATGGTGAATGGAATGAGTCCTGAGCTGCCAACAAAACAAAATGTGAAATAGAAGGTTGCTCAAGTAGATTATGAAGATGATAGGGGTGCATAGCAGGACAGCAGTACGAACTCAGCTGCAGAGTCAGCAGCTGCCAACTCTCCTGCACTAGGAAAATGATGTTTTTAATAGGTAAGAACTGTTCTGCTGGCAACCTATCCAGTGACAGGTATTGCCTTTTGCTGCTTGCTGATCCAATGTCTGAAATGATATGCCATGTAACTGCTAAGGATTAATTAATTTTGGTACAGGCAACTTTCTTTGTGTGAGGTAGAGTACAAGACTAAAACAAAACTGTTTTTACTTAAGAAAGCCAAAAAAGGAGGAAGTCTCATGGGCCAGAAGGAGTTTATCTCATTTTTTTAAATAATATAGTTTAAATGTAAAAGAATGGGTATTACTGTAGGCTGCAACAATCTTCAGAATTCTGAGATTAAAAGCTAAGAGGTGAGTTTCAATCTTTTGTCAGCTATTACAATAATTCTGTAATTCTACTCAGAAAGGGAGAGACTTTAAGCTGCTTTCAATGGTTTATTTTTTTAAAGGTATCTTCAAACGGCATCCAGTCCACTCCCTTGAATCTTGCAACTTACTGGAAATGTAATGCTAACACTACTGAAGTGAGAGTGGATTATAAATACAATCCAGAATCTATGAATGTGCCTAGTATGCTGTCTAATGTACAGGTTGTGGTACCAGTAGATGGAGGAGTAACGAATATGCAGTCACTTCCACCTGCAAAATGGTAATGTTAATAATTTCTATTATTTCATATCCTTTTCAGTGTATTCATTAGTTTCAGAGCTGCAAAAATTTCACTGAAGGAAACAGCTGTTTGTGTATTTTTTATTTTTATTTTTTTGCAAAGAAATTGGACAGGATGTTCTCTAATCTAAAACAGTCTACATGCAACCACTTCATATAAACTGAAATGGGACTTCAAGCAGCCATTCCAACTGTATAATAATAATAATGCAGCCTTTATGAATTTACTAATATTTGATTTCTTTTGGTCCAACAGAGGGGACAGTTATTTTTAATAGTGTGATTCAAAACCAAAATCTCTAAATGTTATCATCGTAGAATCATAGAACAGCTTGGGTTGAGAGCAACCTAAACAATGGTTTGGGATATTGCAGTGCCCTGAAGTGGGCAGGGATGTCACCCACTAGATTGTATGACCTATTGTATATGCGTGTGTGTATGTGTAAATATATCCACATAAATGGATTTGTGGTGGTTTCCAGCTGATGGCTAGCTAAACTCCAGGACACTGTTCTCTCACTCCTGCTCAAAAGAATGGGGAGAAAATGTAAAGAAAACAGATGTGTAGTTGAGATAAGGAACTGTTTAATTACAGGAAAAGAAAAAAATAAAGACTACATGAATCACAAAGCAGAAAACATTCTGTACTTCCCATTAGTAAACAATGTCAGCGTGGGGAAAGTGAACTCCATGCCACCCAGATCCAGTGGTACTTCCATCCCTCATTCCATAACAGTTATGTCATGCTCATGTTCCACATACTTCATTATATTTGTATCCTCTGATATTCATTTTTACATTCTCATCAGCCCTGTTCTCCATCTCTTAATATAGATGTATGGATCCTAGTTTCCCATTTTGAGTACCTCTCCCAGAATAGCTATGGAAACCAACAGTGACTTAGGCTTCATCCCAAGGAGGTCACTTAGAACGGCAAAAGCAGCATGTTGGGTCCAGGATACCAACCACCAACCTAGCTTGAGCCATTGCTGCTTCCTTGCGAGGATGACCTGTCAGTGGCTCTGCAGTGTCATCTTGCAACACATGACATTCCTACAACATACATCATTGTCCTGGTTATAACCTGCCACCATCTTCTAAGCTTGCAAGCCATCTGCTCTTGAAAGTGAGGCATAAGCCTTAGATTTCTACAAATTTGTGCAAACAAGCAGAAGGAAGTGGCAGCAGGCAGAGAAGTACATTCATGGAGTGAAAAATGAGTGGAATTCAAGCACTGCACCTGCAGTTCCGCAATTTTTATATACTTGCCCTGCTGTAATTTAATTCCAGGACTGTTTATTTCCCAGAGCGATGAGAAGGTCTTATTATCTGAGGAAGGCATGGAGGTTAAGAGAGAGAAGTATACCAAGATGAAGGCAGTAAGATCTTCTTATAAGTCAAGATTTAGAGGAAGAATAAACCATTTGTCAGATAGGTTTTGATGTTTCTGGAGGCATTCCTCTTAACTGTGTTACATAGAGAAAGTGGTAATACAACATCATTTTGAGTGGAAAAGAGTGTGCCAAAACTGATCTGTATTTTGAGAGAGTGAAACTCTCAACCAGATCACATTAAGCTTATTCTCCTGCAGCAGATTCAGCACACGTGCAAAACATGGCCAGTACTTCTGGTGAAGCTAGTTTCCCCTCCCCCTGTCCAGGCTTCTTCCAAAAACCCCTCAGCTGTGAAACCTAAGTGAAAGCAGGAACAGCCTCCCAGCACACCTAGCACTATCTAGGAAGGTTCAACACTTACTGACAGCTTCACAGCAGATTCATCAGAGTAAAGGACTCAAGCCAAGCTATTTTGGCTTTCACCTAGGCAACAACCCAAGGCTAGAATTTTGATCTTTACAAGTTGACAAAAAAAATGAATAGTCATATCCTGAACAGCTGTATTGTCAGTGTCATCCTACATCTTTGTCCTAGAGCGTTGGGTGATGAGCTTTTGGGTGGGTTTTTTTTGGTTGGTTTTTTTGTTTTGTTTTGTTTTTAAGAATAAATGTTTTATATGTTTTATAATTCTGCCTCCAGCGTGTGACTGCTATCATCTGTTCTGCTTGCATGAGCATTTCACTCCCACTATAGCAAAGCCAAAGACGATTTCAGACCTGCCAGCAGTTTGTGTCGCTTACAGCTTTAACTTGTTGGCTTTCCATTGATGAAACGGCGCAAAGTGCTTGAAGAGTTCAAATGTCTATATCTAGTTCAGAGACTAAACTGCTTAGTGCCCTTTTCTCCTTTGCCCCCCTACAGAGTAAGAGTTAAACTATGTCATAAACATAAACCATGTGTCACATATGCCAGCTATACTTTTATTAGAATGGAAATGGAATATTCCCATTCATACAGCCCAGTCTCGTGTAGGTGAGAGCAGTCAACATTGTTCCCACTTGTACCATCACCATCAAGCATAAAGACTCAGCTTTCAAACTTTTCCATTGTGTTTGGCCTGTCCATGCTCTTTGAGACCACACAGGTTTTGGAGTTGGCAGGTGGAACTGTACATGTGCAGAGGACAGTAGTGACTGTCTGAAAAGGTGGCATGTACATCTGAGCTGAGCTGTAAGCTCAGGTGCAGTGCACATGTTTCCTTTGTGCACCTTTCCACGCGCCTTTGTTGAAATAATCAGTATTTTTATAAACCTCCATTTAGAAATGTAGGTTATACATGCATGGTCTTGCAAAGTACCTGAGTAAAGTCAGGGAAACTGTACTTGTAACTAACCAGCCTTTCTCTCACAGGAATGCAGACCAAATGAAAGCTTATTGGAAAATATCTAGCATTTCAGAGAAATCTGAGAATGGAGGCAAGTGATTTTTTGTTGTTGTTGTTCTATGTAAAAATGGTAACAGTAAAAATGTAATAATTTTAGCTTCTTCCCCTCGTGCATCTATACGCCCTATCTCATCTTGTATCCTGTTGACCAGTTCAACATTTTCTCAGTGAAATTTGTTCTGAAAGATTCTGTTAAAAGTGAGATGTTAAAGTACATATAGTTAATTATAAAAGGAAAACTGATGAAACCCTGGGAAATCATTAGTTCTAAAATAGATTTTAAACTAAGTAAGGAAATCACTATATCACTGCTATTTGAAAATGAACAGTTTTTCAAAGAACTGTTTTAAATATTTAACAAATTGTTCTGTTTTTCCACTGTGCTCAGTGAGACAGCCTCAACTACAGATTGTTCTTGACCTGCATTGTGAGGCTCTTTGATCTACAGGGATTGTTGCTGTAGTATAGTGTACTTTTAATCACTCAGTGACCTCACAGTTGTTTGCCGTCTGTCTCATGCTTTGATTATGTAGGGATAGCTTTCTCCTTTCTCCTTTTTGTAACCAAATCTTCTTTTAAAAGAAGGAAGTAATGCTTAAGCATGTATGCAGACGGATGAAGAACTACTCCACACCTGCAGAGCAGCATAGAAAGGGCTGCCATTGATGCAGATCACACCTTGTGTGTGTTCAGTAGATAGGCACAAATCTGACTGGTTCTGTGACCTTATCTTCTCTTCCTCACATCATTCTCTTGAGCACAAATACTTCGAACTTAGAACCCTGTGAGGATATAGTGCCATGAGAAATTACAGAAGGACTGATACTGTTAGGGAATTGCAGACATAAGAAACACAAAGCCAACTTTGAAATACTTGAATATATGAGTATCCAGTTACCCAAACTATGGTATCTCACCAAAGAAATGAAATGGACTCTAAGGCAGCTTTATCAAGAAGTCATTGCATAAAACAATTTAATCCATTAATTCTTGCTTTTACCCTAGTGACATTTTAGTCATTAAATTTCCTCATGAATTAGCAGTTGCTGTTGTCTAGGAATAGCAAGTTATTTTAAAGAAGTAAAAATGATGGACTTATACTATTCCTTATTATTCAAATGTCATTTTATTCCCACTAGATAGTGCAAGAAAAGAAAATACTAGCTTAAGAACTCAAAAGAGAGAGAAATAACAGGTTTTTTTAGTACCTTGTGCTATCCTACAGCAGTGTGACTGTAGTAATCATGAACTATCACTACTGTACAGCAGCCCTGAACTGAGCTTCACCACTACCTATGAAAAATCAACTGTATTTTTTTGGGAAATGTATTTAATCAGATCTTGTCTTTATTAGAAAACTGAGACTTTCTTGCCTTACTGTTTTCTATAGGTTCTGGATCCCTCAGGGCGAAATTTGAACTTTCAGAAGGGCCCAGTAAACCAGCAACACTTGCAGTGCAATTCATAAGTGAAGGAAGCACTCTTTCAGGAGTAGATATAGAGCTAGTAGGCACTGGCTATCGGCTTTCCCTGCTTAAGAAGAGATTTGCCACTGGTAAGATGCTGACATGATTATATATTCAAGTTAATATGGCATATTTCATGGTGCTATACCATAGAACATTATAAGTGCATAAATACTTAACTTTCCTTAAAACACGGCTGAAAACTACTTTGTGGTTTTCCAGTTTTCCCTAGTTAGACTGCTCACAGAAATCTGTTTTATTGACTGACTACAAGAAAAACCCTGTATTTTTCAGGACGGTATATGGCAGACTGCTGATGAACCTGTGAAAGTCATTGCATTAAAGAAGTACAAGAAGCTCACTCTGCCCCCTCTACTTTTCAAACACTATTTTCAAATGCATTAATTTCTTCTAAATGTTGACCTACTTTGAGGCCAAACTACAGAACAGAAAATGCACTTTCAAAAGTCATTCTGCAGAGTTTGTATTACTTTATAATAGCACTGAAGTTAACTGCAACACTGTCTGTAAATGATCAACTGCAATATTGGGGAAACTTTGTTAAAATTTTAGTGAATTTATATGGAAGTCAAAATAGTAATCAGTAGTTGTAATGGAAGTGTGAAATTTTATGTTATACTGTAAACATTAAACATAAAAATGTAGGAGAGCAAGTAAGAATATTTGAGCTTTCCATAGCACTCATTTTTCAGATTCCTTAATTGCCAGTTTTTGAAGAAAACGGGCAAACTTACATGTAGTTAATCTATACACTTGTGCCATAAAACAGAGATGTATAAAAAATGTAACTTGTTGCCCATGTATCATATATTATTAACAGGTATGTTGTTTTATATAGTGTTTTTTCTCCTAAGTGCAATGTGTTACAAAATTGCAACAGACAGAAAAGATTTACTTCTGCAGTTAGTGAATTTTATGGGCGTTGTGATTGTTTGAATTAATGCTGTAGATTTAATTTATTTTTATATGAATTTCGTAACATTTGTGCCTTTAAAAAAGCCTGTGCCTATCCAATTTGTGACTCGTGCCTCACTTCCTCTTTCAAAGTTTGGCCATCCATGAAGAAAGCGTGGTGTTTGTGTAATACAACTTCATAAAAATTCTTTCAATGGGGATTTAAAAGGGAGATCTGCAGAAGCTGGAGGTTTTTTTAAGGAGATTTAATATAGTGGATTACTCCCTGATGGGGTAATTGCAATAAATGCATCCACAGTAAAGGGAGATGCATCATGCAGGACTTTGAAACTTTTATATACTAACTTCAGTGTCACCAGCGGTGAGGATCTTGACGGATGGTAACGCGCTGTTAAAGGAAAACAAGCATTTCCCTTTACATTGACTGCATTAAGTGCTTTTGGAATTGTGTGATGTGAATGTAAGCAGTACTTTGGGAGGAATATCATTTAAGAAGGGGATATTATGGCAGCAAGATGACTGTACTGCCATTTGTACTAGTTTTACTCTTTTTCTGTAACTAGCAGTTTTCATATTTCTCATCTATTCTCTTGCTGCAGCCTAAGCACAGAAAAGTGACAGGTTTGTAACATTTTTTAAAGCAAGTTACTAGTTTAGAAAATTTTTAATGTATTTGTATTATCAAATGATTTTTTCAGTACAGAAATCAAAAGTATTGGGGCAAAGTAATTTAATAGCCTTCTTGTGGGAATTTTACATGACCATTCTGAATACCAGTATCTATTTCACATTTTCTATTAAGACAATAAAACTTGCTTGAGCTAATTCATGCAAAACCAGTAGTGGATTGGACTGCTGAAACTTTACAATAAATTAAGCTTCAGAGAGGCTACATGAAATGTAATGTATGCTATACACTTGGCAGATGAGATTTCCGTTATTAGCTCTAAGCAGATATTGTACCTTACACCTGATTGGAAAAGTATATCTGGCTTTTTAATTTGGCTACATTAGTGAATGGGGAATTTCTAACTTATATAAAATGGTACAGTCTTTTTACTGGAATCTTAATTGTAATCTGCTTTGCAATCAAACTATGTTTAACATGACGTTTCATTAATGAAAATCCAAAACTATAGAGGTGTTCTCAATGAACTATTACTAAGCTAAATGAAGTAGTTATTTTTCAGCACTTTCAAATTAATCTTCATTCGGGTGATTATTCATACATTTGCATTGGGTGCAGGTTACAATTTTGAAGCCATACAAGTTTATATAGACTTGCTGTAAAGAAATTCAAAAGCAGTGTAAAAAGTACGTGTAGCAATCAGATGGGGAAGGAAAACAAACATGTAGCAAGCTGGTTCTTGCTTGTGTATACAGCAATATCCTTTGTAGCTGCCTCCGAAAAAAAGTTAATTTGTAAACACAACTCTAAAGGATCTGAGTTTTTATGGATTATTACTACGTCGGACTGTAAATTAGAGCACACAAGTTTATCTTGCAAAAATTGTAAATACTTCTGATTTTTCATAAAATGTAAATTTAAAAAATGTTGCACCCATAATAAACATGTAATATATAATTTAAATACTGATTTATATTGCTTATGCTTTTGCAATCAGTCCCACTGGGTTTCCAAGCAATTCAAAAATATGACAAGACTGTGTCTGTACTAAATGTTTGTTAGATGTTAATGGATCTGTAAGTAATATGTAGTAGAGATAATATATGAACTGTTCTATATGCCTAAAAAACATCACAACAAAGGTGGGTGGAAAGATAACTTCTGTGAAGAGTTGCGTCTTCTCTGTGCTTGTGAAAATGTCTTGTGCCTTTACTAAATGGATATATGTAACCAACAATTAGGATTAGGCAAAACTGCAGAGATGTTTGTCAGAAAAGTACTGACTTTGTAGACATGAGCTAACTTGTGGCTGCTTTCTCTTAACAGAGCTACCAAGTGCTGTACATTCCCTAACTTCCTTAATAAGCATGTGTTCTGTCAACTGTGCAGTTCCACAAAACAGGAGGTTATTTAAGTACTGCTGTTTCCAGGGACTGAGAATAGTTCTTCAAAGCTGCAACACAGAAACAGAAGTTTGAAGCTGAGCAGACATATGTTAGAACCTGTTTCTTTCCCACCAGTCCCACACTCTTTATAGTTCAGTAAGTAATGACTTATTAAATTGACTTTCTCAGCTGGCTGGATATCATTTCAATAAGTGCCGTTCTTGTCATGCTGGAAAGTAATCGTCCAAGGGTTTGATCATTATCTTCTGATGAAATTCAGGAATGAAGAATGCAAGTGCCCTATGGCCACTGCCCGGTGGCCTGAGCAAATGCCCACCTAGCTCAGGACTCAGGACTCAGTCTTCAGCAAAGGCAGAATAATGAACTGTGGCAAGGACAACATCAAAAGCCTTTCATTTTCTACTCACCCAGCATCCTCAGCCATTGGCTAGGGATGTGAAAGGGTGCAGCTCTGTTCAGTCCTTCTAGTAGTCATTAAACTCACTGTCCTGGCATTTCTATTACTCGTTGACTTGTTACTGTAAGCCAGCACCCACGTACTGCTCAGAACTGGATTTATACTGCTCAAGCAGGGTTGTCATTATCTAAGTGAATCTAGTAGTTGGGTAGGGATAGTGATAGGATGATGGTTGGACTAGATTATCTTGTAGGTCCTTTCCAACCTTATGAACCTAGGAACCTATGAATAAGTGCATACTCAGGTAGTGTTTTGGGGATAATGGGCTACTTTTACAACTGCCAAATAACATTTACATAGAGTATTCGAAGAAACTAAATTATTTGATTATCAGCTGGAACTGTGTGGGAGTTACAGTGTTGTGGGTTTTGCCATCTACTAGAAGGGAAGGTCTTGCATCATGCCAGAAAGCATTACATTTCAAGTTTGGCACGTTTGAGAAGTTTAAGATGCATATCTTAATATCTGCATGCCTTTTGTTTCCTTGGCATTGCTAGATAATCAGTTTCCATTTCAGCTGTCATGAAAGGGCAGTTTTACTTCAGAGCACGTAAGAAAGAAATCAAACTCCTGCAAGGACAGAATAAGCTAAAAACAGTACAAAGAACTAAAGCAACAAGTAGCACACTTACCATGGGTGCCCTTGATGGGACTGATTTCCAGGACTCTCTGTTGAAAACCTGATGTTTATCTACAGCTCTGCATATTATTACACTACTGAGTATTCCTTCTCAATGCTGTTTGACCTCCATATTATGTTGATTTTTAAGTTCTCCTTTAGTTAATACCAATAGAAAGTATCCACCTTTTAAAAAATAAAATAATCTTAGAAACAGCAGAGGCCTCTTCTGAATTACTTACAGTTACTACAGAGATTCTGCATTTTCTTTATCTGTTTTCACTTCCATTTGAATTCATATTTATGTTTTTAAATTGGGGGTGACTATTTTAATTATTATAACATAAAGAATGGTTTGGTTTACTATTTGTCCTAGTTGTATTTTTTGCTAAAACCTTTGTTCTATAACTCAGCATGTTTTTCATTCCTAACCTCAGCTATTAAAAAATAAAATAAAATAAAAAAATAATAAATAATAATTAAAAAAACAATAGCAAACAGGATAATAATCACAAGCCATAGATCATGCCACATTCTCAATCCTGATTACAGTTCAGCTGTTCCAGCTAGCATCACCCAACCTGACTTCTGGAAGGTCTGATATGAAGGGAGCGTATAAGCAGGAGGGGGGCTGACTTTTTTCAGTCTTATCGTGATAGAACAAGGGAGGAATGGCTTTGAACTACAAGAGGGGAGATTTAGATTAGAGGTTAGGAGGAAATTCTTTACTCAGAGTGGTGAGGTGCTGGCACAGGCTGCCCAGAGAAGCTGAGGATGTCCCATGCCTGGGGGTGCTCAAGGCTGTGTGTCATGGGGCCCTGGACAGCCTGAGCTGGTACTGTTAGTACTGAAGAGACACTGTGTCCAGGTAACATGCACCAACACAACTTCAAAACAGAAAAAAAGAGTTGAAAATTCAATAAAACAACAAGGTGACCTGTTAGAGCTGTTATTCTCTTGCCTTATGCAAAATATTCACAATTCTTAAGGAAACCTCCAGCTTTTTCTACAGCTGAAGCTGATAACTGTGAGAAACAGGGAAAGCCAGCAGAATGTCTTCCCTTGCAAAATTTGCTGCTCTGCCCATGCAGCTGTGGGCTGGGGCAGTATTACTGCACTCACTGCTGACTGAGCATGGGGAGCACATTTCACCTCGAGTGACAAGAAGTTTGCTACAGGCAGAAGTGGGGAAGCTGTGCCTTTGTGAACTGCTCAAGGGTGGCAGCTTTTTTCCAGCCATTCTCTGGCAGACTCCACAAAAACATGTAGAAGAATTCAAAATGAAACACAATTCAGATTCGAGGCAAATTGCACCTTCCAGTCTTTTTTCCAAGAGGTGATCCAACATAAAACAGCCCTCCAACAATGTGTTTCTGGTCAAAAACTGAGTCGATAATTTGTGTTTCAGAGAGCACCGTCCACCAACAGCAAGTGTGGTCCCCTACTTTCCAAGCCACTGATGATTGGCAAAAGTGAACAGTTGCCACATGTTGAAGGAAAACCTTCCAAAAATGTTGCATCTTTCTTAAACTGGTGACTCTTACCTTGACACCAGTTTGTGTAAAAACTGGTTGTAAAAACAACAACTACAACAAAAAAACAGGCCTAATTTTACACTCAGTCATACCAACACATAGCATGAGTATTAACCAGAAGATGAGTTCACTGTTTCAACTATTCACAGAAATCTGCCAGCCATTATTTCAGGACTGAACCTTAACGTCTCGCACTGTGTTCAGCAGTCCAGTAGCCATCTTTTTCCTCTTCACTGAAGCTGCGAAGTGCATACGTTCACCTATGGTGCCCCCCAACCTCAAAACTGAGGCTGGAGAATGGAGGTTGTGGAAACCAAGAATTGTAAGTGAAACACTTAATGATGAAGGCATCAAAGATAGAATCATACCTCGCATTAACCTGCCCAGTTGGATGGCACAGTCTGATGATTACAAGATCACAAGTCCCATTACTTCATTGTGTTTAGTTGTTTATAGTCAGTTCAAACTAATCCTTTGGCAGGTGGTAGTTCAAGGTCAACTTGAGATTTTGTTCATGCTTATAAAGCAATAATCCCATGACAAACTTCTCTACCCTAATTAAAAACAACTGAATTTGGTCACATTATAGCTCCACAATGTGCCAGCTGGACAGCCTGCTACTGCCAAAACACAGAAGCCACACTTCTCCACCACCTTCCACCAGTCCAATGTGCACCATACTTTCCTTTGAGCCAACTCCACTCACTGTCCAGCCATAAATCAGAGTAATGCTAGGCTAACCAGCTGGACCAGCCAGCAACAGGGCCTGGCAAACACCTCATCTAAGAAGGGACAGGGAACAAGATCTCATTTTTGCAGCAACACATTGTATGCCTGGCTCAGACGCTCATTAAACCACAGCCGGAGAGAACTGAAAGCAGCCAGCTCAGGTGGCACAATGGAAGACTTTTCTTAATTGTGGCTCTAAAACCAGGAGTTATAAACTGTAAGAAATTGACAAGAAAAACAAGTAAACCTTGGAGGTAGGGAAGACCGTGTAGATAGTTTAATTGAAGGTGACGAAAAGGAGTTTATAATTGCAAAAAAATAACAATAATCTTTTTACTGGACCCTTACTAACTGAAAATGCCAGAATCAGTGAGAACACAAAATATGAAAAATAGAAGTGTTCAGTAATTATTTTGTCACATTTTATAAGAACACCTAGATTACATGGTGAAAATACTTCACAATCCAATAGTATCTAAAAGAATGTGAACAACTCTCATACTGAATACTTTTAAACCTGCAGATCAGATAACATTCAATAATTGAAGAAGATGGATAACTTGTATTATGGACCATTAATTTTCATTTCTTGAGTGGTAGAAAGCATAAGAAGATTGGAAGAAAGCAAACAGTGTATCAGTACAAAAAAAAAGTCACAGCTTATCTCAATGTGGGAGGGACCCTCAAGGGTCATTGAATTCAGCTCCACACAGCACCACCCAAAATCCAGCCCTGTGTCTGAGGGTGTTGTGCAGATCATAGAATCACCAAGGACAGAGAAGACCTCTAAGAACATACAGTCCAAGTGCCTAAATGCTCCATGAAATCCAGCAGCTCAGGGCTGTGCCCAGTGCCCTGGGCAGCCCATTCCATGCCCACTGCCCTCTGTGTGGTTGGCCCTTTGGGCAGCCGGGGCACACTGCTGGCTCGTGTTCAACCTGCTGACAGCCAGAACTGTCTATAACTTCTTAAAAACAATCTGCATTTTTTCTTTCTTTCTTTTTTGTGCCTGCCTCAGATCACACTCCCATGCTGTTCTCCTTCAAATTACTTGGCTGCTATGATAGGCACATCAACGGCATGCCACTTCCACTGACTGAACTTGAAAAGTAATACCAGTCGATTGAATGCTGTGTATTCCTACCAGTGCTAACCAAGGAAGATTAAATAAAGTACTCAAAATACTCAGTAATATCTGCACACAACCTGGTCAGGTTTTGCTGCATAATGCTGAAAGAGATGTTATTTTCCATTGATCCCAAAAGAGTATCCTTATCTCTGATATTACATGCTGGTTATACACAGTGTCACTGTATCTCCTCTGTCAACTCTGATCCTTTCACTAAGACATATCCCAACCAATTCAGTTCATCCAATTCAAGCCAGAATTTGTCAGTTCAGACCCTAAAACATCAGATCTCATCATGTACTTATAGACATTTCCAGCTGCACGTCACATTCCAACTGGGACCTGCCCTCAGTCTGACAAGTTCAGGATTTCTCTTGCATTCAAATTCTGATGTAATTCAGAGAGTTAATACCAAAACCAGCACCTACGGCTCAAGAGAGTTCATGCTATGGGAGGACAACAACTCATGGATGCGGGAACTCTGCCAGACCAAAACACACGACTCCAAGCTGGCCTCCAAGAAATGAGCCTCTGCAGTCCTTTTGTCTGGACCAGAACAACATGGACAAGTTAACTGAACACAACAATCACATATCAACTTGCATTTACTCCTGGTTAAGTATGTATCCAACTCCTGGACTGGTTTTCCTTCTGGAAATGGCTTTGATGATGGAACTTAAAGAGAGCATTACGAGCCTTGCAGGACTGCTTCAGAAATGTGCCACTTTCAGTGGCATCCTGTGTCTGTGTGTGCCCTGAAGGAAGCAGAGGGACACAAGAAGAGATCTCTCTCTTCTCATGAAAGATGACCACCCCACCATCACATCACACTGTGCTTTCCACCACCCTCAGGCTCAGTTCTGGCTGCACAGATATGCAGGGCTGTGCTCATTCGTCACTCCATGCCATGACTGTTCAGTGCCACGGGCTCTCAGTAGCACCAGCTGGAGGACCACCACGCCCCGCTCTTCACATTGAGTGCATGTATGGTAAGAAGCCCGTGCTGATGATGATCATGATGTGAGATACTGGACTATCTCTACTGTCCAAAACAAAGTTATTTCTGTGAGGATTGTTGCGTACCTCCTCTTAATTTTACCAATTTTTAACCAAAGCACCAATTTTCTCTACACATTTTCACTTACAAACAAGTCACTGAACCAAACTGTCGCATTCACACCTCCTAGAGGAACAGTGGGAACAGAGAAGGGAGATGTATGCAGAGGCAGCAACAGCCTTGCCAAGCTGTGAGCCTTGGCCACACTGAAGAAAGTGGCCTCGCTGGCTGTGTTGCTGGGGCCTTTCCCATCTTCCCGCAGGACAATGGGACAATGCCACACACCCGGGATGCTGTTCTGGGGCTGTCAGTGTCAGGCGCACCCTCCCTCCCACTGCAGCCTGCACAGTACTGCAGCTTCTCTGTAACTCTCTGCCAAGTGGCTGCAAAAGAACTTTCTTGGGTTTGGTTATGTTTGGATCAAAGCTGACTGACTGTTGGACCAACATTTTTTGTCATTCATGTGCCTACAAATTGACAGTTCTAATAAACTATTTTTTATCCTCGTATTTTTAAGTATAGCTCTTTTGAATCTAGCAGAGCTCAGATAAACCCAAACATGCAATTCTTTGCTGTTCAGCTGAGCTTTGCATTAAACACGCACACCGCGTGCTTGCTGTGAGTAGGCAGTACAGAGATCACTGTGGGCTGGAGAACTGGATCTCCCTCATCCTCTGTACCTTTCTTGGGTTTGGTTATGTTTGGATCAAAGCTGACTGACTGTTGGACCAACATTTTTTTGTTGGAGCTGGAGAACTGGATCTCCCTCATCCTCTGTACCTTTCTTGGGTTTGGTTATGTTTGGATCAAAGCTGACTGACTGTTGGACCAACATTTTTTGTCATTCATGTGCCTACAAATTGACAGTTCTAATAAACTATTTTTTATCCTTGTATTTTTAAGTATAGCTCTTGCTGTGAGTAGGCAGTACAGAGATCACTGTGGGCTGGAGAACTGGATCTCCCTCATCCTCTGTACCATCATCCAGTTTGTTCTGCACTGTCACAGTAAGCAAGCTACGGCCTATGAAGTACAATTCACTGCACATTACCTCCACCTCTTGCTTTAAAGCATACCAAGGTCTCATTGAAACAGAGCAAGAGTCTTGGTTTTGGCTGGAAAAAGAGATTTGTCTTCCTAGCAGCTGGTATGGTGCAACATTATTGATTTAGGATGAGAATAATGCTAATAATACAGAGATGTTTTGGCTGTTGCAAAGCAGTGCTGCACAGAGCCATATCTCTGCCCGCAAGTTTTATGTTTTGCTTATTTTCTCGCACATTCCACTATGGGGGAGTGAGCAAATGTCTGCAAGGGGCTCAGCTGCCCTTCAGCTTAAGACACAACAGCAAGTAGCACTGGTCTCTGTCCAAGGATGGCATCTGGTTTCAGGAGAACAGAACAGCAAAGCCTCCAAGTGGACTTTTCTTATCAGGCCCCATTAGTACAGCCTGGCTTCTCATTGCATTTTCATCTAGACAAGTTGTGCAGATCATATTTAGCATCTTGAACAGAAGCACAGTATCAGCACATTCCATATTTCACATAAATGGTCTCTAAAGAGACAAGATTTCTCCACCTGTTATGATTTTACTGATCAGTCTCATATTGCTTGCTCAGCTTTCCTTATGGTCCTTGTGATTTCATTGCTAGAGACAATAATCATTAGGCAAAAAATCCAAAGCACACAAATGTGCAAAATCCAAAGCAGACCCCGGCAGCTCTCTCTCGCGAGAGGCTGACGGCATAGGCGTTGCCAGGGAAACGGCGGGGGATTTAAAACGATCAGAACCCGGAAGTACCGCTCAGTCCTCGTGATCAACTGCTTTGAAGTCGGCACAGCCGGAGCTGCAGTGGCTGATTGAGGTACAGGGGGGGGTTTCGGGAGGTTCCTGTCTCACGGGAACCGGGTGAGAGCGGCCAGTCCTGTAGGCTGTTCTCGGGAGAGGTTAACGAGGCGTTAACGAGGCATAGGCGTTGCCAGGGTAATGGCGCCCTCGCCCACACCCCTCAGCTGAATAGGGCTGAAGGGATATATCCCTGAAGGGCTCAGGGAGGGCAGCGAAGTATCACATTACAATTCATATCTATATATATATTATTATAAACTATTATTTATTTATTTACTTTCAATTTTTTTCATTTCTTCGTTTTTATTTTTTTTGTGCCATGGTCTCTACTAGACAGAGGGCTTGCCTTAAGAAGGCTGTGGTGACCCAGACAGAAGGTCTGCCTAGAAGTGTGGCTACACAGGTCTCTGGTTGCAAGGAGTGCCAGAGCCTGCTGCTGCTGGATGAGGGTGCTAAGCAGTTCTCCTGTGCAAGGTGTGAGCAGGTGGAAGATCTGCTTAGCATGGTGGCAGAACTGAAAGAGGAGGTTGAGAGACTGAGGGCCATCAGGGACTGTGAGCGGGAGATTGACTGGTGGAGTAGCTCCCTAGAGCGCCAGAGAGAAAGGCACCGGGGAGATCCCCCGCAGTTGGTGGTGGATTCCCTGACCTGTCCCCGTAGGGCAGAAGGGGGATATGAGGGATAGGGAGGGCTGGCAGAGGGTCCCTGCTCGGTACCCTGCTCGGTACCATGGGCAATCTCCCCCTCTGCCTCCCCAGTGTCCCCAGATGCCCCTAAGCAATAGATTTGCAGCATTGGATGTTGAAGAGGTGATAAGGGGGGAAGTGCAGGAAGATTCCCGCAGGAGGTCACCAATGGCAAGGCAGTCACCTCCACACATTGAGACTGCTACTACTAAGAAAGAAAGGAAGGTGATCGTAGTGGGTGGCTCCCTTCTAAAGGGAACTGAGGGCCCCATTTGCAGACCAGACCCAAACCGCAGGGAAGTGTGCTGTCTCCCTGGGGCTCGGATCAGGGACATTGCTAGAAGACTCCCGGATTTGATACGCCCCACCGACTACTATCCGTTACTCGTAGTTCAGGCAGACTGCAATGAAATATCTCAGAGAAGTCTGCGAACTATGAAAAGAGATTTCAGGGGATTAGGGCGATTAGTTCAAGGGGTGGGAGCACAAGTGGTGTTTGCTTCCATACCTTCTGGGGTGGTGAAGGACACAGAATGGGCTAGGAAAACTCAGGTGATGAATAATTGGCTGAGAGGTTGGTGTAGAGATAGACACTCTGGGTTTTTTGACCACGGGGCAGTTTACTCGGCTCCTGGCCTGTTATCTGTTGATGGGACGCACCTATCCCAAAGGGGGAAACGAATCCTAGCACAGGAGCTAGCTGGACTCATTGAGAGAGCTTTAAACTAGCTGTGATGGGGGAAGGGGATAAAACAGGGCTCACCAGTAAAGAGCCTAAGGAGGCTGTGCTGGAGAAAGGGGTGAGGCAGATATCTCAGCTGAAGTGCATCTACACCAATGCACGCAGCATGGGCAATAAACAAGAAGAGCTTGAAGCCATTGTGAAGCAGGCTAACTATGACCTTGTGGCTATTACAGAAACATGGTGGGACCTCTCCCATGACTGGAATACTGGGATTGATGGCTACAAGCTCTTCAGAAGGGATAGACAGGGAAGAAAGGGTGGTGGCATAGCTCTCTATATCAGAGAGTGTTTTGATGTTGAAGAGCTAGTGGTTGGAAATGACAAAGTAGAGTCCCTATGGATAAGGATCAGGGGGATAGTCTAGGAGTGACATCGTGGTGGGGGTCTGTTATAGACCGCCTAGTCAGGATGAAGAAATAGACGAGGTGTTCTATAAACAACTCGTAGATGTTGCATGGTGGCCAGCACTCGTTCTCATGGGGGACTTCAACTTCCCTGACGTATGCTGGAAATATAATACTGCGCAGAGGAAGCAGTCCTTGAGATTTCTAGAATGTGTGGATGATTGCTTCCTGACACAGCTGGTGCAAGAGCCTACCAGGGGAGATGCCTTGCTTGACCTACTTTTCACTAACAGGGAAGGACTAGTAGGGGATGTGAAGGTTGGAGATTGTCTTGGCCAGAGTGACCATGAAATGGTGGAGTTTGCTATTCTGGGTGCCGTCAAGAGGGTGACTAGCAAAACTATTACCTTGGACTTCCGGAGGGCAGACTTTGACCTGTTCAGGACACTTGTTGCAAGGGTCCCTTGGGACTCGCTCCTGAGGGGTAAAGGGGTCCAGGAAGCCTGGATGCTCCTCAAGATGGAAATCTTAAAGGCACAGGAGCAGGCAGTCCTGGAGTCCCGTAAGTCAAGCCGGAGGAGAAAAAGACCAGTGTGGATGAAGCGGGATCTTTTGTTGAGACTCCGAGAGAAAAAGAGAGTCTATGTCCTCTGGAAGATGGGACAGGCTACTTGGGGTGACTACGGAGAACTGGCCAAGATCTGCAGGCAGAAAATTAGAAATGCTAAAGCCCAGCCTGAACTTAGACTGGCTACTGCTGTAAAGGAGAACAGGAAACCCTTTTACAAATATATTAACAGCAAGAGAAAAACTAAGGAAAATTTCCCTCCTTTACTCAACAAGGCAGGCAATATAACCACAGATGATAAGGAAAAGGCTGAGGTTCTCAATGCCTTCTTCACATCTGTCTTTAATAGACAGAGCAGTTGTCCATACGGTACTTGCCCTGACCTGGAAGTCCGGGGCGGGGTGCATAATGCACCCCCTGTGATCCAAGCAGAGACGGTCAGAGATCTACTCCTCCATCTGAACTGCCACAAGTCCATGGGGCCAGATGGGATCCACCCAATGGTGCTGAGGGAGCTAGCAGAGGTGATTGCCGAGCCACTTTCTGCCATCTATCAGAATTCCTGGTTATCTGGAGAGGTCCCACAAGATTGGAGGCTTGCTGATGTGACTCCCATCTACAAGAAAGGCCGTACGTAAGGAAGACCCGGGGAACTACAGGCCTGTCAGCCTGACCTCAGTATCAGGGAAAGTTATGGAACAGATGATCTTGAGGGAAATCACACGACACGTGCATGGCAATAAAGGGATCAGACCCAGCCAGCACGGGTTCACCAAGGGCAGGTCGTGCTTGTCCAACCTCATCTCCTTCTATGACTGGGTGACCAGACAGCTAGATGAGGGAAAGGCTGTTGATGTAGTCTACCTGGACTTCAGCAAGGCCTTTGACACGGTCTCCCACAGTATTCTCCTAAGGAAACTGGCAGCCCGTGGTGTGGACAGATTCACTCTTCTCTGGGTGGAGAACTGGCTGGAGGGCCGTGCCCAGAGGGTAGCGGTTAATGGAGTTAAGTCCAGCTGGCGTCCTGTTACGAGTGGTGTCCCCCAAGGGTCAGTTTTGGGGCCCACCTTGTTTAATATCTTTATTGATGACCTAGATGAGGGAATTGAGTGTACCCTCAGTAAGTTTGCAGATGACACCAAGTTGGGAGGATGTGTCAAAATGCCTGAGGGTAGGGAGGCCCTTCAGAGGGATTTGGATAGGCTGAACAGCTGGGCTGAGCAAAATGGGATGAGGTTCAATAAGACCAAGTGCCGGGTCCTGCACTTTGGCCACAATAACCCCATGCAATGCTATAGGCTTGGGGCAGAATGGCTTGAAGAATGTAGAGAGGAAAAGGACCTGGGGGTGTTGGTTGATGCTCGGCTCAACATGAGCCGCCAGTGTGCCCAGGTGGCCAAGAAGGCCAACAGCATCCTGGCCTGTATTAGAAATAGTGTAGCCAGCAGGAGCAGGGAGGTGATCATCCCCCTGTACTCAGCTCTGGTACGGCCGCACCTCGAGTACTGTGTTCAGTTTTGGGCCCCTCACTACAAGAAGGACATTGAGGCCCTGGAGCGTGTTCAGAGAAGGGCAACAAAACTGGTGAGGGGTCTGGAGCACAAGTCTTATGAGGAGCGGCTGAGGGAGCTGGGATTGTTTAGTCTGGAGAAGAGGAGGCTCAGAGGAGACCTTATTGCACTCTACCACTTCCTGAAGGGGGCTTGTGGTGAGGAGGGGGTGGGCCTCTTCTCCCTGATAAATAACGACAGGACGAGAGGGAATGGCCACAAGTTGCGCTGGGGAAGATTTAGATTAGACCTGAGGAAGCATTTCTTTTCTGAAAGAGTGGTCAGGCACTGGAATGGCCTGCCTAAGGAGGTGGTTGAGGCACCATCCCTAGCGCTGTTCAAGAAGCGTTTAGATGAGGTGCAAAAGGATTTGATTTAGTAGTTGGGTAGAGATAGTGATAGGAGGATGGTTGGACTAGATGATCTTGTAGGTCCTTTCCAACCTTATGAACTTATGAACTTATGAACTTATGAACTTATGAACTTATGAACTTATGAACTTATGAACTTATGAACTTATGAACTTATGAACTTATGAACTTATGAACTTATGAACTTATGAACTTATGAACTTATGAACTTATGAACTTATGAACTTATGAACTTATGAACTTATGAACTTATGAACTTATGAACTTATGAACTTATGAACTTATGAACTTATGAACTTATGAACTTATGAACTTATGAACTTATGAACTTATGAACTTACTTATGAAATGGTTTTGCTATTTGTGCGTGTTAATGAAAATACAAGGAGGGAGGAGAAAAGAGTTAATTTTAGTTTACATTTCATCAGATTATTGCTTCCATCATATCATGACTAATTCGCAACCAATAAAATGCAAACAGTTGTGCTTCCCTGCTCACCATCCCCAATGACAGTGGTTTTTAGTATTTTCACAGGCACTCCTGACTTCCCATAGTTCTGGGCTCCCTGTCACACTCCTGTCCCTGTCACACTCCTGTTCTGTATCTTTCTATGCCACACCAAAATACTTCATCTTCTCTATTGACAACATCTAAAATCAGTGTTGTGCAGCTGTGTACAGGCTTTGCACCACCAACTCTCTGAGTGCCTTCTGATATGGGGAAAAATAATTTAGCTTCATTTCTGCCAAATATTAGTGCTTAGGATATGGAAATAAAATATGCATAACTCACTATTAGACAGTTACTATGTTAAAAGCTAAAATAATTCTTATCTTAAATCACAAGATCTGGCCCAAGATTGCAGTTTTGTGACTGTAGTCATACTACAGAAATCAACATCCACTCAGCCCATTGAGAGCTAAAATAAGGCTGAATCAGGAGCACGTGACCTGAAGAACACTATTCTTGAAATCACTTCTCTCATCATTTGATGATCCTCAAGGTCGTTTCCATCCCAAGCCATTTGGTGTCAAGTCCTGAAGAGCACAATAACTCCAACAGGCAGATGAGGGGGAAAAGCTAAATACAAGCTTTGGAGAGAAACACTGTGTGTACATGCCAACCAATAAGTTGGCTAGATTTTGTCAAGAAGACAGACTTTTATCTCTTTGGGGTTCTTTTTTTTTCTTTCTTCTCATTAAAAAGTAATAACTTTTAAAAGGTGGAATTTCTAACATCTATTAGGATTGGTACTAGAAGTATCTACACAATAGCAAAATAAAAAGGTCTTATAACACAGCAGCAATCCTTTCAATTACACTCAGCAACAGAAGAATGCTCAGGACAGTGCAGAAATTAACACCATGGAAATGTTTTAATAACAAAACTATACTGGAAGAACAATAGAACTAGAATCACATAATAGAAAACTGTCACATAAAATTAAATTTCCACATGTCACTGCTGTCACACATCATAAAATAGTGATTTTGCACTTTGATGCTCCTGTCTTAATACTCTCCTTGTGTTCTTAACAAAAGGTCTACATCTTCTTTGTTCTCCTTAGGCATTTTCTCCCTGCTTTTTCTTGAAGGCAGAAATCATTACCTCCCTATCTCTTCTTACTGTTGCACATTTCACAGCTGCATCCAAGTGCTTCACATCTGATGCCCAAGTTGGTGGCAGCTGAGCTGGGACTTAAGATGACATCCAGAATCCTGAAGCTCTAAAAAACTTGAAGCCTTCTGCCCTCCACATGATAGGCTCCTCTTACACTCTACACATATTCTTACACTTAGCACTTAGTAAGTCTCCAGTCTTTTTTTTTTTTTTTTCACTCTTCATTTCCATAGTTGTAACCGAAACCCAGAGACTCTCGGCACTACACACACCTCACCTTCCCTGGTCTCCTTGTCTAGCAAACTATCTCCCTATAAAAAAAGACTTTACCTCGCTTCCTTCCTTCCTGCCACCTGCTCTGCTCACACCACTCCACCGTTCAGCTCCTCTCCTGACTCACACACAGCCATGCTTCTCACGCAGCTTGCCAACCACCAGGTTGGACACAACCAGTGGAGCAGCTTTCACCTGGTACCTGTTCAGGCCCAGCCACAGTGGCACGTGCTTACAAGCAGCACACCTTCCTCCACTCCTTGTCCTCTCACACAGCTTCTCCCACCTGTCTGTGCCATTACCTGCCCAGCTTTCTTTGCCTTTCTTCATGTTCACTGCTGCTCAATGATCCTGCCCCTCCTATTCAATGCTGTCCTCTCTTCTCTGCAGCTGAAGCCATCCTCCTCCAAAACTTCCTGCACCCAAGAAGTTGGACAGAGAGCATCCCCTCTTGCTGCCAGGGTCTGAACTACTAGAGGAAATCTGTAGTGCCTCAGACAGGACTGTCATCCAGTGCCTTGCAAGCTTCCAAATGTGCTGAAGTGTTTTCTTTCTTTTCTGCCCAGAGATGCCCTGTCCCTGGAGGTGCCCTAGGCCAGGCTGGATAGGCCCTGGGCAGCCTGAGCTGGTGTGGGCAGCCCTGCCCACTCAGGGCTTTGGAACTGGGTGCACCTTGAGGCCACTTCCAGCCTAAGTAATTCTGTGTCTCATTCTATGATTTTTCAATTACAGCATCGTTTAGGTTGGACAGAGCCTATAAGGTCACAGCAGCACTGCAACGCAACCGGTCCCAATCAGACTTTCAGACTACGGATCTCAGAGGCACAAGCTCTACAAGCCCGTGGCACAGAACCCTGGGCGGGCAGCAGGAGCACCAAGTCCAGGAGCACCGGGCACGCAGGGGCTGCTTTTTCCAGGCCAGAAGAGGCAGGCAGCCGCCCAGGTCAAGGAAACCCACGGAGGGCTGGGAGTGACTGACACCAAGAGAGGACAAACGGCGGGAGAAACCGAGGCGACCGAAGCGTGAGGGCGGGCTTCGGGCGGGGCGGGGCGGGCTTCGGGCGGGGCGGGGCGGGGCCACTGCCTCCTCGCCACTGCGTTCAGTGCTGCCCCGCGCCGCCGCTTTTCGGGAAGAGGAGTCGGAGGACGACCACTGCTCGCGGGTTGGCGGGGTAAGGGCAGGCAGACACGTCGGAGCTCGCCTGCTCGCTCGCTTGCTCGCTCGCTTGCTCGCTTGCTTGCTTTCCGGCCCCTGCCCGCACCTGCTCCGCTGTGCGGTGCGTGCGGCCGCCGCGTGCCGCCATGGCGGGGTGCGGGCAGCGCTCCGGGCAGCGAGTGGCGGGAGGGCGAGGGAGGGAGCGAAGATGGCGGGCGGTGGTCCACGCGCTGAGGGGTGGAGGCGGGCAGGGTGCTCGGGATGCTCTGTGTGGGGCTCCCTGCGGCCCCGGCCCTCGGGGTGCGGTCCTCCTCCCGCCGGCCCCTCGGAGGTCAGCCTGCACGGTGACTTCCCTTAGGATGGTGCTTTTCGCAGACAGAGTGGAGCTTGGTTTGTGTCTGTGGCTTGTTGCCCCAGGGCAACCTCGAGAAACTCGTGCAAAGAGGCTCTGGGATGCTTTGGGGGGTCGCGCGTTTTCCTGGTGGTCACTGTCTCGAAGTTCTAAGTCTCCCTGCCTCTGCTTTTTGTCGCTTGGTGCCCATCATCTTCCATCTGGAAGCTGTCGTGGAGCATTGTGCCTTGCTACCTGCCAGAATAAATTCTGACTGTGGCTTTAGTTGTGTGCATGGGCCTCAGCTCCCTCTCGCATCTCCCATGGTCTCCCTGCAGGTGCTCCAGAAAACGAGAGCTGCTTTGCCCTAGCTCCTGTGTGTGCTATGTCACATAAGCAGCATCCCACCACCAGAGCTCTGCAGAGCTCTTGTTAAATGTGGTCCTGTCCTCGTTTTCTGTATGGCACTCAGCCCACCAGCTGCTAAACTCCACCTTACAGGCTCCTGTCTGTGGTCACTTAGCCTCTCCTTGTGTAAGTGTCAGGGCACCACCCCAGCCAAAGAGGGGAGAGGGGGCTGCTTGTAGACCAGTTTGTATTCTAGCTGTTTTTCTCTTGTAGCCTTCTGGGATCATGTTGGCAGCTTCTTCAGGGACCATAGCTGGTGTGAGATAGAATACCTGCCAGTCTGTGGTGAGAAGGATTCCTTGTACACGTGTCTGAAGACTGACAGAGATATCCTGCTTTCTGAAGTGTCCCTCTGCAGTCGTTTCCCAGCACTTCTCCAGATGCTTGTATTGTCCCATCTGTAACACACGGTGCTAGCCTTATTCTATGAGCTGAGTTTTACATAGACAGGGTTTCTTTCTATTGTATCTGCTAGCTGCTAAGAGGTCTTTGTGCATAGGTCATAAATTTTGGAAACCCTTCTAACTGGGATGTCAGAGTTGTATGCTATATGAGGTCAGAACAATGTCAGGCACTAATTAGAGGCTGCATATGTATGAGAACAAATTGGCCTCTCAGAACTTGTTAGCTCTTGTATCTTCAATGCTACTTGAAGGTAGGAAACTGGACATCTATCCAATCAGGCTAGTTGGCATTTACACCTAGCTTTACACACAAGTAATTAAGACATCAGAGGTAGCGAGGTGCATGGGAATAAGGTGGTAAACTCCAGCTTATCTTAGGCTGACCAGCTGTGCTTGCAGAAGAGTGCTCCTGCTGCCCTTGAAGCTAAGGCTGTGATCTAGGGGAAAAGTTGTGATATGATAAAGAACAGAAAATGTGATGGGTGCAGACACACACAGGAATGGAAAAGGAAGTTAGTCACAAGGCGGGTGGAGGTGGAATACAGAGCCCATTAAGAGTTTTCATGTGGGAGTTATACTGAATAAAGTTGGGAAGACATCCCTCCAGATAGCTTGTCCTCTTAGGATTCATGGTTTAATTTGTAACCTGAATTAAATAGTAATAATCCAAGAATGGCAGTGGTAATTTCCCAGCAGGACATCAAAAATAAGAAGTATGGGAGGAAAAGATTTAAAAGAAAACTGAAACAGAACATGTTACAGTTGTGGGTGAACAGTATTTGAAGTAGTTACATGGTTCTGATCCTTCTGCTTAAAAATAATTTTGTAACTTCTGCAAGGAATAGCAGGAATGAAGCCTAGTATACGAAACAGAACAGAAAGACTTGTGTGCTGCTTGAGGACCAGCAGTAAAAGATCCAATAACTAAATCGCTTGTGTCTGTGTTTATCCCTTTCTTGAAATGGGACCCTGCTCCTATGAGTCTCTGGTGACTCAGTGTATTGCCTTGTAGTGCAGACAGATAATTAGATAATTATGTATGTAAGTGACTACTGGGTTTTATGGTTCTGTTTTGTTTTCATCCCAGTGGGGCACTGCAGTTACTGGGAAGTGACACAGTTTTTTGTGGCTGACACATGTTCAACAGTTTGCTTCCAGAAATCAAAGAATACTTTGTTTTTCTTGTGGAATGTCTTCTGTTGAGGCATGTGTAAGGAGGAGTTGATCTAGCTTGACTTGTAGCTGAACTCAGTGCAGGGCAGTGGAAGCTGGTAGAAGAAGGGCTGATGGTTAACTAACTAACAGCTGTAACTAAACCCATTCCCCATTTCCATCTGTGACAAGCTGCTCTGGTAGTTATGTCCTTTGTGATATTTCCAAGTCATAAGCAAAGAAGACCTACTTGGGAGTCTGTTGGTGTGCAGAAGAAAGCCATTAAAACACTGCAGTGTGTGCACGCCTGAGTGCCTTCTGCCGTCAGCGAGGGACAAGTTTTACCAAGGTGCATCTGGTCTTGCTATTTTCCAGTCTGAACTTCTCTTTGCTTTCAGGTAGCTCCATGTGCAGAGGATTGCTGTTGTGATTGCAGGTATTGTTCTGATCCCCATGTCAGAGCAGTGCAAACTTCCTTGTTAGTAATGGCAGAAATTAATTTTTTCTAGAGCTCACTGAATAGCACTCTGTCATGGTTTTTCAGAAAGGCTTTCCCTGCCCCTGGTATGTCCACATCAGCAGATTGGTTGTTCATATGCACAAAACTACTACTGGCCTCAGCACTGGTCTCTGTTCTTTTTTGCTTCTGAATCTGGGCTTCCGTGGGCCGATAGGCTCAAAGCTTTCTGGGACCACCTTTATTATTCTTTTTAAGGCTTTCTTGGAGCACAGACAAAAGGTTTGGGAACAGGAGAAGTTAAGTTGAAAGGAAGTGTGGGAGCAATGGTCTTACCAACTCTGACTGCAGGATCAGTGAAACTTGGAGTACAATCTTTTGCATATGTTTTTTGTTGTTGTTGTTGTTGGTTTTTTTTCCCCCCTACAGAATAAAACCAGAAATCCTCCATGTACTTGCTCATGTAGTTATGTAGGACAGGAAGCTGACAGGAGAGAAGCTGAGAACTCTCTCGTGCCTCTGAAAGGAGAAACAAGATTTATACACTCTGAAAAGGTATGTGTTACAATGATTTGTGTGTTGGAAGATTTGCTTGGTAAAAAGCCTGGTAGTTACTATACCCAGTTGCATTCAGATTCTTTCTTTCAATAGTTTTCCTTTCCTACTCTTTACTACAGAAATTTTGCCTAGCTTTCTTCAAGGGTAATGTTAGCCTCTCTTTGTTCCAAACGTTCAGACTTTGGTATTAATGTCCTGTTAATCATACAACAGTGTTTCCAAAGACACAGTTCATTGAGTAGTACATCAGCAGTTGTGTTGTTTTCAGTTTGTCTGTAACTGGCCTGTCATCTGTATTCAAGGGCAGCAAACTTAATCAGGCCCTTTATTCAATAAGAAAGCACAAAACAGAGAATGCACCAAGAGCTAGCAATACCAGTAGGCTGAGTAGGAAATGTAGCAGTAAAAATTGCAATGTAATTCATCCTGCGATTTTTTTTTTCTTCTTTTGACTTTGTTTGTCTTCTTTCTCCCATATTTTCACATTCACAGGTCTACTGTAGATTTCTGCTACTGAATACTAACAGGAAAAAAAATAACGCATCATTTTGAGGACATTCAGTTGTAATGTATTCAGTGACCATTCCTATACCAGGAGATGAAGGAAATAATGGACAACATAAAAAAGCTACTTTTTTCCTTTTTCTTTTTGGGGCCATACTGCTCTGTGGTGGATTCCTGCTTTCAGTTTTTACTCTACAGTCATGCCCTTTTGAAACCTTTAGTGACTGTAGTGGGGTCCTGAAGGCTTCTGGGCCTGTGCTAGCTATAACTGGATTGTTTTGCATTTTAATTGCAAGATCAAGGGCCAGGCTTTATATAAGCCAAAGACAGTTGCAAAATGAGCAAATGTGTAGCCTTTTTTTTGGTCGAGGAAACTGTCAGTTTGCCCAGTTTCTCATCTTTGGATTCCTGTTTTTGACAAGTGGAATGCTAATTAGCATCCTGGGCATTTGGGTCCCTGGCTGCAGTCCTGGTTGGCCCAGTACACAGCTCAACCAGACTAGCAGTTCTGATGTGGACCTCCAGGGCTGTGGATTCCTGTCATTTCAAATCTTGGGGCCTTTGATAGTGCTTACTGGGTTGTGTTTCTTCGTGATAGCTCATGTTAAAAAGAAGCAAAACTTACATCTTAATGACGAACCTTTGGAAAATGAAGAACATCCTCAGAGCCCTGAATTTTTTCAGGTTACACTAGGTGAGTAAATAATGTGAGAACTTTTAAACTTCGTATTCATCAGGGGTCTGCCTCTGAGCTTTTCTTGTTTGGGCAGTAAACATGTTGGTTCTGTCATCTGCCACCAGACAAGCCAGTGGGAAGGCTGCTTTGCCATAGACATTTTCTGTGTGATCACTTCAGTTGTCTTTCTCTCATGGAGAAAACCTTTCTTTTGGCAGCATCTAATTGTCTGTGTGAAAGAAATCACATAAAGTGGGACAAATGAGTCCAGTTTCACCTCCTTTCCCAGAAATTGTTGCTGACACTGCTAATCACGTCTCATGGTTCCTTCCTTTCATAATTCCACCATGAAGAGTAAAACTCAAAGGTTAAGAATGGGGACTTAATGGCAGTCACCACTGTGCTAGAACATGCTCTGCCTGACTCAGCATCTGTTGTGTTCTGTGACTTGTCAGTACAAATTGCAAAAAAAAAAAAGAGGTGCCAGGCAATAATGAATGTTTATATGAATTATTCAAGCTCGGTGACTGATACAAATTTTATTTTTAAGAAACAAAAATGGAAGCTCCTCTGATACAAAATTGAAATTGACAGATAAGCAACACAGTACACTTAAAACTGAATTATTTATCTGTAGCTTTGTGGTACTCATGTTAGTAGTAGCCTGAATAATTTGGTAGAGAAACTGTCAAAGCATTCAAAATCACAGAATCATAGCAGTTGGAAGGGACCTCAGGGGACCACGTAGTCCAACCCCCTTCTAAAGCAAGTTCTTTACAGTAGGATGCATGTGCAAGTGTCCAGGTGGGTTTAAAATATGTCCAGAGAAGACGACTTCACAGTCTCTCTGGACAACTTGTTCCAGTGCTCTGTTACCCTCAAAATAAGGGATTTTTTCCACATGTTCACATGGAACCTCCCATGTTCTAGTTTGTACTCGTTGTCCCATCACTTTATACCTCCAAAAAGTGGATGGGCCTATCCACTTGACCCCCCTCTCCCTTCCTTTAGGTATTTATAAGCACTGATAAGATCCCCCCTTGGTCTTCCCTTCTCCAGGCTGAACACCCTCTCAGATCTCTCAGTCTTTCCTCATAATAAAGATGCTCCAGGCTTCAACCATCTTTGCAGCCCTCAGCTGGACTCTTTCACTGTCTTTCTTGAACTGAGGAGCCCAGACCTGGGCACAGTACTCCAAATGTGGCCTCACCAGGACAGTGTAGAGGGGGAAGATCACCTCCTTCAACCTGCCAGCCACGCTCTTTTTAATGCACCACAGGATGCCATTGGCCTTCTTGGCCACCTGGGCACAGTGCTGGCTTATGATCGGCCTGTTGTCCACCAGGACTCCGGGTCCTCTGCAGAGCTCCTATCCAGCAGGTCATCCCATAACCTGTTCGGATGCATGTGGTTATTCCTTCCCAGGTGCAGGACTCAGTGCTTACCCTTGTGGAATTCCATTAGATTCCTTTCTGCCCAGCTCTCCAGCCTGTTCAGATCTTGGTGAATGACAGCACAGCCTTCTGTTGTGTCAGCCACTCCTCCCAGCTTTGTTTCATCAGCAAACTTGCTGAGAGTCCACTCTATTTGCTCACACAGGTCTCTGATGAAGATGTTCAATGTGTACTCAGTAATCAGAGCTATCCATAACTCAAATGTTTTTTATTTTATCCATATCTAATTCAGTGATATACTTACTAAATCCCTGTTTGAGATGTACAAGGAAAAACCAAGTACTTGCCTGCCCTTAAGTTACACCATCAGGAGCTGTTGTCTTTGTACTTGCTGTTTCTGAGGACAATCAACATTGTCTCTTAGCTAGATGGGTTGCTTCCTCCCATCTAGTGGTATTTTCTGAATGAAAAATGAAATAGTCCTTTTATGATTATGCTGCTATTTTTTTTATGTAGTCCTGATTTAGAATGCAACTTCTGTGTACTTCTTTATTGCAGAGTATAACAGATCTTTATGTAAGATCATTGCTTTTTATCTTAAAAGGTGGACAAGTACCGATACTGTAATTCCAAAGGCAGGAAATATTCTGATATGCTGTTAAAATAGACAGGGGAACTCAGTTTTCAGAGGTAGTAATTGTTTTTTCTTTTATATAGGTGATGCTGTGTTGATGTTCCCACCTCCACCACCACCTTATTTTGCTGACCCTCTGTCTCCACCTGTGACACACTGTCTTATGTCGAGTGGTTTGCTTACAAGCAGAAATCCTCCACCATACCACTCTATATTCAGTGATGGGTAAGATTGTTTTGTTGTTTATTTTGTTGTTGTTTGTTTGTTTTAAATCTGAGATGGTTTTTCAAGGTATCCAAGATGGTATTCTTACATAATCACTATTAACTCTTTTAAGTCTTAAATCTGTGGCCCTATTTAGATATTGCTGGATTGGAGTTCTTCCACAGACTGTCTGAGGTAAGGTACTCCTCACAGCAGTGCCTCAGTGACATGATATCCTTGCTGCTAGATCTTAGGGAGCCTCTGTAAAACCAGTGCACTTCATGATACCTATCCAGACCCCCTGTGACGCTGGGAGTGCTACTTTAGTTTGTGTCCTGTTCTCTTTGTGACTCTTCTGGAAAGTTCTGTGCTGGCTTTCCATGATCATGCAGTGACAGTGTGGTGCAATACTGTGGAAGAAGAGCAGAGAAGGTTTCAGGGAGCTTAATGGGGAGGTTGCAAACCCAGCTTCGTCTCAAGATGAAGATGGCTGTCCCATGCAGCTGCTTTTGCACACCCTGAGTGTAGTTGACGTGTTCAAAGCTGCCACCAATAAGCTTATGCAGCAAGATTTTCTGACTGAAGTGTTGTTTGCATCATAAGAATTTGCAGGGATATCTCCCTGTGGGATCCAAGCAATGGGTGAAAGAGGTTACATACCAGAGCTAGATAAGGTCAGGAGCTAGATACCAATGTCCCTAGAGCCCTCAGCTTATTTTCTTGCTCTTAATGATTCAGAATTGAGTAGGCTTTATCCTTTGGGAGGTTTATTGTGAGTTTTTAGTAATTGTTTATCAGGATGTCCTTAGTCTACAAGACAAGTATCATGTAAAGCACTGTCACTGCAGCAAGAACCCCAGGCTGCTTAGCTGGGTAGTAGCTACAGGGTCATTTCTGTAATAGCTTTCCACTATACTCCAGACTCTTCTGCTCACATGAGGTGGTAAATTCCACAAGCAGCCATACCAGCTGTGTGCCTCATGTCAGTACTTCAGAATTCTATCATCTTCCCCTCAAAACAAGCAAACACAAACTCAAAGACTTAAATGCCACAGGAGGAGGGTTGTTTTAGCAATGGTGCATACTCCTGTTATCATACTACTAAAATCCATGTTTGTGCTTTTCTACTGTAAATACATAACTTCAGTACTGTTACTGAGGGTGAGGTGACTATGCTGTGTTACTGTTCCTCGTGCAGAATTGTTGGGTGTACAGTTGTACACACAGGTATGACTGACTGGGCTATGGAAGTAAAACATAAAGGATGAGTTCTTTGCTTTTCTCTAAGGTGAGATGAGGAAGGTACTAAAAAAAGTGTTGGTGCAATTGATTGAGATCCAGTTGTAATGGTCAGAGGAAGATTGTGAGTACATGACTGCTCACTTTGACTTTCCCTGTAAGCTTAGTCACTGTGGTGTCCAGTTACTTCTGATTCTCTGTCTCCGAACCGCAGTGCAATTCCTTATGTCTTATGCATTGCTGGAAAGATTACAAAAATTTCAAGTTACCTGTAATTTAAGATCTTGGACAGCTAGGAATTTTTGTTTTAATTATCCAGTTCTAAGTCTAGTAACCATTTTTCAAAGAGAGGAGAAAAGACTGTGGTAGACTACAAAAATGAAGATGCGTTAGGAGCAACGTTTCAGAGGCTTTAATAACATTGCCCTGCCAGAAGCAGCTAATACCTAGAAGTACTGAATGATATGAATTGGAAGGGAGCTTGTTTGCTCTCTCCTGCTGAAATAATAGGATTTTTAAGTCATAAAATAGCACATAGGCATTAGAATTTCATACTATGTAAGTTCTTCATTCCAGGGATTTCTAGGAGTTGTGAGTTTGTATACATTTATGTAAGTCAAGAGTAAATTTCATTTGCTATGGAACTATATTAATACACAATTTTCTGTTTTATAGAGCACAGCTTACAGATGATGAAAGAACAGTTGCTGTTAGAGACGACGAGACTATATATACAATTTCTGGGTGCAGTTCACCTTTGGGTATCTCCCCAGTGAGGTGTTTCTCCTCTGAACCACCTCCAGACTACGAAGAAAAAGCATCAGTAGAAAGTAATGAATATTCCCTTTCTTCTTCTCTTTCATCTTTTTCCTTAGTGACTTCTGACACCAGCTCATAGATGGCTGTCAGATAGACTGCATTTTCAGATTAAATTGTACACTCAGATTTATGATCTTTAAATTTATTTACATTTTCTAATAAAATCAGTAATACTAGCTTTGTCTGTTCTTTCATTAACAAGAATAAATGATGAGCTTGGGTTTTAAGAAATATGAGATAATGTTGGGCTTCTGATAAGTAGTAAGAAGGGATTCAGCTCACTACAAGGATGTTAAGTGTTCATCTTGTTCTGTTCTGCAATTTCACTTTCTACATTTAGTCCTTTATATAATGGATACAGTAAGTTGAGACTTTTTTTTTGTTATTTTAGTTAAATCTAGTTGGAGTAGAAAGTTTAACTGTAACTGGAGTTTTAGTTAAACCTGCTTGGAGTTTCAAAGATGAAGCCATTAGGAAGTGCTTTTATTTTTGTATTACTTTGTGGAAAATACTTGTCTGCAGTTACTGACTTCATATGTTCTTTGAGAGCTTCAGTGATAGGGATCTTAAAATACGTAACATCATGGGAAGCTAATATGTTATGGAGAGCTTAGGTGATTACTTTTTGGTCTGCTGTGAATACTGCATGGCTTAACTTAGACCCTCTCTAGTCCTTATGTAAGTATAATTCCCACAGAAATCCGTTTTATCCAGCAGAAGAGTCCTGTGGCAACACTTAGGATAGTTAACAGTCTAACAGTTTAACTCTGGTAATGGCTGATTTTAGGGAGATTGTGCTACTGTTGTATATTGTTTGTGGTTTATCAAGCAATACCAATTAACTTTGAGAATGAGATCCACTTAATAACAGTATTTTCCAGGAACAAACATTATTTACCACCTTCTGCAAGAGATGCTATGTGATGGAAATGCATACAGCATGTGTTCATAGCTGCTGAAACATTTCCTACACTTCCCTGTTTTTCTTTTTGTTTCGGCTCATCCATACCTGTGTGACAGAGATACTATTTCTGCTAGATTTGGTAGGAACTTGTAGTGGTGTCAGAGCACCTCACAGAAGTGGACTGTCTTCAGCTGAGTCCCTGAATATCTGCATGCTATGGGACCTTAACTACAGTAGGACGTGTTTCCTGTCATAATGAATTCAAGGAGCGGAACACTTAAGTTTTGAATTAATCAGATTCCTCCCTGTGCCTAGGGAAAGGCATTTATTTGCCTCGTATTCTGTATGAATGTGTTCTGCTCACCAGCAGTACTGCAGAGAGATGTTTAGTAACTTATGCATTTGGCCATTTATGTGTTATTCTCTCAGTCTTGCTTCAGCAGCAGTTTTTGCAGCGACATGCAGATACAAACTGGTCAGTGATGTGCAGCTACATTCAGTCAGCAGTAGAGTGGAGAACCAGCTAGTGGTGAGGGAGGTATACCTAACTAGCAAAGGAGCTGAGAGACTTACACATGCATAGTAATGAGCAAGCATGGAAAGGAATGTGCCGGGGCCGATTAAACAGGCATGTCTCAGCCATAGGAAATGTCCGTGTGAAGAAGAGCCACACAGCCAGCAAGCTTTTTGTCCTTCCTTCTTTCCCTCTGTTTTTATGCAGTGGGCTTTTCAAGGATGCTGTTCCTTGGATGCCTTTTCAATCTTTTAATTTTTTTTTATTAAATTTGTGTTTCAAACCCAGTTTTTAACAGTGGTGCCTATTGTCCTGCTCCTTTATATGCATGTGCCTGTATATAAAACCTTGTGTATGTCAAAGCAGCTTGTCTCTGGATCTGTCATGCTATTTTATAGTGAATGTAGAAGCCGAGGTGTTTTGCTTTATGGATCTTATGCAAGCAAAAACCCATGTTGGCTTTTTCCTGTTGTTTTAGGTACAAATGAACACTAATTTTCTGTTGAGGTTGAAAGTCAAAGAGTGCTTAATCTAGTACAGAAACATATCTTTAATTGTGTCATAATCCTTTTCTTTCTTCCTATAGGAAAAAAAATAAGCACATCTGATTTCTAACTGTAAAGGTATTAGCCTTGTATGCTATCTGCAATTAGCTCAATCATGTTTTCCCACAACGCATCAAAGAGATCAGGCACATCAAGAAAGAATAATGACTCTGAGCAGAGTCCTCAGGATGTGAAATGTAATATTACTACTTTTCTTCATAGTTACTGTGCTTTGATCTTCTACTGCAGATTCTCCTCTGTGGTTCACTTAATTTCTGAAAGCTGGGCTTCAAAGAAAGCTGTTGGCCTAGCTCCTCAGTGTCAGCTGAATACACCTGAATTTCCTGAGAGTGATGGATTTTCTTTCTCTTAAAAATGAGACTTGAAAACAGAATTTTCTTATCTGTCCTAGGAAGGATGCCCACTAAATAATTCATCTTACAGCTGTGCAAGCACCTTCTATTTTTGCGTTGATTGGTCATTCCTTTCAAATTCACTGGGTGTGCTGAGTGCATCTCCATGACTTGATCTCAACACTGACAGCTATCAAAGCCACCAGGGCAGGAGTATTTGCTTGCTGCATCGTCAAAACTTATTTCAGCAGGGTCAGAAAATGTGAGAAAAAGGATGGCAGATCTGTGTCCTACACTGATGACCACCACTGCATGAACTTTACTGGGAAGAATTTTTTGATGTGGGGAGTAGGTGTAAGAAAGGAAGCAATACCTTGTAAAACTATAAAAGCAGCTTAAAATAATACAGAACAGCAATTTTATTGAGGAAGTCACTTACTTTACTGTCACAGTAGTGATGTTATAACCCCCTTAATGCATTACGGTTAGCTTAGGTGCTTGACATGCAAATTCTAGCAAGGAAATCCAGTTGGTTACTGATTCACATGTACTTAAACAGGCAAAGTGGGAGGTAAGGACTACTTACCCTCTCTAAGTGAAGTTAAGGTCTGTTTGCACTGTTACTGCTTAGCTTTTGCTTAAGCATTTGCTTAACTGGATCAATACAACCCTTTGGATATGAGAAGGATTCACAAATAGCTAAAGGGATAAGTTTCCAAGGAGAAGTCTTTCAACCTGTGTCATCAGCACCCAGAAAGACTGAAAACAATCTCATCTGTAAAACTGAAATTACACTGATTTTTTTTATTGGTTGCATGTTATTAGGATAGCCCTGTCCTTGACCTCTGTCATTTATAGCACCATATCCTGCTATCCCTTTTTCATCCTACCTCTTAAGGTCAGTGTTTGTGGGTCACATCTGAGTCCAGGCAGACATCTCTGCCAATACTTCCATGTTTCTGCAGCTGATGTGTTAGCCTTCACCTAGACCTGTGCTCTCTCTTCAACCATACATACATATATCTATGTGTTTGTGTACAGAAACACCTTTGATTTGGTTGGCCATCTGGCATGGCAGCATTCCCTGGGAGATATAAACCCCCTGTGTAGATTGAAACTACTGTGGACAGCTGGCTGGACTGGATCTGTTTGGTATGTTTCAGCACTGGGGCAGGCCACATGAGGCTCACTTATGATTAAGTGATAGTCTAACGTAATTCGTGTTTTTCACTGAATGCCAAGTACAGCCTCCCTTGTCTAGGAAAAAGAATTATTTTGGTCCAGCCACCAGCTCCTTAGCCTTGCTGCAGTTGAAAATTGTATGTATTTTTTATGTACTATGTATTTTGTGCCTTCTCTTTTAAAAGCTCTTTCAAAATAAAGCTTAGCTTTATTCTGTGGCATCTTCTAGAAATTCTATAGCTAAGTCCCTGATTCTACGTGAGAAGTGTAAGAAAATAAATCCTTACTGTGACAGGCTAATAATGTGAACAACCACACAAGAACTGATAGCAGATAGAGAGGAGAAAGGGAAGATGACCTGAGGACCCATCAGAATTTCTTAGGAAGACTCTTGAAATGGGTTAGAGAATCAAGAAGGTAGAGGACACAGCAGAAAAACTTCTTCCCACAGCAAGCACTGCAGGGGAAGGCAGTTTTGTAGAAGGATAAAAAGCAAAGCAGTGGCTGAGTTCAGGAGTAAGGTCCGTGAAGCAGACTGGAGTATTGCTGCAGTGAAATCTGAAAACAATCCATTTTGAAAACGGATCCTAGAGCCAGACTTGGAGTTACCTGGAGATAAAGGAGATATAGTCTTTCATTTCTCTGCTTGATGATACTAATATTCTGCATGATGCTCTACTGTAATTAAATCAAAAGGATTTTAGAAAGCATACTCAAGCCTGTTTCCTGGGTTTCACCAGACCATTTTCACCACCATTTTTTAAGCAGATTTTCCAGTTAAAAGTGTGTTTAGTAAATCAATGTCTGTAACTAAGTTCCCAGAATATCCACTTACTTGGAAAAGGAAAGTATTGGCCTTAAAAAATCAATAATATGATTTGGTAATTTCTTAAGACCTTGACAGCTGCCTGAATGCAGATTTGGCACTCTCTGGGGAAACAGGGAAAAATGTGGGGAGGGTTAGAAAAAATTGTATTTCATAAGCAAAGAGATGGCTCTTTACAAGGAAAAGTGAATTTTCATTTAGATCTTTGTGTACCAAGCATCCCATTGTCAAAGCTGAAGTGACAGTCAGTCTTGGAAGAAATCACTCATTCTCCAGCTTTGCTGTGCACATCCTCAGCAAATAATATGCCATGTCCTAGGCCACAGACGAGGAACATAACCCATGAGATGTTGCTGGACAGAAGGCGTCTGACTCCAGAAAGCATCTGAGAACCAATCCACAGGCCCAAGGAGGGGCTCCAGGACAACTCTGTTGCAAATGACAGTTGCAGAGTTCTTGAACAATTTAAGGAGTGTGATACTACATCTCTGCAAACTATGACAGTGATCGTAATAGACTGATTTAAAGAGGATGTTGGAAAACTTGGAAGATTGAGCAAACAGAGGCAAGAATGATTCATGGTATGGAAAAAGCTGACTCACAGAGAGCAGTAGCAGAGGTTCATTGCACTTATTTTACCAAATATAAGGTTAAAGTTTATTTCAGTTTTAGCTATAATTAACAGTACAATTATGGCTTATCTAATATTTCAGCAGTTTCTAATTTGGTTGTAGTTTACACTGCACTGCAAACCCTGACCCTTTCCTGAGTCCTGACCTGGTGCTGGGAGAAGGACAGGTCTGTGATCTTATCAGAAATTCTATTGGCACCCTCGATAATAGAAGAGCCATAATAACGACTCTGGAAATTTCCCAGACATTTTAAGGGAATTCAGCATTAATATTTCTCAGGATCTCTCTGCTGACAAATGAGAAGAGAAATACACATCAGTAACTGTACTCAGTGTCTGTTTGGAAAGTTTTGGTGAGCAGTCACGTTCAGAACTAATCTTAAAGCATTGTAGACTGAAGGCACATTTATTAGTTTTGAAGAAGCAATCTGAAAGAAGGTGAGTTTTCTAGGGCTATTTTTATTCCATAAACCTCAGGATAAGCTTGCTTCCCCAGGGCTGTTGGTAGCAGGAAATGGCATTATACTTTCTAACTCCTGAGGAGTAATCTCTGTACTGCATGTGCTTCCCTTCTATGCTAATGAAAACAGATTGAGTAGTGGAAGATTTTTCCTCCATAAGGAATTATGCAGAAATGTTCTACCAGAGCACTCTGGCAGCATTCACTTTTGTCTGAAATCATTAGGAAACAGAAAGTCTCAGCTTTCACTTCACATTCATCTGTTTAATATATGGGTGATAGGTAAGTAA
The DNA here is from genome assembly GCF_038088225.1 of Cyrtonyx montezumae. Classification (NCBI taxonomy): domain Eukaryota; kingdom Metazoa; phylum Chordata; class Aves; order Galliformes; family Odontophoridae; genus Cyrtonyx; species Cyrtonyx montezumae. The sequence goes on from NW_027072035.1 coordinate 4,333,529, forward strand.
TTCTGGTGCTTTCTTGCATAGAGCTCCATCCTGCTGTGATATTTACTGTAGTGGGAGAATCTGGGAACATGCTTCTGCTTACAGTACAGGTATTTGCAGGGTGCAAAACTGCTGCCACAGGACACTGCATTATCCTGTCATTATTGCAGTGCCAGCTTCGGTCACGAAGGCCCAAGTATTCAGGAAAAAAGGCAGGATATACCAGCCACACAATGCTGTTGGAAGGGGATTCCAACTAATAAATAATTTTGGAGAAAAATTAATATTCTGGGTATTTCTGGGTACAATGTTTATGCTACAGGTGAAGATCCCTTGCTCTGCCACATTACAGGAGACATTTTCCCATAACTGTTACAGTGTATGTGGGCTTTTCTTGGTCTAAAATCTGAGGAAGGGGTGGCAATTCCACAACAAAAAATGTCCACAATTAAAGGGAAATTACAGAATAATTACACTACCTTAAAGACAGCCTTGGCTTTTGCTAGAGGTAAAGAACAGTTATCCCACAACCAGCAGTTTCTGCAGACTTTTCAGCACCCTAATCTTGCTTACCCCAACTTCCCTACCACCCCCTCTCTGCAAACTCTCAATAAGCTTCCTTTGATATTTGTATAAACCACAGAAGCTCTGCACTGCAGGACTAGCTGCAGCATGGTCCGGACGTGGCTGTAACCACCACTCTTCACAGTGCTCTGAAGTGCAGCAGCGAAGGCCACATATCTTCCTGCAGACCTGGGCTGCCAAATGGATGGCCGGAGGAGAGTGAGTGAGTCACCACACTGCTGTGGAGTAATGAATGCTGTCCATATGTTGGATGCATTGGCTGGCAGGGGGCCCAGGATAAGCTGCAGGGACCTCAGCTTCCTTTCTGTCCCATCTGGCACAGGCAGGGTGAGGAAGTATTCGTGGGCGCCAAATTGAAGAAGGAGATAAACAAGAAGATAAGTAGCCATGCAAGAGTGAAGCTGTTTCGGAAGCAATGGTGGTAAAGCAAGAAGTCTTTAGTGGTCACTTCAGGCTCCACTTCCCAGACCTTTATTCTCATAAGCAAAGTTTATTCTTTCACATGATGGACTCTGTTAACCATACACGCAGAGTGTCCTTGTATAATTAACCCGAACCTTCGACTTTTAATGCTCTGCACAGTACCTTGCAAACCCCTTTCTGCTGAGAAAGATTCATGATACTTGGTGATGGAGCAGAACAACAGCAATTTAGAGGATTTCTCCCTGAATGTGTTTTCTGTCACTCCTTACCCACCAAGCCGGTCTGATGCCCTGGTGTCAGATGGGGACAAAGCTGGTGCCACTCTGCTTTTCTCAGGTGTGTTCTTGGGACTGGTGGGGATCACATTCACCGTGATGGGGTGGATAAAGTATGACGGCCTTACTCACCTGGAATGGACTCAGTTGCTAGGGCCTATCCTGCTTTCTGTCGGAGTAACTTTTATCCTGATTGCTGTTTGCAAATTTAACATGCTTACGTGCAAGCCCTGCAAAGAAAGAGAGGAGAACATGTTAGACATCGACCAGGGCACAAGCGGACAGTCCTTCGTGTTCACCGGCATCAACCAGCCCATAACTTTCCATGGTGCCACAGTGGTGCAGTACATCCCCCCGCCTTACCCAGCACAGGACGGCACGGCCACCAGCCCTGGCTACCTGCACCCTGTGCTCAGCTGCTGCGGGGCTGCCTCCCCTGGGGTCTCGCCCATCCCCAGCCCCAGTTCTGCTCATTTCTGCCCTGCTTACTCTCTGGACAACCCCTCTTTCACCTGGGACGAGAGTTGTGCCAGTTACGCAGAGAACATACGGAACCACAGGTACATCTTCTGAAAAGTCTTATCATGGTTGGTCTGTGTGTGTTTTAAGGTGTTGAGTATGCCTTCAAAGCAAAAGGTGCATCCTGTGTGTTCTCCTTCAGACCTTTTTTTTTTTTTCTCTATTTGTTAGGAGTATTTATTGAGTAAAGAATATGGAGAAATATTTTTTTATGGAAAGCATTTTTGTTCAGATTAAATTCATTTAAGAATTCTTTCAATTTTCAATCTATTGAATATCTTGTTATTTTCAAAGATATTCATATATACCCTCCTGTACATGTGGATTTTTTTTTTATAGAATCACAGAATGACATGATTTGGAAGACACCTCAAAGCCCACCCTGTTCCACAATCCTTCCACGGGCAGGGCTGCCCCTCCCAGCTCAGGCTGCCCAGAACCCACCCAACTCGGTCTTGAGCACCTCTACGGATGGGCACCCATAGCTTTTCTGGTGCCAGTGACTTGTTTGTTTGTTCTTAGCGTTTCTCTTCCTACCATCAGAAGATTGTTATTCTATGCTCAGGCAGAGGGTCCTGCACAGGCAGAATCACAGCACAGGAGAAGCCCACAAACAGCATTTTAGTGAGTATGGAAGGATTTCACTGCAGTGCCAGGCATTCTTCCTACCAGTCACCCCCACAGCAATCTTACAGCTGCTATTACTTTCTTAGTTTCTTAGGTATATACAACGTCACTGGTATTACAGCTGCTTTCATCAGTCACAGGATAATCTTGTAGTTTAAAGGAAAACATTCAAATTACAGAATTTACTCAGAATTATATCCTTTCTACAAAGTAAGTAATCCTGTCCCTCTATCAAAGTCTGTTTGCAAACTGCTGATGGCCTGTTGTCCTCATAACTATGCACAGCAGACACTATCAGCAGGAAAACAAAGGTCACAGCCTGACATTTTTGTACTTCACAAAAAGATCTCAGCCCATTGCTGAATCATGGTAAAACTTCATCTCGTAGCATTTTCCCAAACAAAACTCCCACTGCGATCACGAAGTTCTTTGCCCAGATAAGGCTGACAGGACACAGAACAGAGGTTACTTCATGCTTTGTGTTTGATTATCATTGTTTGGGTTTTTTTGCACCTGCTTCTCTTCCTATTAACAGGTTAGAGGACAGCTCTGATGAGCCAGAAGAACTGCTGGAAGACCCCTGCGAAGACTTGTCACCTCCCCCGTATGAGGAAATATACCCACTGTCTTCATAAAGTAACTAGTGGCAACAGACCGTGCTTCTGAGAGACACCAATTTCTTAATTCTTATAAACTTTTCCTTTAGTGCTTGCATGATATGCAGGTGTGAGCAGAATATTAGCACTGAAATGTGCTTCGGTATCACTGGAAATATTTAACCAACCCCTTCTTTTGTTTCTAATGCTATTTTCTGCCTTGTTATGAAGTTTGATATCATAATCTATTAAACTAAAAGATCTAAATTCATTCAAGCTTTTCCCAACAACAATCCTGAATTCCAGACTCACTGAAACAGTGTGAACAGTGAATGGACAAGATGTTGTTATTACTACTGGACTTCTAGCATCATTAGAAAACATTTGAATTATTCTCTGTGTATTTTGCCTCTTGATTGGTTGGGAAACTCCAGAAGTGCCCAAATGCCTGACCCACAGAAATGCCCATAATGTCCTCACTCAGCCTGATTACTTCTAGTATCTCACTTGGAAGCCCAGTCCATAGATTTGACTTCCTCTGCTTTGACCCAATCCCATAGGTATTTTCAGAGCACCCTGTTGAATCAGAGTATCCCAGATGGCAGAAAACACAACCAGCAATATCTGCCCATCTTTTTACACAGACCCAGAGTTCATTGCACTCAGTTCCTTTCCCTGCCAGTAGGGCACAAAGTATTGTCTCTCACCACGAAGCCTAGTGATGACTAGGTTAATGCCACAAAAGCAAAAGGCACTGTTCTGGAGGCTGGGCAGAAATACGTGGTTTTATCAGTATGGAAGGCATTAGCAGTCCGTGCTGTGACCCATAGGAGACCTCTCTGCAGGGGGAATTCTTCAGAGGTGGCTCTGAAGCACGGCAGCTCAGGCTGAGAGCACCACATGGCAGCTGCATGCTGCAGTGGACTTTCTTGCTCAGGTTCAAGAGAGTTCAAGGCATTGTGTCTACAAATGGATCAGTATTCAGGTCGAACAATGGGTGGAGGTTTGCAAGCAACAGAATCTTGCTGATCACTGTGGAGATCCTGAAAAGCCAAGCTCAGCAGCCATCTAACCCCTGGGGCAATGAGAAGTGTCTGCAGAGCCTCACTAGTGATGACAAGACATGTCTCTGAAGGGAGAGGTGATCCAGAACATTGCGCATCTATGTGAAGCTTCAGGCACACACCTGCCTCCCGGTCCTGCATGCTTTGAGCATGCCAAGAGATGATTAGGTTAAATACTAGGAGAAGATTCTTAACTCAGATAGTGAGGTGCTGGCACAGGCTGCCCAGAGAAGCTGTGGGTGCCTCATCCCTGGAGGTGTCCAAGGCCAGGCTGCATAGGCACTGGGCATCCCGAGCTGGTGGGTGGCAGCTGGGGACTGGGACTGGGTGGGTGTTAAGGTCCCTTCCAACCCAAGACACACTGTGTTTGCATGAGTCTATGAAACCCTTTGGAGAGGTGAGTGAAAAAATCTGTGGTTGAAGAGCTGCAAATGGCACTGAGAAGCTATGTTTGGAATGCAACATTTAAACTGACTCCAAGCAGGATTAGCAGCAGCAGAACCAGCTACTAGACAGTGGCTGCAAACCGTGCATGAGGTTTTCTCACTGGAGCAATGTGGAGCACGCTGACTTTCAGCAGCCTAGTGTCAGCAGGTAGCTGGCGAGAGGCCGGTGCGTTGTGCTCAACACTGCCTCTGTGGGACTGAGAGAACAGAAGGTCTAAAAATAAATGTAAGGTTCCCCTGTGGAAACCTCTTGCTCCCTGTCATGGAAGTGAACTCACCCTCTGCAGCAGCAAACAGGACGTTCCCAGGTCTCCAGGAACAGATGCCTGTGCTTAGCACATAGTGCTGCTGAGTCCAGAAGCACTGCTGGAGCACAGAGGTCAGGTGCAACGGGTCCAACTGAAGGACTGTGGTCAGCATTCCTGCCTGATCTCTCTCCTTTGCAACAAGAAAATACCTTCAGTGAGAAACCACAGACTTGCTGCTGTTCTTTTTTTTACATGCTTTCCCCACATACATGGCATGTTACCCAGGGAAATCTGAGGGTTTATTTTCATGGCATCAGATTGCATTGCCAGAGTAAATATGAGAAATCCATAAGGTTGTTCTGTGGACTGAATTTTTAAGGTTTATTTTTGAAGGCTCATTGGAAGACTCCTGGGTTTCCTTTTTTCTTTTTTTTTTTTTTTTTTTTTTTTTTGAGACAGAGAGAGAGAGAAAGCTGAATAAATAATTTGTAATAACTATGTATTAAAATGATCCATAAGGTGGATTCTGTCTGGATTCTGTTGTGGTTTTACTGCTGCATGGTTATCCGGGAAGCTCCAGCCTGGGGACATTTCCTTGTTGTTCTGACTGACTTCTTTTATTATTTCTATTTATTTAATAATAGGAAAACACCTTACAAAGGCTTTTCTTCTTCCTCTTCTTTCCATCTTCTACTTACATGTTTTCTCTAATTTAACAACTCTTATTCTTAATGGTATTTTTAAATGATTTTATTTTATTGCTTTTAGTAATATGAGCTCTCCTCTGAGCACTATGGTCTATGTCTGCCTTAGACAGAGTGACACAATAAACACATTTCTCCAGACCTGCAAAACTGATGATGTAAAACCAAGGTAAAAAATGACACTAACTTACTCCTCAGAACAGCCAGGAAGCTGTAATGGAGATTTTACTTACTACGCTCTTCATTTATACTATTGCTTTTGAAGCAAAATTACTGCTTTCCTCAAACCACCTGCGGTGCTGTTGTTGCACACTACAGAACGGCACTTTAATAAAATGATAGATGTGTCTTGAATTTTAGCCACAGGATCAGAACACTTTGATGCAATTGTTCATTGGGATTTTCCCCAGTACAATTCCATTTCCAGTATTTCCACTATAGTCTGGCTAATACATGAAATCGGTGCTGATGTGTCTCTTACTGCAGGGAAGATGGGCATGATGTATTTTTTTAACAGCTGAAATTCTGCACAGAGCATCTGAGGAACCTGCCTCACTGTGCTGAACAGTACACGCCTAATGCAGCTGCAGGCTGCCAATTTCTTTTCAGATAAAATCTGACTCATAGCTCTGCTTTTTAATGTCACATCTGTTCTATCTGTGTTGACGACAGGAGCCAGCGATTGCTTTCTCACAAGACCCTAATTTCACTTGATGTCCTCACCTCTCTTCCACCGACTGTCCACGCGCGTGCACACGTAACACTAGAGGAAAGCTCAGAGCAAGGGAGAAGAGCTGAAATCCTTTACTGCGTTATCTGCAAACGGGATTTCAGAAACTGGGGTCTCGGAGGGGTAAAACCGAACCATGAGTGGTTCTGCTTCCCCTCAAGCACCCTGCAGCTCGGCGGGGAGCCCAATGCGGCCCCGCGCCTGAGCGGAGCGTGCCCCATCCCGTCCCGTGCCGTCCCCAGCCGACCGGGGCGCGGTCCCCGCCAGAGGGCGCCACCAGCTCCGCCGCTGCCCGCCCGGTGCGGCCTCAGCCGACGTTGCGCGGCCGGGGAGTGCGGGCGGTCTGCTTCGGGGCACCGGGGCTAGGTTCTTCTTTGCTATGAAAGCTAAAAAAAGCCTTAAGAAAAGCATCCTGAGCTCTCCTGAGACTGATAGTTGGTTAGGGAAAATGATACCCCATGGGGGAAAACAAGGTAAAACCAAAAAGGACAGGGTATCAAGGCCTTCACTGGAGGAATGGGTTTTTGTAAGGACTTCAGCCTGGGGAGAGATGCTTTCTCGCAGCTGTCCTCCTCTTCCTTGCCTCTCTCAGCAAGAAGGAGCAGGAGGAGCTTGAGTGTGAAGAACTAGGGCATGTTTGTATACAGCTCATGCTATAGTCTGCACCTGATGCAAGTATCACTCCTGGCTCCACTTTAACTGTCAGAGCAAAGAAATGTTAGCAGAACATGCTGAGCATCTCTGTGGTCACCCCATCTTGGGCAGGAAGCAGCAGGTCCATCAGCAGAACAGGTGGGACTGAGCCGGCTGGGCAAGCCTGAAAAGCAGGGCACCAGGTTCTGAGAGCCCAGTGTGCACTCACTGCATGCTGGAGAGCTTCTGTCAGACTCTGTCCTGTGAGCTGGGTGCCTGCTCGTGGTTGAAATTCACAAGCTATTCTCCCACAGTTTTCTGGCTTGCCCAATAGGCATTGATTGTCTCACCTGCAGCCACCTACAATGTAGGGGGACTGGAGGCAGTCAGCCCAGCAGTGCCCTGTAGTCTGGGGGCTGGGGTTGCCCACAAGAGCCTTCCTTGCCCCTTCCACTACCTTGTGAATGCTGTACAAGGTGGGCAGACCCACACAGGCCAGCTGGCTCCCGGCAGCCTCTCCCAGTTTGCTACTGCTGCTGTCAGAACACCTTTGGGACATCTCAGGGCACAGTATTACCTCCTCCAGAGTCACTCAGAGCTTGATTTTGAGATGCCGTAGGCCTGAGTCTTTCTGAACAGCATTTACAAAGCGATAGAGAGTATTTTCCTTAGGGAACAGACCAAAATGTCTCCCTCACTCAAGCAATGAATCAGGAAATGCCATTCTTGCTCTCACTGCCACCATGTAACAACAGCACGGGGTCAAGGGGAAATTAGTAACGCCACAGCTGCTTGCATCTGTGCCACGTGTGATAACTGTAATGAGCAATTGATTGCACATACATATGCTGTTTAGCAAACACCACAGGACACGCTGCAGCAGATCAGCTGCTGTACATCTTTTAACAGTTCCAGGATGAGATTATTGCTCTACCATTTGGATTATACTGTGTCAGATTTGTTTAGAACACAGCAGGTGCTTTTTGAGCCGCCAGATCCCACATGAGATTGTGCTCACACTCATGGCCTGGTGCAGGGTTGGCCATGCCCACTACATGGTCTGATGCAGGGCGTAGGCCACAGGCAGGGTGGGCCATGATCTAGGACCTGGGAAAGCCACCAGCATCCCCACCACCACTGAGCTGCCGCCGTGTGGCCACCCATGTAGAGAGCAATTACAGCACACCAGTGGCTCCCCAAGAGCAGAGCACAAATCTTAGCAGGCTGCAGCCTGAAACAAACAGGACTTCTGCAAAAATTATTTTTTGCAGAACCATGAAGATGGTGGTTGTTGTTGTTGTTCATGCCACAGAAAAACATTTCAGTGTAGCATTTTCAATTGAAAGGGATTGAAAAGGACAAACAAATTATTGTAAATGGCGCTGTCACGTATCTCCAAATTTGTAAATGTGTAATACGTTAACGCTGTGGTTTTACTAATCTCAATAAAGCATTAAGGGGAAAAGAAAGGTTATTTTTACCACATTTGCTCAAATAAGGCTTACACATTCCCCTTCCCCAGATGTTCCCCAGAAAGCAGAGGCTTTTGAGCTCTTTGCGGTGTGCCAGCAATCTGCGCCCTTATAGCATGCTTTGTCTTCTTGTGCTGGCACACAGCACTCACTCCTGCTCTGCAAGGCGAGCACATCAGGGCTTGGGGACTGTGTCAGGGCTGCTTTGACCAGGAGCCTTTCTTCTCAGGCAGAGCGCACACCATTTTACCTATGCAAAAGTGTACTTTCATCGTCTTTGCAAATCAGTTGTTCTTGTATTTTGTAATTCTTCATTGTGGACCTCACCTGTGTGTGACAAATCTTGAGAGGGATGTGATCACATAATTCTTGACAGAATGGGTAAGGGCAGGACTGTGAAATGTCTAATGCTTCTTGTATGTTTGTGTTTGCAGCCTGCTGAAACCTGGACATGCTGGGAAAGAGCAGGAAGAAGTATGGAGAAACAGTATCAATTCTTTCTGCAGATCTTTCCCTTAACTTTAGCAACCTCAAATTCTATCCAGCATCAAGAAACCCACTGGTCAAAGGCACAAATGGACAGAAAAGCCAAAAGACAGAGAAATGCGGAATTGCAGGAATGCCATCATAAGATGGTTTGTCTTCTTACACATGTACAGTGAGGAGGAAGGATAGGAAAACAAAACAAGCATGGCAAATTGGTAATGGGAAAGGGAGCCCCAAATGATGCAAGTGATCACTTCCTTAAGCAAAATTTCTTGAACTCTTGCAAACAGACATGTTTGAGCTTTCCTCCTAGGACTGAGAAACAGCCAATTCCACTACATTAAAAAAACTTGTGGTATGGATATGAGAAGCAGCAGTTTATGCCAACACAGATATACACAGACCCAAAAACACTCACAGAGCAGAATAACTTGCTTACATCACACAACAAAGGCTCTGCTGATGGGAACTGAACTAACGCAGCAATTGATGAGTGGCTCTAGCACTGAGAGCACTGAAATGAAAAAGATTTGCACAGTTCCAGCTGGGATAGGCAACTGCACCATCCTTTCCATGAATTGTTCAAGTTCTATGTCAATATTAGTCAGGATTTTTCCCTGCTTTTTCTAGAAGATAAGAAGAAGTCAAGAAAATAAAGTAAATCTCAGCAATGCAGAAAAGAGAGAACTGGGTAAAACCTAGGGGAAAAGAAATTCCTTTTTACACTTGATGCTACCTGCTTTAAAATCCTCCACCTTCTCAGCCTGCGCTCTGTGTGTTGCACTTAATATTGACAGTAAATCAAAACCAAGCAATAAATGTGTTAATGTTTAATGTTTACTTAGCCCTGCAGAACAGGAGGTGGTGACCCACAGGGCAGCATTGCTAAGATGTTTTGGTTTTACGTTACATGTTCAAGTATTTTATGTTACTTTTTCACTATTTTCATAAAAAACAAGCACTCCTGCATCTGCTTAGTACAGAAAAAATATCCAAATGAACTGCAGAACTATGCCCCTGCTTCAAAATGAATAGTGAAACTTTACTCTATAAGCACACCTTCCTCATCAGAGCCAGGCTTGTGGTTTAATTGGATAATATTTCACTAATAATATAATATCAAAATTATAATCAGCATGTGTTGTTGGTGCAGGTGTAACTTAAGGAATTCAGGCTCATTTTATCTGGCATTAATCTGCTTATGTTGGTATTTGGGAGCATTAAGTCCCCCAGTTTTTCTTAACAGGCAACAAAATTACACTTCCACAGAGAAACATAAATCCGAGATTTTCTTAGGTGCCATAAAACAACTAAGAGAAATGATTATGGTTACCAGATTCAGAGAATCACAGAACTGAAGGGGTTGGAAGGGACCTCTAGAGATCACCTAGTCCAACCCCATACTAAAGCAGGTTCCCTACAGTAGGTCAAACAGGAAAGCATCTGGGTGGATTTTGAATTATCTCCTGAGAGGTAGACTCCGGTATCAATCTGGGCAGCCTGTTGCAGTGCTCTATCATCCTCACAGTAAGGAAAGCTTTCCTCACATCCATATGAAACTTCCTGTGTTTCAGTTTGTCCCCATTGTCACTTGTTCTGTCACTTGGACAAGAAGAACATGGACCAATCCACTTGACCTCCCTCTTTAGATGCTTATAAGCATTTATAAGATACCCTCTCAGTCTTCCCTCCCCCATGCTGAACACTCACAAACCTCTCAACCTTTTGTCATACTGGGGATGCTCCTGGCCTCAACCATCTTTTCTGCCCTCAGCTGGACTCTCCATTAATTTCCTGTCTTTCTTGAACTGAGGAGCCCAAACCTGGGCACAGTACTCCAAATGTGGCCTCACCAGTACAGAATAGAGGGGGAAGATCACTTCCTTCAACCTGCTGGCCACACTCCTTTTAATGCACCCTAGGATGCCACTGGCCTTCTTGGCCATAGGAACACACTTGCTCAATCCCTTTGCCCAGTTTATTGATAAAGATGTTGAACAAGACCTGACCCAGCATGAGCCCCATACATCACTAATTACAGGCCTCCAACTAGATTCTGTCCCACTGACCACAACCCTTTATGTTTTTATATATCTGTGAAGAGGAACTGGTTATAAATAGTTTTACTGATGTTTTCCATGTTGTTTCAACAGAGGATGAAAAGCAATGTGGAAAAGTAAGACAAATAGTCTACTTCAGAAGATCTCCATTGGAGACAGAAAGTTGATAACTTGAACCTGAATAATGTCTCTGCTGTTAGCCTTTGCTGCTGCAGTGGAACTTGTGTTTTAGACAAGTTTTGTGCACAGAATGAGTGATGAGGACAGAAAACAGCCTGTGTGATTTCAGAGACGTGCTCACCTAGAGCAATTTGGGGTGCAGAGTGTATATAGCTGATGTGCATACTCACTGGCAAGCCTAGTAACTCATGACTATCATTAGTAGCTGGAGACTGACAAATAAGAACAGAAATATTTGAACGAAGTATCCTCTCGTGTTTTCCAGTCGCAACTTTTTTGTGTGTTTCCTAGCCCCCGAGCCCCTCACTGCCTTTGCTGAGCCTGGCACAGAGAACTGAGATATATTTTTTGTTTCAAAAGGGGAAAATTGCACATTGCCCATCGTATTTCATACATTAATACATTTTGACCTCTCCATGGAGAATTTTATATGCTGATTACCTACAATACTGGTACTAATTCAGCTGTGGTTTCCTGGGTGCACCCATTAAAAATAATGCCAGTTGAAATCAGAATAAAACTTCATTTCAAGTATTCCTAGTCATTCACCAATGAGCTATGAGAGCTGAAGACAATGATAAATTCTTCAAACCAGTATTTAATCAAATATTCTTCAGAAATTGCTCCAAACAAACATCCTTGTTGCTCTTGTAAACAACCTGTAATAAACATACAAACAAACTACATATATGAATTGTCACCAGCTTAATTCTTTTCCCCAGGTAATCAGTTAAAACTGGATTCTAAAGTTAATGTTCCTTTAGAAAGTTTATTTTGATTTTAGAAATAGTCTTAGCAGTTAATGACTGGCAAAGCTCCAAACTGAGAACTACATTACATTGGTAATTTTAACTTCATCATCTTCAATAGATCCCATTTTAATGTATGTATACAAGCAAAGCAGGACAGAGCTCAAAGAAGGAGCTACCTATAAGCAGACTTTATTCTGTCCCATGAAGATTTGTAATTCCTTCTGTTTTTATTAATAGCTGTTAAGTGCTGACAGCATGCTTGGCACAGAATAAAACACAGGAGCATACATGGTTCTTGTTAAGGGTGGCCCTCAGGAGGCCATTTATTGTGTGTAACAACAACAACAACTTTATAGGGGTAGTAACATACTCATGCAGCTGCAGCTTGGGTGTCAGGAGATGTCGCTGTTTAGACAAAATAGTGATGCGCACATGCATGCGAATAAAACTTGGCCAGGAATTAATTTTTGTGACGGGTAATGAGTCTGTGAGCTGAGCAAATAAGATCTTTGAGGCAGCCAAGAGCAACTGGAGCCTGGAGTGTCATTTTTTAAGGTTCCCTCCCACATCAGCAGGCATAATGGAGCATGTGATGGGTCAAGCAGTTGGGAGCAGTGCAGGGATGGGCACACTGGTGGGATGGGGAGTGATGAAGGTTGACCTGCAAGGGCAGACTAAGGAACAATGTCGGACAGGTTGAAAAGAAGTGGCAGAAAAGTGCAGGTGGTAATTTTAAGCAGAAGAGCTTGGATGATGTCTTACATGGTTGGCCTCATTTTGAGCCAGGAGCTGGGGAGGCATCTAGAGGGACTGAGAAGATGGTGTAGGAAGCAGCTGCAGACCCAGAACCCAGGAGGTGTGCAGAGACAATCCCCAGTTTCTGTCCCTCGAGATCCTGTGAGCTGTCCCTGGTCCAATCAAGGTAAGAACACTGCTGCATCATCACCTGCAGAAAGTAGAAGAGAGAGGAGATGCTCTGGCGCCAGAACTCTGCCAGAAGGCTGACACATGTCCACACACATGAATAACCAGTGTGTCACTCCACAAGCCTTGTTGGAGGAACCTGGATTTTAAGCATGAGGAAGCATGGGGGGTGATCCTTCCCCTCTACTCTGCCCTGGTCAGGCATCACCTGGAGCACTGTGTCCAGTTCTGGAGTCCCTGGTACAAAAAAGACAGAGACCTCCTTGAAAGAGTCCAGCAGAGGGTCACAAAGATGATAAAGGGCCTGGAGCACCTCCCTTATGAGGAAAGGCTGAGAGACCTGGGTCTGTTCAGCTTTGAAAAAAGAAGACTCATAGGGGATCTGATCTGCATCTATAAATATCCAAGGAGTGGGAGGCAAAGGGACAAGGCTGTACTCTTCTCTGCAGTGGGGGGCAATAGGACAAGGGGAAACGGCCATAAACTGAAGCATAGGAAGTTACACACAAATGTGCATGGGAACTTCTTCCCAGTGCAGTGACGGAGCAGTGGCACAGGCCTCACAGAGAGGTGGTGGAGTCTCCTCCTCTGGAGACATTCAAGACCCACCTGGCCTCCTACCTGTGCAACCTGGGCTAGGGAGCTAGTCAGGGGGGTTGGACTCGATGATCTCTGGAGGCCCCTTCCAACTCCTACAATTCTGTGAATCTGTGTGATTCTCTTCCTAGAATAAAATGCTATGCCATGTAGGAGGCATGGTACCATTTAACCTAAGTATCCTGAGCCTGATCGCTGTCAGCAGAAGCAGAAAGCAGGCCCACCAGCTCAAGCTGTTCTCCTGAAACTGCTGTTTCCTCTTGGTTTCACAGTAAATGCCTGACTGACTTGTTTCTGCAGCACAAAACACTGCCTTCTCCTTCTACGTCACCAGCTCTGGAACACGGTCCAAAAAACCTCACCCCTTTTCACTGCCTCTCTTGTAATGCTGATTTTAGATATGTCTGCTTTTGAGATACCTTTGCCAAATAGCAGCTAGATTGTCAGAAAATGCCTTGTAACACCTTGTAATCCATGTAACTTTAAGCTGAGTATTTAAAAAACTATGAATTCAGAAGTCTTTAGTCACCTATTTCCTCTGTCAAGAACATGCTCCCATACCTCCCATAGCAGCAACTGTAGAGTGTGTTATTCACAGACAAACTACACGAGGAAGGTTTTTCCAAGGCACTGGAGAGATCAGTGATCACAGGTACCCTGCCCAAGTTGCTGGGACCTGCTGCACGATCACAGACAGCTGATGAGTGGCCAGTGTGGCAGCAAGGTCATATACAGCTTGCTCCTTGGGTTCTGCAGCTGTGTGGTGAGACAGCATGAAAGCCTGAGCAAACTGTTTGGAAAGCTGAGTAAATATTCAAACAGTTCACCATGATGCTACAGCTGGCCTACTTGGATTCTCAAAGTTGGTTTTCAGCTGTGCAGCATCATAGTGTTGTGGCTGTGTAGCTGGTGTCCTGGCTCCTTACACCACTGATGATGCTGATACATCTACTTTCCTTAGTCTAAGGAAAGATGTAAGATAAAATGTGTCAGTCGACAAAGGGATAGGGACAACAGTGGACTATATGTCTCACGACAGTGAATAGGACAAGTTTGTTGAGTGACTACATTAAAAACAGCATTTGTACATCCTTGGCTTCTCCTTTCTTCCAAAGAATATTTTAAATTTAAAAGACTTGAGGATAGAGAAATTGTCTCTCTTGTGCTTATTATTTACTGCTGTTTGCTTAATTTCACAACTTCACTGTTTCTTCAGCCTACGACACCTGGTTGTTCCCCATTTCTGTCTTCTATTGTAAGTTCATTTGAAGTGTCTCATACCACTGTTTTCTGTTCTCTTCTGCACTTGAGGAGAGTACGTTTGATTTGTTTCTTTATCCATGAGAAACTCCTACTATGAATACTCCATCATTATGGTAAGAAAAGCATCCTTGTGCTTCCCCCATTCAAGTAGGGGGAACTCTCTATTTTGCTATTGTGTTGGTAAGTTATCTAGCATTTCAAGGTCATGTTCTCACTTCACTAGAGCTGCTGCAGATAAGGTCATAAAGGCACATCCAAGCAGCCTTTGAGAAGAATTAAACACAGTTGCAAAGCATCCTTACTAAGGCACAAAGAAGTCCTGGCAATCCTCATGGTACAGCAAGTCATCTTCTTCCTATCTCTTAAACTCAATAATTTGCAAACCACAACTGTATCGGAGAGTTATATCTGCTATAACTTATGTCAACTTGGATTCTCCCCCTCCTTTTTCTTAAACAATGTTTGGCAGCCAACTGAGTGTGGAAACTCAACTGTTTTACATTAGTCAGCAGTACATTTAAATCATTCTTACCAAGTGATTTACTGTGGATTACAAATTCTTATATGGCATTTTAAGTTAATGATTAGGCAAAGTAATATATCACTAAAATGATTGGGTGCACATGTATTTTGCTTTGATGGTTCTAAATTTCTCTTTGTTTTGGAGGACTTCTATACTCTTATTTACCGTGGTTGAAGAAAAAAAATATTGGTAAGGGAGAAGAGGGCAGAAGACTGCAATTTCTGCATGTTTCCTTCAACTACTGCCTAAATCAAAAGTATTTCCCTCACTACAGGAGAGTCAGGTTATGAAGAGATGCTGGTAAATTGCATAATGCTCTCCAGATACATATTGGCAGGTGTCAGTATTGCACAGCATTTCCTTGTACTACCATATCCCAGAGGCATGTGAAAAAGCTGGAGAAGAAAAGATGAAGATATTTTTTATCAAATAAAAGAGTGAATGAGCCACCAGGAGTCGCCAAATATTACATCAAAATATGTAAAACAAGTATCTACTAAGAAAAAAAGAGACTGTACTCATTTGTCCTGCACAGATATTTCTGCAGGCTTATAAGAACTGTGCATGTCCAATGAGAGTAGAAAAAGGAGACTTGCTGACTCTCCAGCCAAGTGGACATTGAAACCAAGCAAGGTGAAATAAAAGTAGAGAACACTAATAAAATAACGTGTGCCAGGTAATTGACACCCTTAAGAAGAAATAGTCAATAAAGTAAAACATTTGCTTATTTTATTGCTGTGGGCCAGGATTTTGCAAGCGCTCAAAGATAACAAGCAATTTTACAACATTAGTGAAATAAGGAAAACAATTTCCTCTACTTCAACAAAAATAAAAGAAAATCAGTAGAAAGCTGACAGTGTATAACTGTGTGCAAATCAGGACCCATGACGCTGATACTGCAGCCTGTTGCATGCAAACAGCTGCACAGTTATTGGGTGCCATTGATTTTGCTGGGCATGTGTGTGGCTGCAACAGCCAACGTGTGAGCCTCATGCTTGTAGTAGCAAAAATAGCAAGATCTACATTGTATGTTCATTTGGGCAGTAATCACAACTTTCATCTGCAATTTCAAATGGCTGACAGATAGCAAGCAGGATAACTGCAATGTTTATTTCATTTGTTCACATTCTTAGCCCTTGCTCAAAGCATACAGCAAAAACAATCAAACAAAAACAAAATCCCCAGGGAGAGGTCTGATTTTTATCATTTGCATCTGCTTGGGCTCCCTTATCCTTTCTCAGGTTTACAGCCCTTTTGTGACTGACCAGACCCTGTACACTCCTCGGAGAAGTCCATACCTGGCCATACCTCAGGAGGTGAGCTATTTCCAGCATCATGGCTCTTCACCAAATGTTTTTAAAGATAGATACCTCTCTCGCTTCTCTGAAAGCAGAGATGATAGGTCTTCCTCCTCAACCAGTGTCAATACTGAAGAAACCACAGGAGCTGGGAGGACACGGTTTCAGATCATCAGAGCGGGCCAATACTTTGAGCTGCTCCTAAGACAAAATTGAGAAGTACAGAAAGTCAAAGGCACTATGTTGTCTGATGGAGAAGCATACTGGAGGAAGAGTTTAGGAATATCTGAATGAAGAGAGCTCAGGAGAAACTGAATCCTGAAGTGAACAAAAAACATAACTATAGTTATGTGAGCCTACTGGGAAAAAAAAATCATAGATTCTCAATCTGAAAATGATGAGATGGGGGTACAAAAAAGAATGAAAGATGTCATAGATGATGGACAGCATCTACTTCAGATCTGAACTCACATCCAGAGTCCAGCCTGAAGTGTCCAGACCTTGTGAGTACACAGACACTAAGAAGAGAGCCCCAACTCTTCTGACATGGAGCAAGGTGTTGTACAGAATGGATTAGCAAGGAACAGTAGGGACACGAGGGCATGTGAAGTCCTGCGATGTCTTCTGCAGTTAAAGCACTTATGGATGTCTGTGTAGGAAGCTACCTCCGCCAAGGTGAGTAACACAGTCCAGCCCCCTTTCTGGGTCAGACCGCTCAGAGGGAGATGGTGGGTTTGCCTCAGATGAAGAACATGTAACAATTTGCTACATAGTTAAATAGTAAAATAATAGTAACTTTTTTTAAGTGCATTGGAACATTTACTTTGGAAGAGAGAAGGGGAGAAGGATGCCTTTATTTCCTACCGTAGCCCAGGGAATAGTGGCTCACATCTACGCCTGTCTTATTCGTAAAACCGTCAGCTTTTATTCATCTCTCTTGTAGCTGTATGGAATGAAGAATTTATGATTACACAGTGAAAGAGCATGACTGTACCTCAAAACCATCTCACTCTGGAGGTATGGGATATCTCAGACTTTCAGTCCTCTTCTGAGGAGTTAAAACATTGCAATAAGAGTAATAGCAGACCAGGAAGCAGGTCCCACGAGCATCCCTGGAAGCACAAAACATGAAGGTCCAGAGTAGTGCTTCATCCCGCTGAGTTTTTCACTCGTTTCTGCATGTTTCTGCAGTGGAGCTCAGTTTAAGAAGGGTCGTGGCTAAGGTTCCCCATGAAATGAATGGAAATGTAGATCTCCATAGGATGTTTCAGCTCCTTTGGCTGCGGAGCGCACTGAACTCGGGTCTCTCACTTCTGTTCAGCATGGTATAAACAACGAGCTCCATCATTTAGTCCAATCTTTCAAAGATATTTCATCCAAGATACATTAAGTCTGAAGTCCCATCTTCCTGCTATCTCTTAGGTGAGCTTAAAAATTACATAGGATACATAGGGAAGGGCTGTTAAGGTAGAAAGCTTGTGTTAAGTTTTGTATTTCAAGCTGAGATTGAAGTCTCAGGAATCATATTGCACTTAGTAGGGACAAGGAGGAGAAAGACAGGGCAATAGTCTCTTGAAGAATTTTGTGATGGTGCCCATAAGGGCTGCAAGGCCTCCTACCACACCATCTCAGACCACCATTGGTTGGAACACCCAGGTTTCTGAATTTTAAACAGACATGAATAAGAACAATGGACTCAAGTTCCAGAGTAAAGTGGTTTGGGATAGGGATTGTAAATGTAAACATCTGGGGTGTTACACAGCCACAGAGACAGAGTTTTGTGGGACCCATTAAGCATCCAGTTACTTCTCAATCCTCTCTCCCACACCTATGTATTTTGTTGTGTACAGTTCCAAGAGATTTTACATAAATTGCCCAGTGTTATGTAATGAGACAGTAGTGACAAGACAGATTTGGGCACTAGACGGCATTGATTCTGCTTCCAAAAAGTAAAGTCTGGTTACAGCTTTGTATGCACCACTCTGTGAGTTAAAAGGATAATATTTGCTGAACAGACTCCCTAAAATGGCCCAAGACACAATCCTTTTGGAATTTTTTTTTTCAGCTAAGGCAGCAGGATCCAGCCTTAAAGTATCTTTGTTAAACTAGTTAATAGATTATTGTCCAAAGTAAACATATTTCAGTAAGTGCAAGACTGTTTTTTTTCCTCCCTCTTTCCGTCTTTTGTTCAACTTCAACTCAACTATTTATGATTCATTTCATGAGACACTAGGTTTTCTCCGAAGGCACTAAAACTGGCCAGAGCTATCAAACAGTTTTAGTGACTAGTACCAACAAGGAACTGTTTTCCTCCGTGCTATAAAACAGACATTGTCAATAGACTACAACCGGCAATAAACTATTAAAAAAGGAATTTATGATGGCTACTTATTATCCTCCTGAAATAATGTTGTTACAAGGCTGCCCTTTTCAGTCAGCTGCAGGGATCGCATGGCCAATGCCTAACAAAGGGTAAGGCCCAGATCTGCAGGGAATGGCTGCTAATGGCCCAGGAATTGCCCCATGTTACATGGGCACACACTGCACCAGGTTTTCAAAGCAGCAGTTATCCCACACTGGACTTAGACTCTTTATACACAGGCGCTTGATTTAAGGTGGAATCTTAATTAAGTTAAAAATAGAACTTGTTGAATCATTTCAATGGCTAAATATCAAACTATGCAGGAACATCTATTATTGTTTAGCAAGGAACTGCTGAACTGCAAGGTTAAAATAAGAAATGGTACAAATCTTAAATGGAATCAGATCAGCCTCCTTTGGATTTCAAAAAAGTTTCTGTTCCATTCCCTTCCTCTTCAGCCCCATAACAGGCTTTCTGCTTTGCTGAAGTGTCTGCCTCTGTTAGCCTGACATTTGACTGTGGTACAAATCTGTTGTGCTATAAATTGTGGCATACCACTGGCAGCAGCGGAGTTACACTATCTTACTCCAATTAATGAACAATTGTCTTTGATAAAGACTCTAGAAAGAAGTGTGAAATTACACAGTTCATCTTTCAGAATCATTTGGACTGTCTGTGTGATCTGGAACTTTGTTCACAGTGCCTCTAGGAAGAACTTCCCAGCGTCCCAGGCTAGAGTCATGCTGGCTGTGGTCAAGGATGAACACCTAGCCATGAGGAGATGCCTCCTAGAACCAGGTGAACAAAGAGTGACAGAGTACATCCAAAAGTCTGCAGAGAATAGAAGAAGGGTGATTTGAAGAGCTGAAGAAAATAATAATTTTGAGGTCTAAAGAAGGGAAGCTGGCCCGAATAAAAAATTACAAAAATGAAAAAGAACAAGAAAAAAAGAAAAAGAAAAAGAAAAAGAAAAAGAAAAAGAAAAAGAAAAAGAAAAAGAAAAAGAAAAAGAAAAAGAAAAAGAAAAAGAAAAAGAAAAAGAAAAAGAAAAAGAAAAAGAAAAAGAAAAAGAAAAAGGAAAAGGAAAAGGAAAAGGAAAAGAAAAAGAAAAAGAAAAAGAAAAAGAAAAAGAAAAAGAAAAAGAAAAAGAAAAAGAAAAAGAAAAAGAAAAAGAAAAAGAAAAAGAAAGAGAAAAAGAAAAAGAAAAAGAAAAAGAAAAAGAAAAAGAAAAAGAAAAAGAAAAAGAAAAAGAAAAGCAACAAAAAGAGGAGGTATGGGGGAATGGGATGGGAAGGGTATAGTCACAGGTAAAAGATGAAACACAATTGCATCATCAAGCTGTCTAAATCTCCTTGTCTGTCATGGTAGTGTTACCGAGGGGGATTCTCTCTCCTCTCTGTCCCTGAATACAAAGCATGGCTACCCAACATCCTGCTCAGTAGACAGTTTCGTCTGGCTAAAAGAACAATGTATTGCAATGTCCGTTATTTATCCTGAGACCACGGGGGGGAGGAAGGGAAGGAGAAATAAAGTAAATAAATAATAATAATAATAATAAGCTATTAAGGATTTAAAAAACCCAGTTCTGTCAATTTTATCAACTCCAAAGAAAGAATGTGCACTATAGAAAGTGGAGAAATTACACGAAAATCGAACTCGAACGAAAACGATCCATTTCACATTTTTACAAATAGAGCCACTGTGCTAAGAACGCTGGTGAGCATGAGTTAAACTGCTGCTGAGATGATAGCGCTGTGTTTACACTGTACTGGTTATCATTTCACAGCGAAGGAGTCAGCCCTGCCTGTGGCCGTCTCTTGCTGGCTTCTTGATTTAACAGCGCAGCTGTGTCAAGACCGCATCTCCGCAGCATAAGGAGCAACAATTGAAACACCAAGTCCATATGAGAAGCCATACATCCCGCAAAACCGCCGAAACCAGAAGTTGTCATTTGCACCTCGGAGCGCCTTTTTATCTTATTGCCTCTCAGGAAGTTTAATGACGATAGTGACTAAGCCACCTTGCGTTTTCCGCCCCTGAGAGGCTCCCACGCTCCGGGCGGGGAGTGGGAGTGCGAGGGACGTGGCCCCGCATGAAGCCCAGAGCACGGCGGAACACCCGTCCTCGCCAGCCCCTGCCGGAAACGCGCTCGTTAATCATCGTGTGACTCTTCTTGCCTTTGCCTCGATGTCCGAAGTGAAACCATCACCTTTCATTTATCTCCAAGAGAAGTGCAGTAAAAGCAAGCAAACAAACAAACAAACAAGCAAACAAACTCTATGTCATGGCAGTATTTTTTTTAAACAAGGGGCTCTGGAGGCGAGTTTGAAAAACAAAATGTAGTGTAAGTATGCACGAACTGAGAGAACTGTTTAATTGAAAGCATGAAAGAGGACGAAAGACCACACTCGTTCCTGCTTCTTGGTAACATACGCCTATCCTACAATTGCCTGTAAATAGCCACCGCAAAAGCAACTCAGATTAGCGGCTTTCTGGGCGAGGGATGGAAACTCTGAAGACTTGAGCTGTCGAAAGTTTATGTGAAGTTGTGCTACACGAGAGGCGAAAAAGAAAAAAAGAAAGAAAAAGAAAGAAAAAAAAAGAAAAAAAGAAAAAGAAAAGAAAAAGAGAAAGAAAAGAAAAAAAAAGAAAAGAAAAAAGAAAAAGAAGAAGAAAAGAAAAAGAAAAAGAAAAAGAAAAAGAAAAAGAAAAAGAAAAAGAAAAAGAAAAAGAAAAAGAAAAAGAAAAAGAAAAAGAAAAAGAAAAAGAAAAAGAAAAAGAAAAGGAAAAAGAAAAAGAAAAAGAAAAAGAAAAAGAAAAAGAAAAAGAAAAAGAAAAAGGAAAAAAAAGAAAAAGAAAAAGAAAAAGAAAAGAAAAAGAAAAAAAAATATGGAAACGCTGGCTCGCAGGGATATTTTTCCAATTATCACCTTGGCAAGACATAGATCCCTACTTCCAAAGCCGAGCTTTCTGCCTCGGCGCGGGTTTCTCACTCTCCCGACTCTGCTCCGCTTCTCTCCATCCCTCTCCCGAGCTTTCCACGGATTGTACAAATCTCCCACAAAAAATGCCCCCTCTCGCCCCGCAGTGCTCGGCGCTGTGTCAGAATCCCCCTGTCCCACGGCACCCCGTGTTCCCGCGAGCCGGCGTGCAGCCACAGCCTCGGGCACCCGCGCAGGGGAGAAAGCCTTTGCCTGGTGAGATGAAAGCGGTGCCTGCCCTTTGCCAAACTTCTCGGTAAGACGCCGCAGGTTTGAGGAGAGGGCTGCGGAGGAGAGAGGAGAAGAAGAGCAGGGATGTGCCCACAAGCGGCCCTGCAGGAGCCTTGCCAAGCCCGCTGCCCCTGGAGCGAGCACAGCCACCGCTTCTCAGCCGCTGGTCCCCTGCAGCATCCACCCCGGGTCGAGCAGGAGCAAAGCCGGGCTCTGGCCGCTCGCCGCGGGGCTAAGGACGGGCAGCGGGGCGCGTGTCGCGCCCTGCGGGGCTCCGGTGCTGGCGGAGCCGCGGGGCGCGGGGGGCCCGTGGGGACAGCGGCCGGCCAGGGGCTCCGCGCCTCTCTGGGGCGGCGGCTGCGAGCGGAGCGTTGAGAGCAGCTCAGCAGTACGCACGGCCCTGCTTGCCGGGGTCCACACGCTGGGCTACGGTTTCCCGAGGGGACCGAGCTGGGAGATCAGTATTTACGCCGAATGGTTCAGATGGTACACCGCTGTGTTATACTAGAAGCCACCAGATTACGTGACCACATCGAGAGTTCACTGCAGGCACAAATATGACTGAGGATGCCAGGCTGCCACAAACTGCCCCCTCCCTCTGCATCATTGCTGCGGTTCCGTCGTGGATGTTCGGGAAAATGCTTGCAGCAGAAAATTCAGCTGCGTGTCCTCGGTGAGAGCTCCTGAGTCCTGAAAGGCACAGTCGAGGTGTTTCCACTGTACTTGCAGCACCGGGCAAGTCCCGGATCTCAGGAGCCCGCAGACCTAGTCTGCACCATCTGACCTTGACAATCTGGTCCCAAGTACGCCGTGTATTTTTTGGTTTTATTTACTTATTTATTTTGTAAGGCAGTTTTCCATTACCTGTTGACTGGGAACACGTATACAGAGGAAACTTTCAATATAATGTTATTTCGCTCACAGTAAACCCCATATGTTGCAGACAAATTCTTACCAGCTGGGAGGGCCAGAGCAGTAAAATCCAGTAATTCTGTTTCATCATAAATCAAGTTTATGAACTGTAGCACAAGGTATATAACTTCGAAAGTTGTGCTTTTTAGTGGTAAATGGCTGTTGAAATATTCGACTGCGGCATTGTCAAATTTCCTTTTCTACCTAAAACTTGACACAAGCTAATTCTTACAGCGATCAGCGTCTCTTGCTTAATTTGGAAGAAAACCGCCTGGCATAAATTGTATTAGACAAACAGAAAAGGAAACCTCAGAGCGGAGCATGTGGAATAAAATCCCCGGGCTGGATGCCCCAGCCTACAGTTCTTTTTCGCTTATTTGTAATCAAATGTGTGCAGGCTACCAGCAGCCGTAGGCTGCCACTTAGTTGTAGCCAAAAAATAAGTTACCTCGTTTAAAAAGAAAATGTAAAAATACGTCCCCAAATTTCGTTTTAAAGAGCTCTTTCCTCCGTCTCTATCCTCGCAATGTGGAGAGCAAGATCGAAAGAGAATTATTTCCAGACAGAATAGTCAGGACACATCTCAGCACACTGTACGTGGTATTTTCTCCCCGCTTTTTATTTCCTACTGATTGATTCCGAATAACTTAAAAAAAAAAAAAAAAAAAAGAGGAGCTGCGGGAACAAACCCGTGACGTCCTTTCATTCGTGATTGCAGGTTCCTTTCGAGTAGATTGAGATGACTGTGCCTCTCTCGCTAAAGCTTTAGATTAACGTCTACACTAAATATTCTTCTTTGCTTGATGCTACGTTAGGTGTGAATGTTCTCAGAGCGGTTCTGGAGAAAGGTAATTTTGCACATGATTTGCTCTTAAACTTTTCATAACTACAGTCAACAATGACTATCGTTGAACATTTTCAGAACGAAATACTTTGTTTAAGAATGCACCGACGGTTATTATTAATATAATTTCAACCAACCACTACCAATAAACCACATCAATTCCACAGCACAGAACACCGCAGAACAGCGAGATAATTAAAGATTTCAGCAGACTTCTCCGGGTCTCGGGAGACAGGGTAGGGTCTCTACCGGGGCTGTGCAGCTTGTCAAAACTTGTCTCATCAAAGGAAGCGAAAGTGGGGAGGGAAAGGATCAGGATTTTATCGTGCGACTTTGGAGCTGGGTTGGAGATTGTGTCCAGCACGGCTTGCCCATGCCAAACTGGTGAGGTTACGGTGGGCACTTGGGCTAGGAAACACTGCCGATGAGTTGTCGATTATTTTATTTACTTGTTTGTTTGTTTATTTATTTATTTTTTCCCGTAGAGTCACCCCAAAGATTCACGTGTGAAAACTGCCAAGGTTTCATCCTTGGGGGAATGAAAAAAAGAAACCACACGCCACACACCCCCACACCTCATTTCAAACGACAACCTGCTATATGCTGGAGACAGCCGGCACCCTTACGGGACAGTCTCCAGCGTTCGAACTAATTTACAGACATTTCCAGCTAATTATCGCTCTGTTTAATAAGGTCTCGTATCTCCCGTCGTGTGGAAGGAGATTTAGCCACTGAAAAGATCCGCAGTCTCCCCGAAAAAGCACAGAGCCACGCTGCATCTCTCTCCCCCCGGGGCTGATTTTTTTGCCTTTTACTCATCGGAACCTGCGCCCATCACCGCCGCGCGGCACCCCGAGCAGGACGCGGGCGCTGCGGACTGCTTTGCGGCGTGCGGTACCCGGAGCTGCTCTCGGGGTTCTCTGCACAGGCTGATAAGGGGCTGCGCCCACCAAGCGCTGGCAGGGGAGGCTTAGGCGCTGCGTGCTTGAGAGCTACAGAAATAGATGGGCTGGCTGCTATTGTTATTGTTATTATTATTATTTCCTTAACACTTTTCTTTATTTAAAACCTCTCACGACGCTCATAGACTCTCCGTGCGGATTAAGATTAGCTGCTGGAGAAGACCGGGGTAAACAGAGAAGAGAGCTGCTATCGTTTGTATGATCGTCGTAATGCTGCAAAATAAGATTGGGAGATTAAAATCCTGCAATCCTTTTATTCCTTGCTTCGCTCTCAAACCGTCAGGCTCCTGAATGTCTGGGTTTGTAGAAACGTCGTTTTTCACCGAAGTGAGCTCTGCTCAGCTGGAACTAGATAACGTGACTTTTCCCTGTTCCTCGTTGTACCTCTCCGAAGTGAACCTGAATTACAGCTGAGTCTGCCCTAATGCCTCACCGCCTCACCTAGAAAGCCCACCGACACGCCCCGGTTTGCGTTACCGGACGCAAACCGGCGTACGGCTGGCAGCGCGGTGCCACGTCCGTCCCTCGGGGCACGCAGCTCCAGGACAACGACGGTACTCCCGCATCGCCTCCCACACGCGGGAGCGGAGCCCACCGGGAGGCCGTCTGCTGCTCTCTGATCGCCCGGCACCCCGCGGGGGCCGCGCTGCCCAGCGGCACACAGACACCGGCTCCCGTCGGAAGGGCGCAGTGCGCGCCGGCTGGGCGCTGCTGCAACGGGACCAGGCGAGGGACGGGAGGAGACGGGAAGGGCTTTAGATAAGTACATTAATCTGGATCCCAGCTGCACTCGCAGCGTTTTCCAAGAATCCTTTCAAAAATCTTTCTTGTCGGATGTGGGTTTCCCTAATTAATCACTCATGCCGTTGTATACATTACAGCTCAAGAGTGTAATTTTAGTCAGTTGTTTTGAAGCGCTCAGCCCCCCCCACCCCCCATCTGATCTGCATTTGCCGGTTAAGCCTACACGAGACCCAGCGCCCGCAGACGGGAGCCCGCCGCCCTGCGGCGCGGAGCCTGCGGACGGAACGCCGCGCGGCCCCGGGGCGCCAGAGCCGGGGTTGCCGCAGGCGAGGCGAAGCCAGCGCGGGCACAGGGCCCGTTACGGGGCGGCCAGCCCGCCGCGGGGCCGCCGCGTCGCCCGGGCACTACGTTCCGCCCGCCCGAGAACCGGCGCTGCCCGCTGAGGCGGAGCGCGACGCCCCCGGGCGGAGCTCTGCGGAGGGCGCGGCCGCGTCAGGGCGGCGCGGCCATCTCGGGGCGGTGCGGGGTGGCCCGGTTCGCCCGCCCCGCTGCGCCGCGCTTGTCTGGGGACGTCTGACTTCATCTGTCACCAGTTTTGCTCGCCTGCCCAGCTGTCAAAACAGGGGGTGTCTTTTTCATTCCAGCTCACAAAGTACCAAAGGGGAAAGGGGCTTTAATGCCTGTGTTTGGACACAAGCAATTATCCCTAATTATTGTTTTTCTTTTGAGCCTGCCCGTCCCGCTGGAGAGCCAACAGATGAGCATGCCCTAATCCTCCCCAGTCGGTTGATCTCAGTGGGTTTTGCGGGACAAACCGGGCGAGAAGGCTCCGCGACTTTCATCTCGATGTGAGTTTTGAACTGATTGAAACTCGTTGCGATGGGAGAATTAACCTCGGAGCCCAGGCTTTCAATGGCCCCTGATAAGAGATTATACGTGTTGATGGCAAGCTTTTCTTGGCAAAATGTTTTCAAAGGGCTTGGAGCTGTTAAATCAAAGCACCGTTGAATTGGTGGTAGGCCTCTTTACAGCGCTCTCTCCTCCTTCGTTCCCTGGTACGATGCGTTGGTAATTACTGGCAGGGGTGGGAGAGGGAAAACAAAATCCTCTCGGAGATGTACACGCATGCATGCAGGGTGAGGAGCAGTGCCGGACAGAGAGCTGCAGGGAAGCCAGAGGAGAATTTTCCTAATCCCGCAGAGGATAACTACATAACTACTCAGGCCAGTGCACGATGGAGTTCTGCTGCCATCTCCTTTCACACGTCTGCCTCTTGTTTTTGCTGGGTTGCCATATCAGTGCAAGGATCAAAGCTTCAGTGTTATTTACTCAATAATTCGCTCTTATAAAAATGATTTGCAGAAGCCTCGATGAGATTACTTTAACCAGGAGCCACTTGTTCTTTAAGTTTACGTCTTCACCACCTCTCCACAGTTTGTGTACTGGATTATGGAATTGCATGTCTTGTTAAAGAGTCATTGTAATTGTGAAGTGTGAATCACTTTGGCTGAAAATTTTCTCTGAGCACAGAGAGTTTGGAATAGCCTGAGAACCAAAGCAAAAGTTGTCTGCTTCTGACTGGGGAATCTCTCTGCACTGATCCACCTTGTAGTTCATAAATGAAAGAGTGATTGTTAAGTTTGGGGATACTGGATGTCATTCTGATTTTCATTATGAAAAGCTAAGGACAACCATAAGCATTTTCTGTTGGACGGATCATACAGTTCAAGAGGAATGCCTACAAGAATGAGGCACACACTGCAGAAAGCCATTGAGCTGGAAAAGGAACATTCAGCTCTGTGCTAGAATCTGCTGGCAGGCAAGGAGAGGTGTTTGGGCCAGACCTTTTTTTTTTACGTGATTATTTACAAAGGCCTTAAGGACATTCTTATTAAAATAACATTCTGGTTTGATGTTGAGAGAAATAACACACTGGTTCACTGGAGTTGCCAGCAGTGAGACC
Organism: Cyrtonyx montezumae; assembly: GCF_038088225.1. Classification (NCBI taxonomy): domain Eukaryota; kingdom Metazoa; phylum Chordata; class Aves; order Galliformes; family Odontophoridae; genus Cyrtonyx; species Cyrtonyx montezumae. The sequence continues at coordinate 4,360,912 of NW_027072035.1, forward strand.
AGCCTCTCTGGAGGGGTAATGGAGGGGCAGAGGAAGCAGCAGCCATACCGTAATAGGTAAACTGCAGCAAAGGAGGGGGGAGGGTGGAAAGCTGGCAGCAGGCAGCAGATAAGTAGAGAGAAATTGGAGTTTGAAGAAGGCGGGGAAGAAGATTGGAGTTTGTTCAGGAACTTCTTGCACTGAATCCATCTAGAATGGCACTGCAGAGCCAGAACTGCTGTGCAGGTCTTCCTGCCTGGCCCCTGCATTTTTTCTCTTCGATTGCTTGATAGGAGAGCACCTGCTAAATGACTTTGGGAGAAGAGATGTGCACAGGCAGGAGCTGGTTTGCCTAGACAAGGACATATGATACAGTGCAGCTAGATGCCTCAGCAGATAGATGCTCCCTGCCAAGGAAGAGGCCTGGGCTCAGGACTCTCAGAAGCACTCATGGAGGGCTGATAATTACACAGCTTGGGCTGCTAGTTTTCCAGATGGATATTATATTACGTTTGCCTTTTTTCTCCAATGATGTTACATGTATCTGATGTGAGGAATTTTTTGGGGGTGCACTGCCACTGTGCTTTAGGTCCCCAGCTCCTGATCCAAGCTTGATCCAGCACAATTTACAGACGCCTCTAACACCTTGAAATCAGCCTTTTTAATGCCTATAAATATTTGCTAGAAGAGAAACACTTAAACTTTTGTTTGTTTATTTGAAAGCTTGGGCAGTAATTATTAGAATATTAAGATTAATGTGAAAGCAAATGCACAGCCACTATCAGTGTCAAAAAAAGTAACTTTTAATTTTTAAGTGGCATTAAATTGTAAAATAAATAAATAAATAGAATCCAAGTTCTGGGAGATCCTGTTCTTACAAAACCAATCAGCTTGCATCAGAGTTTCCTGCCAGGAGACTGTTTTGCTGGAGATTTGGTACTAATTGGAACATAAGTTTTGGAGGATGAAAATTTGTAGGATTTTTTTGTTTGTTTGTTTTTGTTAAATTATATCCTAACAACAGCTGGAATGGAAAAGTGTATGCTTTGGCTTGTTCAGTTCTTGCTGATGACAGACCTGTGAGTATTATGAAAAAGTTAGGAAGAACAACAATAGCCTTACTTGTCCTGGTTTGATTGTTAGAGTGTTCTGCAAGGGATTTTTGTGAGTTTGCAAGCTGCGTGTGCAGGGTCGCAGTAGAGTTTGTACAGCGTTCATGACCTCTTCTTTGGTGAAGCACCCAAATCGTCAGTAAACTTTTGCAAAGCTTGTCTGGAAGAGAGTACTTTATACTCTCCACAGAAGCAAACCACTGCAATGTGGATTTTATAACTTATGTGGGATGAAAGAAACCTGCGAGTGTTAAGAGTGTATAGAATAAAGTGGCTTTATATGTATTTGGCAACTCTGAGAAGGCATCTGGGGCCAAGGCTGTTTCATTAGTCACTGCTACTTCAGAAATGCTTGGAAGTCCTGTACAGTTAGAAAGCTTGCCACATAAAACAGTGTGTGTCCAATTTATAAAATTAAAGAGATGGTTTCAGCTCCAAAGACCTTAACATTTATATATTCAGTGAGAAGCAGCACTTAAATCCAATAAACATATGGTGGAAGTGTGGTGTAACATCTACACCTTTATCAGACCCAGAAGCAGCTACCTGCAGCACATGGGCTCTCAGCCATGGTTGCATATGGACATCATCTCCTTCACCAGAAGAGAAAAAAACAACAGTATTTGATACAAAGGCGAAGCTTCTGAGATTTTGGGTGTAAGAAAGACACTTTCCTTCAGTAGCAGTTTCTGAGATCGTGGTGTGTGGAAGAGTTAAATCCTTTTTAGCATTATGTCAATTCTGCTTTTTATCTCACATTTATTCTTTTTAGCAACAAGATTATTTTTTGAAGTAAGAAGTAAATGTTTGTAGTGTTAGTTCAAAGAAAATTTTACCAGGAAAGATAGTTATGTTTCTGTATAGCTTGATGCATTGTAATTGAATTTGGGAAAACAAACAAACAATTCAACAAAAACAAAAACAAACCAAAAAAACCCACAAAACCCAAGAAAATCTGAAAATGCTTACAACGAGGCTCCTGTGGCAGGCCATTGGTGTTTTTTTATCTGTCTTGTGAGGGCCAAAAGCCAAAACTCTCCAGCCCATTGTGAGCACCACAGGTCACCGAGAAAGAATTACAGTGAGTCCTTGCATGCAAATACTGCAAGAAAAAGACAATTTGAAAGTCACAACTGGGCTCAGACATCATTCAGTGGTTCAAAGTCCTTTTGTTGACAACACTTTGGGTACTTAGTTAATTCCAGCACACTGTCCATGGGATATCTTGACAATATACATAATAATGTGTATAGAATCAGGTAAACTTTACAGAGGCAGAAACTTGGATTGATTCACTATTCTGCTTCCTATATTGATTTGAGAATGGAATCTTAATTCTATAGAGTCTTTTGTTTAATGCCTGAAAAGAAGCTACAGAACAATAGGTGTTGACAGGTCTACAAATACCAGGTCATATCAGTGTGCAGCTTTGTATGCAGACTTGACACATCTCCCAGTGAAGCAGCCATTTTCATATCTCAGGTGCTCTGTTTCTGTCTCTTCAGAAGTACAGGAATGTGTGATATATGTCTTTTAGCTGTCAGTTCCTGAAGATCTTGGCCTACCACTTGTAGCATGAGGTGCTGCTTGCACCTGGCCTACAGTTAGAGCTCAGAGTTAGGGGGCCTGTCACAGGCCATAGTGTGAGCTTTCACTTTTCTTTTGTAAACCCAGCAATCTCTACTCTGCAGAAAAGAAAGGAGTAGAGTTTCAGTATGCCTGGCAAACAAAGCTGCTACTTGAAAACACCACTCCAGGCTTGAGTCTAGCCCCCAGCTACAACCATTGTCTGAAACGAGGGAAAGCATCAACCTTCCCAAATAGAATATAGTAGCTGTAGAATGCCCTAGAGGAAAAATACTTTATTTTCCCACTGCTGAAGCCATAGTACATCACATATTTGTCTTCAGTTGAGTTTTGGCAAATCCTTTCAGTGCATTATGTATTTCAGATATTTTCATTTGAAACACCAGTGAGTGATACAACTTCAGAAAAAGCTCATACCTCTATGGTAGAATTTTAACTAAGATGCCTGTATGAGTATGTCATCTTTTCTTCACCTCAAGATGACAAAGTACTTTCCCTGCTTCTAATAGTCAATAATACAGAAAAAATATGCCCAAGTGCACTGGCAACAATCGTTTTAAGATTGCAAAACCAGTGTCATTTGATCTATAGGACTAGGAGAGCAAAACTTTTCCTGCTAGAAGATACGAAATGATTAACTCAATAATTCAATAATTGCATTATTTCAGTTTAAATTTTTAGTGTTTCATCTCACTGTCCAACAAACACTTTTGCATGCAAAGGAGCCCTAAGATACACTATAGTTAACTGTGTGAATAATAAAAAAATACAATTGATGTGATGAATGTTCCCCTTTTATCTCAATTCTGCTGGAAATATATTAGCGAATGTTGGCATTTTAGGGACAGTTTTTGTTAGAAGTGCCTGAGCATATCTTGTGAAATAATTGTTGAACTTTAAGCTATTACGATCAGCTGCAGTGATCATGTGCTGTAGATTAGAACGTAGAAAGTAGATTGTTCTAGAAATGCTCAGTTTATAGATGTAGCTCTGTTAGTTTTTGTTGTTCTAGGGAAAACTATTTGAAGATATTCAAACCAGCTGCTTATCCTGTTAGTGCACTGGATACTTAACATCTTCTTGCTCTATATATCAAAATATAAAATGTGCTATAACTGCATGAACTGGACACTCTTTGATCTAAAGATAAGATGGTTCAATCTTTGTTCAGCTGCTCCTAGTATATATTTAAAAATTCAATAAAACAGTATTCTGGTAAACATGACAAAAATGAACTAAAGCAAAATAAATAAAGTGATAGGACAGCCCAAAAAACATCTTAAAAAATCAAACATCTTTTATAAATGATTTTTACTTAAATATTTTTATGTTTCTGAGTCTCATGAAATAAAAAAAATATTTTTTGTACTTTAATGGAAAGAAGATTCAAAGTCTCACTACATCCTGTAAGCTGAACATTCTCAGTGCCCTCTTGCACTGACCGTGCAAAGTATTTGATATAAATAGCAAAAAGATGCAAGATACAGGAAAGATAGGGAATTTTTGAAACGCTTCTCTGATAAAGTCAAGGAAGCCTCTAAAAGTGAGTGTAATTGGAACAATGGGAGGAGGAGAAAAAACATGGAAAAACAGAGAGGAGGAAGGCAATCGCTAAGCTTATGTACAGAGCAGGTGTTGCACATCACGTGAGAATGAAATAAATATTTTGCACACCTTTATGTTTTTGGCAGAACTGAGGGGCGGCTTCCTTGCCTTTTATATTATTTTTATGTTTTTCCCTGGGAATATCCACAAAAGTGCTGCTCACAAATGCACTCGTTTAACAAATTGCATGAACCCATTTGTCACAGACTGAACTCCCAGCTGCTCTCAACACTGCGTCCAGTCAACAAAAGTGATTGCCAACCTCCCCTGGGTCAAAAAAGCCCCATTAGAAGCACTGCTCTCCTACCCATCTGCTGAAACTGTTATTGGTGCAGCTAATTATATGTTTCATTCTTTCACTTCCAGAATAAAACACATTTCTCAGCCTCTATATCATTGATTACATTAACTGGAAATACTTGCTGTAATCATAGACAGTGAACTTTACTTCACCCTGAAAATAAGAGGCAGTAGACTTTCCACTTTTTAATTTTTCACTTTCTAAAATTGTTTAGAACACATAATAAAAGCAGAAACACTAAATACACTGCAGATAAAAAAAATAGAAATCTGAGTGCTGCTCATGAGTTTTACCTTCTAGATAAAATTGCACTTATCCTTCATTTTCTTACTTTGCCACCTGTACAGTGGTAGCAGTTCATCTTTTCAGTACGTATTGCTGTGTTTCTTGAGACAGCCCAGAAAGGTGATGATAACACTATGTATTGAAACAGGCAAATACCTCTCTGAGCTGTGAACTTGTTAGTCTCAACTTAAAACGGATTTAGTGTGGAACAGTGTGTGGTTAGTGAAAATTTGCAGTGCTGAGTTGCACTTAAAACAGTTCTCCTGAACTGTGCTGAGAGGCAGTCTGGTACAAAGGTAATGGGATACCCATGTCCACCCAAAAGGCAGTTGCCCAAAAGTCCTGCAGAAAATGGCTTATGCTGCTGAAATGCTATCTTTGATTAGAATTAAGACTGTGGTCATTCATGCTAATTGAAGTTAGGATCACAATTCTTAAATGATGAAAGTGTTCTCCAGATGGTCCAGCCAGAGTTGGATTGGATTCTTGTCTGCTGTTCTGCCTCTCATCTCCTTCTCCTCTTTCAGCTTTTGATAGCACATGTACCTTTCTGCTCCAAGCTGTTGATCAAAAGCATTCCATATAGCCGATGTCTTACTACTTGTTCTGGAAAAATGTTTCCAAAAAGGCAAGCTATTTTTGTTTATATATTAGGGTGTTGTTCTAATTCCTCACACATGCCACTTACCGAAAAGATGAATTATCAGTTATCTCTGATATGTTTTCTGTCTGAATGACAGTTACAAGCATTGCTTGTGAGCTGATCACTGAAATACGTTCTATCAGATCGCTTATTTTGAGCTATTTCCTTGTTTTGCCTTTCCTTGTTTAGCAGTGTATTGCTGTGGTACATGGCAGCAATAGGGAACTCGTTGCTATGTGTGAGGCAAGCGTTCCAGAAATATAGTGATTTGCATAGAGTGGGCCAGCAGTAGTAACTTGGGGTCATGAAAATTGTGCTGGGGAATCTTTGCTGGTGAATTATACTGGTCTCAGATGAACAAACAGGACTAGCAGTAAAGCTGAATCACTGACAATGAGCTGTTACATACAGCTTAAACTGCTAGCAGGCACTTTCACTGTCATTGTACATTTTAACTTTTGTGACCAGAGCATCATTATCAGCCATAAAGTAGTTGGCTGGTACAGTTGATTGTACGTTAGAAATGATTAGCTAATAATTAGTCATCAGAGCATTGCTTGCACACTTTCAAAAATGCAGTCTAAAAGAAGACCATTGCTTAAACCATCAGAAATTAGTACAAATACGGTATGCTTTCCTCTGTGGAGAGCTGGCCCTTTGAGTCCTGTTAGAGAATGGTATCATTTGAAAGCTCTCTTAATATCATTTACCACTCCTATTGGCAAAAGAAATATAAGAGGTGGGATGCAACATATGTGTTATGATCTTTTTTATTTGAGTTTTATTTTTATTTTTTTTCCATGTGAGTTTTGTGGAAAATGCCCAAGTGGAGATGACATGAAAACAAGAATTTTTTAAGTCACTGTCTTAAACTATATTATTATATGCAGATAAAGCTCCTTCCTTTCTCTATCAGGTATTCTTAGTCTGGATTCATAAGGCTATTTACATTCTTCTTATTTTCACTCTTAGTGTACAGTATGGTTTTGTTGATGTTTTGGATTTGCATGACCTAATGGAGTTTTACTCAAATTAACAGAACAGGGCAAGAAATTGAACACATTTTTTTCCAGGAAGAAAATTTCGTGTACCTTTAACTTAAATTTTGCACATGATATTCTTGAAATTCTCTGGGAGAAAGCAAGAGAAGTTCCTGGAGAATGCTCATAAAAGCTACTTCTGTGTTATGTCAGAAGTGACTGAAGCAACTTATTTACAGTATAAAAGCACCAGGATCATGTTGGAAACTAGCTAGGTAGCCGACGCTGTGTTAAAGTTGGCCCCACTTCGCTTACAGATGACTCTAGATTAAGAACATAGGAGAACTATAATTTGCTTGAAATGCTTGCATAGTGACCTGTTGGATCTTCAAACATCACCTCTGAAATCCTGTGATGTGAAAGGCATAATTGCAGACAAAATCTGCTCACAATAACCTAATGAAAAACCTGCTAAATCCAATGGGAAGAGGATAGCTGAGTAGCTGTAAAGGTAAGAGAAGGGAAAAGTGCAATTTTACCAAGCAGTAGGTCAGAGTTTAGTTAATCACACCAGCATATTTTGCTTATCTGCTGGCAGATATGTGTGTTGTCACCCATGAAATTGGCTACAGCACTGGAAACAACTGCTTTCAGAACAGATTTTGTATACTTGTTCTCTCCACAGTAATTTTGAAAATACTCGTTACCTGACTACTGGAAAGTATTTGTAATACTTTCCTGACACATCAGAAAAAATACATATGAACTCAGTTTCAGAATCTTACACAGATTTTTCCCTTTGCTACACTAATATTAATAAAGAGAAAATCTACTGCTTTGTACTTCTGTAACCAAAAGCAGAGTTTTGCCTTAAGCAACATGAGTGCAAATGGCAAGGTATCAAAAACACAGATGTATAAAGAGAGGCCCATGTGTGGACATGCTTTATATTAAGAGGCAGTTGCTGAAACATATGAGTGTTAGCCATGCAAGGCCCATTTGGTCCAATATTTGTCTTTGTGAGTAGCAGTTTTAAAGAGGTCTGTCATAAAGACGGTTTGTCCTGCGTACCTGTTAGTGCTTCAGATCACTGCCCCTCTCCTTGCACCATTTTATATTTTTCCAGACTGATTCTGGACCAGACATGAAATCTTAGTTGTCTAATACACAGCATTAAAACAGCCCAGCCCTTATTTTTTTTCACACCGTCATTTCCAGTGAATCAGAAATGTTGTCTGTTGTGACAACAGATACATAAAACATTTATTTTCCATGTGGATTAAAGGCCTGCCAAGTTACCTGCGCAAAATGTCAGTGTTTTATTTTCACACCTGAAGACATTTTTGAGGAGAAAGTTTTAGTGTAAAATTAATTCAGTGCCCTTCATGTTGAATGAAGATGGTAGAAAAAACTAAGCAAACTGATTTCCATTTTTGATTGCTTCCAGGCAACCTTGTTCAGCATCTCTAATGACAAGCTGTTGGTGAGTAATAGTTCAATAACGTAGTAGTACTCTAAAAATATAAGAATTAAAATCTTTTTTTTTTTTTTTTGTTACCTTTCTGAGATCTATGTTTTGGTCACCATGGTCAAAGCTTCCTTCATCAAAATATTTCTCAGGATCTTAGCTGACAGTATCAAAGAAAAGGTCAAGAATGGAGTTAATGACTGGATCATAAATAATTATTATAATTCTAAATTTTGCATAAGAGGCTCAAGGAAGCCGTAGCTGTGTTAGTTAGGGACATGATTCAGAAAGAATAGTGGTGATAAGTTGACAGTTGGACTAAATTATCTTAGATGTCTTTTCCAGCTGTAATGATTCTGTAACTTTTTGAAGTTTCTGAGCATTTGATTTTTCAGCCTGATGCTCTTTTCACATAATTCAAATATTAGGAAAATAACATAATTACTTCTAAGATGTCTTGTGCTGTCTGCTCAGTCACAATGCTCTGTGATGTTTCCATTGATTCAGCTATACTTACATGTCTGCGTAGCTTGAAGTCACTACATGATCTCTGTGTCTGAAGACTGAGTCACTGCTAATGTACTTTGCATTGAAAGATAATACTGTGCCTGAGGAGCAGGTGGATCTCTTGTTTTTATTTATTGCTAGAGTTTGAGTGTTGTGTGTGTGTGCATGAGTGGACAAGTGAAATGAGCAGAGCTCTAGGCACATACCAGTGATCATCATCTTGGCTTGCTGCCAGTACTCTACTGTAGGAAAACAATAGTATTTTTGCCTGAAAATCGTGCACAGAGCAGAGGATAATATTTTATTCATAGTAACTCAAATCTGGAGGCTCTGATGGCGAAGACAAAGAGGAGGAAAGTATGAAAAGCAGAAGTTACGCCTCTCGTCTTGTTTAGCTCCAGATCTTGTTGGCTATGCCTTATTTTATCTGAACTGAACAGCTCAGAAAACTCAGGAAGCATTCCCAACTTATGCTCTGTGTCCTTACCATGTGAGTTTCCTACCAAATTCTACGGCCCATGTGGCAAGCGGCTTTATGCTTCTCCTATCACAGCAGGTAGGACACACAGAGGTGGCTGGTCAGACAGACACTTCTAGCGCTTACACACAGTGCAGGACAGCATGCTACTCAGTATGTTTTTGTGCACACATGAGCTTTTTCCTGAGCAAGATAGCTGAATGGCACCAAACTGGACCAAAAGAGACTTATTTTTGGGAGGTGTTTGACCTCTATCCTTTTACAGTAATCTTAGAAAGTAGCAAGAAGCCTCTCATTACTAATCAAGGAAGAAGAAGTAGCCTTTGATTTCCAGATACCTGCATTGGTATAGACTCTGCATGTGCTTAATTAATTATTATCATAAATGGCACCATCTACAAGCATATGCCAAATTGCTCATTACAAGGGAGATTCAATGAAGCTGCTATTATTTCTTGCAAATATATTTTTGAGTGTGTCTCATAGCGTGGCGCCAGAAGTGAAATTAATTTCACTGCTTAAATTCTTTGCTGTGGCTGTCTGAATGACTTCAGGCATGGCTGTGAGCAATACTTCATTCCCAGATGAAATGTGTATACATGGGTTATTTGTAAAAAATTGAGGTTTTCCAGAGATGCCTGGAAAACTATATAAAATAGATAAAGGAGAGAAAGTAATCAGGGTGCCACACTGAATTTATAACATATGGGAAAGGATGATTTTTGACTATGAAGTCTTAAACACTTTTGAAAAGTAATAGGTACCTCAGAGATATGTAATGTTTCTTATTACATCAGCTGGCAATAAAATTGAAATCCGAATGAAGAACATTTATGTTAAAGTTTGGCATGTGTGCAGATGCACTTCTCAAATACTTAGAAATGACAAGTCAGTAACGATGAAGCTACCAAACTTACATTGTCATACAACTGGACTGTGTTATTGATCAGCTAACACACAAAGAAAGCCTAGGACAGAAACAGCTGAAATAACAGATTATTCACACAAGGTCAAGTACAGACATAAACATAAAATGAAACAAACCAAAGAAGGTTTTGTGCATAGAAGAATACATAATACAGATGTTACAGGAAAGCATTTAACAGACACTTTTTTCATGATCTTGCTTCCATAAAAGAAATCAATAAACAAAAATCTATATGTAATGTAAGAACCATTCCCCTCTACAGCAAAGGGATGGTGAAGGTAAAATCCATCTTGGTGGGTTTGCTTTCCATAACATCTGCAAAGGTTAAGCACTGTGTAAAGTGCTGTTTCAGCCATATGGCTCAGCCTATAGCATTACAAGCTATAAGAGTAACAACAGGATGAATTTACAAGAGAAAACTTTCTGACAAACTGATAAGATATTTTGGGTAAAGCTTATACAGTGGTACTTGTGGGCAAATGTTATGGAGTGACGTGCTAACAGATTCGATCAAATATAGGTCTCACAGACAGCACCTCCAGAGTGCAGCTGGGAACCACAGGGAGCCTCATCCCTTCATTTTAGAGGCAGGAAATGGAATGAAGAACTTCAAACAATGCAACCTAACAGTAACGCCATGCCATGTATGAGTCCAACTGAGTATATGCTTCATATGTACAGGAATGCTTTTGATACAACTGATACATTGAAGAGCACCACTCAAAAATCAGGACTGAGTTGAAACCAGTGGAATTGTCATCACTGAATGGCAATTTCATTCAGTAAATATATATATATATATATATATTGTCAGCCATGTGGAGATGCACAATTTTAAATGAAGGTATACAACTAGTAAAATGGATGAGTAAGATGGTAACCTAAAAAACAGACAAATCATGCAGGTGTATTGTTCAAATCTAAGATAAAATAATATGATGTGGAAGACAAATAGATTGCCCTGTAATTAAACTGTTAATTGAATGTGTTCAAATTCATATAGGAAAAGAAACGTATACTGGTTCTATAAATCAAGTGCACTACCCCTGCATTTGCGTAATTCATATTCATGTTAACTATATATAGACACAAAAAAATACATAGGAGTGTTCATATCTGTAGGTTAAGGAAAGTTGAAAATATTTCCTGAATGCATCTGCATGTGCATTCCTACTGTTTGTAAAGCTTTGAAGGATATATATATATATATCCTTCAAAATAATAATTATTATATATATATATATACAAAAAAAGAAGGAAAGAAAGCTGCAGGAAAAAAAACCCTTTCTACACTAGTAAAGGAAGAAGAGCACTCTGTGTGATCAGAAGCAGAAGCTGTATCCACATGGATCCAATTCCATGCTTTTCCTCACAGCATGGCTGAAGAGAAATCACCAAAGTCAGGACAAGGCAGTTCCTTCACCTGTTGATTCCTAAGCCAGCAGGGTGGATCAGAGGCACACAGTGAAAGCCTCAGCTTAGTGTCTGGAAAGAGTAAGGTGTCTTAGGAAGTTGAGACACAATGACACACAGAGGAGGTCCTCACAGGGTGGTCACCAAAACCAATTTGGAGCATTGGTGCACATATGCTTCTGTTCCTCTCTGGCGTGCAGCCCTTGGATCACTTGGGGTTCAGAGTCCTTGGCTGCCCAACTGAGTCAGGTGCTTTGTTTTCAAAACACAGATGCCAAAGCTACTGCCTGCTAGCTCTTGGTAGCCTACAAATCTGTTCAGATGCTAGTGTGCAGCCTGTGAAGTGAGAGGCCCATCTTTTTCACTCTGGTGCAGAGGAAATGTCAGAAAATAACTTAAATCTCTGCTGTAGAAATATATAGCCTGTGCAGCTGCTACATAGCAGGAACCATGAGATCTAGTGTACACTGGCAACTAAAACATTGGCATTTTGGGATAAGTACACAATTACTCAAAGTAATTGGTATACAATGACTCAAAGTCCAGAGAACCTTTGCAGCTATTACGATGTGGATTTTCTGGATTATTTTCTTGATTTAAGTACTTGTGCCATTTTGGATGCCTCTCTGCTCTTTAACCACTACCTTTCAACTGCTCCAGCTACGCCTGCACTCTCTCTCAGAGGTCAGGCAGGGGCAGCACCTAGAGCCCTGTGTGCTTGCTGACCTGGGCCCTATACTCATGTGGAAGCTGGTGAGACTCGAGCATTTCCAGTGGTTCCCACCCTGCAGTACCTCCACATTTGGATGACATTACTGCACGGGAGCCTTCCTGCCAAAATGTTCTCCCTAGCGTGCTTCCCTAGGAAACTTTACTGTGAGGAGAAACCCCTGTCCCATCTGTGTGAGATGCCAATGACATTTTAATACCACATTTAAAAATACGATGCAGGCTGCAGAGCCAGGCTATGGAGTCATGCAATTTATTACTTGTTTAATTTGAAAACAATCTAGAAAAAAGATCGGTTCTACTCACTTGTGGCTTTCCCATCTGGAGGGCATTGAGCTCATCCCACTGAGAAAGCTGTCACAAGCATATTGGGTGGATCAGATCCCTGTTAATGTCAGTAGGACGTGCACACTATCACTCATTGATTCTATGGGAGTTTTTAGTACAAGCATCAAGGAGGGGCTAAGCTCTTCCACTAACTGACACTGCCATATAAATTAGGATCTCACAATGTTTTGAATTTAGGAGCTAATTAAAAACAAAACCTACATGTACTGCTCAGTTATACAACTTACTTGCAGTCTCACAATCTTTTCTTGTTCTAGGTGCAGCTATTGCAATGTGCATTTCAAATACAGTTAGAAAACCAAACAACTGAGGAAAGTGAGAAAAGAAGAAGACATAAATCCACATGGCTAATGGAGAGAGCCTTGCACAGAGAGTTTGTGCCACTTGCCAGGGCAGGGCCCTAATGATCCCAGAGGAGCTCTGCTGCTGCTCAGTGCTGTGCATCAGGGCACTCAGTGTTGTGCACCAGGGCACTCAAATGGGCTTTCTTTCAGCTGGCCTTGGGTACCTTCCAAACATAGATCTGTGTCCCACTTGGAGATTTAGACTGCTTTACTGTCAAACAAAACTTCTAGAGAAGTAGTCTCACACTAGTTTTTGGATGGGAGACATTAATCTATGTCCATATTCTAAATCAAGTCAGAATATAATTCATTACCTGGTCTCAGTTGTCAAATTTGCTCTTGCACTGGGATCCACTGAGTCTGTCTATGCATGCAAGAGAACACAAAAAAGGCTTTTTGCCTCTAATTATTGTCACAAGAAGTCTCACTGCCTGCTTGCCAAAGAGCTGACAGCCTTCCTCAAGGCCAAACCCCTCCCAAAGTGCATGGAGGAAGTGAGAGTGCTGGCTTGGGGAGAGGGAATCCAGAATTCTAAATCTCTGTTGTTTGTTCATCTGACTCCATAGACTGATTACAGGGGCCCAGAAAATTATATCTGAACCTGTAGATGCTACTGTCATGTTTCTTACCTGATGTGGGCTTGAAGTCTTAGATGAATGGATGCTCTTTGGCTACATCCATACTGTCCAGGCTCTGGTTTCTTCTAGATGTAACATGTGTGCTGCATGCAATGGTATGCCAGTGCACACCATGTGTTTCTACTGCTTTTTCCAAGGAAGTCAGGAAAATGTTGTGCTCCTTTCCACACTGCTGTGTGGAATATGTGGGCATTTACAGCTGGGCTCTTGTATAAAATGAAGTTGACCCTGAACCGTGCAGTAGGCAGAGAACGCAATTCAACGCATGGTTGTGCTGTACACAGATCCTCCAATGTGATGTTTTAATAAAGAAGTTAGAGCCTTCAGTGCCTTGTGGGAGAACCAGAAGAAAAAATATTTTTGATGGTATTCTGATATGTTCTAAAGAAATCTGTCCTTCGCAATTCAGAAAGAGTGGAAATTACCACTGAGACCAAGTTGTTAACTGAAAAAGGCCTAGACAATGATTTTAAAGTAAAAATGCATTTCAATTCCATTCTATTAGAAGTGTTTATGCCAACAAAAATATGGGCAGATGAGCATATACTTCTACCAGATGAGGGCATTGCCCTCAAGATATCTCACAACACAGAGTAGTACCTGTTTGCCTAGAAATGTTACTGCAGTGTGTGATTGTGTGACAGAGAGAAGTGGTCAGCAGTCTGTCAGAAGATGCAGAAAATCCATCTTCTGGTGTTAATGGCTGCTGCAAGAGATGAAATCCATTGTGAAAAACATCAACTCACAGCAATTTGCTTAGATGAACATAATCCTTCAGCAGTGTTAGTGAAAGCCAGGGAGGGGCTTTATTTGTTTGTTGAAAAAAAAAAAAAAAAAAAGGAACACCACCCTTCAAACGTTGAAGTGCTGAAATGAATCAGGTGGCTTGGAAACATGGTCTGAGTCTTTACGAGTTACTTGTTATAACACTGATTTGATCTGTTCTTTGAAGTTTTCTTCAGAGGTGTAATCCTCCTCTTATCTGCCTATAGGCAGTAAGGCTGTATCTACTGTCTTCCACTAGGAGAAAGTGTTAAGTTGAACCCTGGAATATCTTTGGAAATAAGCACAGGGATGTCTTTCGAATTGAATTAGCTGTGAAGAACAACCTCTCCAGCACAAAGGCTGAACCTGCAGATAACATGCTAAAAAATCTGATCGCCCAGCTGGCTGGGAGAATGCCACTCCTGTGTTCTTTTGAGACTGAAGAACTCCAGCATGGTGTTTTGCTGTTGATTTTGTTTGTTAATTGGAGGCACCTCTGAAAGTTGCTCCCTCTTGTGGTCCTGTGAGATGAACTATGCCGTGCTTGACCCTTAACATAGTAGGGAATGCAAGACAAGGGTTTCCAAACCAAAAAGGGGACTAGTTGATAAACTTGATTTGTTTCTGATTATTTTCAACATTGCAAGGTACCTACATGCATCTTCCTTTGGGACAGGAGATAAATTAAAATTACTAAATAAACATCTGCAAATCCTTCTGGAGAAAAATAAAAGATCATTCTCTTGAGTCATGATTCTCCACTCTACGAAACAAAAGGCAGTACTCCATTTCTCATCGTATAATAATAATACATGGCATTTACATCTATTGCTTTTCTCTGTAGGAAATAACCTTATGATTGTTTACAAAGGAAGTCAATATCATAATGCCTCAGGCATGCAAGAGAGAAGGAGCTGCTCAACATCACTGTGTGCTTTCTTTTATCGCTAATTTTGCATGCTGTCTTAGTGTGTATATTCAAAGCACTTGGAAATTCTTTTTTCCTAAGGACTTGATGTCAGTAAGCTGAGGGTGAATTTTTCTTCTAGCTATTGTTAACACTGATATCATCAGATGCTGCCGTCTTTCATGGAGTATGTTAGAAGGCCTTTCTGAACTTAGCCTGTTTTCCACATACCTTTGTCAAATAGCAGGTAACTCAAAGGCAAAGAAGTCTCTGTGTGCTCTTGCAAATACTTCCAGAAGTATTCTTTCAGGATGCTTGTGCTAAAACAATTCTGCCTTTGCCTACAGTAATGTGTTTTGTCTCTGTTAGAACCTTCTATCAGTGCACTTCAAAAAGCAATATAGGAAATGATGTGGGATTCCTTCTCTGCATTTTGCTTTTCTTGTTCCTATAGGGCTCTGACTGCTGTGTTTGGGAGCAGGCTAAAAAAGTTGAGAGCAGGCTAAAAAATTTGGGTATCTGGTTTCTCCACCCTAACATAAACTGTGAGTAGTAGAAGCAACCATCCTTTCCACTGAAGGATCTCTTATTGGGTATCTCCTCTCCTTTCAGTCTCATGCTGTAGGTGACCACTGCCAGTCACAGCACATGCTGTGCGTTGCTTCAGGAAGCAAGTAGCCCCTAGCCCCACTGGCTGCAACCTTCATTCTCCATCATGCTGACATCAGGTGGGAGGGCTACACTGGTCTTTTTTAAGTTCTTCTCTGTCATACTCAGTGCCCTGGCCCTGGCACTGGCCACACTCCCTCTTTGTTCTTGGGATCTGGGTCAGTGCCTACTGACATCAGCAGGACAGCTGGGCACATGAGGTGTCAGCCCATTACATTCCCACATTTCTACAGGCACTTGCACTGGCCTGTGCTGTCCTCCATTTCCACATCCTCTCTGGGACCTTCTGATCCCTTTCCATAGTTGTTATTTTTTTTTTCCCGAGCCCAAAGCCGTATTGCTTCATTCCTTCACTTTGACAGCCTACAGTTGCCAGGCCTCTCACTTTATCACCCTCCAGTCTTCCCATCCAAATCACTCAGAGCCACATGCTCTGTCTCTGGCCAGGCCCTTTTCATCTCCTGTCAGTACCTTTTTTTTTACTTTTTCACATCAAAACCTAGTCTTATGTCTCACTCAAGTCCTGTGTTGTTCAGCTTCTACCTGCATTATTCCTCATTGCTTTTCATCTCTCTATGCCCATCAGCCTGCCCACCTTGTGCCCCTTACTGCCCTCCCCATGTCAGGTTCTCATTCAGAGTTTCCATCTGCTCCCTCCTTCCAGAGTTTTCTCCAAGCCTGTTCACATGCAGCTCATCAGACAAACCAATGAACAGTACTCTGCTCTCCTCTTCAGCCCCAGAAACACACACACATGTATATAGATATATATCAAAAAAGGAAAGTCTCAAAGGTTTTGAATGTCTAACAAGACAGACTTCTTAATTTTTTAAATTTCATTATCATTTCACATCCATGTGTCTCCCAGTGTCTACATAGTGTGTCTGATTCATAGTTCTGTAAGGCATAGGCACCCCATCTGGAAATATCTTGTTTGCAGGACTGTCTCCACTCCTCCAGGATTGTAAACTCTGCAGGGATAATATTTTTTATTTGCCTGCAAAGAGACATGCACAGTTATTATGCAAAGCAAATGAGATGTGTTATAATACCTTAGCAATAGTGATTATGATTAATTATAACATAATAATGATAATAAATAATAAATAAACCGATATAAAAAAATACATATCTGTTTTAATTAAGGACTATTTTCCTGCCCCTTGAGACTGATAGTTCATTTTTTGCCTTCTGTTTTTTAAGTATTTTAGCTTTAAACTGTGAAGATTCATTCTAATTGTACCTGTACCACATATTTACACTTCCTGAAACAGTCTGCTTGTTTCTGTACATTGTGTTACAAACAGCTATGAACCAGAAGGTAAGGAAGAGGGAAGGAAGGGTTCATACAAGGATATGAGTTATTCTGAGTCATCTATGGAACCTATCGTTTTTCTACTCACTTAAAAAGCAAAACACAAAAACTGAGTTCTTTATGCTTTTTGCACAGTGTGATGAGGGCTTCTTGTGTCATTTTGTGTAGCATCACATGCTGAGATATTTGCTGTCCTTGGATAACCTGAAGCAACACAATACTCTTAGACATGAAATTGCAGATGGCATTTCATATCTACTGTGATAGGAATCCTGTAATGGCCACAAAAAGGTCTCAAGCATTTTTCTTCTGGATACTTGACTAGATCTATAATGAATGAATATGGCAGAGATCTGATGTGATCTTTTAAAATGTCTTTTGCTAATTCTTCATTTCCCCCCCTGATTTTGCATAAGAATTGACATCTACAGAAGCCTGTTGTACTTGCACATTGACAATCTGAAATTCAGAGTATATATATAAAGCTATTTTGGAGATATTCATTTTCATAGTAACATGCATACAGGGAAGAAAGGGCATTCAGTCTTCACCACCACTGCCTGTCAGTGCACTCGTGTCTGCTTTCCTGCTACTGTGGTGACATGTCTCACGTATATGTGCTTTCACACCAATTCTGATGGTAGGATTGCACTGCTCAACTTATATTGTAGAGCTTGCTGGTTGGCCTCTGATATTGCTCAGAACACTAGATGAGCTAATGCCTCCAGCCTGTAGTTTTCTATACCATGCATTCTCCCATATGAGGAAGGGCTGAGTAACCTGAGTCTGTTCAGCCTGTGTAAAAGATGACTGAGAGATGATCTAATTAATATCTATAAATATCCAAAGGGAGGAGGGAGGTTGATGAGGATAAGGATGAGGCCAGGAACTTCTTTATGGTAAGGGTGATGGAGAACTGGAACAGGTTGCCCAGAGATGTTGTGGAGTCTCCTATGGAGATATTCAATACCCACCTGGATCTGTGCAACCTATTGTAGGGTACCTACTTTTGCAGGGATGTTGGTCTTGATGATCTCTTTAGGTCTCTTCTAAACCCTGCAATTCTGTGATTCCGTGCTATACTTCTCACTGAAACAAACTGGAGTCACCTGGGAAGTTTTTTGAATGAACACGAGAGGAAATTGTCCTTGATCTACCCTACTCCTGACTGTGGGTTTCAATGGAGAGCCAACTCAACTAGCTAAGACTGCAAGAAGATACAAACTGAACAAATTAAAAAAATAGGTGAGCAAGGCTTTTAGCTACTTTTACCTTAGCACTGTGTTAGAAACATGCAAAAGCAATAAAGGGAAAGCTGGGTTCCAGAAGTGTTTAGAAAATAAACAGCGTGCCATTTGCAGTAATAAATGTTGTCAGTTGTTTCTCAAAAACACAGAAAATACCACTGAGCAGAGAAATCTTTCCTTTGAAGCCATTGTAACAAATACAGGAATACACATGCTTTTCCAAAACTGCTTAAGTATACTTTCAGACAATAGCTCATTATGAAAATTTTTATAATTTATTAGGTTTCACAAACACTTGAATCAATTGTATAAATAAAAAACTTCAAATCCCTAGTACTCATTATTAGTATAATTATTACAAGAATGTCGTTTCATAGTTGTTTATTTTTTTAACATGTGCACTCATAGACACACACGTAAGTAAAAGTTAAGCCTTCCTTTACTTTGAGAGGTACTTCTCAGGGTTTGCCCATACTCCCTCTTTGCACAGGAGTGGAGCACTGCAGCTGCCCCGATACCACTGAATTCATCATTTTCAACTGCTTTTTGTCTGATTTGATTATGCCTCCCAAGCTGGAAACCTCCCTAGTTAGACAGTGCAGCACCTTCCATTTGCAAAAGACCACACCGAAGGCCCACCCCTTATTTGTTGTCTCATTTAGCCTGAAGGGAAAGTCCTCCCAGCTAGAGAGTAGGAGCATAGCTGTTTCTCTTCAGAGAAACAACTCGACGGTGCTGTAGCATATACTGTACACTTAATCTAAGACATATTTTGCTAAAAACCTCAAGTTATATTAAACATATGGCAGAAGATCATTATTTTAAGTATTTAAGTCAAACCAGATATCCAGTTGGAGGTGGATCTATCATGATCTAGCAACATTTTCTCTGAGCGCTCAATTTTAACAAGTGTAAAAAGAAATTAAAATCTAGGCTAAAATGTGCTGAAGTGCTGCTATGGTCTCATGAGGGCTTCTTAGTTGTTTTTTATTAGTGTTCTGCTACTAAAGTGACAGGAGATTGGGATGGATTTTAGTGAAATTTGCCTTCATCTCGTGACTACACTAAATGGACTCAGCCAGAACTGGCATTTGAACTCATAAAATTACTGCTGTAAAGCAGTGTTTAAAAAAAAACACAAAACACATCTCTTTGGTACAAGCTGGGTTATCCTAAGTATCATTAAAAATATTTGGAAATGAAGATCTACAAGGTCACTGCAGTCATTTCATGTTCCACAGGCAGAACTACATGCTGCCATTATGTTTTGGGCTTCAGTTCTGATTTGATTGAAATGGTTTTCACTCATCATCTGCAGCAGAGATGAGCTTCTTTGTCCTTTCCTTTGCTGCCTGTCTCCCACCTCTGCGTCTGATTACTGTAAAGCAGTTGGCTGGACAGGGAAGATAAAGCAGGGAACTCAGACACTCACTCATTCTGTCCACAGCACTCCCACCTTGTTTTCAAGTACCTATCATAAAGAGAAGACAAAAACGTGTGAGACTGCCTGCTCTCATTTTGAAGACACAAAACTGATTAGGATAGCTAAGCTTCCACAGTGTAACTTGGATAACACGGATACAATCTAAAAGGGCAAATAAACAAGCAGACCCAAGCTTGTTGAGACAGGTGCTGTTTCCAAAGGACAGCATAAACAGCCCTGATTTTGAAAACTTGTTAACTGCCAGACTCAGAGACAATTTGTATTATAAACAGTACTGGAATATGATACCAGTGTGAGACAGCCATGCTTAAAAATTAGAGTGTACATCAGGCCCAAAATATGGCAATATATTCCAGTACAAGGCCCAGGGTATTACGATCTGTTTGAATTTGGGAAGGATTGAACTATACCAATTAAATTTACCTCTCACTGTGGACTTAAACTTGTTGACAACCTTGATAGTCTACACTTAGTTTTAACTCAATTTGTTCAAGATACAAAGTGTGTTTACTGTCAGGGAATCATAAAGTTACGTAAACTCCAAAAGAGAGTGACCTCGTGAGTTAGTCAGAATTATCTCATGGGCTATATTTCCTTCCAAGTAGGAGGGTAACTTTTCTTTCTCTTTCCATTTTGAATGCTTACTCAGTGTTTTGAAATAAGGAAGCTGCTAACATTTCCTATGCTTATATTACAGTCATTATTTTATTAGTAATGGTGGCATTACACTTGCAAATATGTCTTTAAAAATGCTGGCTTACTATTTGAGGTTGGCATACTTAAATAAATATTTAAAGAAATGATGTAAAAATATCTAAAGTTCATAGTGGTTGCCTGATTTCAGGTAGCAAAATTTAAAGTCTGTGGTGAATTCAGTGTTATCTGTTGCTCCTATCTATCACTAATGCCATGCAAAACTTGGGGAACAAAGTACTTTTTTCAGCTTTGGGGTAGAAATTCTACTGTTTGATCTAAGAGCTTTTGCTATCCAGTTTTCATCCAGTTTGGAAAACAGGTAGTGGAAAAAGATGGATGGCGCGTCTTTTGGGGAGTAAGGTATCCATCACATTTTATGCTCTGTTTCCTGCATAAGAAGATGATTATTATTCCATCTTTCCTCTTCAGGCACGTCTAAAATCTTCATCCTGTAACTTGCTGAGGGGTTACTAGCTGTGTGCATAGGCAGTGTGTTGTGTTGCAGGTGTCTGTGTTTATTATGAAATAATAATTACAAATTTTAAAATGGCAATCAGCACTTCGTCTGTATCAGCTTTCAGCCTGGCCTCTGAGTAACCTGAATCTCCAAACCCCACAGCTGTCGTCTTCCCTAGTATGAGTTCTCTGCTAGGGGCCAGGCTATGCTCTCATTTTTCCACAATGCTATTTCTTTATGCCAGTGAAGTTACTGGAAGTCTAGGTACAGGAAAATGTGCTTTTGCATGGAGAGTTTCTGTGCAGCGGAAGGAGGAAGGCATGTGCTTACTGATAGACAAGACTGCCTTGGTGCTATTGCACAGGGGATCTGCAGAACAGGACAGGCACGGGGATGGCAGGTGGGCTCCAGCTGTGCCACTGTCAGCCTCTGAGTGACATCAGTGCCATTATGGTTGGAAGATTTTCTGTTTTCCACAGGTGGGCAAAGAGCCGACTGTAGTGAACAGGAAAATGTCTTCAGGTGGATGTCTCTTGAAGATAGAAGCTCTTTGCACCTAATTTTTATTCCACACCCTGCCTGAAGCTATGCGTGGGCAAGAGGCCCAGAGGAGCATTTCTGGTAAGGCAGGAGAACCAGCAGCATAACCAGCTCTGCAGTGTGCAACCAGCAGCTTCCCTAAAATAATATCATTTTGTTTTTGTTTTCAGAAACACCAGCTTAATTATACACTGCATGTGTTTGATGTTAGCTGATCCTTTTCTTGCTCTTAGTGATTCTGCTGGGATTTCCACTTGTGCCAATTAAATAAATTTGGATTTAGAAAAGATTTGCTTTCTGTTTTCCTCCATCTTTACAGAAGTAGAAATTCTGCCTGCCCTCCATTTCATTACATGAAACAGAGGGAAAATAAACCAATTTCAGACATATGACAGTGAGAGAACCACAACCAGGAAAAAAGGGGGAGAAACTGTCATTCCTTTGGAGCCCATTGAATTTGGAACAGAAAGGCTATTTTCAAACTCTGAAAGTTCTTATTTGATTGTAACTTTTAAAAATATCTTTTAAAATTATCTTTGTATTTCTTTATGATGTACGAAAAAATATCCCAAGAAGACTCTTCAAAATATTATTTCTAAGCACTCTTTCCTTTTCAGTATAAGCAGTATCTAGTTTCATTCTCCCTTTGTCCACTATGTAATTCTTTGGCAATGCATGTTGAAGTTGAGGTTTTGTACGATTTTTCACAAGACATTGTTTCTTTAAAATGAATGCCAAAATTAATGACTGCATTATGTTTTCTTCAGAAATTTTAATTTAAGTTCAATTTAATTTGCCTGTTCTTTAAGGATTCAGTCTTTTTAAGAATATTTGGAGTCTATAAATAAGATTGGACAGATTAAGTACCTAGATAATGACTTAGTGAGACAATGTACTTAATTATTATTAAAAATATTTCCTCATTTCCTTCTCTCCCCTTCCCTCCCCTTCCCTCCCCTTCCCTCCCCTTCCCTTCTCTCCCTTATTTTTTTTCCTTTAAAGTTCTAAATGGCCTGAATTCTCATTAATACCCACAATGATAAGAATAACTCCAATGATGTACTTAGAATTTGTGAAAATGTAATATAGCATCCCTGCTCGTGTTAAAGAGATATTTTCCTCAATTTTCAGCAAGGAATCTCATTTTTAAGCATAAGAGTAAGTAAGTAAGTAAGTAAATAAATAAATAAATAAAACAACTGGAAAGATAAATGCTAGGTTCAAGCAGACACAAATCTGTCTGACATAAATACAACAGCTTCTCAGAGCTCTGACAGTGACAGCAGAAGTCTGCCAGCATTCCCTGTTACCAGCGTGCTCATCAATCAACATCGCATTGTGCTCGGTGTTGCACAGTGCCAGAACAGTGCTTGACTGAAGAGCCTGCAACAGAACCTGGAGTCTAGACAAAGTAAGCACAGAGTAAGATAAATTTAAACAAAATCACAGAAGAATAGCTAATTACATCTGAGCTACATCTGTACTTGCCAGAATTCTAGGCAGGACACGTGGGGATTCTTGTAGTTTCCTGCCGCTTTATGATTCTTGTTCTAGCTTTGTGTCCTCAGCAGTGATTCCCACACTGAGATTTATGGATCTCTGGGGATCTACAAGGGCATGGTAAGTTGTATACAGAACTACAGTATTCCGTAGTAAAAAATATTCAAGTAAAACTTTGATGACAGTAGAGTCATTCCTTATCACTGATGGATTATAACAGCCTATTTGCCTAAAATCTTCAGAAACTTCTGTTTTTCCATGTTTTGTTGTTTTTTTTAAGTCCACTAATATCGAAGGTGACTACAGTGACCTTTTGGAGCATTTTGTTTTCCATTTTAGAAAGCTTTCCCACATTAAAAAATGATGTCTTGCTTTATTAATTTGTGGACTTTGTCTAATCTTTGCAATTCATTCCATAGTTCTTGAGCAACATACATTGTATGTAGGCTGTTCTCAAGCCACATATATCATGTGTAGTCTGAGGCACTGTAGAGTAAATAACTCCTAATGACGATACTCCACCAGGGAATAGTATAGAAGATGGTATATTTCAAGTAGTTCTATACAAACAGTTATACAGGTAATACAAAAGAGAAGATGGCTCACCTTTAAGATGACAAGGCTCGCAGAGGACTCCACATGGGAGGGATCTCCAAGAAGAGATCCTTCCCTGGTGGTGGTCAGCCCTTAAATGGGGTTTGAGAGAGGAGGAACTAGGCTCCACCCCTTCCACCCACACAGGTATATCACCTTCACCTGTGCCCCCATGGCTGACTTGGTGCTCACCTCAGGTGACCAATCAGTGGTTCAGGCCGTGATTCAGCAGTTCCCATACACTCCACCCCTTCACGACATGAACCACTGATCAAGTAACCATAAGGTGAGTTCCCCTTGATACAGAGACCCAATACATCGCGACGCTTACATAATTGCCCGTCGCAACGCATGCTGATGTAATCTGATATGAGTGATGATCAGCGCATCCGTCGAACTCTTCTTTGGGCCAGTGCTCGGTGGTATCTACTGGAAGCATGTAATCATACAGTGCAGGTCCATCTTACGTGTCATCAGTCCCGGTTAGACCATCACCAGATGCTTCACATGGTCTTATAACAACTCTGGAACACTGCAGTATTGTTTTGATTCCTTCTGGTGATTCATAGACTTATGGGGAGTAATACAAGTGTTTTAGAGGTACCAAGAGGGGAAGATCCGCTTTCCAGGGCAAGATACAGGCCGTATTCCTGTCTTGGGTTAACACTTCAGCTTGTACAGGGGCACGCCCTGGTCGCCTGTACCAAACCCTTTGACCCGATGTCTGTGGCTGTACGACTATATCAGGCACCAAAGGGGGTGTCCTGATCTGCCACAGAGACATGATAGGGGTCCCCTTAGCAATGAAGACTGGAGTGTTAACCATTATTTCAGTAGGCCATGTACCTATAACCGGAGGAGCTACCGAACCCCCCACCTCCAATAATCTCCCCCAAGGTGCAAGTAGGCCGCACCATCGTGGTCCTACCTGCACCTTCCAGGGCCATTTTATTCTATTGGTACCTGGTTCTAGGTCCTCAGGGGCAGGGAGCAGAAGGTTGTTCTCATTGCCAATCTGAGGTTTCACTTCATTATCGGTGCCTGTAATTTGGATCCTAAGTGGGGAGGCCCATATTGTTTGTAACATTTTCAAGGCACTGGGTCTGCCATCTCTAGGTCTTTCATTCAGGTCCCGCAGGGTCTCATGGAGTCTCTTTGTCCACCCCTGCAGGGACTGAGAGTCTGTCTTCAGGGCAGCCTTGAGAATACCATTGTAACGTTCGATAAGGCCTGCCCCCGTTGGATTATATGGCAGGTGGAATCGCCACTCAATATTATTTTCTTCTGCCCAGCGTTGTATCACTGCACCCGTGAAATGACTTCCTTGGTCGCTCTCGATGACTTGCGGTGTCCCGTAGGCAGCCATCAGCCTTGTGAGTGCCTTGATAGTGTATGCCTGGTTGGCTTTTGGTACTGGATAGGCCTGCATTAGCCCACTCGCGGTGTCGACACAGGTTAGGGCATATCTCGCCCCCTCAGACCGAGGGAGAGGCCCAATATAATCAACCTGCCACCTCTGTAGAGGATTGTGTCCTCTAGCAAGATGGGCTGTAGTTTCAGGCAACGACCTCGGTCTTATCTTAGAGCAGGCGTCACAGTCTCGGCATGCTTGAGCGATGTCCGATAGTTGTACGGGCAGTCCCCACGCTTTAGCGGCTGCCCACATGGTCTTCTGCCCAGCATGCCGCAGCTTTTGATGTAGCCAGTAAGCGATATTCTCAGATGGAGAGTTCTCAACCCATCTAACTCGGGCCAGTGTGTCGGCTTCATCATTTCCTGGTGACTGTAGGGGTTGATGACCAGAAACATGGTAGACACACACAGTTCTGTGTTTGACTGTATTCCATATGTCTAACCACATATCTTTGCCCCAGATCGGTCGGGAGTGGATAGTCCAATCCTGGGTGGCCCACTGTGCGATCCAAAGAGTGAGCCCCCGATACACAGCCCAACTATCTGTGCAAATATTCAGGATACCATCACCAGGTTCTTTGGTTATAACCATCCACACCGCCCGCAGCTCTGCCCACTGGCTGCTTTGACCATCCCCCTCTTCGAACCAGATTGTGTCTGTGGCAGGATGGTACGCTACTGCTCTCCACTTACTTGGGTTGCCCTTGCTGGACCCATCCGTGTACCAGGCATCTTCAGGAATAGGATATTTTCCTTCCTGGACGGGACTCTTCTGTGGTGGAGCAACCGAAGTTTGTTTTGGTGCATCACTATGATACGTTACTGGGCCAAGAATCTTCTGAAGCTCTTCTTTCAACGGTGAGGAAGATAGACTACTCCTCTGACTGAGATAGGCAACCCATCGTGCCACCGTCTGCGCCTGGGCCACCCCCGTCTTAGGAAGGTGGGTCAGATCTCTTACCCACCCCTGGATTGGCAATGTAGTCTTGACTATAACTTCGGCCGTTTGGGTTATTGGCTCTACCGCTTGTAATGCAGAATAGGCAGCCAATAACTGTTTTTCAATCATACTATATCTTTCCTCTGCTCCATGCCACACCTGAGACCAAAATCCAATGGGGGTCCGAACAGAACTCTGACGTTGCCACAGGCCCCAGCCAAAGCCATCTTGAGTTATAATAGGCCGAATCTCGAATGGGTCCATCATAGATGGAGTTTCGAGATCTGCCTTAGAGATCTTTTCCCCTGTCATATCAGAGTCTTCTTCCTCTGATTTTGGGGTGTCTTCTACCAATATATTCCTTATTTGTCTTGTGGGGACATTTAGGCCAGGCTTTTTGGTTGTTAACGTACCCAGCTGTTGTTCCAGTTTCTCAATACGGTCTCGTAATAGCTGATTTTCAGTTTCCATATTAACATTTGCGACATCTAACTTGAGTATGGCCATTACTAATGGCCAGGCTACTGCAGAGGCAGCTAACCGCCGCTCCTTGGTAATAAGTATGTCTTTATCTAATCCTACAAAGTAGTCAGTCAAATAAGATGGAGAAGGAGCGGCAGTCCCTGGAACCCGCATGGGTCCCCATTTCTCAATAACGGATGCCAATCCATAGTAGGGTGACCCCATGAATCCTGGAATTAGACCAGGGATTATCTGTTCTAGGGGGGTAACGTTCTCCCCCTTGGCCCATTTAAATATACTCCAAATAAACGACATTATGGATTTAGTTAGAGCTGCCTGGCTCGCCAAATGTAGAGTAAATAACTCCTAATGACGATACTCCACCAGGGAATAGTATAGAAGATGGTATATTTCAAGTAGTTCTATACAAACAGTTATACAGGTAATACAAAAGAGAAGATGGCTCACCTTTAAGATGACAAGGCTCGCAGAGGACTCCACATGGGAGGGATCTCCAAGAAGAGATCCTTCCCTGGTGGTGGTCAGCCCTTAAATGGGGTTTGAGAGAGGAGGAACTAGGCTCCACCCCTTCCACCCACACAGGTATATCACCTTCACCTGTGCCCCCATGGCTGACTTGGTGCTCACCTCAGGTGACCAATCAGTGGTTCAGGCCGTGATTCAGCAGTTCCCATACAGGCACTAATAATAAATCTTGAGTTTTGTGACATGATGGATGTCTGAAAAGTAAAAATGGATCCTGATTTGATAATCTTGGCTGTGCAATAACTATATTGCTGACATGTTGGGTATAGAGAAAATTATCTGCAGAATCTCCTGTGTGTTTCCCAGTAGTCCAGATTGAAAAGTGAAACTCTGGATTTTCTGTCCATATGTATGTTAATGTTACAAATTCGGAGCTTCTCTAAACTGAAAATATTTTCCTCCTTCACCTTTGTGTAAATGTGTATTTAAGCCTGTCTTTTTAAAGCCAGGTCTGGGCTCCCGTAGCTGAGGGGCCAATTAAGAAAATAAAGACTTTTGAGCTTTGGGACTGCACTGAAAACCAGCTAGATCAAGGGGGAAGAACTAGCAATCAAGGTACTGAGCCTTTTGATTGTGGAATTGTTGCTTCTCAGAGAAAGTCTCAAGAAGGAGAAGAATCCTAATCTCTATTTATTTTGCCTCAAATTAAAAGATTCGTTTTCTGAACTGGTAATATAAGATGTTCTCTCATGAGTCAGCAAGCAGTTTTGGAGTTCAGCAATAGAGGGGTCTTGAGAGACACTTTGGAGCCATAGATCCGAAGTTCAAAAAGGCAATTCTCTCCTTCCAAGGAACAGAAAAAGACAAAATGCAATATGTGTAGCGTATGACCATCAACACCACATCTAAACAAGGAACAAAACTGTAGAAAATGAAAAGAGAAAAAGCTCATGCCAAACAGGGAACAATGCCACTGATGTGGCAGCTGGCATAGGAACAGAAGATGTTCACTGATTCTCAAATCCTCCTCTTACATATGCCAGCAAAGGAAACACATTCATTACTGTCAGAGCTTGGGGACTCCTTAAACGAAGGGGAAAGCACACACACACACACAAAAGAAGCTACAAATGCAAAATGAAGACTGATAAAATGTACTAGCAGCTTGTCTACACACGGCATGTGAATGATGCTTGGGGGTGCAAGTGCTGTTAAGGACTGGACTCCCGAGAGAGAGCTATCAGTGAGGCACTGACCTGAGCAGTTCAGCTGTACCTGGTGAGGAACAGCTCCCAGCCCTGCAAAACAGGATGGACACACTGCTAGGAACACACTGGCTGCTGTTACCCAGAGAAACAGCACTGGTGTATGGCACATACTGTGGCACACTAAAGAGTCAGTGTGCCAGGACAGGGACTCTCTGGAGAGATGCACTAAGGTGTCACTGTGCCAGGACAGGGAATCTCTGGAGAGATACACTAAGGTGTCACTGTGCCAGGACAGGGAATCTCTGGAGAGGTGGGGGTGGCACAGTGCCTGCTGGGCATGGCCATGTTGGCTAATCTGAGGGGAGGAAAACCAGCTGAGAAGCTATAAAATATGACAGCAGATGGCATTAGTTGTAGGATCGAGAGTAACAGTCTTCACTAAGACCCTGGAAACCATAGGGAGGAAAAGACACTGGCTCAGACTCTGTGTTGACCCTAAGGAGTCTGAGCAGAACTTAAAAATGAAACATTTCCACTTGCTTACAAATAACAACGTGTGTTGGAGAGCAAGAGCCAAATTCATGAGCAGATGTGCCAGATTGGCAGTGCTTTGGCACATCTTCTGGACATAGGAAGCCGTAGGTTTTGTCTTCTCAGCAAACAGCTTGGCAGATGCTGCTGTGCTGGGTTGCTCGTTGGCACATGTTGAGTATGCAAAATGGTTCTGCTGACACTGCCCAAGGACTGAAAGCTTGCACCCTTGAAACAGCTGTTTCACTCTTAGGCATCACTGGAAAAGATCGTTCTTGGATAACTGAGCAGCGAGGAGGATTCAGAAGACCCTGTCTTCCTCCATCATGTGTTTTCAGTCATGCAGGGGACCCTGTCTGATGAAGGAGCCTTTTGTAAGAGCTGTGGGGAAAGAAGCATGCCAGAGTGAGAAGCTCAAATACTGTGCTGAAGGAAGCTAGAGAAAGCACTGTTCTCTCTCCCTCAGCTGTCACACTGGAACAGTGACAAACAGAAACATGAATGGCATTTTCCCTGACTACTACAAGAGTTACCAATACTGAGAGGAAAAATGCCAGCTGGTGTAAACTTGCCCGAAGCAGTTTTGCTGACTCACACCCACTGAAGACTTTGCCATACCAGTATTTTAAATGAGGCATTAATTAGATAATGGCAATTTGGTCAGAAAACTGAAAGATGTGTTTGGCATGGGTGACAGCCTCTGGATCTGATCTCCATTTGTCCCCCAGGGGCCTGGGAGCTCTGAGTGGCAATGAAATGTGAATGTCTGTGCCTTCTCTTCTGTTAGCGAGCCCCTTCTCCTGCCTTTGCAAACTCATCTGGGCAGGGGCCATGCTGGGTATCATCTGTACCCATGAAGTAAGGCATGAGCAGGCCCAGCAGCTCCTCAGCAGCCTTTGGGACTCAGGCTTGGTGGGATGGAACCACCAGGAAGAGGGCTGCCACCATTTCCATACCCAGGCTGTCCCACTTGGCAGCTGGAGCCACCAAATGGGTGCCAATTAATGCCCATTGTGCAAGTGGTTCCTGCAGTGTGGACACCTGCCTGCTAGGAGCAGCACTGAAATCATCCATGCGTCTCACAGAGGTCACCGAGCAGCCCCTCAATGCTAATAACTTTTGGTCACTACCAACTTGGACCGCAATCGAACCATTGACCTAGAGGTGAAAGGGTGTATATCCCATTACTGATCTGCTAAACCATTCAGTCTCCCTATTACTGCAATTTTAATTAACTGAGCCAACGACATGAAAGCTGAAGGGAGGGGGAGTGGGCAAGGAAGCAAGAACATATTGGCTTTAACACAGGATTTGTTTCTTTTGAGTGGATTCTGTGTTTTGCTGAACAGCCTGCATGGCCCATGAGATGCTCCCTGGTCTGCTGTCAGCACAGAAAGCAGCCAAATATGGGACACACTGTTGATGTCCCTTGCCAGGACAGCCCCTGATAGAGCTGTTCAGGAAGCCTGAATTTCATTCAAATTGTGAATATTCCCCATAGTAAAATACAGTATGTGTGTATTTATATGTGCATGTACATGTGTATGTGCAAGGGTATGGGTATGTATAAATACTTAGGTTGCTCTGAAAGTAACACCTCCTGTTTAATTCCATGGAAACTACAACAGATACAAAGAGCACAATAACACTACTTAATGGAGGAAATTCTCAGCTATAAAATATTATTTTTCAACATATTTTCCACCACTAGCTATGCATTTTTTTAGGCAATGAACAAGAGTCTGCATGCCACACTGTAAAAATCTGCACCAGCGGAGGTGACCCACTGATTCATGGCTACTATGATGGCATAGTTACTAGGAAAATGTTGCCCACACAGTCCTCCTTTCATCAGCCCAAACAAATGGAAGTCAGAAGGCTCCAAATCCAGACTACATGGTGGATATGGTTCTACAACCCAGCCAAGATTGGTAGTGTGCTCCATGATATTCGAACTGGTATGGGTCCAGGTGTTACTGTGTTGCAAGAGAAAGGTTATTTTCTTCTCTGGCCTAAACCTGGAAGTTGGAGCCTTCAGCTTAGTCAGTGTCATGATAGAGCAGTCAGAGCTGATGGTTTGTCTGGGTTCCAAGAAGTCCAGAAGGACCACTCCTTCCCTATCCCAAAATACAGTGCCCATCTTTTTACCCACTGAGGGCTGCAGCCTGAACTTTCTTCAGTGGGGAATTCAAATGTCACCACTCCTTGGACTGCCATTTTGACTCCGGTTCATAGTGTTGACATCACGTCTTGTCACTGGTAATGATGCATTCCAGTAAACTGTCACCTTCAGCCTTGTATTGGTTCAGTAGGTCCTGACAAACTTGCTTATGGTGTCCCAGTGTGAGCGTTTGTGGGACCTATCTGGCACAAAATTTACCAGCTTCTGGTGTACAAAGATAACACACTCAGCTTTCCTTTGGATTCTGCTATCATCACATAAATGACAGTGCACCCTGTCTTGATTCAAAGACAGGGGAAGCTGATTATTGCTCTGACCTCTGCACAACTCTGCAAACTCATCCTGTGTTTGGGAACCCACATGCTGGCAGTGCTCCTTCTGTGCTCACGAGCTTCATTACACAAGCACCTACATTTCAAACGACATCTCTTCTGTTGCCAGACTCGGAGTGCTGCACTCTTGTTCTTGCATGTGTGTTTGATAAGTCACAGCATGACTATTATTTATTTGTGATGATTACCCACTGTGGTCTATTCCTGCAACAAACATGACAGAGTCCCTGAAACACAGCAGCTCCTCAGGGTCCAGCACCCTGTGAAAACCCCACTCCTCTCAGGCTGTTCCTGTCTCCAGCAGTGCAAGCACAGGGGGAGGCCAATCACAGCTTGACTCCAGACTCCAGCTGTCTGCAAAAGCCACTCTTCACTTGGGGCCTCACACACAGCACAGTGCAAGCCTCAACACAAGGCTTCCCATCAGCAGCGAGAGACGCAGTACAAAGCCTGTGCAAGCCCCTGTATATAGGAGCCTCTTTGATACTCCTTTGCCTTGTTATTTCAATCGTTTTGCATATGCAAAAGAGGTCTTGAAACAGAAAATGAGCTAAACTCCAGCTAAACTGTGCTTCTGGTTGTACCTGTTGCTAACACGGAAAGTAAAATATTAAGTAAACCTACAGTGTGTGTGCCCTTCCAACACTTTCCAAGGCTCTCCTGTACCCTTTGGACTCCCCACATAAATCGTTCTTTGATATTCTCCATTTCACCATAGCAGTCTCTTCCCATGCCCACTGCTCTGCTTTCCCTCTCCATCTCCTCTCACCCTGTTACTGAAGGAGGCAGTGAACTGTCACAATGGAGACGTGGGAATTTGCAGCACTGTTCAGAGTGTGATATGAAAAGCCACAGCATCTTTGTGGTTCAGAAAAGGAAGGAGGGGCTGAGCTATGATAGGAACATAAACAGCAGCTTCACTGCCTCTGATCTAACATTTGGTTCCTGTAGGTTTGACATTGCAGCATCAAAATGCTCTCAGGAAAGACAAAACATACAATATGGGAGACAGTGCTGCATTTCTAGATCAGTATCTGTGTTGCAAAATGGAGCCAGTGCTGTGGCCACAGTGCCCACTCTCCTCCAGCTGTGCTCAGCCTAGCTAGGTGTGCATCCAGTCCAAGGACTAGGAGGAAGAAGGGGAAAACTCATTTTGCCTCAAGCTGGCACTGAAGGTGTGAGCACTCTTCTTTCCCAGTGTAAAGTCTGGAGGTCCAACACGTAACCCCCTTGTGGTCCTCATCACCTCCAGCTCCTGACTGCAGCAGTTCTCCATGGATCAGAGGAGGAACAAAGCCTCACAGACAAGAGTAAGTTGTCTTTGCTCACCTATTCTGAGAAGACATCTTGTCCATGTTCAGGGAACATTGGTGCGTGAACTGATTGGTTGGCCCACCAACTCAGGCAAAAGCTCAGAGCTATAGGCAGGCCTACCTTACCCCATGACTGCTTTCTGAGCAGTGGAAATGATTATTTAGGCTGTGTTCACTACAGATTCCTACTAAGGTGAGCAGACAGTGAGTCATTAATAACCTTGGGTGTCATGATTTTTAGCTTAAAGCTTCAAAATTCACAACTGTAGAGATGGATGAGAGTTCACACACATCAGAGTTCTTTCCCAGATTACCTGCAAGCTCAGAATTACAAAGATTTTTGCTTCATTCCTGGTTTTAATATTTTTTTTCATACCCATCATGGGTAAAAATGTGTTATCCATAGAAATGAAACTCTAGATTACAGCTTGCACAAGAGGTGGGATGCCACAGCCAATTCCACAAGCACAGAAGCAGAGAGCACCCCATGTTGGGCTTGTAACAAACACATCCATATCTCAGTCAGGCACAATATGGATGTGTCATGGTTTTATGATTTTTGGTACTGATATTCCACATCATAACATCATGTAGTGCATTTGGAGTTAAAGAGTTAATGCTCCAGCTCCATGGATCATCGATAGTTCCAGGCATACCTGTCTCAGAAGAGAAGAACTACATTCCCCAGAGGACTTTGCGATGCTTTGTGTTTTTACTTGTTTACGCTCAGAGGGAAAGATAAAAACTGTCTGTGGTCACGGGACACGCTCTTTCCTTTGGGATGGACTCAGCAGTGGGTGCTCGCTGTCGTCTGCCTTCAGCGTTAGTGTGTTTATCAGACACTCTCTCTTGCTCATTTTATTTGATTTATTAGCTTTAATTCCAATTATATTGTACTATATTGTGTTATTTTGCTTTCTGATATCTATTTAGTAAATTAGCTTTCCTCCTCAGATCGTTGCCGCTGTTTTGTTCCTAGGCCCATCTCCCTTTTCCCTTCTCCCTTTCCCCCTTCCCCTCTCCTGGGGCGTGGGTCCGTGGGTCCCCCGCACCAATCGTCACAGAACTGGGCCGAACCTGCCCGTAAACCACTGACAGGATGTTTTGTATGCTGGTCTACAGAAGCATGTCAATGAGTATCTATCTTCACTTTAGTGATAATGGGCTCCCCTATACCCCTACACAGCTGACAATTGGGAAACACTATAGCCCAGGTCCCCAGGGCAACCCTCTCTAGTGCTACCCTCCCTCCAAGTGCATCAGTCAGTGTTGCAGCCCATAGCTCCATCTGTCACATCACAATAAACTCTGCAGTTTGTGGATGCTCGGCTCAGTGTGGAGGGTAGCACCTGACTCAGAAGCCTGCCTGCAGGAGTGGCACAGCTTCTCCTTCCCTGGTGCTAGGCACAGCTGGATAGGTGAGCGGGATGGGCACAGCTGTGCAAAGGAAGACAATCTCGGCTGTGGCAGAGCATGGGATAGGAAACTTAGCACTGGAGATCTGACAGGTCTTGCTCATGCTTCTGAGAGTTTCATCCATCAGTCTTTCTCAGAATATTTTGAATGGAAAATACTTTTGTAAAATGGCCATGTTTGTGTATCCTTGCTGCTCCTCCACCTTCCTCAACTGATGCATGAATTTCTACACCAGATACTTTCAGTCCCTTTCCACCCTTGTATTCAAGAGTCATGGTTTCTAGACATCCGCCAGAAGCCTCTAATCTCTGCTATGAAGTGGCTTAAGCTCACATACTATATCCTGTACTTTAATGCTCACCAGATTTGGACTTTACCTACTGCTAAACAGTGCACATGACCTCTAGCTACTTCAACATCTGGGACAAAAGGCACCACTGGATTCCCATCCCTGAGAGCCAGGCTCGCTCTGAGCACCAGTCCACCAGGAGAGGGATTAAGTGCTTGGCCAACACAGTCCTGGACTGTAGACAAGTAGCACGTATGATGTCATATACCTGAAGGTGTCCCACCACAGAACAGTGAAGGTCAAGGATGGCACTGGATGCAAACTGAACATCTGAAGTAGAGCTGGAGTAGACAAGAAGTCCCAAGGCACTGGAGAGACAAACCTCCTGCTGCTGACTGCATTTAAAACAGGATATGAATATTAACCACGCAACTTGGACTTCTGGAGTTCTTTTGCTTCCCACCCTCTGGAGATTTGAAAATCATTGCTTTTAATCAAGAAAAAGAAGGTCAGAACACTGTAGCAATGAAGACCACTAAGAAGGTACAGAAGAGGAGGTGTTTATAAGGACTCTTGCTGCTTTCACTTGAGGTTTTGTTTCTGTTTTGTTCTGGGCTTGACACCAGTTCCTAAGCACTTTCCCACACCTCACAACCAAGCCTGGCCCCTGGATGGAGAAATGTCCCAGCTCTAGCATCACTGTACCCATGACATGATGACCCCTTCCAGCCCTCAGTGCCTTGCTCCTGAGCTTGGCACTCTCAGGCCACATAGCAGCAAAACTGTGGAAGAACAGCCACTGACCCAGACATTTCATTTATCAGAGGGAATGCCATTGCTACAGCACAGGCTTGTGTCCCTGCCCAGCATGTAATCACCAGTCATGCGTTAAATTTCAGCTAATGCATCAAGGGTTACCAATCCAAATTTTAGCTGAGAGAGTAGAGAGGAATCCCCTGTTTCCAGGACAGCAAGTTCATTTCCCAGGGTAGCAGGTTCTTGCACAGATCACTGCCCCTGTCCTGGAGTCAAGCTCTTGTGTAAGTATACTTAATTGAGTTTCCCTCAAGTTGGATGAGAACAACACCTTTTGTTTGTCTGGAGCGCTGTGGCACACTGTCACATCATTCTGTGTGACTGTTAGCTGCTCAGTGTCACAGCAGGCATAGCATTATGAAGCATACTTCACCCTGCTTCATCTTCTTTATGGATATGTGCTCTTCTCCCTCTGACTTGGATTCAGTGTCTGTCCCTCCTGACCCAAGGAACGTGCAGATGTGCCGTACCACCACAGCACATTCTTAATGGCAAACAGATTCCCTCCTGGTGTTTTACTCAGTGCTCCTGAGGTATTGCTGGCCTTTATTTTCCATGCACATGTACACAGACCCAAGCAGCTCCATGGAAAATGGCTTGGTCACTAGAGCAAACAGACTGGGCAACCAGCTTCGGTTTGTATAATGCAGTGAAGTGTGCTGGCACTTCTGTACTCTAAATAAGGAGGAGGAAACTCAAATTATATGCCTTCCTACAGCTCCCATTTTCTTGTTTAAAGAGTTTTGGTTTCCTTGGGTGAAGCTGGACCGCCCAAGGATGCAGTTGCACTCTGGAGTGCAGAGGAGGATGAACATCTGCTGGCAAATACGGAAGGGTGGGAAGGAGGGGCAGCAATGACAGGAATCAGTAAATGTTTGCAGTTGCAGGCTGCAGACAGCAAGGAAGCTCAGTGAATGTCTGCAGAATTGGCAAATCTTTGCATCTAGAGTGTGAGAAGCAGTGGTGAACTGTGCCTGCAGTCAGTGGTGAACTGTACCTGTAGTCAGTTCTGCATGCCCACGTGCTTGAACTTTTTGCATTTTGTCACACCGTCAATTAAAAAAAAATAATACACAGGTTCTCTTCACCAATCTTACAAGAGCATTCCCTATACATCACTTAGGCCCTTGAAAATGCTCTCTGTCAGGCCAGAGGTGGTGCTCATGGAGTGCTTTGTGGCATGGTATTGATCACCTGCTGGGATTCTAACTTGAGGCCCATGTATTTTGAACCTCTGCGTGTATGAACATATTTTTAAACAGATATGCATATGCTCTGTAAACAAGAGGGCTTTTGTTCTGTTTTGTTCTGTAAGCTTTCATTAACATCTCTAGGAATGGAAGCCCAAGGGCATAAGCTGCGGGGGAGAATGGCCAGCACTTTGAAGACTATGGGCTGAGGGTGTGGGCAAGACTGTAGAAAGCAAAATTTGAGTTCAGGAGATGCCAACAGTAATGCTTAATTGCTTGCCAAGCAAAACACACAGTGTGGTGACACCAGAAGCACTGAGAATTTCTGTACGGTTTGCCAAAGCCCGGTTCTCAGCTGTGCTCTCACAGAAAAGTGGTGAGCCTCAAGAGTACTCAGCATCCTGTACTGAGTGCCATCCCCTCCTCCCCTGCCCTCCTTGGCCCTAGCACATGGCAGCTGCCTGCAGGATCTGATATGGAGCAGCTCTGGGTCTGAGGGAGAGGACCTGCTGTCCTGCTCTCAACAGCTGAAGGGTAATCAAAGCTGTTAATTTTGCTTACCTTATCAGTGTTCTCCTGGATCAGATCTAGGTATCCCACCTCAATCTGTAAATGTAATCATCACATCATGTATTACATTATTTTTATCAATACTTCAAGGGTCTCAAAACACAGCAGTGATACACGATTCTGATATATGTCACAAGGGAGAAGGAAAGATTTGTTCTTGTTTCAAATCCATTCTCTACAGCTCAATCCAGGAAGAACTTTCAGAGCAGGTTTTTCTGCAAAAGAAAGATTTATTTTTTCCAACAGAAGCTGATAAAGAAGGTTTCTCAGTGTGGGGAAGTGCCACCTATGGTTTCTGGTGGTGTTTTCATCTTCCTTCTCCCTTCCTGCCCAGACATCAGTGTTCTGCTGTGACAGGGACAACACTCCCCCAGATAAGACAGGATGTGTCTTTCCTAGATTGAACAGGTTGGATGGATGCTCCGCTGTGTCCTGGGATTTCTACTGAATGCAGACTCTGAGAAGGGATTATGGTGTTGGAAATCCTTGTTATTGCTATAATTTCCCCTTCCCCACTGCTATGTAACTTATCTTCATAAATGATAAACTATTGCTAAATGCCACTGTCTTGCAGATTTAGGGAGTTAGTTTCATACATGGATGCCTTCCTAGCTCTTTCTAGACTGTGCTTCCTCCCAGATTCCCTTAGAGAATATGACTTCATACTTACTGATACAGACCACAATATGAAGTCCTTTTAACATTTGATCACACCTCTAAAAATAGAGCCTCTTCACAACAGTGTGTCCACTTTCACAGCTATTTCCCAAAGAATTACACGAAAAGCAGTTCAACTCTTTTCTTTGCAGCACACTATGCCACTTCTGTGGTCACATCTAATGATAGCATCTTATAGAAATAGCTTCAGAAATAGTGTGGGCAGTGACAGAGAGCAAACTAACTTTTTTATCTGATCTGAGAATCAGAAGATGTAATGTCAATTTCAATATAAAAGGTACAATTCATAAGCAGGAGGGAAGCTACATACTGTTACATGCAGTATAAAGTTTATCCACAGCATCATTTGGAAACTGCAGACAAGTAAGAGAGGTTGTTTAGATAGCATAATGAATCTGAGTTCATTTTGCAGTTTGGTTAAATGGTTGTGTGGTGCCATTTGTAAATCTTTTGCAGAATATTACAGCATGGAGCTTTCCTAACCTCTGTGTGGAGACAGTGGCACATCCCCACGCTCCCTGTACAGCTTGTATTGCTTCCTTGTAAAGTTTGGGTTAATTTCCTGCTCAGAACAGACCAGTCCCTCACTGAAGTAAAAACCATGTCAACTTCAGCAGGAATGTTTTCAGAGTCCCCACCTGGGAAGACGATGTCTTTGAGTGGGAAAATAAACACACTGGCCTTTGGTTGGTTCGCTTACTATTTTCTCTGCTGACAACACTAATTGTTCTGTCAGTTGGTATGATGATTGTTTTCAGCACCAGGTCCTGAAGGAAGGAGGGAGTAAAGTTACAATTTGTTAGCATCTGGGCTCAGAAAATGTGGTGGCACCAAACTTTGCCCAAACTGTTCCCAGGGTAACATTCTGGTGATCGTGGAAACCAGAGTCTGCCAAAGATCACCTCCTGAAAGGTCAGGAGCTGATGGAGGTGAAGACAACTTTCACCACTCCTTTTCTTATATTTCAGGCTAAGTTCATTTTACAGGTTATTCAGGAAAGTTATTATGAAAAAAAATGTAAGATTTTGTTTTATTTTTCCAAAATGAAGCTCTTTCTAACAAGGGAAGACTTTTACAGACCTCTAGTAGCAGGAAAACACCAGTGAAAAACACTATGGAATTCTGGTTCATATCAGCTTCAGTTTTGTAAAAATGCTAGTATAAATCGAATCAAAACCTGTAGCTGATAGTAGAAATTACTTTGCTCAATGCCTGGGCCAACTAGACCCACATCCAGTAGTGCTTTTCTGAAAGTATTACAGGAGCATAGATTATGTGTATGACAGTGAGTATAGAAGAAAAAAAATGAAAGAAAAATGTGTGTGGGGTATTTCTTGTAGAATAAGGATTTTACTTGTCTATGAAGTAGGAAAGTTAAATTTTACTGCACAGGTGAAGCCCACATCTCCGATCATGGTGCTCTTGTTATCTTTTACCAAGCCACTCACTTCCCACCCATTTAAAAATTTATCATTTAATTCCAGCTCCCTAGAATATCTTTCTGAATATTACAACCCTGAGAGTTTTGGAGGAATTACAGCAGTACAACCTTTCATTGTAGTAAAAAAGGGGGCATAACTATTGGAACAGACTTTGTAAAGCATTCACTGGAAAAAAAATATATTGATGAAACTCTGTACAGCTCTGTATGTTTATAGTCTAGGCTTGAATTCCATCTCCAAAACTTTTATTTATTTTTTTAAAGCGAGCGGTCTACAGTGTAGAAGTCGGATAGCTTATTCTATTTTCTGTCTAAGAGTAAGTGCTTTGTAAAGTTGGATATATATAGCACATATCTACCAGCTTTCCATGCACACATCTAAATAAGACTGTGGGTGTGGGAATGATTTCTATATTGCTGCTTCAAATTACTGGATGATTGTGTAATTTATTATTATTGTGTGTGGGTTTTGCTCTGCTGTGGGGTGGTTCCCCTTGCTAAGATTTTTCTTTTAAATACTGATTACAGTGCCAAGGGATGTGAGTGATTTTACTGGAAATCAAAAGAAGTAATTAGTACACAAAATCATGAAGACATACCTCAGTCCTAAACATAACTACTGCTGTACTCTTTTTTGTTTCATTCTTGCTCCCTATCTGTCAGGGGCAGTTTCGAACAGGGATTCCAGTGAGGTCTATCAAGCAATAACTGCTGCAGCCTCTCTTCATTTGCTAACCAATGTTGACTGCAACTGGGGCAATGTTGACACACTGGAAATATATGAGGTTTGGATTCTTTGAAGTAGAGAGCTGAGATTGAGAACTGGAGCTGAGAGCTTTGTGGTACTGTGTCATCAGCAAGGTGATCAAAACTTTAAGACTGTGACAGCAATAAATCAAAGGTGGAGGTATGGTAGTGTTTTCTGAATTCCATCACCAACAGGGAATTTAAAAAAAAAATGATGGAACCATTTATCAGTTTGAACAGCTGCTGCAGAAAACTTGTATATTCTGTGTCTTGCTCCATTTCTTCACTGTCATTGTCTGTTTTCCCTTTTTCATCTTCTAAACTATTCCTGTCCTGCTTTTGGCCTTTTTCCAATGTGTCGATGTTCCACTGGCTCGTTTGCACTTCTCACGTGCTATCATCGACACATTTCAGCAGTCTTCAGCCTGAGATGCTATCAATCATTTATGTTACTCAGATTTCACTTCTTCCTCTTCTTTTTTTTTTTTTTTTTCCTGCAAGGGAAAACACAGAATATCTCACACCAAAGTAACCATTTGTGTCTTCTCATTACTTAATGAAATAGAAAACTGCTGCTGGAAATTTTGAATGAGCTCTAGAAAATCTGGTTTTAATACAGCTATCCTCCGTTTTTTTCATAGTACTATTTCAAGATCACTTGTGAGAGAGCAGAATAATAGCAATACTTAACAGAGTCAACACTTATTAGCCTTTTCTTGCAGTTATCTTATTTCTTCACTATTCATTAAGCTTCAAGCTTTTATTTCTGATAACCAATCTTGACTTTAACATAGACTGCTTTACATTCCAGAGACCATACAACACTGAAATGGCAAGCAAGTAAATCAAAAATAGAAAATGATATTTGACGATACAGCTTGCTATCTTACCCTCTCTTGTTGGCATCAGAAAAAGTGTATGCCAGTGGAAGGGAATGGGACAGGTTTCAGGGACCATGTATTTACATTTCATCATCAGCGTAGCAGTGGGCTGTCTCACCGTTGTGCACTGGCACCAGGCTGCTCTATCATGAGTGGCTATTTCATTTTCACACCAAATTAATCCTGTTGACAGACATAACATACTTTTGCTGCTGGGTTATTGTCAGTTGTTGCTGATGGACTGATTTATGATTGAAAGAGATTGCAAAAGTGCTGCATTTTTGTTCTGAGGTCTTGTTGAGAGCTGTCTAAGGCAAGAGAAAGGACTTCTCCCTGTTAGATGCATGTACATACCTGTCTTAGGGTTTACACCTCTGTAATACCTAGACCTGAGATTAGAAAATCTGTTATTTATTGGGGATTGGTGACACACTCTGGTGCTTTTTGCCACGATTTCTGACCTGTCTCTGACATCTGTCTGCACACAGCCTGTACCCCCTCCTCCTTTCACCCAGAATCTCTGACCTATGAAGTCTGTGCCATTGCTGCACTTGTTCAGAGCACTCATTTGCCTCAAGCTGCATTGCTGGTCTGTGCCAGGCCTGAAGATGGGCTGTGGCTCTGACTGAGCCAGGTAATCTCTGCAGGTTTTATGTAGAGGTTTTCTCATTTGTCCACCTAGACATATCTCTCATCCAGGTTTGTGTTTGTTTACATTTTGAAATCTGCAGTGTCCTCCCCCTTGGTGATGATGAATATAAAGGGCCCCTGCAGAGATGCTTTTCCTTTAGGCTCTCTCGGCTTCTCTTGTCACTTATCACTCTCAGCTCCTATTTCTCCTTGGTGCTAGCCACCAGCAGCCTGGTCTCCATGTCTCTTTGCCTTAGCCTGTCTGCACCATGATACTCTGGCGCTTATCTGCCTTTGTGGGTCACCACTGGAAAGAGTAGCTGATCCCTCCCTGTGCAGGCAAGCAGCAGGAGTTATTGCTAGCATCTCAGTTCCAGCAGCACCTCCAGACTAAGCACCCCACGATGGAGCTGCATGTGCTGAAGCCCACAATGTGCCCAGCACATAGCACTGACGATTAGACCCCGGGAGATAGGAGTCCTAACAAAGAGCAACGGCCATGCAAGGGCTCTGCTGGACCTAGTGTCAGGTTTCCACCACAGCACCGGTGAGGTGAGTTCCTCAGGCAGCCCACGGTATTGCGCAGCTGGCCAGTTGATATCCACCCTGCTTCACTCAGGGAGGTGATGCCATGATGCTTCTCCTGCACAGGCAAACGGCACCTTGCCGAAGAGATTTGGGTTTCTCCCTACAGACAGACTTATGCTTCCTAACTCCCACCACCACCTACAACTCTTCCTTCCCAAGCACTTCCCAAGCCAGCATTTGCCTTCTGTTCCTGCCAGGCGGCAGAGTGCTTAAGTAAAAGCATGCACAACACCAAGCAAACATACAAACCAGCAAAGAACACACACTTAAAATAAAATAATAATTTAAACAACAGCAACAACTAAGCATCATCCTCCAAAGCTCTGCAGTCCCAACCGAACAGAGGCAGCGGGGCGGGATGCCTGGCAGGCAGACGTGGCTCCAGCCCCCTCGTTCCCGGTCCCTGCACACTGCTGCAGCGCGGACTCGCCGACCTTCCGCGGTCGCGGAGCGGTGCGGAGCCCGCTCTGCTCCTAAGGGCTTTTGGGAAATGGGGCTTTGGAGTTGGCTTTTTTTGTACGTTTTTTTTCTTTTCCAGGGAAAAATTGCCGGCCGGCACCCGGGGAGGACGAGGCCACTGGTATCGGCAAAGCAGAGAGTGACGCGTTTGCCATTTCTATTAAAATATTAGTAAAGTTAGCGCAGCTCCGGTAGCATCTGAAACGCTGAACAGGAGACTGATTTCAAGTCCGTTCCTCACTGGAGGGGGATACACTAGTATGTTTCTTATTTTTATTTTCCTTATAGCCTGTTAAATTGACTAATAAAGTCAACACAGAGTTCTCTGTGTGGCTTCAAAAAACTCAGTAATTCTGTTAGAAAACGTTGAAATCCAACCCCAAAGTATTCAGCCCAAATATTTAGTTAAAGTAACCCTGTGGGTTAATAAACTAAACAAAGGCAAACCATGCAAAACTGCAGCAATGAAAACCAGGCTTAAATAAACGAAGGAAAGTTTATAAGAACCCTTTAGCTGGAAAAAAACAGAGAAGGAAAACTGCATGAAAGTTTAATATGAAGCATGTGATACGCGGGGGCTCGGTTTACAGGTACGGAGCTTCGCCTCGAACTATCGTTGTCCTCGGCACAGTTTCGGAAATTATTCTTATTCTAAGCTGCATTTCCTTCGAAAGTTCATAGCGGAGGATTCTATTGGAGAAATCGTGTGCAGATATGGGCAGGTTGAGAGGAGAGCAGCTCGTGTGCTGCACTGCGTCTCCCTCTCCCTGACAGAGCTTCAGCTGACTGCTAATTTCGGTGTCCGACTTGTTTAGTTATTTCAGCTCCAGTAATGTGGTTGCAAAATATTTACCTTTCACACAAGAATCTGGATTATTTTGATTAGAGTCCGATGCGCTCTTCAAAATGTTTGCTTATGTGCAAGAGTTCTTCCAAGTGGGGCACAACAAAAGATGTCTCTAATAAGCTACGACTTTTAAACTAGTTAATAACAGCTTAAAAAAAAAAAAGAAAGAAAGA
Source organism: Cyrtonyx montezumae (assembly GCF_038088225.1). Classification (NCBI taxonomy): domain Eukaryota; kingdom Metazoa; phylum Chordata; class Aves; order Galliformes; family Odontophoridae; genus Cyrtonyx; species Cyrtonyx montezumae. Next base: position 4,403,983 of record NW_027072035.1, read on the forward strand.
AAGAAAAAATATATATTTTTAAGTTTGTTTTCAAGATAGTCTGGGTCTTAAAAGAAAAAGAGAGAGAGAGAGAGAAATACTTTAAAAAGGGACGATTTAATGCAGGCAGTTTAAATGTTTATGCTAAATTACACCAAACCATCAAACTGCCTTCAGAGCGTTGGCAGTTTGGTAATAATTATAATCGCTGCTGTTCTGCAATTTAGATCATCGCGAAAGAAACCTTCACGACAATTGTTTTTTGATCACTTAAAGGGCATGAGACTGGTGACATGTTTTTCTGTACAGAATAATGGGTTTCCAAAATTATTTTCTTTTGCATTATATCCCCAAAGAAGGAGTCGGGGAGGAGAGCGCTGGAAAAACAAGCCCAAAAATAACAAGAGATTGTTTAAACTTCTCCTAGTTGCTTTTCATTTTCAAGAAAAGCTGAATAAACAGCGTCGGCCCCGCCTGACAGCGCAGAAAGCAGGTTTGCAATGAAAGAGGCATGCGGAGGGAAAGGAGGAGGGTTTTTTTCTTCCGTTTTCGAGTACTTAACTTTCCCCTTTTCAGAAAGGAACTGCATGCAACCCAGGGAGCACGTTATTTACCGTGTACAGAAGAAACGAGTCAAATTTAAAATTAACCTCGAGTCATGCTGGGAATGGTCCGGGCAAAATGTTGGGGGAATTCCTTTATTTTCACACCCCCCACACCTCCCGCCCCCCCCACCCCCACCCCCCACGCCATTCTAATATTTTTGTCTAATTCCCCCGCTTCCCCATCACCCCTTGTCCTGCCGAGGAAGGGAACGGTCCATTTCGGTGACAAGCCCCGACGAAATGATTTTCTTTAAAAAGAAATAGAAGAAGAGAAGGGTGGACTAAGCAACTTGGGGCAACAAAGCTTTACAAGGGGAGAAGAAAGACTCGGGTAAAATGCGACACATTTATCTATCAATTGCTAGACAAGACAAAGAAGGCTTAACAACAGTTTGAAAAGAGTGGCCTGTGAATGGTTACTATTCAATTTGTATTTTATTCCCCGCTGGTCATGGAACTGAGATCAGAAGAAAAAGTGAAAACACATGGCCGAGGTCAGTAGGATCAGAGAACCACCACATACAGCAAAGGGAAGGAAAAGCAATGGGAACTTGTGTGAAGAAATGGATTATATAAACAGAGCTTACCATCGCCTGCACCCCATTATCCTATAATTTACACTGCATGGGAGCATAGAAATATATTAAACTAGTGATGGGTTTCACCGTTGCTTTATGCCAATCAATTCCATTATATACTTTCAGACATGTTTAGAATTCTTGGACTAATGTGTTTATTTTAAATATCACAGGGAAATTATGACATCACCAGCAAATAATGCTGGGGAAGGTTGCCTTCCTTTTGAAGTAAGCTGCACCGAAACATGATTTTAATTACATAATCACTTTGAAACTGTAATTATATAATAAACGAGGGGGATTAAACGGGAAGTGTATAGTGCATTAAAAATTGCTTAGGTCCTGGAAAAACAAACCGAACGCACAATGAGAAATGCTTGCTCGCGGGGACTGCGTGATAAATCCGGGCTGTCGCGTTTGTTTTCCTTTCATCCGGGGCGACAAAAAGATGCCCCCTCCGACGGCCGACGGCCGCCTGCGCGGGCTCCTCGCTCCGCAGGAGGAACACCCGGTGTGGGCTCCCTCTCTCCGCCGGCCCGTCCGCGGTGCGGACCCCGCCGGCACTTGGGAGGCGCCCGCCGCGGCCCCATTCATCTCCGGCCGCACAAAGCAGCCAGGCAGCGACAAATCTGTTTTTAAGCGGGGAATTAGCGGATGCCGCCCGCGGGGCTGAGGGCTCCCCGCCGCCCCGTCACCGCCGGCAGCGCGCACGGGGTTCTCCGCGGAGCCCACGCGGGGATTTTACGTTCCCACGCTCACCCTGCAGCCCCAGCTGGTCCGCTGCAGGCTGAGCTGCCCCGATCTGCTTCCATCCGGACAGGAGGCTTTGTTTCGGTGTTTTATTGTTGTTGTTTTCCCTCTTCTTTTAAATATCATTACCATTTAAGCCCTTCAGCGGAGCGGTGACGGCAGCAGGAGCTCCTCCGTCCCTGTGGGCTGCAGCCAGCTCTGCTCCCTCGCCGCTCCCGCATCCAGAGCGCGCTTTGGGGGTGCCGTGCCCATCCGTGCCGGGGAGGGGGCGCTGGCAGCCGGGGATCCCACCGACGCCAACAGCAGCCCCGAGGGGAGAGGATGGCATGCATGTTCTCCCGTCCAGGACACCTTGTGCTCTGGGAGATGGAGGCCCTTGGGCCGCCCCACTTAACCTCAGGCTGTGCAGAAAAGCCGTGGCCCTTTCACGAGACCCGGAGATCATCTGCACTGGGGTGTGATTCTGGCAATTCCAATGCACACAGGGAGCCCAGAAAAGTCCTCTGAAGGGATGGCTTGCCAGAGGTAAGCTCAGGCACTCCACTTGACCAGTACCGGCTGGTCTCTGCCTTCAGGGATCAAAGTGGCTTGGTAACTAGGGCTGGAGAGAATCAGGCTTCAGACCATAGCTTGAGGCCTCCCCAGCCTAACTGGAAGGTTTACGTTTTGCCCCTGAAGCCTTGAGTCACTCTTTCAGGGAGCTGCAACTCTGGCATGCTGTCATAAGGCTAGGCTGGAAAGCCAGAAGGTGAGAAACTACCCAATAACACCATGGAAAGCCAAACCATACATGGCAGCCCCACCAGGTCCATCAGCAGGGGCAGACTGATTGGCCCTCCAGCATCCCTGGCTCACCAGCCACAAGCCCCAGGGTCACCACCAGCCCAGTGGGTTGCACACCCATGAAGATGCAAACTGAGAACCCAAGAGACTGTTCCAGAGAGAGTTGTTTCCCTATATGCTAGCTGTGTGGCCATGGGTTCTCAGGGATAGTATTTTTTTAGTTATTTTTTTGTATGAAAATGTTTCTTTTTCCTCCAGATGTCACATTAATTAATATGGAAGGATGTGCTGCCTGTTAAATGTGTGAGGGAGCTCATGGTTCCTCACAAGTCTACAGGAATCCCTGAGGACCAAGCGCCAGATGGCAATGATGAGGCTCTGACAAGCGCGTGTGGGTGTGTAAAAAGGCTTCATCAAAAGACTTATAAGAAGCTACTTCAAGATAAGAGAAACTCTTCATAGGGGCAAGAAGAGAATATGTGGACAGCGGCCAATAGACAAGTGAAACACAGAGTCAGAAACCTGTCTGCTTTCTGTGCTTGTCACAGTGTAGCCTCATAGTATTGCAGCAAGCTCTGGCTTTGCCAGAAGTCTTCTTAAGGGGGACAGCAAAAGTACAGTGTGACATATGCAGCACCTGCCAGAAAGAGCAGAGAAAAAGAGCAGAATCTGGAGAATCAGGCAGTGACACCTGCAACTCACAGTTATGACAAGGCAGAGGAAGCATTCAGGAACAAAAAGGAAAAAAAAATAAAGCAGCAAGAGGGCTTGAAGCAGCCTCAGGGAATCTGCTTTGCACTTTAATGCAACTTACTGGGCAGAGTATTCTTGTTTTGATTTATTATAGGCTTATATCTGGTTCATTTAATTTTGACAGGAAGTGTTTAACATCGAGTGAAATAATATGCTCTGAGATTACACATCCTTCCATAACTTTTGATTTGGCTTGAAGGAAAAAAAAAAAAAAAAAGCATTTACGGTAGCAAGAATAATAAGTATCTAATGAAAAACTCACAGAAACATCTATTGTGACTGTCCTCTCTAAAGGCTCCTCTTATCCACCACAGGTCTCTCTCTTTTCATCTGTTTTCTATGTCAGCCAGAGCCCAAGGCTCTGTTTCTTACAGATGTAGTGGAAGAAGGTGCCCAGGTCTAAGAAAAGGAACATCCCCTGCACATCAGTTCTCAGTCCAGCCCCACCTTGATAGTCACAGATATCCATTAATGAAAAGCTGCTTGCCATGCTTTACAAAGCACAGGGAATCAGGTCCATTTCCCCAACTGTGCATCCAGAGCAGTCTGGTCATAAAAACCAGAGAAAACAGTTTGTTTCTTTTCATTATGGATCTGCTTCAAGAGGCAAGTCTGTCTTTTTCAAAACTCTTTGGTATAAAAACAAATGTAGAACTAACTCTTGGTAATGAGAACTTGTCTAAAACAAAATGTAAGCCAGGACTAGAAATATAATTTTATTGATAATAGGCCTTTGGTAGACTCTTATATTCCAATATACTTCTTTTTACTTTACAGTACCTTGGAAAGGATTTGAGTTAAACTGAAAAAAACTATTTCAGTCCAGTACATGGAAATGCACAGGGAGAACTTTCCAGAGTTTTTGTTTCAATGGCACTACTGAAAGCAGTAAGCAACCTTTGCAGAGAAATCTCAGGAACTGTTCATCTCACTTCGGGGAGCAGCCATCATTCTACTTGGGATTTCGTAAATAGGAAGATTGAAGAAAAGAAATGGATTGTCCTTTGATTGAAGCCATGCTTCACTGAAGCTTAGATGTATGGTTATTTCATTGCCTTCAAAAGCAATTAAGCAGCAAAGAAAACAACTTTGGACATTTCACTATAGCAGTGAAACCTAATTTTCTCAGAGTCCAAGAAATTTAAGTAAGAATTGTTCCACTATTCACTAAGAATGGAATGGAATGAGGCTCTGCCCAAACGTGGCTAAGGTAACTATCCACCATAGAAATACATTTTGTGAGGCCTAGAGGTTTTATAGGAGGGACCTGTTATCTACACACAGGCATCAGCTTCTTTCCTTCACAGTGTCTCAATGGATCTAGAGCTCTGTATGTCTCAAATGTGACGGTTTCCAAAAACTTTGAACAAATTTAAAATATCTTGTGTGCTTGGAAGTTTTAAACACATGGAGGCACAGGTTTGTTGCTCTGAAAGTATACAGCTCCTAGCTGAAGTATTCTTGCTCTAATCTCAGCAGTATCTTTAGGACTACACACCTATAAGTCAGTGTATACTTTTTATCATCTCCCCCGTACTCTTGCAGCTTTTGACTTTTTTCAGTCTGTAATGTTTAAAAGAAGTTTCCTCAGGAGCTGAGGCTACCCAAACCCTATAGGGAGTCTTGAATCACACATGACAGCTTTTCTTAGTCTTATTTCACATATGTTTTAAAACTGTCCACAGAACCATATAGCTCTGTGGATCACAAGCTGATCAGGAAAAAGAATAGATCAGTCCAAGACTGTTACCAAAACTCAGCATGAGAGCACTGCATATGCTTACGTGAGTAACTGAGATCGTGATGGAGTATCTCTTTTAGATTTCTCTTTATAAGGGCATTTAGTTCCAGAGAAACAAGCTTACTGGCTTTTCTGCCTTTGAAACTATTTCAGAGACATTGCCGTTTCTTATCAGAAGCTCTGTGCAAGCTGAAGATAAGTTTCATTCTATTTCTAGCTAAGCCTCTATCAGACAGTTTCTTTTCTGCACTGGCTTCCAACAGCCCAATGTTAATGCCATCTGTTGTGCATTATTTAATTCAAATTATTGGGGACCTCCCGACCTGAATCAGCACAATTACTAGTTCTGTCCTAGATTTAGAAGATCCCCTCAAGGTTAGAAAAGGTTCTGTTGAAGAATCACCCCTATCTCTCAAAGGGAGACAAACCAACAGGCAGCATTTGATGCAGATCATGTTGCTGATATCTTAAAGATAAACAGCACTTACTGCACCAGTATCACACAGCAGGGCAAAATCATAGCAGAGGACAAACAGCGAAAACAAACGTATTTAAACATAACCACATGTTCTGTGATTCCACAGGTCTAAGTCTTCAAAGTAGTAATACTATTTGTAGAACACCTCCCTTGGCAAATTATGCTGGGACAAGCAAATGCTGCAATAAAAACTTTATTTGAAATGTTATGTGAAATCGTTCAAACAAAAATCCAAATGAGAAGAGCAAATAAAGGAGCCTGGAATGGAGAAAAAACACAGCTGGACACAAGTGAAAGATACAGAATCGAGAGGAATCTGCCTTGAAAACAGTTCATGAAGGAAAATAGTGCATACCCATCTGGAAGACCAGATACTAGGGAGAAACCAGGTGATGAGCTGGAGGACCCACCTGTTAGATAGCACTGGCTGTACCTTCCCTTCTATCTGCCAATCAAGTGAAAAAAATCAGCTATACTGAATATTAACTGTTGTTCTTACTGTTAAGATACATGATTTCATTGTGGTGGATAGTGTACCAGGACACTCTGACAGCAAACAATTTTTAATTGTTTTTAGACCATCCAAAGAAGTCTGTTTTAACTGCTCAGATGCCTAGCAATGTGGCATTTTCATGACATAGCAATGGTAGTTTCCACAATTTCCCACTTGCTGACTCATGTCCCCCACTCCTACAACTGAGGACGTAAAAGGGCTTCATAACAGCTGTCCTATAAAATGGTACATCAACATAGTGTTTTGCCACTGACCCTATATCATATATCTTTCTCTTAAAATTTCTTGTGATGTTTATGAGGCAACAAATAAAGCTAATGTCTTCGAAGTAAAAATGCTTTGACTTTAGTGCCATACAAATGCTGATACAGATTACTTAGCAGTTTGCTTAGAGCTTCCTAGTGCTCTCTGATGCTTGGAAGATATCCACAACAGTAACAGATCAGCTGATATGTTCAGATTTACGATGCTTAGATGTAAAAAGAGATGGCTTTGTGATTGGGCTATCTCAGTGTAAAACTGTTTTTTTTCTCTCTCTTAAAATTATTTTTTAAAATTATTATTTTTACATAAAATATAGGAAAGCTTTAGAAAATGTACATCCCAATTCTTGCAGTAGCATAGCCCATGTGAAAGAATGATAGCATGGCAATGTACTCTGCTAACTCTGTGGTCAAGATCCTGTTCTGAGGATCAGCTGTCCAGCCCCATTAATCTTTCAAGTTGGAAGGAGTCAGCTTCAGTGCAAAGAAAAAGGCTGAGATCTTCCCTGTGAATATGGGCACTGCCCCATGGCAGGTAGGTCCAGTCAGGGATGCACCTGGCCAGTAGTGACACTCATGTGCTGCATGTCACACGCAGAAGAGGACGAAGAGCCAAAAGGGGTGGCAAAGTCAGATCAAAGCGAACAATCATATAGGCCACAAAATCAGCGCTAAGCTGCCAAAACAGTGACCCTTCTGAGTTGCCTAATAGGAAAACCTGCGCAGAAAACACTCTATAACTACTGCCACAAAATGCCTTACAGTGAGGAAAAAAAAAGTCACCAAGCCTCAAGTAAGTGAAAAGCCACAGAAACACTAGGAAAAAAAATATCTGAAACACATTTTAAATAGCCAAAAGTGAGAAAAGATGTGATTAAATCAGGCCATGCCTAATGGCCAACCTGGCCTTCAGTGTATCAAGGATGGAGCATTCACACATTCTCTGGGCAAGCTGTTGAGTACTTCACCGTCCTCTGAGTAAAAAATATCCTCCCCGTCTATCTGAGGGACAGCACTCATCACCATCCTTCACCTGGGAATACAGCAATTGTCACAACACTATGGCTGCAACCATCCAACCAATTCTTTATCACTGAATAGTCCTCCCATCAAATATATCTTTCCAGTTTATAGATAAGAATATGACGCCAAGATACTTGTAATCAACACGCTGCCTAGATCTTTCACTCAAATTAAGGTGTCTGCCAAGTTCAGATTAGCTCAGGGGAGCTAAGATGTCTGACACCATATGAGATCTGCAGAAGTAAGAAGCCTTTGGTGGCCTCAGGGCTGTAGTTCCCTAAGATTTTACTCCTCTGAAGCCTGGAAATAAGAGCAGCAACTTTATTGCACTGTAGGTATCTTGCCTGGAGCACACAAGTACTTCTTTGACATCTATATTTTCAATTATATATTTTCAACTCATCTATTCTTCAATATATTGAAATGATAGCATGGAGGAACAATTTATCATCTTACATAAGACACTATGAATCCTTTAAAGGAATGTTTTCATGCATGGAATTGCCATTTAAAAGTGAACGTTTTTATTTACTGGAGTTTAACCTACATGTAATTAAACAGGAATCCTTGATGGATTACGCTATACAGTTAGCTCTACAATCAGTTCTATAGTTAGCTATTAAAGGCTTTTAAAATAAGATTTCAGCTTGCTTTCAGTTCTCCACAGCTTGCCTCCATTTCTCTCACACAAACAGGTACTTCCTAACAAAAACCACCTGTGTGGATAGCTGCTTCTCTCTCCAAGTGCACTTGTTTGTATCAAGCTGTTTCCTACCTGCTTATGTGCGTGTGTAAAACTGAAGGGCAGCTTCTGAAAATTATGGCATTTTTATCCTAAAAAAAATTTAATGCATCCAATTGGTAAGCAATTATCATTAGAGTACCAATCCTTTTCTGATATTATGAAGTCTGACTAAATCAGATGACTGCCTTTTCCCTTCCCCCTTTCCCGCCTTTCCTCTCATTTATTTAATAAACGTGACAGGGTGTAGGTATTGATTTAGAAATGAAAGCCAGGGATCCCTATGTTGGAATTTTACTATAACACTAACTTCCCTAGGGACGTTAAAAGAAGTGATCAAGCCTGAAAGTTGGACAGGAAGAGTTAGGGAGCTATTCCATTTAGGTGCTTAATTAGAGAGAGTCATAATATCATTGTCTTGTCTGCCTGTCCATCTAATACTGGCTTTTGATGTGAATTTCTTCTCTTGATTTATAAATACCCTTATCAAAAGACATAAAGAATTTAAAGGGTTTCCAAGCTTCATTTCTGTGTCTTAAGTACTGCTGGTTGCAGCATGAGCTTTGAAAGGGCCAGTGTTGATTTATTTGCATAAAAATATTGTTTTGAGGGCACAGAGTTGGAGTCTTAATTTTTGGGGGGCATTTTGTTAGGTTGTGGACCCTGGAGTTAACATAACTTATTTCACAGTGCCTTCTAGGAGTAATCTTAATTTGCACTGGCTGTTCAAAATATCTCTCAGGGCCAGAACAATGAGAGAATATTTTTAATAATAACCAATTATAAAGGAAAGCAAGGAGTTCAAATCCTGCTGACTTTAATTTCGTTTATCAATCATTAGCAAAAGTTATCAGAATTCAAAATTGATGATCGCAAATTACAGGTGGATTTAATGCCTCTGTAACTGATTACAATACCATTCTTTGTTACATTACTGTTTATCCCTGACACAATTGTTTGTTTGCTTAACCCAGGGGGTAGTAAACAGTCCTCTAAGTAATTTGCAGGTCATTCCAAAGCCTTTCATGCAGCTACACACTATTCACAAGACTTCATTAGGCAGAGCTAAGGGATAACAGGAGAAACTGAGCATAAGGTAAGTACAAAGTTTCACACAGAGAGAGCTAATCTCATATAATGCAAGGTGAAATATTGATTCCTTTAACTGGGATTATTTTCTCCTGGAATTTCCTATGTGTTAGGAAACACTTTTCAATTATTGAAAGTTCTCTAAGATAGGAGATCTTGTTGAGTAGGTATGCACACTGTGAGTTGTGTTTATAAAGATATTTTTGAATCGTCAGCTTTTGGTGTCAATGGGATTTAGCTTCCTTTCAAAAATTGCTAACTCCTTAAGTGTTTTTAACAAGTGTATCAGCATTTTTCACTATTAAAGACTATATGTAGGTTATTTTGACAGAATAGCTTTTTGAGGTATGAGGCAATCTATCCTGACTCCTGCATTGTCTGCAATGCTGTCATCTAAGCAGCATCAGTGATGATAACTTCAAAATAATTTTAGAGATGTTTTCACTAATAGCCAGAGGCCCCACTTATCCATCTAGCCTATACATGGAGTTGTCATAGAAGCCAGTGGTAGTCTTGCTCAGCAGGTTTCAACAACAGCATTCGCATAAAACGATGATATAATCGTGACATTGCTTTTTCAAGCAGTGCCCTAAGCTGAAACAGACAGCATCATGTTCTTCTAAGTACTTCTCTATCTACAGTTCAATAGCATGGCTGAAAATGGTTGCTATCAACTATTTACAGCAATGATGGCTGGAGTGTCATAACACTTTACATTCAGAGACAGCTGTAAGATGCAGTTATCTGGGGGAGAAGCACAACAAAACAGCACAAGAACAGTGAAACAGAGATTTTGAGACATGCCTTTTACAAAACTGGAAATCTTGGATTACTTTCTTGTTAGTTTCACAGCAACAGTTCTTAAAAAACATGCTGGATGCTTTTTCTGTTCAGAGTTGTTTTCTGAAGAACAATTAATTCAGCTTTTTTCAGGTAGGTCTAGCACAGAGAAATTAAATCAAGTTGGCTACATCTTAAAAAACTCAATTCAAAATTCAGAAGTAGACATTCTGACTTCATCAGAAAAACTATAACCTAGTATAACTCAGATAAGTGACTACGAATTTAGTGCAATCTTCATATCTGCCCAGCTGGAGGTATGTTTATTCCATCAGTCACATGTGTTGTCTCCTAGCAAGCCTCAACACCAGCAGTAGGATATCATTTGCTGATTGATGTACAACATTCAATTGAGAAGAGTCGCCTGCTCTTCAGCATCGTGGGACAGATCCCAGGGACTGAGGGTGGGATGAGAACTGCAGAGGCTCTGTGACGAGGTTGTCCTAAGGCCACCAGGCATCTCTCTAATTTCAGAGTGGAGCAAAGCAAATCTAGGAAGTCAAGGAATCTAGTCCAGCTAAATATAGCCCACATTACTCCTTTGGAGTACTCTCTGTGCTCTAACTATCTTCAGTCTTTTAACAGATTTCTTTCAGTATTTGCTCCAGCTCTGTATATGTGTAAAACTCTGTAAATAATTAAATGTGTTGATTACAATAAAAAAAGTTTGGGATTGTGCTGTAAATACTCATCCTTCTGTGGTTTTACTAAGAGAGTTATGCTATTATTAGGTAGACAGAATAATCAACATATGAAGAAATGTGTCACACATAAGTGATATTTTACTGCTTTACAACCACCAGCACTGATTTGCTCGTTACTATGCACAGATGGAACTTATGTATCATGTTACGTAAAGACACAGAGCCAAATCCTGGTGTCTTGGGCAAAAATCTCACAATTTTTGTGGCTGTGACAGAAATAAAGTATTGGCAGATCTTTCCTTGGAAAAGCCTACTTTCCTGTTTGCTGTTGCAGTGTTCTTATCATTTAGTACCTGTTCTGAATGTTAACTGTTAATAGCCTTACTTCTTGCAGGAATTTGGGAGTGTCTTATCCCAGTAAAGATAATGACTGGATAAAGAGAGATTTTTGTCTCTTTTTGAAATGAAATCATTTTGTCTTTCTGCCTCTCAGCATTCCACAGAAAGTTTCAGGCATGGACAGAGAAACAAGATTTCTGATTCTCAGTCCCAAAGTGAGCTGAACAGAGAAGGAAGTCCCAGTTTGGAAATCACCATGGAGCTTTCAGCTGAGAAGAAAGTCATCTAAATTTTAAGGAAATTTTCTAAGGTGCAAAGGCTACGTCAGTATACTAAAACAGTAGGCTTTCACGCTAGAAACTGCTGATCTATTTTTATACTATATTTATATATATATAATGAAATCAAAACTATTCGAAATACATGACATATATATCTCTTTTAGCTGGGCTTACAACTGGGAAATACCAAAGGTATATTCAATTTTATTTGGAATTTTTGAATGATTCAGATTTTATGTGGGTATGTACCAAAGTGTTTTCTGTATACTTTTGTTTATAGTTGTTGTTGTTATTGTTTGCCTTAAGTGGATATCTATATGTCTCCCATGCTCTTGCCATTAAATCTCAAACTTGACCTGTTTACTTAGAAATGCAGAAGGAAATCAGGTGGCATTTAAAAATACTGGCTACAGCCACTAGGCCTATGATTAGCTCAAATGAATATGAAGAGAGGACAATGGAGCCATGGATTTAGTTAGGTCAAAATTTTTTTGGTCGAAGCACACATGACAAATGGTTCTTCTCACAGATGAGCCTAGTGCTCCCCTCCTTCCATGCTTCTCTCCTCCTCTCCCTCTCTCATTTTTCCAAAGTACTTGGTTCTGCTCAGTAGTGCCAGAGAACAGCCAGTTTCACATGGCATTAAGGATATACAATGCATGCTGATGACAGATTGATTTCTTGGGCATCCAGTCTCACCAGCCTATCACCAGCTTTGCTGAAAGCAAGTTAAGTAAAAAGGCTGCTTTTTGTCATCCAAAGTCATGCACATTAAGTTTTAAATTAGTGTCTGAAAGAGGGAGTTCATTCACCAAATGGCAATTTCTGAAATAAAATCACTATTCTTTCCTATTAATTTTGTCAGTTGTAAATGGATAATTGCTCTAAAAATATAGTTACAGAAATCACTGGGCAGTGATAGGTGTTTTCAATACTGATATTGGAAATCTCTGAAGCTGGAAGGAAAGGGAGATGTGGACGATCAGTAAATTTGTCATCATGCAACGTTGATACTGTGCTTGACTGAGATTCATGAACTCATAGAGCTTCAGAGACCATCTGAATGATATGGACAAACACAGTCAACTACAAAGGGAAATAGACAGTGAAAAGAAAAATCCCCCACAGCTGGTAGCTCCCTTGTGCTGCTGTCATACTACCAATTAGTCCAGGCAAAGAAATATCTTCCAACCTGAACTCTACTTGAGATGTCCATAGGCTCAATGATACTCTGAACTACATCTTGTTGATCAAGCTCAGATGGTCTGGCTTAGAATGGAAGCTGGAACATGTGGCTGGAAGCTCCAGTGGCTGCTCCCCCCTTCTAATGTGCCCTGTATTTCTCAATACCAAAAGTACATTGCTGAATGTCTCCTCAAGAGTGCTCACCTCTCCAGCACTTCCTGATTTGAGTGCCCATTTAGCAGTGTTCAGCAAGTTCTATTTTTATTTACATCTGCAGAGGAAGCAGTACATAGCTCAAGTTATAAAATTTTCAGATTAAGAGACTGGGTTCTGAATGCTGCTGAACTGGTGTGCAAAGCGTGGAGATAGCCCATTAAAGTTATCTCATGTGCTTGCTGTGCCACCCAATAAACTTTCTTTCCCATCCCACATTTCCAGTTTTATTTCACTTATCAAGATTTTTTTTCCCCCACATTTTTAAAGTTAAATACAATCACACTGTTTGGATAACTTCTTCTAATTATCTGGTTTTCTGTTTGCAATTACACGCAGCTCTTCAACTAACTAAAGATGCATATTTTATAGTCAGAATTTTGCAACCTCCTGCTTCCACGCATCCTGGTCTATCACACTGTAAAATGTGGCAGTGATGAGGAAGATAAATGACAGCCCACAATTATTTTTCTCTTCAAAGTGCTCCAGTGGTCCTTGGATAAAAGCTTGATTCCACTGAAGCCCTCAGTTGTATTTGTGTTTCAAGTTTCAGTGACAGTGTAAGCAAAATCACTAATAGAAGAAGAATAGACAATTAATATACTCATAGATTACTTTGGGAAGACAAAATTTTTTCTTCTGTATTATAATAAATATTTGCACTCATAATAACATCAAGCTAGAAACACTGCACCTTTGAGATAGTTCTGTTCGCACATCTGATGAAATTTTCCAGGATTCATTACTATGGCTTCATCAGAGTTACTGCATGCTTACATATTTAGCAGAACACCACCATAGACCTCCACATTCCCATCAGCTACTACTGGAAATTACAGATATGTGGCTTTTTTATATTTGAGCTTGGTGTCCATAGTTAAAGCTCCTTAGTTTGTATGTAGCAAATTCCAGTAGAATATAGAACTGAGCAAAACCAACTCAGACTGAATTTATCACTCCTAGAAGTGCATGTACAAATAAAAAACAGAGTTTAGCTCAGGCTCCTGATCCTGATTTGAACTTAGTCCAATTGCTGTGTCTAGACATGCATTTGCTTAGCTGTAGATTTGCTAAATTAAGACTAGCTTATGAAGAATTACTAATTCAGTTGAAAATAAAACAAAAATGTAAAATTTTTTACAAGCTGAAGAAAAGAATCCTGGATTCAACATTGCCACACCTACAGGAAAATATATCCCCTTTGATACCTTGCTGCACATTTTCCAAGAGTGTTTTCTGCTTTCTGAAGTCAGTTTCTGTGTAACTATGTAGTGTTTGTAAGGCTGACTTTGCTCAAGGCCGTCCTAGAGATGTGCCTCTGCAGATCTAGCAGGTATGCAAGAACATTTCAAAGACTTTTCAATCACTCGAGAATCCAGTTAAGGAAGAAATGGTCCCACCAAGACCAACAGCTTTACTTCCGGCTGTCTCAGCACACTTTTTTCTCTGTTGACCACAATACTAAGCTCACCAGTCAGTTCCAAGTCTGCTTATCATTAGTTTATTACTTTCACAAACCATGGTCATATGCCAATAGCAGATGCTTTATCATGTGTAAGAGCATTTGCACTGGAGAACAAGGGACATCCCAGTTAGTATGGAGGTCAGGCCCCTTTCATCCCCGGCCTGCTGCAGCTTGGTGGCTGTGGGGACAGGGAGCTACAAGAGTCATCGCTCTTCCCCAGCATACAGAGAGAATTTCAGGGTCCTCCCCACTGTCCCTATTCAAAACAGGCATTTCTATCTCTCCTTCTGAGAGTCACATACTTCACATTTTCCCTGTACAAATAACTGCTTAGGCCCTTCTTTCAAAGAGCCTTTATTAAACCACCAGCTATTTGCTGTCGAGACATTTAGGGTGAAATCATCGTGTTAAACAAATAAACGCAGCTTCATACAGATCTCTGCTCTGGGAGCAGAGTAAGAAAATAATTTCTGTCTGCTCTCCACAAAAGCGGCTGGAAAGGCCGAAAGAAAAATATTATTTTTACTTCATTGTGTGAAATATCGTTTTGGAGGATCTGACGCGTTGAGCGTTTGAAGAGTTTTTGCTGGCAGGTTTCAAGGGTCCCCTGGGTTGACCCCCTGGGATTGTTTTCTTCATTAATAAACTTAGCATGATGTGTGTTAAAAGGAATATTCTGTTTGCTTTGTAAATAAGGGATGTCAGACAAGAAGCAGAAGCCTTGCAGACACTAGGTGAGGTGTTCTTCAAGGGCAAGGGGGATGCTCACGTGGAAAAATAAAAGCGGTGGAAAACTCAGAAATAGCGTAACTGACTAATTTGAGCCAAGGTTTTATAGGGGTAATAATGCTGCCTGCGAACTCAGCTTAGGGAGGGAGCTTCTTTTCTGATCCCATCAGAAAAGCTGTGCGCTTTGCCCCATGGCAGCAGGGGTTGCACTCATAAGGGGAAATTCCCAAGCACCCCCCTGCAGCCTTGTGGGAGATGCCAGGGAATGAAGATCAGGTACTTGCATGGCCCTTTGCAGGTATAGCCCCTAGGAGGTCTGGGAAGGGCTTCTGCACTGGCAGTAGAAAATCTTTCATTCTGATGCTGCGGTGGAAATTACTATTGAAAAGCTTCTGACTGGATTTAAGGGAGTAATTTGCGAGAAAATAATCATTCTTCTGCTACTCCTGGGGTTTTCTCTCAAAAGCAGGAGAAAAAAATATCCTGCTGTTGAGTACTGTTTCTTTTCTGTTGCTTGCCTCCCAGTAAATTTCACCACTCAACTCTTGCAGTGCTCCTGAACCCATTCATTTCCCATCTGTTGCCTCCTTGAAAAACCCTCGTAAGATTTGTAAAACATCATAGTTCCCATCATCTGAGATGCACCAGGAATAGCATTGTCAGGAATGGAACACATCTCTCTTGTCACTTTAGGACCTGACTGCACACAGAGCAGCAGACAGGCAAGGTATATGCTACTAGACATGGGATGGACAAAGTTCCTCAGCTGGTTTTGTCCTGCATATATTCCTGCACTGTGCCATCACTGCTCTGGCTGTCACCACAGAAAAAAAAATCAAAATCATTTAGAAGCTGTTTACTTTAAGAAGATACAGTTATAAAAATGAGGCAGGATCAATTCTGTAACTTAAACTACCCAGGGAAGGAAATATATAGATGTCCAGTTCTCCTTAGATGTAATTAGAGCTGGTAGAATCCTATTGTGCAAAGCCACACACTCCAACAAGAAGATATGTGGTTTTCCCAGTTAAGCCTCAGGCCAACTTTAGAAAGAATTCTAAAGCAAACATTAAATTAGCAATATTACCTTTTTCTTAAGCTGTATTGCATATATGTTACTAAAATATTTATCTTAGGTAGGTCACATACTGTGCAGTCAGAAAGCTGTCCAATTCCATTGGAAAGCGTATTGGTCTCACTAAGCAGATTTTGGAGTTATGTTAATAAATACAAGAACAAATGTTTAATTTCTCTAAAGCAAATATATAATTTGAGATATTTTTGTTACAAAAACGGTGTCATGCAAATAATTTTTCAATGAAATGGACCAACTGCAGAACCATAAGAGTCCCTATAATAGATCATGGTGACAAATATAAGGATTTTCAGATAATTTAATTGTCCAATAAACATAAACAAGGAGGGAGATGTCTGTTACAAATGGAAAAGGAAACACTGTTGTTTAAATGGATTATAATTGGATTTATAACAGTGAAAATGATATAAAGTCTGTTTGGCTCTAGAATTTGGCTGTGTGTTTCTCATTTCACAGGCAGTCTCTGCCTGGAGCCCTAACTTGCACTGCGCCAACTTAGAGCGCCTAAGTCATGCTTAAGAGTTTTGATTTGTACTATGGAAAAGACTCATTAAGAGTTTACTACACGTATTTCTTGTGTCATTTACAGTTTCTCTATATACAAATGTTGTTTTGAACTCTGCACCTGAATGCTCCTTTGCTCTTCCTTTACTACCAGTAAGTTTACGTTTGATTCACCAAATATGTTCGACCTGGTCAGAGCAATCGAGTGTATAACCTGGTCTGAGCTACACTAGGTGCAGACAGTATAACTTGAGAGTTTACACAAGGGTAGGACACCTTCAGTATACCTAATGGTTTAGAAAACAATGACAATTTTTTTTCAGATTTAGGTAATCAGATGGAATACAGGTAAAGTCACACCTCAGTGGTCATGTGAAATTGCTAATTTCCAAATATTTTTTTCTAGACAAAAAATATCCATCATAATGGTGGCCTGACGATAACCACATTAGAGAACATAACGAAGGCATGAACATGAAGAATGAAGTGAACCATCTGAAAGACAAAAGACAAATCAGGTACTAGAGTATAAAGAGAATACTGCTGGTACCAAAATGAGATTGGAAGAAGCAGGTTCCTGTCTAAGTTATGCCAAGTCAGAAGTTCTTCAAAGGACAAAACATGGGAGCATCCTTAAAATATGACCAAGTATTTTAAAGTAAATTGTCTTATGTTCTGATGCTCACAAGAAACAAAGCCAAAATGTACTGAAAAAAGGATCCTGAAACATTGCCACACAATGTTTTAATGGTAAAACACTATGCTCTTTGGAGTTTTTACTTGCTTCAAACAGCAGACATTAGTCACGGCTTCTATAAGGATGACTGGTGAGAAAGTTTGAAGGCTTGTATGATGATAATGCTAGGAACAGCCTTGCTATCCATGTGAAATGTGTACAGCACACAGTGTCTGAACAGTTTAGAAGATCAAGTTGCAAAACAGCTCTGAAATATTGAATGGGTTATTTGGAAAGCAATTTAGGACTCACATATATTTGAAATGAACCATGCAGGCTCAAGTACCAAACAAGTGTACCTGAGAGGCATTTGTCTGACCTCTTTTTAAAAGGAAGATGGTTCTGAGAACCTCTGTAGGTAGCCTGCTCTCTATCCTTGGAGCCAAGAATTATATAAGTTATCTTTTTTTGCTCAAGTTAATGCATTTGTTCTCACTGTGATCCCAGTGGACATGGAAAGCAATTGATCATTGTCCTCTTCATAGCAACCTTTTACATATTGGGAAATTGTTATCCCTTCCCCCCCCTCCCCTTGAGTCTCATGCTTAGTCTTCTCTTTTCTAGACTAAACAAACCCGATTCTTTCAACCTTTTCTTGTAGGTCATGTTTTCTAAACCTCTGATCATTCTTGCTGCTCTCCTTTGCACTCTCTCCAATTTGTCTACATCTTTCTTGAAGTGTTGTTCCCAAAGCAGGGCATAGTAAACCAGCTGAGGCTTTACCTATGTAACCATAAACAGAACTTTTCCTACTACTTTCACCTGTAATACATTTCAGACAGTGCACCAAAGAATACAACACACGTTTACCCTAACTTCACCTCAATGAGTCAAGCTGTCATAACTGTCTATGACCTCCAGATCACTCCTGTTCTCATTTTGCTTAAGTGTATTCAGATCCTTCTTAGCCAGTCTAAAAATACTGCTCTGGCCATAATTACAATTTGTCTTGAAGACTTCAGGTCATATCTCCAATTTACCAAAACTGCTGTGTATTTCAACCATGCTCTCCACATGGTACCTATATATTACCAACTGCCACAGTTCAAAAAGTGAAAGAGCAGAGTCTGATATGCTGTGGTCCATGATGTGGTGTACTGAGTCTGTATGTCAGATGTCATGTCTTGACATCACTAATAATGCAGTCTGTGCCAATCACCAGTCCTAGGAGCTCACCATCTATGTGGAGAGGGAAGTGCTGCCCACCTCTCACATACTTTGCAAGGAGTGTGCTGCTGACAGTGCTCCAGGATGCAACTTTAACCTCACTTCCACCATCCTGCTGCCTTACTTGTGTGCATCCCACAGCACTCCAAGTGTGGATCAAATGCAGGGTACATTTAACTTTTCTTTGAACCAACAGTTTTTTAGATGACTTAACAGTATGGACTGCTTTGTCTCTACTGTTATCTTCTGAGACCTTATCTGTGGATTCTCTCAGGTTAATTGGGTCTACTTTTTTGTAACTTGCCATTATTATTCCACTGCTCTACTTCTTTAATTCCATCTATTCAGTCTTCCTTTTCATCTTAGAATCAATTTTGCTCTACCTGCAGCTTCTCAGTAGTGATTGTCTCCTATCTTGTAGCATTTTCTGAAGATGACTTGCCAGTTCCAAAACATGATTTTTTTTATTTTTTTTTTTTGCAACTAGCAAGCAAAACAGGAGTAGGAGCTGTCCTTTTGGTATATCTATACTGGAGAGTTTGGAGTTTATGTAGCTATGACTTCCTTCTTACCATTCAGCGAGACACTTAGTAGTGCATTTCTGCTACATCTTCCCTTTTCTATATTTTCTAGCATTAGACACAGTCAGTGCCTCATGCATCTATCTGAATTCCAGAATAATTCTATATCCAGTATTTTTACTCCAATTTCAATATATGATATATTTTCAGTCTTAAAATAAATTTAGAGTATATAAAAAATAAATTTACAATATTAAATTAAAAGTAGAAAACACAAAATATGAAACTTTCAGCAACCATTCTCCCCCTCCTTCCTTAGCCATACAAATGCCTCTGAACTTGCCTACTATGTGCCACTGCATCTCTGTTAATCCATGTTTGATCCTAGGGGTCTACTAAAACTGAAACCTGCCTTCACATGCTCCATAAATTCCTGGTATTTGCTAGGAGATACATCAGGTAAGTATTTTGCTATCTTCCTTCATTTCTCCCTTACATTCAGTTTCACCCATTCACCACCCACTTCTGAGCTTTTTCCTGGATCTCTATTCCTATTTTTTACTCAAGTGAGGGTTCTGTCAACAGTTTCCCTGAAAACCAGCGCAAGCTCTAGCCCTGCAGAAAGCTTGTCACCAGAGGGATCCCATTTCTGCCCAATATTTCTCCTTTGTAGCATACTGTCTAGTGGCTAAGGGAGCCAAAATTCTTCTGTCAACACCCTCTGTACAGCCAAGCATTCTCCTTTCGTCTTTGGGATCATGTTTGGAGACTCTATTTCTAACTTATTCTTCTAATTTTCTTGCATATCTTATTCCTGGAGACCTCAAAATACATTATGGAGCTTTTCCAGAAATGGGTGATACCATGGGGGAGGGTGGTACTTAATTAAAGCTGTGTGACCTGGGGAATTAAGACCTGGACCAGTAATAAAACCAGTTACCTTGTTTGAATCAGAAGCCTGTAGTCCCTTCTGAACTTCGGAACTTCTGCAGAAGTCCATTGGGTCTCCTAACTCTCCTGTTTTATACTTTTGGCATGGATAGTCAATGTGATTTGTGCTGAGTCACTCAGAAGAAAATTTCTGTTACTTCTAAGCATTGTCAGAATAGCTTCTGAAAATTTCCACGTTTAAAGCTCTTAGGTTACTGCACTTGTATGTTTGTTGGTTAGTTTACATGAGAATAAATATTTTGAAATATTGTTACTGTGCTATTTTTTTGAGGGCTTTACAATTACAGACTTTGTTCATCAGCTGGTTCAATGCCCTTAGAGGAGGCCCATTTATTCCTTCATATGACTTTAGTAATATATTTAAAAAAAAAAAAAAAGTATTTATTGCAGAGAGAAATTCAGGTTTCAGAATCTTTTACTTCAAAGCCATTTACTAAATATATTTTCTTTATTTCTTTTCTTTCTTTCTTTCTTTACTGATAATGTACTCTTTCCATTGATGAATTTTTTGTACAGCCCATTTTGAAACCTTGCTATTTGAAACAGCTTGCTGATGTTTTCTTAAATTACATCCTCTTGTGGGTCCATAAAATCCTGAAGTTATTACAAATAAATAAACGGAGTTACTCTTCGTGATGTAAACCAGCTTTAAATTAAGTCATTGAGTGGAAGTTTGACTTGGATTGCTTCTGAAAAGCTGCTCAGACCCAGGGCAACATTCTGCTTTTCTCCCTGTTGCAGAAATTGGTGAGCAGCTGTTCTAAGTCAACTCAGTGGAGCAAACCCCTGTTGCTTAATGTCTTGTTTTAATTTCCAGCAGGAAACTGAGTATCAGAAAGTCCATACCCTCCACTTCCCTTTCTTTCTCTCACTTTTTCCACTCAGGATTCTCCTGAGTGAGTTGCACAGTCAAGTGCTGGTGAAAGAAGTGGGAGATGACAGGTTTCCCTTCTCTCTTGTGTTAGGCATTCTGTTTTACCTAGTGATGCAGGGCACCTCAATCTTTCCTAGGATCGATGAAGTTAGCACCAGTATCCAACATCCCAAACTTCCCTGAGTGAGGCAACAAAGTTAATGGCACTAATACCAGAAGCAGATGACACAGTGCAGATTTGACCACAGGGTGCTGGGCATGATTAAACATTGCTATAGGGTTACATCAGTTCTTCACTTGCTTCCCTCTCTACTTCTTCCTTTCTTCCTTTTGTGGCATACTGCAAGTTCACAGATCTACATGATTACACTCACCAGATTTATGATATCAAGAAGAAAACTGGGCCTTCTCTGACTTCATGCAATGTTCCAAACCCAACTCTATGTTGCCTCAGTGAACTTCTGCTCCAGAGGTTTACACCCAAAACCTCTGTCCAGCAATTGTGGATTCAGGAAATCATTTTTTTCACAAAATGAACACTTCTTTCATGAGTCTTTGGATCTATGTTCATCTATATTGATAGTTTAGACTTCTCAGATTTAGAGCACTTTTCGCAAGTTACCTCAATAACTCAAATACTAAAACATGTAGAATTCGTTCTGTGTAAAAAGCAAGCAAACAAGATTCTCAAAACTTGAGGTTTTTTGTTTGTTTGTTTGTTTTAACAGTATAATTAACTGTAATTACAAAGAAGCAAGGTAACAAATAGTGCAAGCATTCAGTGTCAGCAGCCTATCTAATAATATTGCACTGTAATTGCTAAGACAGGTGGCTCTCACTACCTTCTGATGGAGGGCCGGGCTCAGACACCAGAGTTGTCTATCACCTTTAAATGATGTTGTTATGTGAAAAAATCTGTGCAAACACCAGGACTATTTGTGGAATGAGGTACTGCCTAGACTCTTGACCAAAATTAACAAGTGTCTGTCCATAATCTCCACAGGAATCAACTCAGAGATGGGAAAAAGGCAGAGAAGGCAATGGGACTGTTGGGAAATACAACACAATCCTTTGTAACATGGCTAGAATATAAAAGAATTACTTCAGTAGGTGAGAGTCAATATGAGGATGCTATTTAGCATTTATGACTGAGTCCTATGTGCTTTGAACTCCTTTTCAGTGGATGAGCTGGCTGCTCGAGATGTTACCTGGGGTCCTGTGCCAGAGGGCTCACACCAGCAAGAGCCCACCCCGTGCTTTGCCAGCCAGCAAAAGCTAGTGCTGCTCAAAGGGTCAAACTGTGGTCCCTCTCCTCTTTCCATCTCCTTTGACCACATTCAGCAGAAAAAGAAAACATCTGCGTACAGTTTATACCCAGAAATGCTGTGGTGGCCTGTGGCAGAGTGGGGCACCCTGGACATCCCAGCCATGGTGGGCCTGCCATGCTCTGCTTTGCAGGCTAGAGGGGAGGTAGGCCAGATCACTTAGATGGTGGAGTGCTGTGGGTGAACCCAAAGAGCTGGCTGGGCAGGAGGCCCCAGCTACAGTTGTGCTTAGCATGCAAATATTTCAGTTTTCATACATGAGGGTAGAGTATAGAAAAAGCTTGTTGAAAAAATGAAATTGTTCACAGAAAGCTGATATTTAAACAAGTAATTCATTCAGCTGCACACACATTTTCTGTCAATAAACATTTTCAAAAAATTCTTGTTCATCCCTAGTAGTGTCTGTGACCCATACTGAGCTTTTTTATTACTCCAAGTACCTCTGAACAAGTTAAACCTGCTGTTTTCCCTTCCTCCACATAAGGTAGAGATTTGTTCATCTCATGGGATGCTCAGTCAGCCCTTGGCTCCCCACACTGACAGCCAAGTTACAGTTTCAGCTCCGCAAAACAGTGTTTATGTAAGAGCTAAAGAGAAAAGGCACCTATGAAGAAAAAAAAAAATAATTATGTTTGTTTGTGTTAAAGAAGCCCTCAGCAGTCCAACTCTGGCTTGGGCCCCAGTGAATAGCACAGGGTAAGATCATAGCTGCAATTCGAAATCACTTGTAATCTAATTAAGATAAGATGTAACTCACTGGTAACAAACAGCTGAGAAGGGGATCAAGAACTGTGGAAACAATCTTTTCTTGAAAGGAATAGGAAAGTATAGATTTTCTCAAATTAGAGTTATAGGGTGTTTTTACCAGTTTGATTATCTGTTTAAAAAGTCTCACTGTGTATCACAAAAACAAATAACTGGAGGTGAAATAAGCCTCAAGAGCAGGTAAAATCACATATCACTTGGCATTTTCCTTTTTTTTTCATGAGTGTTTCCAACTTTAACTGACAGGTAAGCTAGCATGATGCATATAGTTCTATATCTTGATGTGCCATATATATACTGTAGTTGTCTGGCCAGGGGATTAGCTGTATAGCCATTGTCCAGATGGCGAGGTGTTGGTAAGGATTTTTTTCTTTAAAAAAAGCTGTGAAAACTTTTGGATTATGTGTAGTCTTGAGAGATCGGCACCCCAAACCTGTAAACACAATGCTGTGAAGAAACAGTACAGAGGTATGAATAATTCTCCTTCACCTGAAGGAGTAAACAAATCCTAAAATTAACCCTGCCTTCTATGTCTTCGTATTAACTGCTTGCACATAAATTGTCTTCTTGTAAGTACCCAGGTAGTGTGTTTATCTTAAAGTCCTAGTGACACCCTTAATCTCACATATTCCTGCTCCCAATTATTTTTCTAACTGATTGGCCAAATTTCTCGATTCTGGAAGAGTAACTGTACATATCTGTTTTTAATCCAGTAAAATAATTTTCCTTTAACAACTGTAGGAAGCATTCATAAGGACTACAGGCATACAGGACATTGTAAATCAATCAGAATTATGGCTGTGCCTCGAAGAGTCATACAGACACATGGTAAAGGGTGTAACATCCTCCCTCAGAGATGTTTTAGGATGTCATGATGTAATATACACGGAAACACTGACATGCACATAAGGACTAGTTTCAGTAGCTGTTCAGAAACAGCCTGTAAAAGAAAAATGTGTTTCAGAAGGTGACAATGATTCAAGCTGTAACAGTCTTCTCTGGATGTATATTCATGAGAAAATTTTGCACTGAGGTGGTCACAGTTTTCTCAGGGGGAATTTAATTTTTTTTTTTACGTTACTCAGTATCAATGGCAAAAAAAAAAAAAAAAGCAAAATAATTACAGTAAAAAAATCCTTAGTCACATAGACAGAGATTGTTAGTTGAGGAAGTGGAGTACTGAAAAAGTCAATTTTTCAGTAACTCCTTGACTGGAAATTTCCATTTAGAAATGAGCATATTGAGATCCCAAAGCTTTTGTATAGCATAGGCTTGAAAAGTTGTAAATATATAAATTAGGAAGGTGTTCGCAAAACTTTGCAGCTGCTATGGCCAAGTGCTCTGTCATTTCAATCTGTTACAACCAGCCATAGTTAAATTATCCATCAGTCGTTTGTCAGGTACTATAGCCTCAAAATTATAGCTCGGTCAACCAAGGCTGAGAGTGCCAGTCTCCATTTCTAATGATTTCAGCATTACTCTTGGAACTGGATAGCTCTAAGTGCCCCTGAAATCTTTACTCCAGACTGGTCAAATTCCTCAAAAAAAAATGGAAACCTTCAAAGAGAGTACTGGTTAATATCTCTAAAAGATAGAAAGAGATGTTCAAGATGTCAATTAAGGTAGACTGTAAGTCTGACTAGCTATGGACATGAAACACTAACTGTTCATGATGAGTTAACTCTCTGGATCACAGTATTGCAAAACAAGGATGTTAATTCAATTTCTCTGTTAAACTAGTTATAACTTGCTAATATACTATTTTTTCAAATACTTATACAATACATTTCTTCATTTCCTGCCCTGACCCATATGAATAGAAGTGAGTGGACTGTAGCATATAAGAAAAAGATGAAACAAAGGCTACACAGAATGTAAGGCATTGTACAGTTTTTGCATAATTATTTAATGCTTTGTAAAAATTTATTCTGACCAAGAACACTTAATTTTCAGCTACTCATTTAATTTCTCTTGAAGTGTATTAACTGTGAATAAGAGAAACACACACTCTGAAAGAGTATTGAACAACACTGCGTTTGATAGGACAGTGAAAAACTCTCCTGCCTTTGAGTGCTTTGCAGCAACTTTTCACCCCCTTCATTTACCACTAAAATCGTTCTTGTTTGAAATAATAGTGTCATTCTCCTTTAGCAGGAATACAAGATGATAAAATGTGACCACACTGTGAATCTGACATTCTCTGTACCCATTTTGATCTCTACTTGCAGGTCAAATCCCATGTGGTTCAGTAGGATTCACAAGCTCGCAAAACTAGCATTAAAGGAATGCAGCTCCTTCTATTTACTGATGGAAGAAACTATGTTCAGTAAATAAAAGCTTGAGATCTAAAACTGAGAGTTGGAAAACCTGAGGCTACTAAGTAATATTTATTTTGATTTTTTTCTCTGTATTTTTCTGATACACGCTTTATTATAATAATAGAGAACTTGAATGCAAATAAATGGTACCCACTGAATCATTTTTACTGGGATCTGATAATCCAGCAAAAAATTTGTGAGATTTCTTTTTTAAGAGTTTTTTCAGGAATAGTTAATGTCTAAGGTAAATTCTGTTGCTTGGGCAGTCCTCTTCTAACCAGGCAGGCCTTTCTCCACCTTCTCTGCAAAGGTCACTCTGGATGAAATCATTGCCTTTGGGACCTGCACCAGAGAGCTAGTGAGGAAGTGCCTGGGGAATACAAGGAAATATTGTTCTTTTATGATGAATAGGTTGTGGGCTTTAAAGATAGGAGTAATGTAAACTGGACTCTTTCTACAAGGCAAGGAGAGCAAGATTAGCATGAAAGGTGTTAGTTTAGTGCCTCTGGCACGTGGCCAACACAAAGGCTAATAGGTCACAACATTTTGGAATGCACAAGGTGATAAACAGTGCGGGAGGTGAGGCAGCTATCTGCACATCAACATAAGAGATGATCTCCCAGTAGCCTCTAGGGGCCACCTGGCCCAACCCCTACTCAAGCTGGGAAACCCACAGGAGAGTGTCCAGGACCATATCTAGGGGTCTTCAGAAGAGCCCCAAGGAGAGTCTGCAGCTTCCCTGAGCAGCCTGTGCCAGTGCTCTGTCACAGGCATTTACTGACCCTCCAAAGACATTCAAGAAAATATGTGTCTTTTTCATGCAACTAATGAAACCTCAAATAAAACATTGCTATAATATGTCAATCTATATGTTGTTGGGGTCTATAGGTACGAGATACCTACTCACCAGCTAGCATACAAAAGGACACCTGTACCTGCAGTTTTCTCCTGTAATTCAAGAAAATATCACAGAATCATAGAATCACATAGCTGTAGGGATTGGAAGGGACCTCTAGAGATCATTGAGTCCAACCCCCTGCCAAAGCAGCTCCCTAGCCCAGGTTGCACAGGTAGGCGTCCAGGCGGGTCTGGAACGTCTCCAGAGAAGGAGACTCCACCACCTCTCTGTGCAGCTGTGCCACTGCTCCGTCACTGCACTGGGAAGAAGTTCCTACACACATTTGTGTGGAACTTCCTATGCTTCAATTTGTGGTCATTTCCCCTCATCCTATCAGCACACAATGCTGAGAAGAGTCCAGCCTCATCCCTTTACCTCTAGCTCCTTAGAATTTTATACATATGGATCAGATCCCCTCTGAGTCTTCTTTCTCCAAGGTTGAACAGACCCAGGTCTCTCAACCTTTCCTCATAAGGGAGGTGTTCCACACCTTTTATCATCTTTGTGACCCTCCACTGGACTCTTTCAAGGAGATCCCTGTCTTTTTTGTACTGAGGAACCCAGAACTGGATACATTACTCCAGGCCTCACCAGGGCATAGTATAGGAGGATCACCTCCCTCGACCTGCTGGCCATACTTTTTAATGCACCCCAGGATCCCATTGTCCTTCTTGGCCACCAGGGCACACTGCTGGCTCATGGTCAACCTGTCCTCCACCAGGACACCCAGGTCCCTCTCCACCGAGCTCCTCTCCAGTAGCTCATCCCCCAACCAGTACCAGTGCATGCAGTTATATATACACAGGCAAGTGTACAACAGAAACTTAATACTTGCAGATCCATCCACAGTGAGGTGAATTATTTGCTCTTAACATAGATATCTGCAATACAAAGGAAAGAAAGAAGTCAGATATTGTACAGAAAGGCTTACAACCTTCTAACAAAGAATCCTGCAGCAGTCAGAGCAGGAAAACTCATGCAACATATCCATTCAGTTACGTTCACTGGTCCAACACTGAGATGTCCTACTACCCAAATGCTGATGCTTTTCTGAACACGGACCATAAGCAGGGCAGTTTTGGTCTTCCCAAGCAGAAGGGCTGGACCAAGGGGGGAGACAGACTCCAAGCCTGGCAGTCACACTCCCTGTTTAGAGAAGATAAAAGCAGCAGAGGAGAGTTACAGCTCAACCACAGCATCTCAGTTGTTACTTAGTACTTGAACACAATATGTTTCTGGTTAGTTTAAGGAAGGATAAACAAGATTTAATATCTGGCAATGAACAGAGGAGTTTTTTCTTCGCCTATAAATGATACGTGTATTTGTTCAGATTTCTGTAGCTTCCACTCTCTCATAAGATTCCGTTCCCTGCCCTAATTTCCCATAATCTATATTTCCAAAAACATGAGTCATTTAGCTAATGAATTAAAACATTCTGAGGTTTGGTTTTGGCTCTGTGTGTATTTGTGCTCTTTTACTGCCATAATCCAGTGTGACAAGTTTATTGTCGTAACAAACACTGGCACCTATTGTAGAACTGTAACAAATAGGTAAATAAATACAATTGCTTTAAGCAACACAGTTTCCCCAGAAAGATCAAATTCTACCTACTGACAGTTTGTTTTCTTCACATTGTTTTTCTCTTTTCCTGACACAGCAGTCACTCTACAGGCAAGTCTGTAGGCAAAACTGACTAGACTAGGTCTTACACATCAGCTTCTGCAACAAGCTGAATCAGGATTCCATTCCTCTTGACAGTTTTCATCTGATGCTTATAAGCCTGAGTTGTGCAAGACATGTCTCTGAACTCACCTCCTGCTGCAAGGAGCTTGCAGCTCCAAAAGACAAGTACACAAGCACAAACCAGGAAAGAGAAGAGCCCCACCTATGCCAAATCAGTGCGCAAAAATCAGCACAAATAAGGCATCAATTTCTACATTAGAACTCACGTAAAATTTTCTGTACAATATCAGTCATGTTTAGTACAAGGCTGTTGCTCCAGACGAATGCCTGTCCAAAAATACCTACATCCTGGATCTACTGCTAAGTAAATAAACTATAATGACCCCAAAATAAAATACAAAACAGTCCCTTATCCAAGGCTTGCAAACAATGTTTTAATGATGCATATGGTCTTTATTTAATCCATAATGGTTCTTTGCTGTATAGTGACAAGACTTAAACCTCCTGCTAGAATAACAATTTCATGTAACCCATCCTACTCCCAATGTAACTATCAATCCTTCTCTACCAGTATCTGTTTACAGGCTGTATTCAATAGCTGCTCTTAGAATAGTTAATCAGCAGAGGAATGACAGAATAGTGAAATGCAGATATAATTCTTCTCTGGAAAAAGAAAAAAAAGGACATATTTTTGCAGAAAAATGATAATGCATTGGGGCATAAGAAAACTGTCCACTGTGGAAGACTCCCTCAGGAGAGAAAGTGGCCTCTTGTCATCTGTCTGTGCTGGGGAAAGAAGAGCCCAGCACAAGTGGGTTTCCTGCTGTAGTTGCTGCAGTGAGATGCTTGCTGCAGGCAGAGGTTGCCAGTGGAAATCTCCCTGTGGAAATACCTTCCCCTCTGTCTTCCCTCTTTTCCTTGTAAACATGGCAAAAGCAGCAAGTTGGCCACCATGGCTTGCTTCTCTTGCCCCTTTCCTCAGCATTGCTGGAGCAGAAGCTGCCTGCCCGCAGAGAGGTGCAGCTCTTCTTCTGTGGCAGTAATTCTCTTCTGCCTATGCTTCCAAGAAGTCATGGTCTGGCTTTCAGTGGAGAATGAGATGATGGGCAGTGTCAGTCTCTCTCCTCTTACAGACTAGTTGTTTCCATGCAGCTGTGCGCTTAAGAAAATGGCTAAAAGTAAATAAATGCATTTCAACTTATTAAACACTCTCTCAAATTCCTGTTATTTTCTACATTTGTGGAACAGCTCTGTGTCATTAAGTGACAGAAGTATGATCTGTTCTTACAATATTAGACCCTGTTGTTTACAGTCATCAGTGCCGGGTTTATGATATTCTGTGATATCCTGCAGACTACATTAGGCACTGATGGAATCAATCTGATCTTAATTTGATTTTTTATGACATTTTGTTTAAACGATTATACAAATACAGCAGGCATCTGTTCAGAGCATCTTTGACTCAGTTCAGAGAAATCTTACTTCACTTGGCTTTCAGCCCTGATTTAAATTAATTACTGGTTGGGGAAGGGCAGGAACAGACACAGGTATATATGTTGTGTGTTACATATGCTTTTCATCCCTCTTGGAAGGGAGTGGTGTGCAGTGTGATTTTAAAGGTTTCCCACTCAGCCTGCTTCTTCTGCCCCAGCCTAAATAAACATCCTGCAAAGCCACAGCAGCTTGACAGAGTGAGACAACATGTAATCCTCAGAGGAGAAGGCAAATTTCCTCTCTAACCCCCAGCAAACCCAAACCTGTCCTGTGCTCCACTCCACTGGACAGACTGTGGTCTATCCTCAGCCTCAGGCACAGACCCTCGCCTGCAGCACACCGGTGAAGGGGACATGGGGGCTGCGGGGGAGCAGTCAGCTGCTGATAGTATTTTTCAGGAGGGAAGTGATTTGGCAGATCTGCATATAATGCTGAAATCCCTGATTAAGTTTCAAAGGGCAAGGGATGTCAAATCCTGTTCTTTGCTATGCTGATGGGAACAGGCACGATGCACTGCTCAGAGAGAAGAGTTTAGATAGCAGAATTTAGATAGCTGTATGTGAAAGTCATAAGAGAAATTACTCACATCACGTTTTGCATCTAGTATTAGAAGGGACAGATGTGAAATGTGAAGTGATCATTACATGTATCAACTACAAAGAGAGAGAATACTGTGTATTTTGATCATAAGCATTTTGTCCATGAGGTACTTTGAATCTGAGTAGGTATATTGGCCTTTATTTTATAGAATCATAGAATCATCAGATGGAGGAGACTGAGAAGAATTTTCATGCCGATTTTTTGAATGCAGCAATTTCCCAGGTGGAAGTTTACTACTGAGACTTACAGCTAACACGCTTTAAAGTATTAGAAGAGTTTAAGGCTTCCGTTTGTCTTCATTAAAACTAGTTTGAGTTTGAAAGCTGACTCGAGATTAGTTTTTCCTATCAGGATCAAAAAGGCAGAGGTTTCACCACAGCTATTCAGCTGACTTAGGTAGTGATTTCAGACAAATTCCATCAGTTCGGGTTATGGAAAGTGAGGTTAATGGTACATACATCTCTATAAAGTAATCTGACAACTCTGTGGAAAAACAAACAACAAAAAAATATATAAAAAAACAACTCTGTGAAGCTATAGGATAGTACTGTAAATTGATTGGATTGAATTTTCATCTAACAATTCAGAATCAGAGCAGAGAAACCTGCATATACCCAATCTGTGCCACGTCTTTTATAAATGGGGAGTATGTGTTCAGCTCTCACAAAGCTATGGAATATTTGGTAAAAAATATTCTTAAGTGAAGTTAATGCTTTCTAGAAGCATAAAACGTGCAACAACATAAGCTTTCTTGGAAAACCATATCTTTTCTATGTTTAGATAGATAGAGAGACAGAGAGGGACAGAGAGAGAGCAATCCTTGCAGTCTTGTGCAAATCAGCAGGGCAGTGCAGGGTTATCCCTCTGGACTAACATGATGAGGAGGAAAGCGGGACAAAGACTTTGCTGGGAAAGGAGCTTAGGAAAATAGATCCTGGCTCCTTCCTACTGTGGAAATAAAAGCAGGATGAGTGTTGCTGAAAGCAACAGTGGATAGCATGAGTACCCGTTAGGTCAGAGTGCACCCCAAAATCCACCTCATGGGCTGTGGTCGTGTTGAGCTGCTGCTTATACATGGTGGTGAGGAAAAGACAGAAGGCTGTACCTGAGTGGGGGAGGTGCCTTCACACCCAGTACACAGTGCTGTAGTTCTCTGTTCAGTTGCCAGCAAAATGAAGAGAGCACCACTCTATTTCTGGCTCATGAACAGCCTGTGGATGTATGAGGATGGCAGTATGCATCCAGCAGAGAAACTAAATAAACACTACATTCAAAATTTCTAGAATTTTTAATGATCTTGGAAAGAAGGCAATGGGATATATTTTATAAGGGCACGTAGCAACAGGACATGGGGAAATGGCTTCAAACTGGAAGATGGTGGATTTAGACTAGATATCAGGAAGAAATTCTTTACTGTGAGAGTGGTGTTCCAGAACACTGGAACAGGTTACCCAGAGAGGTTATGAATGCTCCCTTCCTGGAAGCAATCAAGGCCAGGCTGGATGGGGCTTTAAGCAACCTAGTCTAGAGGGAGGTGTCCCTGCCTATAGCTAGAGGCTGGAACAGATTTCTCTGTTCCAACTCACCTGATATGTCTTAGCAGACCTCAAGTGAAGCAAAAGTGGAGTAAAGGGCTACCAGTTCCCTTTCTCTAGTTGGAAGTGTGCTCTTGGACCAGATACCTCATGCCACTTTGGAAGCTGATCATCTCCATCTTCCCTTCCATATGGATAGATACATTGATACAAGCTTCCACTGTCAAATGCTGACGGATATACTGATGAAACTGCTACATGGGAATTAGGTATCTTTGCTCATGATGTTACTGCTGCTGTCCATGCTTTTGCACTAAAAGCCAAGTCAGTGTTTATGGCCATCATCCAAAAAATCTTGCTGCAAAAACAAGAAAATGTGATTAATCCCCTAAAAGTCAATTCATGTGCTCCAAGTTAAGCAAAATATTTTGCTGAATTGGATCTGATTTTGCAGACAAAACCTGCAGGATTCAATCCCAGATTTGTTATTGATTCATCCTTTAAACAAAATTCAAGTTTTGATTTCAACTGCTCTGCAGCAGAGTTGTGGAAGAAGCCAAAACACCTTCCCAGGGATTATGCCAAGCAGTAGTTTTGAACAGGTTTGAGGCAGTATTCAGTGAACTGTAACTAATCATTTTCATCTTATCGCCTACAGAGTCATTGCATTGGAATGATGTTTGGCTAATTTTCCAAAGGACACATTTACTACGGATTGTTCTGCAGAACTGCCAAGAGTGACACTGAGCCAAAACATACTCTGTCAAGGGAAGTGTTTGGCTGATGAAATTATAAATAAGTCATCAACCAAAAGTCTGTTAAAATGAATCGTCATTAAATGTTTCTCTAAATACAGTGTTTAATCTCAAACTCCAAAATAGGAACTGCAAGACTGTCTTTCCCTACCTCATTCACAGATCTCCTCTTTGAACACATCATGAGAATATTAAGTTAGTTAATTTAAGCTATATGTGCATGTGAGCACATGCAGAGAAGCAAGACTGTGATATGTTTTACATAAAGCAGGCCATTGTGCACTGATTATAATGTGTAAAGAGGAAATATGTTTATACCACAATCTATTCTAAACTCAAATAGGCAGCAGTACTCTGTGTTTATAAATGTAAATGCAAAACCTATGTTAAAACAATGTTATGGGTCTGGATTCTAACCACAAAAGCCAGGAAATTCAGAGGAAATGTAGAAAGTTTGAGCATGATTCTGATTTCACACTCTGACCATCTAAGTCCATTGTCTTCAACAATGGCTTGTACTGGGAGAAATATAACCTTTTGTCTGAGACACTTCTGTGTGGCCTTAGGTATGGCAATGCTTGTGCAAAGCATTATCATATTTAGGTCTGAAAGCTAGGTACAAGAAAGCATGTAGGCAACTGTGGCAGGGTCCCCCAGGGCTTCTCTTAATCTAATGAAGCGTATATACACATATGTGGGTATATGCAGAGGGGAAGGAGGGAAACATACTCTTGGCAACTCTCTTTTATCCTTCGGGGCACATGCAGGCTTCATGGAAAGCCTGGAGCAAGCTAAATATTATCAGAAAGTGTTTACACAATTAATAGTTCTCATGATGCATAATTCACAACATTATACAACTACATTTAAAAGAGCCTACAACAAAGGATCACAGCCAGGGATCTCCCCACTGAGATGTACAACTGAAATACTAAGAGACATAAGCAAGTGATGGCTGGGGGGAAATTACCTAACCCTGCAGAGTTCCGTGATGTTTCTAATGCACAGCCATGACAAGAACTGGTGAAAGCAAGCACAAAGTTTGTTCTACCTAGAGCAGGAAAGGCCATGGCTGTGAAAAGTGGTTGAGCTGGAGGACAAATGTGACAGCCTGAGCATGCATCGGCTTTGGTCTGGTGGCAGAGGAGTGCTACCCATCCACATGATGATTCTGACATCAGAGCAGCAAAGAAAGGTCAATACCGCTAGAGTGCATTTCATGTTCTTATAGGTTCATAGGTTCATAAGGTTGGAAAGGACCTACAAGATCATCTAGTCCAACCATCCTCCTATCACTATCCCTACCCAACTACTAAATCAAATCCTTTAGCACCTCATCTAAACACTTCTTGAACAGCGCTAGGAATGGTGCCTCAACCATCTCCCTAGGCAGGCCATTCCAGTGCCTGACCACTCTTTCAGAAAAAAAATGTTTCCTCAGGTCTAATCTAAATCTTCCCCGGCGCAACTTGTGGCCATTCCCTCTCGTCCTGTCATTATTTATCAGGGAGAAGAGGCCCAGTCCCTCCTCACCACAACCCCCCTTCAGGAAGTGGTAGAGTGCAATAAGGTCTCCTCTGAGCCTCCTCTTCTCCAGACTAAACAATGCCAGCTCCCTCAGCCGCTCCTCATAAGACTTGTGCTCCAGACCCCTCACCAGTTTTGTTGCCCTTCTCTGAACACGCTCCAGGGCCTCAATGTCCTTCTTGTAGTGAGGGGCCCAAAACTGAACACAGTACTCGAAGTGCGGCCGCACCAGAGCTGAGTACAGGGGGATGATCACCTCCCTGCTCCTGCTGGCTACACTATTTCTAATACAGGCCAGGATGCTGTTGGCCTTCTTGGCCACCTGGGCACACTGCCAGCTCATGTTAAGCCGAGCATCAACCAACACCCCCAGGTCCTTTTCCTCTCTACATTCTTCAAGCCATTCTGCCCCAAGCCTATAGCATTGCATGGGGTTATTGTGGCCAAAGTGCAGGACCCGGCACTTGGTCTTATTGAACCTCATCCCATTGAGCTCAGCCCAGCTGTTCAGCCTATCCAAATCCCTCTGAAAGGCCTCCCTACCCTCAGGCAGTTTGACACATCCTCCCAACTTGGTGTCATCCGCAAACTTACTGAGGGTACACTCAATTCCCTCATCTAGGTCATCAATAAAGATATTAAACAAGATGGGCCCCAAAGCTGACCCTTGGGGGACACCACTCGTAACAGGACGCCAGCTGGACTTAACTCCATTAACTACTACCCTCTGGGCACGGCCCTCCAGCCAGTTCTCCACCCAGAGAAGAGTGAACCTGTCCACACCACGGGCTGCCAGTTTCCTCAGGAGAATACTGTGGGAGACCGTGTCAAAGGCCTTGCTGAAGTCCAGGTAGACTACATCAACAGTCTTTCCCTCATCTACCTGTCTGGTCACCCAGTCATAGAAGGAGATGAGGTTGGACAAGCATGACCTGCCCCCTGGTGAACCCGTGCTGGCTGGGTCTGATCCCTTTATTGCCATGGACGTGTCGTGTGATTTCCCTCAAGATCATTTGTTCCATAACTTTCCCTGATACCGAGGCCAGGCTGACAGGCCTGTAGTTCCCCGGGTCTTCCTTACGGCCTTTCTTGTAGATGGGAGTCACATCGGCAAGCCTCCAATCTTGTGGGACCTCTCCAGATAACCAGGAATTCTGATAGATGGCAGAAAGTGGCTCAGCAATCACCTCTGCCAGCTCCCTCAGCACCCTTGGGTGGATCCCATCTGGCCCCATGGACTTGTGGCAGTTCAGATGGAGGAGAAGATCTCTGACCGTCTCTGCTTGGATCACAGGGGGTGCATTATGTGCCCCGTCCCGGACTTCCAGGTCAGGGCAAGTACCGTGTGGACAACTGTTCTGTCTATTAAAGACAGATGTGAAGAAGGCATTGAGAACCTCAGCCTTTTCCTTATCATCTGTGGTTACATTCCCTGCCTCGTTGAGTAAAGGAGAGAAATTTTCCTTAGTTTTTCTCCTGCTGTTAATATACTTGTAAAAGGGTTTCCTGTTCTCCTTTACAGCAAAGTTCTTACCTTACTGAGGCTTTGTGCCTCAAAATTCCAGGTACATTTATTAAAAAAACAAAACAAAACAAAAAAAACCTTATTTTGAGTACGTAGTTTTCCATAATGATAAAACCAGTTCTGAGAACTGTGGCACACAGTAAGGAGATCACTGTGCTCAACAGAGCAAAACCTTCTTTGAAGGATAATGTTTTGTGAGTGTATTCTAGCTGACATGTTTTGGAGCTTCTCGGTTGTTGCAGAGCAATCTGGCATTTATCCAGTCAGGTGGTGAAAACAAGTCACCGGATCATAGTGGGACATTTCTCAGTAAATATAAGCCCAAGATTAAGGGAAGAAATTTGAAGATCAAAATAAGCTTCCTAAAAGTGACCTGAATAGGGAATTAAAGTAGAATTTGGGTACCAATTGTAGTAAGTGTAGAAAGTGAGCTACTCACAAAATCATATCCGATTGCTTGGTCTCTCAAAGAGCTGCCTACATATACAGTATAAGTGCAGTACAAATCCCTTAATCTCTGCTTTCTCAGTGGCTAGTGAAGTCAAACTTGACTGTCCTGAATATGCTTGAAAGGGAG
This sequence comes from Cyrtonyx montezumae, assembly GCF_038088225.1. NCBI lineage: Eukaryota > Metazoa > Chordata > Aves > Galliformes > Odontophoridae > Cyrtonyx > Cyrtonyx montezumae. The sequence continues at coordinate 4,439,828 of NW_027072035.1, forward strand.
AGTTGACACCCATTTTTTTTCTATGCTAGCTAGCAAACCTTCTCAAGAAAGAAGAGAGATGGGTCGCACACCATCCTCAGCATGAGGCAGTTTACACTCATGTATTCACACAAGCAATGCCTTCCTATAGACTGCACTAGTTGGAGGAGCTCTCCCATTCCTCATGGTGGAGATTTCTTCTGGGCTGGAAGGAAGACAACACAGCAAAAGAGGAAGGAGACAAGCATCCATGCCTGCGTCTGAATAACAACTCTGCTAGCAACAAAAATTATTAGGTCAAGTAGAGGAAGGACCTTGTTTCACAATTCTCAAGTCGCTTCCACTCAAAAGTCCAGAGAGCAGAACTTAAGAGCTTCAAATGCAGGCTGTCCAGCTCACTTTATCCATTAAAAAAGGCAGTTCAGTGCATGGATGATGTGAAAGAAAGGAGTAGTAGCATGGTGAAATAATTGTGAACTCTAATGGAGCCCCAAAACACATCAAAAGAAGGATGGGATACATGTAAAGGAAACATTTCAGTAATGGATATGTTCAGTTACATTCGTATCACTTTCAAAGGAATTGCAGTAGGAGATCATGTTAATGTTTCTGTTCCCAGTTAATGAAAATTTTGCTTCTGATGTTTTCTGAAGTATCCATCAAATAATATTTAATGAGACACAATTTCAGCTGCAAATACACTGATCATCTTTCTATGAATAACACTGACATGCTCTGTACATTCAAGGATCATTGTTCTATGAGCTATTCCTAAAGTTCATTACTGTAGCAAATCTGAAAAAAAGGGCACATATAATTTCCCAATCATTTTCAGTTTATTTAAACTAGTACTGTTCTTTCAGATTAATTTATTCTTAAATACAGTGGCCTTAGTAAAATGGTCAAAAATTAAAACAAAAAAAAAAATTCTAAAACCCATCAAAAGTGTTTATGGAAGTTGAAGACCTGGGATTATAGCCTCAGTTCACAGACTCTTGTAAAAGCCATTTATCTACCCAACTGAAGCAGTATTCCATGGGCAAAAAGTGGATGGGAGAAAGCTTAGGATCAGTCCTTTATTCTTACCTTAAGGATAGCAAATGAAGTGTCAGGAAACTTGTTCTTCATTAAAAAAAAAAAAAACATAGCATATAACAGTATACAAATAAGTGTGCCAGATTATCATTACTATATATTGCTGGGTAGAGAACCCAAATGCAGGGATAGAAACCCTGCCTCCAACCATATTCACCAACACAGATAATCACAAAAGCAAATTGAAGGTCTCAAGCAAATTAAGTTGTTCTACAGCAAGCACTAACCAACAAATTTAATACACTGAGACAAGTCAAGCCTCAATGAATGAAGTCATCCCAAAGGAATAATATTCTTGTTTTCCTGTGTGGAGAGCATGCCTGCATATGTTGTGACTGTTGTTAATGGGTCCTGGGAGATCTATACATTATTTCTATTGCATCTAGATGAAGTTGTCTCCCTAAACATATACTGAAGTGTTGAATTTTTGTAATATGCCCCTTCTACAAAAAACCCAGTACCAAGATCAATTCTTGATTTAGACTTGGGAAAAGTTTAGATGTTTATTAAAAAAAATCACATTTCCCTTAGAAATGTTCTCTGACAAAATTATGTATAGATGGTTGGAAATCCTCAAGTCTGTGAGCAGCAAGTCTGATTGTCTGCCCATAAGCCCTGGAAACTTCACTGCTGTGCTTGTAAACCTGTGATGAAATGAGGAGTCAAGACTGCAGTCCCCAAGTCAGGGAGATGATTGCCGGACATCATGTTTCTTCTTAAGGTTTTTAGGCTTTATTCCATTTGTGCTGACATAAATCTGGAATAACTCCATTAGGGATATCTACGTTACTGTATCAGACAGGATTTGTGTCTCTGGAGAGTGATCAAGGCTCCTGATGCATGGCACCTTACTTGGTAGTACAGAAAATGAGTAAGTGTGTACAGATTACTCATTTATTTCCTCCCTGATCCTGACAGAACAGTTAGTAGTGAACTGTATGTAGAAAATATCAGTCAACTTAGCACTTGTAATTAGTTGTTTAAGAAATAGTTACATCTAAAGATTAGACTTCTGGGGAGATAAATATTTACTATATACTGAGCGCTTGAAGTTTTGAAACACTTTTATTAATATAACAGCCCCAGAAGCAAGTACCTAGGTCCTTATCAACTTTTTTTTTTCCTTTTTTTTTTCCTTTTTTCTTCATAAACACTTGTCAGGCATTCTCCACAAACTATTTGGAGATTAATATTTTTTTAAGTTGACACTTCAATTGTGAAACTGCTTTGTGATTTCTCTATTGCTCTTCTATGGACTAATATTATTGTTTATATTTACTGATAATCTCCCTGTTGCTCCATCATCAGATGATAACATAGTCCATAATACATTTCCTTGGACTTCTGTTCATCAGGCATTTCAGAGTGCAAGAGTGCCAATATCAAAGTAACTTCTCTGCAAGAGGAACTAGATGTGGCCTGGTGTTAAACTCATGGCTTAAAATGAAGATAACCCTCTGCAGCAGAAAGGCTGTTAGAGAATAAATCAATGACAGCAAACTAATCTTACTGAGATCACCAATATAGTGGAATAGGTACATGGTGTCTTCATTCCAGTGCTGAGTGTGAAGGACAATTAGAAGCACATCAGAGACATGTAAGGGTGCAGTGCTCCATTTCTTTTCCTGAAGCAAAAAAAGACACAACCAAAAGATGCAGCCCTAATTGGCACCATGGACTAAGAAAGGAAAGTGGAAATATGAAAGACTTCATAGTTTCCTGGAAATCTGATGAGGATTTTCATCTTAAGAAAGAAAGAAAATTAACCATGAGAATGAGGACTTACAACATACCTTACACTTTGCCCAGTGGGTGGTCAGTTTTTCAAGCATCCCTTATGCATTCATCTGAGGTCTGAAAGCTCTGTTTATTCTCAGTGCACAACTAAACCTGAACATTGCCCAGATTGATGACCGGTGTGCCACTTGAGGGTTTGGACAGAAAGTCATCGTTCTATGAGCAACTGGTGTGTGACAACAGAACCTTTGCTCAGAAACTCCAGAATCTTTTTACAACAAGTGGCACACAACCTAGGAGCCCACTCATTTAGTCAACTGACACAAACCTCAAGTAGTTACTGAGGTGTTTAAAGTAAACATAGATACAGGCTGCCAGCTTTCATGCCCTCAGTTATACTTTTGTACTCACACCAAGCAATAAATTATTCATTATTTGGAATACTTTTTACAAATTGGTGTGGTTCCTTTTTTCTGACTTTCAAAGAAAGTCTGAAGAGCTCATTTCTGAACCCAAAAATGCATCCAAAGCTTGTGGAAGAAAGTCTCTGTCTTCAGGCAGCATGGCACTGTCTTCATTCCCATTTTCCACAGTGGTTTCACTCTTTTCAGTCTTTAATGTGGTCTCTGACACCTTGAAAGTAAGCTCATCTCAGACCTTGGGTGCCAGCAGCACAATAACCCCAGCCAACATGCCAGTATCTACAGTTGAAAGCTATGGTCAGGATTCTGGCAGAGGGGTGTGGGGACATCCTGAATTACATCTCTACACAGCCTAGGTTCCAATCCCAAAACCAACAGCACAGCAGTTAGCCAGAGAGCTTTACCACCAGAGTCAAATAACATCCAAAATATTGGGATTTACGCACATGTCAGAGACTGATTTCAACTTGTCAGACACTCCAGGCTAAGTGATTTTAGGGCAATTTTTCCAATTACCAGTCTTTTTGTTTGTGTGGACCACCAAGAACAGACACCCAGAAATCTCACCACTCCATTAAGGACTTGGCATAATATACACTCATGCGTATACACATACACACACACAGAGCAAAGAAAAGAAAAAGCACTGTAATGCCTGCAATTTCCTATCTCCTATTGACTGGATTACTTTTTTGAGACTGGTTAAACAGACGCTGCACTGGGTGGTTAGTGATTATCATTTTTCTGCAGTGTTAGGGTACTTGACATTTTCATTCCTCAGTGACTCCAGTTAAAAACAAATAGGTCTACCTGCAACCCACATCTGATCGCCAGATGGTTTCTGTGCCTATGAAGCTCCCATCTCCAAGTGAATTCAAATGACCTCACACATACATCTTCAAACATTGCTATCTGACCGCAAAAATGCATGGAAAATGCAACATCTGTACATGTCTGCATCTTAAATCCCTGTTGTTTTACAAAATATATTGCTTGTCACCCTGAAGACTAAAGTCTCTTAATGATCTGCAGAGGGAGATGCAAATGGTAGCCTACAAGTTTAGAAGTTGCTTGTTGCATTAGAAAATTTAATTTCAACTTATGGTCAAAAGATATCAAACTATTCATTTGGATCCACTGAACCTAGCAAATAGACCTAGTTAAGTACTCCAGAAGTTCCCCAAAGCAAAACTGTGTGTGTCTGTAATGCTGAACACTGTGCATATTATCCATGTAGCTGATACTTCCAAATACATAAAATAGCCACTAGACCTCATGAAGACGCTGCTAACACCATCCAACTGCTTTTGCCTATGTAACAAAGCTCTATTAACAAACTCAAACAGCCAGAAAGATCCAGCATTGTTTCAAGGGAATACCTTGTCATATCAAAATCACTGCACATATAAACCCATTTTACCAACAAGCCAGTAAACACCAGCTTACTTAAATGGTTGGATATGAAAACAGATGGGATATCACAAACATTTTCCAAACTACAACAGACTTCTAGGCCAATTAAACATGGTTAGCTTTGAATGGGAGAGGAAATAGTTTTCTTTGCTGTTGAATGTCAGAAAAAGTTTTTGTTTTTTTTTCCTTGAGGCATAAAAGCCCAGTTCATTTTTGGAAATTTGCTAAAATTAATCCACCCTGCATGAACTTTTTACCAAAACAAAATGGCAAGAAAAAGTACAAATACATAATGAAATATCACTGGAAACACACACACAAAAAAAGATTTTGAGTTATAAAGTTCTTAAATGAGTAAGAGCTTTTCCTCAATGTGGCTTAACCAATCAGGATGGAAAAATGTCACTTTTTTAACTCTGAACAGAATATGAAGTTGGCAAAAAAAAAAAAGGGATTGTTTTATTATTACTAGGTTCTTCTAAGTTTAAATACCATAATGAGAAGCCAGGCTGACATACTTTTCACTGCAAAGGCAGACTGCAACATCTATATTTCAAACTGTTCTCCTTTTATTTGTTTTTTTTTTTTTTTTGCTTACAAAGAAAACCAAAATTCTGATGCTTGAGAACTGCTATTTGCCTTCTGGGAAATTCATTAATATGACTGCTAACTAAGGAGGAAATGCCAATGCAAGTTATTCGTCCCTTCTGCTGTAGCATGACTTAATTTAGACGGGAAGAAATCAGATTTGAAAGCTCTCAGAACAGCGAGCTGCCCCAGAGCCCAGCATGCCAAGCATCCTGCACTGCTGCATGCTTAGCTCCTTCGAAAGCCTTCATCACACAGCAGTGTCAATAGTGGCCATCAGGAGGAAAAGAAAACACTGGAGAAATTTGGTTAATCTATCCTAGTAGACGAGGTCATGACAGGACCACGTGCATAAATAGTAGAGGTATTATTTTCAGATGTAGATATCCGAAGAAGGAATGAACCAGCTGGGGAAAGGCATTCTTCTACATCCCCTGAACAAATGGCAGCTCTTGGCTGGGGAGAGAGTGGGCTGGGGTGGCATCCTTTTCTCTCCATGACTACTCAAGGGAGAGTGGGAGCAAACAGTTGCAGCAAGGACACCACACTTCTGCTACTCCTGAAGGGCAGCAAGGCAGGGGCACGTGATAAAGGAAGGGGAGAGGCTGGGTTTCTTGGTTGTCTTCATTTTCATTCTAATTTTCTTCTACTGCCTGAAGAAGAAGTGAATATGAATACTCTGGCCAAAGTTGGTGATGTGTCTTTTGAATCCTGACCTCAGAGTGGGCTCCTTCAGCCTGCACACAAGGGATATGCCCAGCTGCCATGAGCTTTAAATCCCTGACAGTGTAAGGATTAACCATATACACTTTAAACCAAACAAATGCAGTCAGAGCAATGTCCTTGAGGTTTTTTCAGTAATTCTGTGGCATCTGACATTTTAAAGCTTTCAGGCTTAGATTCCATCCATACTCTGGACTGTTCCCTGCACAGCTCCCTGCAACAAAAGCATTTCCTTTCCCTGGAAGCTGCTGTTGCAAACACTTTTTGCACCACTTGTCAGATGTGAAGAGAGGATGATATAATTGAGCCTGCTTTTAAAAAAAATCAAACTGACATAATATTGCTAGTAACTTGACAGCTTTATGTAAAGCCTTACCCAGAAAATCCAAGCTGATCACACTGCTGAAGACAAGCAGAGGTTAGAGAGAAGGTTTAGGCTCTAGGACTCCTAGACTCAGCCTTTCAGAGGTTGGGCCATATTTAGCTTGCCCTTTGACATGACCCAGCCTCAAACAATAGCTTTGTGGGTATGCTAAATGACCACATCTTGCCAGTTGCTGCCAAATTAATGAGCCCATGTCATTTTTAGTTTACAGTTCAGTCATAAAGCAGCCAAGTGGAAAATGAGTCAGGGACCGTTAAGGAGTGTCACGCAAATTTTCAAAGAGTATAGTCCCTAATTCCTCACTCCCCCTTTCAGAAGTCTCTAATCATCATTCTCTTTCCTCCCTTTGCTTTCTTCAGATCCTCTAAAGATCCCCCTCACTGTGCAGAAGAGGCTGGTGAGAGAAACTAGGTGCCGGTGGCGCAATACAGGGGACTCCAGGGGGGTAAAATCCAACCTGCACTTATGACGACAGAAACTAAAGCAATCTGAGCAAACATGTCAGCTTGCAGGGGGAGCATGTGCAGAGAACAACTGCAGGGGACAGAAGCAAGGGGACAGAAACTTTCATGTGAAAATTGTTGGGTAAAGGGGAATCCTATCCAGAAAAATGCTTGAAGATGAGCACAGTGTAATTTTCCACTCTCTTTACAGGCAGAAAACCCTCTCTTGATGAAATCTGTCTTCCTATTCCCATTACTATGAAATTATTCTTGGTCTGTGGTTTAATCACAAACCTAAAACTTAGATCAGGGTTGAAAATCTTTCTGCAGCACTAGGATGATCAATGTGTAAGTGGTTCTAAATACTTTAGATATGAAGCCACACAGATTTTGTCAGCTTTCCACTTTAGCTTTGAAGTTTTGAACAGCTTTGTTCTTCCCCATCTCTTTCAGCTCCCACCTGTGGTTTACTTTCACTCAGGTGGTTTGCCAGCATAATTCCTAGTTTTATTCATCCTCCACTTTCCATATCTTCCAGCCCTGTTTCTCAGCAGCTCTGGACCTCGCCTTGTGCTTCACCTGGGCTTCTGTCTGGGAAATGTCTTAGGTTGACCAGACCTGACTGACAAACTCTCCTGCGAATGGCTGCTCTGGGATATGCAAGACTCTCCTTCACTAGCGTCAAGGATTAATATTCATGTAATCCTCAAACAGACTCCCTGGGTCTCAGTTCAACTCGCATTTGTCCTTTCAGTTTTTTAAGTCCATCTCAGATGCACCTCAGGCTCTCATGCAATTTGTGTTTCATTGTCTCTCTTTTTGCTTTTTCTAGTTGTCCACTGCTCTGTTTCATGTGTCCCTCCAGAAGCTGAAGTGTATTCCTTCTGAATTTTTATAGGATTTATCAGCTGAAAAAAAGAATGTATTTATTTCATGATGCATTCTAATCCTTTTATTTCAAGAGTCGACAACAAATTTGCTAGAAGGAATATTTACAGGACATGTAAATTTGGCTACTGTAGGTCGGAATGTTCTCTAAATATGAATACGAATGCTAAAGCTCTAAATATGAGTATTTGCAATGAAGCTTTTTTCTAGGCAGTGTGTTCTTCCAATTGGTAAGTAGACTGGATGTCACGTGACCTCTCTGCCCATCCAAAATTTGAAACACATTTCACATTTTAAACACAGAATTTTCTCACAGAATCCCTTGCAAACCATTTACAGGCCTGGGCTAGATTGTGGTGCTCCACAACATGCCCTAAATAGAGAGCAGTTCAAGGCCACACAGGAAGAACCAAAGAGATTTAGCCTGTCTAAGAAACATTCTTCCTCAAGGCTGCTCTCTATGTGTGAAGGTGAACAGCTGGCATCAGCCATTAAGAACAGAAAGATTTAGAATAGAGCATAGAAACTGAGAAAAGATCTCTGGATGCTTCTGGACTACCCCTACCTGTCTTTGGGTGTATTTCATCTTATCCTTCACTTGATCTGATCAGGGTTCCCAAAAAGTATGTTCTTCTACTCTGCTCCCATTGGGAATTTGTCACTGCACCTCATCCCTCTGATGCTGCTGAAACCCCTTCCAGCTCCCAGACTAACCTACTCTAGCTGTTTCAGGCACTTGTGTCCTTCTGATAAGAATACCACTATGCTTTTATTAAGCAGTTGGGTTTATTTCTTCCTTTGTATACTGATATATGGCTGATATATAAGCAACAAGCAGATCATCTGTCAGGCTTCACTTTGCTGGGCTAATCAAGCCAAATGACTCTAGTTTTCTCGTGTAAGATCAGTTCTTCATTCCCCCAAACATGTTTCTAGCTATCTCTTCTTGGTCCCTCTACAGCTTAATTCTTCTTCCTAAATCAAAGGTGTGTTCATTTTATTGGAGAGACGCCCAAGGTACCCAAGAGATTGGCAACAGTTCCTTTTGTCTACTGGAAATGCCTCTTTTAACCTAGACTATAATCACATGCAAATTATTATTTTCACCATGAAAATATATACCTTTTCTCCAAATCTGTTCTTTTAAACAGCCAAGCTGAATGTTTATCATGAAACATCCACTACCATGAACAATTTTGCAATTTTCACTATGGACAGTTATCCTATTTCTATTGCTTCACTCCCATTGTAATTCTGCTTTTCTTGTCATATATTCTGACTTTCCAACCTTTTTAAGAATATCCATTTATCCCACTTAAATAAATTTGTCATTAGCACATTCCTATGCTTCATAACAAATTATTATTATTGTAATTAATGAAATACTTTAGTTTAGTCCAAGATCAGCCCTTGAAGAGCTCTCTCAGAAAGAGCTAGCCAGCCAAACACTTCTCCTTTCACTTTAATTTTTTGTTGTCTTGTAGATCATCCTACAGTTCCTGCATCTTCTCCACATAAATTGATGATTTCCCATGTCATATCATCACAAGCTTTACCAAAACTGAGATAAAATAGATCACTTACTTCTCTTGACCAGTAGCATTACTACCAAGGGAAGTAATCATTTTAGTTTGTCATGTTTCTACATTTGTAACCCAAATCCTATATCTCACTGATATTCATATGTTTAATCTTTCTGGCATTAGAAATTTGATGCGGAACTGGTACATTGCTGAGGTCAAACTAAAAGGACTAATTTTCTGTGTTACTCCTTTCCCTTTTCCTGACTAAATATGTATCACTTTTGCTTTCCTCCAGGCAGATGCTAACAGATTTGCAGATTTCATGCATGCATTCAGTATCCCACAACTTGCAGCTGCCATCTCTCCTGTCAGCTATTTGGGGATTCAGCAAAAGCTATCCCTGCCTTGTTCAGGGATTCTGCTAACCAGGTCTCCAAATCCTCAGAGGAGGCAAATTTCTATATTCATACCCTCATTTTTAGTTGGCTGCTCTTTCCCCATTAAAATACTTAGAAAAAGAAGGAAATCCATTTGCTTTTAACTAGCAGTGATATTTCTATGTGAAGTTTCAGCTACCTTTTCTCTTCAGCAATCCTCAGTCCCTTTGTTTTCTGTTCTTATCCTCCTTTTCTCCATTTGCATTTCCTTTGCACAGGCTCAGCTTTCATCTTTACAGCTTTCACTACACCTAATTCTTCTCGCGCTGGTACATGTGCCTTTATGGTCCTTCACGACCTCAGCCCCACCACTACTCAACAAAACATGCCCTGGAATCTGTACCCAGACCTTGTCTCTTCATCTTGATCTTCTTTCCATCTCTTTCAAACACTCTAATGAAGCATAGGTAACTCCTGCAAGCAGACTCTGTGAGAAACGGGATTACTTCTGTTTTAACCACACCATACAGCAGAGGGAGTGACCACAACATACTCTCAAGAACTGGCTGCAGAAGACACAATGAAAATGCTTGGGAGTGGTGGACAAATTTGATTAACTGGAAAACAGTAAGAAGCATGAATAAAACAATAGTTACATGTGCCTCTCTAGTCTGTCTGTACAAGTGCCTTATCTCTCTCCCTCTTCCTCTTCCTCTTCCTCTTCCTCTTTTTCTTTCTTTCCCTCTTTCTCTCATCCTTTTCTTCCAGTTCCTCATTTCACCCTCACTATTGCTGTTTCCCAGGTTTCCATCCAGCTGTTACAAAGCAGCTCAGGTAGGCACCCCTGATGTTGATCTCCAAAGCTGTGGAGGTTTCAGGCACTGATATTGCACCTCTTGGAAGGTACAGGATCAAAGTCAGTAGAAAAATTCTGGAACCGGTTTCAGCCACTCTTCTTCAGTCTTGTGCAGGGAACAGTGTCTCCAATTGAATCTTTTACAGCAGTAATCTCTCCAAAGTTGTCATCATATCAGCAAAGTATCATGATTGTATTAGATTTGACCAAGTATTTGGTGGGTCTGGGGAGTCTGCTAGGTGTATATTCTCAAACCTAGCTTGCCAGGTCCCAACCTGGAAACCCTACTGCATACCCAACTCTTTATCCTAGCACAGCTACTACTCTTAAGGAAACCTTAGACCTCGACTGTTTCCATCTGGACCCCACTTTACCCACCTCTGCAGAGCTTTGCAGAGAAGAAGCAGCCACACTGCTGGCCTGGAAGTGGATGTGGAGGAAGTCTGCAAAGAGGAATGGGGGCTAGGGAGAGCAGAGTTGGGCCACCCAAGAAAGATAAAAATTGGTCTTAGAGTTGCACACAGGGCTGATCAGGCCAGCACTGTAAAAATTCCAGGTGGAAGACTGAGTTTTCCTCCATTTGAAGCCAAAGGCTTTGCTCCCATTGATGATGCCATCAACAAAATAGGCCTGTTGTCCTGACAAAATGTTTCTCAGCAGCTGAATTTTAAACTATTCACATGTTCAATAAGATGTAAATCTTGAGCTAGAAAGTTATAGATGAAGCCTTTAAAGGGAAATACATTTCTAATAACAAAAGCTCATACTCAAAGTCACTGAATAACTATGTTTTTTATTGCATTTTCTCACTTAGTGTGATTTTTTTCCCTCACTTTAATCATTTGACCCTGCACAGTAACTCTGAAGCTACCCCTTTCTTTTGGATCCAAAACTCAATTGGCTTGGAAACTACAAGCATTCAGCCATAACCCAAGCAACAAGATTTGTTTTAATCCCATAAAAAAGTAGACAGGAAAATAAATGTGCCAGATTATCAGCTGAGGCAAAGTAGCTTTGCTTCAGTGGGTTCAGCAGTGCTATGCTGATTGAATACATAAATACATTTGGCCTCCTAGGAAAACAATCTTTAAGAAAAAAATCATCATTGTAAAGCTATGTTGTCATGGAAGCCTGGAATTGCTGCAAGTTAGAATTATTCAAGTTCTTTGGTGTGAAGTTGAAGCAGCAGCAACTGAATGCTAGGGAACTAGAAGCCAAAGAAACTATTCCAAGTTGGATTTGGCAAGCACTTTTTATTTTAAAACACATTAGTCAGACAAGTTCAGTCAAAAGGCATATGTAAGATTCTTAGCTTTTGTGTTGGGAGTTTCCCATTTCTGTTGGCCCCCCAGACATTGTGGAAGGCATACTGAGCAAACATTGAACAGCTGAAGACTGTTGTTCTAGAAGCATTCTAGAGGTGAGGTGGTGGAGTTGCTCTTCATGTGAGAGAGCAGTTAGAATGTACTGAACTCCACTTAAGGGAAAGTGACATAGAAGTGGAGAGCTTGTGGGTGAGAATCAAGGGGCAGGTTGGTAAGGGTGACACTGTTGTGGGTGTGTACTACTGATCAGGAAGATGAGGTTGATGAGGCCTTCCATAAGCAATTAGAAGTAGTGTCACATTCCCAGGTGCTGGTGCTTATGAGGGACTTCAATTAGCCAGATATTTGCTGGATGATCAACTCGGCCCAGGAAGGGATGGCAGGAATCCTGTGTGGATGAGCAAGGAGCTCATGCGCAAACTCAAAGGGAAGAAGAAGGTCCATGAAATGTGGAAAAAGGGTCTGACCACTTGGGAAGAATATAGAAAGGTTGCCAGGGCCTGCAGGGATGCAACAAGGAAGGCCAAAGCACATCTGGAATTGAGTCTGGCAAAAGTGATAAAGGATAATAAAAAAGGCTTTTTAAAGTATGTTAACAGTAAAAGGAAGATGAGGGAGAATGTGGGCCTCCTACTAGCTGAGGGGGGTGTTCTGGTAATGGCGGATGCTGAGAAGTTGGAGATACTGAATGCCTTCTGTACGTCTGTCTTCAGTGAAAAAGCTCTCCTTCAGGAATCTCAGACCCTGGAGGTTAGTGAGAGAGTCTGGGGAATGGGAGACTTTCATTTAGTTAGGGAAGAGGTGGTCCGTGAGCACCTAGGCAATGCTAATGTTCATAAATCCATGGGACCCAATGGGGTGCATCCACGAGTGCTGAGGGAGCTGGTGGAGGTGATTGCTGAACTGCTCTCCATCATCTTTCAGAGGTCTTGGTAAGTGGGGGATGTGCCTGATGATTGGAGTATGATAGCCAGTGTCACTCCGGTCTTCAAAAATGGCAAGAAGGAAGATCTGGGTAATTATTGGCCAGTCAGCCTCACCTCTGTCCCTGGAAAGGTGATGGAACAGCTTGGGCTGGATGCCATCTCCAGACAATTGGAAGAAAAGGAGGTTATCAGGAGTAGCCAGCATGGGTTCACCAAGGGGAGGTCATACTTGACCAACCTGGTGGCCTTCTATGATGTTGTCACTGGCTGGGTGGATGGGTGGAGGGCGGTGGATGTAGTCTACCTTGATTTCAGCAAGGCATTTGATACTGTCCCCCATGACATCCTTGTAACATAGCTAAGGATTTATGGGATAGACAAGTGGACGGTCAAGTGGGTTGAGAACTGGCTGACTGGCAGAGTGCAGAGGGTTGTCATTGGCGATGCAGAGTCCGGTTGGAGGCCTCTAACCAGCAGTGTCCCCCAGGGGTCTGCGCTGGGTCCGGTCTTGTTCAACATCTTCATCAGTGACCTTGATGAGGGGATAGTGGCCACCCTCAGCAAGTTTGCTGATGATACAAAGTTGGGAGGATTGGCTGACATGCCTGAAGGCTGTGCTGCCATTCAGCAAGACCTGGACAGGCTGGAGAGCTGGGCAGTCACAAACTGGATGAAATTTAACAAAAGCAAGTGTAGAGTCTTGCACCTAGGAAGGAATAATTGCATGCACCAGTACAGGATGGGGGATGAGCTGCTGGAGAGGAGCTCTGCAGAGAGGGACCTGGCTGTCCTGGTGGATGACAGGTTGACCATGAGCCAGCAGTGTGCTCTTGTGGCCAGGAGGACCAATGGCATTCTGGGATGCATTAAAAAGAGCATGGCCAGCAGGTCAAGGGAGGTGATCCTCCCCTTCTACTCTGCCCTGGTAAGGCCTCATCTGGAGTTCTGTGTCCAGTTCAGGGCTCCCCAGTATAAAAAGACAGGGATCTCTTGGAAAGAGTCCAGTGCAGGGCCACAGAGATGGTGAAGGGCCTGGAGGATCTCCCCTATGAAGAAAGGCTAAGTGAACTGGGTCTCTTTAGCCTTGAGAAAAGAAGACTGAGAGGGGACCTGATCCAGGTTTGTAAATATCTGAGGTGTGGGGGACAAAGTGGTGAGGCCAGACTCTTTTCAGCAGTGTGTGGAGACAGGACATGGGGGAACGGACAGAAACTGCAGCACAGGAGGTTCCGCACGAATGTGCGCAAGAACTTCTTTACGGTGAGGGTGATGGAGCTCTGGCACAGCTGCACAGGGGGGGTGTGGAGTCTCCTTCTCTGGAGATGTTCGAGACCCACCTGGACGCCTACCTGTGCGACCTGGTGTAGGGAACCTGCTTTGGCAGGGGGATTGGACTCAATGATCTCTTGAGGTCCCTTCCAACCCCTATGATTCTATGATTCTTTTTACTTGCCTTTCTCCCTGTCCTTCCACTTGCTACTGGAATCCCACAGGAAACAAGTTCAATTCTTAAAATCTTAGCTTTAGGAGAGTAGCTCAGAGAAAGGAAAAAATCATAATAAAAAACAAGAAAAATATCATGATGAAGCCTCTTCTTTCCAGCTCACTTACTATTAGAGACAATGGACGCCATGATATAGATCAAGAGAAAAGACCCAGCAGAAATGGTTGTGCTGGATGAATGTTTCTAACCCTTGGACTCAAAACTGTGAAATGCTCATGCGTCCTAAACTCTGCCCCTCAAATGCACTATGAGAAAACCCCAAGTTAGCTGTCTGCGTATTAACATGAAGTGGATTAAAATATGATTGAAGCGGGAAAGAGTGATGTTTGAAGCCCAGCAGTCCTTGAACACCTGGGAGCTTAAGCAACCTAAAGAGGTCAGGCAGCTGAGGGTCCACACAGAGCCTCCTGAATAAAGTAGAACGAGCTCATGGTGACCATGGAACTCAGAGCACTGGAGAAAGGAAAGGCCTAGAGCAACTACAAGACGTGGGACTATATTGCATGTGAAGACCATAAGGACAGGCACCTTTGATCACGGAGTGAGCTGTGATAACTGAGCGCAATCAGGCAGGTGAGCACCACAAGGGTCACTCTGACTTCTATTAAGTTCTCTAAAAGTAGCTGGTGGAAGGGGTTTTTCACAAGGAAATACTGCTTGCTCTCCTCCCCTTCCCTTAGCACCTGTTATAAGATACGGAAGTACAAACTTCAATCTGACTGGGTAAAACTTGTACTTTGTCCTCTTATGGCTCTTTTTCCCAAGTTAGTTGGGCTGGGGCTGAACTCACTTCAATTGTAGGAGGTATACTGGGAAAAACAAACTATTGCAGATCCCTCTTCCTAGGCAGTGAAAGTAAAAAAGCTAAATGCACCTTTCTTCCTCCAGCACCATGGCTGTTTTGCTCCTTTCATTTAACTTTCATACTTTACAACTTCACATCCAACTCAGTTACCTATTAATTAGATTTCTTCTGGACTGACCCAGAGCTGGTTTGCTACTTATCAACACAGCAATGGAAGGTAAGTGGGAAGAAACACCTCTCAGGGTTCCCTTCCTGGCTGCAGCTTCCAAGGGCACAGGCCTCCTGGGTGATCTATGAGTGTCTTTGGGAAGAATGCTCAGACAACCACATCGAGCATGTCTTGGATGCTGCAGTATCTGTGTACCTCCTCCAGGCCATTTTCTGCTTCTGTATACAGCCACGAGCCTTATATGGCACTAAAGCTAGAGGCTTTGAAAATTTGTGTGAATGCATAAACAGATATTTTTCCTTTTTTCCCCATTTCCCAGCTACCTTTGGTGGTGATACTAGCATCCCAATAGCAAGTCAACACGCTGCAGTGCACTGAATGGGGGCTGACAGGGAAGCTATTGAAGTGTCAATGAACAATACACATAGTTTGAGACAGAGAAAGAGTTTCAGAGTTTTCCTTTCCTCCTCCCTCCCTCCCTCCCTCCCTCCTTTCCTCCTTCCCTCCTTCCCTCCTTCCCTCCTTCCCTTCTTCCGTCCATCCTTCCATCCATTCTTCATATGTAACAGCTAAGAAACCAGCCCTGGCCACAGATCTAAAGTGACTGAATGGTATCTTTATCTTACACATCTTCACTGTATACAAACAAGACTCACTGTATCCTGATCTGAGAAACGTTAATGATTATCATGTTCATAACCTGAGTTAAAATGAAAACACTATACAGACAAATATCTGATAAGGCAATGCCAACATCTCAGTGAGCTAAGTTATCTGCTCACTGCAAGGTCTGCCACCTCTCTTACTGAGTCACGTGGGCAAGCTGTTCACAGCAGTGGGTATGTAAGTAGGCAGTTTAACTTAGCAGCCCTCAAGTCTGGCCAGGGACTGGCACAGCACCAGTGTAACAGCTTGCTTTGGTCATTCGGTGATGCCCTAGACCTCCCTCTTTGCTCAGGTGTAACTCAAAAGGAGTGTTATTTTTCCTTCCTGTTTTCTTTGAAAATCCTGGAGGCTGTCTAGCAAAAAAATAAAACTAATAAAAAATAAACAAATTGGATATCTCTAAGTTGTGCAGTTTTTATGTACATTGGTACAAACCATGTGTTTGCTTCAGCTCTGACACGATGTAGTAGACAGGTCTTTCAGCAACAACCTGAGAAAAGGAAGAACCTGGGAAAATTAGAAAGGTTTCTTTGTCTTGAGATTGTAGACCTTTAGCAGTAACATGTGCTGTTGCCTTCAGTACTGTGACTGGGGTATCCATCTGCTCTCTAGCATGTTGCCACAGGTGTAGTTTGTTGTTGTTTCTAACCTTTTACATATGCTCATCTAAACAACCAGACAAGTGTCTCTTTGTTTCAGAAATGTGAAGTCTGCTATTTTCCCTGCAGCTAATGCTTTGTATGGAGAGGACCTCATGCAAGACATTATTGAAGCGCAAACACTCAGAACTTTAGTTTGATCGCTGTTGTATAATCACTGAAATTGGACTTGGAACTCCACCCTTGAAGCACAGATGAGGCTGCGGAGTACAAGACCCATTTTGCCTCCAATAAGAGAAAGCAGTAGCCAGCTGGGTGGTATTGCAACCTTTGTTCTCTATGTTAAAGCTAACTGATTAGGATGAATGGCAAACGACTGTGAAAGAAACAAGAGAGGAGTAACTACAAACTTCAGATGAAAGGTGGAATCACAATAAACTTAAGGTAAACATTAAGCCTTGAAGTGTTTTTGTAAATATCAGCAAAAGAATGAAAGCTCTAAATTCCAGCTTTAAGGTTTGGGAGGGGAGAGGACAGGGATGTCTCGAGACCCTACAGAAAGCCAGCTGCTGCTGCTGGAATATTCAGGGCTTTTCTATGTGTCAAGTCTGAAAAGGAAAGGAAAACAAAATACACGGAACATGGAATACAGCAAGTATTACTCATCATTCAACAATGCCCTAGAAAATAAAAGGGATATCTTGCATAAGCGTGGATAGAGAGATAGATGGAGTAACAGTATTTCACTCAAGCAGAAAACAATTCAAGAAAACATTTTCTTCACTGCTCATACTATCATAACTCTGAGCAACAGTAATGGATTGACTGTATGGGAGCTACACATATCTGTCAAGCTTGTGCCTTACAAGTCAACACATTGGAATGGATAGTTGGGTTTGGTTAATTCGTTTAAGTATTTTTGCCATCAAACATCAAGGCTTATATTTTAAAATTACAGTTATCTCTTAAACCAACCAATATATACCACATGAAAACTGAGAAGAAAAGTATTTATAATTAGAGGTTTCTCAAATGTATTGTTTTATTTGGCATAGCTAGGAAATAAAAATGTATTTATCATCAGAAACATCTTGAGTCTCAAATATAGAAGAATTTTATTGTAAATTAACATTTTTCAGTTAGTGATTAACTAACAAATTCCAAAAGTAATCACAAAGAGCAAGACAAATGCTGTCCCCATATTACAAAATCAGCAGAGGAAGAACAAGGATTGTACTTGACATTATGTTTGTGGTTTGATGATGAGACCATAATGCCATACAATGGTCCAACAATTTCCAAGCATGTGACTCCCAGCCACTTGGTAGGAGCTGGTGTGGTGTTAGTGGAACATGAAGTTCTTTCTTGCTTTTGTGTTTTTGGCTGTCATTATTGCTGAGATAAATTTGGAGGTCTATGGAATCCAACCTCATGGCACCCTGGGGATTGTTACTAAGCAGGAGTGGAGCCAGCCTTGGGAAGTGGAGCCACTAGTGAATGCAGAGTGGCCAAACACCACAAAGCAAGGCCTGGCGGGGGGAAAATGGGAAATTCAACAGCACAGGCACAAGAGATATGCAAAGGAATCACATTACCCAACACCAAAACAACAAATTAAGAAACAAAGAGAAATAAATTATAAGAAAACATACAGAGAAGATATATCAAACACATACTACATTAGAAACAGCTACAAATACATATTCTCCTAAAACAACTTTTCTTTGCAAATTATTGCTCTGCTTACCACAGAAATGTTACACAGCTATGAATAGGAGGGAAAAAGTCCAGAATGTTATTCTGTTTAGATACATGACTGTGAGAACTGCAATACAGTAGGAGCCAACAGGAGGATACTGATGAAAGGGGTGTAAAAGGCAGGGTGAGGGTAAATGCATGTTCCTCCTCCTCCTTTAACATTCTAACAAGCAGCATCCTAGGGCTCTCTTGAACTAGAAGTTGCAACTGAATCTCCATGAACAGCCCTCACTAGAAGCCTGCACAAGGTCACTGTATCTTCGGAGCCACACCACAGAGTTTTGTTCATGCTATAGGTTTGCCTCTTAAGTATACCTGCTGTGAAACATCCCTTGGTCTAGCCATTTCTCGGCAGGTTACTTGAGTGTCATTAAACCTGTTCTTGTCATTTAAAAAACCCTGTGACTATATGATCTGTACAGAATCTGGGGAAGAGCCCAGCTTCTCTACTTAAAGGATTCTAAAGAAGAAATAAAGTCACATATAAGATTTAGCTTTCTCTGAATCATCAGATTCTAAGCCCACCGCAGTGAAAAAAAAAAAAAAAAAGAGTGTAATACAGCTTGACAGAACCAAAGTTAATGAATGTAAATGCAGATTCCTGAAGATGGGCTGTTATTCCGCAAGATTATGAAACAAAAGCATTAATTACACTAATTTTTCTTTTTATGTCTCTGTAACAGATCTGGGCTGATTGAAGGTTTTTTTTTTTTTTTTTTTTTTTTTTGCTGTCTTCGGAGTATGATCATTTCATGCTGTTGATGGGTCAAGAATCAAGTACTTGTAGAGACGTTAGCCAGTTCAGTATGCATTATCATTCAAGCACCAAGAAAATTAAAGATGTTTTAGTAAATGAATTTACTCAGCTGAACATGGTTTTATGTGCAACAGATGTGGTTGATAGAGTTTGAATGGGGAAATTGTTTAAATCATGTTCTGTGCACAGGTAAAGCAAATACTGTATTTGTCAAGTTCACACGGTAAGGCATTTTCATATTTCTGTCAGTAACGTTAACTCTAAGCTTAACCTCCATAACTGCATGGAATTATCAACATCACGTATGCTTAAGGAAATAAATCATCCAGTATGAAGTTTAGAAAGAAATATATATATATACTTAAAGACAAAACCTCTACCTACACAAACTCATTTATAACTCATCACTCCTTTCATAGTGTACCTAGAATATCTGAATATTTCTGAAGACATTTTATTCATTTAATACATAGGAATTATGCTTTTTTTTTTTTAACTGGTGATGCTCTGTGAAAATATAAAAATGATTTCAATACTGAACATCATTTCTCTCCTTTTTCAGTTTGCTCAGAATTCATCAAAATACATCCTTCAGCCCGTATCCAATTACATCTGGCTGAAGTCTGAATGATTCGCCTGTGTGCAACTATAGATGTGTGTGCATAAAATGGCACATGTGCATAAAAGCTGGTAGGAAGAACACCTCTGTAAAAAAAATAAACAGTGTATTACCTTCAGTTAGAGTTAATAATCAGTTCCGAATATAAATAAACAGAATCCTACTCTTCATAACGAATGTAAAAATGCCCTATGTGATAAGACAAGGGGGGGTGGTTTTAAACTAAAGGAAAGGCAATTTGAATTGGATGTCAGTGGAAAGTTTTGCACTGAGAGAGTGGTGAGGCAGCGGCACAAGCTGCCCAGAGAAGCTGTGAATGCACTGTCCCTGGAGGTGTTTAAAACCAGGTTGGATGGGGCCCTGGCCAATCTGATCTAGTACTTGATCCAGAGGTTGGCAACCCTGCCTGCATCAGGGGGATTGGAACTTGATGATCCCTGGGGTCCTTCCAACCCAAGCCATTCTGTGAATATGTGATTTTTTTTATTCATATAGTCCTAACTAAATATATCAGTAACTGATTGTGGAATTATCTGTGCAGGTGCCTAGCAGGTGTCTAAATGTAGAATTAGGTGTTCACAGATGGAACATCAATGGAAATGGTTGCTCTTAGCAGTCTGTTCTGCTGCCTAGCGTTGTCTCCTGTATTTGACTTCTGACTCCACCCTTGCAAGTCTTCTACATGCAAAATGGTTGGAGGTGCATAACACTGATTAGACTCCTCTGTGGGGCTAAAGGCAATGCATATACAATATTCCACTAAGTGTCAGGTTATTTTTGCAAACAAAAGGGACTTGACAGTGAAAAATGTTGATACATCTTTTTCATAGTTAACAGAAGCAAATACAAGATGTGTGTGCTGACATTATAATGTACATTGTCAGGTGTAATATCATGCCAGCATGTCTGAGCAGTGGAAAAATTATAACCAAGTAACCAAGATCCTTCACTGAGATCTGTTTGGTTGTTGCTTCCTGACTCGTGGGGAAGAAGGAATAATGATAACAAAATTGCATCAGTAAGGACCAGAACAGGGACTCTATCTTATTAACAGCAAAATTAACAAAACCCTGAACAGAGAAGTCCCTGCTTGGGTGGGGCACCGGCACAGCCTGGAGTGACCTTCTAAATCAATGGGAAAGTGCGACAGGAGAGCAGAAAGAATGCCGAAGGGAAGTTAGGACACTACAGGAACCACTCTGTCAGGGGTGTCTTGGGCCCCTGCCTGCCTCTTTGGTGATCCAGTGGCCCAGTAAAGACTGCTTCCAGACACTTTATAAACTGTGACTAGTTTATGTGGATCTACAGTTCAAAATGAACGTTTGCTAACTCAGCAACAGTGACTCCAGAGAAAATAAATGGTAGCACTAGTAGCAACGCTGAGATTTCTGATTTCAATAAACTGGTAGCTGGGCTCCTCTTGCTATCTCGTGTCATCCAGAAGGTGAGAAAATAGAGCTCCAAAATTTTAATTGTTATTGCCAATAAGTTCTATTAAATGTAACCGCAAAAATACATATTCACGGACATACAAACACACACACACACATTATATGGTATAGATATAATATATGTATATATCATAAAGATATTATATATAGATTATATATGCTTTTTATATAGCACTTTAAGTGCTTTCTAAGCACAGTATTCTTATCATCATACATATAATACATATGTATATATTTATATTAAATAAACGGATTAATGAATGAATGAATGAATAAATAAAGTGTGCTCAAGAAGCCCTTAAGAGTTACCGTAGGCATATGTGGAATATACCAAAACAATAATATACTTGGTAACAATCAGTTACAAGATTTATAAAAACTGATTCAGTCTAAGGCAGCCTCAGTGTCAGTATGGACTGACTCATCTATCTGAAGGGACTCTGTGAGACCTCCTGTAAGACTATCAATGCAGTCTTAATTATCCACAACTGTCTAACCGTGGCACAGCTGCTTCACACTGTGCCACGTTGTACCTGTCAAATGTCCCAGACCTTGAAATGAATTCACTGTGCTCTGCATAAATTAAGGAGACTGAAGCTCACTCATCCTCTCCCTGCTCTAAAATAGATTTGGTTCAAATGTTGATTTGCAACATGTCAGATTTTTTCTTAACAATTGAGTAATCTCATTTAAAAATAAGTAATTAAATTAATTTATTTAAATCAAGTAATCTCATTTTTATTTCCTGCTCCAAAAAAGAAGAAAAAAAAAGTAGTAGTAGTTAAATTCAGGACACAGCCTTATAATTTCTGGGGGACTGCCCTTGGCACCCAAGGAATTTCTATTTGTAATGAGATCAATGCTACATCAATATTGGGTAAAATTAGCTTTCAATTAAATCCATACACAACTCCTGCAGCTGGTGGATGTACACATACACAGTGATCACAGCAGCTGGGATCTAATGCAAACCCATTTGCCTCCTGTTGTAGTTCAAAAAGACAGTTAAGTCTCTGGGCATTATTTGCACAACATTCATTATTTCTGCTTCTTATGTACAGCTTAATTCCTCATAGAACATGTTTGTTCTGCTTTTTTTTTTCCTCCAACACAAAAGCAATTGACTGGAATGCGAATAGTCATGTAATTATTACTAAAAATAATACACTTCTCTATCCTGATTTCTACAAGGTCCAAGATATTAACACTCCAAAAAGGGATCAAACTGAATGTATGACTGGTGTCAGCTTCAGGCCCAAAGGCTGAGGCTGACTGCACTCATCACAGAGTTTACAGAGTGCATCAGAGCTGATCAGTGGCCCAGTGATAAGTGTTTGGGATGGCCAACAAGGCCCAGCCTAGAGGGACCAGGCCTGCCCACAGCCTGGCAGTCAGGGCTGGCATACAGGGTGAGGAGGCTGGGTCCATCACCTCTGCAATCCTCACAGAGGTAGCAGCACCCTGAAGACCAGAGGCCTGGGGAAATGGGGTTCCTGTACAGACACATGCTTTGTGTCATCACGTTTAGTTTAGCATATTTAATGTGTGGGTTTACTTTTACAGAGCACCAGCAAAGAGTTTTTTCCTCTTTAGTTTAACACAAAGTAGCAGGTTGCTCAGCAGTTTGCCTCACATTTTCATCAAATATAAAGAGTTATCACTTCCTGTTACTTAAAACAAAAAGAAAAAAAATAAACAATTGGAAAGAAAAAAACCTTCAAATACACTATGTATCTACCATACCTATTGGTTTGCCCTTGCTGTCACTCAGAAGAAAAAAAGGCAGAGGAACAGATAGCCTGCCAGATGCTGGGTACCCCACCAACCACATCTAATGGGCTCTGCTGGAAGCTTTAGAAGCTGGTGGTCTGATTTATCCCCTACTGCTCAGAGCAGAACTCAAACATGCTGCAGTGTCCTTTGCAGTGTCAGTGTGGAAGAAGGCTGATGACACATCATGATTCCCTGCTGCTGCTCTTATTCCATCTTATCTGTGGAGTGATCCCATGGAAACCAGAAATCTGCGCAGGAGTATGTGCAGCCACTGATGCTCTGGTTCAAGAGCTTCAGCTTTACCTGTTCTGCAAACACCATCCAGGAAGGAAGCCCAGAGCTGGTCTTTGTCTCACACACATGCTAATGCAGGCCTCACAGAGCACAGTGGCACGTAGTCAGTGTTCTGTGCCTCTACCCTGATGGCATAGGCCACAAGGGGAAGACATATGGAGGCCAACAGGTATGGGCTGAGAAAGAACATCATCTCCAGGACAGCTTATCTAGTCTTGGAGCCTACACTAGTGCTTCTCTGGGGACAGGTATTCAAAACCTTGGGCACAAAGCAAATTTGAATTCAAGTGCAGGAGGATTCACACATTCATGTAGCAAGCTAGATGCAGGGAAGTAGCCAAGGCATCCCAGAAGAATGAATTCAAGAGTGAGAGACAGTGCTAATGAATCTAGTTATGAACTTATATAAAATTACTTTACCACAAAATTAAAATGTTTTGATTTAGTATTTAAGATCAAAAATAGGTTTTTGGAGGGATAAAAAAAAAAAAAAAGGTCCTCCTGACACTGGAGTCTTTGAATTTTAAAGAGAGATAGCAGCTTCTTGGCAGGGAAAAGGATTGGCCCCTGCTGGTTATTGCTGCTGTCCTGTGTGTCCTGTGGGTAACCCAGCTATAGAGCCAGTGCTCTGGGACTGCCTTGCCTTCTACCTGAGGAGGCTGAGCAGAACTAATAGATTTTCTTCCTGCCTGTGCCGAGGTGTTTGGCTGGGGTAAAGACTCTTTTCTCCTTCTGTGAATAGAGTTGAATTTACTCTGACCTCTGCCACAGAAATGCTGCAAAGGCTAAGTGCTGTTCTGAACAGCACCATCCAAGATCCAAGTAGAATCCATTAAGCAGCAGCAAACAGTGAAGATAGCAGTGCAAATCAGGCTAGTCTTGTAAGGTGCTGGATGCAGAAGGCAATATCCCTAGAAGTCCACTGCTTGTATGCACTTTCCATTTCATCTGCAGCCCCAGTGCCCTGTTGCTACAGTTTTCATAGGCTGGGATTTCTTTCAATGGTTTTAACTGGGCCGCTGCTTGTTCTCGGTTTCCTGTTTCTTTGATCACAGGTTTCCAGCTCTCCTGGAGCAAGTTGTATCCTCCAAGGTGGATTTTCCCCTTTCCTGTGCTGGGCCAAAGCATCCAAGTGACCTTTGATTTTTTTCTTTTTCTCTCCCCTTTTCTTTCCCCTTTGGCTTTTGTTTTGTTTTGTTTTGTTTTGTTTTGTTTTGCTTCTGACTTGCCATATGTGAGATAATTGTGCCCACAGGAATTCCTTTCAGAGTACCTAAGCACAAAAGAAAAACACCCGGCCAACTCTTTTTCTAGAGCAATACAAACATTTCCTTTAACCTAAGTGTCTCAGGAGGAGCATTGACAGAAGGCTCCTTTCACCCAGAAAGCCCACTCTGCGCCAAGATGCCATTGAACCCTCAGCCACCTCCTGCATTTCCACGTCACAGTTGGAGCTAAAGTTCTGCCAATAAAAGCAGTCACGTTCTTTGATTCCAGCTTTATGACAATGGAAATGAGGCCAGAGACAGTCACTCCATGGTGGGTTTTATTAATGGAAAAGGGTGGTGGAGCCAGTAACTCTTTGGCAGCTTTGATCCGTCAGCTGCTATTGGCTTTCATTGTGCTTGGTGGATGGAGGGATGCAAGGTCTCTTGTGTAGTGACAACTTTTCTGTGCTAATAAGCTCCTCAGAATGAAGTCCTGCACTAGCATATGGAACTTGCATGGCCTGGGGATGACAAAGTAGATGTTAAAATCATCATCCATGTGGTTTGATGGTTGCAAGAAACCATGCTAAGAATATAACCCAGCACTCTGAACTCATCTTTTTAAGGAAATAATTCTGATTTTGTCTTTGAGCTCTCTTCTCCTTGGGTTGCAATGAATGGTCAAGTCCCTGGACAGTGAATAACACCATTTAATTCTACCTTCAAGGAGTTTCCAACAAAATGAAGAGCACTCTCTCTTCAGCATATGTGCACTTCAGG
This sequence comes from Cyrtonyx montezumae, assembly GCF_038088225.1. Taxonomy (NCBI): domain Eukaryota; kingdom Metazoa; phylum Chordata; class Aves; order Galliformes; family Odontophoridae; genus Cyrtonyx; species Cyrtonyx montezumae. The sequence goes on from NW_027072035.1 coordinate 4,464,891, forward strand.
TTGCCAGTGTCTATATTGCTCCTAACAACAGTGATGAGGGGACATACCCTGCATCAGTGGCCAAGATGGCTTCATGAAGGAGCAAAATCAAAGGAAGGAGCAAGAGATTCCAGAGCTTGTCTGGTAGGTGAAGAATAAGGAGGAGATGCTATCTCCTTGGGAAAGGAGCTAGGAAAGGGGTTCACTGGCTCTACCAGGTATGAGACAACATTGTTGGGCTGCTCAGAAGCCCTGGGAGATTCTTCTTGCTACAGTTTGGGGCGGCAGGCTGAGACCATGAACTCTCAGCAGTCACCAAAGTGCTTGGATGCTCACAGACCTTTGGTGGTCTTCAGAAAGGAGACAAACATAATAGATGTACTGAGCAGCACTTACAGCTCTCTCAAAAGCACCTCCCAAGAAAAGCTGTAACCATGTGAAGTTCCTGCACAGAAGACTGTAGTAGCATGCATAAGCGAAGGTCAATAACAATTTGAAGGAGTCCAACTCTGCAGGAACTGTTGCATTATTATTTAATTGATAAGGTCCTGTAGCAGAAAAACAATGAGAACAAGAGGGAATTTTACACAAGCAATGCCAAGGGTCCAGCTTCCTAACAACTACCCTGCTCCTTTGCCCACTGCTCCAGTCTTGTCCCCACGGTGATCTCCTGACACAGGAGTGCCCTGGAGCTGCTCCATCTCCAAGCCTGGTATTCATTCTGTCTAGAACAGAGCCTGCAGTCACGGTAAAGAAATCTGACTTAATTAAAAATACATACTCCTTTAATCCACTGGCACGGCACCATGAAAACAAAACAAACATAAAAGGCCTGGTAAATAAAACCAGTGTACATCTGGTGTTCTCAGTGTGGCTGCCCTGGGCATGAGTGCTGTAACTCTGTGAATGCCGGGTGCTTCAGCCATGCTCAAGTACCACAGCTCACCTCAACCTCTTCATCTTCTGCAGGGCAACATGGCCCAGCAGGACAGAGCAGCTGAGGCAGATCCAGAGCCAGGTCTCTGTTATTCTTTGACACCAAACCAAGTTAATTAAGTGATCGTAGGATTAGCAACCAGAATATTTAATTTGGCAAGAGCTTTGTCAAACTGCCTAATTGAAATTAGCCCTAGGACTTATCTTGTTCTCAAAACTCATCTGGATTTTGTAAGAGGACTTCCTGCCTGGCATGGCTCACAAAACTTATAACTTGGTGTGATCCATAGTAAGTTCATGAGGTTTTGTATTTTTTGTTATTATCTGGAGTATTTTTTACTTTTTCACTTCGATGACTACACCCCCCCCACCCCCAACCCCCACCCCGTACACTTTTATTAACTACCAGTCCCTTTGTGGAAAACATGGAAAATTTCATTTGATTTAAAGTTTCCCAGTCACTGCAACTGTAGAAGGCAGACCTTAGAAGAATAAGAGGGGAGGTGTATGTGTGTTTGGGGGGGTAGGGGGGAGAATAGTATTTTCAACTAAGAAAACAATTTATTCCTCTTTTTGTCTGAGGAGGAATAAAGCATCTATTCCTGAAAGCATAGTAGTTCAGATAACAAAAATTATCCCCCCACCCCTCCCCAGTAAACGCAGAGAAAACCACGTGCATTAAAATATGATTTGTAAATTGGCATTGTAGGGGTGGAAGGCAACTTGCATGTCCAGGGATTTGGAGCTATCATGTTGAGACAGATTCATACAAATAAGTTTGATAAATGTTCTTATGATTTTTTTTCTAAATCTGATGTCCCCTATGTGCCATTCAAATTACATATCACAACTCAAGACTGGGATGTATGAAGTGCTACTAAAATGTCTTGGTTATATTGGATCTTGATTGCAGCTGGATTCACCTTTATTTTATATTATTTCTCAAAGGAAGAGAAAGAAATGTAGCTGTGCATCCTGGCATGTGAGCGAGTTTATCAAGAAAGGGGCAGCAGCCGGAACAACAGGAAATCACATTAGAGAGTCCAACTTCTGGTTGGCAGAAGCACGTTAACCTCTCATTCATGTCACTGAGTTTAATACTCTAACTCTGTAGTAAAAGCGTCTTCCCCGAGCCCGGGTTCATAAAAGTGTTAGTGGTCCTTGATGTTCTCAGCAGAGGATAGTAAGGAAAACACAGCCCTGAATAGCTCACATTGATTGCAGCAAATACAAAGCAGGAGGGTCAGCATCATTTCCCAGCCCAGAGCCAGGGCTGCAGAACTGAGCAGCTATTCATAGCCACTGGACCCTCTCCAAGCCGTGAGTGTAAATTTACTTGTATCATCTTTGCAGAGAGGAACTGTGGTCCCCAGTGCCTCTCGCTTGATTCGGATGAACTGTTTATTTGTTTAGTCCTGTAATGATATTATCCACAGGACTAGAGCCACACAGGGAGGATTAGGAATTCCTGGAGGAGAAGCTGTGTGTTTATTACCATGACAGCCCTGTGTGACACAAGCCAACAGTTACTCCTATTTGTTCTCGCCTCCCCTGAAAGCTCGGAGACTGCGGCCGAGGGGCAGGGGTGTGAGATCGATCCGCAAAGGCGAAGAGGCTGCTGCAGGGAAAGTGGTGGGATTAGAGTGCTGAAACCCCTTCTCTGTCTGTCTTCGAACAGCTCTATCTCAGGGCACTTTCACATGTAAATGACGGGGGGAGACAGCGGCACGACAGTGCAGCCACTGAAGTCCTTCCAGCAGCGCAGACACCCCAAACCGGTGTCCTGCCGTGCATGAACGTCTAACAAGCCGTGTAGCTGAGAATTTAACCTCCCCAAGGGAAGCCCGGCCTCTTTAAATAGAAGAATAAAAGCACTTAAGCAAAAAGCACTTGCAGGGGTGCGCACAAGCCCAGCAAAAGAGGAACAGGGTTAAGGAGGAAGAAGTCGTCGTCGTCGTCCCCCAAACCCATCCCCTGTTTTTTTGTTTTTTGTTTTTATTCTTCTGGGGTTGTTTGCCCCTTTTTCTCCTTTTATTTCCTATTTTAATGAGTACTGAATCCTAAAAAGAGACGGAAAGGACAGAAGTAACAAAGAACTGTAGGTTGTTTAGATTGCTTGGGAACTCCCTCTTTGCAGCTGACCATTGCTACATATAGGTTAATTTCCACATGGAGCTGAAGAAATTCTATCCCCGGTTTGTGAAGCATGGGTCAGCCGAAGCATGTTAATCTGTTTAGCATGTGTGCTTCGTGGAGGTGCCAGACCACCACCGTGCAAGAGCCGAAGTAGCAGCAGCCATGATCCTTGGGGGTAGTTAATAAAGACTTTAAGGGAAATAAATTTATGAAGGTTTCGGTTTGTGCACCGGGCCAGTGTTGGACATTTAAGGCTTCCAGACCAGAAAGCTGAGAAGTCCCTGGGTAGTTCGCAACAGCCCTGGAAGGCAACTGACGGTGCCACAGCCTTCTCCCAGGGCCGGGGGAAGCACTGTCCGAGCCCCCAGCTCCTCTCCGGGGCTCCCCGCGGGCCACCGAGGCTAAGCAGGAGCCTTTTTGAGGGTCCTGGTTTTAATCCTCGCCTTTCCCGACACGCAGTCTCGAGCCCAAATGGATGCTGGGGCATTGTGAGATCCGCTAAATGAGATGATAGCAAATAAAACTTCGTGGGTCTACTCCTACAGTCTCACACAATGCAGTAATCAGTGTAACACCTCCCACTTGGGGATGAGCTGCGGGGCATGTGGTTTTGGGGCTGATTCTTCACTTCTTTCTCATGATCTTTTGAAACGCTAGACACTTATTAAAGCATTTTCAAATGACCAAGATATTTAATGTTGAGTATTTATTTTGACAAAGGCTTTGGTCTGGCTTTCGACTTCCAGCTCAACTCTAGAGACAACAGCATTAATTTGCTATAAAACCAAATGTGGTTGCGATTATTCTCTCTCGGTTCTGGCGATCAGTCATTAGGGAAAAGTTTATCTCGTAGATGAAATGCTCAGTCACAGTACATTCCTTCCGTTCCTCCGGCATGTGTCACCAAGTGTTCCTTGGAGACGAAGGAAGCCGAGCATCACTCAGGAGGAAGAAACGTGATTCATTCACCTGATGTATACAGCCGTCACCCAGAAAATGGGCACATGCACACAGCCTTGCTTCCTGTTCCTTGCCACATTCGGAGATCAAGGACCAGAAACACATTCCTCGACGCCCATCACTAGTGAAGTCCATCGTTTAGGTCTCCTATCCTTTTGTTCAGTAGGCAGCTTTTCCTTGCAGTGCTGTTTGTTTGCTTGTTTTCTGTACCAATTCGATCTTTAAACAAAACAAAACAAAAAAAGAAGAGAAAAGAATAAAAAAGAAAGAGATAAGGTATGCGGGAACGCGGGATTGAGGTGGATTGCCGCACCCTCATGATGCTGGATGAGGACGGGACATTAAATGGGCGATTGTTGTCTCCTGCCACCGTGAGATCGCTGCCGATCACAGCGGAACGCGCCAGGGCAGCGCACTCGGGGCGGGCCGTGTGCGGGGAGATGTGCGGGGCGATGCCAGGACGGGATCTCCGTCCCGTTGTGCTCTTGAGGGGCTTTAACACGTATACATACACAGAGACTTGGAAAACAAAAACAATGAAGTCTGTGTAGGAGCTGTAAAGCTCCCCATAGAGCACTTCACTGTTCTCTCCCTATACGAAGCGCACAGCGTTATTTCCTCGGACAGCACCGAGGGGCCGTACACCTCGTTCAGCATCGTCCTGAGGCGTGATAAGACCTTTCCTGCCCCGGGTGCTCAGTCTTCAGAGAACAGTCCCGCCTGCTCTGTGCCCGAGGAGCAGCCGAGACCCTCTGTCCTGCAGCAGTGCTACTGCACCCGCCCGTCCAGTGTCCCTCGGCCAGGCACAGCGCTTTGCTGGGACAAGATCCCGTCGTCTCGGGCAGACAGAACCCTGCCCGGTTAGAACCCACTCTTAATGTCCTGCAGCCTGATTTCCCGTAGGATGCTGTCGGAGCCATTTCACTTGAAGAAATCGCTGCGTAGCTCGACCGCACGTCAAATGAGAGCAGTGAGAAGGGAAGCTAGATGAGGAGCTTAGGGAAAATGCGCGTTCTTTGCTTCAGATGCGCTCCTAGTCAGAGGCTGGAGCATTCCCTACCGGCAGCTCCGCTCCCGGGTATCTCCGCTTCCTTTTGAACAAGCCACCATCATTTTCACTTCTGTCAGCATTGCGAAACAGGGAAAACAAGGCGGTGTCTGTGGCTGCTTCGTGAGGACCCGCAGCAGTTTGACTACAACTGAACCCAAGATTTCCGACAGCCCCGTATTGCGGGGTGGCCAGGAGAGCCCGGTGCTCCCGAGACGGACAGAGTCCTAGCGGCGGCTTCGGAGCGACCCACTAGAAGCGACGTCGAAAGACAAAAAAAAAAAAAACGCATCACAAATTTAGGATGAAACTAGGGATCGGACATCAGGCAGAGCCTTTCACAGGCGGAGAGCTTCCGCGCCGATGAGCCCCAGGGGACACCCCGCGTGACTGCGGGGGACACGCGCGGGGCGGGCGCCGGGCCCGGCAGCACTTGGCGGGGCTGCCGCAGGGCCGGCATGGCAAACGGCGTCGGGAAAAACACCCGAGGCCAGCGCGTTTCCCCTACGGAGCGCGGGGTTGGCTTCCCACTTCGCGAATTCTATTCCTATGAAGAGGTATTTGGGTTGCCTCCGAAATAATAAATCCCAACAGCAGACAATAAAATTTACTATCACAGGAGTAACAGAAGCCTAAAATATTCCGAACATGTTCCTTGAACAAATAACATAATCCCTGGCACACTGGAACACATGGTTTGCTTCAAACATGTTTCATTTTGTCATCGCATTGAGTGTACAGTATTTCTCTTTGGGTGCAAGAGTGATTGATATCTTTGGAAGAATTGTTTGTAAGAACATGAAAGTTGCCAAAGCAAACACGGTGGAGGGAAGTGTGCAGAAGGGCGAGCAGAAGTATTTGGAGTAGATCTGGGTTTGGGGAGTTCACACAGAGGTGAGACAGCTAGATGTAGAACAAATAAAAACATTCTGCACACTTCATCTAAATAAATTATATACAAAAATTGCCCTTTTTTAGACTGTAACAGAGCAGTTACCACGCCTCCCTCATGCCCCTATAGAATGTGGGCTGGAAGCCAACTTTCTTCAGCTAATGATTTGTAACTTTTGCTCCACATGAATGACTCTATTAATATTTAGGTCTCTCCAATCCTGCTCCATAAGAGCTGTCAGCATTATTAAACAAAATAATCTGTTTACCTTCTGTTGTACTTGTCCAGCAGTGGTGTGCGTGGCTCGATGATGTACGTTAATAGTTTTTTCTTACGCTCCACTGCATCGGCCAAAGGCAAAACTTCACATATTCTGATCTGTCCTTTCAAAAAATAATGTTTGACAAAACTCATTAGAACGCGCGAACTTCAGGGCATTAATTTAATAACTTCCATTCCTGAAGGGCAAATATTTATTCTATTTCCCCTTTTATCTCTTTCTGCTATCAACATTTGGGGAAAGTTGCTCCCGCTGTTGAGATAGTCAGATCGTACTCTGCTTCCCAACGGATTGTGAAGGGTTCCGGACCCCCGAGGACTTGCTTTGGGCAGAGCTCCCTGACCCTTCATGTCTGCAGCCGTGAGGTTCCGCACACTCCCGGCGTGGTATTTTCAAATAAAGTAGGATTTTTCCTCATCATTCTCCCCCTCAAAATAAATAAATAAATGGATACAAATTAAAAGCTGTACCCCCCCCCTTGCCTTCCTGCCTGGTCCGATCAGCACAAGGGACCCGTGGGACTCCAATTCGCACGAATTTATGAGCACAGGTTTCAGCTAAATCTCTCAGCCCAGAGCGTTGACCCCTATGTTCATGCTACTTGTGGGAATTTCCCTTTCGGATAGAAGAAAATGTTCCCAGCGCTAGCAAGAAATCTTCTCTTATAACGCCCACGAGGAGAACAATGTGAAACATGTGAAATGCAGACACGCTGTTCAGCTACCTGCTGACTGCGACGACTACAAGTCACACAGCTGCAGCCACCCCTGAGTCTGGACACGGAGCATCCTCTGTCCTCATCTACTTGTTTTGAGACGGGAAAGGTCAGCAGAAACAAGGCTTCCCCTGGGGCTGCAGAAATGCAGATACTAGCCCTGGGAAGATCCCGAACTCTCCAAAGTCAAATAAACTCTAAAACTGAGTCAAATTCAGCAAACTCTCAACTAGCACTCTCATCGTTCCTCGATCCTGATCCTCTGGGCACCTCCGGAAGAGCTTTGCCGTATGGGGCCATGGCTGTCTCACAGGGATGGAGTGGGGTGGCTGTACCCCAAGTTAGCGGAATGCTGGGTCGGGAGGGACTCTGGGAGCACTCAGTGATGGGGCAGTCCTGCTCAGACATCTGCCTTATGCAGTCGAGCAGGTCTGTCGTCTGCTCTCGGCATGTTTTTGTAAGGGAAAAAAAAAAAAATGAAATGAAATGAAAACAAGCAGTGTATACATCCCTAACGTAAACATTTGATCGGCTTTGTCCTTTGAACTCGTCCTGCCGAGCTCACCGGGACCAGAGATGATACGAAGCGGCACAGTGTGGCCAGGGCACTTCATGGGATGACCCTCTCCCACCTGCTGCCCACCCGCGGCTCAGAGCCGGTCCTTTCCCTGTTGCTCCCCAGTGAGCAAACAGCAGGTCAGCCACTAGACCCTCCCAGTTCTCTCCCTAGCAGAGGAGAACTGTAGTAGGGCGTTCTGTAAGATGGAATAAGAGAGAAGACGCGACGTGTTTTTCTCTGTTTGCCTGTCCTGGGACATCTCTCATCTTCCTTCCACGAGATCTCATCCGTGAGTGGCACTACAGGGGCCACAGTGAGCTTCTTCTGGCGAAAGTAAAGGACAAAGGGACTCAACTACATCCAATTTTCGGGGACTCGCCTCCTGCCAAGACATGAGAGAGCTCTTGTCGGCCACTTTGGCAGTACCCATATGGCCTGTAAATTGAAGCATCTGGGTGTAGCAATAGGGGTGATAATTAAGAACATATTTCTCCTCCCTTCCCCTGTCTTCTCCAGTCTTTCATTCACGTTTAGGAGAACGTAGTCCCCACGTAGCACGGGGAAGAAGTGGTGCCGCGGATTTACACGTTGTGCCGAGGCCAAGCGGCTGGGCCCGGGCTGCGCATCTCTCGCGAGGGCGCGGCAGGAGACCGGGGTCCGCTTCTCAGCCAGCACCTCAGAGACACCTCTCTCCACGTCCTCCTGTCCTTTTTCTTCCCCCTAGTGCCGTCCGAGCTGCGCGCCGACCACTGCACCCGTGGCAGGACCCGGCAACTGGGGGCTCCCAACGAGGGGTGAGTGGCAGCGGCTTTCTGCATCCTCCAAGTCCCGCATACTCCAAATCGGCTGGCAGTACTCAATTGAGGAGCAGGGGAGCTACGCCGGGATGCGGCACACATCGATGGCTGCCAACTCTCTGCAGTCCCAGGGGTTTCCTTCCGACAGCCTCACGTCGAGGCCCCCGCGCGTACAGCGCAAAGTGCGTACCTGCACTCGCAGGAGTTCGGCGCAGCTCCTCGGGGAGCCAGGCCCGCATGGGCACCCCCGCCTCTCTGTGAAACCCCGAGGGCAGGGAGCCTAAGGAACTTCGGACAAGAAAGCCAGAGCCAAACGTAATTCTGAGGAAGGGAGTTCACCCCAGCGTCATTTTCCTCCCCTTTTCAGCTTTTCTGTCGGTTATCTCTTTCTCTCTCTCTCTCTCTTTTTTTTTTTTTTTTTTCTTTTTTCGAGGTGGGGGAGGGGTGGAATGGAGAGAAGTAATTTTGCTGAACAGAAAGCTCAGGCCCTGGCAGGAGCTTCTTTTGACCGATCGGGGTGATCTATCCAGGCCCTCTAATTAGAGAGGGATCCAGGGTGGCATTAGTTTCCAAACGTTTTAATCGAGCTTTAAGCGGAGCTCTTTTCAATGGGAGGAGATAAATGTAGCAACTGTTACTGTCCCCATGAATGGCCACCTCCCATGGCGGGCATTCATCCCTCCTTTCACAAGCCCTAAGCAGTTTAGTCTATGGGCCCAGCAACACTCCACATATCTTCTAATTAGTCTAATTAGAAAGGTGGATTGATAAATGCAAGGAAGACAGAGTTAAGTTAGGAAGATGCTCAATGCTGCCAATCTGCACCAGGGAGTGGCTTATTCACTGTTGGGGGGAAAAGAAATAAAGGGGTAAAAGAAAAAAAAAAAAAGAAAGAAAGAAAAAAGAAAGAAAGAAGAAGAAGAAGAAAGGAGAAAGGGGGGAGGGAAAGAAGAAAGAGAGAGAGGAAAAAAATCCAGAACCTCAACACGAAGGACACGGCCCGAGTGTTCCGAGGGACAGAAGCTGCTGTCTCCTAACTGAGGGGTGATACAACACTCGGAGGTGGAATTTGCTTTTTTTTTTTTTTTCCCGGTGGATCTGGCAGCCCCCGGGCCACCGTTTGCCGCCGCCCTCCCGCCCCCAGTAGAGGACCGCGCTGAGCCTTCAGCCCCGCTCCGAGCCGGGCCGTGCCGTCGGAGCCGCTGAGCACCGAGCCCCGAAGTCACACCGCGCAGAGGGAATGAAGGAAGGAAGGGGGAGGGGACGGTGGGGAGAGACGGATCGCCTCGCGGGTGGCCACCTGCTCGGCCCCTCTTCCCGGGCCGCGAGAGCAGACCCGGCTGGAGAGTGGGGCCGGGAGGGGTCCAGGGGGGGGTCCTCGCCGCACATTCCGGCACGCCGCCACCACGCTGCAGGGAGGAAGGTGCGGAGGGACGCAGCGCGGGTGGCTCGAGGAACACTGAACCTTTAATTGTGCAATTAATCAGGGAAAGGAGCACGGGGCAGCGCGCGCAGGTGTCATAACAGAGGAAAAGTCCGCCGGTAGTATGGAGGGGCAGGGCCTCCCGGCCCCCTCCCCCGAGTCTTCTCCGGTGTGTCTCAGGCCGGGTCGGACGGGGAGGTGGACGCCGGAGCACAGCCGGCCGCGGGTGGGTGCGGGCTGCTCGTGGGGCCCCGCGCTCCACGCCCCACGACGGGCTCTGCCTTCCTCTCGCAGCCCTTCCTCTCGGTCAGGCTGACACAAAGGCCTGCGGGAGAAGCATGGCGGAGGGAAACCTCCCTCGTTTCGGGCCTCTTCGGTCACGGAACCCATTCCCCTCCCCTCCTGTCTTCTCGCTCTTCTCTCCCCTACCTGGTGCCTTCCCCCCACCGCCCGCTCTCCGACAGATGGGCCTTGCAGGGATTTCAAACTTCGTTCGAGAAAGGAGGGGGAGAAAATTAGACCCACCCTGTCAAAATCCCTAATCAAACTGCTGGCGAAAGGGGATTCGCAGACAAAGGCGAACAATGGCAGTCTAGTTAGATCATTTTTCTGGACATTGTTTATGGTCTGGAAGGGATCAATCGTTTCAAAATGTTACCAGTAAAAATGATCCCGTGTGGAATGCAGCTAATCCTTTTAGGTTCCTGTCAACTGTTTCCACTCAAGGAACCCGATTTTTCAAATCAAAGGTGCAGAACTCAATTGCTGAGGGATTTATACCGCCGGGTCCGGGCTCCCCGCCCCCAGCGCCGCGCGGTGTCTCCGCACGGCCCGTTACTTATTCCGAGCTCCGGCTTCTCCATCTGCGGCCCCGACGAGACTGGCTCGGGGAGCGGAGCAGCCCGCATCCTGGCCCAGCCAGTGGGGCCTTCCTAACTCCCAGAACGATGAGGGAGAGGGAGCAGTCCTGGCCCGAGCTTTCTCCTCTGCGGGAAACGCAAACGCCATTCCACAGTCCGCTTCGACGCCGAGGTGGGCACGGCCCCGGACAGCGCCGACGGTGTGGAGGCCCAGAGGGGGATCCGGACTCGGCTCTCATTCCGCATCCTGTATCATCCCACATCATTCCGCATCCGCCATCATGCCTCCTCGCAAACCCCTATACGTGTTCAGCCGAGTTTTGGCCCCTGTCCCGCTCCCTCGACGGCAACCGACTCAGCTTTCTGGCGGCAGCCCGGCTCTGCGGCAGCGCGCCCGACCGGGAGCGGGCTTAGGGCTTCCTCCGCACCCCGGCCTCGTCCCGTCCAGCGTGGCCACGGGGCTCTGCGCACTGCCCTGAGCAGCACTGCCCCACAGTCACAAGTGCAGCTCAGAGACTGGGCCGCGCAGCGCTTGTGGGAGAGCTGGGCTAGACCGGCCTTGTGTTAGCAAGTTGTTGCGGACTTCCTCTGGGTGGGGAGGAGGCTGCAGGGGAAAGAGTCGGCTTAAAAGCAGGCAGAGCCGCGGCGCCTGTCCCGGCGGGCGGCCGAGGTCTGCTGCGGGCGGCCCGGGGCTTCCCCGCGAACCGGGGCGCGGGAGGACAGAGGTCTTAGAACCCGGGGAAGAGCCCTCGCTAGGGGAATCGTGCTGAAAGCGATCTAAAGAGGGTAATCCCCAGAGAAGGGCCGCCCTTGGCTCCACGCGCACAGCCAGGAGGCAGCGGGGAGAGATCGGCGCTCTGGGTTTAGCGGCACCGCAGCTGCCGAGCGCCTGCCGGACGGGGAAAGGACACACACTCGTGTCCTCGAAGAAGGGCTCACGGACTCCGAACTGTCAGAGAGTCGGGCAGAAAGTACCGAGCTGCCTCCGACGAGATTTCGTGTAATCAGCGTCAGGCTGGAAGGTGCATTATGAGTTATTTTTCATCACCCCGTAATTTTTTATCTTGTCCAGTTTCGGATAGGACAGTCACCTGTCCCCCGCCCGCTCCCCCGCTCCGCGCCTAACTGTTTTTCACCAATCGTTCCTTTAAACGTGAACTATTGATCCGAAGAGACCGCTTGGCTTCAGGCCCCCTACGAGCGGCCGACAGGTGGAATTCCACTGTAAACGCGCGCATTAGAAAGCGATCAGTTCTGCCCGGCGATTGCTGGATAAGCAGACGTGGCAGTGTTTATTTTAAGAAGAGAAAACCTGAGGAAGACACCTCATTTATCTTGATTGTGTGTATTTAATGTGTTTGCTGCGTACAGGTGTGCGTGTGCGCTGCAGGGGGGAGCAGAGCGAGGAGCGTTTTGCTCCATCGGCAAAAGGGAAACTTAGAATCAACCAGCCTCTTGTGGTTTAGCGGGCTAGTTTAATTATTATTGTTTTTTTTTTGTGTGTGTGTGGTTTTTTTTAATACATTTTCTCAATGATTTTTCCACTGAATTCAGTGGTGTCGTTTCTAAAATCGTCGAGACCCTGCATTAAATAATAACGTGTACAATCCAGTCTATAACTCGTCCGGCTTCCTGGGCATGCCGAGGCCCAGTTCCGCCTCTCCTCCCCTCAGCATCATGGGCCGCGGGTGCGTGGGAACTGCGGCGGCCATCCGCTGTGCGCGGGGCCGGAGCCATCCGCGGGTCCGCACCGAGGTTCGCCTCGGGGCCACCCATCTCCCAGCCCCGGGCTTTGACTCTCCTCTCTTTTAGGTCGAATCTGGACCTCCGCGAGCCGGGCGGCAGTTCCTCTCTTCTGGAAAAGTGAAGAAAGAAAAAAAATAAAGAGAAAAAAAAAAAAAGGAACAAGTGGTTTAGGGAGTAGGGGCTATACTGCAGGCCTCCTCCTCCCCCCAGACCGACGGGCAGCCGTCTGCGCACATCGTAGCTCGTTAACATCGGGAGCGCCGTTTTCCCGCAAACACAGCCCCGAATACCCGCGTGTGCGCAGATAGGCGGGGAAAGCTCCGCGCGGCGTGGGCACGGTGGGGTGGTGGAGGGGCGAGGATGTGTGGAGGAGGCAGGGTGCGAAGACGTGAGTGGAGGTGGCAGAGATCTAATACCTACCTGCCGGGAGAAGCTCCGCAAGGCTGTGCCGGGGGATGCGGGCTGCAATTCTCTGCGTCTCTGGGAGCCGCTGGGAGCGGTTCTGCTTGGTTAGCAAGTTCCCGTTCAGGGAGCATTTGGCCATGATCATAATTTCCATGATTTCTGTCAAATGCAATATTATCAGAGCCTACTGAAGTACTTACTGTGAGTAATGAAGGAAAGTATTACAAACAGAGCAGAGTCTCCGGGCTGTGCCAAGGGGCTATTAAACCAGAATCGCTTTGTAGCAGAACTCCCGCCCAGGTCTCCACCGCGGGGGCGGCCGCGAGCGCTCCCCATTGCCATCAGCACCGCAGTGAAGGGAGCAGCTGAGAGCAGGTGAGACCATCGCCGCCCCACTCCGTCCCCGGGCTCAGGAACAGTGCTGCTTGAGTCCATCCTGCAAGGTCGTGGGGTGAGCCAGAGTACACCCCGCCACCGACAGTGCCTCTCTCTGCGGCAGGAAAGTGGCGGGGAGAAGTGTGTGGCCCAAAGGAGCTGCGTATGGGGCAGCTTCGGGGCCGGGGAGCGGCCCCCCATCTTCCCCCATCCTGATCCGGCCCCCGCGCCCACAGTGATGCCGTCGGAGCCGTCGCGGTGTCGGCCCCGGGGGGAGACCTCTGAGGGACAGGCGCAGCGTGCGGGCGTGCAAAGACATCGGCTTTCAAACGGGGGAGGAAGGGGGAAATGCATAGGGGATGTGGGAAGCGACCTAACGCAGTCCTGCTTGGGAGGAATGTTGTACAAGACGACTGAGATGAAATAATTAAAGAAAAACTAATTAAAGATGTATAAATCACCCAACAGAAACAAAGAAATATGTGGAAGGAAACGTTTCTGGATAGAGGCACTGTGTGTGGCATAAAACGCAACTGAATACATAAGGGCTTCATTAAATTCCCAATAGATAACATTTGGCTAAATCTATCCCTAGATTAAAACGCTGCATAATAGCACCACAAACCAAAAAGTTTCTTTTTGTGTGGTCCTTCAGGAAGAACTGATTGAAACATTCGCCCCCATATAGAGCAATCCCCTCCCGATTCAGCCCCAGCAATTCGTCTCTCAGCCCCGTGGAGATACGATGAGAAAAGGAGACGAGTTAATGAACCCATACTTTGTGGCTGGGAGGAGGAGGAGGCGACAGCGCTGTGTCTGTTCCACCGCCTCGTTTGTGAGGCCCGGCTGTGTCGGAGGAATTGCTCGGCCTCGGCCTCGGGAGCACCGCGCGTCCCCTCTGCCCGGCAGCGTGGGCACCGAGGGACACTTCCACGCCAGTGGGTGGCGGCGGCGCCTGCTGCGGGGAGCTGGGTAGGAAAAGCGCGGGGATCCCAGTACCCAGACCTCTTCCTCGGCGCTTGAAAAACGAATCCATAGCACAAGTCGCAAGTCCTCCGGCCGGCTGCCTACTGACTTCGAGATGGAGGGAGGCCCTGTCCACGCACGATGTAGAATACTGGAGGAACGGCCACGGACATGCCCGCGAACGCGGCTTGCCGGGCAAGGCATCTCGCCGCTGCCTTCCTCCGCAGCACGGAGCATCCTGCGGGCAGCCCGCACCGGGCAGCGTCCCGCCGGACATCCCACCGCTTCACCGCCTCTTCCTTCCCGGACTGCCCTGTGTGGTTTTGCCGCAGCTCCGAAGGACGCCCAGAATGCGGGCCCGGCAGGCCTGGGGGCGGCGAGCTGCTTGCTCCCTCTGCGATAACGATAGGTTCTCCCCAAGGCGAACGGACGAGGCCACTCCGTGCTCTTCTCCCTTACTCCTGAAAAACGAAACGGGATCGTACGCAGTTCTCCAAGGACCCGGGACACGCAGGGCGGCCCTGCAGCCACGCGCTTCGAGCAGAACCCCGCGGATCTCGCGTCCGACCTTCCGCTCATTGACAACAGCAGCTTTCACCCTGCGATGCCTACAAACAAAACAGGAAAGCATCGTTCTTCGATCCGCAAGAGCACTGAAAACTAAGGCGACGGGGCAGCGGCTTTCTTTCCCCGCTCCAGACAACACTAAATAACTTTTTTTTCTTCCTCGAAACTTTACATTACCCCCATTCCCCCAAAAATTTGGTTTAAATACTGTTATTGAAAATCGCCATCCCTATCTGAAAGGTCGGTGGCCCAAGCCCACAACACATCACCGCACGCCTGCCCTAAAATGAACGGGTTTTTTTTTTTCCCTCTTTTAACTCCGAATATGGGAAGTAGAAGTTCTGGTTAAGAAGGAACTTCAGTCTGTGAAACAGATATATACCGTCCGTGTTAATTCGAGAGACCTAAACAACCCAGCTCGCCGCGCGGTTCGCTCACAACACCTCCTTGTCCCCGTCTCAGTGGCTCACGCATTTAATCTGCTCATCACTCAGCCCTGTCCCAGCGCTCATTTTGTATTATACGAATCGAAAAGTAGAAACACATGTCCGCATTATCGTCACAGAAATGTAAGAGGCTCTGACAAATCTCGGAAGCTCTGTGCGTGCCCCTCATTACTATTTTCCTTTGGGCCTCCGGGAGGCCCAGCCCCGATGCCGTTCTGCTTTAGAATTCACCCCGAGGTGTAAAAGAGTTGCAAACCGTCTTTTCGACCGGCGCTCCTCTTGGTGCTTGGCGGAGAGGGCTTTGCTCCCTGGGAGAGACACGCTCCTATGTTATTCCCCTCTTTTGTCCCGGATCTCTCTTACTGCATCTCTTGATTTATTTATTTCTCGCTTCCCCCCCCCTCTCTCCAACCCCACCCCCTGCCCCCGACTCTCTGCTAGGACCGACGGTGGGTCTGTGAAGATCGTATTTAGACCTTCTTTTCAGCGGTCAGGCCCGGCCGTAAGAAATTTCAAACGGTAAAAATGATATGACCGCTGCAATATTTCCCCAGCGAAAACACCACAACGTCCCGGGGACGGGAGAAGTACTAAGGAGGAAAGAGCTTGAAGCTAATTGCCTGCCAGAGTCCCTTCGGTCTTTTGCTTTACTCCTCTAATTATTATTACTATTATTATTATTACTATTATTTTGAAAATTAAAAATTTTATTTTGGAAAATGTGTAAAAATTTTACATTAAAACGGTACAGTAATACTTGCCAGTAATTTTTAACAATATTCCTTGTAAAGAATACGCGTAACGTACAAAATAAAAACTCCGTAAGCCTATTATAATACAAAACACAGGTTAAAGTAAGAAATGATAATCTTGATTTTCTTCTGTGTAAACATGTTAATCTTTTTCTTTTCTTTTATAAAAGTACATGAGACAAGTGTACTAAAATGAAAAAGTATTGCTTTGCTGTCCTCCCTCAAGCCTTCTCCGTTCCTGTAAATCACTGTTTTTAAGCTCCTAGACCTGAGAATCTCTGAACTTTGACGGTTTAGAGACGTTATTTATTATTATTACTTTTTTTTCCTTTTTTTTTTTTTTTTTAAGGAGTAACGAGTAACTTTCCAACAGCGTGACCGCCCGCCCGTGCAGCAAACCGACCTGGCTGTGCATCGGACCGGTCCCGGGCAACCCGCCGACCACACAGAACGGCCTCATATATCCCCAACGCGCAAACCGCGCACAAATCCCGCGCAAATCCCGCGCAAAGCCGCTCCTCGTGCGTCCGCCGGGCATCCGAGCGGCGAAGAGAAAGAGCCCAGATCCTACCTTCGGAAAGACTCCGAACCCCTTAACAGTTAGAGATGCGGGCCGCCAGGCCGGGCGCGGCGGGCAGCGCGGCGGAGGGGGCCAGGCCGCTCCCCAGAGAGCGGGACAGCCCCGGAGCGGCGCCCGATTGCGAGGCGCAGCTGCCGCCCGCGCCGGGAGCGGGGCCGGCACCCAGGCCGGGGCCAGGACCACCCCCGATGATGCTCTCGATGGAGAAGGGCGAGCGGGCCACCGCCGCGCCGCTGCCGGGCTTGGCGGCGTGCAGCGAGGCCGCCAGCGCCGAGCCCAGCGGGTGCGCGTAGCCGAAGGGCGTCCGTGCCAGCTCCGCCGTCGGCAGCAAGGGGCCCGGCGGCGCGGCGGCGGCGGCGGCGGTGGGGGGCAGCCCCGCTGCGGGGGCGCCGGCCGGGGCGGCGGGGGGCTGTCGGGGCGCCGGGGAGGGGTGGTGGAAGGCGAAGAGGGCGGAGTGGGGGTGGTAGGGCTGCAGCTGGAGGCCGTAGCCGCAGCCGTAGGGTCCGTAGGCGCAGGGCGGCTGCTGCGGGGGCTGCGGCGGGGGCTGCGGGAGGAAGGCGGCGGGGTCCACGGCGCGCAGCAGCAGCTCCGGGGCCGGGAGCTGCTGCCGCTTGAAGCGCTTTCGGCGGCGCAGGAAGCTCCCGTTGTCGAACATGTCGGCGGACTCGGGGTCCAGCGTCCAGTAGTTGCCCTTGCCCGGGTTGCCGGGCTCCCGGGGGATCTTCACGAAGCAGTCGTTGAGGGAGAGGTTGTGGCGGATGCTGTTCTGCCAGGCGGGGAACTTCTCCCGGTAGTAGGGGAAGCGCCCGCTGATGAATTCGCAGATCTCGCTCAGCGTCAGCCGCTTCTTGGGGCTCTGCAGGATGGCCATGGTGATGAGCGCGATGTAGGAGTAGGGCGGCTTCACCAGGCTGTTCTTGCCGCCGCCGCCGCCGCCCGCCCCACCGCCGCCGCCGCCGCTGCCCGCCCCGCCGCCGCCCGCCGCCGCCGCCTTCTGCGGGCCGCCCCGGGAGGGGGGCCGCGAACCGCCGGGGCTGTCCCCGCCGCCCGCCCCGCCGCCGCCGCCCGCCCCGCCGCCGCCGCCCGCGCGCACGGGCGACCGCGGCAGCAAGGCATCGTCGTGAAGGTCGCCCGCATCCTCGTCTTCCTCCTCCTCCTCCTCGTCTTCGTCCTCGGCGTAGGAGCGGCGGCGGCGGGGCTGCGGCTCCTCCTCGTCCTCGTCGTCGTCCTCCTCGCCCACCACATCGATGTCGGTCTCCTCAGCCAGCGCCGACGCCTCGGACATCTCCGAGCTCAGGGTCATGGCGCGGCGGCGGGGCAGCGCATCGGCGGCGGGCGGCGCGGCGCGGCGGGCGGGCGGCCACTCTCCCCGCCGGGCCCCTGCGGCGCTCCGCCGAGAGCCGCCCCGCCGCCGCCGCGGGCAGGAGGAGGGCCGGGCCCCAGCGCCGCCGCCGCGCTGCGAGAGCGCTGCTGCCCGCCCGCTCGTAGGCGTCGGTGCCTTACGGTTTGGGGTATTTTTTGCTGCTTGTTCAAGATATTTCTCTCTCGCTTTTTTTTTTTTTTTCCTCTCTCTCTTCCCCCCCCTCCCCCCTCTTTTTTTTTCCTTTTTTTTCTTTTTTTTCTTTTTTTTTTTTTGTTCTTTTGTTTTTGTTTGGGGCTGGGGTTTGGGGGTTTGGGGCCCGTGCCGCCGCCGCGCCTGGAAGCCTGTTTCCTCTTCTTTCTCTTCACCTCAGCCCCCAGACATTAATGGATGCGGGGCAGAAGGAGCGCGCCTAGTCCTGGGAGGAGGAGAGGGTGGGGAAGGAGAGAGGGGGGCGGGGGTAGAGGGAGGGAGAGGAGGGCGGGCGGAGGGGACGGCTCACCGCCCCATTAGGAGAGACAGTGCTGAGGCCGGGGCTGAGTCCCAAAGAGGGCGGGCTTCCTCTCCGCCTTATAGCGAGGGGGGCCATCACATGGTTCTCGGCGTCAGCGCGCGGCGGGGCGAGCTGTAGCGCCGTGCCCTCCTCGGGGGGGATGGTGGTGAAGGCTGTCCTCAGTGCAGGAGGGTGGAAATAGAGAACGCACTCCTAGAAAGAATGGGAAAAAAGTGTCTGTCCCAGAGAGCTGAAGTACCTTTGCAAGAACAGTGGCACAATCTCTGAACCGCGCTGCACTACTCCGAGACCGCGTCCTGCTGCCAGCGGGAACAGGGAAAAGCGTCTTCTCGACGGGATTCCCTTTCCCGGAGACCTGTGTGGGCGGGCGGCCCCGAGTGGGGGCTGCGGGAGATCCCTGCTGCCGGGGGGCGGCCCCTGGGAGCGGGATGCGCCGCAGCTCGGGGAGGGAAACTGCCGAGAGGGACAGCCCGGAGGGGTGAGGGGGGGGTCTCCTTCTCCGGAAGTACTCCAAAAGCGCCAGGGTGTGACCGTGGGCAGTGTGGTCCAGGTGAACCTGCTTGAAGCAGTGATCCCAAGTGGTCCCTTCCGACCTCAACCATCCTGTGGTTCTGTGTGACATATCTCGAAGCTCTTTAAAATAAAGTTTTACAACCCCCCCTCCCTTTCCACCCCCTACTTCCCCGTCCCAACCACTAAGGGAGAGAGGCGATGAGCTAATAAACTTCAGATGAACAGCCCTGTCCGTGGGATGCTTTTAGAAACTTCCGTCCCCACTTCTTCCCCCTCCAGAGTTTAATTCATTTAAGACTGAAGTCAAACATTTCTGGATGTCGACCTCTCTAAGAATCGCTTCCAGAGCGAAACACTCATCTCATGGTTTACTTGTGAGGCTGTTGTTTTTATGGGCAGGGAAGCAGATCCCTCCATTATGGCAAACACTAACAGAGAATTAGCAATACCCCTTTCTCCTGCAAAGGAAAGCAATTCGCCGGCCTTTAAAATGCCACTTCTGCTTTGAGAGCAGAAGCAGCCCAAAGAAAGTGACACAAGGGATTGCGCCCTAATTAAGTCCCTAGTTCCCAGTTTCAGGTAGTAGAAGATACGAGGACAGCAGAAGAGCAGATATCCTTCACACGAGGACTCGCAAGGAAAAAAAATCACAGAAACGCCTCGAAAATACACAGCAGCTCCAGCTCCGCCAGAACGATCCACAGCTGAAATCCGCTTAGAGCCGAAGCAGCGCGAGACCATTTCATGCTCCAGAAGAGATGGTCGGACGAGTGTCTGCGTCCTCACTTCTCACGTCTCACTTCTCGAACGACTCAAAAGCACCATTTTCTTCCCGTGCGTTGTCTGCATATTGTTCTAATTCAAAGCTTAAAGCTACCCCGTTTCAAACCCAGTTTCGTGGATTTACAGCATAATCCTTTCTACAATTTCCGAATAATCCTATTTGCATTTTGTTCACTAGTAAGCAGCCGGCAGGAGAATGCCATCAGAAGTTTTGAAAGAGAGAGAGAGGAAAGGAACAGAAAGAAAGAAAAAAAAAAGAAAGAAAGAAAGAAGGAAAAGGACTTCCAAGAACAGCGATGAAACGCTGACAAATATTTTTTTCCCCTGTAGAAACTGATAACGCTATGCAAGAATAGGAAGTGAAATGACTTTTTGAGTTGATTTTGTGGTCCCAGGGCAAATTACTAGAAGGAATGCAGACAGAAAACTTTTCTTCTCGGCGAGGTTTTTTTCTCTTAAAAAAGAGTTAGCTTTTTTATTTCTTTGTTTCTGTTATTCTTGCTCCTCTTCTGGTACTTGATGTCCAGGTGGAAGGAAAGAAAGGAAGGAAAAATAGGGGAAATCAGGAAAAAAAAACAGAAAAAAGAGGAGGAGAGGAGAGGAGAGGAGAGGAGAGGAGAGGAGAGGAGAGGAGAGGAGAGGAGAGGAGAGGAGAGGAGAGGAGAGGAGAGGAGAGGAGAGGAGAGGAGAGGAGAGGAGAGGAGAGGAGAGGAGAGAAAAAAAGAAGAAAAATAGAGAGTGAAGGAAGAAAAAGAAAGAAAGAAGGAACGAAACATCCGAAGGACCGCTGTAGCACCGATGCGGAGCAGGATGCCCGACCTTGCCTTTAATGTGCCGCCAGGCGTGTCACACAGGCATCTCTGGCCGCACCAGTTCCCCACCGCAGCCCGACACCGCAGTGGCGGGGGGCTCCGGCTTTTCCCAGACTGGGGTCCTGAGGGAGCTGGGATCCCCTCGCAGGCTGGGACGATGTTGTCAGTCTTCTCTCGTCTCCAGCGGGTGTTCGGGGGCCGGCTGTCCGGAGGGCAGCGGGTTCAGCCCTCGAGCGGACTTGAGGTCTGGCAGTCCCCACGTGTCCCTGTTATCCACGGCTTCTCCTCGTCCTCTCCCACTTGTTTCCCGGCCAACCTAGCAGATGCTATTTAAAACGGAGAGAACGGAGGGAAAGGAAGGCGAGCAGCGGCGGCACGTCGGGGCGTGACGGTAGAAACCATTCCCCATAGCGCTTCCCCGTGGGCTCGCATGCCCCCGTACGGCGGGGCAGCCGGGAGGCTCCCGCTCCGCTCAGCCCTGCAGCGGGCGGCGCGCTCCGCGGGCAGGGGATGCCACCTACCGGCAGCGAGCGCCGGGTCCGGGCGGCTCCGCGGCGGCGGCCGTTGAGCTGGAGCAGGACGCACACCCCAGGCACAGGCGAGACCGTAAGGAACAGCAAGGGCTCGGGTGAGCCCGAAATCCCGTTATGGAGCAGATAAGCAGGAGATAAATAGACTTTTTAAATTATTATTCAGTGATTTCCTGAGGGCTGTGAACGAGGTAGCATAAAACACAACTGAGACAACAGTAGCACAGAGGCAAGGTAAGAAAAGTAGGCATGCAAGCAGGGTTATATTCATTGATCGTGTTTCTTTTTTATTAGAAGAAAAAATATTTAAAAATATATTTTTAATTATCAAAAGCAAGCAAAATAATTAATTTATATAATTAATTAAACAAAAAATCAATTATAACTAACAGAATTCCTGTGTGCAGGGATATGAGCACCCCCACATTTTATCAGTGTGGTGCATGTGCTGGATCAAACTGCTCTGGCAATCTGCAGAGGAAATCTAGGTGAGTCCTGCCCTTTACCTGGGTAGGGGCCCTGCTTCCACAGCTTCTGCAGAAGCACCAAGGACAGAGCTTCACAGAGCCCCTCAGCCATGGTCTGGGGTGTAGTCACGCTGTGCGCCGGCCCGGGCGCTCTGGGTTTTGTGCAGCAATCCCCTGTCGTGCAGCAGGATGGCAGAGCACTCCTGAGCATCGCATGAGCTATGCGGGTCCCTGGATGTCTGCTGAGTGTTCGGCTACCTGCAGGTGAGCCAGCACAGCCTAGTCAAAGTAAGGCTGACCCTGGCCTCCAGCTACCCCTGCAGGAGCTGAAAAGCCCACCCTGGCCCTGCTGCAACTTGCAACTCCAGTCCCAAATGCATTGCTATTTTGGCACCTCCTTATACTTCTCCACACCAATAGAAGTCTTTCTTGCAGAACCTCAATTTGCATTATTAAAATAAAATAATTTTCTGGAAAACATGCAATTTGTATCAGTATTATCTGCCTGAGCCAAAGATTGGAGTGCATACTGTGTTGCTTGCCCCATGGAAAGAAAACATCCTCTACAAGTGATTCTGCAACATCCCTGTAAGGCTCTTCCAGGCCTTTACTTCCTACAAAATCTGATTAAAATCTCCCAAGGATACAAGCAGAATTTGTATCAAGTTAGATGACCCATCGAGCACCAAATCAGTATCTTCAACAACAGCCAACACTGAACGTTTAGGGAAGAATAAAGGCACAAGAAAAATGTGTAAATTTGTTTTGTGGTTGCCAGAAACCTCTGCATCATCATTTATTTTAAGCAAAGAGAGCCCCTGAATTTAATAGCCTGTGGTGGGTTCTCCACTGTGAATTTGTTCAGACAGTTTTTAACATCATGTATATTTGTTCCACTGAGCATGTTCCGAGATTAATTGTTTCCCAGATTTAACCACACATGGTATGGAAAGTCTCTATCAGTTTGCTTTAAGCCACTTACCTTCTCATTTATGCCAACACTCTCATTTTCCTACCAGAAGAGGCAACGAACAATTAATTACTTTCAGCCAACCTCTCCCTGCCATTCACCACTTCTTGTTATCATGCCTTGTTTGGTGGTCTCATTTTCACACTGAAGTGTTCTGTCTCAGAAGCCCTGAAATAGTGCAGAAATAACTGCATTGCTGATAACCTTTGCCATCCATCTCTCTACACCTTTTCTAGCTCAGACCACTTGGTATCTGCTCACAAGTGTCTGTAATTGCAAAGAACCATGTCTAAATAATCACTTAGAGCGCAAGGTGTGTAAATCTGCTTTTCTGATTTTCATTTGAACTTACTACTTCTAAAATTTTAAGCAAGAATCTATTCCTGGCTAGCAGAAGAATATTTGATATTTAGATGGAGTACCAGTAGATCTAGTTGACACAGCAGGGTACTTATCATGGGAACTAGCTGTGATTGCTTAGATTACATTTGATTTCACATCTCCGCTAGCTATTAAAAACTCCTCTAATATTCTCCCTGACATTCTTTCTAACATTGACCCTGGACTATTTGTTGCAGACAGGCTCTGGCAAATTACGAGGGAGATTCCACAATTAATGGATGAGATATTTCAGGTATTTTCCATTTAATTCTGTGGCAATGCAAGTAATTCACAAAGGACAACAAACCCATTCAGTACTGGCAGGTATGCTTTTCTTCCACTCACAAGTCCTTGGGGATTAGCTACACTGCAGTAAAAGATGGAGGAGATCGATTTTCCATCTAAAATTAAGGGGGTGGTGGGCTCCTGCCAGGGCTGAAGAGAATTAACAGCTTGCTGCTGAGGAGAGAGGACAGTCTCCATTCCCGGCCCGCCTCTGGCCACCTGCGCCCGTCACTTACCTCCCGCAGAGCTCCGAGCTGACCCCGGAGGCCGGACAGCCAAAGGCAAAACCCAGAATGAATCACACCCACACAGCTGCCAAGGCATTAGCACGCTGAGCACGTCTACAGCGGCACGTTAAGAGCTGCGCATCTGAAAGCAGGGCAGATTTAGTCCTGATTCACCCTGGGCTAAATGTGCCATCCTTTGGAGGGACAGCGCTGTCCTGGGGTCACGATGTAACAACTTTTCTGACGTGTAACCCTTTGTCTTACCGAGGGCCGAAGCTCTTCTGTGATGATGGCTTAAATGATTTAATTCTCTCGAATTCTGCATACAGGATGTCTACAGGATCCGGTTAATTCTCTGCCACCTGGGCATAAACATTAGGTACCATTTATTCCACATATAGCCGGTGAGGAATGTAGTGACTTCTGGCTTCTCTATTCTCTAGCAAGACAAAACCTTTCCTACGCAAGCATTTGCCTCTCTGTATAACACCAACTGTAAGCATCCAGTAATGTTTCTCCTAGACAGTGAAGTTTGTTATGGATTTCTCCATACAAATCAACAGCACTTGATACAGCGTTGTAGCACCTGAGATGGAAACAATGCTGTACTTAAATTAAATCTTCCTGGGCTCCTTGTTCAGTGTTCATACCTTTAGTATCTCTAGGAAATGTACAAATTCCTGATTTATAAATGATATAAAGGCTTTTGGAGATGGTTTATTTTCGAATCACCTCTCTTCTGTTGATGAGCCATGTGCACTGACTTTCCTGAGTGCTGAGCAGAGCATTCTTTTGAACAAACACTTTCTAAAGAGACACGGAATGTCAGGTGGATTCCCTTTGCTGATGGAAAATACATGAGTATGTGCTCTTTGTGTTCACTGGC
Source organism: Cyrtonyx montezumae (assembly GCF_038088225.1). Classification (NCBI taxonomy): domain Eukaryota; kingdom Metazoa; phylum Chordata; class Aves; order Galliformes; family Odontophoridae; genus Cyrtonyx; species Cyrtonyx montezumae. The sequence continues at coordinate 4,489,041 of NW_027072035.1, forward strand.
AATCGGGACAAGTATTACATCACTTTAGCCTTATTACTTACGGCTACGATGTGTGATTAATTTCCAGAACACGATACTAAATTAACAACTCTTTTCAATGTACCCTGTTATAACTTACACAGCACCGGCCACATCTTCCAGGACAGCTTTCCTCTGGCACTATAACAGGAACTTTCACCATTCTTTTGCCTTTCATCTTGCACACAAATCAGGAGGCAATTTTCAGGACCAACCATTTCTCTCCCTTTTTCCATTCCTATGCTTCTGTGCAGCTAATGAACATTTATTCAGTAACTGATACTCTTTGATGATTCTGAGATCCTAAATCCTTTTGAGAATACATACTGTGCTCCCTGAGCTCATGCTTTGTTTCATTTCTATTGGTTTTGGATATGTTTTGCCCTCAACAGAACTTGTTCAAGTAAATCCAGTCTTAAGTTTATGTTTCTCATTAGGCAGTTACATAAATAGGAATGGAGAAAACAAGCCAATGCTATTTTAGCCTTCTAAAATACTTTTTCTCTGATGTAAATTTTCTTAATTCATTTCTTTTCTGAAGGTCTGCTGTCTGCACCAGGAAATGTAACCAAATCTAACAGAATTTCTCAAACTCAGTCCTTGAACTGCTTCAGTTGATTCCTGATATAACTCAGTGATGTGGTTTTAGGCATAATTTGTCTTCCAAATCTCTCACAGGGGACCATGAGATCATACCTCCAATCCCGTTATTCCTAGGCTGACAGTTGGGGCTGAACTTTCTGCAGCTTCTATCTTGGAACAATCTTTCTGTGATCCATGTTAACTTCAGTATGTCAGCCTATTAAACATTCTGCATGTTTGTAATCACCAGTTGGCCTAGTAATTCTGAAATCCTTTCTACATATCAATGGCTGGCTGTGATAAATTTGAAGGTAAAATATTTGTTGCTTTTGCTTTCAATCTTCATGCAGTCATGCAGTAAATCTTCCCCCCCCCCTTTTTTTTTTTAAATTATTATTTTTTTAAATTCTTGTCTATATTCCTTTTGCTGCAGGTACACGGCAAATGTCATCTTGCAATCAATTTATAACCTTTCTTTTCCTTTCAGAATGAACTCTGTCCTCCTCACATTTCTCCCCAGTTCCCACTCCCCCTGAATTCAGTTTCTTCCTTAACTTTTCAATTAGGCAGAGGGTTTGCTTGTTCAGATGCAGTCTGAAGTCTTTTTCTCATTGTTCTCTTAGCGAACTGTTTCGCTGTTCCAATTTCATAGATATGATGCAACAAATTTCTGTATTCCCTCCCCACAGCTCCCCTATAATTTTCAGAAGCGACAGAAGCGTTACAGGAGGTACTGGCTGCACGTCAGCGGCACCTTCTGCACAGCACAGCTTTATGACCCCTTGCCACCACTAGATGGAGTCGTTGTGGGCTCTTCATTCATTCTCGCTTGGGCGCGGGTGTCCAACTCCTCCGCTTGCCTGGGCCTTACCGAACCTAGAGGAACTGTCCTGGGCTGCATACAAAATACATGATATAGCTAATGTATGTAAATAACAAAACTTTATATATGTATAATTAAAACATGAAAAAGAGGGCAACAAAATCACAAAATTAATGGGATATTTGACCGCGTTATGTGAAACTAATGCCTTTGGCTGGTTTGATGGAAGTAGATGCAATTCTTCGTGAGTTTTCAAGTATTTGTCTGAGATTTTTGATAAAGTTTTAGTCTTTCTGCACTCCATCCTTGAAAACAGTTTTTCACAAGTGTATGTACTGTGACATGGATAAAGCAGCACTGGGAAGTGAGAGATATTTTTCTCTGCCAAGACAGTACTTACAAAAGTCTGATGTAATGAAAAATGGAAATTTTTTTGTGTTGCTCATTGCAACTCTATATATTCCACAGGTATTATATTCTTAGGTAATATATTTATGTCAGCAGAAAAAGGAGTTCTAAATATCAAAAAAAAAAAAAAAAGGATATATATATATTTGTGTTCTTGATACCTATTATCAAATCCCTCTATCAACATGGAAAGCATGACTGCCTATCTTTCACAGTTCACAGAACTGTGTTTATCCAATGCATCATAACGTATATGATTATTTGCCACAACTTGAGTTAGCACAGCACTGTGCCCTCCCTTGTGTCCTGGTTTTAGCCCAGACAGTGCTGACTGCACACCAAATTCTGTTTGGTGCTGAGTGATGAGGGCTGGGCCTCTCAGCAGGGCAGAGCTGCCACCATGATGGTGCAGGGCAGGGAGCAGCAGCAGGCAGGCTGTGCTGTGCCTCATGCAGCACTTGGGCTGTGTGTTGGACACACCTGCCCTAGTTACAGAAGTAATGAGATCACCCTTTGACAGCACAGAAGTCTTCTGTGCTGGCCAACTTGCTTCCAAATCAATACTCAGCTCTGAAACAGCAAGGAGATATCATCAGAGCAAATTAAGTCTACACACATTTGGAGTCTGGACATGGACTCACAATGAGAATTACTAATATAGAAGCCTTAGCTTTACAGAACATAGAAGGATATATTTAAAACCGCCTATAGGAGCAAGAGCAAAGGGAGTTTCCAGAATTTAACTGATATAAAAGACATTAAAACACTCAATGAGATTGCAACCTCAGTACTGGGTGCAGGCCTGCAGAACAGCAGGCTCCCAGGTAGTGCTGAGGGCACCTCATTTATACCTGGTCCCACACTGTTGGGCACAATGCAGATCTGAGTCCAGCAAACGTAGGAACTGTCCTCAGAGCCAGATGAACCTGCTGGGCTGGCCTCACCCCAAAGTGACTAAGGCAAGGCCAGAGAGAAGTGTGGCAGGCTGAAATAAAGACATGGTCATAGGAGATAAACATACATAAACAGGTCTGAAAGCACATTTAAACATTTTCAAAGAATCATAGAATTGTTGCAGGTGGAAGAGACCTCTGAAGGTCATCTAGTTCCACTCTCCTGCATTGAACAGGGACATGTGCAGCTAAACCGGGTTACTCAGAACCACTTTCAGTCTGACCTAGAATGTCTCCAGAGACAGGGCATCTACCAACTTCCTGGGCAATGTACTTCAGCACTTTACTACCATTATTGTAAAAAGTGTTTTCATTACACCCAGCCTCAACCTTATGCCTTTTAGTTTGACACCATTTCTCCTTGTCCAATCACAACTGGTCCTGTTGAAGAGTCTGCTCCCTTCCTTCTTACAGTCCCAATTCAGATACTGAAAGGCTGCATGCAGTTCACCTTGGAGCCTTCTCTTCTCCAGATAAAACAGCCCCAGCTCCCTCAGCCCATCCTCATATTAGTCTCTTACAGGTGATCCATCCCTTGGATCGCTTTTGTGGCCCTCCTCTGCTCACACTCCAGCAGGTCCCTGTTTCTCCTGTACTGAGGACTCCTCACCTGGATGCAGTACTCCAGGTGAGGCCTCACCAGAGCAGAGTAAAGGGCAGGATCACCTCCCTTGACCTGCTGGCAGCGCAATTCCTTTGATACAGCCCAGGATATGGTTGTCCCTCTGAGCTGTGACAGATCTACATCTGGCCATCATGGCATTGACCACCATTCTCTGGATACAGTCTTGTGCGACAACTTCCTTGTCTGCTGAACAGTCCATCCATCAAGTTTATCTCTGTGCAATGTGAAGAGAAGGACGTAATGGAGGAGTGTGTCAAAGGTCTTACTGAAGGCCAGACAGACGACAGCGGTGGCTCTTTCCTTGTTCACTGGTGCAATTACACCGCAGAAGGTCAGTAAGTTGGCCAGGTACGACTCGCCCTCGGCGTAGCCACGCTGACCACCCCGAACCAGCCCCCCTCCCCCTGCGGGCAGTCCCCAGGCGGCGCTCCCCCCCTCAGAGCGGAGGGCACGACGCCCGCCCCGCCGCTCACCCTCCCGGCCCCGACACGCGTTAGAGCGCCCCCTGCCTGGCCCGGAGGATGCGCCAGCAGCACATGCGCAGTGCGGCGCGGTGTGCCGCCCTTCCGGCCGCCATCTCGCTCCGCGCCGCGTGCTGCGCCCGGCTCCGCGCCCCGCCCGCTCCTGACCCGCCGCTCCGGCAGCGCCGCGCCCGCCCCGGGAAGGTAAAGATGGGCTGCCGGGCCGCTCTCCGGCTGCGGGTAGCGGGGCGGCTGGCCGGGGGCAGCCAGGACGGGGTTGGCCGGGCGTGCGGGCGGGCTGACGCCTCTCCCCGGCGCGGTGAGCGCTCCGCGCTCCGGCTTCACCGACCTCTCGTTGCTCCCGCAGATGAAAGAAACCATCATGAACCAGGAGAAGCTCGCCAAGCTCCAAGCCCAAGTGCGCATCGGCGGCAAGGTGTGTGCCGCGCGGGGCCGGGGGGGCAGGGCTGGGGCGGGGCGGGCACGGCTCTGCTGCTGCGGGCACGGCGGCGCTGCGGGACGACACGGGACTGCGCCTCGATCCGCTCCGCTCGGCTCGCGGCCCTGCGAAATCGCTGGGGCGCACTGTAACGCGTGAAACTTGCGACCTGTGCCTGCGGTACCGCTGCGGCCGAGTGCCGCGTCTTCCGAACCGCGTGGCTTGAAATTGCGGGTTCCCGTGCTCGCGCCTCTTTGGTGGGGGTACGTGAGAGGCGTGTCTTGGCACGGTCACGTCTGAACCTGCTTCATGAAGACCTGCGATCTTCAGAAGCTGGAGGCTGCGGAGATGAAGGCAGCAGCTGTTAGTATAGATGTTCAGTCTGCCTGAAGTTTGTTGTTTGTACTTCATGAACGTGAAAGCATGCAGAAGGTGTTCCTGCGTAGCCTTTACTCAAGGCAGAGTATTTTAAGATTGGCTGAAAAGCCTTTTATCTGTAATACAGAGGCATAATATAGGCCTTAGTGTATCTCAGATATACTGGGTAGTGAAGGTACTAAAGTAAAACCACTTCTCCCACTGCTTTTTGTGCCAGCTTGACAGAACCAGGGAATGAAGGTCAGGCTTCCCAGACCAATGTCTAAACTTTTGTGCTGTGTCCTTCAAAGTTGTATTTTCACGTGAACTTGTGTATTTTTCTCTTTTATTGTTTGTAAGTGGATTATTTTAGAGGCGTTAGCATCAGCCAGTTTTTTAACTTAAGCTGGTTCACTCATAAAGCATTGCAGCAGTTGGTTTATACAGTCAAGCTGCAACATGTTTTCACCTTGAGAAAAACTTTCACCATGAAAAAAGAATGTGATTTCACATGCTCCTAGTGACTTTGTGTCAGGTCTTGTGGAAGCCCTGTGATGGTGCAACGAAGTGTAGAATGATGCATCCTTCCTCAGAGGGGCGTGTATCTTCATATAGACTTCTCCCTGGAAGTAATTGTCCCATATTACAGCCCTATATAGGGGATCCTTGTTTTGTTTTCTGAGCTGATGTAGTCCAAAATACTGCCTGGAAATATATATATATCTTTAAATACATCTACAGGTACTTTGTCAAATGAATGTATTCTTTAACACGTGAGTAGGCCTATCAAATGAAGGCATTGCTTCAGAATAAAAAAAAATTGGGGTGTACTTATTCATTTAGTAATGATACAGATAATTCTGTGGTTTCTGACAATTATCAGAATTTGTCTACAGCTTAAGAATAGTGAACTAAAGAAGAATTCATAAGGCTTAAAAATTACTGAAGGGCTGTGCTCAGTCTTCAGTATTACACCAATGACAGCAAAGACAAATATATAGTTTTTCTTTCCTATGTGGAATACTGCAAAATCCCCCATTAAAATTATGGATTACAGTTTCTCCAGTAAATCACTTCTTGAAGCCTCACATTTATCACAAGCATTCAAATGTTGCCTTGTCACAAGGAGAAGACTGCAGCAATGCAGTTGGAGTAGTAAAGTTATGTGCACTGTAACTCAGGAATTGAACTTTGTGTATTAATTTGATTTGTATGTGGACAGATTATTTACATGAATTAGGATTAGAGTTTGTGAAGAACTGTTTAAATATTAATTTGTAACTTTTTTTCTTCTTGCAAAGGGTACTGCCCGCAGAAAGAAGAAGGTTGTCCATAGAACAGCCACAGCAGATGATAAGAAACTTCAGTTCTCTTTAAAGAAACTTGGAGTCAACAATATTTCTGGGATTGAGGAGGTAACTGTTTCAAAGGAGAAGGTGCTCTTCTATATAGAAACTTAAGATTTATCAACATTAAAATTCAGGCAAATGACTTTTTAACTTATCTGGAAGTGAAGTCTTCACAGAGCTTTAGGAACTTAATTTGTTTTCCTGTTCAGTCAAAAAATTGTGCTATACTACTTGAATTATTTATTTTCTTGCAGGTAAATATGTTTACCAGCCAGGGAACAGTCATTCACTTCAATAACCCTAAAGTTCAGGCATCTCTGGCTGCCAACACTTTCACTATCACTGGCCATGCTGAAACAAAGCAGCTGACAGAAATGCTTCCTAGTATCTTAAATCAACTTGGAGCTGACAGTCTGACCAGCCTGAGGAGATTGGCAGAAGCCTTACCCAAGCAACGTAAGTTGAAACTTGAATGCATTTTATTCTGGCAGCTAACACTAGCTCAGTTCATTCTATCTGCAGGCGTATTATGGCATAAAGAAATACAGAGCTCTGAGATCTTACTTAAAGGTCTGTTCCAGCAAAGGGCATAATCAAATAAAGCAGAGGCATAGCAGGTCTAGGACTAGAGCGTTGTAGCCAGACTTGATCTTGTGGCGTTTTACTTCTGGGCATATTCTTCACATATGTAGTTCTTTAAAACCAAGTAGATTAAATCCTAACTCTTCCAAAGGTAATTAAATAGATGAACTTCAGGTGTTTATTTGGACAAATTAAATGGAAACATAAGCAAGGGGGTATGAGGTGGAGAGACTCAAATTTGGGTGTCTTGCTACTGTTTTGCACCTTTGTGGATGTGATGAGAATACTTTTTACGTGGGCTTTTTGGTTGATAAGGAGAAATTACACACTGCTTGGAAGAAAATACATTCTAATTCCTGTGTGTATAGGAGGATGTAGGACTGGTATAAGCATTAAGTTACATATACTGACTTCGTTCTCTATCCTTAAATTAGTAAAATAGGCTAAGCACTTGCTCTTTCTGAAATTGTGCATTAGTAGCGGAGGGACTTCATTGTTTGGTATTTGGAAAAGGTGCTGCTTTTACACATTGAAAATTCTTAGGGAAAGACAAGCTTGTTGACTCTGAGAATATTTCTCATTTTCTGTGTGTAGGGTCTTCCTGTTTCTTCTCAAACAAGAATCTTAATTCCACTGCTTACCAACTACAGAACAGCCTAAAGAGAGGAAATGAAGAAAGCTTAGCATGTGTGTAGTTTCAGGCAGTAGTGAACTTCTTAAATTTCTTCTTTCTGCGCTTTGCTACAAGCAAAATCTATATGTGGCTCTGGGCAGCCTGATCTAGTGATTCATGACTCCACCCATGGCAGGGGTTGGTTGAAACTAGATGATCTTCAAGGTCCTTTTCAGCACAGGCCATTCTATGATTCAAAGACAATATCTTTTTCCATTTATCAGTTCAGATTCCCAGTCAAAAAGTCCTGTTATGACTAGTGTTCAGGAGGAAGTAAACTGCTCATTTCCCTTTGGAGCTCAGTTTTCTTCTTCATAATGTAATTTTTGTGTCTTCTTTCTGCTAGTGGTAGGGCTTAGAGGAGTGAAAGCTTGAAGCTTGAGACTCATAACAAGATGGGCATATTCTGGATAAGCTAACTGTACAGTTTTAATACTAGGGAAACCTGTTTTAATGTGCTTACTTTGCATGACTTGTTGTTTCTACTTTGAGCGAATGCCAAAGTAATTGCACAAAACTACATATTTGGTATTGTCTATAGGTTTGGAAACTTGACATCAAAGAGTGACGTGTCTGCAGTGATTGCATTTGCAGTTGCCGAAGTAGGTTTAGTCTGCTCTCAGGGTTGAGTGAAAACGGAGACAATTTAGGAGGAAAAAAAAAGTGGTTTGCATTTGTCATGTTTAACACTTGATGATCTTTAGCTTTATCAGCTTTCTGCTGTTTAGAAACAGAACAATTAGCATTGACCTTGTCACAAGCCATTTGACTAAATTTCAGATTTTCATCTACTTTAGATCTCTTGAAATCTCTGAAGTGATTTCAGGCATCAGGTGTGAATGTGTCTTTCTCTTTATGCTTTTCTTGAAATCAGAAGGATTAATTAGAATAAATGGAGGTATTAAAGTTCTGTGTAGCTTAGCCTAGGTAGTACAGCCAGGAATAGCAGTAGAAGTAGTGACACAGCTGCCTAGGGACCTTAGGTACTTCTTCTTAGCATCATCTCAGGATTGTAGGGGTTGGAAAAGACTTCTGGATTTCACCTAGTTCTTTCCAAGAGATCCCTGTCTTTTTTATACTGGGGAGCCCAGAACTGGACACAGTACTCGAGATGAGGCCTCACCAGGGCAGAATAGAGGGGGAGGATCACCTCCCTTGACCTGCTGGCCACCCTCTTTTTAATGCATCCCAGAATGCCATTGGCCCTCCTGGCCACAAGAGCACACTGCTGGCTCATGGTCAACGTGTTATCCACCAGGACACCCAGGTCCCTCTCTACAGAGCTCCTCTCCAGCAGGTCTTCCCCTACCCTGTACTGGTGCATGCAATTATTCCTCCCTAGGTGCAAGACTCTACACTTGCTTTTGTTAAATTTCATCCGGTTTCTGACTGCCCAGCTCTCCAGCCTGTCCAGGTCTTGCTGAATGGCAGCACAGCCTTCAGGCGTGTCAGCCAATCCTCCCAACTTTGTATCATCAGCAAACTTGCTGAGGGTGGCCACTATCCCCTCATCAAGGTCACTGATGTTGAACAAGACTGGACCCAGCACGGACCCCTGGGGGACACTGCTGGTTACAGGCCTCCAGCCGGACTCTGCACCGCCAACGACAACCCTCTGCACTCTGCCAGTCAGCCAGTTCTCAACCCACTTGATTCTCCAGTCGTCTATCCCATACTTCCTTAGCTTTGTTATAAGGATGTAATGGGGGACAGTATCAAATGCCTTGCTGAAATCAAGGTAGACTACATCCACCGCCCTCCCCCCACCCACCCAGCCAGTGACAACATCATAGAAGGCCACCAGGTTGGTCAAGCATGACCTCCCCTTGGTGAACCCATGCTGGCTACTCCTGATAACCTCCTTTTCTTCCAGTTGTCTGGAGATGGCATCCAGCCCAAGCTGTTCCATCACCTTTCCAGGGAAGTGAGCGTGGTTAAGTCACAATAGCTCTGGCAAATATAGTAGAGGTGAAGTCTGAATCAGCAGAGATCTGGACTGGAACACGTCATTGCCTTGATTAATGAAGTGTAAAGCTGTGCATCTCATTCAACAATCCTCTGACTTTTTCAGGGGATGGCAGTATGTCTAATCTGACTGCTCAGTGTTCCACAGGTGTGCTGTTATTTTTTTCTTCAATGTCTAGGATCATAAGGATTCAGATTTTTTTTCCTTTGTAAGTTAGTGATGTTTTGAAAAAGGTGTACATCGAGACTCACAAATTACTCTAAACAAAGATACTTTCAAGTAGTATGGTAGGATATCGGTGTCTTGCAGAGCACTCAATGCCTAGATACAAGATGGTGACTAGTGAACATAATGTAGCATGTGAGTAATGTGAACTGATTAGCTAGTTTAAGATTTTATTTGGCAGGAAAATTTTGCAGAGCACTGCAGCTTAACTTAGACTCTTAGACAGTGCTTACGAAAAGAGGATAAATTGATCAAGGTACCTATGGTGAGCTGGAATAATGCTTTTGAACTGCTTGCTTTTGCAGCTGTGGATGGAAAAGCACCACTTGCTACTGGTGAAGATGATGATGATGAAGTTCCAGGTAAGAACAAACATGAAACCTGAGAAAGAGGAGTTGAATTTTGCTTAGAAATGGCATATATAGCATAACATTTGGCCAAGGACAGTGAGTCCTTGTCCTAGACTGGTCACTCACTGTTGCACAGTTTCTTCAGGCTGGTTATTTCATTGTTTTCAGATGCTGTGCTAGATTGATTGAATAATTGGTTTGAAATAGCTGTTACTCTTACGTGGGAGAAAAAAGATTGTGGCTAGGATCACTGTTTAATCCTCAGTAAAAAGGCTGGGAAGAAACATACCTTTTCAGTATTGCTTTGCTTAGTTGTGGTAATGGGAAAGTTGAATGATGTTAGAATTTTGCTTTATAATGAACCACCTAGAACTTACTTCTTTAAGCAAGAAAAGTGAATTCTGAGAACTCATACATGTTATTTGGTCTTTATTTTGAAAGTTTTTTTTTTAATCTCTTAAGCACTCGAAGTAGAACTTTTAGAGGAAAAGATTGGGCAAAGCTGAAGTAGGTCAAATTCATGTTTCACTGTCTTTCTTTTTCTAGATCTTGTCGAAAACTTTGATGAAGCTTCAAAGAACGAAGCAAACTGAAATGTCACTTTCTGAATAAACTTAAAACTTGAAAAAGCTACCTGGAGCTGCTATTTTATATTGTGACTGCTCTTTTTTTTTTTTTTAGTTCTGAGATCTTGGGGTATGTAACATTTGGAAATTCCTTGAACCTGCAGCTCCTTCTAGTTATTGCTTATACACGATATTGTTTTTGTGGCCTGGTTGAACATACCTCTGCTTTGAAATATGATTGCTAATAAATTTCTGCCTAGACACAATTTTTGAGTAACTTGTATACAAGCAAAACCCTATCTTTAAAGAACTTTGACATACAATAAAAATATATATAGTAAAGTTTCTGGTGTGACTTCTTGTCAGAAAAAGGAGGAAAAAGTATTGGTTCTAAGTAATAAATAATTACAAGAGGCCTTGCTTTTTTGCAGAGCATTTTCCTTTTGAAACATTAGAAAACTGGCCTTAAGAAAAATATTTCTCTGCACAAGGAAGTATTTTGGGCTTAAACTGTGAGTTTCCTGTGCTTATATGTCTGAGTACATGCACTGAGTTTCAGTTGCTTAGTAATCTACTGAATTCGAGAAATGTATATATTCCTGAAACCCTTCATGGTCTTTTATTATAGTGGTGGGCTGTTAACATTGCCATCTTGGGGGTTCTCAGATACTGTGCTTTGTCTTCAAAGAGTATACAACATTTTTTCCTGAGTATAATTTCCTAATGATAGTTGTATGTTACTGTCCCTGTGTTGCAGCTTAACCTAGCAGGCAGCTAAGCACCACGCAGCTGTTTGTTTGTAACCTCCCATGGTAGGACTGGACAAAGGTAAAATCTGTGGGCTTAGATAAAGGCAGTTTCATGGGACAGGAAGGAAAACTAAATATATATATAAAATAGTGAAATTTGTGGTGCATTTGTGGACAAGAGGGCCAATGGCATTCTGGGATGCATTAAAAATTGCATAGCCAGCAGGTCAAGGTAGGTGATCCTCCCCCTCTACTCTGCCCTGGTGAGGCCTCATCTGGAGTACTGTGTCCAGTTCTGGGCTCCCCAGTATAAAAAAGACAGGACTCTCTTGGAAAGAGTCCAGTGCAGGGTCACAGAGATGGTGAAGGGCCTGGAGGATCTCCCCTATGAAGAAAGGCTGAACTGGGTCTCTTTAGCCTTGAGAAAGAAGACTGAGAGGGGATCTGATCCAGGGGGGTTGGACTCGGTGATCTCTTGAGGTCCCTTCCAACCCCTATGATTCTATGGTTTGCTTGTTGAGAACTTGTTTCTTGGATACAGTGAAGTCTTCTTAGAAGTTACACTAGAATTAGTCTGGTGCTCTAGGAATGAGCTATTTACATCTGTGACTCTTAACTGTTAATTATAGCTACAACAAATATAACAAAACCTAGGCTTTTTATGAGGGCTAGTGGTTGAGTGCCCTTCTGAGGCTGTGTCTTTAGTGCAAATACTGATGAGAGTGTTCATCTGTCCTGTGAAGGATAAAATTCAGGGCAAAACATGGATAGGATATGGCCATGACATGAGGTTTGCACTGTATCTGGGGAAGGGCGCGTATGTGTCTGGCTTGCTAGGCGTGTTTGACATGGTGGAAGTGAGTTATTGGGAAAGACTAAAGGGAACTTGTTCCAAGTCAGGCAGCTCCTGATGTTTCAAGTGAGACGGCAGTTGGATGTAGCTGTAACACCACTGAGGTCAGCTGAAAGAATTTACAGTAACAATTTCAGTTTACTTGTCTCAGTTTGCAAGCTCTTTATCAATAAACCTTTTTTTGTTGTTATTTTACATTAATTCAGGCAAGGAGTTGTATGTTCAGGAGTTGTGTCAGGAAGGTGGAAAAGCTGAACTATGTGAATGAGTGTTGAAATGGCTGTGGTGACCCTAACCTAACAGCCCCACAAAAGATGGAAAACTATTTTTGCTGGTGGTGATGGTGGTTCTTGAGAAATAAGTAAATGAGCCTTTTCTGTGATCAGAAGTACTCTATGAAGCCACTGCAGCCTGTGCTTCTGAGATATTTCGTTCTGAGTCCTGTCCTGTGCAGTAACTTAGTGGCTTGCTCTGATGTGCTGGACTGTGTTGCCTTTTTCCCTACTCTTTGATACGCATGGATTAAAAACAAAACATGTGGAGCTTGGTAAAACAACAACTTTGACATGCAGAATAATAGAAGTCAAGTGACAAGCACTCATGTGATGCATCTATGGAAGGTGCATTTCCAGCCAGGAAATACTGGTGTACCTTTAATAGCTCTAGGTTGTGAACAAGGATCATGATTTGTTCAGAATGTTCTCTTGATGATAGAAGTTTCTAAACGGAATTCATTCTTAAGTTAATATTGGTCTTCATTTCTAACACATAATACTGTGCTTTGGATGGCACTGTCAGTCTTTCAGTAAGGACTTTGGTTAAAGTCTTTCTTGTCTGTCATTAACTGCCAGTTTTTCTTGATAAAGAATGTACAGCTTTGTCTTGCTGTTCTAAATATTTTGCGCAGCAGAAATGCAGGGCTTTGGCTTTGGGTTACTGTTGAAACAGGTTTATTTAAATTTTCCTTAGAAGAAAGCTAAGGGAATTTTCAGGTTCTGTCCTATTCATTTCCTAACAACTTGTTTTGGTGCAGTAGTGAATCTAATAAAATTCTTCATCAGTTTTGCAGTGGATATTTAGAAATGTCTTCATTAAACTCATGCCTCGAATACTCTGAAAAAACACTGAAGTACTTGGGTGGATACTGGAGCCCAGCAATATGTGCCACAGTAGTTGGTCAAGAAAAACAATGTGATTGAACCAAGGTTAGTAGTATGTGTGTGTTAAATGGGAAGGCACATGGGGATGGTTAATATTCTTCAAGACTGCAGGGAAAAAAGCTGTCCTTATGAAGCCAGAATGTGAAAACTGGCTGACCAGCCCATTTGTAAGGATGGATTCAAATATGTTACAAAACAAGAGAGTTAACATTCAATGCAGGTAGAAAAGATGCAGATACACAGAGTGAGATTTGTAATGAAGATGGCTAGGTTGCTACCTTAAGTAATTGGCAAGATCATTGTTGTGTGACAAGAAGAGAGACTTTTGAGCAAGGTACTTTAAAACATTGAGAAATGCTCACTTCACACCACAAGGGCTTGCGGAAGTGTGTGGAATTGGGCTCCCGATTTTCTTAAGCTAGCTCATTTTCATCCAACAAATTGTGGGTTGTTGAAATGGTTTTCCATTTGATGTGATTGTACCACACACCATACTGGGTTTTGAGGTGAAATCTTACAGACGAGGAGGCAGCAGTGCAGCTGAGTCAGTCTTGCATTGCAGAGGTGACATCATGTATGGCAGTGTCATGCTTAGTCTGACTGAGCTGGCCTCCAGAAATTTAAAGCTGGATAAGAAGTGCATGTATGCAGAAGCTCTTTGAGGCAAGAGTGTGTCTGTTTCTCTGTATTCCATGCATCTTTATTAGTAGGAAAAGCCACTAGCACCCTCATAGTGAAAGAGTTAATTGCCTTCTTAATATTCTAATTCCTGTCACTTCATGCATGGATTACAGTAAAGAGAACTGTTACGCTGTAGAAGGAGGAGAGCTTATGTAATACTGCATTGTCTTCCTAGAGCCTGTCTCTTTTTTGATAAGACATAGACTTTAAAGGTGCAGTTTGTACATTGCCTTTACACTGCAGTAAAGGTAACCTGGCGATGAAAAAGCAGAACAAATACAAGTATTAGTAATGCCTTTACAGGAGGGTTACAGCCCAGCCTTTTGCATTATGAGTGGATGTGAAAAAAGTCATGGGTAATTAGCAATGTAAGCACTGATCACCAGTCATGCAACACACGGTGCCTTTGCTTCAGATACCAAATAACCAAAATGTGCAACACTTTTCTTAGTTAGGGATTTTCTGTACAGTGGAGGATACTGACAGACAGTGGTAGAAGTATCTGCTGCACTTGAAACCCCGGGTCTGCATTTCTTTTGAATTAAATATGAGTAGCATTGTGGGGTGTTTTAGGTACTGTCTCTCCAAATTCTTAGGAGATACCTGAAGTTAAGTTTTATTTTCTCTGGTAGGAGAACCATGCAGTTGTTTATGGTGCTGCACCTGAGCTAATAATGTCTGGTAGGCTCAAGCAGGAATCTAAACGATTTCAGCTATGTCTGACTTAGCAAAGCCCTGCTGACAAAGCAGCATGCAACTTGTGACAGATGTTTGCACCTGCTTGTTGTTATTGCTTTTAAAGTGATGCAATGAGACAGGAGCTTTTGAATGCAAAAATTCACATTGTTTGAAGTTGCAGGTTTAAGCCCAGCTCCAGGAACTGTGACGTACGTACCAGTACACTTCTTTGCTGTTATTTCCATCAGGGGGTTATAAAGGTCAGATACTCTCTCAGCATTTTGCCAGCTGCTGGTTTGTGCTGAACACCACTGAACTCCTTTTCAATACGTACAAGACTGCCACGGTTAAGGATGTAACTGAGGTACAAGAGTGCTTCTTGCACTCCTAGCAGCTTGTAGCTCTGCGGGACAAGGATAATGTGAAAGTGGTGGTGTGGGCCCGAAGCAGTGTTAGCTCAGTGAGATTAGTGTCTTACCTTGGTTCTGGCAGTGTTATGTGCTCACTCAGTGCACCTGGCAGGCATGGTGGAGTGGTGTTGGCAGTACATGTGATGAATTAAGATCTTCCTTGTACGTTGAATTAAAATCTGCCACGTATCTCAGCTGTTGTTGCTCCTGCAGGAGTAGAAAGTAGTAATGCCTCCTCAGAGCCACTTCTGAGTGGGTGGGAACTGCTTTTACAAGATTTATTATGTTCAGCTACGTTTCAGTCACTTTTTATCAGTTGTACTGTTTTCTTACTTGATATTTCCATCTGGAAAGATCAGTGACTGTTTTGTCTTTTTGTTCTGTAACTGTAGGAATCATCAATCTCTGCTTGGTTTGAGTCTTACACAAACATGTGGTGAGAGACAGCAGCTGGTTCTGCAAAGGCAGTGTGAGCGCAAGGACTGTGCTAAGCCAAAAATGAGAAGAAAGGGAAACTGCGCAGCTGTGGCAGTGGAGTGGCAGGCATGCTGGTCTGAGGTGTCTGTTACAAGTTTTCATTCCTGGGACAGCTGTCATCCAAAGCAGTAGGAGGCAATTAATGTGAAAATTCATTTGTTGCCCCTGTGGCTTCAGTGCACCACTCATGTTAGGAATCAGGACGTAGTGCGGCTCTCCATGATTTAGGGAAGTTCCTGGGTAGAGAGAAACCAGTGGAGCCAGCTCATGCACCCAGTGTTGGCCTTCAGCATGTGTTGGGGGCAGTGCTTGGATAAACAATACTCATGCACATTTGCAGCATTTCATGCTCCAGTAATTTCTACCCGGGGGTGATGATCTTCAAGAATTTTATTAGTATTTTTACTGTTGGTAGGGGTCAGTGTAGCCTCGAGGTTTTAGGGCTCATTGAGTCATCCTCTTCTACCAGTGTACGAAATCCAGATTTGCTGAAGTGCAGCCCTGCACGCATCCACACTAATGTCCAGACTGACCTCTGCAGAATGGATGGGTTGTCACTGAAATGTATCAGCCCTCTCGTATTCATTGAATGGGCCTTCTACTGCTAGATTATATGCTCCTCACATTTTAGCATTTTTCTGCTGTCTTAAGTATTTGTACATTGAAAAGAAAGCACTGTCATTTGTTTTAAAGCATGCAGTTGTTTTTAGGTTGTATTTCATTTATGTCCCACCTCTGTGGATCTCTGGTCTTGTTAGGAAATACGATGTATTTGACAAACTCTATCAGCAGACCCTAAGTTTAACTCCCTGAGAACTTAAGCCTCCAAAATATAGCTGCTAAGGTAGAGAAACATACCAGTGTGTTTTCTTTCATGTGAGCAGGCAAACAGAATGCTTCTAAACAAAACCCTTTATGGAAATGGTCTCAGTGTTGCTAGGTCTATGATCTTACACTCTATTAATGATAGTTCTTATACCACAGATAGAGAAAAGTGAAGCAAGCTGATTTTACAGCGTATTTTTGAAAGCAAATGTTTTTTGAGCCTGTAGGTTATAATGCTGAAGGCAATATAGGTGCATTCAGATGGAAACAAGTTCAGGGTGGGGGTACTTTCTTTACCTTGCCCATTTTTCAGCTGTGCTAGAAGCCTGGCTAAGGGTTGGCTTCTTAACTTGCCTACAGGTTGGACAACATCTGGTGTCCTCTCATTGATGGCAATTCACAAGTATTGCATAGAGCCATCAGATTGTGTTATGTGTCCTCCTGAAGTACTTCTGAGACATGATATACTATGATTTGTGTGAAAATAGCACTGGCCTGTTAGCTGTGTTTGCTCTTTATGAAATAGAAACGTTGATGGGCTAGGAAAACTTGAGGGTTATGAAAAGGGTCATAAGGCCATATTTACAATTTTTTTTTTATTTAAGTGCTTTGAAAACAACTAAAAGTGCTCATGAAGTAATGAATCAAAACAATATTACTCGTGTTGTGAATCAAGATATTCAATCTATTGTGTTTTTTAGAGGATTATTTGGAGACTTGTATGCCTGCTTCTTGTATGGAAGGGGTGAACAAAGGATGAGCTATGCAGTGCAGTCTCACAGCTATAGCCCACCTTGTTGCCGTGCAGTTTGCATCTCTCTGTTGGGTTGTGAAAACTTCCCCAGTGTGCTGATGCTTGCATGTGTGGCTGGCTCCGCCAGAGCTGAAATCCGATGTGCTCTGCAGTGCTGTATGCTTTTAGAACTGCTGGCTTAACGTGATGACAAATCAGCCTTGTGGAAAAGATCTATTCAGGCATCATTCCTAGATCTAACCCCACACAGCTTCTCTGATCCTCAGAGTTCCTGGTTACCAGGTATCTCCATCACTCTGTGCTTCTGAAGGCATGTGTGATGCACAGCGGGGGGTGTGTGTGAGCAGAGCAGCTGTAACAATGCTAATGATGATCTGCCTAGTGACAGCCCTGTCTGCGCTGTGCTGATTTATACCATTGTTTCTAAGGAAAAAAATATGGTCCACAGTGCTCAGGAAGATCACTGCTGGATTGCCCTTAATGCTCAGCTTCCTCTTGCAACATGCGCCACAGATTTTAGTCTATTACAGTGACTACAAATAGGCAAAATCCTTCCCAAATATGACTGTTGAATAAATTCTATTTAGCATGTCAGCCTTGCGGTGCCTGTATTATCAGCCCTAGCAGGGTACAGCCTGTGGGATGTTGAAACTCAGCATTGAGGCTCCAGATGTCCTGCTTATCTGAGTGCAGCGACCTTCCCTGAACAGAATGCCAGTTTGCCGAAGACTTTGAAGTAATGACTGAAAGCTCTGAGTTTAGAGCCAGGTATCAGGAGTAAGTCCTTCTGCAGGAGTATCCTCTTGGTATCACCTGCCATGATCTGTCTGAAGGAGAGTGACGCAGAGGAAACCCTCCATCACAGACAGTGTTTGCTCCTGGGACCAGAGCAGTTGATCAGTGTCACATGGCCCTGCCGTTGGCTCCCTGCTGCAACCACCAGCTCTCCAGGGGCACTATGACAGTGCAGGATGCTGACGGCTTTTTAAACCAAGGGAGAACCCATGGGAGCAAGAAGGGAGATGAGGCCTCGCTCTGGGTAGGTCTGGGAGGAGGTCGCTGCTTTCTGCAACTATCATCTCAGAACTTCAGGTGGGGAGTTCAGAGAACAAGATGAACAAAGAGAACAACCATTTGGAATTGGTGACTAGACTCGGAGAAAAATAAGGCAGGCAAGGAGGAGCATCATTATTAAGTGCTCATTGAATTTACATGCAGACATTAATGCTGGGATTGTACTCAATTAATTCTTTGCGTGGGTGGAGATGTGTAGATCCAAAGTTGTGTTCCTTTATGAATCACCTTAGAGATATCATCTTAAGTTCTTTTAATCAAATATTAACAGTTTGTTTATGTTCTTTGTAGTCTGTCTTTGTTGATTGTTCTTTAGTCTCTGTCTTGACTATTGCCTGTGAGAAAGCTGAGTTTCCCTGAGCTATGTGTATGAAGTTCTGTTTTCTCTTTGGCAGGAGAAATTCCTTTTTGTAGCTCTAACAGAGCTGCTCTCTTTCTCATTTAACTCTCTGCCAGACAGATAAAGGCAGTCTGCCTTCGCCATACGGTTTCCAATCGACTTCAGCCAGACACAGCTGTAAATGAATGTTAATTGTGATAAGCATCCTACCCACTGCACTGCAGGCCAGAGTTATTTGTTATGTGTGCTCTCTGTAAAACAGACCACAGTACCTTGCAGCATCATGTGAGTGAATGGAACAAGGACTTTGAAGCTCTGAAGTATTTGGATATTATTGCTACATCAAACTACTAGGCAATCTGCTTTGGGAGGCACAGTTCTTTAGATCAACTGTTACATACTGCATATTAAATTTAGCAAAAAATAATCCCCTTAATCAGAAAACACAACTTGTTTGTCAACAATTTGAAATACACTGCATTATCAATCACCTTCAAATGTAAATATTTTAATACTCCCATAAGAAGTTGCCACAGTGAATAATTTTGAGCAAGAGGTTTGTAGAGAATTAACATGGAGTCTGACTTTGATGTCAGAAGTTTCCAGTTCCTTGGGTATCATGGTGTGCTGTGACAAGGAAATGCTGCACAGCACTCAGACCTACGGGTTCACGTGGTTCCAAGGTAACTCCTGGTGTCCTCTCCCTGCACCTGTGGCTGTGGCAACTCCTCACTGAGAGCCAGCAGGCTGTCACTTCAAATGGTGGTTATGAAATACTGCTGGCTGTTCCCCATAACGTCCTCACAAGGGCCACAGGAAACTTCACTTCCGTGTTCACTGCTTTAGCAAGGTTGTGCTACACAAAGGGCTGCTAATGCAGGATAAGAGCTCCACCAGCTTCACCCTTGCGCTCATTTTCTGTGGGACAATTAGTGATTATCTGTCATTGCTTGAAATTCCACAGCAAAAAAAAAACAAACAAACACAAACAACAAAACAAAACTAGGCAAGAGAATTTATATGTAACTTTCTTAATCCACATCCCTCTATTTGTTCAACTTATCTGAACAAAATAAAAAATTTAAAAAAATCTAGGATGCATTTTCAGGTAATAGGTAACTATTGGTCAATTTATTTTGTGTAAACTCAATATAGACTGAAGTTTAAGACAAAATAGGCAGCAGGTATTGGATGTTCATTATTTGGAACAATTACTTTCCCCTAGTGCAAATCACACAGAAGAAGGGAATGTTATTTCCTATGGATACTTATATACCATGATTTTACAAAGGATATCTTAGAAATAGCTTGAGTTATGATATTTTAAGAAATAGTTTGCGTTTGGTACTCTCAACAAACATGGAAGTTCAACATTTATTTTTTACACGGACCATTAAATCTCAGTTTTTCCAATATGCAGCTTTACAGTAAGTGCCACTTCATATTGTTTTAAAATTGCTTATACAGTACGGCTGCTTCAAAGGTAATGCTTCCTATTTTATTATGTTGGTGTCTGTGTTAAGATATTTTTTTCTAGATTTCAGTTAGGAAACAATCTTTGCTTTCAAGCCACATTAGACTAACAGTATTTAATTTGATTAAATCTTACTTTAAAGCATAACACAATAAAACTGCTACGAACCCTACATAAAAAAGGGAGGAGTATAAATTTAGCAAGGATTTCACCAGTACCTCCAAGATCAGTTATATTTTCTTGCTTTGTAATATCTATTTTTTATTTCCTTACATTTAAGATTTCAGCTTTGGGAAAGAAATGGACCTCCAGACTGGCTCTCACAAAAGCACAATTCAGAGGTTAATTCTGACCTCATATTCATCTTGTGTACACCACACAAGTCTCATTACAAAATGAAACTAGGTCACAAATTGATCCATGTTGTTGTTTTCCCTACATTTTCTCCTGTATATTCAGTCATCACAGAATCATTAAGGTTGGAGAAAACCTCTATGATCCTCCAGTCCAGCCACCCACCTACCACCAATATTACCTGCTAAACCACGTGTCTCAGTATCTCACTGCTCTTCTGAGAATATTTTTTTCCTGATATCCAATCTGAATCCCCCTGGTGCAACTCAAGGCCATTACCTCCATCACTGTTCCATCACTGTTACCTGGGATCAACCCCTACCTAACCACAACCAGGTCATTTTAGAGATCTGTAGGATCTGCCATGAGACTCCATACTAAAAAATCCCAGTTCCTTCAGCTGCTCTTGTTAGACTTGTGCTCCAGACCCCTCACCAGCTTTGTTGTCCATCTTTGGACACGATCCAGAGCCTTAGTGTCTTTTTCTGTAGTGAAGAGCCCAGAACTGAACACAATGCTCAGGGTGCAGCCCCACCAGGGCTGAGTACAGAGGGACAATCACCTTGCTGCTCCTGCTGGACACACTGTTTCTGATACAAGCCATGATGCTGTTCACCTTCTTGTCCTCTGGGCTGGCTCTTGTTCAGCTCTTTTTCATCCACACAGATGTCCAGCCATTCTGGCCTAAGCCAGTGGGTTGTGCTCAATGGGGTTGTTGTGGCCAAAGTGCAAGACCTGGCACTTAGTCTTGTTGAACTCCACGCCATTGGTCTCACCCCATCAATCCAGCCTGTCCAGATACCTCTGTAGGGCCTTCCTACCTCAGGCAGGTCAATGCTTCCCCCCAGCAAGCTTACTGAGGATGCGCTCCATTCCCTCATCCAAATCATTGACGAAGATACTGAACAGGACAGCCTCCAATAGTGGCCTCTACTAAATGTATGGAAATAACTAAGCCAACATTTTGAGCATCTGCTTTTTAGTCTGGCTTATGCCCAAAGAACTCAGCTGGATAATCCTCAGCCTTCCTATACTTTGGTTGGGATCACAGTGCTGGAAACAGTATGTTTTTTGTAGAAAAATTAAACACAGATGAAGACGCAATACAAGAAATACAAATAAGTAACTTACCTGGGTCCACTTTGGAAAGCAAATTTTAAATTGGGTTTATTACACACTGACTGAGAAAGAAAGGAGGGGCTCAGAGGCATATTCATGTGTACAGGCAACAGACCTCTAGTGGACGCAATTAGTAAGTGCTCATGGGGGAATGCACGTGTAGTGTCAGGGAGGTAAACACACATCTGAAGTCTATTTAAGAAGTTTTTTCACTGTATCTGTAAAAATATCACGTCCACTTAAGGGTAGTTTTGTCTAGGTGCGGGATCTCAGGAAATCATTGAACACTGCCTTCTTTTTTAACTATTCAAAAACAGTGCTGTTGTTATACCGGATAACTTTATACAGAGAATGCTTTGGTCCAGTTGTTTCACAAATACAACAAGAAGGCAGAATGTGGAAATAAATCAGCCAGGAATCAAAACTATCACCCAAGGTCATTAAATTTATTACTAACTTCTTAAAAATCATACAACGACAAAAGTTGACAAAATAATATTAGCTGAGGATCTTGAAAACAGCCACACATGGTACACATTTGAATACTACTAACAGTAAAAACTTCTGTTTTCTATGGTGTTTTACCTCAGTATCTAAACAATCATCTTCCTGTGAATATGTATCAGCGATACGATCAAGGAGAACACTTGGCTCTGTGTCATCCAGAGCACTCAGTGTAAACATTTACACGGTTAAAACAGGTTTTATTCAGTTTTTCATGCATGACAACAGATTTTATTACAAGGCTATGTAAAATATATTTAAAAAAAAAAGGATGACATCACATACTTCTACGAAAGAGGAATCATATTTAAAAGCTTACGTCATGGATGTCCAACCTGTCAGCTTGCCAGGGTCAAACTGGTGAAGAGGAAATATCTTGGGATGCAGATATGCACATTGTTTCAAAAGTAGTGCATCCTATGTATTTCCATGGAGACTACAACTGACACATAGAGCACAGTAACACTGTTGGACAGAGCCACTGGCATGATGGCGTGGGACAGGACGCAGGTTGGACATGCCTGGCTTAAATAAAACCAGCAGATAACTGAACCGAGGTTAACTTATAAAACAAACATCTCTTTTCACTGATTACAGGGCTAAAATGGAGTCAAAACCTCCAAGATGAGAGCTGACAGCCACAGAGGAGCCGGCCATTATTCCTTGATACTTTGAAGTAGCTTTAATAAATGAGACTCAATCACCTGTTGAACTAAAGCCAAGAAACAATCTGGTTAATCAGGGTTCAATGTTTTTTGCAAGTCTTTAAGGTCTGCACTATTTTTTTCTGGCAGATGCTGACAGGAATTAATTTTCTTTGAGAAGACAGCTTACATCCCTTCATAAAAGAGGCACTTTTATATAATCAAAAACAACATAAATGATTTGAAGGCAGATGGTTTTTGGGGATGATGATCTGTTCTCTGGTTTGAATAGACATATGCCAAGCAAATCATAAGATGTGTAAATGGCCTATTAGAAACTACATCTCTTAAGCATTTTGAAATTGAGCTCTGAAAGAGACCAACATCTGGGTATCTCTGAAGTTACTGACTCCCCCATATGTGTAGGGCTCTGCTTGTAGAAGCTATGTGCACAGTACTACCTTATTTTGAATTCAGTTCCAGATTCTGTAATAACAGACATTTGCAGCTTTCAAACTGAAGGCAGCATGAGGGGAAAAAAACAACAGTCAAGAATTCTATCTTTGTCTCTTTGTTTTCTAGAGCCAAATTCACTAATCCCTGCATTCCTTATGTCTGCCTTCAAGGCAAACCAGAGCTAATACAAGCAAAAAGTTTTGCAAACTGCATCACATGCCAATGAAACTGTGCACTGGGCTGAGTGGTTTGGGAGGGCTTGAGGCACTGTTGCTACTGCCCAGTACAACACACAGTCCTTGCACAGGGCTGGGGAGCCTGGATCATGGCTGCAACAGACCCTACACATGCCCACAGATGCAGATCCATGCCAGTGCCATTTTCTCACCAGGGACCTGACTTTCTGAACCAATAGGTTCAAACTAATTCTGAACTGATACATTTAGGTATCTGATGACTCTGAAGACAGGGATTTTCTTTCAGCTTTATAGCTAATAAAACTCCATTAGGCCATTAGAGCAGCTGTGTGAACAAGGAACAACAAAAGCAAAAGTCAAAGAATGTACATTTGCAATACCTACCACTCCGATAACCCAAGGCTACGGCCAAATCCATGGAATTGTAGCCAGCATCTGTTTCAATAGTTGGATCAGCACCACTTTCTAAGTAAAACACGATAAGAAAACCAAGTCAGATATCTGACAATAAGAACTGATAACACGTCCATACGGCTAATTCATTTTGAATAGGCTGCTTACCAAGAAGAATTTTTACACATTTCACATGGTTTCCATGCACTGCATACAGTAATGGGGTCCCTCCATTCTGCAAAAGCAATAAAAAGCTTTAGACACCTAGCAATTGAGTGGCCTGGAATTTCAAGTCCTTAGCATATCAGTATATTTCCATATTTTGTATATTCATCAGTGGAGGCATCCAAGGCAAGGCTGGATGTGGCTCTGGGCAGCCTGGTCTAGGAGCTGGCAACCCTGCCCATGGCAGGGAGGCTGAAACTAGATAATCTTTGGGGTCCTTCTCAACCCAGACCATTCTATGATATCAGAATCATGGGTTTTGTACAAAAATCAGGTTCTATTTTAGTTCTTGACAACTTCTATTTCATCTACTGGTCATCATCTGACATTATAAGTTCACACTTCTAATAGGACTCAGCATTTGTTTCATTCTCTTTTTTACCACCAAGTCAGAATTAGCAATGCTAACTTTTATATTATCAAAGAACATCCTATGTAAGTTTGGGACAATAATTTTAAAATCCAAGCCAATGTTGTGCTTTGCTTCAAAGTTCCAACCAAAGCACACACTGATTTAAATTCAAGCTAGAAACTTACCCAGTCGTATTCATTGACATCAACACCACAGTCAAGCAGCATTTTCACAATATCTGTGTACCCTTTGCTGCAAGCCAGTGAGAGGGCACTTTCTCGTCCTTTCCCCAAAATCTGAGGATCTGCACCCTGAAATAACAACAACAAAAAAAAAGCAACTTCCTTCTGAAGTGACATTTTGCAAAGAACTTCACCTCGAAAGTTAAAAATATAGCAGAATTGACAAACTTTGAAAGGGAGAATAAGCTACAAAGTAAATGAAGAAATTTAAAACAAATGTGCTCTTTTTCCTTACATTCTGGAGGAGAAATTCCACTACTGCTATCTGCCCATGAGCTGCAGCCCACATCAGAGGGGTAAATCCTTCTTCATCCTTATGATTGATTACATTTTCTGTTCAAAGCAAAATATACAACTTATTAATCCCTTCCACTAATACACAGTATGACCTGATAAAATTAATGCTTAGGCATATCCATTGTAAATGGAAAGATGTAGGAGCATGTTTTGAAGTCATTCAAATCTTAACTTTAAAAATACATTTCTTTAACAGTGGCAGTGCAAATACGTTTCCTTGTCCAAGGGGAAAAAAAAAAAAGAGTAAAGTAAAATTCAGTAGTAGGGTTTTTTTTTTTTTTTTAGGTTCTATAAATCAAGCTGTTTTTTACTCAGAAAAAAAGTTCCAAGTTGTCTGTAATGTGGACTTCATATCTGGATTGAAGTCCTGCTTGAAAAATAAAGAAATACATTCTGCATAACACTTCAGAAGGAACTTTTTCAACAGTGAGGCAGACACTTGTAAAGAATTAGGCTGTAAAACCATACAGATAGCATAACCCATTTCCCAAAATTTCACGTAATCAACAGGTCACTACACAGAAACAAAGTCTACATGAAGGAAAAAAGAAAAACTTGATCCACACCTTAAATTCCCAACATATGTTCTCTATGTTGATCGATTACATAGAATCAGGAGCTTAAATTAATAGAGTATGTTTAAATGATAAATAACAAGAACAATCAAGAAAACCAAGATAACTTTACCTCTTGATAAAACTAACATTTTCCTAAAGTGTATGGATCACCCATATAGTGGGGGAGCAGGAAAAAAAGTATTTCTCAACTTCCATCAATGTTAATGTTTCATTTTAAATGCAAATCAAAGCACTGAGTGAATCAAGAGTCATAGAAGACAACAGTTCTCCTGTACCTCAAACAGTAGTTATCTCAAAAGTCACTGAACTGCTTAAGCTGGAAGGGACTCCACAGATTAGGAGATCTCTTTAACACAGTTTCAGGGAAAAAGTTGACTGCAGTAGGATATAAATACACAAAATAAAGAGGAAGGTATTTAACATTCCCTCAGACTCACCCTGTTCGATACGTGTTGCCAGATATAACATCTCTCCCTGAGCAGCCAGCTGGTGAACTGATAAAGCTGCAAAAATGATAGCAAAAAGAGGTGAATCATGCATCAGTTTTCATTTTGATGTTTGGAACTGGGCACAGAACATCCATAGGCTTGAGCTATACAGAGCCCAGATATGACAGTGTAGATATGTATCACCTTTTACTCTGAACTGGAATTACTATCATAAAATGTGAGACCTTCCAAAGAATTTCATAGGTTTCCACAATTTTTTAATTAATACAGAAATTATACTTAAAATAAAAGGTGCTTCTCACATTGACTTCTCAGAAGGCAACATGCTATCCTCTCCGACCTTTGGTGAGCAACCCAAGAGCATGTTAAGAACATTTACCGAATTAAAACAAACTCATTTTGGTAAATTATGACTGTGTAATTTGAAAATGACATTTATTATGCAAAGAGATCACTATATGGAAGCCCCAAACATTACTCTTATTCGCTACAACGTGGGACAGAGCAGACATTACAGAACTACGTGCAACATGACATCTACCAGGGAAGAATGAAGAGGTGTATTTTATTTTTAACTGAAAGCCATGAAGACAGAAGAATTCATAAGGAGTCACAAAAGAGAACTCTCTGATCCACAGTAAATACTGCAGAGGTGTGTGGCTCTGTCAATTACAATCTGGGGCAAATCTGAAAGATACACTCATGAAGAAATACACATAATAAATGATTTCTTATCTAATCAGTAAGAAAATCAGCTAAAGATTACATAACATAAATGTTCCATGTCCTTTTTTTCTTTTTTTTTTCTTTTTCTTTTTTCCTGTTCACTGCATTAAAGCTTAATTTCTTTTTCTGCCTGCCTGTTTTGGTCAGGCTGAGGCCTATGTCAAGATCTATTTTCTCACTGAAAACTGGCTTTTTTATTTATCTAACACTGGCCTTACTTGGTTTAAGAAAGATGCACATTTAAGATTTAAAAGTAATTTAACAACAGTGTAGGTCACAGGAGACTGTAAATTTTGAAGACACGGGTTATAGAGAAAAAGCTTGAAACTAAGAATTAAAAAAAAACCCTTGAATAATAGTGCCTTATTGATTTTCAAGATGAATGAATATCAAATACTGTGATATTTGCTTCATTGCGTCTGGAGCACTTAAGCTTCACAAGTTCTGAAAATAGTTACATCAAATGCACAAATCTAAGGCTCCAAAAGGATCACAATAATCTTCATCTCTGCTTTTCAAGTCAACACCTGGACCCTTTTGTGGAAAATACACTTCAGTCATGAACTCAAAAGAGGCTAGAACACAGAAACAGTAGACAAAGTTTTCTTCCTATATTAAAGTCTTTATAAAAGTCTTTATAAAGCCTTTATTAAAGTCTTCTAAAAAAAAGGAAAAAACACAACACGTATTGAACTTGCAGTTCACAAAATAATTATCAGCTGAAAGGTAGAAGGATACTCACAATTTACAAGCAGAGGTGTTGTGGAGACTTCATTTCCCCTATGTTTGTTAGTTAGGGTAGTTGATTGCTTTATTGGTGAGAAGTGCTTAGTAGTTGATGGAGTATAAACATGTCTTACTTGAATACCAGGTGAAGGAGAAGTACGAATGTTGCATTCAGCTACATCAGAGAAAACAGACATAGAAGAGAATTAAAGGAAGGCTACAGATCCTGAATCAAGTCAGAAAGCACCTGTACTGTAAGATCTTTCAAAAACACACTGCATGATCTATGTAGCATGTGCTTTTTCTACTGTGTACTATGTGAATTTTCAATTCTGCTAAAAAACAATGCTAGTCTGCCATAATGTCACCCAGAGACAATATGCTGTCCAAGTGAGGAAGTTCTCTGCCTAGATCTCCAATGCATCTGGAATGGATTTATGAGGTATTCCACTTGTCATTCAGTGCTCTTGCTAGCATCCTCCAGTGCAAAGAACATGATGCAACTCTGATCTTCAGGATTTCTTCCACTCCTGCTGGATAAAGTTACAACAGCATTATGGATGTCTTATAAGGGTTTACCCAGCAGGAATAGAGATCTTCCAAACCAGCTTACAGCGACTGCAACAGAAGTAGCTTTTGAAGCCAGTATATTAAAGGGTTAAACTCTGCTACTGGTTAAACTGATTTAAAACCAGTGTGCACAAGTAATTAGTGACAGAAACACACACAGACATACACACAGGACTCACTATATAGAGAACCTTATGATAATAAATCCAATTACAGATTTCATAAGAGAATCAATCAGAAGTACAGGGTAACAGGATAAACACAAAATTCCACTTTGCTTCCCAAACAGCTCCAGCTGAAGTTATCAAATTAAGAGACCAGGGGTTTTTGACCCTGAATCTGCAGGACTACTTCTAAAAGGTTCGCAACTGTTATCTAAGAAAAACAACCCTACTGCTGGCAGGTCTAAATCTCTCCTTCAGGTCTGCAGGTCCACTAGAAAGCATTTAGGGCTTCTAAACACAGATCAGAGAAATCATGAAAACCAGTAGGTTTGTGTCTGTTATAGGAAAAGTGTCAAATTCAATGTAAGGAAATGACAAACTACTCAAGAGTCCAAAATAGTGAAACAAACACTGAAGAAAACGCACACTTCTTAAGGCAAATAGAATTCTTAAATTCTTTTTTCTCATCAGTATGCTCTGCCATTAAGAAGCACAGATACATTCTTATGAAGCTGGACAGGAATGGTTAAGAGACCAGCTGCAGGGAACAATTCACAAAATGGTAGCAGCATTCACTTTCCAGTTGAATCAGCAAGATTATCAGTACAGTGACTACGGGCTTTGTACATACAGATATGACAAAGTCAACTGCATGACCTATGTTACTCTATCATCAAAGTAGTGGAAAGATAAAACATCCATCTAGAAAGCTACTGAAGTTGAAATGAGCAGACACTGCTTTCAGTAAAGTTTTGCAAAGACACATACATTCAGTGTCATCTTAGACATCTGGAAGAGATTGCTACTTAAAATAACTTTGTTTTTAAAAAGGTTAACTAATAAATGGAAAGCTTTTTTTGCTGTTACTTTTTCAATTAAAAAAAAATAGACCTAAAAGCATGATAAAAGAAATACTGGAGAAAATGAATTCTACAATAATAACCCATCAAGCATATAAAAAAAAATAAGTCAGCAAAATGTATCTCAGAAACTATTACTGATTAACACACATACATGGCAGAGGCTTTTTTAAAAATATGTAGTATGATGAGACAGTCTAGACATAACAACTTGTACCATAAAAGTTCAACCTTTAAACAGGACAGATGCCACTTCCAGGTCAGAATTAACTTGGTCTTGAATATTTTTACTGTCCTCCTCATTCAAAGACTTCACAAATCGTGAGCAGACGTTCATATCAAATCTATTGGGTAAAATGAATTTCATGCCCATGGCCACACTCTGGGATGGGCCCTCCTCTGCGCTGGTGTCAAGCTGGTGCTCCACCTTGATGTCTGGCATCGGCGGAAGGCTGTAGCTAGTGGTACACTCTTCTACAATTAGCTGGGTTCCGGTGTCTAAGTTAGCTGATGATGCCATGGCTTCAGTTGGGTGATGCTTTTATGGAAAATGTTTCCTCATGGTTTCTAGTCAAGAGCAGCATTGGTCAGCCAAGCTCCAGAGAGATCCAGCCTGCAGGCAAACACAGATACTGGTTAAATAATGCATAAAAATAGACTGCACACGCCTAATTTAGGCTTACCACCTTCGCTTCAGTTAGTTAAATAGCGCAGAAATAACAATATTACTACTGCCAAAAGCTTTTAACCAAGTGGATGTTCCAGCTGAATTCCCCAGTGCGGTAGTGGGAGCTTCCTTTTTGGATTTTATTCTGTGCATAGCAAAAACAAGACAAAACACACGAAGAACAAAACGCATTCACCCTTACTTACGCTAAACAAAGAAAGGCGCAGCGAAGTGAACCTGTTTTATCTTCTCAGCAGTAGACCAGAAGAAGAACACAAACGACTCTGCCACTTCACGATTCACAACCGTACAGAAACAAGAGCGGCCCGCCGCACGTCTCGGGAGATAAAGGGCCCTTTTCAGCAGGGAAGCAGCCAGCAGGCAGAGGAAGAGCCAGAGGAAAGCTGCACGCAGCGACGACTCCCACAGAGGCCGCCACAGCGTTCCCCGCATCCGCCCCTCCTCCCGTCCCCGCGATGAGGCGATGGCGACGCCTCACCGCCCCCACCGGGTGTATGACGCCTCTTCCGCCTTGTTTTGCAGCCTTGCGATTGGCCAAGCGGCGGCGCCCGCTGATGACGCAGTTCCCCGCGGCCGTGCTGCCTGTCGGCGAGGCGGCGCGTGGCTCGTTATGGCGGCGCAGCGCGGCCCGCTGCTCGCGCTGTGAGGCGGTGCGTCTCGGCGTGCCACGCTCCTCCGCACTACCTCGGCGGCGCTCCTTCTCCTCCCGGCTCCTCCTCCTCCGGCTCGACCATGGCGTCCTACAAGCCCGTCGTGATCCCGGTGGTGCCGAAGCTCGGGGAGAAGATCACGCAGGACACGCTGTACTGGCGAGGGTTCAAGGTGGGAAAGGCCCCGGGGCCTGGGCAGCGCTGATAACGTTCCGCCCGCGCGGGGCTGCGGCTGGCTCTGCTGGCTCCGCGTGCTGGCCGGGGCGTGCTCCTGTGCATCGGGAGCAGTGCGTACCTGGGCCGGCGGCCGTCCTGATGGGCTGAAGTATTTCTTACTCCCTCTGTTGGAGTGATCCAAGTACTGTGAGTGTATAGGTTTTTGTTTTTTTTTTTCCCTTTCAGACAAAGTGTGCAATTAATGGTTCAGTTGTAACGTATGAAGGGGAAAAAAGCTTGAAAGCAAAAGTGGCTTGGGGAAAAAGAAACCTGATGGGATAGTGCATCAGAGAGAGTTTTGTCCCAAATGGCATTTTGAGCTCAGGAGCAAGAGCGGATTCTTTTTTACGCTGTTGTCATTTTTCATTCCGTGCTTATGTGTTTGTAATTGTCTTTATTTTGACTTTTTTTAGACACCTGTTCAGATTAAGGAGTTTGGTTCAATAAATAAAATAGACTTCTCTCCAGTTCCTCCGTACAACTATGCTGTCACAGCCTCCTCAAGGGTAAGTGGCTGTTCTGAGGTTGTTATGTTGCTGCTTTTCAACTAGTGCCCCGTGTGTGAAGATAACGTCTTCTTGTTTTGCTAGATCCACATCTATGGACGCTATTCTCAGGAACCAGTTAAAACATTTTCTCGCTTCAGAGATGCTGCCTACTGTGCCACGTACAGGGATGATGGCAAATTGCTTGTTGCTGGCAGTGAGGAAGGCAGCATTCGCCTCTTTGATATTAGTGGAAGAGCACCCCTGAGGCAATTTGATGGTCACACAAAGTAAGATAGTCTTACTCTTGACATGTATAAGTTTGTTTTGTGTGTTTACTTGCATCTGCTTTGTATGTTTCTATATATCCAAGCAGTATTAATCTGATGCCACTGTTGCATGTTACTGAAAAACAGATTTTAAAATTGAGTCATGAACTGCACTAACAACGTTATTTTTAATTTCAGATGTGATGGAAAATAAGTACATATTTCTAAATCAGGGCCGTGTCTGTTAATGTGTAGATGTCATCTCATGACTGCATGTGTTGACAGACAAATTTTATTTGATGCTGGGAGGAACCATTTACAAAATGGTTAAAAATGAAAGGTGAAGAAAGTGTGTGTCTGGGTGGGGAAGAATTTGGAAAAGGAGTTCTGTTGTTTCAGGTAGAACACAGCTGTAGTATTTCACTTTGATGAATTGCCATGCTCTCAAGTGACCTGTGAGTGGCTTATCTTTATAGACCTCCCTCATAGGAAAGTGCCCACAGAGGACTTGAGACTGTATTTCCATCTGAGCTCTCTGCTTGTAGATAAGGTATTATCATAACTCCTAGGTTAACTGTAATAAAATTTAGAATATGTGTTTTATGTGTTGAAGTCATTCTTTGTTGTCAGGTTACAGATACATTAGTCATTTCAGTTGTGGTTTTAGGGGCCAGGAAATGTCCAACCTAGTCTTACTTAAAGCTTAATATTATAAACTTGATCTAAAGGACTGAGCTCGTACTCAGACCTCTTAAGTAATATAGAATTTACATCTCTTGAACAAGCAGCTAGTAGGCCTTTAAAGCCTTTCAGATAGATCTAGTGTAATCCAAGATGATAGATCCTTTCCTGGTTGAAACTATAAAGCCTCAACTGTTCTTAAAATTTTGAAGGGAGGGTCTGTAACTTCCAATGGCAAATACTTCGTGCTTTCAAGCTAGAAAGAATGCTGTCCTTTAGTAAGCTTCGTACTTAGTGTTACGGAAATGACAGTGTATTTTAATTTTGGCTGTTGTGGACTTTGATTTCTAGAGCTGTTCATGTGGTGGGCTTCCTGTCTGATAAATACCGCATATTTTCTGGTGGCGATGATTATTCATCACGTTTGTGGGATATTCCGAGTGCTGCAGAAATAGTGTCGTACAGTGAGCATAGTGACTATGTGAGATGTGGCTGTGCAAGTAAACTGAATGGAGATGTCTTTATAACAGGTTTGATTTTCTTTTTTAATATATGCTTATTTTGGCTAGAACTGTAGAAAAATGCAGGAAACCTTTGATATAGTAGCATCTTGTTTATCTTATTTTAAACATCAAGAATGTGTTTTCCTGTTCAGGACCTAATTTGTTCTTTTGTTTGCTTTTCAAGACTAATGTTTTTAGGGGAGCTGTAACTGTTAAATATCTTGCTATACCCTGTTAAGGTAAATAGGATTGTCCTGACATGCTTTTGAAAGTTTAAGACATGCTGTGAATGTGTACTTTTAGCTGGAACTGATTTTTTTTATGTTTCTGAAGAGCACTGGTTCTGACATAGTTTGTACACCTTAAAAGTTGTGGACTGAAAAATGAAATGTCTTTTGAAAAGTATTTAAAATAAATTACGTTAGGTTTTGCCACCAGTAACTTTTTAATAGTTTATGCTGAAACTATGTCTTAAAGTAGTATGAAAAATCTAGTATTTCTGACTTGAGAGATCACAAGGCACTAGGTTTATTAGTTTTACTGGTAGAATAACTTGGGTAATCCACTGGAATTTTTAAATATATGGTTTAAAGCTGTTTCCATTTGGCAAGAGCTCCTCTAGATGATAGCACATGATTGTTTTAGTTCCTGAAATAATTTAAATGATGTATCTGATACTAGTTATGGTGTTGTTTCAGGTTCTTATGATCACACTGTGAAGATATTTGACACACGAACAAAGAGAAGTGTCATGACAATAGAACATGGCCACCCTGTGGAGAGTGTGCTTCTCTTCCCTTCCGGAGGTCTCCTAGTATCTGCAGGTACTTGAATAAAATTAACGTACTCATCTGTGCCCCTAACTTAAGGACTGTTTTCAATTGGTTCCTACTTGTGTGATATTTTAATTTAGCCATGTATTGTCAAGTATGTATCATCTGGATTTCTTAGAGATATTCAGTGGGAGTCTGTTGATCTTCAGGGTGAAGCTAGTGGTCTTCTTGTGTTTGATTTGCTTTTCTTGTAATTGGTCAGAGATAGTAGTACACTTTTAATGAAGAGTTACAGTCTTAATTGGTCGAGTGCTAAAGTGGGGGAGTGAATGTGTTTAAAATGTGTTTTGGAAAGGTGTGATGGTATTGTTCATTTAATCACACAGAGCAGGGTTTTTTGTCTCTTTGCTGTTGGACGAAAAGTCTTATGATCCGCTGGCACATAAATCCTCTTTGTAGAGAGTTGTTCAGTTGTGCCCACAAAATGACCTAAAGAAGCCCCAAAACCAAAAATACAGAAGATGTGCCATGTGTTCTGTCCCAGAGGATAGTCGGGACGGGTTGGGAGGAACAGGTACAGAAACCTCTGTGCTCCAAAGGTGGCACTCTGTCACTGTGTGAAAAGTTCTTCAGACAAGCATGAACTTGTGTGCATCTGTCCAGCTGTTCTGTGTGCTTCTTTCTCATAGGGGGTCGATACGTCAAAGTTTGGGATGTACTGAAAGGTGGACAATTGCTAGTTTCTCTTAAGAATCACCATAAAACTGTAACTTGCTTGTGCCTGAACAGCTCTGGACAAAGGTTGTTGTCAGGATCTCTGGACAGGTTAGTGTATTTTGTGACTTTTCTGTGAGACTTTTCTGTCTCGGATTTTTGTTTCTTCCCTTGAGAATTAATTCTACATAAGCATGAAGCAGTGTACATTTATTATATCAAACCCTTTCAGCTGCTAGGGACGTAATTTGTTCGAAAACAGTTTGTCCGAGGTTCCTTCTCTAGTATATGTTTGCCTTTTCCGCTTATTAGCCTGGGTGTCAGTTATGAGTTATGTGAACTGTTTCTTAATGCATGTGAATAAGTATGCATTCGTGTGAGCTTGATGTATAAAGTATGCCGTTTTCTTAAATGATCTCCTACAGGGTGGCAATGTAAACGTTTCACAGAATTTTCATCCATGTAGCAGTAGTAACAAGTTTTTTAATCCTTACTGCTTTGTATAGGCATGTGAAGATT
This sequence comes from Cyrtonyx montezumae, assembly GCF_038088225.1. Lineage (NCBI taxonomy): Eukaryota > Metazoa > Chordata > Aves > Galliformes > Odontophoridae > Cyrtonyx > Cyrtonyx montezumae. The sequence goes on from NW_027072035.1 coordinate 4,523,247, forward strand.
CACAGTACAGCTTCGTACAAAGTAGTCCATAGCTTTAACTACGCAGCATCCATCCTGAGTCTTGCAGTGTCGGTAAGTACTTCAGAAATCTTCTTAGGCTAGGTAATTACTGATAATAATGGCTAAGTCTCTGAAGTGATTTGATTTTACTTTCCTTGCTATTAGACGTTTCGCAGTAACACTGTACTTGTGAATTAGGATCACTGAATATATTTCTTCAGGGTGGTAAGACTGCACAAAAGGGTTTTAAACGTATTAGGTTACTATCCCAGATGTCACTTGATTAGATCTATACAGAGTTTGGTGTTTATCAGGGGACTGCATATAGCACGGAGGAAGTATGTAGGGAAATCCTTCTTATTTTTCAGGAGAGCGTTACTCATTGTTTGCGTTTCAGAACCTGGGTATGTCCTCCTCTGTGGAGGCGACAAATGGAAAAAGTAGTTACAGTGTTGTTTGAAATATCTAGAAAATGATGAATCTGTCCTAGAAGTTGTTGGTGTTAAATTCATCTGAGGAAAAGGAAAAGGGCTGAGGTATGAGCACAAACAAATAAGTTTGCTGAGGCAGGAGTCTTTTTCCTTTGGAAAGGGAAAAAAAAGATTTTTTTTCTTTTTTTACTGAAGCATCTGAGTGGTAATGGATAACTGACCAGTTAAGCAAAATTGTGAAGGCCAGTGCGACTTTCTAGAGCAACCTTGTCATGATGTATTCTCTGAAAGCTATGTAAAAGGAAGAGTGGAGATTGTTTACGGTCTTCGATGCTCGATTTTCCTGATTTTCTGAGAGGAACTGAAACAGGCTATGGAAGTCAGGGGATCTTCCGCCCTGTGTTTCCCGCCATTTTCTTGCTCAGAGAACTGGAGTGAATTGTGTTTTGAATGAAGTCTGTGACGGGGCCTATTTTTCAGAGAGCCGCAAAATCCTTACGCTTTGAACTTCTGCTGCAGTTGCAAAATACGTGCAGTACTTGTGGTTTGGCATTTCTGTGGCTGTGCATGTATGTCCAGAGACATAATTTTTTGTTTCTGGTTGACACCTGAAAATCACGTGACCAAATGAGAACATAGAACTGATTCTGCTGGGTCAAACCAAAGGTTGGTCAGTGCCCGGATTCTGCTTTCGACAATAGCCATTAGCAGATGCTTACGTAAAACTGAAAGCAAGGAAAGTGCATCTGATAAATCTCCTGACGTTCTCCCCAACTCCTGCACATTTTTAGATGAAAAGTTTGCAGATCAGAGTGCAGTTTCTGTGTAACTCAAATAATTTCCCTTACATAAACCTGTTTGTTCTCTCCTTGTACAAAGTTTTAACCTTCACTAAATTCCTTACCAAGGAATCTAGTTCTGTCTTAAATCGGCCCAACTTCTCACTTTCCTTGGGGCCTTTTGACTCTTGTATTCTGAATCTGCCGTTGCTCTCTGAGAACACGGTATGGATAGGATTTAAGATTTGGCTGTGCCATGGATTTATTTAGTGCCATATATAGACCTTCTTAGTTTTCTACTTCTTATGTAGCAATTGCCAGTGTCTTATTTACTCTCATCACAGCTGTTGAGCATTCAGATCAACACGTTTTAATGTTTTCGTATAGTTATGTACTAGCACTGAAAGGTCAGAACCCACTGTTCTGTTTGTAAAGCTAGAGTTTTTCTCTAGAGTATCATTCAAAGATATAACTGCTGCCATCAATAAATGAAACCTTCGTTGTGTAGGTAGACCATACAGCAGTGATGGATATTTTGAACGATTTTTACTTGTTTCTGGAAATTCTGCTGCTTTACAATAGCTTTCTCACATGTTGTCCACGTGTTCGTGTATAGTTTGTAATAGACAAAGCCATTGTTGTATGCCATTGGAGAAGAACTGTTAAGAGATTGCTTGGGCACTGCTTGGGGTGTAAGTGAGAAGGAGATTAAAACAAATGTGAGCCTTGCTTATCTGGTCAGTTTGTTAGAGGCTAATTAAACGTGTGATATTGCTGAGGATTATTGCTTTGAGACTGGTCCTGTTACAAATGGGGGGTTCGACTGCAGGATCTCACAGAGGTACTTCCCACCTTAGATTATTGTATGATCTTGTGACTACAGCTTTATTGTCAAGCATAAAAATTGAAAAATCTGTATGACAATGAGACGTGTATCGTCAAAGAAAAGAGTAGGTTCCTAACTCTGTGATGTTTACGTTTTAGCCTGAAGATGAAACTATAATTGTAGGCATGACCAATGGGGTGCTGAATGTTAAACACAGAAAACCTGAAGCAAGCAAAGAAAAGTCTCAGAAGAGACAGCCAGCGTATAGAACCTATGTGAAAGGAAGAAATTACATGCCGAAACAGGTGGGATGTAGTGAGCAAATGTTCACTGAAGCAATCAAGATTTCTTGTTTTGTATGTTGAGTTGAAGGGAGGGGAGATGCAAAGACATTTCAGCTTGTCTGTAGTAACATGTTCAAGCTATGCGCCTGCACAATTAGCTGGCATGCGTTTTACTCAGAACTTGTCTTTCAATTCCAGGAGGACTTCTTTGTCAGTAAGCCTGGAAGATGTATTTTGAGCAAATATGACAAGCTACTGAAGAGCTTTCAGTCATCCAAGGCCCTTGATGCTGTACTGGAGGTAAGGCTTTGCTTTTGCTTAGCAAATCCGTGTGCTGTCATCTAAAGTAGATTTTCCTGTATCTCAATCTAACTGCAGCATATGACTGGAATGGAATCAAGTGTGCTCCTTGTACATTCTTGGTTTGTTTTGCTTTTGTGCAAATTGATACCAACCCCCGTTTCCTTACAAAGAAGCTGCTTTGGTACTAAACTCTTTTTGGTTTTGTCCAGCCACACATTAGGCTTTATACTCCTGAAGTTACGGTTGCAGTTATGCAGGAACTAAATCGCAGAGGAACACTGAGGAATGCACTTGCAGGCCGAGATGAGAAGCAAATTAGTCTCCTTCTTACCTTTGTGACGAGGTACTGTTTCGTCTTAAATTCTCTCTGACAACTTGAGACTTGTACTTCTTAATGGCCTTAGCCATAGCATCCATAGAGGGCATCATAGTTCCAAGCTCACTTGCCTTCTGCTTTCCAAAGTGAAGGTCTGGGATTTCAGCTGTAGCACTGAAATAGTTTCTGTCAGCACAAAATCATTTTTCTATTACTGTGAGAGCCAAGAAGTGAGATTATCTTGCCCCATTGTCAGACACTTTATCCACAGTCCCTCAATTTCTGTTTCCTCAACCCAACTCATGTCTTCATCTACCTGAGGCTTTTGCCAGCTCTCAAGCCCCACTGCCCTTGTGAAAACTGAAGGTTAAATGGAATATGAAACTCTGTTGACTTGTATCCCTGACTGCTGATAACATCAAGAAGAAGAAATGTGTCTGCATGCAAGCGTGATAAAGCTGCTTGTAACTATTGCATTTTACAAAAACATTAAAATAGGGATGTGTTCTAATTTTACAGGCGTGTAATTGAACCTAGGTTTACTCCAGTACTGATCACTGTTGCAGATATGATCACTGGTAAGTACGACACAAAAAAGATTCTCAGAGTCCAGCCAGCTAGCTTGAATATAAGATGAAAAGTGCTATACTTTTAAGAAACTAATTATAAGTTTGTGCTTAAGTATAAACTCAGTAGTGAGAAAAGGATCCAAAGAGAAATTTTACTAGATGGCTTTGACCACAGTCAGTATCTGATTTTGCGCTGTATAGGAAGCTCCTCATAGTCTCCAAATTTTTTTTGATTCTTTGTGTTCGTACGCTTGCATAGTACAGGTGACTTCAGTTTCTCCAGTAAGAATAGGTAATGATAGCGTTTGAGGTAGCAAAAACTTCTTTCTGTTGGTTTGTACTTGACGTGAATACACACCAATAATTTCTGCTGTTCTCAGGACCCTGGCAAAGTTGTCTTATTTGCATGTGGTGTTGAGCTAGTGGTAGAGTCCTTAAACACATGTGTAAGTAGCCAGTACAAATTTCATGTTTTCAGTAGATATAAGGGTCCTAAATGCTGTTTTCTTTACAGACATTTATCAGCCTGTGGTTGGACAGTCAGCACTTGTTGACAAACAGTTCTTGAGGCTTCAGGAAGCCATAGGAAGAGAAATTGACTATCAAGAGGAACTGTTAGAAGTTTTAGGAATGATGGATGCGCTGTTTGCTACTTTGACTGAAAAAAGAGGTACTTCCCTAGAAGAGAACAAAAGCAATGGCCTGACAAAGACTCTGGACCGGGATATGAGTATCTGAATGACATTGGACACAACAAACAGTTAGAAGAACGTCGTGGACTGTCTGCGGAAGTTTTTCCTGGGTGTGATTTTGGAGAGGCTGAGATATTTAAGCTAGGAAGAAGAATTTGTTCAAGATTCTTCTAATATTTTTTGAACAATAGGATTTTAAAGTTTCATTCCAAAGCTGTTTAACTTTTAAAGCATGTTTTGTGCGTCTAGTACTGAATCACTGTTCTATTAGAAGAGCTGGTCAACAATTTTTACTTCTTATTCAGCAGAAAATAAAGCAGGTTTGTGTAATTTGAACATGTGGTCATTCTTATTTGAGGTTAATCTCCCGTCTCAGGTACTTGGAGACCAAGGAATAAAATCCAAGTGTGTGTTTCATATTACTTGACTGTGTTTATGAACTTCCATGAATCCCTCATTGAGAAGAAAAAAGATTTTTATTCTTTCCCTCTTCCCCCCCCTTCTTTCTTCCCCCCCCCTTCTTTCTTCCCCCCCCCTTCTTTCTTCCCCCCCCCTTCTTTCTTCCCCCCCCCTTCTTTCTTCCCCCCCCCTTCTTTCTTCCCCCCCCCTTCTTTCTTCCCCCCCCCTTCTTTCTTCCCCCCCCCTTCTTTCTTCCCCCCCCCTTCTTTCTTCCCCCCCTTCTTTCTTCCCCCCCCTTCTTTCTTCCCCCCCCTTCTTTCTTCCCCCCCCTTCTTTCTTCCCCCCCCTTCTTTCTTCCCCCCCCTTCTTTCTTCCCCCCCCCTTCTTTCTTCCCCCCCCCTTCTTTCTTCCCCCCCCTTCTTTCTTCCCCCCCCTTCTTTCTTCCCCCCCCTTCTTTCTTCCCCCCCCTTCTTTCTTCCCCCCCCTTCTTTCTTCCCCCCCCTTCTTTCTTCCCCCCCCTTCTTTCTTCCCCCCCCTTCTTTCTTCCCCCCCCTTCTTTCTTCCCCCCCCTTCTTTCTTCCCCCCCCTTCTTTCTTCCCCCCCCTTCTTTCTTCCCCCCCCTTCTTTCTTCCCCCCCCTTCTTTCTTCCCCCCCCTTCTTTCTTCCCCCCCCTTCTTTCTTCCCCCCCCTTCTTTCTTCCCCCCCCTTCTTTCTTCCCCCCCCTTCTTTCTTCCCCCCCCTTCTTTCTTCCCCCCCCTTCTTTCTTCCCCCCCCTTCTTTCTTCCCCCCCCCTTCTTTCTTCCCCCCCTTCTTTCTTTCTCCCCCCCCCCTTCTTTCTTTCTCCCCCCCCCCTTCTTTCTTTCTCCCCCCCCCTTCTTTCTTTCTCCCCCCCCCTTCTTTCTTTCTCCCCCCCCCTTCTTTCTTTCTCCCCCCCCCTTCTTTCTTTCTCCCCCCCCTTCTTTCTTTCTCCCCCCCCTTCTTTCTTTCTCCCCCCCCTTCTTTCTTTCTCCCCCCCCTTCTTTCTTTCCCTCCCCCCCCCTTCTTTCTTTCCCTCCCCCCCCCCCTTCTTTCTTTCCCTCCCCCCCCCCCTTCTTTCTTTCCCTCCCCCCCCCCTTCTTTCTTTCCCTCCCCCCCCCCTTCTTTCTTTCCCTCCCCCCCCCGCTTCTTTCTTCCCCTCCCCCCCCCTTTCTTCCCCTCCCCCCCCCTTCTTTCTTTCCCTCCCCTTCTCTGCCTCCTATATAGGGTAAGGACATAGAAACAGATGGAAGGATCTTATTTTTAAATCCCTGGCTTAAGAACAGTCATGAGCAAATCATGAGCCTATGGGTGACTGTTACGAAGACCAAGGCAGCAGAGGGAGCCTTGTGATCTGTGTCTACTAGAGGCCACCAGATCAGGCAGAGCCTGTCGATGAGGCCTTCTACCTCCTGCTGAGCCCCCAACCACACAGACAACTGCTGGAAAAGTAGCATGGTGAGCTGAAGGCAATCCAGGAGGCTCCAAGAATGCAGTGAGGATAACTTCCTGACTCAAGTAATAGACATTCCCACCGGGGGAGATGCAGAGCTGGACCTGTTGCTCGCCTCTGTAAATGAATTGGTTGGCGACTGCAGGCTGCCTGGGCTGTAGCAACCATGCTATGGTTGAGTTTACGCTGCAGAGGGATATGAGACAGGTAAAGAGTAAAATCAGGTAGGATGCTAAGCTTGAGGGAAGCTACCTTCCAGCTCTCCAGGGAGTTGGTCAACAAACGCCTTGGGAAACTGTCCTCACGAGCAAGGGTGCAGAGCAGAGCTGGCAGCTATTTAAGGAGGCTTTCCTCAGGGTGCAAGAGCCTTCCATCCTGAGGTGCATCAAGTCAGGAAAGGAAGGCGAGAGACAGGTGTGGCTGAACCGGGACACGCTGGTCAAACTGAAGTGCAAGGAGAAAATGCACTGCCAGTGGAAACAGGGGAGGGTACTGTGGCAAGAGAAAAAGGAAGCTGCTAGGTTGCAGAGAGATAGCTGACAGCATCCTGGCTTATATCAGTAATAGCATTTCCAGCAGGAGCAGGGATGTGATTGTTCCTCTGTACTTGGCAACAGTGAGGATCACTATTCAGGTACTAAGGGGGGAGTTCTAATTTGCCATAAGGACATGATTAATGTCCTCTTTGCATTCAAAATTGTAGTGTCAATTACAACCTCTGTTGGCCATGCACCAACCACAGGAGGGTTTAATGATCCCAACAACCTCTAACAATCTCCCCCAAGGTGCAAGGAGACCACACCATTTTGGTCCTACTTGCACCTTCCAAGGCCATTTTACCTTGTGTTTCCCAGGCTCTAGGTCCTCAGGGGCAGGGAGCAGAAGATTATTCATGGTGCCAACTTGTGGCTTAAGTCAGGTGTCTTTGCTTTTGATCTGTATCCTAAGTGGGGAGGCCCAAGTTGGCTGCAACATTCTTAAAGCGCTGGGTCTGCCATTCCTCGATCTCATTCAAGTCCCGCAGGGTTGCATAAAGCCTCTTGGTCCACCCCTGCAAGGACTGTGAATCTGCCTTCAGAGCAGCCTTCAGGATTCCATTATACCTTTCTATTAGGCCTGCTCCTGTTGGACTATGGGGCAGGTGTAACCTGCCATTCGATGTTGTCTTCAGCCCACTTTTGCACAATTGTACCTATGAAATGTATACCCTGGTCACTCTCAGTGACCTCAGGAGTCCCATATGATGCCATCAACCTAGTTAGAGCTTTAATGGTATAGGCTTGGTCTGTCTTTGCTACAGGATAGGCTTGCATCAGTCCGCTCACTGTGTCAACAAAGGTTAGGGCATATCTGGCCCCCTCAGATCGAGGAAGGGGACCTATGTAATTGATCTGCCATCGCTGTAAAGGGTTGTGTCCTCTAGTGAGATGGGCGTATCACAGTGATGCACCAAAACAAACTTCGGTTGCTCCACCACGGAAGAGTCCCGTCCAGGAAGGAAAATATCCTATCCCTGAAGATGCCTGGTACACGGATGGGTCCAGCAAGGGCAAGCCACGTAAGTGGGGAGCAGTAGCGTACCATCCTGCCACAGACACAATATGGTTAGAAGAGGGGAATGCTCAAAGCAGCCAGTGGGCAGAGCTGTGGGCGGTGTGGATGGTTATAACCAAAGAACCTGGTGATGGTATCCTGAATATTTGCACAGATAGTTGGGCTGTGTATCGAGGGCTCACTCTTTGGATCGCACAGTGGGCCACCCAGGATTGGACTATCCACTCCCGACCGATCTGGGGCAAAGATATGTGGTTAGACATATGGAATGCAGTTAAACACAGAACTGTACGTGTCTACCATGTTTCTGGTCATCTACAGAGGTGGCAGGTTGATTATATTGGGCCCCTCCCTCGGTCTGAGGGGGCGAGATATGCCCTAACCTGTGTCGATACCGCGAGTGGGCTAATGCAGGCCTATCCAGTACCAAAAGCCAACCAGGCATACACTATAAAGGCACTCACAAGGTTGATGGCTGCCTACGGGACACCGCAAGTCATCGAGAGCAACCAAGGAAGTCATTTCACGGGTGCAGTGATACAACGCTGGGCAGAAGAAAATAATATTGAGTGGCGATTCCACCTGCCATATAATCCAACGGGGGCAGGCCTTATCAAACGTTACAATGGTATTCTCAAGGCTGCCCTGAAGACAGACTCTCAGTCCCTGCAGGGGTAGACAATGAGACTCCACGAGACCCTGCGGGACCTGAATGAGAGACCTAGAGACGGCAGACCCAGTGCCTTGAAAATGTTACAGACAACATGGGCCTCCCCACTTAGGATCCAAATTACGGGCACCGATAATGAGGTGAGACTTCAGATTGGCCGTGAAAACCATCTTCTGCTCCCTGCCCCTGAGGACCTAAAACCAGGCACCAATAAAATAAAATGGCCCTGGAAGGTGCAGGTAGGACCACGATGGTGTGGCCTACTTGCACCTTGGGGGAGATTATTGGAGGTGGGGGGTTCGGTAGCCCCTCCGGTAATTGGTACATGGCCTACTGAAATAATGGTTAACACTCCAGCCTTTATTGCTAAGGGGACCCCTATCATGTCTCTGTGGCAGATCAGGACACCCCTTTTGGTGCCTGATATAGTCATACAGCCACAGGCATTGGGTCAAAGGGTTTGGTACAGGCGGCCAGGGCATGCCCCTGTACAAGCTGAAGGGTTAACCCAAGACAGGAATACGGCCTGTATCTTACCCTGGAGAGCGGATCTTCCCCTCTTGGTACCCCTAAAACACTTATATTACTCCCCGTAAGTCTATGAGTTACCAGGAGGAACCAAACAATGCTGAAATGTTCCAGAGTTGCCATAAGACCATGTGCGGCATCTGGTGATGATCTAACCGGGACTGATGACACATAAGATGGAACTGCAATGTGTGATTGCATGCTTCCAGTAGATACCACCGAGCACTGGCCCAAAGAAGAGTTCGACTGATATGCCAATCATCACCCATCTCGGATTACATCAACACGCATCGCAACAGGCAATTATGTAAGTGTCACGATGTATTGGGTATCTGCATCAAGGGGAGCTCACCTTATGGTTACTTGATCAGTGGTTCACGTTGTGAAGGGGTGGAGTGTATGGGAACTGCTGAATCATGGCCTGAACCACTGATTGGTCACCTGAGGTGAGCACAGAGTCAGCCATGGGGGCACAGGTGAAGGTGATATACCTGTGTGATTGGAAGGGGTGGAGCCTGGCTCCACCTCTCCCAAACCCCATTTAAGGGCTGACCACCACCAGGGAAGGATCTCTTCTTGGAGATCTCTCCCATGTGGAGTCCCCTGCGAGCCTTGACATACTGAAGGTGAGCCATCTTCTTTTGTATTATTTGTATCCTACCTATATAGAACTACTCAAAATATAATACCATCTCTACTATTTCTTTGTGAAGTACCATCCTTGGGAGTTATTTACCCCACAAAGGGACCTGCAGCAATTGAGCAGGTTTTCTAGCTTTAATGGGGAAGGCCTCAGCTTCTTCCACTATACGGACATTGCGCCTGGTTCTTATGCGTTCTGTTTCTCCTAAATCTGCCACCAACTGGGCTGCCTGCTGTACGATGGCTTCTGAGGCCTCATATGGATTTAATACAGAAACTAATGTCCCGTATAGGTGTGAAGGGGCCTGCTGTAATATTAGATCTAGCATGCCTGGTGTAAATCTCTGTATCAGCGCTTTCAAAAGTGTCCACGTACATAGCCTCCCTCTTACCTAACTCTCGGATGTATGTCTGGAGGTCCTCCATAGAGAACCACAAACCGGTGTTGAGGGGAACATCGGTTTTGTTAGGCCATGTTAGGCGGCATGCTGCCATCAACCATTCTATAATAGAATGGTTTTCATCACTATAGTAGAGGGCTGCATATAACCTTTGCCTCAAGGCTGTGTGTATGGTTATGGATGCTAATTTTGACATCTCCGTCCCATTCACTAGCACACTTTCGGCTCCTGCATCCCATAACCTTAGGAGCCACGATGCTTTCCTTTGGTTTTTGATGGAAACGCTGTACTAGTTCCATCAACTCATTAGCCATATACGGACGTGCTGTCACATGGAGGCAGGCTTCAGCAGGGGGCCATTGGTCAGGAGGCACCCCTGCTGGTCTATCTTCTACCTTCTTTGTTTTTTGAGTTATAATAGGCCGAATCTCAAATGGATCCATCATAGATGGAGTTTCGAGATCTGCCTTAGAGATCTTATTTTCTGAAATATTTAAGTCTGCCTCCTCTGATTTTTGGATGTCCTCTACCAATATACTTCATATTTGTCTTGTGGGGACACTTAGGCCAGGTTTTCTGGTTGTTAAAGTACCCGGCTGTTGCTCAAGTTTCTCAATACGCTCTCTTAATAATTGGCTTTCAGTTTCCAGGTTATTGTTTTCAGCATCTAACTGAAGTATGGTCATTACTAGAGGCCAGGCTACTGCAGAGGCAGCTAGCCGCCGCTCCTTGCTAACAAGTATGTCCTTATCTAATCCTAGAAAGTAGTCAGTCAAATTAGCTGGGGAGGGAAAGGCAGTCCCTGGAACCCGCAGGGGTCCCTATTTCCCAATAATGGATGCCAACCTATAGTAGGGTGACCCCATGAACCCTGGAATTAGTCCAGGGACTGTTTGGTCTAGGGGGATAATGTTCTCCCCCCTGGCCCATTTAAACATATTCCAAATGAAGGACATGTTTCGTAAGAATGGATTATTATCACTAGGTCTGCTTGGCTTGCCAAGTGAGGGGTAAATAACTCCCAAGGATGGTACTTCACAAAGAAATAGTATAGATGATGGCATATTTTGAGAAGGTCTATATAGATAGCATAGAAATAATACAAAAGAGAAGATGGCTCACCTTCAGGATGAACCTTCAGGATGACAAGGCTTGCAGTGGAGTCCACATGGGAGGGATCCCCAAGAAGAGATCTTTTCTTGGTGGTGGTCAGCTCTTAAATGGGGCTTGGGAGAGTTGGAGCCAGGCTCCACACCTTCCAGTCACACAGGTATATCACCTCCATCTGTGGCCCCATGGCTGACTTGGTGCTCACCTCAGCTGACTAATCAGTGGTTCAGGCCATGATTCAGCATTTCCCATACACTGGGCAATCCTACTACAGTCCAGAGAAGGGCACTGGAGCCTGTGAAGGTTCTGGAGGAGAAGTCTCACAGAGAACAGCTGTGGGAACTTGGCTGTTGGGTCTGGAGGAGGCTCTGGGGAGTCCTTATTGCTCTTCCCGATGACCTGAAAGGAGGTTGTAGCATGGTGGGGGTTGGCCTCTTGTCCCAGGTAACAGCAATGGGTAATGAGATGGTATCCTGTGTGGGCCGTGTGCAGGCATGGGGTGGGCAGGAGGAGCAGACCGCTCCACCCACGCTCTGCCTCAATGCATGATAGTTCCAGGGCTGGGTGGGGCAGCACAGTGATGTCATCACTGTGGTGCTGTGAGATCAGCAGCACAGCTCTGTTATTGCGGTCATGAGCAGCCTTTAGCAATGTCTGACGACAGCTCTCTCTTTGTCCTTGTTACCCTTGACCTACTATATAGCCTCATATTCCTGGTGGCAGGAACCTTCCTGTACAGAATCATCTGCCAGCTACAGGTCGGGGAGATTGGAGGATGGGGGTGGCTCATGCCTGGGGGACTTGGGGCTGGGGGAGCGGGGAGCAGTTCTGCGGGACCCCCAGGAGTGTGACTGTGCCATGTCCATGTGCCCACAGGCTGGCAAGTGACGCCTGACATTGAGGAGATGGTGGCGGAAAGCAGTGGCACCAGAGCCAGGTGGGTCCTCTGAGGATCAGCCCAAGCCCTGGGCTTGCGCAGAAACATCCATCTGCAGGCAGGGCTGAGCCTCTGGGAGCAGCCGCGCCCTGGCCCAGAACCTGGCCCAGCGCGGCCTGGCCAGATGGGCCCAGGGCATGGGTGTCCAGACTACTGGCTTCCCTGGGCTGCGCTGGGCCAGTGGGAATGGTTTTGGCCTCCCATATATGAGTTGCCTGCTGTGCCAGGCTCTGGGCTGGACATGCGTGGTTCTGAGCATGCCCGGAGCCTAGGTCCTGCTATGTCTTAGGGCCCCTCCGTGTCTTGCAGGTGCTGAGAGACGGGCATCCGGGCACGGGAGCTTGCAGCGTGAGCCATGGTGTCCCTGCTGTGAGGCTGACCAGAAGCTCCAGCAGCTGGTGCTGTCGGAGATGCCCGAGTGCAGGCCCGTGGTGGACCGTGACTTCTGGAAGGCAGCCTGGAGAGACCTGGAAGAGCTGGTCTGTCTCTTGTACTGCCGCTGGAGCTGTCCTGGAAAAGGCAGCCATGACTACACCAACGTGCCCAGCAGAGCACCCACAGAGCCGGTGCCGCAATCCACCCCTGTATCCGTGCTGAGCGCTGAACCCAATAGGATGCAGGAGGCAGCACTTCCTTGCCTGGCCAAGACACCTCTGCTAAAGGACAGCAACTGTCAAACCTATGCCAATACACCTCTGCTAAAGGACAGTAGCTGTCAAACACATGGCAGCACACCGCTACGAAAGGACAGTAGCTGTCAAACACATGGCAGCACACCGCTACGAAAGGACAGTAGCTGTCAAACAAACGCCAACACAGTGCTGCTAAAGGACAGCGGCTGTCCTACAGGCACCTCAGACCTGCATGCGGCTGACAGCGGAGACTGCAGACAGACCCACAGTGCAGTACCCGCAATCCCCTTAAGTCTGCAGCTCAGCCATGAGGTTTTCATGAGGCTCCACACGCACATGGCAAGAAAATGCCTGGAGGTAGAGCGTCAGGCCTTCCCTGCGGTAGTGCAGAAGTCCATAGAACGGCTGCAGCTGCGGTGTCTACGGACTCCACAGCGTGCCGCTGCCTTCAGACGAGGTGGGAGTGCCTGCCGTTCGGAGCAGGCCGTGCAGCAGCAGCATGGGGAGGCCCTCGCCTCCCAAGCAGCAAGACCCCTGCCAGTTCCCACGTGCTTCCACAGACAGAATGCTGCATTCCTGTCCGAGACGAATCACAAGGTCCTGGAGATGCACATCCGCTCCAGAAATCTCCGTCAAGTTGTGAGCCATCGGTGATTGCGCTTGGGTACTCTGTCAGAGCCAGCAGCGTCCGTGGAGAAGGAGTCTATCACAGAATTGCAGGGGTTGGAAGGGACCTGCAGAGATCATCGAGTCCAACCCCCTGTCAGTCTGTATGAAACTGCACTACAATGCAGCTGTGCCGTGAGGCCCATCCCAGGGGACACAAGGGATGGCAGCGGTGGAAGAAATGCTGAAGCAGAGGTGAGAGCACCTGAAGCGCCAGAGTGGAACGCGGCAGCTTTCCATCTGCCAGCGTAATGTTCTGTGGAGTGCAAGAGAACACCGCCACCTACCACAGCTCATCATGACAGCCCTGCAGTGATCCTAATGGAGACTATGAGAATTTGTGCTGCTTGCACCGTGCTCAGGTTGCTGAGGCGGTACCAACTACCGAGCAGTACTGTTCCGGTTCCATGCTTTTGATACCGGTGTTCCACACCGGGACATCATGCTGGGAGTTAAGGAGTTAATGCTCTGGCGTGGAGTGGAAGAGGGGTGGGGCTTTAGTTTAAGGTATCTACTGCTGTCTTGTAAGTGCCTCCGCCTGTCTACCTGCACATTAGCTTTTCTCACCCCTCCACACTGCCGCAAAGGAAGTACGGTGTGTATCGACGACGTGCAGGACACACTATCTCTGCTGGCCAGCCTTGCTGGACCTGTCCCCGACGGACGCCAGGAGCGGCGCAGTGGTGGGCTGCTGCTGCTCCATCCCCTCGAGCTGCGGCCGGGAGAGGGCAGCGCAGCGCTTCGAGAGCCGCCCGCGATAGGGAGCGGGCTGCCTCTGGCGGCCGCCCCGTCCCTGAAGGGCAGCGGCCTCCACGAGCGGGGCCGCGGCGACGCTGTTTCCTTCGTTCGCCTGCGCGGCTCGGGGCAGCTCGACAGGTAAGCGCACCGCGGCACCTGCTGTCCGGCGAGGCCCCCGCACTGCGACAAAGAAAGTAGGGTGGACACCGGAGTTTTTATATGTAACTGTATTCGTGTGTAGCTATGGATACGTATAATATAATTTTATATGTGGAGAGCTCTAACTCTGCCTATCTCTCTGTTTCTGTTTGTTGCTTATTTTGCCTTTAGCTGCCGCTGTAGTCTCACTTCTCATCTCTCACTAGGTGTCTTGTTTTACAAGCGTTAGCCTTTCTGAGCCCGAGTGAAAGAGGTTTACGACTGTTTCAGTCTAAGGATGTAAACAAAAACTTCTCTGGAGGTGCAGTTGCAAGCAGCAGATCGGGATCGGTTCTTGAGTGCTTTCAGTTCTGTGGCACTCGTGTGTGCAGCTTAGAACTACCCAAGTTTTCAAATGGGGATGGTGCTTTCATTAAGTAGAAAGGACTGAAAGCCTTTGTTTTTGTGCCTCGCTCCTGCCTCTCCAGATGGTGTGACGCAGGAGTGAAGGTAGTCCTCCTAAGGCACAGAGAGACGCACAGATGCCGTGACAAGCCTAACAGATGACCAACGGTATTTCTTTTTTTCTTTTGTAATGCTTTTTCTACCATGCTTTACAGACATAGGATTTTGGGAGGTGTTTGCGAAAATCAGGGGATTTTCCCACCTAGCTGGAATATGAGCTGCGTTCTGAGAACTTAGTGTGAAAACTGACATGAGGAAATTGAGTGAGAAAACCTGAGTATTTCAAAGTTTTTCTGTAGCAGGATTTCAATATTGAATGCAGTGAAGAAAGAGCTCACGTCAGCAGATACTAATCTGCTGCAATACTCCTCTAGAGGTCTCTCTCAGTTGATGTCTAAATTGGACATTTCTGCCGAGATTTTGTTCCGTAATACCACACAGGAATATTCTTTTTCTTATTCTGAAGCTGCTGCTGTTATCCAGGAGAAGTTCCTGTTGTTCCTCCAAGAATAGCTGCTTAGTGCGGCTGCTTGGGAAGGAGATGGTGTGTGAAATGGCTCACCATGCTTCCGATCTTCAGGGTGAAGCTAGTGGTCTTCTTGTGTCTGATTTGCCTTTCTTGTAAATAGTCAGAGATAGCAGTACGCTTTTAATGAAGAGTTACAGTCTTAATTAGTTGAGTACTAAAGTGGGGGAGTGAACGTGTTTTAAATGTGTTTTGGAAAGGTGTGATGGTATTGTTCATTTAATCACACAGAGCAGGGTTTTTTGTCTCTTTGCTGTTGCATGAGAAGTCTTATGATCCGCTGGCACATAAATCCTCTTTGTAGAGAGTTGTTCAGTTGTGTCCACAGAAAAACACTCTGTGCTCCAAAGGTGGCACTCTATCTGTGTGAAATGTTCTTCAGACAAGCATGAACTTGTGTGCATCTGTCCAGCTGACTGCTAGTTCAGGCTGTGACCGGGTGTGGGGTAAATAACTCCCAAGGATGGTACTTCAAAACAAAATAGTATAGATGATGGTATATTTTGAGTAGGTCTATATAGATAGCATAGAAATAATACAAAAGAGAAGATGGCTCACCTTCAGGATGAACCTTCACGATGACAAGGCTTGCAGGGGACTCCTTGCAGGGACTCCACGTGGGAGGGATCTCCAAGAAGAGATCCTTCCCTGGTGGTGGTCAGCCCTCAAATGGGGTTTGGGAGAGGTGGAGCCAGGCTCCACCCCTTCCAATCACACAGGTATATCACCTTCACCTGTGCCCCCATGGCTGACTCGGTGCTCACCTCAGGTGACCAATCAGTGGTTCAGGCCATGATTCAGCAGTTCCCATACACTCCACCCCTTCACAACGTGAACCACTGATCAAGTAACCGTAAGGTGAGCTCCCCTTGATACAGATACCCAATACATCGCGACGCTTACATAATTGCCCGTTGCGACGCATGTTGATGTAATCTGAGATGGGTGATGATTGGCATATCAGTCTGTAAGAGACTAATATCTTATACCATTGCCTCAAAGGTTGCTGATGAACATGTCCGAACATGTCCAAGCTTGTCCTGGGCAAGGGCTGTGAAATCCCTTGTCTATGGGACAAGCTGATGGGCATGTCCTGCGGCAGCCTAAGCTGCAGCTCAGTGGCCATTGAACACTCTTTTGTGGAACTCGCCTCCAGGGGAAGATAACCATCTCAGGTGATACTCCCCTGACGCTGCAGCTCAATGACCGGAGAACACTCGTTTGTGGAACTCATCTCCAGGGGGAGATAACCATCTCAGGCGATACCCGCCTGATGCCCAAGCAGGAGGGGTTCCTCACGTAGACTGGAGAAATCTGGGAGATAAACAGAGGGGTCCTGCAGCCATGAAGTGGGAGGGTTTTCTCTGGAGTGGCTTCCTCTTGGAGAAGCTTTCTCTTAGTAGAGACCTCCCGAGCTGATCACTGCCTGCTGCTTCCTGGAGAGGCCTTCTCTTTGGAGAGACCTCACGAGCTGATCACTGTTCGCTGCTGCCCCTCCGGGGGTTGACCCCTCGCCGCTTCTCCTGTGCTGACCCCGCACCCCTCCTCCTGTGCTGACCCGGTGCTGCTTCTACGGACAACTGCTTGCTGCTCAAGGCTGCCCGTTGCTGCTGCTGTTCTCCCCGCTTCTGCCGCCCCTGCTCTTCTGCCTCGGACCGTCGGAGCCACTTGCAACCGGACCGCCCCTGGGATCCTGGCTGGTGACTATACCTGCTTTGTACAAGCCCTTGCTTCCTTCCTATCTTTCCTATCGCTCGCCTTCCCTTCCCCATCACCCTAACAGTGTCCGCTTTCCCCATCTCCCTGGTTTATAGTGGCAATAAACTGGTCGGACAAACATCTGAACCGTTGTTTCTTAATCTCACGCTGGGTATATACATAATCAAAGAACCTTTGTCGCCTTCCTTTATATTGGAGCGTGACACAGTCGAACTCTTCTTTGGGCCAGTGCTCGGTGGTATCTACTGGAAGCATGCAATCACACTGCAGTTCCATCTTATGTGTCATCAGTCCCGGTTAGATCATCACCAGATGCCGCACATGGTCTTATGGCAACTCTGGAACATTTCAGCATTGTTTGGTTCCTCCTGGTAACTCATAGACTTACGGGGAGTAATATAAGTGTTTTAGGGGTACCAACAGGGGAAGATCCGCTCTCCAGGGTAAGATACAGGCCGTATTCCTGTCTTGGGTTAACCCTTCAGCTTGTACAGGGGCATGCCCTGGCCGCCTGTACCAAACCCTTTGACCCAATGCCTGTGGCTGTATGACTATATCAGGTACCAAAAGGGGTGTCCTGATCTGCCACAGAGACATGACAGGGGTCCCCTCAGCAATAAAGGCTGGAGTGTTAACCATTATTTCAGTAGGCCATGTACCAATTACCGGAGGGGCTACCGAACCCCCCACCTCCAATAATCTCCCCCAAGGTGCAAGTAGGCCACACCATCGTGGTCCTACCTGCACCTTCCAGGGCCATTTTATTTTATTGGTGCCTGGTTTTAGGTCCTCAGGGGCAGGGAGCAGAAGATGGTTTTCACGGCCAATCTGAAGTCTCACCTCATTATCGGTGCCCGTAATTTGGATCCTAAGTGGGGAGGCCCATGTTGTCTGTAACATTTTCAAGGCACTGGGTCTGCCGTCTCTAGGTCTCTCATTCAGGTCCCGCAGGGTCTCGTGGAGTCTCATTGTCTACCCCTGCAGGGACTGAGAGTCTGTCTTCAGGGCAGCCTTGAGAATACCATTGTAACGTTTGATAAGGCCTGCCCCCGTTGGATTATATGGCAGGTGGAATCGCCACTCAATATTATTTTCTTCTGCCCAGCGTTGTATCACTGCACCCGTGAAATGACTTCCTTGGTTGCTCTCGATGACTTGCGGTGTCCCGTAGGCAGCCATCAACCTTGTGAGTGCCTTTATAGTGTATGCCTGGTTGGCTTTTGGTACTGGATAGGCCTGCATTAGCCCACTCGCGGTATCGACACAGGTTAGGGCATATCTCGCCCCTTCAGACCGAGGGAGGGGCCCAATATAATCAACCTGCCACCTCTGTAGATGACCAGAAACATGGTAGACATGTACAGTTCTGTGTTTAACTACATTCCATATGTCTAACCACATATCTTTGCCCCAAATCGGTCGGGAGTGGATAGTCCAATCCTGGGTGGCCCACTGTGCGATCCAAAGAGTGAGCCCCCGATACACAGCCCAACTATCTGTGCAAATATTCAGGATACCATCACCAGGTTCTTTGGTTATAACCATCCACACCGCCCACAGCTCTGCCCACTGGCTGCTTTGACCATCCCCCTCTTCTAACCATATTGTGTCTGTGGCAGGATGGTACGCTACTGCTCCCCACTTACGTGGCTTGCCCTTGCTGGACCCATCCGTGTACCAGGCATCTTCAGGGATAGGATATTTTCCTTCCTGGACGGGACTCTTCCGTGGTGGAGCAACCGAAGTTTGTTTTGGTGCATCACTGTGATACGCCCATCTCACTAGAGGACACAACCCTTTACAGCGATGGCAGATCAATTACATAGGTCCCCTTCCTCGATCTGAGGGGGCTAGATATGCCCTAACCTTTGTTGACACAGTGAGCGGACTTATGCAAGCCTATCCTGTAGCAAAGGCAGACCAAGCCTATACCATTAAAGCTCTAACTAGGTTGATGGCATCATATGGGACTCCTGAGGTCACTGAGAGTGACCAAGGTACACATTTCATAGGTACAATTGTGCAAAAGTGGGCTGAAGACAACAACATCGAATGGCAGGTTACACCTGCCCCATAGTCCAACAGGAGCAGGCCTAATAGAAAGGTATAATGGAATCCTGAAGGCTGCTCTGAAGGCAGATTCACAGTCCCTGTAGGGGTGGACCAAGAGGCTTTATGCAACCCTGCGGGACTCGAATGAGAAATCGAGGAATGGCAGACCCAGCGCTTTAAGAATGTTGCAGCCAACTTGGGCCTCCCCACTTAGGATACAGATCAAAAGCAAAGACACCTGACTTAAGCCACAAGTTGGCACCATGAATAATCTTCTGCTCCCTGCCCTTGAGGACCTAGAGCCTGGGAAACACAAGGTAAAATGGCCTTGGAAGGTATAAGTAGGACCAAAATGGTGTGGTCTCCTCTCAACTTGGGGGAGATTATTAGAGGTTGGGGGGGATCAGTAAACCCTCCTGTGGTTGGTGCATGGCCAACAGAGGTTGTAATTGACACTACAATTTTGAATGCAAAGAGGACATTAATCATGTCCTTATGGCAAATTAGAACTCCCCCCTTAGTACCTGAATAGTGATCCAACCACGGATATCAGGCCAAAGGGTATGGTATCGAAGGCCAGGCCATGCTCCAGTACAGGCAGAGGTACTGACTCAAGACCAAAATACGGCCTGTATCCTACCATGGAGGGCAGACTTACCCCTCCTAGTACCTGTTAAACCTGTTCAACATTTGCCTTAAGGCTGTGTGTATGGTTATGGATGCTAATTTTGACATCTCCGTCCCATTCACTAGCACACTTTCAGCTCCTGCATCCCATAACCTTAGGAGCCACGATGCTTTCCCTTGGTTTTTGATGGAAACGCTGTACTAGTTCCATCAACTCATTAGCCATATACGGACGTGCTGTCACATGGAGGCAGGCTTCAGCAGGGGGCCATTGGTCAGGAGGCACCCCTGCTGGTCTATCTTCTACCTTCTTTGTTTTTTGAGTTATAATAGGCCGAATCTCAAATGGATCCATCATAGATGGAGTTTCGAGATCTGCCTTAGAGATCTTTTTTCCTGTCATATCGAAGTCTGCCTCCTCTGATTTTTGGATGTCCTCTACCGATATACTTCGTATTTGTCTTGTGGGGACACTTAGGCCAGGCTTTTTGGTTGTTAAAGTACCCGGCTGTTGCTCAAGTTTCTCAATACGCTCTCTTAATAATTGACTTTCAGTTTCCAGGTTATTGTTTTCAGCATCTAATTGAAGTATGGCCATTACTAGAGGCCAGGCTACTGCAGAGGCAGCTAGCCGCCGCTCCTTGCTAACAAGTATGTCCTTATCTAATCCTAGAAAGTAGTCAGTCAAATTAGCTGGGGAGGGAAAGGCAGTCCCTGGAACCCGCAGGGGTCCCTATTTCCCAATAATGGATGCCAACCTATAGTAGGGTGACCCCATGGACCCTGGAATTAGTCCAGGGACTGTTTGGTCTAGGGGGATAACGTTCTCCCCCCTGGCCCATTTAAACATATTCCAAATGAAGGACATGTTTCATAAGAATGGATTATTATCACTAGGTCTGCCTGGCTTGCCAAGTGAGGGGTAAATAACTCCCAAGAATGGTACTTCACAAAGAAATAGTATAGATGATGGCATATTTTGAGAAGGTCTTTATAGATAGCATAGAAATAATAGAAAAGAGAAGATGGCTCACCTTCAGGATGAACCTTCAGGATGACAAAGCTTGCAGTGAAGTCCACATGGGAGGGATCTCCAAAAAGAGATCCTTTTCTTGGTGGTGGTCAGCCCTTAAATGGGGCTTGGGAGAGGTGGAGCCAGGCTCCACCCCTTCCACTCACACAGGTATATCACCTCCATCTGTGGCCCCATGGCTGACTTGGTGCTCACCTCAGCTGACCAATCAGTGGTTCAGGCCATGATTCAGCAGTTCCTATACACTGGGCAATTTGACTACATTCCAGAGAAGGGCACCGAAGATTGTGAAGGTTCTGGAGGAGACATCTCACAGAGAACAGCTGTTGGGTCTGGAGGAGGCTCTGGGGAGTCCTTATTGCTCTTCCCGATGACCTGAAGGGAGGTTGTAGCATGGTGGGGGTTGGCCTCTTGTCCCAGGTAACAGCAATGGGTAATGAGATGGTATCCTGTGCGGGCCGTGTGCAGGCATGGGGTGGGCAGGAGGAGCAGACCGCTCCACCCACGCTCTGCCTCAATGCATGATAGTTCCAGGGCTGGGTGGGGCAGCACAGTGATGTCATCACTGTGGTGCTGTGAGATCAGCAGCACAGCTCTGCTATTGCAGTCGTGAGCAGCATTTAGCGATGTCTGACGACAGCTCTCTCTTTGTCCTTTATACCCTTGACCTACTATATAGCCTCATATTCCTGGTGGCAGGAACCTTCCTGTACAGAATCATCTGCCAACTACAGGTCGGTGAGATTGGAGGATGGCGGTGGCTCATGCCTGGGGGACTTGGGGCTGGGGGAGCGGGGAGCAGTTCTGCGGGACCCCCAGGAGTGTGACTGTGCCATGTCCATGTGCCCACAGGCTGGAAAGCAATGGCTGACATTGAGGAGATGGTTGTGGAAAGCAGTGGCACCAGAGCCAGGTGGGTCCTCTGAGGATCAGCCCAAGCCCTGGGCTTGCGCAGAAACAACCATCCGCAGGTAGGTCTGAACCTGTGGGAGCAGCCAAGCCCTGGCCCAGAACCTGGCCCAGCGCAGCCTGGCCAGATGGGCCCAGGGCATGGGTGTCCAGACTACTGGCTTCCCTGGGCTGCGCTGGGCCAGTGGGAATGGTTTTGGCCTCCCATATATGAGTTGCCTGCTGTGCCGGGCTCTAGGCTTGACATGCATGGTTCTGAGCATGCCTGGAGCCTTGGTCCTGCTATGTCTTAGGGCCCCTCCGTGTCTTGCAGGTGCTGAGAGACGGGCATCCAGGCACGGGAGCTTGCAGCGTGAGCCATGGTGTCCCTGCTGTGAGGCTGACCAGAAGCTCCAGCAGCTGGTGCTGTCAGAGATGCCCGAGTGCAGGCCCGTGGTGGACCGTGACTTCTGGAAGGCAGCCTGGAGAGACCTGGAAGAGCTGGTCTGTCTCTTGTACTGCCGCTGCAG
Organism: Cyrtonyx montezumae; assembly: GCF_038088225.1. Classification (NCBI taxonomy): domain Eukaryota; kingdom Metazoa; phylum Chordata; class Aves; order Galliformes; family Odontophoridae; genus Cyrtonyx; species Cyrtonyx montezumae. Next base: position 4,545,170 of record NW_027072035.1, read on the forward strand.
CTCTCTTCAGGCCTGGAGCTGTCCTGGTAAAGGCAGCCATGACTACACCAACGTGCCCAGCAGAGCACCCACAGAGCCGGTGCCGCAATCCACCCCTGTATCCGTGCTGAGCGCTGAACCCAATAGGATGCAGGAGGCAGCACTTCCTTGCCTGGCCAAGACACCTCTGCTAAAGGACAGCAACTGTCAAACCTATGCCAATACACCTCTGCTAAAGGCCAGCAACTGTCAAACACATGCCAGCACACCGCTACGTATGGAGAGGGGCTGTCAAACACATGCCAGCACACCGCTACGTATGGAGAGGGGCTGTCAAACACATGCCAGCACACCGCTACGTATGGAGAGGGGCTGTCAAACACATGCCAGCACACCGCTACGTATGGAGAGGGGCTGTCAAACACATGCCAGCACACCACTACGTATGGAGGGGGGCTGTCAAACACATGCCAGCACACCGCTACGTATGGAGGGGGGCTGTCAAACACATGCCAGCACACCGCTACGTAGTGAGAGGGGCAGTCAAACAGATGCCAAGACACCTCTGCAAAAGGACATCAGTTGTGAAACACATAGCACACTGCTACGAAAGGACAGTGGTGCTCAAACCTATGCCAACACATCTCTGCTAAAGGACAGCAATTGTCAAACCTATGCCAGCACACTGCTACGTATGGAGAGGGGCAGTCAAACAGATGCCAAGACACCTCTGCAAAAGGACATCAGTTGTGAAACACATAGCACACTGCTACGAAAGGACAGTGGCGCTCAAACCTATGCCAGCACATCTCTGCTAAAGGACAGCAATTGTCAAACCTATGCCAGCACACTGCTACGTATGGAGAGAGGCAGTCAAACAGATGCCAAGACACCTCTGCAAAAGGACATCAGTTGTGAAACACATAGCACACCGCTACGAAAGGACAGTGGCGCTCAAACCTATGCCAGCACATCTCTGCTAAAGGACAGCAATTGTCAAACCTATGCCAGCACACTGCTACGTATGGAGAGGGGCAGTCAAACAGATGCCAAGACACCTCTGCAAAAGGACATCAGTTGTGAAACACATAGCACACCGCTACGAAAGGACAGTGGCGCTCAAACCTATGCCAACACATCTCTGCTAAAGGACAGCAACTGTCAAACCTATGCCAACACACCTCTGCTAAAGGACAGCAACTGTCAAACCTATGACAGCACACCACTACGTACTGACAGGGGCAGTCAAACACATGCCAGCACACCGCTACAAAAGAACAGGGGCTGTCAAACCTATGCCAGCACACCGCTACGAAAGGACAGTAGCTGTCAAACAAACGCCAACACAGTGCTGCTAAAGGACAGCGGCTGTCCTACAGGCACCTCAGACCTGCATGCGGCTGACAGCGGAGACTGCAGACAGACCCACAGTGCAGCACCCTCAATCCCAAGTCTGCAGTTCAGCCATGAGGTTTTCATGAGGCTCCACACGCACATGGCAAGAAAATGCCTGGAGGTAGAGCGTCAGGTCTTCCCTGCGGTAGTGCAGAAGTCCATAGAACGGCTGCAGCTGCGGTGTCTACGGACTCCACAGCGTGCCGCTGCCTTCAGACGAGGTGGGAGTGCCTGCCGTTCGGAGCAGGCCGTGCAGCAACAGCATGGGGAGGCCCTCGCCTCCCAAGCAGCAAGACCCCTGCCAGTTCCCATGTACTTCCACAGACAGAATGCTGCATTCCTGTCCGAGACGAATTACAAGGTCCTGGAGATGCACATCCACTCCAGAAATCTCCGTCAAGTTGTGAGCCATCGGTGATTGCACTTGGGTACTCTGTCAGAGCCAGCAGTGTCCCTGGACAAGGAGTCTATCACAGAATTGCAGGGGTTGGAAGGGTGTATAGGAATTGCTCAATCATGGCCTGAACCACTGATTGGTCAGCTGAGGTGAGCACCAAGTCAGCCATGGTGGAGGTGATATACCTGTGTGAGTGGAAGGGGTGGAGCCTGGCTCCACCTCTCCCAAGCCCCATTTAAGGGCTGACCACCACCAAGAAAGGATCTCTTCTCGGAGATCCCTCCCACGTGGAGTCCCCTGCGAGCCTTGACATCCTGAAGGTGAGCCATCTTCTCTTTTCTATTATTTCTATGCTATCTATATAGACCTACTCAAAATATACCATCATCTATACTATTTTGTTTTGAAGTACCATCCTTGGGAGTTATTTACCCCACACCTGGCGAGCCAGGCAGCTCTAGTGATAATAATCCATATTAGCCAACATGTCCTTTATTTGGAATATGCTTAAATGGGCCAGGGAGGAGAATGTTACCCCCCTCGACCAGACAATCCCTGGTTTAATTCCAGGGTTCATGGGGTCACCCTACTATAGGTTGGCATCCATTATTGAGAAATGGGGACTCCTGCAGGTTCCAGGGACTGCCTTTCCCTCCCCAGCTAATTTGACTGACTACTTTCTAGGATTATTTAAGGACATACTCATTACCAAGGAGCGGCGGCTAGCTGCCTCTGCAGTAGCCTGGCCTCTAGTAATGGCCATACTTCAATTAGATGCTGAAAACAATAACCTGGAAACTGAAAGTCAATTATTATGAGAGCGTATTGAGAAACTTGAGCAACAGCCGGGTACTTTAACAACCAAAAAGCCTGGCCTAAATATCCCCACAAGACTAATATGGAGTATATCAGTAGAGGACATCCAAAAATCAGAGGAGGCAGACTTCGATATGACAGGAAAAAAGATCTCTAAGGCAGATCTCGAAACTCCATCTATGATGAATCCATTTGAGATTCGGCCTATTATAACTCAAAAAACAAAGAAGGTAGAAGATAGACCAGCAGGGGTGCCTCCTGACCAATGGCCCCCTGCTGAAGCCTGCCTCCATGTGACAGCACGTCCGTATATGGCTAATGAGTTGATGGAACTAGTACAGCGTTTCCATCATAAACCAAGGGAAAGCATACCATCATGGCTCCTAAGGTTATGGGATGCAGGAGCTGAAAGTCTTTTAGTGAATGGGACAGAAATGTCAAAATTAGCGTCCATAACAATAAACCCGGCCTTGAGACAAAGGTTATATGCAGCCGTCCACTACAATGATGAAAACCATTCTATTATAAATTGGTTGATGGCAGCATGCCGCCTAACATGGCCTAACAAAACCGATGTTCCCCTCAACACCGGTTTGTGGTCCTCTATGGAGGACCTCCAGACATACATCAGAGAACTAGGTATGAGGGAGGCTCTGTACACAGACACTTTTGAAAGCCCTGATACAGAGAAATTTACAGCGGGCATGAGAGATCTAATACTGCAGCAGGCCCCCTCTCACCTATACGGGATGTTAGTTTCCATACTAAATCTGTTGGTGGCATCAGAGGCCACCATACAGCAGGCAGCCCAGTTTGTGGCAGACTTGGGGGAGACGGAGCGCGTAAGAACCAGGCGTAGTGTTTGTGTAGTGGAAGACGCTGAGGCCTTCCCCATTAAAACTGGAAAGCCTGCTCCACGGATACCCCGATCAGGCCCCATACGGGTATCCTGGAAGAATATTGTTAATGACCTCATACAGGCTGGGGTTGTGTTTACCAAAATTGATGGGCAACTCAACCATGTTTTGTTACAGCTGTGGAAACAGCTTAAAAATGACGAAGAATTTCAGAGTGCTCCCAGAAAATCGGGAGTACGAATTATACAAGAAACACCTGCGAAAACCTGGAATCTGGCTAATTTCATAATACCAAACAGAAGGAAAAAACATCCACAGGTGTCGCGGGCTACAGTGCCTGAGCCACCTGTGGCAAAAGATTTGGATCTGTCAGAGTTCATGGATTAACGAAAAACACTGGTCCCGATGTGGTCGAGATGTGACCGGAGGCCCTGTGTAGAATTAACAATATTCTGGTCTAAGACAAATGTGCAGAAGGTGATGGCTCTAGTGGATACCAGCGCAGAAACATCAATTATATATGGAGACCCAACAAAATGTAAGGGTAATAGAGTGATGATTGGTGGGTTTGGGGGACAGACTATTCCAGTCACCCAAACATGGTTGAAATTGGGGGTTGGGCGTCTCCCACCCCAGGAGTATAAAGTGTCGATTGCCCCAATTCCAGAATATATTTTGGGCATAGACATTCTATGGGGTCTGGCTCTCCAGACGACTGTGGGAGAGTTCAGACTACGGCAGAGGTACATTAGTATCTGGGCAATACGGACAATATTGAGGGGCCGTGTGAAACATGAGCCCATTTGTTTGCCGAAACCACGCCGGATTACTAATGTGAGACAGTATGGACTCCCAGGGGGGCAAGAAGAAATATCAAAGACAGTGCAGGAATTAGAGAAAGTAGGTATTGTAAGACCTGCACACAGCCCATGTAATTCCACCATATGGCCAGTACAGAAGTCGGATGGAACATGGAGAATGACGGTGGATTATAGGGAACTAAATAAGGTCACGCCGCCCATCCATGCGGCCGTACCCAATATTGCCTCCTTAATGGACACTCTTAGTAGGGAAATTAAAACCTACCATTGTGTCCTGGATTTAGCAAATGTGTTTTTTAGCATACCTATTGCTAAAGAATCACAAGATCAATTTGCATTTACGTGGGGAGGCAGGCAGTGAGTGCACGTACCCCAGTGGACCTTTCAGGTCTTGCCAGAGGGGTACGTGCACTCACCAACATACTGTCATAATTTGGTGGCACGTGACCTGGCTGATTGGAGAAAACCGAACAGTGTGAACCTATACCACTATATTGATGGCCTCCTGTTAACATCTGACTCACTGGAAGCAGTAGGGGAGGCAGCAGATTCATTAACTGCCTACCTAAGTGAAATAAGATGGGCTATCAATCCTCAAAAAGTGCAAGGTCCAGGCCTGTCCATAAAATTTCTAGGGGTAGTCTGGTCAGGAAAGACCAAAGTGTTACCTGATGCTATCGTAGATAAGGTTCAGGCATTTCCAGTCCCTACAATACCAAAGCAGCTGCAGGAATTCCTAGGTATATTGGGATATTGGCATTCCTTTATACCTCATTTGGCGCAGCTGCTGAAACCTTTATATAGACTCACAAAAAAGGGCCAATCATGGGACTGGGGGAGAACGGAACAGGATGCTTTCCAACAGGCAAAACAGGCGGTTAAACAAGCCCAGGCACTGGGTATTTGATCCTACCCTCCCAGCTGAGTTAGATGTTCAAGTAACTCAAGATGGCTTTGGCTGGGGCCTGTGGCAACGTCAGAGTTCTGTTTGGACCCCCATTGGATTTTGGTCTCAGGTGTGGCATGGAGCAGAGGAAAGATATAGTATGATTGAAAACAGTTATTGGCTCCCTATTCCGCATTACAAGCGGTAGAGCCAATAACCCAGATGGCCGAAGTTATAGTCAAGACTACGTTGCCAATTCAGGGGTGGGTAACAGATCTGACCCACCTTCCTAAGACAGGGGTGGCTCAGGCACAGATTGTGGCATGATGGGTCTCCTATCTCAGTCAGAGGAGTAGTCTGTCTTCCTCACCATTGAAAGAAGAGCTCCAAAAGATTCTAGGCCCAGTAATGTATCACAGTGATGCACCAAAACAAACTTCGGTTGCTCCACCACGGAAGAGTCCCGTCCAGGAAGGAAAATATCCTATCCCTGAAGATGCCTGGTACACGGATGGGTCCAGCAAGGGCAAGCCACGTAAGTGGGGAGCAGTAGCGTACCATCCTGCCACAGACACAATATGGTTAGAAGAGGGGGATGGTCAAAGCAGCCAGTGGGCAGAGTTGTGGGCGGTGTGGATGGTTATAACCAAAGAACCTGGTGAAGGTATCCTGAATATTTGCACAGATAGTTGGGCTGTGTATCGGGGGCTCACTCTTTGGATCGCACAGTGGGCCACCCAGGATTGGACTATCCACTCCCGACCGATTTGGGGCAAAGATATGTGGTTAGACATATGGAATGTAGTTAAACACAGAACTGTACATGTCTACCATGTTTCTGGTCATCTACAGAGGTGGCAGGTTGATTATATTGGGCCCCTCCCTCGGTCTGAAGGGGCGAGATATGCCCTAACCTGTGTCGATACCGCGAGTGGGCTAATGCAGGCCTATCCAGTACCAAAAGCCAACCAGGCATACACTATAAAGGCACTCACAAGGTTGATGGCTGCCTACGGGACACCGCAAGTCATCGAGAGCAACCAAGGAAGTCATTTCACGGGTGCAGTGATACAACGCTGGGCAGAAGAAAATAATATTGAGTGGCGATTCCACCTGCCATATAATCCAACGGGGGCAGGCCTTATCAAACGTTACAATGGTATTCTCAAGGCTGCCCTGAAGACAGACTCTCAGTCCCTGCAGGGGTAGACAATGAGACTCCACGAGACCCTGCGGGACCTGAATGAGAGACCTAGAGACGGCAGACCCAGTGCCTTGAAAATGTTACAGACAACATGGGCCTCCCCACTTAGGATCCAAATTACGGGCACCGATAATGAGGTGAGACTTCAGATTGGCCGTGAAAACCATCTTCTGCTCCCTGCCCCTGAGGACCTAAAACCAGGCACCAATAAAATAAAATGGCCCTGGAAGGTGCAGGTAGGACCACGATGGTGTGGCCTACTTGCACCTTGGGGGAGATTATTGGAGGTGGGGGGTTCGGTAGCCCCTCCGGTAATTGGTACATGGCCTACTGAAATAATGGTTAACACTCCAGCCTTTATTGCTGAGGGGACCCCTGTCATGTCTCTGTGGCAGATCAGGACACCCCTTTTGGTACCTGATATAGTCATACAGCCACAGGCATTGGGTCAAAGGGTTTGGTACAGGCGGCCAGGGCATGCCCCTGTACAAGCTGAAGGGTTAACCCAAGACAGGAATACGGCCTGTATCTTACCCTGGAGAGCGGATCTTCCCCTGTTGGTACCCCTAAAACACTTATATTACTCCCCGTAAGTCTATGAGTTACCAGGAGGAACCAAACAATGCTGAAATGTTCCAGAGTTGCCATAAGACCATGTGCGGCATCTGGTGATGATCTAACCGGGACTGATGACACATAAGATGGAACTGCAGTGTGATTGCATGCTTCCAGTAGATACCACCGAGCACTGGCCCAAAGAAGAGTTCGACTGTGTCACGCTCCAATATAAAGGAAGGCGACAAAGGTTCTTTGATTATGTATATACCCAGCGTGAGATTAAGAAACAACGGTTCAGATGTTTGTCCGACCAGTTTATTGCCACTATAAACCAGGGAGATGGGGAAAGCGGACACTGTTAGGGTGATGGGGAAGGGAAGGCGAGCGATAGGAAAGATAGGAAGGAAGCAAGGGCTTGTACAAAGCAGGTATAGTCACCAGCCAGGATCCCAGGGGCGGTCCGGTTGCAAGTGGCTCCGACGGTCCGAGGCAGAAGAGCAGGGGCGGCAGAAGCGGGGAGAACAGCAGCAGCAACGGGCAGCCTTGAGCAGCAAGCAGTTGTCCGTAGAAGCAGCACCGGGTCAGCACAGGAGGAGGGGTGCGGGGTCAGCACAGGAGAAGCGGCGAGGGGTCAACCCCCGGAGGGGCAGCAGCGAACAGTGATCAGCTCGTGAGGTCTCTCCAAAGAGAAGGCCTCTCCAGGAAGCAGCAGGCAGTGATCAGCTCGGGAGGTCTCTACTAAGAGAAAGCTTCTCCAAGAGGAAGCCACTCCAGAGAAAACCCTCCCACTTCATGGCTGCAGGACCCCTCTGTTTATCTCCCAGATTTCTCCAGTCTACGTGAGGAACCCCTCCTGCTTGGGCATCAGGCGGGTATCGCCTGAGATGGTTATCTCCCCCTGGAGATGAGTTCCACAAACGAGTGTTCTCCGGTCATTGAGCTGCAGCGTCAGGGGAGTATCACCTGAGATGGTTATCTTCCCCTGGAGGCGAGTTCCACAAAAGAGTGTTCAATGGCCACTGAGCTGCAGCTTAGGCTGCCGCAGGACATGCCCATCAGCTTGTCCCATAGACAAGGGATTTCACAGCCCTTGCCCAGGACAAGCTTGGACATGTTCGGACATGTTCATCAGCAACCTTTGAGGCAATGGTATAAGATATTAGTCTCTTACAGACTGATATGCCAATCATCACCCATCTCAGATTACATCAACATGCGTCGCAACGGGCAATTATGTAAGCGTCGCGATGTATTGGGTATCTGTATCAAGGGGAGCTCACCTTACGGTTACTTGATCAGTGGTTCACGTTGTGAAGGGGTGGAGTGTATGGGAACTGCTGAATCATGGCCTGAACCACTGATTGGTCACCTGAGGTGAGCACCGAGTCAGCCATGGGGGCACAGGTGAAGGTGATATACCTGTGTGATTGGAAGGGGTGGAGCCTGGCTCCACCTCTCCCAAACCCCATTTGAGGGCTGACCACCACCAGGGAAGGATCTCTTCTTGGAGATCCCTCCCACGTGGAGTCCCTGCAAGGAGTCCCCTGCAAGCCTTGTCATCGTGAAGGTTCATCCTGAAGGTGAGCCATCTTCTCTTTTGTATTATTTCTATGCTATCTATATAGACCTACTCAAAATATACCATCATCTATACTATTTTGTTTTGAAGTACCATCCTTGGGAGTTATTTACCCCACACCCGGTCACAGCCTGAACTAGCAGTCAGCTGGACAGATGCACACAAGTTCATGCTTGTCTGAAGAACATTTCACACAGATAGAGTGCCACCTTTGGAGCACAGAGTGTTTTTCTGTGGACACAACTGAACAACTCTCTACAAAGAGGATTTATGTGCCAGCGGATCATAAGACTTCTCATGCAACAGCAAAGAGACAAAAAACCCTGCTCTGTGTGATTAAATGAACAATACCATCACACCTTTCCAAAACACATTTAAAACACGTTCACTCCCCCACTTTAGTACTCAACTAATTAAGACTGTAACTCTTCATTAAAAGCGTACTGCTATCTCTGACTATTTACAAGAAAGGCAAATCAGACACAAGAAGACCACTAGCTTCACCCTGAAGATCGGAAGCATGGTGAGCCATTTCACACACCATCTCCTTCCCAAGCAGCCGCACTAAGCAGCTATTCTTGGAGGAACAACAGGAACTTCTCCTGGATAACAGCAGCAGCTTCAGAATAAGAAAAAGAATATTCCTGTGTGGTATTACGGAACAAAATCTCGGCAGAAATGTCCAATTTAGACATCAACTGAGAGAGACCTCTAGAGGAGTATTGCAGCAGATTAGTATCTGCTGACGTGAGCTCTTTCTTCACTGCATTCAATATTGAAATCCTGCTACAGAAAAACTTTGAAATACTCAGGTTTTCTCACTCAATTTCCTCATGTCAGTTTTCACACTAAGTTCTCAGAACGCAGCTCATATTCCAGCTAGGTGGGAAAATCCCCTGATTTTCGCAAACACCTCCCAAAATCCTATGTCTGTAAAGCATGGTAGAAAAAGCATTACAAAAGAAAAAAAGAAATACCGTTGGTCATCTGTTAGGCTTGTCACGGCATCTGTGCGTCTCTCTGTGCCTTAGGAGGACTACCTTCACTCCTGCGTCACACCATCTGGAGAGGCAGGAGCGAGGCACAAAAACAAAGGCTTTCAGTCCTTTCTACTTAATGAAAGCACCATCCCCATTTGAAAACTTGGGTAGTTCTAAGCTGCACACACGAGTGCCACAGAACTGAAAGCACTACAAAGAACCGATCCCGATCTGCTGCTTGCAACTGCACCTCCAGAGAAGTTTTTGTTTACATCCTTAGACTGAAACAGTCGTAAACCTCTTTCACTCGGGCTCAGAAAGGCTAACGCTTGTAAAACAAGACACCTAGTGAGAGATGAGAAGTGAGACTACAGCGGCAGCTAAAGGCAAAATAAGCAACAAACAGAAACAGAGAGATAGGCAGAGTTAGAGCTCTCCACATATAAAATTATATTATACGTATCCATAGCTACACACGAATACAGTTACATATAAAAACTCCGGTGTCCACCCTACTTTCTTTGTCGCAGTGCGGGGGCCTCGCCGGACAGCAGGTGCCGCGGTGCGCTTACCTGTCGAGCTGCCCCGAGCCGCGCAGGCGAACGAAGGAAACAGCGTCGCCGCGGCCCCGCTCGTGGAGGCCGCTGCCCTTCAGGGACGGGGCGGCCGCCAGAGGCAGCCCGCTCCCTATCGCGGGCGGCTCTCGAAGCGCTGCGCTGCCCTCTCCCGGCCGCAGCTCGAGGGGATGGAGCAGCAGCAGCCCACCACTGCGCCGCTCCTGGCGTCCGTCGGGGACAGGTCCAGCAAGGCTGGCCAGCAGAGATAGTGTGTCCTGCACGTCGTCGATACACACCGTACTTCCTTTGCGGCAGTGTGGAGGGGTGAGAAAAGCTAATGTGCAGGTAGACAGGCGGAGGCACTTACAAGACAGCAGTAGATACCTTAAACTAAAGCCCCACCCCTCTTCCACTCCACGCCAGAGCATTAACTCCTTAACTCCCAGCATGATGTCCCGGTGTGGAACACCGGTATCAAAAGCATGGAACCGGAACAGTACTGCTCGGTAGTTGGTACCGCCTCAGCAACCTGAGCACGGTGCAAGCAGCACAAATTCTCATAGTCTCCATTAGGATCACTGCAGGGCTGTCATGATGAGCTGTGGTAGGTGGCGGTGTTCTCTTGCACTCCACAGAACATTACGCTGGCAGATGGAAAGCTGCCGCGTTCCACTCTGGCGCTTCAGGTGCTCTCACCTCTGCTTCAGCATTTCTTCCACCGCTGCCATCCCTTGTGTCCCCTGGGATGGGCCTCACGGCACAGCTGCATTGTAGTGCAGTTTCATACAGACTGACAGGGGGTTGGACTCGATGATCTCTGCAGGTCCCTTCCAACCCCTGCAATTCTGTGATAGACTCCTTCTCCACGGACGCTGCTGGCTCTGACAGAGTACCCAAGCGCAATCACCGATGGCTCACAACTTGACGGAGATTTCTGGAGCGGATGTGCATCTCCAGGACCTTGTGATTCGTCTCGGACAGGAATGCAGCATTCTGTCTGTGGAAGCACGTGGGAACTGGCAGGGGTCTTGCTGCTTGGGAGGCGAGGGCCTCCCCATGCTGCTGCTGCACGGCCTGCTCCGAACGGCAGGCACTCCCACCTCGTCTGAAGGCAGCGGCACGCTGTGGAGTCCGTAGACACCGCAGCTGCAGCCGTTCTATGGACTTCTGCACTACCGCAGGGAAGGCCTGACGCTCTACCTCCAGGCATTTTCTTGCCATGTGCGTGTGGAGCCTCATGAAAACCTCATGGCTGAGCTGCAGACTTAAGGGGATTGCGGGTACTGCACTGTGGGTCTGTCTGCAGTCTCCGCTGTCAGCCGCATGCAGGTCTGAGGTGCCTGTAGGACAGCCGCTGTCCTTTAGCAGCACTGTGTTGGCGTTTGTTTGACAGCTACTGTCCTTTCGTAGCGGTGTGCTGCCATGTGTTTGACAGCTACTGTCCTTTCGTAGCGGTGTGCTGCCATGTGTTTGACAGCTACTGTCCTTTAGCAGAGGTGTATTGGCATAGGTTTGACAGTTGCTGTCCTTTAGCAGAGGTGTCTTGGCCAGGCAAGGAAGTGCTGCCTCCTGCATCCTATTGGGTTCAGCGCTCAGCACGGATACAGGGGTGGATTGCGGCACCGGCTCTGTGGGTGCTCTGCTGGGCACGTTGGTGTAGTCATGGCTGCCTTTTCCAGGACAGCTCCAGCGGCAGTACAAGAGACAGACCAGCTCTTCCAGGTCTCTCCAGGCTGCCTTCCAGAAGTCACGGTCCACCACGGGCCTGCACTCGGGCATCTCCGACAGCACCAGCTGCTGGAGCTTCTGGTCAGCCTCACAGCAGGGACACCATGGCTCACGCTGCAAGCTCCCGTGCCCGGATGCCCGTCTCTCAGCACCTGCAAGACACGGAGGGGCCCTAAGACATAGCAGGACCTAGGCTCCGGGCATGCTCAGAACCACGCATGTCCAGCCCAGAGCCTGGCACAGCTGGCAACTCATATATGGGAGGCCAAAACCATTCCCACTGGCCCAGCGCAGCCCAGGGAAGCCAGTAGTCTGGACACCCATGCCCTGGGCCCATCTGGCCAGGCGGCGCTGCGCCAGGTTCTGGGCCAGGGCTCGGCTGCTCCCACAGGTTCAGACCTACCTGCGGATGGATGTTTCTGCGCAAGCCCAGGGCTTGGGCTGATCCTCAGAGGACCCACCTGGCTCTGGTGCCACTGCTTTCCACAACCATCTCCTCTATGTCAGGCGTCACTTGCCAGCCTGTGGGCACATGGACATGGCACAGTCACACTCCTGGGAGTCCCGCAGAACTGCTCCCCGCTCCCCCAGCCCCAAGTCCCCCAGGCATGGGCCACCCCCATCCTCCAATCTCCCCGACCTGTAGCTGGCAGATGATTCTGTACAGGAAGGTTCCTACCACCAGGAATATGAGGCTATATAGTAGGTCAAGGGTATAAAGGACAAAGAGAGAGCTGTCATCAGACATCGCTAAATGCTGCTCATGACCGCAATAGCAGAGCTGCGCTGCTGATCTCACAGCACCACAGTGATGACATCACTGTGCTGCCCCACCCAGCCCTGGAACTATCACGCATTGAGGCAGAGCGTGGGTGGAGCGGTCTGCTCCTCCTGCCCACCCCATGCCTGCACACGGCCCGCACAGGATACCATCTCATTACCCATTGCTGTTACCTGGGACAAGAGGCCAACCCCCACCATGCTACAACCTCCCTTCAGGTCATCGGGAAGAGCAATAAGGACTCCCCGGAGCCTCCTCCAGACCCAACAGCCAAGTTCCCACAGCTGTTCTCTGTGAGACTTCTCCTCCAGAACCTTCACAAGCTCCAGTGCCCTTCTCTGGAATGTAGGCAGATTGCCCAGTGTATGGGAACTGCTGAATCATGGACTGAACCACTTACTGGTCACCTGAGGTGAGCACCAAGTCAGCCATGGGGCCACAGGTAGAGGTGATATACCGGTTCATAGGTTCATGAGGTTGGAAAGGACCTACAAGATCATCTTGTCCAACCATCCTCCTATTACTATCCCTACCCAACTACTAAATCAAATCCCTTAGCACCTCATCTAAACGCTTCTTGAACAGCGCTAGGGATGGTGCCTCAACCACCTCCCTAGGCAGGCCATTCCAGTGCCTGACCACTCTTTCAGAGAAAAAATGTTTCCTCAGGTCTAATCTAAATCTTCCCTGGCGCAACTTGTGGCCATTCCCTCTCGTCCTGTCATTATTTATCAGGGAGAAGAGGCCCACTCCCTCCTCACCACAACCTCCCTTCCAGAAGTGGTAGAGTGCAATAAGGTCTCCTCTGAGCCTCCTCTTCTCCAGACTGAACAATCCCAGCTCCCTCAGCCGCTCCTCATAAGACTTGTGCTCCAGACCCCTCACCAGTTTTGTTACCCTTCTCTGAGGCCCTTCGCTCCAGGGCCTCAATGTCCTTCTTGTAGTGAGGGGCCCAAAACTGAACACAGTACTCGAAGTGCGGCCGTACCAGAGCTGAGGACAGGGGGATGATCACCTCCCTGCTCCTGCTGGCTACACTATTTCTAATACAGGCCAGGATGCTGTTGGCCTTCTTGCCACTTGAGCACACTGGCGGCTCATGTTAAGCCGAGCATCAACCAACACCCCCAGGTCCTTTTCCTCTCTACATTCTTCAAGCCATTCTGCCCCAAGCCTATAGCATTGCATGGGGTTATTGTGGCCAAAGTGCAGGACCTGGCACTTGGTCTTATTGAACCTCATCCCATTGAGGTTCATGCCCAGCTGTTCAGCCTATCCAAATCCCTCTGAAGGGCCTCCCTACCCTCAGGCAGTTTGACACATCCTCCCAACTTGGTGTCATCCGCAAACTTACTAAGGGTACACTCAATTCCCTCATCTAGGTCATCAATAAAGATATTAAACAAGATGGACCCCAAAACTGACCCTTGGGGGACACCACTCGTAACAGGACGCCAGCTGGACTTAACTCCATTAACCACTACCCTCTGGGCATGGCCCTCCAGCCAGTTCTCCACCCAGAGAAGAGTGAACCTGTCCACACCACGGGCTGCCAGTTTCCTCAGGAGAATACTGTGGGAGACCGTGACAAAGGCCTTGCTGAAGTCCAGGTAGACTACATCAACAGCCTTTCCCTCATCTACCAGTCTGGTCACCCAGTCATAGAAGGAGATGAGGTTGGACAAGCACGACCTACCCTTGGTGAACCCGTGCTGGCTGGGTCTGATCCCTTTATTGCCATGCACGGGTCATGTGATCTCCCTCAAGATCATCTGCTCCAAAACTTTCCCTGATACTGAGGTCAGGCTGACAGGCCTGTAGTTCCCCAGGTATCCTTAACGGCCTTTCTTGTAGATGGGAGTCACATCGGCAAGCCTCCAATCTTGTGGGACCTCTCCAGATAACCAGGAATGCTGATAGATGGCAGAAAGTGGCTTGGCAGTCACCTCTGCTAGCTCCCTCAGCACCCTTGGGTGGATCCCATCTGGCCCCATTGACTTGTGGCAGTTCAGATGGAGGAGAAGATCTCTGATCATCTCTGCTTGGATCACAGGGGGTGCATTATGCACCCTGTCCTGGACTTCCAGGTCAGGGCAAGTACCCTGTGGACAACTGCTCTGTCTATTAAAGACAGATGTGAAGAAGGCATTGAGAACCTCAGCCTTTTCCTTATCATCTGTGGTTACATTCCCTGCCTCGTCGAGTAAAGGAGAGAAATTTTCCTTAGTTTTTCTCTTGCTGTTAATATATTTGTAAAAGGGTTTCCTGTTCTCCTTTACAGCAGTAGCCAGTCTAAGTTCAAGCTGGGCTTTAGCATTTCTAATTTTCTACCTGCAAATCTTGGCCAGTTCTCTGTAGTCACCCCAAGTAGCCTGTCCCATCTTCCAGAGGACATAGACTCTCTTTTTCTCTCGGAGTCTCAACAAAAGTTCCCGGTTCATCCACATTGGTCTTTCTATCCACCGGCTCGACTTACGGGACTCCGGGACAGCCTGCTCCTGTGCCTTTAAGATTTCCATCTTGAGGAGCATCCAGGCTTCCTGGACCTATTTACCCCTCAGGAGCAAGGCCCAAGAGACCCTTGTAACAAGCACCCTGAACAGGTCAAAGTCTGCCCTCCGGAAGTCCAAGGTAGCAGTTTTGCTAGTCACCCTCTTGACGTCACCCAGAATAGCAAATTCCACCATTTCATGGTCACTCTGGCCAAGACAATCTCCAACCTTCACATCTCCTACTAGTCCTTCCCTGTTAGTGAAAAGTAGGTCTAGCAAGGCATCTCCCCTGGTAGGCTCTTGCACCAGCTGTGTCAGGAAGCAATCATCTACACATTCTAGAAATTTCAAGGACTGCTTCCTCTGCGCAGTATTATATTTCCAGCATATGTCAGGGAAGTTGAAGTCCCCCATGAGAACGAGTGCTGGCCATCGTGCAACATCTATGAGTTGTTTATAGAACACCTCATCTATTTCTTCATCCTGACTAGGTGGTCTATAACAGACCCCCACCACGATGTCACTCGTAAAGACTATCCCCCAATCCTTATCCATAGGGACTCTACTTTATCATTTCCAACCTCAAGCTCTTCAACATCAAAACACTCTTTGATATATAGAGCTATGCCACCACCCTTTCTTCCCTGTCTATCCCTTCTGAAGAGCTTGTAGCCATCAATCCCAGTATTCCAGTCATGGGAGAGGTCCCACCATGTTTCAGTAATAGCCACAAGGTCACAGTTAGCCTGCCTCACAATGGCTTCAAGCTCTTCTTGTTTATTGCCCATGCTGCGTGCATTGGTGTAGATGCACTTCAGCTGAGATATCTGCCTCACCCCTTTCTCCAGCACAGCCTCCTTAGGCTCTTTACTGGTGAGCCCTGTTTTATCCCCTTCCCCCGTCACAGCTAGTTTAAAGCTCTCTCAATGAGTCCAGCTAGCTCCTGTGCGAGGATTCGTTTCCCCCTTTGGGATAGGTGCATCCCATCAACAGATAACAGGCCAGGAGCCGAGTAAACTGCCCCGTGGTCAAAAAACCCAAAGTGTCTATCTCTCAGCCAACCTCTCAGCCAATTATTCATCACCTGTGTTTTCTTGCCCATTCTGTGTCCTTCACTGCCCCAGAAGGTATAGAAGCAAACACCACTTGTGCTCCCACCCCTTGAACTAATCGCCCTAATCCCCTGAAATCTCTTTTCGTAGTTCGCTGACTTCTCTGAGATACTTAATTGCAGTCTGCCTGAACTACGAGAAACGGATAGTAGTCGGTGGGGCGTATCAAATCCGGGAGTCTTCTAGCAATGTCCCTGATCTGAGCCCCAGGGAGACAGCACACTTCCCTGCGGTTTGGGTCTGGTCTGCAAATGGGGCCCTCAGTTCCCTTTAGAAGGGAGCCACCCACTACGATCACCTTCCTTCCTTTCTTAGTAGTAGCAGTCTCAATGCATGGAGGTGACTGCCTTGCCATTGGTGACCTCCTGCGGGAATCTTCCTGCACTTCCCCCCTTATCACCTCTTCAACATCCAATGCTGCAAATCTATTGCTTAGGGGTATCTGGGGACACTGGGGAGGCAGAGGGGGAGATTGCCCACGGTACCGAGCAGGGTACCGAGCAGGGACTCTCTGCCAGCCCTCCCTATCCCTCATATCCCCCTTCTTCCCTACGGGGACAGGTCAGGGAATCCACCACCAACTGCGGGGGATCTCCCCGGTGCCTTTCTCTCTGGCGCTCTAGGGAGCTACTCCACCAGTCAATCTCCCGCTCACAGTCCCTGATGGCCCTCAGTCTCTCAACCTCCTCTTTCAGTTCTGCCACCATGCTAAGCAGATCTTCCACCTGCTCACACCTTGCACAGGAGAACTGCTTAGCACCCTCATCCAGCAGTAGCAGGCTCTGGCACTCCTTGCAACCAGAGACCTGTGTAGCCACACTTCTAGGCAGACCTTCTGTCTGGGTCGCCACAGCCTTTTTAAGGCAAGCCCTCTGTCGAGTAGAAACCATGGCACAGAAAAGAATAAAAACAAAGAAATGAAAAATTGAAAGTAAATAAATAAATAAATAATAGTTTATTATAATGTATATAGATATGAATTGTAATAACTTAAATAAATAATAATATATATATATATCAAAAAACCCACAAACAAACAAACAGTGGGCAGTGACACTTCGCTGCCCTCCCTGAGCCCTATTCAGCTGAGGGGTGAGGGTGAGGGCGCTGAAACCCTGGCAACGCCTATGCCTCGTTAACGCCTCGTTAACCTCTCCCGAGAACAGCCTACAGGACTGGCCGCTCTCACTCGGCTCCCGAGAGACAGGAACCTCCCGAAAACCCACCCTGTACCTCAATCAGCCACTGCAGCTCCGGCTGTGCCGATTTCAAAGCCAAGTGTGACTGGAAGGGGTGGAGCCTGGCTCCACCTCTCCCAAACCCCATTTAAGAGCTGACCACCACCAAGAAAAGATCTCTTCTTGGGGATTCCTCCCATGTGGACTCCACTGCAAGCCTTGTCATCCTGAAGGTTCATCCTGAAGGTGAGCCATCTTCTCTTTTCTATTATTTTTATGCTATCTATATAGACCTACTCAAAATATGCCATCATCTATACTATTTCTTTGTGAGGTACCATCCTTGGGAATTATTTACCCCTCACTTGGCAAGCCAGGCAGACCTAGTGATAATAATCCATTCTTATGAAACATGTCCTTCATTTGGAATATGTTTAAATGGGCCAGGGGGGAGAACGTTATCCCCCTAGACCAAACAGTCCCTGGACTAATTCCAGGGTCCATGGGGTCACCCTACTATAGGTTGGCATCCATTATTGAGAAATGGGGACCCCTGCGGGTTCCAGGGACTGCCTTTCCCTCCCCAGCTAATTTGACTGACTACTTTCTAGGATTAGATAAGGACATACTTGTTAGCAAGGAGCGGCGGCTAGCTGCCTCTGCAGTAGCCTGGCCTCTAGTAATGGCCATACTTCAATTAGATGCTGAAAATATTAACGTGGAAACTGAAAGCCAATTATTAAGAGAGCGTATTGAGAAACTTGAGCAACAGCCGGGTACTTTAACAACCAAAAAACCTGGCCTAAGTGTCCCCACAAGACAAATACGGAGTATATCAGTAGAGGACATCCAAAAATCAAAGGAGGCAGACTTAGATATTTCAGAAAATAAGATCTCTAAGGCAGATCTCGAAACTCCATCTATGATGGATCCATTTGAGATTCGGCCCACAGGCTTGCAAGTGACGCCTGACATTGAGGAGACGGTGGTGGAAAGCAGTGGCACCAGAGCCACCTGGGCTTGCGCAGAAACATCCATCTGCAGGCAGGGCTGAGCCTCTGGGAGCAGCCGCGCCCTGGCCCAGAACCTGGCCCAGCGCGGCCTGGCCAGATGGGCCCAGGGCATGGGTGTCCAGACTACTGGCTTCCCTGGGCTGCGCTGGGCCAGTGGGAATGGTTTTGGCCTCCCATATATGAGTTGCCTGCTGTGCCAGGCTCTGGGCTGGACATGCGTGGTTCTGAGCATGCCCGGAGCCTAGGTCCTGCTATGTCTTAGGGCCCCTCCGTGTCTTGCAGGTGCTGAGAGACGGGCATCCGGGCACGGGAGCTTGCAGCGTGAGCCATGGTGTCCCTGCTGTGAGGCTGACCAGAAGCTCCAGCAGCTGGTGCTGTCGGAGATGCCCGAGTGCAGGCCCGTGGTGGACCGTGACTTCTGGAAGGCAGCCTGGAGAGACCTGGAAGAGCTGGTCTGTCTCTTGTACTGCCGCTGGAGCTGTCCTGGAAAAGGCAGCCATGACTACACCAACGTGCCCAGCAGAGCACCCACAGAGCCGGTGCCGCAATCCACCCCTGTATCCGTGCTGAGCGCTGAACCCAATAGGATGCAGGAGGCAGCACTTCCTTGCCTGGCCAAGACACCTCTGCTAAAGGACAGCAACTGTCAAACCTATGCCAATACACCTCTGCTAAAGGACAGTAGCTGTCAAACACATGGCAGCACACCGCTACGAAAGGACAGTAGCTGTCAAACACATGGCAGCACACCGCTACGAAAGGACAGTAGCTGTCAAACAAACGCCAACACAGTGCTGCTAAAGGACAGCGGCTGTCCTACAGGCACCTCAGACCTGCATGCGGCTGACAGCGGAGACTGCAGACAGACCCACAGTGCAGTACCCGCAATCCCCTTAAGTCTGCAGCTCAGCCATGAGGTTTTCATGAGGCTCCACACGCACATGGCAAGAAAATGCCTGGAGGTAGAGCGTCAGGCCTTCCCTGCGGTAGTGCAGAAGTCCATAGAACGGCTGCAGCTGCGGTGTCTACGGACTCCACAGCGTGCCGCTGCCTTCAGACGAGGTGGGAGTGCCTGCCGTTCGGAGCAGGCCGTGCAGCAGCAGCATGGGGAGGCCCTCGCCTCCCAAGCAGCAAGACCCCTGCCAGTTCCCACGTGCTTCCACAGACAGAATGCTGCATTCCTGTCCGAGACGAATCACAAGGTCCTGGAGATGCACATCCGCTCCAGAAATCTCCGTCAAGTTGTGAGCCATCGGTGATTGCGCTTGGGTACTCTGTCAGAGCCAGCAGCGTCCGTGGAGAAGGAGTCTATCACAGAATTGCAGGGGTTGGAAGGGACCTGCAGAGATCATCGAGTCCAACCCCCTGTCAGTCTGTATGAAACTGCACTACAATGCAGCTGTGCCGTGAGGCCCATCCCAGGGGACACAAGGGATGGCAGCGGTGGAAGAAATGCTGAAGCAGAGGTGAGAGCACCTGAAGCGCCAGAGTGGAACGCGGCAGCTTTCCATCTGCCAGCGTAATGTTCTGTGGAGTGCAAGAGAACACCGCCACCTACCACAGCTCATCATGACAGCCCTGCAGTGATCCTAATGGAGACTATGAGAATTTGTGCTGCTTGCACCGTGCTCAGGTTGCTGAGGCGGTACCAACTACCGAGCAGTACTGTTCCGGTTCCATGCTTTTGATACCGGTGTTCCACACCGGGACATCATGCTGGGAGTTAAGGAGTTAATGCTCTGGCGTGGAGTGGAAGAGGGGTGGGGCTTTAGTTTAAGGTATCTACTGCTGTCTTGTAAGTGCCTCCGCCTGTCTACCTGCACATTAGCTTTTCTCACCCCTCCACACTGCCGCAAAGGAAGTACGGTGTGTATCGACGACGTGCAGGACACACTATCTCTGCTGGCCAGCCTTGCTGGACCTGTCCCCGACGGACGCCAGGAGCGGCGCAGTGGTGGGCTGCTGCTGCTCCATCCCCTCGAGCTGCGGCCGGGAGAGGGCAGCGCAGCGCTTCGAGAGCCGCCCGCGATAGGGAGCGGGCTGCCTCTGGCGGCCGCCCCGTCCCTGAAGGGCAGCGGCCTCCACGAGCGGGGCCGCGGCGACGCTGTTTCCTTCGTTCGCCTGCGCGGCTCGGGGCAGCTCGACAGGTAAGCGCACCGCGGCACCTGCTGTCCGGCGAGGCCCCCGCACTGCGACAAAGAAAGTAGGGTGGACACCGGAGTTTTTATATGTAACTGTATTCGTGTGTAGCTATGGATACGTATAATATAATTTTATATGTGGAGAGCTCTAACTCTGCCTATCTCTCTGTTTCTGTTTGTTGCTTATTTTGCCTTTAGCTGCCGCTGTAGTCTCACTTCTCATCTCTCACTAGGTGTCTTGTTTTACAAGCGTTAGCCTTTCTGAGCCCGAGTGAAAGAGGTTTACGACTGTTTCAGTCTAAGGATGTAAACAAAAACTTCTCTGGAGGTGCAGTTGCAAGCAGCAGATCGGGATCGGTTCTTTGTAGTGCTTTCAGTTCTGTGGCACTCGTGTGTGCAGCTTAGAACTACCCAAGTTTTCAAATGGGGATGGTGCTTTCATTAAGTAGAAAGGACTGAAAGCCTTTGTTTTTGTGCCTCGCTCCTGCCTCTCCAGATGGTGTGACGCAGGAGTGAAGGTAGTCCTCCTAAGGCACAGAGAGACGCACAGATGCCGTGACAAGCCTAACAGATGACCAACGGTATTTCTTTTTTTCTTTTGTAATGCTTTTTCTACCATGCTTTACAGAAATAGGATTTTGGGAGGTGTTTGCGAAAATCAGGGGATTTTCCCACCTAGCTGGAATATGAGCTGCGTTCTGAGAACTTAGTGTGAAAACTGACATGAGGAAATTGAGTGAGAAAACCTGAGTATTTCAAAGTTTTTCTGTAGCAGGATTTCAATATTGAATGCAGTGAAGAAAGAGCTCACGTCAGCAGATACTAATCTGCTGCAATACTCCTCTAGAGGTCTCTCTCAGTTGATGTCTAAATTGGACATTTCTGCCGAGATTTTGTTCCGTAATACCACACAGGAATATTCTTTTTCTTATTCTGAAGCTGCTGCTGTTATCCAGGAGAAGTTCCTGTTGTTCCTCCAAGAATAGCTGCTTAGTGCGGCTGCTTGGGAAGGAGATGGTGTGTGAAATGGCTCACCATGCTTCCGATCTCAATAACACGCCAAACAAGAATTTGTATCAGGAGATAGGTGGGATGGCCTATGACTAACGGAGTCACTCAGAGGATCCAGTTCAAATGGTTGGCTCTGTAGATGACAGCCAGTTCTGCGTGTCCTCGAATTATTCAGTCTGCGCAGACTACAGGTGGGGAACGGGGTTACCTTTGGGTAGGCATTCTCTCTGCATGCCCTCTGCAGTGCTCCAGGTGCTTGCATGATGTCCTGAATAGCAGACCTCAGTTCCACACAGTGGGACTTTGCGCCTGAGTTTCTCAGGTGTGTTAGCTTGAGTATTCTACTGCATCTTGTCACTGCTCAGGGATGCTTCCTGGAATTTTCCTCAGTGCTCCCAGCAAAATTCTTCAGAAGTTATAGATTTTTGATGAACATCCCACTGACAGCTAAGCTGTGTTTGCTGGCTATATCATTCCTGTTCAGCGTCATTACAGTGGATGCCATTATTGAGTGTTACTGGTCAGAAAGCTGTCCCTTTCCTCAATCTCCACTCTGACTGGAAGCTGCTTCCTTAAATACCGGAGTGATTTCTAATTACTTTTGGTTTCAAAGAATGTGTTTCTTAACAACAGTAGTTTGCTGTGCCTTGCACATTTAGGATTATAATCATGGGATGCAGTTTTACTAGCAGAGTTGTTCACACATTGCATAAGGAAATGGTACTTTGGGGAGCTCAGGCTCTGTTAGCTGGGTGGCAGCTTGAGAGGAGCCTGTGTGACAATACGTGGGGTACATTTGGCTGGAAAAGAATCAACAAACAGACAGCTGTACTGTGGCAGTTCTGTGCCTCATCTGTTGTGCTCCTGGTTTATGTGGAGCTGATAGTGGTGAGGGAATAGAACTCACTGGTTGGAGCTTCAGGCTCTCACTTACACACTTTGAAAGATGAAGGAATGCTTTTCTACAATCAAGCTTTGTGGAGAAAATGAGTTACTGAAGAGTTGTGAATTTGAATAAACCCAGTAGAATTTTCAGACAGTGTTCTCCTTCACTTTCAATTTGCAGTTTAAACCATGGGGAGAGAAGTGTATGGTTGCAGCAAATACATTTAAACAGTTTGGCAGTATTGTTACAGAATGTTCCAAATAGCTAAATACATAAAAGTCACCCAAACTGCCTTAATTCTGCTCAGGAGTAATCAGAAACCAAGACAGTCTTGTCTTTCCAGAGCAAGCTGAGGTGTACTTTGGCTGCTCCTCATTTAAATAAACAGTGCTCTCGGGGCACTAATTCTGGCTGTTCATGAGTGTGGAGTGGAAGTTACAGAGATGCTTGTATACACCACGTATCCCCTAGCTCATTTCCTTAGGTGCAGCTCTTTGGTGATAGAAGGGGCTAAGCAGTGATTAAGCATCACTGAAGCACGTTTGAATGCATCTGTAATACTTAGTATTTCTGGTCCATTTGTTTGCTCCCTTTCCAGTGAGTGGTACACCTACCCTGTATAAATCCTTTAAGGAGTTCCCTTTTCTCTTGAGCAGTACGGCTTCACAGCACAGAAAGGACTGGTAAATTGCTAAACCATTTTAAAAAATAATTGAAATAATCACTGAAAAGTCAATTTTTTTTTCTGTTAAAACTGGCATTAAAGGGAGGTGAGAGATACTGGCAGTGATATCAAACAGATTCTAGTTTGTTTTGGAGGCCCTACAAGTACTTCTGCTTTTCTTTTTTGTTTTGCAGTAATGTATAAGACAAATGTTCTAAGGTTTCTCAGGTTTCTAAAACCTGATGGTCTGTTTTGGTTTTAGCTGAAATGAAAATGCTACACTGAGAACTTAATAGAAGAATGCATGAAGAAAACATTCTGCCAACCTTATAGAGGCACTTTTCTAGAGATGTTCCTACCGTAAGAGTCAGATTTTTTTTAAAGTTTTTTAAAAAATGTGGTCTTCTGAAGAGACTCATAATGTACTTTCTGCACTAATGGAAAATATGGGCAAAAAATGGAGAATATGACAGCCATGAGTAAGGTGACTTTTTTGGAAGATGTAAGGTTTTTTAAAATCTCAAGTTGTAGAAAGGGAGTTATTAAGAAAGGTATTTAATTGTATTTCTTCATTTGTTTCACGAGCAAGTAATGTTTGTTGAAGTAATCAACACTAATGCAGCTAGCTTCATTATAAATTTAATAGGCAAGGGTTTCCTTTATCTGTCAATTTGAATTCTGTTAGAAGGAAGTAAATGTGCTTGCAAACTGCTGGCTGAGGGCTTTGCTTTGTCTCCTCTCAGCCCGCTTTATGCTATAGATCTTCATGAAAGCTAAGTGTAAGATCAAGGACAAAAAACTTGGCTGTAGAGGTGCAAATCTCTGTATTTTGCAGTGTAGTGCTTAGTATAGGTACAGTTAAGCTCTCTACTTTTTTCCTTTTGTTTAAGTCTTCCAGGGCCTTTTAATCAGGCCCAGAGTGAGGATGTGCACGTAAGAGAACATCCTGTACTAAATCAGATCTGATCTCTGTGCAGCACATTTCCTGGTCGTTGGGAAGCAGCAAGTGAGCCTTGAGGTATACACATGCACAACATGACTCAGAAGGAATCTATAAATCCCAAAATAGGTTGGATTGGTTTGGTTGCTGTATTTTTTTTAGATGAGTATTGTTTATGGAACCTTCATGCTTCTTGAGCGCCATACTGGAGTATCAAAGAGTGTTAAGCTGTGAGATGTATAAAAACAACATGTACAGTAGTATTAATCTGGCTGTCTTGGGGGATGGTATAGCTTTAAGTTCCTGTGGGACATAATGGTGATGTGTGATGGTTATCCAATGGAGGAGAGATAGATGGAAGTTCTCTTAGAATGCATGTGCTGCCAGGCTTCATACAGTTGCACATTTTGCTTTGAAGACAATGCTGGATCGTGAAGCATCGTGGATGATCCTTAGGGAATTCCTGCTTATCTTCCAGTGGACTCTGTGTGTCTTTTGTGTTGCTGCAGTTGATGAGAAAACGTTTTGCTGTCTGTGAATTCCCAACCCCTGTAGGCTTTGAGAGCCAGGTTGGCTGCCCATGGCCGGAGCTTGGGGTTAGGTGAACTTTGAAGTCTTTTCCAACCCTAACCATACTATGCTTCTGTGATTTTGTGATTCTGTGATAAGTGTTACATGGAAGAGTATTTTGGAATGCACACTGCTGCTTATGCTTTGTAGCATTTCTCTATGCTTACACAGATGGTGGTCTTTTCACAGGAGCAGCAGAGCCCATAGTTCAGTGAGGCCTATACCAGTGCTGGATCACAGGGCAGTATCAAGGCCTGAGCCTTGTTTTCAACTTCCCTGAGTCTTTTTTCCACTATTTAATGCTTTCTTCGCAAGTAAGAGAAGAAAATAAAATTCTGAGTAGGAAGCCAAGTTGCTGTAGGTTCAAGAAGCGTCATCTTCTGTTTAGGAAAAAACTGATGAGGATATACAGTAGGTGTCAGGACAACCAAATAGCAGTAATGGTGGTGGCTGAAGGATCACCTCCTCCAGCAGAAATGCCTTTCCACTGAGATTTAGATAATGCTTTTCCGTATCTAATTTCTTTGATGTGTGAAAGAGGAAAGAAAAAAGAGTGAGCAGTTTGATAATGGGAGTCTTTTCCATTAAAATGCAGTTAAGTTAGGATACAGGAGGAAAATAGAAATGTCAGGTACTTTCTTCTTCTGGACTTTATATAACTTGCCCTGACAAGTGAGAATACAATGATCTATAATGCTGAAATCAGTTATGTTCAATATGCAGGAGTCCTGCAATTAGCAACTAATAAATAATATATTGGGAAAGCATAGGAGGGATTATTAATGCATTTTTGGGAAAGCAAACAAAACCACAAAACTTGCTGTTACCCATCACAATAACCCTGAGCTTGCTGGGAGACCAGAAATAGAATTTGAACATTTAAAAAAAGAAAAAAGGCAGTAATTTTGTTTCCTAGTTCCTTTGTTCTTTCTTGCGTACTTAATTCTACTGGGCTGAAGTGCACACCACAAAAATGCTTTCATTAAATCTTCTGCATAAATTCTCCTGCTGCTGCAGTAGGTGTGAGGCTGACATCTTTGTGTGATGCCTGAAATTGGACCTGCCTGTCAGCTCTGTGTTGTAGGAGCAGGTCAGGTTGTGCACTGTGGAACACTGCTGTATCCACTATTTCCAGTGTGACCTGGGGTCTGAGCCTGCTGCTGAGGGTCAGGCTCTTCCTCAGCACCACAGAACAGTTGTGTCATTGGTAAAAGTGGTTCTGAGTGAGCTGAGCAGCCCTTTCACTGTACAGGCAGGGTGCACGTGAGTCCCATTTGGCTCCTGTCTCTGAAATGGATTGCACAAGAGCAGCTCCATAGCCAGAGCTGAATATTTCCTCCCTACGTACATCCTCTTCTTCTTCCTGCCCCTCCCAGCCACTTCCAGTAAGCACACCAAGTTACAGCAAGCCCCAGGCAGAGGAAAGGAATAAGGCACTTGTGTAAAACCTTTTCTGAATAGCTGGCATTCCGAAGAGTGACAGGAGAGCAGATTGGTGACCTGGTGTGTGTAGACATTTATTAACTGGTTCTTCTGCAGGAAGCAAAATGAGCATTAGATACATTTTTGTCTCCAGCATAAGCCATAATAAGATGACTTATATTAAATATACTTTCAAATATATTTATTATTCTGATTACATTAGATACTGATAAAGTGTTTCAGAGTGGTTCTTGTCAGTGTTCAGTATCTCATTTTTTCAAAGAGCACAGTACCGATTGCATGAAATGACCTAAATCTTAGGTCTGCTCATGCACTCAGTACTGAACTAGGTACCTGGTGTTTCAGAATGACCAATACCCAGAGTGTCCACACGGTGACTTAAGTGAAGAGTGGAGGGAACTGGAGTCAGGATGGCGTCAGATCTCTTGTGAATTCTATATCCAGTAAAAAAGGAGCTTATTGCACTGATGGTAATGGTTATCTCCTGAGGGAAGGGTGAAATTAAGCCTTCCCAGGCATGCTTGTAGCACAGTGGGCAGACTGGGCTGGGTACTGGCCTTCCTCATCCTTTGTAGAGAAGGATGCAGTGTACATCTGTTCATGCTGTGGAGGTCTAGCTGGTCACATAACCAAAGGAACCTGCAGTAGGTCTGCTCCTGATGTTGTGGCATGATTTTTTCCAACCGCTACAATTCTGTGATTGTGTTTTCTTAACAGAGGAGGTGGTGGAGAATGTTTTGGATGTGTGCCTTGAAAGAGGGAAGACATTACAGGTGGAGGGGTTTTATACATCATGATAGACCAGTGGTGCTCAGACAGCTGGCTGGCATGTCTCCCACTTCATCCTGCCATTAAATGATGCTCTATGTGCATGTAATCTGTGTGTGACAGTAATTGTGAGTTAGTGACAGGTCTGGGAGGAAAGTCAAAGAGGTTCATCAACCCTGTAATGTGACACTTGAGAAAAGCTCCACATTAAAACACTCTTTTGCAGTCCTAGTGCTGTGGTTTCTTAGTTTCTCTTGTAGCTGTGTTTCCTTCTGTGGAAACTGAGCTATGCTTCCTAAGACTGCACTCAGGATGCTGGTGCTGGAAACTGTGAAGCTTTGTCTGTGCCTGTTAAAGCAAGACTGGAGTCAGCTGCAGGGTTCCTCATCCTGCTGCTAAACATGAAGGCCCCTCTGTCTGCAGCTGACTGCTGGCTGGACTGGGGTATGCTGAGACCCTTTTTTTAACCATATTAAAGTTTCTTTCTCTCTCTCTCTTTCCTTGTTTCATGTAGATGTGTATTTTTTTTCTGGTGGCTGAATGTTTGTGGCCGGGCATCTCTCTTTTAAAGCTGCATTTAATTTTTGCAGCTTGTTGGAAGGGAACTTCTGAAATCCTATCTGTCTCAGAGCAGGCCATACCTGTGCGTTAACCAGCAATGTGCTGCACAGCCCTGAGCCCTGTTGTTCTTGGAAACTGTTCAGCTGTGAAAACAAGGCCACATCTGAGCAGAGGCAGCCTCCTGTTGAGTGAGACAGGAGCTCTTTCTTGGCTCTTTCTTGAGCCATTTTCAGTGAGTGGAAGAAGACGTGTAGTTGCTTGTAGACGTGTAGGGCCCACCTTGCTGTTCTAGAGACATGGAGTTGCTTGTGGTACACTTTTCTTGTTTGGTAGGAATGCTGTGCTTAGGGTATGAATGCTGAGGATGTACTGAGTTTGAAAAAGTCTCAGTATTTTGCTGTTTAGGGTATCGTTGGGGAAATCTGTTGTGAAGTTGCTGAAATACCTGTACCAGACACTTGGGGTATTGCTGTAGAGTAAAAGGCTGCTACAAGTATAGATGGACTTTCAGGTCCTGTCTTTGCCTCTGGAGGTAAGAAGTGTGTTGCAGTCCTCTACTCTTCATTTTCTGGCACTATGATGTCTCTCCAGTCAGGCTGAGCTGTCTGCTTCTGTTCTGTGCTCCGTGCCCATAGTGGGCCTTTCCCCCTGCTGCAGAGAGCAGGGCAGCACGGCACTGAGCAAAGCTTGCTGTCTGCTTTCTTTCACTATCTCTGGAAAGATGTTGGCTTAGTTCACAGAAGTGCAGGATTCAGCGGTGTCAATGCCTCACAATTCAGTGTGTAATAATCCCACTGATTTATTCCCTTTCTTCGTGCTGTGACAATGGAGCTGAGCTGCACTGAAGTTCCTCTTTATGTAAGTCCTACAACATCTGTCCTGGAGGTACTTTATTTCGTCTCATTCTAACACAGCAGAAGAAACCAAAAAACCACTGTCTGGCTGTCTGTGACCTTAGGCTGCTGAACATTGCTGTCAAAAGCAGGCATGTGTGGGGATGGTGGTTTCCAATACTGCAGATACGTTCTCTGAAGTAAAATTATTGTCCCTCTTGGATAATTTTTTTTTTTCCAGTACTCTCAATTGCAGTTTACAGAAACTGTTACTGTCTGTGGAGAGTAATGCTCTCTGGTTACAGCTTACAACTAACAGATGCTTTTTCCACTGTAAAATTTCAGATTACTGTTTTCTCCACTTTCTCAAGGCGGAAAATTGTATATGAAAAAAATGCCTAATATGTTGAAATTGGTAATAAAAAGGATTTTTTTCCACAGAATGTGGGGTGATTGGATGATTGGATATAACAAGTGAACACAGAAGAGTTCAAAAATAGATGTTAAAAGATGTGAAGATATGCAGTAGTAGAACTTAATTTACTGAGCACAGTGAGGTTTGAAACTTGGGCAACTTAATGACTATTATTAATAAACTAAAATTTATCGTTTTTAGCTTGATCTGCCTTGTTTTTCAATGAAAATGGTACCAGGGTGTAAGAGACTATGTATGATTTTATACCATTGACTCAAAGTTTGCTGATGGACATGTCTGAATATATCCAAGCAAGTCCTGGGCAAGGGTTGTGAAATCCTTTGTCTAAGGGACAAGCAGATGACCGTGTCCTGGGGCAACGAAAGAGAGATCAGCTGCAGCTCAATGACCGGAGAACACTCTTGTGGAACTCATCTCCAGGGGGAGATAACCATCTCAGGTGATACTTGCCTGACACCCAAGCAGGAGGGGTTCATCAGGTAGACTGGAGAAATCTGGAAAATAAATAGAGGTGTCCTGCAGCCACAAAGTTGGAGGGTTTTCTCTGGAGTGGCTTCCTCTTGGAGAAGCTTTCTCTTAGGAGAGACCTCACAAGCTGATCACTGTTTGCTGCTGCCCCTCCTGGGGTTGATCCCTTGTCGCTTCTCCTGTGCTGACCCAGAGCCACTTCTCCAGTTCAACTGCTTGCTGCTCAAGGCTGCCCATCGCTGCTGCTGCTCTCCCCACTTCTGCCACCCCTGCTCTTCTGCCTTGGACTGTTGGAGCCGCTTGCAACCGGACCTCCCCTTGGATCCTGGCTGGCTGATCTCTGTGTTGTATTAACCCTTGCTTCTTTCCTATCTTTCCTGTCGCTCACCTTCCCTTCCCCATCACCATTAACAGTGTCCGCCTTCCCCATCTCCCTGGTCAATATTGGTAATAAACTGGTCGGACCAACATTTGAACTGTTGTTTCTTAATCTCACGCCGGGTATACATATAATCAAAGAACTTCGAATCAAAGAATTCATCGTCCTCCTTTATATTGGAGTGTGACACAGGGGTTTGTGAAAGTACCTGTGCAGGACAGTGGTGGAAAAGTGAAGTGTGAGGCACTTGAACTGGTTGCTCAGAGTGGTAGTTGGATGCCCTGTTCCTTGAGAGATTCATGGTCAGACTAGATGGGGCTCTGAGCTCCAGATCTAGCTATAGGTGTTCCTGTTCATTGCAGTGTCCGTTAAAGATTCCTTCCATCTCAAGGCAGTTCCATGATTCTAAAAGGTACTAAATAGGGTTGATGAAAAGGGTAGACAGAAATAACTAACTGCTTATTGTGAAGAGATAGAGATGAAAACAAAGAATCATAGAATCATAGGGGTTAGAAGGGACCTCAGGAGATCATTGAGACCAACCCCCCTGCCAAAGCAGTTCCCTACACCAGGTCGCACAGGTAGGCGTCCAGGCGGGTCTTGAATATCTCCAGAGGAGACTCCAGACCCCCCATGTGCAGCTCTGCCAGTGCTCCGTCACCCTCACCGTAAAGAAGTTCTTGCACACATTCGTGCAGAACCTCCTGTGCTGTGGTTTCTGTCCATTCCCCCTTGTCCTGTCTCCACACACTGCTGAAAAGAGTCTGGCCTCGACACTTTGTCACACACGCCTCAGATATTTACAAACCTGGATCAGGTCCCCTCTCAGTCTTCTTTTCTCAAGGCTAAAGAGACCCAGTTCACTTAGCCTTTCTTCATAGGGGAGATCCTCCAGGCCCCTCACCATCTTTGTGGCCCTGCGCTGGACTCTTTCCAAGAGATCCCTGTCTTTTTTATACTGGGGAGCCCAGAACTGGACACAGAACTCCAGATGAGGCCTTACCAGGGCAGAGTAGAGGGGGAGGATCACCTCCCTTGACCTGCTGGCCACATTCTTTTTAATGCATCCCAGAATGCCATTGGCCCTCTTGGCTACAAGAGCACACTGCTGGCTCATGGTCAACGTGTCATCCACCAGGACACCCAGGTCCCTCCCTACAGAGCTCCTCTCCAGCAGGTCTTCCCCTACCCTGTACTGGTGCATGCAATTATTCCTCCCTAGGTGCAGGACTCTACACTTGCTTTTGTTAAATTTCATTCTGTTTCTGACTGCCCAGCTCTCCAGCCTGTCCAGGTCTTGCTGAATGGCAGCACAGCCTTCAGGCATGTCAGCCAATCCTCCCAACTTCGTATCATCAGCAAACTTGCTGAGGGTGGCCACTATCCCCTCATCAAGGTCACTGATGAAGATGTTGAACAAGACTGGACCCAGGACGGACCCCTGGGCGACACCGCTGGTTACAGGCTTCCAGCCGGACTCTGCACCGCCAACAACAACCCTCTGCACTCTGCCAGTCAGCCAGTTCTCAACCCACTTGATTCTCCAGTCGTCTATCCCATACTTCTTTAGCTTTGTTATAAGGATGTCATGGGGGACAGTATCAAATGCCTTGCTGAAATCAAGGTAGACTACATCCACCGCCCTCCCCCCACCCACCCAGCCCGTGACAACATCATAGAAGGCCACCAGGTTGGTCAAGCATGACCTCCCCTTGGTGAACCCGTGCTGGCTACTCCTGATAACCTCCTTTTCTTCCAGTTGTCTGGAGATGGCATCCAGCCCAAGCTGTTCCATCACCTTTCCAGGGACAGAGGTGAGGCTGACTGGCCAATAATTACCCAGATCTTCCTTCTTGCCATTTTAGAAGACCGGAGTGACACTGGCTATCATACTCCAATCATCAGGCACATTCCCCATTCACCAAGACCTCTAAAAGATGACAGAAAGCAGTTCAGCAATCACCTCTGTCAGCTTCCTCAGCACCCATCGATGCACCCCATTGGGTCCCATGGATTTATGAACATTAGCATTGCCTAGGTGGTCACGGACCACCTCTTCCCTGACTGAAGGAAAGTCTCTCATTCTCCAGACCCTCTCACTAACCTCCAGGGTCTGGGATTCCCGAGGGAGAGCTTTTTCACTGAAGACAGAAGCAAAGAAGGCATTCAGTATCTCCACCATCTCAGCATCCGCCATTACCAGAACACCCCCCTCAGCTAGTAGGGGGCCCACATTCTCCCTCATCTTCCTCTTACTGTTAGCATACTTTAAAAAGCCTTTTTTATTATCCTTTATCACTTTTGCCAGATTCTATTCCAGTTTTGCTTTAGCCTTCCTCATTGCATCCCTGCGGGCCCTGGCAACCTTTCTATATTCTTCCCAAGTGGTCAGACCCTTTCTCCACATTTCATGGGCCTTCTTCTTCCCTTTGAGTTTGGCGCATGAGCTCCTTGCTCATCCACACAGGATTCCTGCCATCCCTTCCTGATTTCTTGCTCAAAGGGACGCACTGATCCTGAGCCTGGAAGAAGAGCTGTTTAAATGCTGACTAGCTCTCACAGACCCTCTTACCTTCTAACACCCTAGCCCACGGGATAGCTCCAAGTAATTCCCAGAAGAGATCAAAGCTGGCTCTCCTGAAGTCCTGGGTATCAATCCTACTTTTTGCTTTGTTCCTTCCACTCGGGATCTTGAACTCCAACATCTCATGATCACTACAACCCAAGCTGCCCCAACCTTTACTTCCTTAACAAAGTCCTTCCTTGTTAGTGAGAATAAAGTCCAGTAACACCCTGGACCTTATTATCTGTAAGTTTAATATTATCAGTAAGTTACTTGCTTTATGGAAAATATCTTTTCACAGAGGTATAAAGAAGCTTTTTTTCTTTTTTTTCCCCCCAAAAATGCAAGTCCCAGCATCTCAAAGCAAATGCAAGTCACCAGCTATTGTCAGCATTAAGGCGGCTTTTATCTCCCTTGTCAGCTGCCACTACAGCATAACACAGACATACACGCTAAACAGTGCATTGCAATATGAACTCTGTTAGGCTGACAGGCAGCCTTACTTCAGAATAATATTTTCTTCAACTAAAGTCACTGCACTGAAACTGTACCAAATGTAAGGTCAGAAGAGAAAATCCTGGTAATGTAATTTATAACACCACGACATGGAAGAGATGAGAATCTAATCACTAATACCTTCACACAGTCCTTTCAAGAGTCTGTGGTTTGCCTTTATCTGAACAAAAATGCATTGAAACATTTCTTCAGTGTTCAAAAGACTCACTTCAGAAAATCTTGCCATTTCGTGAATTTTTAAAATAGAGGCAAATTTTTATAGTATATTTTACTGTGTTTAGGTAAGGGGAGTGGAATGATAGTTTCCCTGAGAAACAGCTAGAGACTCGAGGACCTTTGTAATAAAGCTGCAACAAATAACAAGCCCACAGAAAACGTGACAAAGCAGCAACAGAGAAATCATTAATACAACAACAGTTGTTTAACACAAAAGGAATTATGGAAGTTTAATTATTCACAAAGGTAAAGCAGTAAGCCTGTCTTTCCTAAGGTTCAGTGGTATTTTCGTAATGTTCACCAGGCTGCATTAAATATGATGGGACTTGTTTAAGAAAGCACATAGCCTATTTTAAATGAATGTAATAGGATTGAGGTTAGAGACACAACGAAATAATAATTATACCCAGAGAAGGAAAAGAGGAAAAAAGTGAAAATAAAACAGGAGATAAAGGCTGAACATTTCTTTATAAGCATTAATTCTTTATCTGTATATCTTATAATATTAATTAAACAAAAGAAAAATCACTTCTCCCAGTTGAACAACTCAGAAGAAGGAGCAACAGAGATAATTCTTTTGTTTTATATCTGTAATAACAGCAATTGCACCTCCACACAGAGTGGAGACAAGGCATGTGATGATATAGTCACTGTCAAAATAGGGTTATGCATTGCCCAGAAGTGTACATGTAGACATCTGTATTCAAATTAAAACATGCATATAATGGTGCTTTGAGAAGAGCCAGATCCTCTGCTGATATACAATGGGAAAATTTCACCAGCACCATGAGAACCTCACTCATTCCCAGCAGAAAAAAATCAAGTCTTCTGCATTTGTGCGTGTGAACAGGAAGTTGTCAATGGTTTACGGGCAGGTTCGGCCCGGTTCCGTGACGATTGGTGCGGGGGACCCACGGACCCATGCCCCAGGGAAGGGGAAGGGGGAAAGGGAAAAGGGAAAAGGGAGATGGGTCTAGGAACAAAACAGTGGCAACGATCTGAGGAGGAAAGCTGATTTACTAAATAGATATCGGAAAGCAAAATAACACAATATAATACAATATAATTGGAATTAAAGCTAATAAATAAAATGAGCAAGAGAGAGTGTCCAATAAACCGAAGGCCTTATGTTAACGCTGAAGGCGGACGGCAGCGAGCACCCACTGCTGAGTTCATCCCAAAGGAAAGAGAGTGTCCCGTGACCGCAGACAGTTTTTATCTTTTCCTCTGAGCGTAAACACATAAGAATGCAAAGCATCGCAAAGTCCTCTGGGGAATGTCGTTCTTCTCTTCTGAGACAGGTAAACTTGGAACTATCTGTTGCCTTTTCTAGGAGTTAATGGTCTGCGGATCCAGCCCCACTAGGGTCTGCGCAACCAACCCGCCCGGCTCGGGCCAAATGACTGCACTTTCACACCAATGTGGCAGCAAATGGCATTTATTGTTAGCAGCAGCGTCCCTATATAAGCTAGGGTAGCACATGCGCATTACTACTCGTAAGTGACTCAGCATTCTACTTTCTAAAGCTTTCTGGAAGCAACTCAGCAAAAGTGGGGAAGTGTCTCTTCTTGCGGTATCTCGCTCGTTGCCTGTAACATCTCCCCCCCCTTTTTGCTAAAGCAAGTCTAATGCAACTCAAGAGGACCCTATCGCGTACATCCCGAAATCCACGCGTTGCACCTATACATACCATTGTCCTCTCGAGTAAGCCATGTAAGCCTTGCCCCGTTACACCGCGAACGCAATTTTCCCAATTCTACGCCCTTCTATCTAATGGCTACCTTTGTGCCTTAATCTACAAGCTATCCTTAACCCTATGATATTCTTTTCTTTGATCAAAAGCACGATCTAGTGTATTCTGCAAGCAATTCTGTGTGCATTGGAGTATGCATGGGATGATCAGCAACAATATGACAAGTTTCAAAAGGGCACCTCCTAGCCGCTTGAATACAGGGGATAACCAATTAGCCCAATCTCCAAAGATATTCCTCAGCCAGTCCCCACAGCTGAACCTCGTCACCACAGTCCTCTTTCAGTGTGTGTATTGACCTTCTGCTCCATCGCTGTGTGAAACTCTGGGCTATGTTAATCCAGTCCCTCATCTGCGGTGATAGAATAGTTAATTTTCCCAGGTAGCACGGCCCCCCAGCCGCCTTGGCACATCGCTATGATGGCCACTGCCACCTGGTTTGGCTCTATTGGGTTAATCTTATCTAGCACATATTTGATGGCCTCCCCTGGTGTTTGAAACTCAGTGGGAGCCGATCGCAACAGGGCTTTTACCTCCTTGGACGACCTTTGTTGAAGGCAGTCTAAAATAACCGGATTATGGACTGCTCTCAATAGATCTGAGGCCTCCACAGCTTTTATAAGTCTATTAGCAAAATCCTGAAAGGACTCTGTCAGCCCCTGACTGATTGCCGTCCACGGCGTATAAGGTTCCGTGCTTCGTGCAAATTGCCTAAACGCTGTAAAGCCGATTCTGAGGCGGCCAACATTTCACCCAGCCGCAAGCGAGCGACCTGGTCTTGCGGTGTTAGCAATCCCGCCGCAGTCCCAGTTAATTGGGTGATATCAGACCCGTGGACTGGGTGGCCGGGATCCTCCTGAGCTGTGGCTAATACGCGCTTAAGTTGGCCAATCCATTCTTCCTTCCATACTGTAAACTGAACCGGCTTTAAAACAATCCGCATAAGTGCCTTTATGTCACACGGCAACAGCGGGCTGGCTCCTGCCTAAAGCTCTAACGCATTCAACGTTAGTGGGGATCCCAAGCCGTTTTTCTCAATTGCCTCTACTAAGTGGGCAACACCCTTTGGGTCCAGCGGGGCCCAGAGGGGGCCTCCTTCCTCAACCATCACCGGAAGTGCGACTGCATCAGTTGCGGATGTTCCAGACAAGGCCTCTCTGATCCTTGCCTAATCAGTGATCTGGGACTGTGACTGCGCTCCGCCCTCAGAGGGGCGGTTCCGAGGGGGTGGCAAGGATCTGCCTTGCTATGGTCGGGGGTGATAACAAGATCGCCCCCCGTTGCGGGAGGTAGCGCCGATAGAGAAGGATACAAGGGCGGGTAAGGAGGTGGAGCCGATGGGGGGGGGTGGCGATTCCTCCGGTCCAGGGGAATCCGTGCTCCAGGGGAACCGTTTTGTTCTGACCGTCGTCAGGCGCCATCTTGTTCAAGTCTGACGGTCTTTGTTGCGCATATTTCTCCACGCGATCAACTGTGAAAAGAGAAGAGCCTCCCGACCCACCTTTACCCCCTGTAACCTTCTCAAGGCTGTCAAGGTCACGCACAGCGCACGTGAGCTTCCCTTCTTCCCTGGCTGCCTTGAGCGTGCCCAGCACCAACCCCCAAGTTTTCAACTCTGCGGCTTTCTTACTCGTAGTATCTCGCATAGAATACTGTGCTAGGGTGGCCGTGATTTCACCCCACTTTTTGGGGTGTATAACATCCCAGGGAGAGAAGATAATCCCCTCCACCATCAAACAGGACATGTTCTGGCGATATCTTGCTCGTTGCCTGTAACACTATAGATCATCCACGGAGCTGGAGCATTAACTCTTTAAATGCACTACATGATGTTATGATGTGGAATACCAGTACCAAAAATCATAAAACCATGACAGAAGTTCTCAAAACAACCAGACCTTTACACACCAAGTATTTGTAAGCTCTTTCTCAGCATGAGGCAGCTTTGTGAGAAATGCACGGAAAGTAATGTGCAGAAACCACTGGGCACAGCAGAATGCTTTGCCCCAGCTTCCCTCAGGACAGGACAGCAGGAAGGAATGCTGCTGGCTGAGGGGTGCGGGGCAGCTCTCAGCTCTTGTCAGAAGAGGAATAAAAATGCAGCTCACTGGGGTCTGTTAGATGCTTCAAGCACAACCCTGAGAAGAAAAGCCCTAACAGAGAAATTCTTTAATGAAGATCAACACACTGCCCTCTTTCAATATGGAATATCAGCAAGTTCACTTGCCCAAATAAACTGCAAAAATACAGCATTCAATTGGGTCCTAAAAGATGACAGAAGTTTGCACTTTCAAGGGAAAAATAAAATAAAATAAAATAAAATAAAATAAAATAAAATAAAATAAAATAAAATAAAATAAAATAAAATAAAATAAAATAAAATAAAATAAAATAAAATAAAATAAAATAAAATAAAATAAAATAAAATAAAAAAATAAAATAAAATAAAATAAAATGTCAGAGAAGGACCAGTACTACTGGAGATATTCCTTAACAAAGGTTTTGTCTCACCTGCCCTGCAAGCCCCCTGCAGACCCTCATCCCATACACAGTCCTGGGAACAGCTTCCCACCCAGGCAGCTTCTGCTTGCTCTCTCCCTGCTCCACAGCTAGCAAAGTTTCAGCTTTTCAAGGAGCTGAAATGTCTGGTCAGACAAGTCCTTGGCCTTGGTACACAATAATGGGGTGAAATGTAACGGCCAGGGTCATGCCAGAGGGCTGCACTACGTAAGTCAGACCAGTCTCTGCTTCTGTACCAGTGTTTTCACACACAAGTTGACCTCTACCCTGTTTATGTCCCTGGAGCTGGATGCTTTTTATTTATTTTGGATAGGAGAGAAGGAAGAGGGTAGTGCTTTGTTCTGACAGGTTTTAATAGGAGATCAGGCCTTAAACCACAAGGCTTTTCAGTCAAGCTTATTGCAGAGTTCCTCCCTTAGTTACAAACTGGAGGACACTGGCTGTCATGGGAGACTCTGAAACTGCAGGAAAAGGCATTTTCCTACAGCTGGTGCTGCAAAATAAATCACACCTTCTGCCTCCTCCCTAGCTTACACGTGGGTTGCAGTGCCACTGAAAAGAACACATGTGGTAGCAGGTAATGTCATTTACCTCTCTGCACATCTCTATGCTGCTCTGTACTGTTTTAGACATACAGATGCAATTACTTTGGTTCACATAAAAAGCCCCAGGTGCTCCTTAGATCCTTATTTTCTACAACATCATCTAATTGCAACAAAATAATCTCCTCAGTCTCTTCATTTTTGTCAAGTACTCCGGTCTGCATTGCTTTCATTCCTGCTGCAAAGTGCTACCCCAAAGACACCAAGAACAAATGCAGTAAGAGCCTGCATTTAAACAAGGTTGGAAGAGAAGCCGGGCACAATATTAGGCCATCCATATGCATTATGCATGCAGCAAGGATGCAGTCATAAATGCACAAGGCTGGAATGCCAGTATCTCTTCCATGCTGCGGTGCTGCCCTGGTCTATAGGTAAGGAAAAGGACCAAACAGCATGAGGTTTCTAAACTCATAAAGGAACATCAAGAGGCACACAGATGTATTATAAAGCAAACAATCAACTACTGCAGGACTGTATTCTAGTGCCAAACTCAAAAGTTTAGACACTTTATTTGACCACAAGTAAGCAGATAGTTTCCCGTATGTCTTGGCTGCAAAACTCAAAATTCAGCCAAAAGCAAGAAAACCCCCAAACAACTCTGAAAATCATAAAAATGAGTAGAATAAGTCTGAAGAAAAAGTATGCTCTAATTTTTCCTTCAGTGTAGCTTAGTGAGCAACAAACTGCTTTTTTCTATTTAAAGGCAAGCCTGAAAGGATACTAATCTCTCATTTAAACAGAGGGTTGGCAGCATGACCACCTGCAAATCACCATGCATCGAGCTACAGTAATAACAGGCACATAATCTCATTTTGTTGAGTACTGACAGCACGCAATACAGACTTTACACTGTCTTCGTGCTTTTCATGCCCACTTCATGCCAGCAGCAGGAAAAGAGACAACACCTGATGTTGTTGCTGGTACAGAGCTAACCTACCCACATGTTTAAACAATCTGAACCAGCAGAGCAAGTTTATATGAAATTGGCACTTTGCATCATATGGCCATGATTTTTCTAATCTGTCAGTGGCAAACTTAAAGAAAAAACATCAGAACTGTAACAGGTAAGGTAGAGTGTTAGGGATGATACATTTTGGGACAGCATGGTCGCTTGAGCTCGCAGCATTCCTCCAGGGGAATGGTGCGTGCAGAGGGAGGAAGAACATGTACTTGATTTAGCAACCAGAACAAGATCAAGAAAAGTAAAATGTTATACCGCGTAGGTCTTAGTGTACTTAAGTGATAATGTGTAACTAATCAAAGCTTGGTGTGGAATGCATTATGTAATCTAAAACTAACCAATCAGAAAGCACATATCACGAGTGGTGTGCATGATCTTTGTAAGAAAATACTATATAATAGGTACCAATTTAATAATAAATTTGAAGCTTGCTCACATTGAGTATGTGTATGCTTCCCCACGTCACTCTGGGTTAACCTTGGCTAAACGCGGCAAACACCTTGGTTTGCAACATTTGGCGCCCGAACAGGGACCCGAGTACGTGGTTTTGGACCAAAGCCTCTGCTGCTTTGCAGCAGAGAAGCTGCGCAGGTGCGGTCGACCGCACAGCGGGACCGGCACAAATGCGAAAAGCGGAAAAGCTGCGTAGCTTCGGTTGACCGCGCAGCGGGACCGGCACGGGATCCAGGGGCTAAGCGACTGGCCAGCGCAATTTCTCCTCCTCAGAGTGCCTTTGTTCCTGTGGGACAGAACGGATGGAGAGAGAGGTAGCCCAAAATCTTTTATCATGCTTTTTAGAAAAGCGGGGAATTAGTGCTGGCACCCTTAAAGCAGTGCCAAATATCTTGGATTATGGTCGAACAGTGGGAGTTTTCTTGACGGCAGGGACATTGTTTAATATCGATCAGTGGCGTACCTTAGGTGAAGTGTTGTGGGATCATGTAATTGATGATAGAAAGGAGGCGAAAAAGCTGATGAAGCCTTGGCGGGAGATTACTAATTGCATAAAGCGGCATAAGATTGAACAAGAGGTAGCGGGACAGGCAGTTGCTCAGTTGCAGGGCGGAGCTGCCGCTGCGACTGGTCGAATTGAAGATCCCCCTCAACCGTCCCTAGGGATCCCTGTCCCTGTACGGGTATCAGCGGTGCTGCCTACTGCACCAGCAGCTGAGGACCCGGAGGCAGAACCTGATCTTTTTCCCCCAGAGGAGGGAAATGGGGATCTCCCACCACCACCGTCATTGCCTCCTCCGCTGCCGCTTTCAGGTGGCAAGGTGCGTAAAAGTGGACCCACCGCAGGTCCCCTTGCACGACCTCACTGGGCAGAAATTGCTTGACAAGCTGTGGAACAAGGTCACTCTGACGTGGTTGAAATAATTGGTCAGGCTTTTCCCATTCGATTCGAGCCCACAACAGATGGTGGAGCTCATGGGGTTCATGTTCCTCTTGGTTGGAAAATGCTGTTTCAATTGCGTGCTACAGTATCAGAACATGGGTTGCATAGTGAACCGGCTCGTCAATTGTTAACTTATATATGGTCTAGCAGTGTGCTTGTTCCAGAGGATGTAAAAACAATTATGAGAATGATTATGAAGCCATCAGAACAGATGATGTGGCAATCTCATTGGCGCCGCTTATGTGAAATGAGTGCTAGCGCGCCACGAGATATGTATGATCCATTGTACCAAGTGACAGCTGATCAATTGACAGGTAGTAATGTGTTTTCTAGACCAGAGATACAGGTTCAAATGGGGCCAGACGTGTGTATGGAAAGTATGAACCTAGCTCGAGATGCGTATAACATGGTGCGGTCATCGAAACCGGCTCCCTCTTATTTATCGATCAAGCAGGGTCGGGAAGAATCTTTTGCTGACTTTGTCGATAAGATAACTGACGCGTTGTCACATGCAGATGTACCTGAGTGGATGAAACAGTCTTTGTTACGACAGTGTCTATTAGAAAATAGTAATCAAACTACAAAGGCAATTCTTGTCACTCTTCCTTTAAATGCCACTGTTGAAGAAATGTTAGAGCGTATGAGCCAAGTGCCTACCCCTACTCAAGCGATGTTAAGCTCTGTTGTTCAAGATATAGGCGAAAAGTTGGCTGGAGCCCAGGATCGGGTGTTTGCTGCCTTTGGACCGCTGTTGCAGCAAGCTGAGAGTAAAGCAGCATCTTCGACTTCGCGCCCTCAACGTTGCTTCAGGTGCGGACGAAATGGCCATTTTTGCAAAGACTCTAAGTCAACCAATGTATGGTGTAATAACTGTTGGTCAAATACTCATGCTACGGTTGTATGTCGCTCGGGAAACGCCAAGCGGAGCGCGAGCCGCCGCGCGATGATAACAGTAGCGAGCAATTCTCCCTCTCCCCAGCCACACCAGGCAGCCTCGGCCTCGACTTAGCAACATCAGTAGATGTAACGTTGATTGATAAACGGCCACAGAAAATCCCATCAACCGCTATAGCACCGTTAATGATTAACGATCAGCCTCATGGTGCGTTACTGATTGGCCGCTCTTCTGCTGGCATAAGGGGTCTCATGATTATACCTGGACTCATTGATAAGGACTATACTGGCGTGATATATATTGTTGCTTATACCAACTTTCCACCTGTTCACATTCCCGCGCAATCGTTAATAGCACAGCTTATACCACTACCCCACCTGTCTGCGGCTATGAAAGCTCGGCAAGAAACCCCCAGGGGACAAGGTGGATTTGGATCAACTGGAGCGTTAGCGCTGTTAACAATGCCCCTCACCGGTCGCCCCGTTACGCCAGTTCTCCTGGTACACGGAGACCAAAGGGAACATATCAGAGCCCTCCTAGACACAGGAGCTGATGTTACTATCATTTCATCAACTGTATGGCCTAAGGATTGGCCAACTGAAAGGGCTGGCAAAGGTGTAGAGGGTGTAGGTGGCGTTGTTGTGGTGCAGCGAAGTGTAAATTTGGTGCAAGTCTGTATCGACGATCAAACTGCAAACTGTAAAGTGATAGTTATGCCTCTGCCAACAGGCGTACAAGCATTGATTCTTGAAGAAATGTTGGAAGATATGAATAGCTTGAGACACGCTGTACTGCAAAATCGCGCTGCCATTGATTTCTTATTACTAGCACAGGGGCATGGGTGTAAAGATTTTGAGGGTATGTGTTGCTTTAACCTATCTGATAATAGTCAATCTATTCATAATCAAATTCACTGGTTGCTCAATCATACACAACAGGTAATGAAAGACCACCACCCCATCGATGATTGGTTTCGATCACTCTTTCCGGGACTCTCATCCTGGTTATACGGATGGCTTAAGGAAATTGTAAAATGGATACTTATCATCATTGTAGCTATTATTGTGGCCCGCATAGTCGTCTCCTGCACGGTCCGGCTAGCTACGCCACAAGTAAATCTTGCGGCGAGACAACTGATATCTTTCAAAATTGGCTAATAGAGCAAGGAGGTCACAACTATATTACTTTAAAAGAAAAACAGGGGAAATGTTAGGGATGATACATTTTGGGACAGCATGGTCGCTTGAGCTCGCAGCATTCCTCCAGGGGAATGGTGCGTGCAGAGGGAGGAAGAACATGTACTTGATTTAGCAACCAGAACAAGATCAAGAAAAGTAAAATGTTATACCGCGTAGGTCTTAGTGTACTTAAGTGATAATGTGTAACTAATCAAAGCTTGGTGTGGAATGCATTATGTAATCTAAAACTAACCAATCAGAAAGCACATATCACGAGTGGTGTGCATGATCTTTGTAAGAAAATACTATATAATAGGTACCAATTTAATAATAAATTTGAAGCTTGCTCACATTGAGTATGTGTATGCTTCCCCACGTCACTCTGGGTTAACCTTGGCTAAACGCGGCAAACACCTTGGTTTGCAACAGTAGAGGAAAGTCTTCAGCATCCCACACAGAAAGAGCTTTTCCACCATTACACAGTGCCAAAACATGTACTGACACTCTTATTGATTTGTCTTTAAAAATGCCATTCAGTATTTTGCTGTCACTGACTACATAGTTTATGTTGATGCATAAAAGCACATACATGAATTAAGAAGCCTGTGAATGAACTTTTTACATGCATAGATCAGAAAACCTCCACAATAAGGCACATTAATAAAGGAATTAACTTTCATTCTGAAGATGCAACCATTACTTGAAACAAGGGAGCTACCTTTTTCAATTGACAATTTAAAACAAAAAAATCCTAAAGAGGGGCTGTAAGTAAGAGGAGGACAGATTCTTTAGCAGGGTCTGTTGTGAAAGGACAAGGGGAAATGGTTTCAAACTGAAAGAAGGGAGATTTCAATTGAATCTGAGGAAGAAGTTTTTTATAACAAGGGTGGTGAGGCAGTGACACAGAGGGGTGGTGGATTCCCCATCCCTGGAGGCATCCAAGGTCAGGCTGAACAGGGCTCTGAGTACCTGATTTAGCTGTAGGTGTCCCTGTTCACTGCAGGGGAGATGGACTAGATGGCCTTTAATGGTCCCTTCCAATTCATATGACTCAAAGATTTTACAATTAACATAAAATATAAAAATATAAACACGGAAACCCAAATTTAAATAAATATCCTCATGTCTTGTTTGACATTAGAGCTCTACTCTTGCTGACACAGCACGAGCATCTACAGGTCTCTCACTATGAAAATCATCATCTAAGCATTGCACATCCTGGAAAAAATAGCAGAAAAATATAATGCACTCTGGTGAAAATAAAATAAAATAAAATAGGAAACAAAAAAACCAACGCTCTTGAGTGCTGATGGATGTGCTTTGAAGTACCCACTCTATTCCTCCACACATTCTAAAATAGACCCCATGGTTTCACATGTATTTCATGAGTCCCACTGTGGCAGCAGCTACACAAGGAAGCAGGGACCAATCTCATGTCATTTTGTGTGCACCCCAACCAAGCTTCCCACAGAAGACCTGACCATCCCACATGAGTCAAACAACAAAGCACTCACTGACTCCCTGGGAGTCAGTGCTGGACCAGGCCAGCACACACAGCCCTGTGCAGAAGCAAACACTTACTGGAAACCCAACATTTGAATTTTAAACCACACTTCTCTTTTGTGTTTCCAAGTCAAAATCTATGAAGACAGTGCTTTCAGACTGGTTGAACACAGACTGTAGCCTAGATATGGCCAAAGCTGCTGAAGCAGAAAGCCTTTCTGTTCCCACAGGAAAGAAGCACAGGACAGCAAGGTGGGTAGAAGCTGGCTTCTTTCCCCATACTCCTGGCCAGAAGAGACCTAACACACTGCAAAGCAGAAAAACCAAATTGCTATATTCCACTGTGGGAAACTATTCCCTTCTAACCCTCTTTCCCACTCAGCTCTTCTAAATTCAGCTGAGAAGAACATGGAAGGCAAAAAGCTTGGCAAAAGAGATCATCAGTTGCTCACTTTGGAAGCAGTAGCATAGGCCCTGCAGCCACCTTCCACTTCTACCACGCAAAAGCACACAGGAATCCTAGACCAGTTTGAACTTCATGTCAATCCCATTTAGAAAACAGAACACACTACTGAATTATTTCTGTTAATTTTGTTTCCCTACTCTCACACTGATGAAACCCATTCATCTGTAGAGATAATAATGCTTACAGCTCGTTTGTCCCTCTGGCTGTAGTTAGGTATGCAACCACTATATGTTAGAAAACTATCTGGAATTTCTTCCTGCTAAACAAGATGATTCACAGCTTTTTAACTGCCTTACTAAGTGCTTTCAAATTCCCCCTGCCTAAGGACCTCTGATCATTTTCCAGCAGAAGATATATATACTTAAATTATTTCTAGACAAACTACCAGATTACAAACAAAACCCTGTTTATTTTATCACCTTTTGCCTGGAGCTCAACGCAGAGCTGAAAAATTTCAGATGCATTAAGGGTTTGGATATCAGAGTGCTCTTTACCACAGCCTTCAACAAGGGCAAGGCATCATCCAACACTTCAGAAGAATCTCACCTTTGAGGGAAAAACAGCACTGACAATAGAAGTTTTTGAGAGAGTATAAAATTAATCCCATTCCTAGATACGTATTAAAACCCTCTTTTCAA
Source organism: Cyrtonyx montezumae (assembly GCF_038088225.1). NCBI lineage: Eukaryota > Metazoa > Chordata > Aves > Galliformes > Odontophoridae > Cyrtonyx > Cyrtonyx montezumae. The sequence goes on from NW_027072035.1 coordinate 4,589,807, forward strand.
ACTGGACTTTCAAATACCCCGCTTCCTAACCTTTACAAGAGAACTTTGACTCATAACCTAAAACTTTTGTCTTTTATTTACCCAGCTGTACAACAATCATTCATATTAGGAAACTATCCCGGAAATACTTTATGTTAAGTGTACAATATGAAAATCTGTAATTACTTTTCCCCTCCACACCACCACTGTGCAGTTGGTACTGGTTGTTACTTTAACAAAAGCCAGCTGGGGGAGAGGCAGGGTGAACATCAGTTGCTGGCTGGAGAGAGCTTCCTTCCTTCTTTCCTATTCCAGACCCTGCTGGTTTCCATCTTTTCTTAATGGACTATGAAATTAACTTATTTGTAAGCTAAAACTTTTTATAATTAATTCTGTCTCACAATGTTTCATTCCTTCACAAAAACCAAGTTGTTCATTTGTTCGTGAGCATGTAAGGCTTTGCTTTGAAGAACCTTAAAATTTAGTCCAGGAATTTGTTGCTGTTCTCTGAGCCCTGAGGGTATGAAGTAAAACCTTATTTCACTTCATCCTTATTTGGATACCTTTGACTGCCAAGGTGTCTGTGAATAAGCAGTTGTGATTTCAGCTCAGGCCCAGGTTATTATGCCAGCTCATCCTTGAGGAACAAAACCATCGTAGATTAACAGTAAAGATGCTGACAAACTAGGTTGTAGGCCAGGTGTTTACAGAAACATTCCTAGAAGGACGACATACCCTATGAAAAAGGCATCGTAAGATCAAAAGAGCTTTAAAATTGCAACGTAACAACAAGGAAATAAATCAGCATGAATCCAAGAGCTAAGTAGATGAGGTAGGCTGTAGTCAGATGTACCTTTGCAGGGACAGGCTACCAGTATTTACAGGTGATGAAAGAGCAGCAAGCCTCAGTCTCACTCACAACAGCATTTAACTTCCAGTTTTGCACTTATCTCTGAAGGAAGCCAAGCTCCTGGGTAGCAGTTAATGCAGGGAGGCTGTTATGTGGCAAGGAAGCCATGTTAACATCTCCTCTTGCTCAGAGCATGCCAAACTGGAAGGCTAGTCGATGCCACCAGGCTATGTCCACTTCTCCACCCTTTCTGCCACCAAGACCTGGGAACCAACCACTCCCATGTGGGACTACACACCAGATGACAGAGCTTGAGCCACAGTACTTGAAGACCTCACTTACAGTCAGCTGTCAATACACAGCTCTATCAAACCACAGTCTAAAGCATCTACTTGATGTGCCTCTGTCTCTCTGCCTCCATCCAAAGCAGCTGAGTTCCTATGTTCTGCACCTGAACTCTTACTTGACAAGAGATGCACCTGAGCTATGGATACGCCATGAGCAATTTGCATTAGAAGCAGTTTTCATTTGCCAAAAACGAAGAAAAACATCATACATTATAATGTTCTTCATACAGACACATATACCTTCTACAGGCTAAAAGCCAAAAGCTAAAAGCTGTAGGGGAAAAGTGCTGCCTCATCCTAGCACTAGAACCTGAACAAGAGCTTACTTCACCATGCCTGTGTTGGGTTTTAGCCACTTGTCTGCAGCTGCCTTTATAAAAAGGGTCTGAGGTGGTGAAGTTAAATATTTCTTGACTACAAGAGCACTGTGAGGAAGTACACTGTGTGCACTACAGAGATCATCAGGCACTGACATTATGATGGCAATAGAAAACATTGGCTCCTAAAACAGAAGGAATTAAGCTGGCATCACACCAGCCAGAGCAAATCTCCAATCTAAACAAGCAAATTACAGGACAAGCAAAGAACAGGCTGGACCATGAGAATTCTAAATACAAGGAAAAACGCTAGAAAGAATAGTGTCAGGAGGGCAAAGAAACCCTTGGCACGCTGCAGAACAGGGCAGACAGTGGGAAGCACTGACACACTGTAAGGTGGGACAGTCTGAAGGCACTGATTTGCTTTGCGGCTTTGAGCAGTTTAGTGCTAAGTCCTAACCTCAGCTATCCCTGATCCAGCCAGAGAAAAACCCACTGGACACTACATACCTGTAAGAATGTTCTGATACATCAGTGAATATATAAACTCACCACCTTCCTTGCAACCTACGCTTCACTGAAGAAGCTCAAACAGTATGAAAACCAAACCCCAGACTCAAAACAAGTACAATTAAGCACTGAGGGGTGCCTGTGCTGCAAGGCAGACTATGTTATCTGGGGCTGTTCTTAGCCAAAGTACTGCTAACATGTAATGGATCTGATTCTTACCCCTCTACTCAAGCACTGGTGATTCCAGTGGTGAAGCCACAGTACACGCTTGGAGCCCTATGTCCAGTTCTGGGCCCCCAAGCACAAGAGAGACATGGACATATTGGAGAGTCCAATGGAGGGACAGCAAGATGAAGAGACTGGAGCATCTTTCCTATGATGAGAGGCTGACTGTTCAGCTTAGAGAAGAGGAGGTTCTGGGGGATCTCATCAATGTGTATAAATACCTGAAGAGAGGGTCCAGAGAGGATGGCACCTACCCAGTGCTAGGACAAGAGGCAACAAGAGGCACAAACTGGAACACAGGAGGTTCCCCCTGAACACCAGGCAGCACTTCTACACTGTGTGGGTGCCCTGGCAGAGGTTGCCCACAGGCTGTGCAGTCTCTTCCTTGGAGATCCTCAAAAGCTGCTTGGATGAGGTTCTCAACACCCTGTTCACCAGGAGTTGTTGCAGGTAGTTGAAGGAGTTGTTGCAGGTAGTTGAGGTGTGCAGGTGATTTTTTCTTCTATAATTTCAGTGGCAGGGAAGGATACTGGGAGGATCCAAAAAGCCCACCTCTTAAATAAATGGCTTAAGAGTTGGTGCAAACATAGGAATTTTTTTTTTTTTTACCACAGAGCAATCTAATCAGCACCTAGCATGATGGCTGCAGATGGAAGCAGCCTGTCTCTGAGGGGTAGGAGGATTCTAGCCAAGGAACTGGCGAGACTTACTGACAGGTCTTTAAACTAGGTATGAAGGGGGAAGGAAACAAAATGAGGGCCGCTGGGGCCGAGAGGATAGTTCAAGGCTCAAAACAGAGTTCGCTGGGTGAAGAGTGTTGGGTTCCTAGGCATGGTGAGGGGCAGGGGATGCTGCCTCCCTTAAGTGTCTGTACGCTAATGCGCGCAGCATGGGAAATAAACAGGAAGAGTTGGAGATCTCCCCAGAGATGACCAGTGTTGGCATGTGTCATCCTTCGGTGATGTTTCTTGGTACAGAGTTCTTCAATGAGTTGATCAAAATTGTTCAGCTCTTGCTAGTGACACTGACAACTCTCATTAAGGCAGTTGCTTGCCTGTGTATGGAGCTTGGCAAAGTCAGTGCCCTTGAATGTCTGCATTTAAATACAGTTAAACAGAAGGTCAAAGTTTGAAAAAATAGGTGCAAAGAGCTAAACAAGCTGACATTTTCTTCTTGTCTCCTGTTTTCTCCCTGAAAAGGCTGTGTGTCATTCTGTCTTGAGCTGGATGAATCCTTCTGCCCTTTCCAGCTGTCTCATCCCTCTCCCCAGGTGTTTTTACCCTTGGGGCCTTCTACAGTTGGCTGCTAATGATCTTTGAAGGAAGGAACAGATAGTTCTGGTAACAAAGTTGGCTTCATGGAGAGGAAACATGCTCGTTGCAGTGCTTGCTTGCTATGAAGGCACTTATGGATACACCTCTTATAGCAGCATTAAAAACATCTTCAAAATTCAGTGGTTAATGAGTTTGGCGATACTCTTGTTATCATGTGTGTAACTACTGAACCTCTGCCAGCAAATTCTGGAGAAGGAAAGTGGGACTTATCTGCCAAATAGGCACAGTTGTGCCGGTACTGCAAATGGACCATGGGCACAGTCATCTCCATTGGGTGTATCTGTCTGTAATACTCTCTAGCTGCACTGCTGTACTTTTTTTTCTTTATTGTATGTGTGAATATGCAAAGATATAGACTGTATGTCTGCTGTACGTATAGCAGTCTGTGGTCATTATATTAACAATTAAATAATTGTATTAAAATATTACAAAGGTTTTGCAAAGATAGGTGTGGAGTTGATCAAACATTGTACGAAGTTCTTCTAGTTGCACTCAATCCTATGAGTGACATTCCTGCTGCAGCCTGTGGATCCCTGATGCTGTTAACAGAACTACTGCTTTACACTCAAACTCATCATTAAGTAGACATGATTCTAGATTAAATGAAGACTGAAATAAAGAGATGCTTAGGTATTCAGGTTTAAATGTGGTATTAACTTCCTTTTGAAGTCAGTTGCTCAGAAGAGAAGATAAAGAGGGCTGGGACATGGCAGGGTGGGATGAGTGCTGTGCACAGCAATGAGAGGCTAGGAGACAATGACAGGGTAGTGATGAACTCCAGCAGTCCTCTGACACTGTGGAAGCTTTTCAGGTTGTCAGAAGGGGAGATGCAGATGTTCCAAGGTGAGAATAAAAGAGGGAATTTGAAACTAGAGATAAAAACAGTGGCCTGAGCAACAGACTGAAACTGAAATGCTAACATACTAGTTGAGGCAGTAGAGACAAAGGCCATGGAATTAAGCGTTGTGATATGAGGGTGTCTAAGGATGGGGTGGCTGTGATGGCAAATTGGAAGTGCTGGTGAAGATGACAGGAACTTGTATTTTGTGAAATAACTGATCCAGCATCAAGAAGTATGCAGCTTAGTATTCCACTATGAAAGTATTTTATCTTTGAGTTCTCTCTGGTAGTAGATGGTTTAATCCTCATTTTGAATCATGTGGGATTTTCCAAATGTATCCCTTAGTTGTTTGCTTTTCTTCCCTAAAATCTTCCCTGAAATTACTAGTTATTTCTTATTTTGGAGAGTTGTAAGATATGGATTATGAAAAAAACATTTGTATTCTTGTGAGCTTTCTGCCATTTTCCCTGTATTTTTTCCCTTCATACTTCGTAAGATAAGGTGTTGTGAAACTGTGAACAATAAGCAATGTTAGGTGTTTCTTAAGTGTTCCTCTCTCTTTATTGAATCTAAATTGACATTTTTTTATTTTAAGGATTGTTGTAAGACAACAGCTACAATTCGGGCTTGATTTTTTTTTTTCTTTTTAAACAAGAGTCATGAAATGAGAAATGCTACCCCAAAATATCTTTCTTCTTTCTTGCAGTTGGTGCAGAGTGTGACAGCTGAGTGGCTGTGTAGTTCTTCAGAGGGTGCAGAGGTTGTGTCTGAGGGATGGTCCGTGTGGAAGAAGGCAGAGCACTGCTGTACATCAGGCTGCTCCCAGCAGAGCTTGTACTGGAGCAATCTGAGCTATGTCTGGGACTTTGTTCCTATATCCCTGTAGTAGCCATCCATGGTATTATTCAACTGATAAAAGAAGGCTGTTTGCACCTAAAATAAAAAGATTAAATAATGATAATTTTTTGAAAAGACGGTAGATTACAAATATTTGTAGAAGTAAGAGAAGCAATTCTGTGTATAACAGCCTAAAAACTAGAAGGAGTTAGAAGGAAACACTTGTCAATTATAGGAGCACTTCAGGCTGAAAAGAGATGCATGTCAGTTTCTGGGATGACAGACAGGTTTGCTCTCAGCACTTGTCTCTGAAAGTCACATATATCAATCCTTGCAAGAATAGTCCTACTTAAGGAAGATTTTGTGTGACTGAAAGTCATTTCTGCTACTTCAACCCTATAGACTCATTTAGATTGGAGAGAAAAAGAAATAAGGACTGGCCTTGTTTGGAGTGACAAGGGACAGTCTGTAGAAAAGGTGGTTGAAGGTGAGGTGTTGCATGGGGCACCAGGGTCTCACTGCAGAGACAAAGGATGAGAGGGAATGGCCACAAGTTGCGCCAGGGAAGATTTAGATTAGACCTCAGGAAGCATTTCTTTTCTGAAAGAGTGGTCAGGCACTGGAATGGCCTGCCTAGGGAGGTGGTTGAGGCACCATCCCTAGCGCTGTTCAAGAAGCGTTTAGATGAGGTGCTAAAGGACTTAATTTAGTAGTTGGGTAGAGATAGTGATAGGAGGATGGTTGGACTAGATGATCTTATAGGTCCTTTCCAACCTTATGAACTTATGAACTTATGAACTTATGCAGAGAACTGAGCATGCAGAGCATGGAGAGTGCTTCTTTTTCCAGAACCACCTCAAGCTGTTCAGCATGTTTGAACAAAGAGACACATTTGTTGCATAATGAACATGAGAAAGAGGCCTGGTGCCTGTCAGGGCAATTGGATGTAGCTCTGCCTTTCAGCCATGGAAATTTCTATGCTACCACAGTGTGCTTTTATGCTGGCTTCTGCCACACTGCTCTTTGCAGGTGATGGAGTTTATGCTCTGGTACCTGCTTAGAGTAGGGGTGGCACAGGCATCCTTTGGAAGTATAAAAGGGTGAAATATTCTTCTGCATTATGTTTTCCAGAAAGCTCTAATTCAGAAATTCTGTCTAATTTAAAGCAACCATGGCAGCCAGGAGCAGTGTTGCAGCAAGCTATCCTCCATCACGAGGAAATACGACTTCATCTGAATTTCCTCCTGTAGACATGTCAGACACTTGTTATTGTTCGGTGCTTCTCAGATCCTTTTCCTGCTCTTTTTTTGAAGCCATTGTGTGACAGGTTTTTCTTGTCTGGTTGCTCTATTTACTATAAAGAAAATAAAATATATATAAAAAAAACATATATGGGCAGATATCTGGGAGCTAATGTTCCTTGAAACCCAGTGGTAGAATTACATCAGTACTTTTGTTTCGTAAATTAACTCTAAAATATTTCAAGCACTTTTGATTTTAATTCTTTTTTTAACACAAAGGGTGCTTTTGTAAATACCAAAATACTCAGATCAGATTGACTTGCTTGCTCTGAGGCATGTTTAGTTAAAGTAGGTCAAGATGAAATAAACAAGTTAAAAGACATAAATGTTTAAAGACAAATTTTTAAATAATCTTTGTTTGAACAGGCATAAAAGCAGGGTTATTTTCAAAGTGGAAGTGAAAAACTGCAGGCTCTGTATATTAGTGTTGAAAAGGTTGCAATAAGATTGCAACAGAATTTTATGTTCATAGGTTTGTTAGAGGTGAGAAAGTTCCTGGATGTTTATGAATGTTCATTTTTCAGGGTCAGGTGACTATAAGTGCAAAATTTGACAAAGGGATTTACCTGCCGGAAGATGTTGAGTTCTGCTTTGTTTATGATGGATCTGTGAAGAGGCACATAATGTTTGCTGAGCGGATTGGTGACAGTGCTCCTCAGTCCCTTGTTCCAGATGAGTTTTGTTCCTGTTTTATAGCTTTATAGTGAATGTAGGAATTGAATGACGGCCTGCAGAATGTTTGGCTGGCTGTAGGTGATGTTGCCGCTCAAAGCTGTCTGCAGCGACACGGTGTCAGGCATAGATGGGAGGTTTTCTGGGCATGCGTAGTTGGGCGTGCATGAAAATACATTTTCAAACATGGCATCATTTTTAGCCTGACTTAATTCTATTCAGCAGATCCAGCCTATGGTTTACCTCTTGGCATTGTAACACCTGCAGAAGTCTGGGCTTTCCCCTGGACAGCAGTCAGCCTAGCTTGCAAGTCTCACCTGGCAGTTGCACAGGGGTGTTGCAGCTCTGCTGTGCCATGGGGAGAACTCACCAGGAGTGCCTTGCTGTGAGAGAGGAAATGTGGTTTCCCTCACAGCCAGGTCTGCCTTGGTGTTGTCACCCTTGCTTGTGTGATGTAAACCATGACTATTGTCTTTGTTCTTTGTGTTCTGTTCATTTGTGGGAGTAGGTGGCTCTATATGGGGTGTACCTACATGGTAGGTTCTGCTGCTTGTATGTTCTTGTTTTCTAAGGGAGATTCAGAGTGTGACCAGTGAGTACAGAAAGGGGATGTTTGCCTCAGTGGTGGCTGCTTGAACTTGTAAATAGGAAATGATTGTTATCTGACAGAAAATGCAGTGCAAGGTGCTGACAGGCTCTCAAAGCCATTTTTTTGAAAGGCCTGAAATGGCACTGCCACAGGATTACTTCTCAGATAGAAATAAAAACAGGAGGTGTCAGATAATGCTTAATCCTCTGTGTGTTCTCAACAGAAGTCATTAGCAAACGAAAGAGGTTAAAGTGTATTGCTGTTATTGTTGGTGTTTTATAGCGACCAAGTTAAACATAAGGAAATGCACAGCACTTTGGAAACAACTGCAGATGTGGTAAGCACATGCTGCCTTCAGCAGCTAATAGACTCCCTGTGTATTTAGAATTCTCAAGGGCCTGTTTTGTGAAATCTTGGCTTACACACATGTTACCTCATGGTTAGCTCTCCAGTGGGAGGTATGTATACAACCTTAACCTCTGATAGATGTGTGATATCTGTTCCCAGTGAGATAACAGAGAAGGAGGAAAGATGTGTGAGATATGTGAGAATTTTGAGTGGGAGACTCCCTCGGACTTTGAGGGTCCTGGTTGTAATCTAAGCAGTTGATACAGCATTTAATTGAGCCTGTCTGCCATACAAACCATGCGTTTGTTGAGAACATTGAGATTTTGGCCCACAGGGAATTGTCGGGTCGGTACAAAATGAATGTTAATAAATACATAAATTCCTTGGTGTTTGTGTTGCTGGCTGTAGTGATATCTTTTCTCACAATTCTTAATCAGATAGTTTCATGTTTTTGTTTGTGGCATTTCCCTCTGAGATGGTCACCTCATCTTCTGTTGTGATGAAGAACCTATACCTAGAAAAATTGCTTTTAAAATGAACTGTCAGTAAAACATGAACTGTCAGTAAAACCTGGGAACTTGGCAGTTCAGATCCAAGTTGATCACAAAAAAAAAAAAACATTTGGAGGGCACCCTACAATGAGTTGCTGAAGGGAAGACTGAAACTGTTCTGAATAAGTAGATAACAGTCCATCTTAGAGGACTGAAAAGGAGGAGAGATTAATATATTTTCCAAACAAATACGGTTTTAATGACTTATTTATGTTGTTATTTTAGGCCACGGATGCCAGGAAGCAGTCTCCGTCTGGGTGTTAATGTACCTAAGGGAATCCTCACCTGTGGCCCTTGGCAGCTGTCCTGTCACTTACAGGGAGAACTTGTCTTGCAAGTTGTCTCGTTTTCTGGTCAGTCACACAGAGTGTGTCAGTGCCATGAGTCACAAGGTATTACTAGATAAGTTTGGGCTAACAGTAAACGATCTGCAGTCCCTGGATACTGATTTGACAACAGCCATTGCTCATGAAGAATTGCCATCGATGTGGAGCATCCTTGGAAGCTGCTGTGGTGGCAATAAGATTTTATTTATTTTTAAGTTGGAAGGCTCTGGTGGTGGCTTGCTGCAGAAGTTCCCTACCATTCTTCTTTATTTTGTGGTTATGATGAAAAAATATTTAGTGTGAGTGTAGTAGTCAGAGATTTGGTTTGTGCCCAGAGGTTTGAAAAGGATTATACTGGATGATGTAACTCAGTTTCTCTAGAAGATTTTTGTACCTTGACTCACTGTGGAAGAAATTATTTTTATAAATAGACACTGCCTTTACAAAATTTAAATGCTGTCAGTTTTAAAAACTGAAAAAAGAATTGTAGTAGTGGAGTATCTCCACCATGATTCCTATCAAGTGAAATGTTTTAATTGTGCAAACAAAACTGAGACAAGGTGTATGCCCACAAATCAGAATTATGTGTTGATGAAGGAGATGTAAAGTAAATATACTGTTCGTCACAGTTGTGTGAGCATGTATGCTTTATTTACAGTCATCATCATTCTTAGGAGAGAGTATTTAACAAGTGTGATTTTTTTTTAGAGGAAGTGGAAGGAAAGTATAAGCAAAACCTTACATTAGGGTATGCTGTTTTATTGTAACAAAATCAGGTGAAATTTGTCCAGTTTTATGTTTCATTGCAGACTTAAGGATGCAGTTAGGTTTTGCTGAGGCATATAATTTTTTGTGCAGACTGAGCTGATTTATAGCTGAGGTTGGAAACAGTGTTAAACTTGATGGCTTCACATGTTTTTCATTGAAAATTTGGTACTTTTGGCTGTTTTCCTTTTAGTACTTTAAACTGCTGAAAGTTGGAGGACAGGCAGTTTCCATATGAGCCAAACTAAAAGAGAGATTGATGCAAGCTTTTGGGAACTAAAAGCACAACAGTTAGCCTGTTTCTTTGGGTGAGGTATTTTTTCCTGTCTTAAATCTTCCTAATTCTTAATGACAGGTAGCTCGAAATCTGCTACTGCCTTCCTCAGGAGAAGGATGTGTTTTGTCTGTCTGTTATAAACAGCTCTTTCAAGAGAGATGTAAGCAAATACAGAGTTTTGCTCAAATACTGCCTGGACATTGGCTTTACTTGTTTCATTTTCATTTGTAGTAAATATTTGTCCACATTGCTCAGCTGCTGGAGTAACAGTTGGAGCAGTGAAGACCTTGACTGAAAGCCTGAAGAAATCAGCTATAGTTTTTCACATACTTTGCTAAGCTTTTCATCAAAACCAGCTGAAGTCTGGCCCATGTGTCAGGATACCAAAGCTAATCAGAGATTTTCAGGCAAAGCTAGCTGTCTACCTGTTTGACTGAAATACGGGAAGTTTCTTTGGGGTGTATTGTAGGTCTTGGGTACAGCCAGTACTGCACAGAGCTTTGCTGGGGCAGCTGATACACAGCTGCAAGATTTCTGAGCTTTTGGTTATGCTAGTTGTTATAAGTGCGCTAACACAGAGGTTGTTCCACCCTCTCTGGGAGAGCGTGTGTCTAACTGGGAGGTCACATTGCTATTCAAACCCTAGTCATTGCTGTTCAAACCCTAGTCACTGCTGTTAAATGCAGCAGGGATCTTTAGTCAGGGTTTGTGCATCACAGTAAATGTATTGTGGTAGGATTGTGTTAGCACCATAGAGAAGAGCAAGGCAGAACCAGGACAAAACAGATCCTGGCCTTTGGGATGAGTTTTCTGTGTCTGTGGTAATGGTGGTAGCTGGTGGGGAGACTTCCAGATGCACAGAAGTAAGTCCTTACTCGAGGCCTTTTGGGCCACATATCTGCAGGGCTCTTCATGTCTTCAAAGAGTGGCTTGGGTAGATCAAATATCTGGTTACACCCCTGTACAGAAATAAGAGAAGCTGCCATCTCAGAGTGTATACAGGCAACTTGGTAGTAGGGCATCTCATCTACAGTCAGCATTTTATTTCAAAAATCTCTGCATAGGTCTTTTCAAATTATTATTTTTTCTGTTTGGTAATTGAGTTTATCTTTTTTGGTCTCCTCCAAGAAGTCTGTATAACCTTTTGTCATGTCCTGCATCCTATCTTTTCTGGAAGCGTATTTTTGCTTGGTCTCGCAGCCATGTTCTCTTTCATCAGAGCCTAAAAAGCACTGACTTGTGTTGCACACCCTCACTGTCCCTGTCCATGTTTTTGTCCCAGAGCCATGGGTTGCATGTGGCAGAGCAAGACTTGTGCATGCAGGAGGAGTTGCTGATACCCCTACAACTTCTTTCCCCAAAGGTTCCGTAGTGTTTTGGCACTTGACAACGTTGGGATATTCAGTATCAATATTTTGATAGATTTTGGGTGGTATGGCCCATCACTGAGTCAGATCTCATGACTGTGAGACTAAATCGCTGTTATTCTTTCAGTTTTCAAAGCTGCTGGGTTATTTTTATTATAAAAAAATTCTGAGTGACACATCGTTTGAGAAAATCGTTGCACCATCTGGTGTTTTTGGACCTCTTTCACTTTTATGAGGATTTAGAGATGTATGGGTTGATGGAAAGATAGAAAAATAATTTATTCAAAAGAGTTTTGGTATTTGGAAAAAAGTGTTTGTATTTCCTTTATAAGGCATAAAAAAGACCGGATAAAGAGAGACGAGATTGTCTAGGGAGCATCACAGGTAATTCAGAAATTCAGTGCTGTTGCACGGGCCAGGACTTGTCATCCACATTATTTAAAGTTCAGCAAAGGAAAGAGCATGAACCTTCCAGTAATTCTGCCTTAGTGCCTGTTTGACAGTGATTTCAGGAGCTGCCTGCTCATGGAAGGGGGTCAGACAGTCCCACCACCTGCTCACGGACAGTGTGCTGACAGAGAAACTGAGGAGCCAACTCTGGTGTGTCCTTGAGCTCTCCTTGGTGGGTTTGGGAAAAAGGGAGAGTGAGGAGAGAGGAGAGGGAGGGAACAGCTGCTTATTTGCTAATACCTCCTTCATAATGGATATTTTCTTCTGGAAGATTGGATTACGCCATTTATGAAGCTAGTCAGTGTTAAGTAACTTGTTGTAGGTGGTAAAAAAATGAGAATCTTCCAATCATTTTAATATTTAGGAAAGAAAAAAAAAGTAAAATGGAGTGTTCCATTGAGATGAGAGAAAAACTGCTCCAGAATGAATTTTGGAGAATGTCTTCTTGCCTTGCACAGGGTTAGGTTAGGGTCATTTTTCTGGAACTGGCAGCTCCTAGGGTCCAGCAGGGATGGGTGCAACACCCACTCTGCAACTTTTGTGTATTTGGTACACTCAGGCTTTTGTCTCCCGACTATCTTTTTTGGGTGTGGGTGCGCAGGAGCACAGAACCTGCAGTAGCTGAGGGTTCTCAGTTTGCTTTAAGGATGTTCCTGTGAGGCCAAGTTCAATTGGTCACCTAATTCTGGAGGTAGTTAAATGTGTCTTGCCAGCTTGTCAGTAAGTTTCTTGAGGTGATGTGCTCTTTTAGGTTTGAGGCTTAGTGGAAGCTATACAATTACACTCTGAATTATGAAAATTAGTTGTGGCTCATAGGGAAGGGAGCAGTGTATATACTTGTTTGATCCTTTTTTATGAACAGTTTTCATTTCAGTCTATAAATGAGCTGTAATTATTTTCTAGGAATGAGTCTTAAAGAATGACCTGAAGCATCCAACCTTGCTGCATTACAGTTTGCCTTTAGGGAATGCTGTTCTGTTTTCTCTTGCATTTTTGGCATTTTTGGTTTCCTCCCCCAGCCTTCTTCTATGTAAATCTTGTTATCGTTTCTGCTTACTGGTAAACACGGTCCTGCTATACTACATGTCATATTTTTTGTCAAAATTAAAGACAACTGACTGTGTCTTTTCCTCAGTTGGATATTTCAGTTTTTATTTTTTCAGGGGGGGGGGCGAGGGAAAGGAAGAGAGGCACAAAATGTCTGTTTTCTTCCATGGCAATGGGAAAATACTGGGAACAGGTGAAAAAAAATTGTAGGTGAGATTTGTGAGGGAATATATGTACATACAGTTTTTTTTTTTTAGCCAGCTTACAGTGTTAGAGAAACAGTCCCTGCAGGAGTTTTCCCCTTTAGAAACACTGTGAGGCAGATGGATGAGAAGGTTAGCACAGGTATCAACAGGCAGAGACATGTCACCAGGCCTGCTGCCATACAAGAAAGTGAGCACGTAGCAGGATGCTGGTAAACATGCTTGAACCTGTTGGTTCATGACATCCACATCAACCTTGTGTCCTGGTCTGTGGTACCGTCTGCAGAGAGGTCCTGACCACAAAGGAGCTTTTTGGGGAAAGGACTGGCAACATTGAGGAGATGGTGACATGCAGAGTGACAGTAAAGTGAGTACTGTGGGAGATTAAATTTTGCAGTTAAGGTAGTATGTAAGCCATGGTGCTCGGGCGGGCTTTGTATACCACTGTGGCACTGTGTGCTGCAGGAGACCAGGTGATGCTGGAGCAATGGGCTGATTTGGATCCCAGCCTCATCAGTGCTGCTCAGCATTGTGCTGCTCTGCTCTTGAGCACACTGGTAGCACTTCATAGCCTGATGTCACAAGCCAGTGTCCCAAGAGAGCATTTGGCTGCGGTATAAATGGAAGGGAAATATCCCTCTGCTAACAAAATTGTTTCTTGTCAAAGCAGTAAACTGAAGCTTCATCTGCAGGTGTAGGTGATGACTCATGCACTGACTTTACTATGTGGGGCTGGTGGTGAGACTCCTGTAATGGTACTGCTGGTAAAGACTCCCTAAGGTCAGTTTAGGAGCTTCACCTTCCACCATCCCTTCTTTTCCCCCTGCAGAGTTGATGCCAGCTGCAGTGCCAGATTGATGGATGCTGGTCTGGTTCAACCAGACCAAAGGCAGAAGATATGACTGGCTGTGGTAACCAACTTCCTGGGGCCTCTCTAGCTGGCTTTGTGTCAGGTAGATCAAAGGATGTCAGAGTAGGTGCAAGTAATTTCATTTGGGAAGGACTTACACAGATGATCATGGAGCCCAAGTATTTGATAGATGAGGGTACTTCATGGAGGGCAGATGATGATGTGAGGGATAGGGAGGACTAAGAAAAATATGATGCTCCAGTTATTCAGTAAGTGGAAAGGGAGCTGCCACCTCAGCCCTGATGTCGCCTATGTGACCTGGTGTAGGGAACCTGCTTTGGCAGGGGTGTTGGACACAATGATCTCTTGAGGTCCCTTCCAACCCCTGTGGTTCTATGATTCATTGAAATGCTCACCATGTTAAGCACGTACATATGCTTCTGCAGTAATGTGGTAAGCTGAACACCTTATAAACAGTCTCATACCTAATGGAAAATGAAAAAATGAGGAGTAATACATAAAAGAATGAAGCCTGGAAGAACTGGAATTTGTCAGCTGGTTTTGATGTCTCTCTCTGCTTTTCAAGTCCCAAGTTTAAGATTTTAGTCTCCTTCCAGAAAGTGAATATGATTCATAGCCCAGAAAGGACTTAGTCACTATTTCTGTCAGAGAGAAATATTTGTTTTTGTTTTATTGTTTTGGACATAGGAAGGGATTCAGCTGCAAAGAAGAACAAAGGGATTTATTTAATGCTTAAAACAGATCGTGTTTGGCCCAGCTCTGTTTAACTCAAACAGAATGTTTTGGGTAGAGATCTGGGATGCAATGCAACACAACGTCCTGATAGTGCATATCCTTTATACCACCACTTGCCTTGTGGTATCTAACCCTGTATGAATCAGACAGCAGTGCATCTTTCAAATATTATTAATTGTTTTTGTATCTTGATGGACAATGGTACTTTATAGCCGTTTCAATATGAATTTATTGAAGTAGTCTTATGTTTTCATTGTTTCCTGGTTTTCTTCCCTTTTCGACAACTGAATGCAGTTCAGTGAATTATTGTACTTGTTTTTCATCACATCTTTATTTTTTGCTTCTTGATGTGGTTGTTTTTTGTTTTTTTTTTTGTTGCTTTTTTTGTGTCGCCATTTTGCCATGGTTATAATCTTCCTCAAGGGAAGTATAAATGAAAATGAAAAAATACATGAAAATGCCATTTGTTCCCTTGCACTGTCAAGCCTGAAGGAGAGGAATAAGAGAAGGTGGAAACTGTTCTTGCAAAAAAAAGAACGCTATAATAAAAAACACCAAAGAAAGTTGTTTCAGATTCACTTTTTTTTAGTGGAAAAAATTACTTTTTAGGCTGATCAAGTTAAAAACCATATTACCAATCATCGTCTTTTTTTTTTTTTTTTGTCTCCCTCTCTATCACCCACTTGATACTGTGAATCGTGGAGCAGAATCACAGCAGAATTTGGATGCAAAGGATCACTGGATGTGATCTGTTCCTACTTTGCTCGTGGCTAGAATCAGGGTTGGATCAGGTTACTCAGGATCACGTTTTAAGTACCTTCAAAAGATGGCGAGTCTGTAACCCCTCTGAGCAGCCTTTCCCAGTGTTTGGACTGCCTCATGGTGAAAAATGTTTTCCTTATATTGCAATAAGTATTATACCTTTTTCTTGAATCAGTGTAGATCTTCAATGTTTTTGCTCCCTAAGCGGGCTAGATGGGAGTAGTGAGGGGAGAAGAGTACATCAAACAGTCTGTAGAGTTGTAGACAGCAGAGGGATAACAAGTGCTGTTTCCAAAAAGGTGCATGAGAGATGAAAACAAATGTGTGAGTTGCCAAGCTGGGTCTGATACAGCTTTTAAGCTTTTAAGCTAGCCATGAACAAATTTAATATTTCATATAGGGACTGGTAGGTAGGACAGATAAAAATTAGCTAACAGAATGTGGTGAGATGACAGAAGATGTTATTGAAGATTATGAGACCACAGAGATTAATAACTATTATTTAAGTATTTTTAAACCTATATTCTTTTGTGACAGACTTTCTTATGCTATGTTGTTTTTAGCATTTGGCTTCCAGAAGTGTAACTTACTGCATTGTCAGAGCATAGAGGAGGCTATTCCTGATGACAGGGTTCTTCCTAAGGGCTCCTTTTTTTTTTTGCTGAGGAGGAAAGTCCTACTCTTGCCTTACCCATTACCACACACTTTATCTGTGTTTTGTTGTTTTATTTTTCTTACTTTCCTTCCTTCCCTCCCTCCGTCCTTCCCTCCCTACTTCCACTTATTTACACTATTATAAAACACATTGAAACTCAGTGGCAGAGACTGAAGTTTTAATCATATAATGGACTTCAGTGTAAAGTTTGCCCTTTTGTTTCCATGATTTTAATCTGATGGTTGGGGTGTTGTTAGTTTACAAACAGATGCTTAGTGTGCTTAATACCTGATCAAATATCTGCATGGAATGACTGCTTATATAGAAAAAGTAGTCTAACTGGAAACATCCAAAAAACCTACGTAGAAGTTTAAAATGGAACTTCAAAAGAATTAAAGTGCTTAAAAGCAAGGAGCAATTCTGAGAGCCCATGCTTTAGTGATAATTTTAACCTGGAAACATGTAATATTTGCTTGGGGGCTGTGTATTAGACCACTACATTTCCTGTGGAGCTAAACCATAACTCCTTGGTGTATGCATGCCAGGTGTGGGTGTCCTGGTGCCTGATTTCCAGCTTTGCTCTGTATTAGAATCATGCTGCTTACCTGGTCTTCTGCCCTGGGCCCCTTGGATTTCCTCCTGCTCAGGGCTCATTTTTAATTAGTCTGTAAGAAAGTGGACAGGCTCCCATCAGATAGGTGATCTGAAGAATTGTGAAGATCTAGTTCCTAATATTATCTTAACAAGCTGGAAGCAATACTGAGGTCTGCTATTTCTATCAGCCTTTGTTTCCACAGTCTCTACAGATCTTTCTGTGAAGCCTAACATGCTCATTTAGATGGCCCTCTGTAGAAGACAGTCCCAGATCCAGGCAGACCAAGGAATTTGATCGGCAGCAGCACTCTGTTGGGCTTCAAATCTGGAGTCAGATATTGTGTGGGATTCTGTGGAGCTCCTCTCTGAGTCCTTCAACTTCACGTGACTTTGTTGAGTCACCCAGACCACTCAGAACCAGGTGATTCATTTTTAGGCGTATAGGTCCTACATCTTGCCCTGGATTCTCAGCCAGCATCAGCTGGATAATGTTAGCAACCATTAGAGCTGAAGGCCTGACCCAAGGCCTGTACCCCAGCACAGCCCTGTGTGCAGGCCTGGGGTCTGTGCTGGCAAGAACCACCTGCAGCAGCCTTGTCCTTGCTTTCTTGAGCTTGTCTGTGCAGAAGATAAACAGAAACAGATCACTGCTTCTCTTTTGAGGAACCCCTTTGTCTCATTTTTTTTTTTTTTTGTCTTCTGGCACATCACTTGATTTCCCTTCCTGGAAACATAGCCCCAGTCTGTGTTGATCATCCCTAGGTATGAAATGGTTTTTGTTTTGTTGTTATACTGCATATTTTAAATCCTGCTATCTTTATTTTGCATAATTGGTGTACAAAAATACTGAAACATAATTTTCTCCTATGATTTGTCAGTTCAAGATGAAAACATAAGGAAAAGAGGATGGATTTGATATACAGAAAATTTCCTTGGTGTATCTTCTGTAGCTATTGCAAATCACAGCTATCATGTTTTTCAGCCTGGTCTTACATGTTATCAATACTTGGGCCAAATCAGCAAAATATTCAGTGCTGTCTTATCCACATATATATGAACAGATATATCACTGTTTATCAAAGCAGTTCTGCAAATGCTTTAGTTGAATTCCGTGAACTTAAAGGTAGCACATTCTTGAAAACTTGGAAATATATATGATTTATATGGCGTTTCACTTAGAACCTATGTAACTACTATATGGCCAGCTTTTTCCAGAGAGGTTGATGAGCCCTCAGCTCTGAGAAGACATTTGTAAAGACCCAGTTTTGCAGAAGGCAACTCTCCTGTTAAGATAGGTTCATAGGTTCATAAGGTTGGAAAGGACCTACAAGATCATCTAGTCCAACCATCCTCCTATCACTATCCCTACCCAACTACTAAATCAAATCCCTTAGCACCTCATCTAAACTCATCTAGATGTCCAGAGAGAAGATGTCTCAGGTGGTGTGTTGACAGCAGTCTCTGTTTATGTAAAAGGAAGCTGCATAGGGCTAAAGTAAGGGGTTTGTGTTTATAGTGCATGGGACATAAAGCAGCAGGCTTATCCTCAGGCACAGTGAGTTAGGTTAGGCATTTCACATCTTTGTAATTGTGAGGGTAAAATAGCCCTTGTGTGGGTTGCTTACCTAGGTTATGAAATCGTCTTGTCACTGGAGGGTTTTAGAACAGATGAGATAAACATCTGTCAGAGGTGAGTGGGTTGAGCTGATCCTGCCTTAAGGCAGGGAATGGGCTAAAGACCTTTTGAGGACTCATCAAGCTTACTTTTGATGATTTTATAAAGTAAATGCTCAAGATACTTTTAGTGAGCACTTAAACTGAATGGGAATCAGCAATAAGACCCTGTATTTGTATGTAACTTCATGATACCTTTGCTCAGAACATGAGCTTTATCCTGTAGACACAGAGTCAGAAAAAATTTTATGGCACAGTGATACTGTTTTTGACAGTATTATTTCCTCAAACTGGTGCACAAACTTAGATATGCTTCAGGAACTTTGCATTCCCTTGATCAACAAAACAGAATTTTGAGTAATTATTCTGAACAGTTTGGGTGAAGAGGGTATAGTATCTGTTGAATTGTGGTGATGAATTTCAGTGGAGTATCATAAATCAGTGGAATCCTACTAAATTTCAGTTCTTAGAAGAGTAGATTAACTGCTGTTAAATATTTTACCCTTGTGAAAGTACCCCTATATTTAGCTTTGTATGAAAACATCAGTCTAAGAAACAGCCAGAGTGGCACTTGAGTAAAGTTTCTTTTATTGCCCTTCAGCTGCAGAGGTTTTGTATTTGAAAATGTGTGTAGGCAAGTACTTTGCATAAAGACAAGGGAACTGATTGAGTAATGGAGAATCAGCATCTCATGATTTAGTCCATGTTGTCTGCTGCTCTATTTTAAGCTTTAGTTCTGTTGAACGTGATGATTTTGTGTTAAAAGAGGAAAAATTGGCTGGCAGCTCAGGCCACTTTCCTGAGAAATGCAAGAATTGTTGTGCGTCATGCCTCTGAGGTCACTGTACTGCTAAGAATGTCATGTTAAACAGCCTTCGTTGAAAAATTATTTTAATAATAAATAAACAATAATAATAATAAAAAATCAAGTACTTAGCTGTGCTGACAGATATGTTGCTAAGGCAGAGCAAAGCAGCTGGAAAATAGCCTCAGCCATCTTCTGTAATATATATGGGGACTTTGCTAAATGCTCTGTTATCTACAAAGAAAAAGAGAAGTACTGAAGTTATATAATTGAAAATGTTTTCTTTATCTCCTGGGCTTAGGTGATGTTTGTGTATCCCAATTTAACTTTGCAGACACAGTTAAGTACCTACTCCTGTTATTTTCAGAAGATGGGTTTGGCCTAAATATTTTCAGAGATCTGAACCTGAGCTTTTTTGATTCTTCCTAGCTGGCTTGGTAGCGATTATTTTATTTGTTTGTTGTGTTTTTCAGAGCCTACACACAAAGAAACTCTTCTCCACTTTGCAATGAAGTTGGGCTTGGTTAAACTTTCTGAGTTCTTAGTTGGCCAGCCTGGAGGGACGTTGGCATTAGCGCTACCTAATGAGGATGGAGCAACACCATTAGACTTGGCTGTGCAAAATGGGCACTCCAAACTAGTTGAAGTCTTCTCAAAGTGAGTTATAACAGTTTGCTATATCACAGAATCACAGAGGTTGAAAGGGACCTTTCAACCTTTTTTTGAGAGGGAAAAACAGTCAGAACCCAGAACTAACAGTCCTCGTGATCAACTGCTTTGAAATAGGCACAGCCGGAGCTGCAGTGGCTGATTGAGGTACAGGGGGATTTTTGGGAGGTTCCTGTCTCACGGGAACCGAGTGAGAGCGGCCAGTCCCCAACAGCTGTTCTCGCGAGAGGCTAACGAGGTGTAGGCGTTGCCAGGGTAATGGCGCCCTTGCCCACACCCCTCAGCTGAATAGGGCTCAGGGAGGGCAGCGAAGTGTCACTGCCCACCAGGCACAGGGAGTAGCGATCTTCACGTGAGTACCGCCCCCTTACTGTGCTGCTGTAGGTGTGGGAGCTCGTGTGGGTGTGGCTTTTGCAGGTGTATGCAGGGTGCAGGGTTACTGTCCCTTCTTTCTTGCAAATCCATCCTATTTATTGCTGGTCTCTGTGTCTGCAGTGTTTGTTTGTTTGTGTTTATTTTATATTTTTTAAATTATTATTTATTTATTTTTAAATTATTGCAATTCATATCTGTATATATTATTATTATAAACTATTTTTTATTTATTTGTTTTTATTCTTTTTTGTGCCATGGTCTCTACTAGACAGAGGGCTTGCCTTAAGAAGGCTGTGGCGACCCAGACAGAAGGTCTGCCTAGAAGCGTGGCTACACAGGTCTCTGGTTGCAAGGAGTGCCAGAGCCTGCTACTGCTGGATGAGGGTGCTAAGCAGTTCTCCTGTGCAAGGTGTGAGCAGGTGGAAGATCTGCTTAGCATGGTGGCAGAACTGAAAGAGGAGGTTGAGAGACTGAGGGCCATCAGGGACTGTGAGCGGGAGATTGACTGGTGGAGTAGCTCCCTAGAGCGCCAGAGAGAAAGGCACCGGGGAGATCCCCCGCAGTTGGTGGTGGATTCCCTGACCTGTCCCCGTAGGGCAGAAGGGGGATATGAGGGATAGGGAGGGCTGGCAGAGAGTCCCTACTCAGTACTGTGGGCAATCTCCCCCTCTGCCTCCCCAGTGTCCCCAGATACCCCTAAGCAATAGATTTGCAGCATTGGATGTTGAAGAGGTGATAAGGGGGGAAGTGCAGGAAGATTCCCGCAGGAGGTCACCAATGGCAAGGCAGTCAACTCCACGCATTGAGACTGCTGCTGCCAAGAAAGAAAGGAAGGTGATCGTAGTGGGTGGCTCCCTTCTAAAGGGAACTGAGGGCCCCATTTGCAGACCAGACCCAAACCGCAGGGAAGTGTGCTGTCTCCCTGGGGCTCGGATCAGGGACATTGCTAGAAGACTCCCGGATTTGATACGCCCCACCGACTACTACCCGTTACTCGTAGTTCAGGCAGACTGCAATGAAATATCTCAGAGAAGTCTGTGAACTATGAAAAGAGATTTCAGGGGATTAGGGGGCTAATCGAGCCGGAGGAGAAAAAGACCAGTGTGGATGAACCGGGAACTTCTGTTGAGACTCCGAGAGAAAAAGAGAGTCTATGTCTTCTGGAAGATGGGACAGGCTACTTGGGGTGACTACAGAGAACTGGCCAAGATTTGCAGGTTAGCTGTGCTAGTGGTTAATGGAGTTAAGTCCAGCTGGCGTCCTGTTACGAGTGTTGTCCCTCAAGGGTCAGTTTTGGGGCCCATCTTGTTTAATATCTTTATTGATGACCTAGATTTGATGACCCCTATTGATGAGGGGATTGAGTGTACCCTCAGTAAGTTTGCAGATGACACCAAGTTGGGAGGATGTGTCAATCTGCCTGAGGGTAGGGAGGCCCTTCAGAGGGATTTGGATAGGCTAAACAGCTGGGCTGAGCTCAATGGGATGAGGTTCAATAAGACCAAGTGCCGGATACTGCACCTTGGCCACAATAACCCCATGCAATGCTATAGGCTTGGGGCAGTATGGCTTGAAGAATGTAGAGAGGAAAAGGACCTGGGGGTGTTGGTTGATGCTCGGCTTAACATGAGCCGCCAGTGTGCCCAGGTGGCCAAGAAGGCCAACAGCATCCTGGCCTGTATTAGAAATAGTGTAGCCAGCAGGAGCAGGGAGGTGATCATCCCCCTGTACTCAGCTCTGGTACGGCCGCACTTCGAGTACTGTGTTCAGTTTTGGGCCCCTCACTACAAGAAGGACATTGAGGCCCTGGAGCGTGTTCAGAGAAGGGCAACAAAACTGGTGAGGGGTCTGGAGCACAAGTCTTATGAGGAGCGGCTGAGGGAGCTGGGATTGTTTAGTCTGGAGAAGAGGAGGCTCAGAGG
Organism: Cyrtonyx montezumae; assembly: GCF_038088225.1. NCBI lineage: Eukaryota > Metazoa > Chordata > Aves > Galliformes > Odontophoridae > Cyrtonyx > Cyrtonyx montezumae. The sequence goes on from NW_027072035.1 coordinate 4,612,005, forward strand.
AGACCTTATTGCACTCTACCACTTCCTGAAGGGGGGTTGTGGTGAGGAGGGGGTGGGCCTCTTCTCCCTGATAAATAATGACAGGACGAGAGGGAATGGCCTCAAGTTGCGCCGGGGAAGATTTAGATTAGACCTGAGGAAACATTTTTTCTCTGCAAGAGTGGTCAGGCACTGGAATGGCCTGCCTAGGGAGGTGGTTGAGGCACCATCCCTAGCGCTGTTCAAGAAGCGTTTAGATGAGGTGCTAAGGGATTTGATTTAGTAGTTCAGTGGGTAGGGTTGGTGATAGGAGGATGGTTGGACTAGATGATCTTGTAGGTCCTTTCCAACCTAATGAACCTATGAACCTATGACCTCAAGTGATCGCTGAATCCAACCTCCCTGCTAAAGCAGATACCCTACAATAGATTGCACAGGTAGGTGTCCAGGTGGGTCATGAATATCTCCATGAAAAGAGTCTCCATAACCTCTCTGGTCAACATGTTCCAGCACTCCATCACCCTTACCATAGAGAAGTTCTTCTGCATGTGTGTATGGAACTGTGTTATTTTTAAGTTTTAGGCCATTTCTCCTTGTTGTATTACTGTGCACTTCTGAGAAGACCCTGGCCTCATCCATTTGCCTTCTGCCTCTCTGTAGATATTTATAAACATTAATCAGATCTCCCCTCAGTTTTCTTTTACCCAGGCTGAGCAGACCTGGATTACTCAGCCTTTTCTTATACGGGAGATGTTTCACGCGCCTTATCATCCTTGTGGCCCTCCACTGGACTCTTTCTAGGAGAGTCCTGCCTTTTTAGAACTGGAGGGCCCGGAATTGGGCACAGTATTGTAATGTGGCCTCACCATACCAGAGCAGAGAGGGACGATCACCTCCCTTGACCTTCTGGCCACACTCTTTTTAATGCACCCCAGGATCCCATTGGCCTTCTTGGCCACCAGAGCACACTGCTGGCTCATGGCCCAGGACCCCAGGTCCTTCTTCACAGATCTCATCTCCTGTAGGTCAACCCCTTACATGTACTGTTGCATGTGGTTATTCCTCCCCAGGTACAAGACTTTATGCTTGCCCTTGTTATGCTCTTCATCTCTCAAGAGATGTAGAAAGTACTGTTTTCTCAAATGACTTGCCAATTTTGTGTTAGTTTCTGTTGCTTCTTGTCGTTTATTTTAATTGGTAAAATTTTATTTACAAGTAAAGCAAGTTTTTGATGTATATCCTTAAGGACATTCATAAGTCTATTATAGTGTTAGTATCAAAATATGCACCTGTGTGATTATAAGCTATTCTCATCATTCAGTTAGGGATTGTTAGGTTTTTGTTTTTTTCCTTTCAAGCTGACTTATAAATGGCATCCAACATTAACATACAGCTGGAAGACTTTTTTATTCTAGCATTTCGCATTACAAATGGTTAAAAGGCAATTATTAAGTAGCAAATATCCATGTTCCTGGGCTTCCTACAGAACAGTTGTCCAAAGGGTGTTGTAAAACTGTTGTATTTCTGTGCATGACTCCCATTGTGTGTTTAGAGTTACTGCTCTTACTGGTGTAAAACTAACAAAATGAAGCAATGTACATTATATCCCTTCTTCTAAAAAAGGACACTTTTGCTAAATTTGAGCCTGACGTTTTTCAAAATGTATCATGAAATATAAAAAATATTAAAAAGAAAGAAAAAAAGAAACGTTGACCTTTTGAGATACCTAGCTCTGTAATACTGCCACAGCTTGAAATACAGAGCCAGGAAAGTCGAACAGGAATCTTCTGAAAGGGAAACAGACTCATTATTTTATATTGACCGAGCTTTGAAAATGCAACTGAAGTTATAAATAAGTAAAGTTTAAGTGATGTAAAGCTCTGAAGAGTTTACTGGTAAAGCTCTAACATTTTAACAGAATGTAGTTAATGACAGGAAAAGGTGCTGTAGGCTCTGTGGCTATGTCCAGCCTGTTCGTCATGAGGTGACAGAGGACCCATCAGGTACCTCTCGCAGTGTTGTTGCAGCTGTCTGCTGACCTGCTGCTTACATGTAAAGGCATCCCTTGAAATGTGTGTAGAGATGCTTATAGGTACAAAAACATGAAGTTTACAAAACCCTGGGGACACTTTATTGCTTCTGTGTGTCTTGGGCTGGAACCAGTGAGGGAGTCAGTAGCAAGTGCAGCGATATGGGAATGACTGCTTTTGCCAGAGGGCTGCCTGGCTGACAAAGGAGCAAAGGACAAGTGCTTTCAGGCAAGTTGCATCTGCCCTGCACAAACCTGCCAAGCTGTGTGATGTGCATGCCTCACAGCACAAAATGTTCAGTGCTAGGAGCCCTCCTCTCTGTGGATTTTCTGTGTGAATACAGGGAAATAGGCCAGAACAAGGCCTATTCATATATGTATATATAAATATATATTTTATATATATATATATAGATAGATATATATATATCTTTTAACATGGCTCTTTCAGACCCAGTATGATAGAGCCTATAGTTAATGTAAGAATTATGCACATGCACACTAAAGCTTGTCGGAAAAAAAGCAAAACACTTCATGTTAGTACAGTACATCTTGCTAGGAATTGTTTGTAACATCCGAACAATGCTGTGTCCACTTGAGACACTTAATGCTTTTGTTGGTGGTGGGATAACAAAACCTGCTGGCTGCAAGTCATGTCCTCCTGCTATATATGGCATCAGTAACAGGAAGAGGTTCTATTGCTAATTTATAGCAATGAGGGGAGGTGGGTGTTGTCACTGCCTACTCTTTACTGACTTCTTACTGATGACTAACAAACATGTCTAGAACAGTCATTGTTTTTTTCCACCCTGAGTTGCATTTTAGTTCTGAAATAAGCTGTTGGTGGATATTTGTTTTCTCAGCTGTGCTTTGAGTGGATGTGCTAGGTTTTCTGCCATGGGCATGCTGGGAAGCTGGCTGGCTGTGCTGCAGGAAGGATGCCGTGCTTATGTGCTCAGCCTACCTGCACGGAGAGCATCTACTCTGGCTCAGCAAGAATTTTGTTCCAGTTTCCAGGGCAGTTTCTCGCCTGACATTGCCAGAGTGGAGATCAGTGAGGGGGCCTGCATGCGCTTTGTGCACTCATCGACAGTTTTGACGTTGACGCTGGACCACATAGCCAAGCACTTACTGGAATCAGACGTGAGGCTCTTCAGGAAGTACTTCTGGAACAGGCCACTGCTCCACAAGGTAGGAACCAGCCTGGCCCAGGGCTGCCAGAGGCTGTTGGCAGTCATTCCTTGCTATTCTCCATGAATAGCTTCTTATTTTGAACTGCTTGTTTCACTCATGGTAGTGTAATGAAGGATTATTGTTGTAGGCTTCTATTTGAGGAAATACATCTCTTTGCGCATATGGAGCTGAAGGACGAGAGGTGTGGAGACCTTTATAATAGAGTCCTTTAGACCCCAAGTTGTTTCTGGTTCACTGTGGACTTTCTAATGAATATCTTCCTCTGAAATCTCTTTGTTTACATTGCCATTGTATTCATCTTGGTCACTCTGAAATATTTAATCTAGTTCTTTGTGCTAGTGTAATGCCTGGAAGCTTTAATCAGATACCAACCCCAGTTTATTATACACAGCAAGAAAATACAGACTATGTACTTCTGGTGTAGAGGTGTTTGGTTATGATGATCTGGGTTTTATTTTGTTACAAACACAAGTTCTTAAACAGGAATGCATTACAGTTTTGGGTTAAGACTTGAAGGATTGCATAAAGTATAATCCTGTGTATATCTTCTGTATAGTCATGTATATTTACTGCCATGAGTTTGTTGTGTTCCAGTATTAAAAACAAAAACAACAAAATCAAAACCAAATATTTACTGTATTTGTAGCTTGCAGAATACCTGCAGTTTGTGTGTGTCTTTCCCATGGAAACATGGTAATCCCAATTGCCAAACCTAGGCTGTATTGGGGAATGCATTGAGAATGCATTGTTATTAATATTGTTGGCCCTTTCTTACAAATCCTTGTTTTCCCTGGAAATGGAAAAAGAAGAAGTATGGTCTGTTAGATGTTTGCATGGCTCTCAGAGACAAAAACTCTTAGAGTCTGCAAAATTCTGTACTTTCAGAAACCATCAGCCTTCAGTTATGCATTTTCATTTTGCTTGATCTTACAGATGCAGCAGCCTAGACCCTCCTTTTTGGGAACTCTACTCCCACCATATCCCAGTGTAGGTGTTGCAGTACTTTTAATAAATCAGAAATAAGTTGGAATAGTTAAGAAGATCACATTGTTGGCTAATTTTCTGTAGACCAGCTGTCATCCTGATGTATGGGGAAGCAATCTTTCATGTTTAGTCTGTCGTGTCCAAAAAGTAAAGTTTGCCAGATCCAAGGCATGAGGTGAGCGTGAGAAATTTCAAGACACATAGTTATTCCAGTAGTCAGTGGAATAGATAGAATTTATTGCTCTACTGGGTCTTTCAACTTGTAGCAGACCAAGATTGTCAGTTTAGTTTATTGTATCTTAAGACTGCATGAATGTTCGTGTTGCTATTTTAGGTTTGGCTGAGAAGATACATGGTCTAAACAGAATAAACTTGTGCCAGTTAGGGTGTCGTGGAGTGCTGGATTTCTGTGTGAGAAATGGGTGGCTGACAGAACAGTTTAAACTGTTTTTTTTTTTTTGCTTATTCACACCAGAAAACCCCTATCTTGCTCATGTATGCTTTTCAGCCCCTGATTGCAGGCTCTTGTTGGCCCCTTGAGTGTTCCTCATGTGTCTAGAGGAGCACTGAAAAACAAAGCTGTTGGTAAGCCTGAGTTACCCATGCAGGAGATTTGCCTTCACTGGAAACCCTCAGGAGCTCTGCAATTCAAAAAGTTTTAAACTCTGAAGTTTTGTGATTCTGCTGGGCAATATGGAGAAGGAGGTTCTGATGATGAGGAAAACAGTGACACTGTCGAAACGGTGAGCAAACTCTTCCCTGGTCTGGCCCTGTGGAGGTAGCAGCATCCTTCACTGAGGCTGCAGGGGGCGCTCAGGAGTTGAAGAGGAGGATGAAAGGGGGAAGCTGGGGGAATGTGTCTGTCGTGCACCTCCAGCAGAGCGGTAGCTGGCCAATGGAAGGGATCAATTTGCTGGAAGAAGGTGGCAGGGTTGGAAAATATAATGACAGAAAAGAGGACAAACCATTTTCTCCAAAATGAGAAAGATAATTTAAATTCGGAAAATTAATTTTGTTGTCTGATGTATTGATTTCCCAATGAGAAGTTGACTCCCAATAGCTTATTTCTGCCTGGTAGCTGCAAGAGTAGGAAAGAGTCCTGCAAACCATCAGATCTATGGGACCAAAATTAAAATGTGAGTGAGCCTACCAAGAGGGAGATGCAGGATTTGCAGCCACATGTTTTTGGGTACAAAATTCAGCAGTGTCATCCCTGACTTCCAGTTTTGCGTTCTAGTTACCATGCTGTTCTCTGTTTACTGCTCTGACAGGTGACAAATACACATGACTCTTAACTGTAAGAGGGAGAGACTAAAAGCAGTAGAAAACGAAGGTGGAGCTTACTACACAAAAGAAGATACTCTTTGCTCCATCCCCATTTCTTACACTCTTTGAATGTAATCCCTAAAATAAGGGGCTAGACCTGAGCCCCTCTTGCTGTTGCCCAAGGATTGATACCTGCTGTGTGTGCCTGAGCAAGGTGTCTACCTGGGAGGGAACAGCTCCTGCACTGAAGCTGCTTGTGCTGGGCACCAATCTTGGTTTAGGGTCCGTATGTTTCTGCCAGGATCCCTACAGAGCAAGCAATTTTTACTGTCTTGCTTATCAGCCACTCTACATAGTTGCTGTTCTGCCTTTCTCATGGAGAAGGAAATCATGAAAACTGAAGTACAAATGTTATGAGGATAATTATCTTCTTCCTCTTGAGATAGGGAAACTGCTAAGTATCCTGTGGAATCTCTTATCAGACATTTTAGTATTACTTATACTGTATTTGTTTGTTAGCCTCTGACTTTGTTTCTGAGTTCTGATGTAACTGTTGTGGGCACTGAATAAAATTACTATCATTTTGGGTTTTTTTTAATAGAGTATTAATTCAAACCACGTTGAGCCAGTGGAAGATCCAAAAATGCCCTGCAGCACGACAAGCTCTTTAGAAGGTACAGTTTCTTATTCCATAATGTTAAACTCTCCAAAAACTCTGTAAAAGTTTGCACAAATTCATATATAATCTGTTTATTGAGGAAGATCACATTTCATATGACATTAGAGTCCTGTAAGCAGGTGACAGTGAAACACAGAAATTAGGCACTGTGAGAGATGTGCCAGTAATTGTGCTCACTATGAAGTATTGATTTTCCAATACTGAACCAAAATTGTTCCTTAAAAAGCGCTAGGGAATGTGTAGTGACTGGAAAGGTCTGAACAAGTTTTGTTGCAAGAGTCAGAAAAATGTCAGTAGGTTCCAGGAGAGGGCAGTGTTTAACTGAATCAACGCTGGAGCCTGTAAACTCCAGTAAAGTAAGTCTACATAATAAAGACAGGGTGAAAAAAAGAGAATCGTTGTGCTTGAATAGACGAGATTGAGCCGAAAATTCTTAATGCAGCAAAATTTCCTACAGTTTCAATTAGACATTGAAATAAGCATTAGCATTTTGCCTCCATGAGGATTGCAGAGCTCTACTTTCCAATTAGAATGCTGTTTCATTGCTGGAGTGCCTCCTTGTGTACCTTAAGAGCAAGGATCATTTACAGCTGCAAAGGAAATGCTACAGAAATACATTCTTAAGCATCAGAAATATGAGAACTGGAATATTTATGTATGATTGTTAGGAATTAGCTAAAAGTTTGCCATTGTTTATCAGTCTGGCACTATACATTGGGAAGAAGTGGCTTCCCTGAGTAGCAAGCTCTGTCAGAGACTGTGTTCTGGCTGAGTGGCTGTGTTGGATGCAGTCCTGTTTAGAGCAGAGTGGTACAAGTACCTGTATAAGCCCTTGTCAGGACTGGGACCAGGCTGAACCACAGTTCCAGGCTGCATCAGCTAGTGCTTTCAGTGAGTGGCTAAACTGCAGAAACAGTAGTTGTGGTTTGTGATTAATAGCAGTTACAAACTATGCATCCATTATTGCAAATATAAGCAGAAATTTACAATACAAGGCACGTGGCTCACTTTGATTATAAGATATGTGGATGACTTTGATTACAGAGCAGGTGCGTGACTCTGGATATTCCTCTGAGAGCCATGCTCCATCCAGCGTGATTTTCACACTGCACTTCATAGGTAGAAAATGAATGGTAGGGCTTGGTAACGCTAAGTTTGGCACTAGGTTGGGCAGTGCAACATTTGGTGATAATTACTGTAATGATTTCACCAAAGATGATTTTAATTTAGCCTGACCGGGGGCAAGCAGATAATGAATATCAGTGGATACTGACTGCCCCAGAGAGAATCACAAATTCAGGCTCGACTGGATTCTGCCTGGATTCAGGTTGTGAAGCTTCTTGTAGAATTGTATGAGTTGGAGGGGAGATTTAGATATCATCTGGTCTAACTCCCCTGCAATGGACTTAGACATCTACAGCTAGATTAGGTTGCTCAGAGCCCTTCCTGAACGTTGCCAGGGACAGGACATCCACCACCTCTCTAGGCATTCTGTTGCAGTTCCTGGTTGTGAGGATCCCTGTACATTCTTCATGCCATATCAAGATCCATGACAATGGAAGCTGTATAGTTTTGTGTCCTTATGGACCAGAGCTGTTTTTTTTTTTTTTTTTAACTTGTTTGGAAAAAAAAATAATCTCATTTTAGGCAAGAAAAGTATGCCACATTTGAATAGTAAACAATAAACCACACAAACTAGTATGAAACTGGTTTGGAAGTGTCAAAAAACAATAACAAGCCAATCAGACTTGCTCCTAATAGTCCTTAGCTGTTGTTAATGGGCAGCAAAGTTTTCTAAATTTTCTGTTTTCTATTCTGTTTGTTTATCATGTTTATATCATCTAGTTCTTCATTATTATTTATTTCATTCTTCTTTCACCATTTACCACCAAATCCAGGTATTACAAGTTCATTAATGATTGTTACTGGTGACTTGTCTGTTTTATGCTCTCCAGCATAAGACCTGGTCACGGTTAGAAAGAACAAACTATCTCTTTTCTAACAGGAAGATGATACCTGGGATGTTTTGTTTGATGACAGTAGTAATTTTGTGCTCTCTGATGATACTCTGTTAGAGAAAGTTGATTTGTTGACTTACTGCTAGAGCACACATCCCTTTGAGTGCTAGCATTTCTTGACACTGGAAGCATCCTTGCTGCCTCCCTTTACGCCACAATGTGACATTTAAGAATTTTTATTTTTCCTACTTCTGTTTTTCAGCACACCTCAGAGAAGAAAATAATTATTATGAGGAGCTAACAAATGAGGAGTTAGAGTGATAAGATTACTTATGTGAGGGGGCATCAGCAACCTGAGGCAGTCAGCATGTGGAAGGAGAAGCAGCAGTGCTTCATGCTGCTGGAAGTGCATGGAGCCAAAAGCGTACCATTCCTTAAGGCAATCCCCTAAGCCACCTGAGTCATAGTTTGTTTAATGATTTCCTGGAGGTAAAGAATTGAGGAATTTGTGTAGCTGAGAACAGACTTGAACCTCAATTTGAAAGATTCAGTATAAAAATAAACGTATTCACTGGCATATTTTTGGCTGCATAATGGTTATTACTAAAAATACACTTACTAAATAATATTGTTCCTGGTAGCCTGGGTGATGCTGGTGTTCACTGGAGGCTGCGTTTGGGCAGAACTTGCTCAAGTATGATCCTCGTTTTGTGTATGCTGTCCTTCCCCACAGTTCTGAGAAGAAATGACAGAAGTGAAGTTATTTTTCCCTTTCTTTGTGTGTGTTGAAATGTGAAATCTTACTTTGGAAAACACAAGAAACCTCTTCAGGAAAAGAAGCAGAGCCTAAATGTTGTGCATAACTGTTGCAAGGCACAGCACAAGAACCAGAGGTTTTCTGAACACTCTGGGGATTAGTCAGCAGCTGACTGTCAAGTCACAGTGTTTTCCTAGCCTATCTCTTTGTTTTCAATAGCTTGTTCATAACTGGCCCATGACAATAACATAGCACTTGTTGTGCTCTTAGCCTGCCTACTGCCCACAGGATTGCTGCTTTGGGGGGAGAATGCATGGGCTACACAAGTCCATTGTTCTGGCTTGCCAGCATGTTTGTTTGCTTGTTGCTCCCGCAGTCCTGTTTGAAAAAGGAGAAAGACCAGCAGCAGAAACCAAAGAGACCCGATCTGAATTTGCTTGCTGTTAAAGGCAGGGATTTTTGCTTTTACAGGTCCTGGGAGCTTGCATTCTGATGACTTGTCCCAGGAGGATGTGAAGGTACAGATTTCTTCTTATACAGATAGCTAAGTTCTCTTTAGGCTCAGGAACAGCAATCTCTGCTTGCCTGTCTAAGCACCTCCCAGAGCTAGTAAGTAACTGACTGCTATCTGCCAGGCAACATTTCCTGTCCACTCCTATCCTATGGGAATAGCTGCATGTGCAGTTGGTTATCATTTGAAGGAACCTGTTCTGTGATAGTGGGCCAGAAAGTTGTGCCAGAGAAGCAAGCTCAACTTTTGGATTGGAAAGTTCATGTTTATGGCCATTCATATAGTGCCTTTCAGTTCAGCTGCTAGTCTGAGGGGACCTAACCTGTCTCCTGTGAGCACGTGCTTAATCCCTCAGGTGCAATGGTTTACTGCACCTGAAGTCATGTTTCTGTAAGAAGGAAGACATTTCCAATTACCTTTTAGATAGAGCAATCTAACAGCTTTTGGGAAAGAACTGTTTTTTTGCAAAATATCATTCTCATTAATCAGCAATATTGGACTCTTTTTTTTTTATATATATATATATTCTGCTTTCAATTTATATGTGTCTTTCAGTAAAACCAGAAAATCTGTCTCATTGTTATTTATTTGTTTGTTTGTTTTTCTTAGAAACTTTTAAAGCAGGAGATTGATTATTAGCATAATTAAAATAAATCTGGTAAAAATCTGGTAGAGATATTATCTCTTCATTTTGCATGCATTTTGGAGTTTATGCTATCTTATATTGAGGCAGAGTGTGTCAGCTCACAAGTATTACTAGGAGTTAAACAGAGTCTGATATCTTACTGACAAGAGAGTCTGATATCTTACTGACTGTCTCTTGTTCTGAGCTGGCAGAAAGGCTGCAGTTCACTCTATAAAGGATGAACTACCCTATGATATTTCTATAGGCACAAGTAACTCAGGCATTGAAGATGGAGCTGTCTCAGGAATGACACTTTCGTCCAGACTACTGTATTGGCTTCTCTGGGTACAGCTAAATTTTGTAGGGGAAGAGCAGGCTGAAAACTGGAGTTTGCTTGGAAAGTAGTTTGGTCTCTTCTCTGATGATGTGTTTGAGTCCATAAGGTCATCACTGTAGTTCATTTTCATATTATGGGAGTGGCATGCTGTATCTGTTGCCTTTTTTAAAATGGCTGAAATGAAGTAACTGCTGCTTGACTGTGCTTGAACTGAGTTCTGAAAGCCTGAAGCACATCTTACAACTAAGCACAAACGTAACCATTTATCTGAAAAGATTTAGCTAATGTTTTCTCGTTCTAGACTTTATATGGTGCTGTGGTTCCTTCTAAAGAAATTGAAGATCATGTTCTGCTGGACACAGGTAAGAAATAATTAACCATTTTGAATTCCGGAGAGCTATAGATGTGTGCTCTGATGATGATCACACGCAGGGTAGTGTTTTTAAAAAGGTTGAATGTCATTGGCATTGCAACATAACTTGGCGGAAGACCAAATGAATGTGGTCTGTATGTACTTCTAAGTGTACGTATGTAGCATATCCAAGAGTATTGTGATAGCCTCAAATTTTTCAATGGTTTATTAATTGTTGTATGAATTACAGATTTGAAAACTATTTATAATAGAATCATACAATCATTAAGGTAGGAGAAGACCTCTGAGATCATCTAGTCCAACTGGCAGCCTATCACCAACATGCCCACTAACCATGTCCATCAGTGCCACAAGTCCACAGCTTTTGAACATGTCCAGGAATGTTCACTCCACCACCTCCCTGAGCAGCCTGTTCCAAAGTCTCTCCACTTGTTATGAGAAAGTTTTCCTTATGTTCAACCCAAACCTCCCCTCGTGCAACTTCAGACCATTACTTCTTTTTCTGTAGCTAGGTACCTGGGAGAACAATCTTACCTTTACCTCTCTACAACTTCAACGCAGCCAATATATTAAATGAAGCATGTATAAATGTCTAGATGCTACTGTGCAAAGTGTACTGTAGAGCCAGAAGGGGTATATCAACAATTACACTAAGTCTGTGTGTTTAGGAAATAAAACTCTCAATGGAAAGTTGAGTATTTTCAAGTTTGTCATAAGCTCCAATAGTGAAGTGCATGCAGGATCCCATGCAAAGCAGAGCAGGGAGGAAAAAGCTGAGCTCAGCCTGTGGGGTTGCTATGCCAGGCAGAGGCTTGCCTGTGGTCCTCTGCTGAGCCTGGATGGTGGCATTTCAGATTATCTGCCTGAAGGTTCCGGTGGCTGCAGAACGAAGGGTTGCTGTGTGTTCACATGCATGAATAGAGAAATTACACATTAGAAATGAGCTGGCATCAACTCAGAGGCATGTAAGGTAACAATGTAGGTTATTTTAACAATCTCTCATTAAAGTTATCATTAGCTCTCATTTTTTCTCATAATTGTTAGGTCAAACACTTGTACTACATCAAGTCCATCTTGCTTGTCTATTCTCATATTGAAGGAATATGAGAGCTGCATAAGGGTATTGAGTGTAGCAGCAAAAAAGGTTATCCTGCCTTCAGTGGTTTTGTGCACAGCAAAGCAACAGTCCTTGTCTTGCACAAAAGTACAGTTAATGTGCTTGAGGTGGTAGTTCCAATATGAACTAAGTTTCATCAAAGAAGTTTCAATATCAAATAAGTTTCATCAAAGAAGACTGAAGTGTTGTACTGCATCTCAGCTTAGGAGGGAGTGGAGCCATTGGGGAGTGATCGTGGTTTACTAATCTGAAGCTACATCTGCTCCAGTCTCAGTTCTAGGTATACCATCTGGAGAGGGCAGAAGGTAGCAGAAAAGCTGGCAGAGTGAAAGTTCTCCACCCTGAAATCTTAGCTGATAGATCTCTTTCATACCCTTAAATGTCTTTTCCTTCTTAAGGTATCATTTGTACAGGGTGGGATGTGACAGCTGGAACAGGAGCCAGGCCCCCTGGCTTCAGACCAGCTCTTGCTGCTCTTTGATGATTGAATGGGAGCTGCAGGCAGATCCTGGATCCTCTGCAGTGAGCAAGCAAGAGCCCTTGGCCATGGTTCATACAACTAGTTAGGAGCAGGGAAGTGTAGATTCTCGAAGATCTTTTGGGTGAAAAAGTAGTATTTGCACACAACTTGGATCAAGATTTATGTGCTTAAAATTTGATATATTTTCTTAGGTGTCTTATGTACATGTAAAATTCGATTATAAATATGTATATGAATGTGTTTACACATATCTGTACATATAGATCTTTTCTCCTCAGCATAGGCTCAGTTTATATTAAACTCAGAAGGGTTACCTTTTGTACCTCCCATCTGAAAATAACCTACTTTATGGTGTTTTATAACTGAAAATGTGCTCGTCCGTGTGAGAACTGGAGCATGGACTCATTGCTAGCTATGTCTTGGGCTTTCCTCACCTATCTCCCATCTGAGTACTGAGGTTGGCTGAAATGATTACATTATGGACATCTGGTGGGATTTTGCTATTGAAATCAGCAGAGACTGGAGGGCTTTCAGTCAGCATTGTGTGTGAGGGCTGATGAGTTTGGTGTGCAAACTGGAGAATAAAGGGGCTGCTGGGAGTGCACTGAAAAGTGGAGGTGGGGAGGGACGAAGAAATGTGGAAGTAGGGTTTGATGACGACCAAAAATTTATAAGTTGGCTAATGCTGTTTTTATTGGTTTGTTTGAATATAAGAACAGTATATGTTCTAACATGACTCAGATAACCATATTTATATGTTTTACGGTTTTGTTACTGTGGGTTGTTTTAAACTACTATTTAAAAAATTGTTTGCTTGGCATTGTTGTTAAATGGCAGCATGTTTGGCAGGAAGAGCACACAGTAGGGAATAAGGAGAGAAATGGAAATGGTTGTCAGTGGGGGAGAGGAAGAGGGAGAACAGCTAAGGGAGCTGAGTAAAGAAGAATGAATAGAAATGAGCAAACTCTGGAATCTTACTGGGAATTGGATGTGTAAATCAAAGAGGACTTCTAAAACCAAAAACACCATCTCTCTTTGAATGGATGTGTGTTCATCTGTTGCTTCTCACCGACTTTCCCATATGGTCTGAGAAGCACTTTCCAAAAATCATGGGAAGGTTCTCTGGTTTCTGCTGCCTGTTGTCTTCTCTACCTTTTCCTTTCATGCATGACTGTTGTGGCCCTTTCCCAACACCCAACAAACTTTCAGGGGTATCTTTCAGGGATGCTTGCAGAAGCTGGGAGGGTACTAATAGGGTGTCAACTTGCTCCTTGTCTTCATCCTTGGTCTGGGACTTGGCTGCCTCAGGCAATGCTCCAGCTCAGAGTATGTTTTTGATAATAGCTCACATTTACCTCTACTGCTCAAGGGACTTCAGCCTTCCAGGGTGAAAGAGAGACCCTGTGGTCCCACATTGGTGAGTGCTAAGGAGGAAAGGCACACATGAGAAGCCTTATGAACTACATAAGATGTTTCAGGTGAAGAAGTGGGACCAAAGTGAGGGTCACAAGAGGATGCTAGAGCAGGGTGAACAGTGGATTACATAAAGACTGTTGAATTCACTGCTAGTGTCACATCTGCCAATCTTCTCTCCTCTCTGTCTTTCTCTGTACTGGAAGTTGTTAGAGATCTGTTTTATGTTTAGACAAAAAACAAACAAACAAAAAACAGAAAGAAAATATGCTCGAAAGGTTGAGAGGAAAAACAATATCCAGTCGGGGAGAGTGAATAAAATAAACAAAAAGGGAAGCAAGAAAAATAGAAGTTTTTTTCTCCTTCAATGCTAAGCTTACTGCCAACCATTGTCATCCTCAAGAGTCAGCATCTCTGTTCATTTTGGAAGAGACTCTAGGAGGTGGCAGCTGAATGCTGTTGCTATTGAGCATGCGATGATATTAGCAAGGCATGTGTTTTTGAACAGCTATAATTTCTTCCTGTTTTTCATAGCCAGTTCGGAGAGAGGATGTTCATAAGGCAATTTACTAAGCTGCAAAAGTTTTTTTTTTCCAGCAAGAAAAATCTAAGCTCCTGGTTTTTCTTCCAAGAAACTAAAACTTCAGGAAGGCAGGATAATTTTTCAAAATATTTTTCCTGCTCTCATAGTTACAGTGCCAGTGACCTAGTGGTGTCTGTCAAATTTGTTTTGTTTGCTCTGCTAGCAGTGAAAAAGTTTTGCAAGCCGGGTTTTTCACTTTGAGAGATAAAAATACCAATGTGAAATTTTTGGCAGTTCTATGCATGTGACCAGGCAACTTCGAAACATTTTTAGTAGAATTTGTCCTTTGATTTTCATGATTCCACAGAAATTCCATTTTAACCACAGATGGGTTTAAGGAACAGGACATAATGAACTTCTTCTCTATGTAAACCAGTAGGACTGCACTGTAATCTGCAGAGAGTCTGGTTTTAATGTTGTTTTTTTGTTCTTTTTTTAATTAGATTTCCTTACCATGATTTGTAAGACTTGACACAGTCTTTCTGTCTGGAGTCCTCCCTTTACACAGCTTTCATAGGTCTGTAAAATGATTAGTTCTACTGATTCAAGTTAGATGTTTTGCTTCTGTTTTTGTTTTTTTTTGTTTGTTTGCTTGATTTTCTGTTTCTTTCTTTTTTCTTTTTTTTATCGTTTGCTTTCAGCTTTCCATGGGCAGAATATTTTCATTTGGAACTGTTCTGGGTCACGTGTGCCTGTTCTGAGATTGGGACCACAGGAGATAATTTTATGGCTATTGACAGATAAAAGTGAAAGTTAGGCATCATACTGCCTGTTTGAGACAATTACGAGTCCTGTAATTAAGGTTATACAGATCTTCTGTGTTTGTGGTTGTTGCCTGGCAGTACTCAGTCCTTTCTTTCCCACGTGTATCTTCTGAGAGAGGCTGGGTAATCCAGCTATGGTCCAAAAGCTGCAGACCTTTACTTCACTTTCTGCTCTGCTACACATTTACATTATGACCTTGGGCATCACTCATTTTTACCCTGTGTCTCTTAATTTTATGAAGTGAGGAAGATTGTAGAGCACTGCAATACTTAAATGATTGGAGAAGTGCTGAAAAAGTTAAGGAATATTCATTTTTCAGTAGAAGGAGACTATTTATGTATAAAACTTGTTCTTACTGGAAGAGTAGTTGAGTTGAAAATTATGAAGAAGAATGCTGTCTGAAGAAAACTGCAGTTACTACTGCATCTATCTTTTATTGACTTTGTGGTGTTTCTTTTACTGTGCAAAACCTTTGTGTAGTTGCTTGCATCTTGTGGAAGAGAGGCTTAACTTGGGGCATCTGTCAGTACTCTTTCAGAAACAACCTTTAAAACAACACATGGTTTGCTCTAGTTTATTTCTGTAGATAAAGCATTTTCCCACTTTTTTGAACTTGAATATTGAAGGTCGCTGAATAGTTGAAACTAGAGAAGGTGTAGGAAGTAAAGTCTTCCTGGGTTGTAAGCCTGAACTAAGCTTAATTAAAAAGACGTGGAGAAATCTGGAAAAAGAAGCATTAAACAGTAAAACAAGCTTGTTCTTGTTTCTTGGAGTTTCCTCCACTCTTGACTTTCTGAGACATTATAATTCAAGTTAACCTCAAAGGGAAGACAGAAAGAAAAATGACCAAACTACAAACATGTGCTGTCTGGCTTCCCAGAACTTGTCCTCCTCTGCCTAAAATCCAAAACAAATTTGCTCAACAAAATAATCTTTCAAAAACAGCCTTTTTTTCTGATGTTTAAATAAGCTCTTTTGCCTGTCTTCTGTCCAGTCTCATTTCTTGCTAACACAAATAAACAACCTGGGATATATCTAATGTCAAGTTACTCTTCAGATTTGAAATATATTCCAGAAACACATTGTGATGAGAAAAGTTGCAGCCTTGAAAATGCACAGTGAACACACTTTCAACTTTCTTCCTCTTTGAGAAGCATCCCTTCCATTGAAATCTTCCATGAAACATGGAAAACTGGATTTTTATGAAACGAGTCTTTACTGACCTTTTTGGCAGCACAGCTGGCCAGCATAATTGTAGACTCAACAACAGTCACTGGTGAAACTTCATTATGAGCAAGGTCCAATTCAAACTGTGGTGTGCTTTCATGTACAGCCATGTGCATTCTGTGTGTTACCCAGGTTTGTGCAGGACTCTGTGTAGCAGAAACGGACCCAGCCCTTAATTCTCAAATTTTTGCAAATGAATTCAGGGGACCTTTTAATCATGGTATGAGACAAACAGCAATGAGCTTTCTGTCCGCATTTGGACTGCTCATCCCAGCTGCCCTTTTGATTTGAATAGATACTGGACAAGGAGAGCATTAAGTCAAAGTATCCCTTTATGTGCTTTGTTGGAACTGATTCGTGGTTGTTTTGGGAGTCGGGGCATACTGACCGCTGCTGCATGAAAATATATTAATGAATGTGTTACCTTTAACTGAAATTGTTATCCTAAACCACGTCAGGTGAATGGTACTTGTTTTAAAAAAGTGGAGAGAACACTGCCAGTGAATCATGATCTTCAGAAAATTCGCATTCTGAGGAGCACTGTGAAACCATAGCAGCAGTACAGTAAATTGGCTGACATACAATGTTTGGGACAAAGGCGGAGATAACACAGTGTATTTGTCCACTGGCTCTTTGGAACTATAATCAGGGCTGGGCACAGGAGGTGCTTTGCCTTTATTTGTTAGATTGAGCCTTTCTTCATCCCAGTCTCTTAGGTGTTCTCCAAATTTTCTCTATAAATTTTGTGGTTTAGTTTATACAAACCTGGTTCTTCTAAATTTTTGAATATTATTTGCGCCTGAGGTTTTGCCAAGGAGCAACGTTTAAGTATCACCAGTTAGGAATAGTTGCTTTTCAAATAAAGGGTAAGTATCGCTAGTAGGTCTTTTTAGAGCAGTGCAGTTTTCACTGAGTACTAATAGCATGCTGTTTTTAACAGGAAAATGTAGTTTGTGTTATAATTGTTCTAATTGCAGTTGTCATCCTACCATCAAAGAAAAAAATTGTATGACCACCATAAAAATTATTGTCATCGTTCACATTGTAATTAAAAGTGTATCTTCAGTGGGCAGTTTATGAGTAAGATATAAGCTTAGATGGTATGTTCTCCTCTCAGCCTGGATGGTTAGCAACTTTGTGCTTTTGTGTGCACTGTCTGGGGTTAGTAAAATGATGTGTCCATGTGGAAGTAAATGCAATGGAGCATTAAAGTGCTTTGACTGGCAGTCTAGCTTGAAGCAGTCCAGAGTGTAGTGCATGCAAACTGGCTCTGCGTCCTCAGCAGCCTGCCATGACTTGAGTGCTTCAGTGAACTTATCTATCTGTGTAGAACAGCATTCTCAGAGGCAAGCAGAAAAGTTTGCTGTTCTCACCAAGTACTATGTAAACCTAGTGTCTTGGTTCAGACTAGTGTCCAAGAAATTGCACAGATAAGTCAATATCTTAAGGATCTGGGCTATGTTTTGTGTTTTTCAGAGTATTCATTGATGGTTTGGAGAAGGGAGGTGGGGGAGCAACAGAGTTGTGACAAAGTTTTCTGGTGGTTCTAGTCTAAAGTTTCGAAAGAAAGACCAAAGTACTTGGCAGAGAAGAGAGGTGGTAAAAATTGTGTGACAAGCTGACCTATGTGAACTGTGATGCTATTGCTGGGAACAACCTGCAAAATCACACTGTAATTTCTGTGGGGAGGTTGGAAAGAGCATTTTGGTCGGAGTGTATAGTATCTGGCTGATAGCATTATACTTTCAGTCACTTTTATCCACATCTGCTGAATTTTCAATACAGTCATTAAGTCGCTTGTCAGGCAGTGAAAATATTTTGTCCAGGTTGAAGGGTATGTGATGATAGTTGTCATGGATGTGCAGTAGTAAAGCCACACATGTGTGTTGGTCACACAAACTGCTATAGAGGAGCATATAGCTCCTTGTATTATATCTTTCCTTGTCACAGCCTTCTCCAATTCTGGAAAATGATTGCAGGCTGTTTGGTCCTGAGGCAGAGTCAAGCTGAAGGAAACCAACTTCATCCTTTAATACTGGAGAATAATGTCTACAGCAAAGGCAGTGTTTTTTTGACAAAGCCTGCACAAGCCATTCTCATTACCCATATCAAGGCTTGGGATGTTCAGCTTTTATTTCTGGGATTGTTAGCCCTGCATAGCTCTGCTCTCCATGCAGTACAGGTCTGTTCTCTGTCACATGTAGTGCTGCTTACTTTCTGTGAAGGGGGCATGTTAACTCAAAGGAGTTTTCTCCTGTCCAGCTGGAGTGATCTGCTAGCCATGGGTGTGATATAGCAGTATTTCAGAAGAGGCCACATGCTGCTGTGCCATGAGGCTTTTCACGCTCTGGAGCAGTAATGTTGCTGTTCCAAGGAAACTGTAGTGGTGGTGACATTCCAGTTCTTCCTTCCATCTTGCCATGAGCTAATGGTCTAACAATATACAGTATACTGTAATGTCTCTGAAAAACATTTATATTGTGCATGTATGTTTTGGTTATCTTTGGGTAAAAGAATTTAGAGCATTACATTAGTATTTATCAAAAGCATTAGCCTTAGGGAATGCACACAAAAAACATTTGTTCGTTATCTTCACATCTATACCTTGGTATACATAATTGAAAACATTTTTAATGAAAGTTGAGGTTAATATTTTCCAGCTAGAAAGCTGCCAAATCTCTGTGCCAACTGCATGCAAATACCACTGCTAAAATGCAGCCACTTTGGAAATGACAAGTGGCAGGTGAGACATAGATTGGATCATCCCACAGAAGTGCAAGAATAGGAAGAAAAATATTTTTAGCTGTAGACTATAAAGCAAAGCCCTTCTCTTGATGGCAGAAAGCAGCCTGAGGTCTTTAAAGACTGCGTAAAGGAGTTCTGTGGGACAGAAAAAAAAAATCTTTCTTAAGGCCTGAACAGCGCAAATGATGTGAGTGGTATTTAATTAACCCTTCAGAAATAGGGGTTAATGTTGATAATTTATTTGCACTTTTAGAATGCCGTCAACAAAATCCCATGCAAGATCCTATTCAGAGGAGATTTTAACAAGCATGTAAGACATGCCTGAGAAACAGGGAATACACAGCAGGAGTAAATGATGAGGTCTTTGTCACTGAAGAACTTTAATAGCTGGATTCTTCACATGTTATTTTAATAGGTTTGATGTTTAAAAATTACTTAGTCTCAATTACTCATTTGTGTTAGGAAGTTCTAAAATAATGATACCAGTTTAAAAGCAGGCTGTAGCTGAACAGCCAGTGGAAACTTCACTGCAACATACAGAGGTAATTCAGAAGAGGGAATGTCTTAACACATAAAATATTTTAACGCCATTAAACACATCAGCTGCATTTCCAAACAGTGAGAGTTGCGTTCAGTTCTAGTTATCCCTCCCTAGACTAATTTAGAAGTGCAGGAAGGCCAGTGAAAATGCATAAATGTATTTTTCTTGATTGTGTGACAAAGGATAGTTGACCAATCAAAGAAAATGTTAACATTTTGCATGAAGAACAAAAGAGCAAATGCCAGAGTTGAAAAGTGAGGAATTTCAATGCTAATGTAAAGGATACATTGTTCTTTGAATGTAAATTCCAGTTCCTGCACAGAGTGCTGCCCAGAGTATGTGTCTGGAGTTGAGGCTTTTATTTGGGTTGGCGTTAAACATACCTGGTGAAAGAATGAACGTGCTTGGTTAAGGAGGGCTGATGTGTACAGGGGAAATCAGTGCTGAAGCAGCTGGGAAGACATTTTTTTAAGCACACAAGTTATCCAACAAATAGGCTGTCCCCTTCACTTTTTTTTCCTTAATCTGTGGCTGCAGCTGGAGACAGGCAGAAGCTTCAGAGTTCAGGATTGAAAAAAGTAGATCCATCCCTGCGTTACCTTGCACTGTGGGGACTCATCGGGAAACCTCCAAGCTGGTATTCCAGGGAGCTGTGGTGTTTTGAAGTAGATGCTCAAACCATGGATTTATATCCTCTATGTATTCTCAGTCGTGGATTGTCTGCTGTGATTCCCTGGGGCTGTTAATTGTATGTATAAATCAAACAAAGTCTATGGGAGTGTCTAATTTTTAAAGTGAAAGTCTAAGGCTTCCAGCGTCTGAGGCAAATTACTCTTTCCAGGCCTAACAAAGCTGGCAGAACTTCAGTTAATGCAAGGGCAGAACAATGATCTGTTTCAACTGTGTTTTGTGCAATTTATGCACTTTATGAAGTGTTTGTATAATAATTATTTTGTCCCTCAAAATCTGATAGATACTTTCATAATAGGTTTTGAATTAAATTTACATTTGAATTGCGTGATCTTCTTTCAGCACATATGTTATTATCTCAAACTGCAATGTGGACTGTGGAATCACTTGAAACATAATAAAAGAGTAGCTCTGCAGACCTCAGCAGCCTGAAAAATAATTGAAGTAAGGAATGTTAACAAGCTCAAATGTCATCAACTTCCAAAAAGTGATATTTAAGCTGATCCACATTCTCTCTCCTCTTTTATCTGGAGCACAAAAGCTCATGCGTTGTGGGATAACTAAAGGAAATGTTTGGTGGAGTTGGTTAAGAAACAGTGGACATGTTATTTTTGCTTTAGGTCTTATGTAGCACAGTTGAGCCTGTTTAAAAAATGTAATTTGTGTAGTGTAAAGATATTGGGGGAAGGGATAATGAGTTCCTACTGAATACTAATTGCCTACAAGTTGTTCAGGGAGACTATAAGAATGGAGGATTTGTTGTAAATTAGTCACTAGTTGTATTGTGCATTGCTGTGAGGTTAGAACAGTGCTGTAAGGGTGCCAGCTTTACAAAATCCTTATGATTCACTGTCTATGTCAGTGATTGTGTGGAGAAGAGAATACCATTCAGACTAAATATTACTGGAAGGAGGACTCCTCTAATGACATTGTAATCTTTCTATATAGCACTTAACTTCACGCTTATTTGAGCTAGAAAGATGGGAGCAACGGGCTTTTGAGTGGGTTATTGCTGCTTTTGAGTCGCAGCATCCCAGCGTCTGCTGAAGTCCTAAACACTGTGAGGGGAGGCACTGTTTGCAGTAATGTGGGGTCCAGCACATAGGTTAGTGCTCTTAGCTTACTGTTAATCTTGGGCTTTTGCCTATCCTTGGTTTGAGAGAGTTTGAAAACCCCAGATTTAACATGGAAACAAAGCTTTGAAAAAGCTTGCACTTGTTTGTTTACTTTTGAGACGTATTTTCTCATTCCTTACTCAGCTCTTATTGTTTTCATTTACATCAAAATGGAAAGGTGAGTTAATGATTCATTGGCACACAATGACCTCTCAAATAGCCCTAGACTGCGATGCAACAGCTCCACTCAAAAAGCTCTCATACTTTAACCTCCTTGTTTCTGCCTTAATATTTGCAGCCTGATCTGTCCACATGCCTGGATGCCTGAAGAGAGCAAACATTTACAGCTTCTCCCTCCCCTGTGTTTAGTGGGCAATTTGATCCTTCTTTGTCCTTTCCTTTATTTTACATCACTCTTAGACTTGCTACTGAGAGCAACAGAGTGCAACTTTGAGAATCTTCTTGCTTCTTACTGAACAAAAATTATGGACTCAGACTCTGATTCACCTTTTAATTATTCTTGGCCTTCCCTACCTAAAATGCGGATTCGAAGAAGGGCATCTAAACAAGGTATAAAAAGCTGTCTTCTTTTAAATAACTCTTGCTTACAAGCTCTTACCTATTTTTCATCCTCTGTGTGCAGGTGGCTATCAGCAGCTGTAATTAGGTGGATTTTACTCTTTATCAGAAGTCTACCTTGCTGTTAGTTACACTCTTGAAAATAATTGCCCTGGAATTTGTTAGGTAGGAATTGTTTCCTCCAAGTTATATACTGTTCTTTTGAATTGTTTTTGTTTCTTCGTTTTCTCAGAGTTTCTTTGGGCTGTACCTGTTGCTCTCACTAAACAACTTTGATGCTGGGCGTTTGCAGAAGTGTGTTGCAGCAGCTACAGAAAGTTCTTGTTACAGTTGTTTTCATTTAAGGGAATTTTGTAACTCAAATATGTCTCAAGAGCTAACAGGAAACCTTTTAAATTATAAACAGAAATTTGATCAGGATGAAGAAGGAAGTCTTTTCCTTTCTGTAAAAGAGATTTCATGGTCAGTCACCCTCTTTACAAAGATCCTGATGCAATTAGATACTGTCTTTGGTAGAAAAGCCTCTGGAAGTAAGCATTCTAAGCATTGCCAGTATGATACAGACGGTTTTAAGGAGGTTGAAAGGCACTGGGCAGCAAATTTATCTAAGGAAGAACTATCACTGAAAGCATTAATGAAAGAAGATATTTTTACTTGCTTTTATAAGTGAAAGAATGGAGTAAAATTTTAATTTATATTTCTGTCAATAAAATTGCTTTTTTCTGTGTGTTTCAAAAAAGGGAAAGAACAGATTATTTCAGAAAGGGAAAAGAACAAATAATAGAAGCAAGATCCATCAGTGTCATTAAAGCCAGTGAGCCAGGAGAATCGTGTTGTTTACACAGGCTCAGACTTTGACCTTCTCTTTTAGAGCAGAAAACATGTACAAAACGTACATTTTAAAATGCCCAGTACTTAGAAACTTTTTATTCATAGGGAAGTCCATTTTTTTCTCAAGTTCAGAGGAATTTCTTTGTTGTGTATGGGTATGCACACAATTTGTAAAGATGGACAGGGTTGTGTGGGGTTCGATCTTTATGTCTCACATGAGGACTTATATTATTTCTAGATGCTGTATCTCTGTACCCATGGTCCATGACATCTCAATTGTTCTTTATTTTACCTTAGGACCTTATTTTACCTTAATGTAATCATTTATATATATTTAACTGTTGTATAGCATTGCATGCACATATTCTGTTTGCGTGTTTTCTGTATAACATCTGGGTTCCTACCCCTGTTAGTAGCGCACCAACCCATGTGTCTTGTGTGCACAGATGGTTGTCTGCGTGGTGTTGCTGGAACAAGAAGACACTCTGCTTGCAGGAGTGTGTTTCAGTGATGAATTCCAATTTGTGCTTAGGGAGTTGAAATACCAAGTGCTCACAGGGTGGGAGAAACACCTTTGTGAAGGGATGACAGGCTTGTGATCTGTCCCTCACTTTGCTTTAGGAAGGCTGTGTTGGTGGCTTCCTTCCCAAACAGAATATAGTGTGTTTTCACATGGCTGTGTGGGCTAGAAGCCTGATAGGTGTGTTTCCTTTGTGAAGGAGGGAGTTGAGATCTCAGCGTATGAGTCCATTGAGCTGACTGGAGGCAGAATGAGATTCTTCCTCCCCATTCTAAAAATCATGAGGGCTTCCTTATGTGCCTGTGTTGGGTGTTTCAGCTGATATGCTGCTTCACCTTCAGCTTCAAACCCCTTATACTGTCTGGAGTTGTTCCTCCATAGAAATAGGAAACCTGCACACACCTTCACACTTTCCCAAGTTCAGCTTTTGTGCCTGCTTGGACACCTTCTGGTTTTTGGTGCAGCTGTGTGATGGAGTGCCTGCCCTGAACTCCAGGGGCTGGCAGGAACCAAGCACTGAGTGTCCAGCTTGGGGACTGCCTCCCACATTGCAGACTCCATCCTGCCTGCTTAGGCTGCATGTGTATGGCATAATTAAAGTTTAATTGGTCTCAGCAGAGAATATGAACATGGCTTTGTCTTTAATGATTGAGATCTAAGTATTCTAATATGCTGAAAGACCCTTAGGATTATTTATTACTCAATTTGAATTGATTGTGAAGGAGATCTCTTTCCCCCCCACTACTACCCCTCAAATGTAGTTGTAAGCCTTAATTTCTCAGAGCAAATCGACCTGCAGAGCCTTTTTGGAGGCTTTAAGAGCCTCAGAGGTGCAGAGAGTGCCTGTTCCTTATGAGCCGATTCCACTGTGCTAAGATTTGGAAGATAGGAGCCAAGTTCTCTCAGGCTGAAATGGGAACTGAAATGAAACATCTTGTTTTTTGGAAAAATACTTTATGCATTGTGGTGTTACATAAAATGAGACATCAATTTTTTTTTGCCTTTTTGTTCAGTCATTTACTGCCAGCTTCAGGGAAGGAGGTTGAGGCTGTGAATCCTGTGCTGGGTGGGGATGCTTTTTCCCAGTCCAGGTTTAGGTGACAATTATCAAAGGCAGTGATTCAGAAGTACCTTTATCCTTTGTGTTTTAGTGGCTACATTAGGAGCAAATCTTGAACATCCTGGATGTGATTTCTAGCATACAGCTCCCTGATTGTCTCATTGAATTATTTAGGAAATGCAGTGCTTGACTTTCCACTCCAGAGAGTCAGCGATTTAAATATTCTTTGTGACAGCTTTGTGGTATCAGCACCTCAAAGGCTACCTTGTTTTACCCACAGTGTAGTGCTACTCCATACTTGCTTAATTTTACTCTCAGGAATAGTTGCACTGTCTGAATGAAGTGCTAAGACTGCCAAGGTAGGAATGGGAGTACTTTGTTGAAAAAAATCAAGTCACACCTCCAGACATGCATATTGCTTCTGTCAGTACCTTACTGGGAATTTGTGGACTTCCTTCCCCAAATTCGTGTGATCACCTCTGGAATGGGAGGAACATTTCCATAGTCCTGTGTGACCCATGTGCTTAGTTGTCTGCATTTGCTTTCTGACTCCATAGCTGTGTTACTTCCAGTTATTTATTAACCTGTGTTTGGATTGCTGGGGGTAAATGTGACGAGTTGTCTGAAAACTATTCACAGTATCTAGAGGAAGGAATTCATAATTTCTTTCCTGACTCTCAGTTTGGTCACACTGCTGTACTCCATTTCTCTTTCGCTGTGTGCCTTCTCTGAAAATTCAAGTTTTGTTTTTTGTGGGAAAAATCAGTATCATGTTTATGTGGTTTTCCAGAAAAGGTCATTTAAAGCTATACATCCTTGTATGTCAATTCAAAGTCTGTTTTAAAGTTATTGCTATGGTGATCATGTGCTTTCTAAAGTTAATGAGTTCTTATGAACTTTTTTGCTTGGTAAAATGTTCCTGAAGTATGTGATGACAGCTGAATACCTTTGGCCTTCTATGGTGGAGGGGTGGCATAGGTAAACAAAAGAAGGGCAGCTGACATTGTCTGTCTGGACTTGTGCATTGCCTTTGACGTGGTCCCACACAACATTGTTATCTGTAAATTGGAGAGATATGGGTTTGAAGGCTGGACTTCTAGGTGAATTAAGTATTGTTGTTAGTGGCTCTAGGTCCAGATGGAGGCTGAATACAAATGGTGTTCCCCAGGGGTCCATCTTGGGAGCAGTGCTCTTCAACATCTTTATCAATGACAGAGAGAGTAGGATCAGGTGTATTCTCAGCAGGTTTGCTGATGACACCAAGCTGAGTGATGCAATTGACACAGTAGAAGGTAGAGATGCCATCCAGATGAACCTGGATGTGTTTGAAGAGTGGCAACATGAGAATCTAATGAGGTTCAGGAAGGCCAAATACTTGGGTAGAGGCTATCTCAGGGATGTATACAGACTGGGAGAAGAACTCATTGGGAGGAGCCCTGCTGAGGACCTGCATGTCCTGGTGGACAAAAAAACAGACGTGAGCCAGCAGTGTGCTCTTGCAGCCCAGAAGGCCAACAGTATCTTTGGCTGCATCAAAAGAGGGGGGGCCAACTGGGAGAGGGAGGCGGTTGTCTCCTTCTACTCTGTTTTTGTGAGGCCTCATCTGGAGTACTGTGTCCAGGCCTGGACTCGTTGTACAGGAGGCATGCAGAGCTATTGGAGCAGGTCCAGAGAAGGGCCACAAAGATGACCAGAGGGCTGGAACACCTCTCCGATCAAGAAAGGCTGAGGGAGTTGCAGCCTTCCAGAACTTGAAGGGCACTGTGCTTGTTGGGTTCTTCAGTAGCTGAGGGCTGTGTCAGTGCTTTTATGTCATATGTTTTTCTTACCAACCACTCTGAACTCCATTACCAAGTACCTTGAAGGCCATTACTGACACCTTTCAGAGCTAGAACTCTTTGCGACACCTTCACTGTTCAGAGGGATGCCAAAATCTTCTCTGTCTGTCCATGCGCTTTTCTGGAGTTTACATCTGCAGTGGGAGTAACCACACTGAATGGGTAGAGAAGATTTCTGAGGCATTGCGATTGAAAATAAATTTACTTGATTCTCATAACCTTGCTGGGTATTAATAATAGCACCTAGTGCAGTGGGTACTACCTGCTGCCATTTAAACTGGTGGAAGGCAGCTGGTGGTCCCTGTGAGTCTACTGGTGACTCTTGCCTGCTCATTAACAGGCTAGAGTCAGTTAGGAGCACTGCAGTCATTCAGTGCATGATGTGGACATTTGCGCATGATAGGGACATGAAGCTATTTTTTCTTTTTTTTTTTTCTGGTGGCAATAAGTTACTAGCAGAGTCAATGTGTAATTAATAATGCTCTCCCCTGCATTCAGCAGAGTCTTGAAATACCTTTCCTGTTACAACAATACTGTGATGTAGTTGTCACTCGATGCATGTTTGAAATCAAGGGAGGTGCAGGTAAGGAGGTGCAGTGTGGTGATACTGAGTCACAAGGCCTTCTTTTTTGTGACTTTTCACTTCAAACTTTAGCAATTGTTTGCAGATCTCACCTTTAACAGCAGACTGGCGTATCACCTGAAAAGCATATAAATGATAATCCATAAGAATTACTGACTGGAAACACTGTAGTAACATATGCTGATAGATACCATGGTATTTGCAGCAGCTTCCTGGAGAAAATATTACTCAGATGATTGTTACTCTTGTATAAAAAGATGTGCAAAATGTGGTATTAGCTGTATAAGCACAAATGTAACATAAGGGATTTTTGTTGCTTCTGGCCAGGATATGTAAGTCACAGCACAGTCCATTAGCTGGCTACAGAAACCCTGGCAGCAAGACCTGTGCATGGATCAGGAGGCTGTCCCCAGAGGAGCTGCCCTGGGTTTGCACTGTGGCTCTGTAATCCTGAGCTGATGCAGGGGACATGTACTGAACCTCCTTTGGCTGATTACCAAGCTGGAGGCTGCATTTGCCAGCTGTGCTGAGCAAGACTGGTACTGAGGCAGCACTGTCTGTGAAGTAGTGGGTGCACAGGATGGATGCAGATCCTGCCTGGCATGCTTTTCTTCAGTGATTGATTGTTTTGAGACCAGCACTCAGAAAACTTTGCTTGTCACTAGAAAGCACTGCATGCTTTGCCGAATCACATTTCCATCTAATTTTAGCTGCCAGTTATGATGAGCTGCTGTAGAAAACAGTGGTTTATACTATTTATAAACAAATGCTTTGAGATCTTGGCAGACATAAGTGAATGATTTTTAAGTCTAGCAAGTCTCAAGATGGCAGTCACTAAGATCGTGTTAAAAATCCTGAAGGAGGGAAAAAGAGAAATGAGAAGTATAAGGATGTTTTCAGTGATATCAGATCCCATAAGGCTTGCCAGGACTAGAAACGAAATAATTCATAGTGTGCCATTTGTAAATGGGAATTTCCAGTTTTCCATAAATATAGAGCTTACTGTTATTGGGCTTTATGAGATAGGATCTTAAAATTAAATAAAAGCTATGGTATAGCATTGCAGTTTTGGCAGCAGTCTGAGATACTTTTCTTTTTTGGAGAGATAATGTGTTCCACCTCTTTGAAAATGTAGTTTCTAATCTTATCCACCTTTGCAGAAAACAAATTGTATTTGATGCAGACTAAGAAGGAATTGTTGCATAATTTTCTGTAACAGACAATCTGGAATTAAGTTTTTTGAGAGCTTTGATTTTGGCTATCTTGTAGAGTATGATATTACTTTTTGTCACACTATCCTTATGCTAGTCTCTCCCCTTCTCCCAAGGGAAATGCTTGACTTACAGAAACTTAAAATAGAAAAAGTTACTTTAAAACTTTATTTTTTTTAGCTGCATATTTTCACAAAATTGAGAACTGTACTGATTACTGCTTTGTGAAGTTTTGCTCCTTTTACAATTAGAAGATGTTAGGAGGCTTTTGCTGCCATTTCAATTGCTAGATTAATGTATGCTCTTCATAATCAAAAGCAGCATTAAGAGAAATGTGCCCACAGGACAGCCTGCTGGTGTCTGTGGCACTTAGGTTTTCTGCTGCTCAAAGCCATGTAACAGTCAGTGTGCACAGCTTTTTGTAATATTTGCAGTCATGAACACACTGTTGAAACTAAATCCTGAATGTCTGTTAATCACAAAACCACAGAATTGTAGGTGTTACATGGGACCTCTGAAGATCATCTAGTCCAAATCCCAGCAGCTGTTAAGATGGATGTCTTACCATTTCAGCAGAAAAAGCGAGTCAAGAGCAGGATTTATACTGAGCATCATATTCACAGATCAGATCTTGATTGAGGGCTCTCACTCTGCAGAGGCACTATTGGTGCCATTTTGTTTTTATCCCTCTTACAGTTTTGTTTGTTTGTTTTAGTTATCTGCATTAGTGATTTAAGATCAGCATTTTATTTTATTGCTTCCAGTAGGCAGAATGCTTAAGGAAAATCATTGTTTGACTGCAGATTAACTGTGTTCTGTTCATGTAATGTATCAGAAATTAGATTATTAGCATGTAAGCCAGAGTAATACGTGTTTCATCCCAACCCATAAATCTTGTTCTGCTTACTGTAGTTACAATTCTGCAGCCACAGGCTACAAAATTCTAGCTCAGTAGGGAAATAGGTTTTACTTGCTAAGTTACAGGAACACTTATTTTAATTTACTGTTTAATCATTGAATGGTAACTTTTATGATTTATTTTTCAACTATTGGCTTCTAGGAACATTTACCAAATGTTAAACAATTAAGAAACTGCAGATTTTTGTGAGGTGTGGGCTTGTCTTGGCTAGATTATATTTCTTTCTAGTAGTTTATGTAGTCCTTTGTTTGGAATATAGGATGAGAATGTTGATGTTCAAACAAATGATGTTTTATTTGAGGCTGAGCAGTGCTTACAGAGAGTCAAGGACTTTTCAGCTTCCCATGGCACTCTGTCAGCGAGCACTGGGGGAACTCAGGGAGCTGGCAGGGGTTGGAACCAGGACCCAAACTGACCACAGGGATCACGCTGACCATGTGGCATCATGCTCAGCAGTAAAGCTGCGTGCAGGGGGAAGGCTTCTGTTCAGAGACTGGCTGTGCTTCATTCAGCATGTAATGAGCCCTTCAGTTGTGCATTACTTGATTTGTATGTTCTGTTATTATTATTCCCCCTTTTCCATCCTACTAAACTGTCTGTAATCTCATCCTTTGATTTTTTTTTTCTTTTTTTCTTTCTAATTCTCTTTCCTGTTCCAATGGGGTGGTGGGGTATGAGTAAATGACTAAGTAGTGCTGACCTGCCTGCCAGGTTAAATCACAACAGATGATGCAAATATTTCTCAAACTTTAATCCTATGGTTTTGTTCTTAATAGTTAAACTTATATATTTTTATGACTTTGTATAAATAAGAGAAAAAAATGGTTTGAGAAATATTACCTTTTTTCCACATTTTCTTTTTTTCCAGCACAGAGACATTCTACCCTTGATGTTCTTAAGAGACTGAAGACTCCACCTACTTTATTTTCTGCAGCCAGACTTTCTACTATGCTGAATAGAAGTGATGAAGTCTATGCAAACTGCATGCTAGTAGACCAGGTAAATTTATGTTTGAACTTTGGGCAAAGGTGAAAAGGTGAGGTCAGTGTCCTTTGAGCTGATACAGAGCATTGTGCTTCTGGGGCTCCTGGCTGAGGGTTTGTGCTTCTCATTCATTAGCAGTGCTGGAGATTGCATTTAGGCCAACTTGTGTTGTAGATCACCATATTACAACTGAAATCCATCTTCACAGTCACATTTAAGCATCATAACTTGGGGAAGAGGGACTGGTGCAACCTTAGT
This sequence comes from Cyrtonyx montezumae, assembly GCF_038088225.1. Classification (NCBI taxonomy): domain Eukaryota; kingdom Metazoa; phylum Chordata; class Aves; order Galliformes; family Odontophoridae; genus Cyrtonyx; species Cyrtonyx montezumae. The sequence goes on from NW_027072035.1 coordinate 4,642,157, forward strand.
CATTTTATACAGTTGAACAGCTGCAAAATTTTAGTGGCATGCAGCTGTGGCTTTGGTGATGGTTGACCTGATGTATTCATTTGTAATGCATTGTGGGCTCTCCCTGGGTTGAAAGTGTGAATGTAGGAATAAGAAATGATGAGGTTGTAATATTACTTGAAAACTTTTAACTTCATGAAACACTTCAGTACTATATATACTGCAGACCCAGGTCTTTGTTACAGCTGAATCAGAAGTTTCAGTCAGAGGACAGCATGTTCAAAATACACTTCATGTTACTGAGTGATGGACAAAGTTCATGCTTATTCATGAGACCTAATATTAACAATATCCAGGTTGTAAAGGAAAAGCTGCAGAAATGCAAATGTTATCTGACTGTACTGCTTCTGAGATCTTCAGCTTGGTTTACTGCCCTCTGACAGCTCCGTGCATAGCCACATTCAACCTCATTAAATTGCAGTTTGAAGTGATATTCTCCTTTGAATGCTGGTCATCTAGAGCTTCTGCCCTTCTCTGTGGCTGTGGGAGGGAGTCCCTCTGGTGTGGAGTGGGAAACAGTGTCCATCAGGAATAACTTAAAGGGAAGAGGCATAAAGCATGGGAAAAGAATTTTACTTTCACGCATCTCATCTGTGCAGTGCCACAGAAATACCTTTGAGTACAAATATGGAGTGCTGTAAAAATGTCAGCAGTTCTATCTGTATTTTATGATGAAAAACATTGTTATGATCAGGCTGAAAACATGTCTCAAATGATGTTGAAGAAGAAGGCAGAAATCTGAAATACCAGGACTTCAAAAACACTTCCTCCACTCTTTCCTTTTTGCTTGCTTATCCAGGTGTTTTTTTGGAGGTTGTTTTCAATGGCTTAGTGACAAATCATTATTATTCAGCATATAACTCGACAGTGGTAGTGTCTAAGTCAAAGACTGATACCTTCTGTAGAGCTGACAGGAGATTTCAACCTATATTTCATGAGGAGCTAGTAATTTCTAACCAGAGTTTAAATCCCAGTCCTTCTACATGAATAAACATGATACCTACATGCATTTCTGATTTTTCTTTTTTTTTTTTGCCAGGGAAGGGATGCTTCATGCTTTCAATTTCTAATGACAAAAAAGAAATATTCATTACTGCTGCTGTTATGGAAAAAGTAATCCAAGGACTAATACTTCTTAAGCAATATAGCCTGTTTTCAGTTCACACACTGTGAAAAGTAATAGATAAAAAAAAGGGCAAATCATATGTTTAAATAGTGTTAAAATAATATTTTTTATTCTTTGAAAATGCATCTTGTTACTGTGTTTGACCAGCACTTGCTTTTTCTCTGCAGGCTGGAGATTTAAAGATGAGCTACATTCATGGAGATAGAATTAGCAGTGAAATGTGTCTGAATCCCACCAGCTCAGCACCAATAGCGAAGAGCTCTTCTTCTCCTTCTCTTGAGGAGAATGACCAGTATAGATGTGATCCAAATGAAGTAAATTGGATGTTAGTGAAAAATGAAGGAAATACGGGTTTAAGACCTTCTGCTTCACCTTCTGATCTGTATGAAGCAGATTCCTACCTTCCATTCAAGACACGTGAATTTTTTAAGGAGCAGGGCCAACTTCATGCCGTTATGAAAAAAAAAAGGTATGGAACTGACCTGATGATATGGCCAGAATAAGAATTATTTATGATAACCTTTTGTTTCAAAAGGTGAAGCAGAATCAGGAGTAATAAATGTTTTTATCAAGCTAAAATTACTGTTTTCAACCACAGATATTTGAATTGTCTTAACTTAATGATCTGTTTTTGTATGATAGCTATGGTTCTTTTTTTTTAACAAACAAAAAGGGACTCAAGTAAATTCGTTTTAAGTCAGATTTATATCTTTTTAAAAAATCTTTGTGTGTTTGTGTGTGTATTCTTAAAAAGAAAAATCAGCTTTTTACTTCATGATCTTCCATTGTGCCATTCTTGCTAGAAATTGCAATTTCACCCCTAGTTTCCTGCATTTATATTTTTCACTAAAGGAATGTTTCAAAATATGTTTAATTCTGTGGATATGTTTTCTGTCTTAGCAGTGACCTATGGAAGGGACAACAGATTCCTGATTGCATATACATTTTTTTGTTTTCTCAGAAGGTAGAGTACACAGTACAGCTCGTGTTTCCAGTAGGCTCAGACTTTCTTCTGCTGTTCTGGTGTAAAATTCCGAGGCTGATGTCTGAGGACACTCCCTCAGATGGCTTTAGATTATGGTAGGAGCTAATTGACTTAAGGAATGCAGAGAGGGTCTTGAAGAGAGAATTGTTATTTTTGTTTTTAACAAGTAGTTAATTCCCTGGAGAAGAGAAAAAAGGAGGGGGAAAGGAAAACAGAAACAAAACAAAACCAAAAACCTCCAAGCTTTATGACTTCTTCTGAGTAGGAGAGATCTGAAGTCCATTTCTTCTTGAGCAGAAGCGAATTGGAAACTGCCTCTTACAATCCAGGAGTGTTTGGGCTAACTGGAGTTAGGGTACCACACTTATGTAAAGCATTTCTGTTGATTGTTGTTGATTAAAGTTATCAGTAACATTTTCTTTATCAAAACTTCGCTTTCCCTAAGCGACTATAAAGTCCTACTGGGAGGAATATTTTTCCATGGATCAGACAACACATATTAGACTAAAAGTGCTTCTTTCCCACTAGCTCTTTTCTTCTAGCTAGCTATGAAGATAATGTGTAGAATACTATAAATGACCTTCTGCCTCTTTGAAATAAACATTTTTTATCTGTACTTTTTTAATTATTCTCAACTTTTTAAAGGCTATGTGAGCTTTATGAGCTTATTTGAATTTTCAGATAAATTTGATTGACCTTTATAAATCAACTGAAAGTGATCCAAATGTCACACATAAAAGGAGAATCTTAGTATATAATTTCAACATCTACTTCCTTGAGGTGTCTCAAGGAATGTGGCAAGTTAGCAGGTCTGGCAAACATCTTTTTATGTCAAAAATTGTATTGATGGATTTGTCTTTGGTCAAGTGAATTGTAGTGGTGTGGAAAGGAATTGTGCTAATACTCCTGGTAGAAACTCTGGGTATTTAGAAATATTGCACACTATTTAAAATTTTATCTTGTAAGGCTGGAATGTTGTTGCAGGAGTCATTCAGGTTGTACAGACCAGAAACTTACATACACATGCAGTGAGACTCATAGGACTCCTCACAGGCTGATACTGTTGAGAAGCCTTGTGTTCCTTTTCTCTACCAGAACCTCTGCTACTCAATAAATCTCTAGATATCTGATGTGTTGATCTTGCCAGGGATTTTTCATTACATTTATAGAATCACAGAATGGTGGGTGTTGGAAGGGACAGAGATTATCTTTTTCAAATGCCATGGACAGGGCCATCATCCACTAGCCCAAGTTGATGTAAGTCCCATCCACCCAGCCTTGAACGCTTACAGAGATGAAGCATCCACAATTTCTCTGGACAATCTGTTTCAGTGTCTCACCACTTGTATATTTCTGTGTGTTTTTATGTTTAAAAAATATATATATCTACAAGCTTCATATCCTTCTTTATACATCTTAGTTTTCTCTTTAATCCTCCATCAATTCACAGCTGTAGAAGACTCCTGTGAATTTCCACATCATATATTTTAAATAAACACACATGCACACGCATATAAGGAAAAATCCATGTGTGTACTTATCTTCCTACTAAAATATGAATTAGTTGTCTTGCTTTTCTTTATTGTGTACGTAGAAAGGCAGGTACTTGTGTGAAACAAAACATTTGCCTTTAGGAGCGATACCTACCATAGTTGTGAACATCATCCTCAGAGGTGTCTGACTGTGGTGGGTGTTTTACAGAGGGTCAGCAGTGCAGATACCTGTAATGCAGATCAACAGTGTCAGGACAGGTGAGTCCTGTGCAGAGTGACTGAGTACAATGAGCAGGTGACTGGAAACATGAGAGGGCACTCAGGGAATGACTTAACACAGTGGTGGTGGTTTGGGTTGTCACTTAGTGGCAGAGCCTACAGAGGTATTGCATATTGCATTTAGATTAAGACTGATTCCTAGAATGCGTGGTAATTAAATACTATGTTGTCTGCTTCAGTTCAAGTCTCGATGACCTTGAAGAAAACAATAGAAGTGAAGGTGTTTCAGACAGATCCAATATACACCTTCTACTTGAACATCCAGAGCTGAAGGTTTGTAGCAGAGATGGATTAGACTCCTCTGCGATGAATGTCAGCCAGACAGAATCGCTACCCTTTTCTAACAGCCCACAGCCCAAGGTATTCAGTACTATTTTGGTTTGGATTGTCTTCCTGTTATGTCAGTCACGGAAAACATATGAAGTATTTGAACCGTAAGGGAAAAATCAGTCCCCAGGTGTAAGTCACAGGTGCTAGTCTTTCCAGAGAGCAGCATGGATAGGGGTGAGGAACAGGTGCTCCTGGTTGTGGTCAGGCATGGCAGCAGCCCATGGAATGGACCACTGTAGACTTGCTTCAGCTTTGGAAAAAGCATCATTTATTGGAAGTGTTTCAGAGGAAATAGGTGAGGTTTAGTGAATCAGCATTTTCTAATCAGAATAGTTAGAAAATATTTAACCAGCTGTACTTATGCGGAAAGGCAACAGGATAAAACCAGTCTGCTGCCTGTTTCAAAGCAGCTGCCAGACTGTGAGAGTCAGCTGGGTTTTGTACAGTGAACAGTGCAGATCAACCAAGAGAGGTTATAATTTCCTAAATATTCTGGATACATTTGTTTTCCTTAGACCCTAGTGAAATTTCTGGGAACTTCAGACATATCTGCACAGTTATTTTATATTCATAGGGATTTTTTATATTTTATTAGACAAGCATCTTACCAAAGTTTAATTTTATCTGAACTTCAGCAAATAATTATGTTAAGGAAGAAAAAAAAGTCCCACGCAAACTGTTAATCTGGTTAGGGCTACTTTCAAAGCAGTTTAACAGTAGCCGCTTGAAATTTAAATGATGTGTCACAAAAGCACAGTGAGTTCCTTTCAAGCTGTATCACTGGCATAACTGGAAATCAGAATCTTTTCAAGCATAATGAAAAAAAAACCATGGAAAGAGGGAGAGGCTAAGTGAATTCTTTTGAGGCACTTATCACTGCTTGCCATGACAGTGTGTTAGACTGTTTGAAATGTTCTTGTAGTATTAAAACACAAAGAATTAATGATGTAATGACATAACTTGCTCATCAGATACAGTGGTGCACAGAACTAGCTGAATGGCACTTGCCACCAAATTGAAGAAAACATAAGCTTTCTCTTAGTCTGACCTGGACCCAAAAATTATTTCATGAAATATACTAAAATTTTTCATGACAAGATTATGACAGGCTGTTTAAGAATTCAAGTGAAGTTATCAGTAATTGTAAATAAATTTAAATCTTTACTGAAGGCAAGTAAAGTTATGCATAAAATCAGTTGTCCTTCCAGAAATTCTGCCACTGATTTATTTTGTTATTGTTGCTGTTCACTTTCAAAGGAGTACAGGTTCTTATCTGCTGCAATTTGTTCCAGGAATGCTCACCCTCCGGAATTCGGTCACGCTCATATTCCTGTTCCTCACCCAAAGGTTCATTAGGAAGACCTCGCATTCCTCAGGACTTCACAGTTGGTGATTCAGGTGAAGGTCAGTGCCAGCTCTGCTCTGGCTTTATATGTGCACAGCCCCATTTCATGTTTACCTGCTTCAACCCAGCACTGGTCTGTTTACTCAGGCCTACCCTGCTCCTTGTAGTTGCATACCCAAAGTCCATGCACATGCAGATCATACCAGTGCATGAGAAAGAGTGGATTAGTTGCCCTTAGGTACCCCTATCATCTACCATTGCTCTTCTGCCATGTCCTGCCCCATCACACCATCCATAGCAGCTAATCCTTGGGAAGACATAAGATTTGTGACAGTGAGAGTAGTTAGTCACAAAAGTAATGCAGGCAAGAGTAGTAATCTTCTTTTCCTTAGAGCCTTACCCTAACCTTCTGCTGTGTCCCCTGTGGAAACTGCAAGGATGCTAAGGATGACACAGAAGTGCTTAGGGAGAATGGGTGGGCCCCAGTTTCCCTTAGATCCTGAATAACATGTAAAACTGGTAGATATGCCATGGTCTTCTCCAACATCAGAACCCACTTCCTCCAGCAAGCCAAGCTGGAGGTGTCTCATAAAGATTTGGTCACATGCTGTTCTCCAGTGGGGCTCGGCTCAGCTCAATTCTGATCATTTCCTGTGTTGTAGAAAATGATCTTTTTATTGTAAATTTTTACATATTGTTTCTAACATGTTTTATTTTAAGAGACATAGTAAGACTTCACATTGTCTTGTGAGGAGGATTATCTACTGCAGCATGTAGCTGCATTATATTTTGCCATCTCCCTTATGTGTTTGCAACCATTTATATCCAATAGATGAGCGAGAAGTCTTTGTAAAAGCAAGGAAGAAGTAAATAAGGAGAGGCTGTCACAGAAATACAGATGACTGATAAGCAAAGCTCTGCAACTTGTGTGCTTAGGCTTAAAAGGAAGATATTTTGACCTCAGTTCTAGAGGGACTGGACCGTTGGTATCACAGACTCTAAGTTTCATTCAGACATCATTACCTGTTCCAACCTGATTCAGGCTTGAGTCCTTGTCCCATTCAATCTCTTCTCTCTTCCCCCTATGTCAGTCGGTGCTAGACATTTCTCTGTGTTGTGGAAACCTTGCCATTCTTTTGAAACAGGCCTTAGTGCAGCATGTTTGGCCTATGCTGCACCACCAGCTGCTGGCAGTGAGGGCCACAGGTGCCTAACTCTCACCCTTACCTCTGCAGGCTCTAGCGCAGTTGTGTCTGGGTCCCTCCAGGTATTTGCGTGCTAGAAATCTGCCCCCATCCCTCTTGCTCAGCTGTCAGTGCTGGGGGAATTTCACTCAGGGCTCATCTGTGCCTGAAAAAGCCTGCACTGTAGTGAGATAAACACCAGAGTACAGTGGCAGGCTGATCTTTCTCAAAATGAGTACAAGGAAGAAGTGGGAAATCACCATTTGTTTTTCATGGAAGCTTTTCAATACATTGAGCTTGAGGACAACGAGCTGCTTTTATTTGAGAAGGTATTAGCAAGCTTTAACAGTAAGGGATTTGTCCCTGCTTTGTAGATGGTGTTCCCACGAACAGTGGCCGATCTCTTCTTCAGGCTCTTTCACTCTCTAAGTCAGTGTCCCTGCTCCACCCCTGTAGTAAGTACCAAGACCATATCCCTTTGGTGCTGTTGTGCATGAGTCTGTCTTCATTTCCCTTGGGCATGTGACCTTTGTTTTTTTCAGAAAGCATCCTGTTGCACAGGTTTTGTCTGGCAGCATACTGAAGTGCTATTCTGTTCTCATTGCTTCTTTGATAAGTGTTCCAACTCTTAACTAAACATGAAGCCTATGTCTATCTGAAGACAAACTGAGTCTACGCAGTGTGTTTCCATTTGTATCTAACTTTAAACTTGGCACAGTCTGATGCTTAAAGTTAGGTTTTTAAGTATCTTTGTGATACTTTCTAAGTGGTCTCTGCAGAACTAAATGACATCTAATATGGAAATAGTAGAGGGGGCTCTAATTTTTCATAACAACCTGGGTTACTTATCTGTCTGACTATCTATTACCTGTGTATTGCTTTATAGATATTTTGTTGAGAGTGTCTTCGTGAGATCTCTTCAGTATTTCAAGGATGTAAACTTGTAATATGTCACCCAGTTCGTGCAGAGCACAGGCTAGTAATATTCTTCTGTTTGAAGGGGGATTTAAAAAAAAAAAAAAGCACTAGATAAAGCTGCATATGTGATTATTAGAATAATAATATTAAGCTATAGTATGTCAGATGAGTTAAAAAACAAATGGGAGTATAAGTGATTAAAGTCTGGCTTGTTAAGTGAAACAAAATATATTTTCTAGTTCTTAAGAATAGACTGTTTGTAGAAACTGGCATTTTTATTTATCCATTTCATTTCTAATAATTTCTGTCAACTAACCATGGCTCAGTAGGCTGCAGCGTAGGAAAAGCTGCTTCTAACATATTTATTCTTTTGTTTCCCTAATTTTCAAATGACACTGCAATTGCTTAATGACAAGCTTGTGGTCTGATGCAAGTCACATGTTTCCCCTGACCATAATGACTTCCCCATGTAAGTGTTGGTTAACTGATTGTGTCTTGCAGAGCGAGCGTACAGCTTGCCTGAGCACTCTCGAGAGAAAAGGTAGGGTGTTTGTTGCACTTGAATGTCCCCACACTGGTAGCAGTCCATATAGTTGCACACCTAGTGAGCAGAGCAGGCATCTACCAGGCCATCTGCACGCACAGGCTTACAGTCTGCATAATGCTCAACCTCTGGCTCCCTGTTTCTGGGCTCACCATGACGTGCACATCCCACTGTGGGAATATGCTCAGATCCACTGGGAGCTATCTGAGGAGGCAGCCAAATGACTTCAATAAAAGCAAGGAGGTCTTGATAGTTATGACAAGTTGGTAACACAATTCACAGTCTGTGGACTATGTGGCTATCATGCAGTCATGGAATGGCTTGGGTTGAAAGGGACCTTAAAGGCCATCCACTTCCAGCCCTCCTGCCATGAGAAGCATTGCCTCCCTAGTCAAGTTGCCCAGGTCCCCTCTAGCCTGTCTAGTAGTATTCATTTTTATAAAAAGCATTTATAATCTTTTTAACAGTGACTACAAAAAATGAATTAAACACTGAAGTTTTAAATGTTAGGCAATCACCATCCAGGTTCTGCTTTTTTCTCATTGGGATGAGTTGTTTTTCCTGGTCTGTGTTCTAGGATTCAGGAAGAAGAATGGGATAAGTATATTGTACCTTCAAAAACAGAGCCTGAAAAATACAAAGTGAGTCGGACTTTCAGCTTTCTGATGAATAGAATGACTAGCACAAGGAATAAGTACAAGGTAATTTGAGTTTTATGTATACATTATTACATAAGATACTATCAGTGCGTGATTTGTAGATCAGAATCTAAATTTTTATATAAGGATAGATCGTTGTTTATTACAAAAGCACAAAATATGGAGAACTTTGGTCTTCATCTTTTAATTTTAAAATATATGCAGAATATCCTGCAAGAGCATTCATGCTAGAAAAACAGCTTTTCTTTTAAGCAGCAGCTTTAGCTGAATTACACCGAGCATTGCCCTTTGCCATTTTTTCATGTTATGAATAATCTTATTTGACTCCTTAGCTCAAGTCGAAATGTCTGAATTGCTTTTAAGAAATAATTTTATCTATTATAGTCTTGTTCTTGCAATCACTCCTCTTTAACATCTACATTGTCACTTAATCAGTTGAATTTTCTTTATTTGATGTTAATGAGGCTTCTGGAATGAATAAGTACTGCTTGACACTAAAGAGTTGCAGATTCAAGGCCTTCACAGCCAGATGTGCATACTGTGAAAGGTAGATTGAAACAGTTGTGGGTTGATTTCGAGATATATGCAATGTAGATTAACAAATGGCATCAGTTAGCAGCTTTAGCGGTGGATTTGGTTTGTTACATTCTCCTGTGCCCCAGGTTATCCTGACATATGTGGGTGTGAAGATGGCAGACTACTGCTATGGTGATACCTTTTGAATGTGACAGAGCTGGCTGTGAATATGTATGTCCAGTCCAGCAGTCATACGTAAGCGTGTGTATGTGTGGTCTCCTAAATAATGATGCCAGAAATGCTCAGAGGTATATGTACTCACGCCAACAAAAGTACAGTAAAAATAGGCAAAAATTATGAAGTTCATTAATGTTATTAATTAATAGTTTATTTCCCGTGTCATTTAATTCCTGAATGCAGGTTGTATAGGGTTATGTAAATAATGGCATGAATTTGCGTGGATTTCACAAGGAGATGTAAACATTGACACTTGTTTGGTTGTGGTGGCTGTTCAGTAAGACTTAAATTTTGTTTTCTGGCTCTTTTGTTTTTGCAGGCTTATAAATGCCAGTCTTCCTCCATAAGGTTTGCTGGCCTAACTGCCAGTGGAAGCAATGTCATTAATAATGTTAGATGTAATAATATAGTACACTATTATAAGACTTTCAGGACAGGAAATAAATGTTTCAAAATGTTTTTCTCTTAAAAAAAAAAAAGAATGTTGTCATGTTTTTAAGGTTGAATCACTTATTTTCTTTCCGAATACTCCCCCTCTTTCTCATATCCCCCTCCCCCTTTTTTCCTGCTTGTGCTTCTGGGGATGAAGACAAAAAATAAAGATACCAAAGACAAAGAGAAGCCGAACAGACATAATTTTATAAATGGAAACTTCTCTGGAGTTATGCCATGTATGGTCTGTGAAAAGGCCCTCTTAGGAAAAGAGTCACTGCAGTGCTCTTGTAAGTAGTTACTGGTTTTCTTGTGTGAATTTGCAGTGCTCTGAAACCTGCTTGGAGATCCTGGTTCAGCATTCTGTTTTAAAAGGAGTCTTGCTTGGATTGGAAGTACCTATTTTATGTAATGGGCTGAGTTGGGCGAGAGAGGGTGAGGAAGGAAAACAGTTTCAGAAGATACCACAGGCATCTTCCAGCCCAGCACAACAGGCTCCTTCCCAGCCAGGGCCTTCAGCTTCAGAGCAACATCCAGTGTATTAATAAGGGAGCATGAAGGAGGAGATGTAGTGAAGCCTCAAAGTTAATGTCTTCTGCAGCCTGATAATCCTGTTCAGCATCAAGCCTTGAAATCTACTTCTCTTTCAGACTGCAATGTGACTGTGCATAAGAACTGTAAGGAGTGTGTTCCTGTGTGCACTAAGGTAATTTCTTCTACCATGCTATTCTTGTTAGAGAACATTTGCTTTCCAGCTGTTCTAGAAAAAATGGTGAAGGGAAAAAAGGTACAGGAAATTTGTCCAGACCCAGTGTTTGTACACAAAGCATTACAAGGATATTGAAATATCTGATGTGAGCAGCATCAAGCACTATGCTTGAACAAGAATTTCTGGAAGAGGATGAAAAATGAGTTTGAAGAGTTATTTGTATTTTTGAAGAATTACAGAGGCTGGATGGGTAATGGTGTGCCTTGAGGGTACGTAAAAGCTCAGCTGAGGAAACTGGTGGAGATGATTTCCAAGCAGCTTTCCACTGTCTCCAGAGAACTGGGGGCTTGCCAGAGTGACTCCCGTCTACAGGAAGGGTCATAAGGAGGATTTGGGGATTTGCAGGCCTGTCAGCCTGGCAGGGGAGGTTGTAGAAGAGATATCTTGAGTTAGGTTACGCAGCATGTGCAGGACAGCCAGAGAATCAGGCCCAGCCAGCATAAAAGGCAGGTCCTGTTTTACCAGCCTGATCTCCTTCTATGATTGAGTGACCCACCTGGTGGATGAGGGAGAGGCTGTTGAAGTAGTCTAGCTAGATTTCAGCAAAACCTTTGACACTATCTCCCACAGTATTCTCGTAGATAAGCTGACAGCCCATGACTTGGACTCTTGGCTCGGTAGAGAACTGGCTAGATGTCTTTGCCCAGGGAGAGGTGGTGAATGGAGTTAAATCCTGCTGGTGACTGATCGAGAGTGGTGTTCCCCAGGGCTTGATACTGGGGTCTGTCTTGTTCAATATCTTTTTTGATGACCTGGATGAGGGCATTGAAAACTTCCTCAGTAAGTTTGCACATGAAACCAGTTGGGAGGAAGTGTCAATCTGCCTGGGAGTAGCAGGGCCCTTCTGCAGATGAGTCAGAATAGTCTAGGTCTCTGGGCTGAGGCCAGTGAGATGAAGTTCAACAAGACCAAGAGCTGGGTCCTGCACTTTGGCCACAACAACCCCAGGCAACACTACAGGCTTGGAGCAGAGTGGCTAGATGACTGTATAGAAGAAACAGCCCGGGGGGTGTTGGTTGACACTTAGCTGAACATGAGCCAGCAGTGTGCCATGGTGGCCAAAAAAGGCCACTGGCATCCTGGCTTGCATCAGAAATAGCAGTACCAGCAGGAGCAGGGAAGTGATCATCCCTCTGTACTCAGCATTGGTGAGGCCACACTTTGAGTACTGTGTTCAGTTTTGGGCCCCTCACTACTAGAAAGATGTGGGGACCCTGCAACATGTCCAAGAGATGGGCATTGAAGCTGGTGAGGGGTCAGGAGCAAAGGCCTTATGAGGAGTGGTTGAGGGAACTGGGATTGTTTAGTCTGGAGGAGGCTCAGGGGAGACCATATTGCTCTCTACAACTACCTAAAGGGAGGGGATCAGCCTCTTCTCCTATGTAGCGATAGGGCTCGAGGGAATGGTCTTAACTTGTGCTAGGGTGATGTTCAGGTTGTATATTAGAAATAGTGTGTTCTCAGAAGGTGTGGTGAGGCACTGGAACAGGCTGCCAGAGAAGTGGTGGAGTCACCATCCCTGGAGGTGTTCAAGGAATGTTCCAGTGTTTTACTAGGGGACATGGGTTAGTAAGCCCATAACTGTATAGTTGCAGTGGATGATCTCAGAGGTCTTTTCCAACCTTGGTGTTTCTATGATTTTAAAAAGAAAGGATGGCCAAAACTGTGCATATCCTGTTAAACAGAAAGGGGTGATAAATATGATTGGAAAATGGAAAGCATCAATGTTAGGAACTTTGGGTGGTAGTCAAGTCCAGCTCCTCACTCTGAGGGAGGCTGATCTTCAAGCAACAATTCTCGCAGGTATTTGTCTGACCTGCTCTGAAAAATCTCTGCTGGAGGAGACTTTACAGCCTGTCAGGGCACTCACCTCCATTGTTCAGCTGCCACTGCAGACAGAACGAAGCCAGGGCTAAGGGTGATATATGCTGCTTCCCTTAAAGGAACAATAAAAATATGGTGAGGTTATTGCAAGAATGGTGTTGCTTGAAGGGTCTTGCAAAAATGGACATGTAAGGCTACTGCCCTCATGGAATAAAAAGGGACTTGCAGAGAAGTGTGCCACAGCGATAAGTGATATACTTTTCTAATCAGAAAAATGCATCTTCCTGGTGTAGTTAAGTTTTGCATCATGACAGCCTGCAAAGATACTATTTCAATATAGAGTATTCAGAGTAAACAAGGCTAAACTGGATATTAAGCAGGTATTTTTATTTATTTTAGTTATATTTATTTTAGTCATCTTATAGCCTAGCACAAATTTCTGACCAACTAGATGGCACTAGGAGAGCTGAATTGGCAGTTTTAACTACTGAAACTGATAAGTTATTCGTCAGAAGGAGACAAGGGCCACTTTCTGATTCATCAAGAATGAGTTACAAAAAATGTTTACTGACCCACCCCAGGGAAAATACTTATCTAAGCTCAGCAGGCTTTTGCTGCACATTTTGTAAAGTACAGCTTGGAAGGGGGATCAATTCTACCTCTGATTCTGAGGCTCCATCAGGCAATATTGCCACAAATCCTTCAAGAATGTTTGAATATAAGCCTCGAAGATTACTTCTTTTTCTTGCAGCTTTTGTGACAATATTGATGTAGAAATTAGAAAGTAGTAGCTCAGTGACTCTTGTTTAGAATAGACAGGTTCAGTTTTGTGTTACAGTACAAAAAATGTTCTACTTTATCTTAGATTTATCTGTTATTGTTTGAAATTAGGACTATAATTTAGGTCGGTTTTCTTGATACTCTTTTGTATGGTGATACATGGGAATGAATTACTAACTCAACTATTCAGTGTGTTGTCATAGATGATTTCATTGTAGTTTCATAAAACCATTCTTTTTCAGAAATCCCAGGAGAGGTACCATAGCAAAAACAAACCTCAAGTTGGCATAGGAAGTAAGTATGAGTAGACTCACGGTTGTGCATATGGTGCTTCAAAATTAAGCCTCTTATGAAGTCATGGGAATGACAACATAAACTTTCCTTCATCATCTTTGTGTTTCTTTTTCATTTTGGTATAATGAGGAAAAATAGTTGTGTTTCTCATATCTGATACAGGTAAGCAGGACTTCATGAACAATTTCAATTATCTACTCACCTATTAAAAGGAGTGGGGATTTTACTAAATTTTATTTTCAGTGAGACTGGAAATCAAATGTAGACAGTTATATCTTGTACTATTGAATATGGCATTCACCATATGTATATGTATTTAGATCTTCTTGGGTTCAGGTTGTGATGTGGGAGCATTCATGACTGGGGATTGTTTTCTTCAAATATCCATCTCAGAGCTATTCCACTTTTCTGAGGGGCTTGTCTTTATGTTCCGTAGTAAAGCATCATGGTCTTTACTGCTTGGGGGGATGTTCCTGGTATTGGGTAAATGTGTATGTGAAAACTGGTTAGCATTTTGCAGTGTAACTCTGCTATTGATGACGCACTGTTTATTGTCAAAATGTTCTGTACTTTGCCTCACAGATTTGTTGTTTGGAGACATTTCACAGCCTGGGCTTTCCTCAGAGCATCCTTCTTCCTCTGTGCCTATTGGACTATCTGCTGGGAGGAGGGAAGCCTTGCAGCAGTCCTATTCCTTGTCCAAAAGTGTCCCTGGTGCCAGTTATGAAAGGTATGAAATAATAAAGAGATTCAGTATTTCTAGGAAAATGTAACAATTAAATAAATGTGGTTTTATTCTTTTCTTTCTCTCTTTCTGCATTAGAAGATCTATGCCATTTCCTGAGCAGGACTCTGAGACTAGCACATGGAGGACCAAGTCAAGATCTGAAGAAATGTTGCAGGCATTAGGGACATATTCATCAATGGATTCTTTTGTGATGGAAGGTGAGAAGTATTGCACAAGTGTTGACCTGTACTGCAAAGTTTGATTTAGGAAGCCACTTCATTCTGTAGAAGTAAAACATCTGTTTTTGCAAGTTACAGCTAGGCCTTCATAAAAGTGACACAGTTAGATAAAACAGTCTTGAAATATAACTTTTTTGTTCTTCCTGATAAGTAACTCTGATAACTTTTTGAATGGTGTTGCCACTGGAAAATGGTAGGGAATCATTTTTGGCATCCTTTTAGAAGCAGTATACTTCATTTCTTCATCTGGTCATTTCCATTGGCAGTGCACACTGTGAAACATTATCCTACATCACTTCTGTTCCCTCAGTAACCCCAAATCTTATCTATTTCTGGTGAACTGCCTTCTTAAAATGGCTGCTCATCATTGTGAGGTGAATAGAAATAGTGTTTTCTGTATTTAGGTGTGAGGTTGAATCTCTAAGATGGAGGGCATTCATCCACAGAGTTTGGTGCAGATGTCCTACGCTGGTTATCTGCAAAATGGCAGATCACAGCGGCATCACAGCTACTTTTGACAGAGTTGGATTTTGTGTTTAAATTGTAAAAGTTTCTTCAAGAAAAGAAGGATAAAAATAATTGGATGTGAGAAAAGATTTTTTTTGTTTGTTCTCTTCCCTTGCAGTTACATTTGCGTTTCAACACTTTGGTAATGCTGCTGACATCTGGAAAGCTTTTTTTTTTTTTTTAAATAGTACACTGTCAGCATTTTCAGAAGTTGTTTGAAGTTCATCCCTATGATGTGTCCCCCTTACTTTATCAATAGATGATGGTCAGAGGAATGTCCGTTAATGTTTTTCTGTTATTTATGAGATGCATGTTTTACCACAGTTGAGGTGGATTCGTCTCAGTGGACTGACATCAGTTCAGATGCACAGGAGTTCGAGGCAGAATCATGGAGTCTTGTTGTGGATCCGATGTTCTGTAACAAGCAAGAAAAGGATGTTGCAAAGAGGCAGGATGTCATTTTTGGTCAGTATGTCAAAGCTTCATGTAGATTTAAAAACAATTTATTGCAGAAAATAGGGGGAACCAGGTATATTTTATGTCTGGTATGAGAGGTGGTTCAATTTAGAATAATAAGCAGGTTTGAAGAGCACTTTTTGTCACAAATCACAATCTATCCTAGAGTTAAGGAAATGTTGGAACACATTAACTACCTAAGATACGTTTACCCTTTTCACTGGAACTTGTCCAATCTCTGGTTTAAGCAGAGGCTACCCCAGTGCACTCAGTGCAGGACAGTTATGAGAGCCACTTTAGAGCAAGAAATTAAGACTTCTGACTGATCCAATCTGTTAGGTTTGAAGCTAATACAGAAAAAAGTGATTGTGACAGTATAATGGAAGTGTGAAAAAGGATTACTATAATATGCTGTTTTCTTTTATACTGCAGAGCTGATGCAAACAGAAGTGCATCACATCCACACCCTGTTCATTATGTCTGAAATATTCAGGAAGGGAATGAAAGAAGAGCTACAGCTGGACCACAGCACAGTGGACAGAATATTCCCCTGCTTAGATCAGCTACTGGAGATCCATAGGCAGTTCTTCTGCAGAATGAGGGAGAGACGGCAGGAATCATGTGAGGAGGGGAATGAGCGTAATTTTGTAATCAGCAGAATTGGAGATATCCTTGTGGAACAGGTGAAGAGACATAAGTTCTGTTAATCTTTATGTACTCACGGTTCTCAAATTAAAAAAACAAAGTTTAAACTTCTTAGGGTGGGAAGAGGACTAAGATTGCCTTAAAAAATTCAGAGTTTGGCCCCTTTAAATTACTGACTGAAATAGCAATAAGAGACATGGCTGATAGTTAACTTTTAGGAACTGATGACGAACTCTTGCATATATGATACAAGTGACAAAGTGATGAACTTGAAATACTGTTTTTCGTAAGAAGATGCTCCCATAATATCATGGATTGCTAAAAACAAAAGCAATGGATTGACTTTGTCAACAGCTAAGCAGAATTGTGACTAATTGACTGATAATGGATAACAGACTATCCCTTTTTTTCTTCTTGTTGTATGAAGACCTGTCATGGTATACCTCAGGTTGCTGTTCATGAGAGGAGGGTTTATCATTCTGTTTATGCTATACTCTTTTCTAGAATTGGAGAGATCAGATGAATGTGAATAAGCCTCAAAGGAGGTGTTACTAGCAAAAAGATGAGGTGGTGTTGGCACTTTACTGGCAAGAATGTAATGCTTGTACTTGTCCAGCTTATGTTCCTCTTCTTGCTCCTAAAATGACTAGCGTATTTTCATTCTGCATTGGTAGGATCTGATAGTGAAATTCAGAGAACCTGATAAACAAGTAGCATATAATTTGCAGGCGCTGTTTGTGTATAAAATATTATACATTTATATATATATTATAAAATATGTATGTATAATATATAAAATATTATATACATAATAATATATATGTATAAATATATATTAATATATTAATATATTATAGTATATTATATTATATACATGTATAATATATATATATAAATACATTTATATATATATTATAAAATAATATACATGCTACAGTCTGCAGGTATACGCTTTTCTGTTGAGCACAGTTCAATTAGTATTTTATTCAGTTTTCAGAAGAAAATGCAACTAAAATGAAGAAAATATATGGAGAGTTTTGCAGCCATCAGAAAGAAGCTGTTAATCTCTTCAAGGAGTTGCAGCAAAACAAGAAGTTCCAGAATTTTATTAAAGTAAGTTTCCACAGGAGTATGATCACTGTGTTGTTCTCACTTTAAATTTAGGATTGAAATTATATTCATTAACTCATTTTTAATTTCTAATAAATAAGGCAAGTATTTTCCTTCTTCATGAGAAAGCTGATAAATCCATAATCACATTTTTCATTCAGTTTTTTGAAAGCTTTGGCATCTGGACAGCAGCTTTTAACTTGGGGATAGTTCAGATAACGAACATGTTATTTTAATTTATTCTAACACACTGAGATCATATTTGTTATTAAGTCAGCTTCTGCTTTAATACGAATTTACTTTTGAGGGTATGTATTTGTGTCTGTGCAGCTCAGGAGCAGCAACTTGTTGGCACGCCGACGAGGAATCCCCGAGTGCATTCTGCTTGTCACCCAGCGAATCACCAAATACCCTGTTCTAGTTGAAAGGATATTACAATACACAAAAGGTGAATATAACCTTGTTTCATGTCTGGAATTGTAGTATGTTCTAATGAAAGGAATATGTACTATTAACAGTGTATTCAAAGGATGAAATTCACTGATCTGTGCAGAACCAGAGTAATGAAAGTATCTACTGTTCAGGCAGATATTGCCCGAACAGTGTGTCTGGTATGTGAAGACTTTGCCAAGGTTAGGATATGAGAGTCTCCAATATTCCAGCCAGGTAAGTCCTGTAAGCCCAAAATAACACATTTTAATGGAAGATATTGAACAAAGGATGTGAACTAATTCAAGCACGTTCTGTGTGTCTTTGAAATGAATTCTGATCAAGTGTCTTGCAAGGTTAGGCAATTGCTTTGTAAATTACTTTTCAGCTTTTCAAACAAAGCTTTAATTATCCTGCAGTTTTGTAGAGCAATTTATAAATGCTATTAGCTTACAGATATTGCCCCTAACATGGACTATAAATTAGAGTTGTAAAAAGCTGCATATCCACATGTAAATGTTTTGTCCTTGACGTCCTGTTTTAACTCTCAGCCAGAAGAGTAATATACTATATGATTTGCTTAGATCCTAAAAAAAGAAAGTAAATTCTAGCAGCTCGTAAATAGGTCAGAAATATTCAGCGTGTAGTTTTGACTAGTGAGTAAATCTGAGGTGTCTGTCATCTTTTAATGGGTAAATCAAAGGCAAATACCTGCAGTGTCTCTAGTAAATTGGTTGCCAGGTTCAAGGTAAAATTATAGATTTCTCAATTTTATCCATTATTTTTATTAGTTCCCAGATAGTAACGATAATATTCTCTTGAAGATGTCAGTTACTGTCATAGTGTTTCTGTTTTGTTTCATACAGAACAAACAGAAGAGCATAAAGACCTATGCAGAGCCCTTCGTTTAATTAAGGACATGATTGCAGCAGTAGATTTGAAAGTTAATGAATATGAGAAAAGGCAAAAACTGATGGAAATTCTCAACCGGACTGAAAACAAAACATATACAAAACTGAAAAGTGGACACATTTTTAGGAAGCAAGACTTGATGAGGAAAGAGAGGATACTTCTCCATGAAGGCTTAGTGTTCTGGAAAACAGCTACTGGTCGTTTCAAAGGTATTCCATCCTAGCACTGAAGTCCTCTACTAATAACATATAGAGATTGTTTGGTTTAAGAGTGAAGATATTTTATTACAATATGTTGCAAATACAAATTTCTGAGGGAATGGTACTGACAGTATTCAACTAATTGCTAGAATAGTAGTTCCAGAAGCTGCTGCCGTATATAGATAATGCCTTGTATATTTAAAATAACAAGCTTGCATACTAAACTTGGGTGCCTGGTGTCTCAGAGGCAGGGGGGTTGGACTAGATGATCTCTAGAGGTCCCTTCCAACCCCTACAATTCTGTGATTATGTGATTCTGTGAAACTGTACTTTTCATATTCCACTGTCAGTTGCATTTCCTCCTCCAGTCCACTTTCCTACAGTTTGCAGTTTCATCCCACGATGCACGTTCTTGTACATTTATATTGTTCACAGCATTGACCATCATGTACTGTTCTGTAGTGTTACGTGGACATAGACAGTAGAAAAGAAATCTTGAAGCTACATTTGGCTGGAACCCAATTTTCACATTCAAGCCCAGAGTATGATTTTCACATGTTGGTTTTGTTTTGTTTTGTTTTTCTTGAAACTTAACTAATATTTGTTTTACAGCTTTACAAGCCTGTGTGCTCACTGTTATTCCAGAATTTTTTTCATTAGTATAATATTGAGCTGTGAGTATATGTTTAAGTGTGGGTGAAACAAAACTTGTGCAGAGTGCTCTTTACTAGCCTGTCTTTGAAAGCTTAGGGAAGTTGTGGAGGCATTTGAGTGAGAGTTTATTCTTTCTGTGGGCCAGTGCTTTTGCACTGTGCTGCTGGAGGGTGGATAGCAGAAAGTGTGCTCTTTCCCAGGAGGGTTGAAGTGATGGCTTGCTGTTTTTGCTTTGTGCAAAACATAGGGTAATGCAGGTATTTCTTGTTTAGCTTACTAGGATTCTGTGAGTTACTTACTAACCAGAGTTCCTTCTTTTTCAAAGATAAAAAAAGAAGTTAAGCGTAACTGTAATATTTTAATTAAAAAATATTCTTTTCCTTTTCTCATTTTGAGATACCCTAGCTCTGCTTCTAACTGATATGCTGCTGTTCTTACAAGAAAAAGATCAGAAGTACATTTTTGCAGCTGTTGTAAGTATATTGTCATACGTGTGAATATGTATATTAGATTTTTGTGTACTACTCAAGAGTTAGATTATTTTCTTGGATATTCTCATATACTTTTTTACTTCTTTAATACTGATAATATATTCTGAACAGTAATATACCAACGTGTGGAAGGTTAATATTCTTTTCAAAACTGTTTTTTTTTTGAGAGGAGAGATGAAAACAACAGAAGGAGGTTTAGTGACGTGCCTCATCTGATTATGAAGCTAGAAAGCAGAACAAGCTCTTTCACTTAACCAAATTAAATTGTAACCTCTGCTTCTGTAAACCAAACCAAAACAGAACAATAATATTGACTGCAAGTGTAATAGTAAACACATTAAATGCATGAAAGGTCATGGACTAAACTCAAACTATATAAACAAAGTGTCTCAGTGTCGCTGAGCCTCTGATATTTATTTTTAGCACATACGCAGTGCTTTACGTACATGAATACTATAAAGTATTTAACAAAATAGTTAAATAAAATGTCTGAAAACTCAACTCTAGCACCCTTACGCTTGGTGGGAATACTGATAGGCTGAATATACCAGGATGGGAATTATTTCAATCAACTGCAAAACTTTGCTCTTTTCAAAGTATGGTATTTTTTGAGAGACATTTATTTTTGTGTGTGACTGTTCTTCCCAGGACCAAAAGCCTTCAGTCATCTCTCTTCAGAAGCTCATTGTAAGAGAAGTAGCCAACGAAGAAAGGGGGATGTTTCTGATCAGTGCCTCAACTGCGGGACCTGAAATGTATGAAGTTCATATGAACTCCAGAGAGGAGCGTAACAGCTGGATGAGGCATATTCAAGATGCAGTTGAAAGGTAGAGAGAAAAGCTTTTGTTTTGATATGGGTAGTCTGAAGTGTAAAGGAGGTCATTTGGATATTTGTGGCAGTGTGCTTTCCATTCTTTGTTGCCCTGGATCTGTCCTGTGAAGTTTAGTTTCAGAGACCCCAAAACCTCATAATCGGTTCTGTCAAACTTGCCATGTTAGTTCTAATTTCTCACTGAACCAATAGACCTTTCCTGCGCCTCTCAGTTTTCCTTACCTGTCATTTTAAGCTTCCCTCACTTTTGCCTTTGGCACTGGATGCTTTCTTGAATCTTGCAAATGCCCATGCTTTCGTTTGGGGTAAATCCTCAGTCTTACCTTGGTATTTGTTCTTTAGGTATGGCAGGGAAAGCATTGCTTTTTGGATGTGAGACTTATGCTAAGCGCCATAGACTTACAGCCTTGCCAGGATTAAAAAGGAATCCTTCAGTCTTGTTTATGTCCAGCTACTGCTTTTTATAGAAGCGAGCGAATGTCATGCTTATAGTCTATTCCAAAATTAGTTGGTATTTTGTAGTTTATTATGAATGCAACCCTGTACTGAAAATGAATGTATGTTCAGATATTACTTTATCTAATTTTGCTTCCTTTTTAAAGTTGTCCAGAGGAACAAGAAGGAAAAATGGGTAAATTTGATGAGGACAGACGTATCGCTGAGGCTAAAGCATACAAAATTCAGAAATGTCAAGGTGCGGTAACTTACATGCCACTCTGAGAGCTCCCATGTCCTGAGAGGTTAGGATGAATGAATAACATGTATATATTGTCTGATGGGTTCAGAATGGTTTAGTAAGCAGAGTCACAGTGGAATGGAGGAGAGAATTGGAAAAAAATGTAGAACTTGTAGGTTGAGATAAAAAGTATTTACTAAGGCTGAAAAGGAAGTTAATGGTAATTATGTATACACATATTTACAAAACAAGTGATGCACAACACAATTGCTCACTACCTGTTGACTGATGCCCAGAGAGTCCTTGAGCACCAGCTGCTTCCTAGCCAACTCCCTTCAGTTTCACCCTTCAGAAATGTCTTGTGGTATGGAATATCCCTTTGACCAATTTATGTCAGCTGCCCTGGTCTGTACCCTCCCAGCTTGTTGTGCTCTGCCAAGTCCTCTCACTGGCAGGATAGTATAGGAAGCTGAAAAACTGAAACGTTTGTCTCTGTGCAGCAGTGCTGAACAACAGCTAAAGCATCAGTGTGTTACCAACACTTTCTTCTCCTATAAGTATTACACAGCATCATACCAGATGCTGTGAAAAAAATTCAGCTTTGTCCCAGCTGAAACCAGAACAGTATTCACCTTTTATCCCATACCAGGTACATCATGACAGATACTGCAATTTTTACTTTCCTTATATTATATATTAATTGTCATCACCTGTCTTCTCTTTTGATATATACACATAGATATAGTTACAGTAGTCTATGAGTCAGCCCTCTAAATTGCCCATGGAATACATTTAATCTGTGATTTCAGGCTCTATCTATCATGACAGTCCTTCAGGGGAGGAGGGATAATGTATGTGCATAAAACATGCCATTTTAATTCTGTCAGAATTAATTCTTCTTTAATTAAGGTCATTCTCAGTGTAATATCATCGATAATGCATATAGCAGCCATAGCAGTAACGACGTGCAGTATTAGGTAGCAGTTAACATTATACAGTTCCAGTTATTGGCTGTTCTCATCCAAAACCAAATCCCTTTGAGGTACACACAGGACATCCCCATTCTTCTGTATTACCCACCAAGTGCAGTCAGGTTGTTGAGCAAAAGCAGTCTCTTTGATGTACTTTTCCTTAGACAGTCTTTCCCAGCATGGTTTTCTTGTGCACTAAAGTATATAGGAGCTTTGAGTTGGCAGGGCCAGTTCAGTTGGCACATCACCAAGTGTTGACAAAGCAGGTAGATTTTGTTAAATGTGTGTCCTAATGTTTGAATGTCCCAGCACCCATTAATTGCTCTCAGTGTAGTCTTTAGCATTTCACTATGTCTTTTGATTTTCCTCGAAGCTGGTGTATGACTGCAGAGAAATTGTCCCAACAGCCAGGAATCAGATTAGGAAAACTAAAGCCCAGATAGAATTAAATCTAGTCAAGGACATAAAGGGGAAGAAGAACAAATTCTACAGGTATATCAGTGATATAAGGAAGTCCGAGGAAGTTGTGGGCATTCTCCAGAAGGAAACTGGGCGCCTGGTCACAAGAGATAAGAAGAAAGCTGAGGTGCTCAGTGACTTCTTTGCCTCAGTTTGCACCAGCAAGGGCTCTAGCCACACCATCCAAGTTGCAGAAAGTAATTGTAAGAAGTGGAAGAAGGATGATCTTGCTATGAGTGAAGATCAGGTTTGAGACTATCTGAAGAACCTGAAGGTACGCAAGTCCATGGGACCCAAAGAAATCCACCCTCGGGTTCTGAGGGAACTGGTGGATGAAAATGCCAAACTGCTGTCCATTATATTTGAAGGGTCATGGCAGTTTGGTGAAATTTTCACTGTTTGGAAAAGGGGAAACATAGCCCCCATTTGCAAGAAGGGGAAGAAAGAAGATCTAGGGAACTACAGGTCAGTCAGTCTCGCTTCTATGCCTGGAGCATATATCCTTCTTAAGGCCCTACTAAAGCATGTGGAAAATGAAGATGCGGTGACCGATGGTAACCAACATGGGTTCACCAAGGGCAAGTTATGCCTCCTTCAGAGTTTTATAGTTTTGTAACATGATGGAACATCCCTTTGGCTAGTTTAATTCAGCTGTCCTGGTTCTGTCTCAGCCAAGGTCCTTGTGACCCCAGCCCAAGTGTCTGGACAGTATGAGATGAAGTAAAACTGAAATGACCTTGGATCTGTGCGGCACTGCTGAGCAACACCTGAATTATTGGTGTATTCTCAGTTTTGTTTTTCTTCTAAAGCAAAAACAGAGTATCTTATCAGTCACTAGGAAGAAAATCAACTGAAACCAGGACACATTTTATTTTTTCTTGCTTTTATTTTTATTTGAAAATGTTGAGTTGAATTTTATTTCCTTGGCTTACTTGTGCACAATTTCCACATCTTTTTACTACTGCAAGCACAGAAATTTCAGCAGTGTCCTGCCTAGGGAAAACCACAGGGGAAGGCATCCTCTACAGAGAGCAGATGGTCTTCTTTGACAGTGACACACCGAGTCAGTATGTCTTTTGCTGGCCTGAGCAAGTCCTTTTCCAGCACTGCCTATTGTTAGTTCAGCAGAAATGCTCCAGAGTACAGCCAAAGCCATGTCCCTGGAGTAAGGCAGTGGCCCAGTGTCTTCCAGCTTTCATCAGAACAGACTATGGATTAATTCAGTTCCTGGCCACTTACAAAAGACATTGAACAAGTCTGTTGCTGAGCTCAAATGTCTGTATGGTGTAAAGATTAGAAGTGTATATCTGGAATGTGCTTTACCTGCAGGATAAGAAATACTAATACGGTGTTCAATTTTGGCTGACAGAATCACTGAATAACCAGGACCAGGAAATCTGCAGTTGCTTGGAAGACAAGTTGCATATCTATACAGAGCTAGTAAATGTGAGTGGATTTGAAGATGTTCACGTAGAATCTCACCTCCTTATCAAACCTGATTATGGAGAAACTCCACAGGCTGCTTCATTGCTGGTAGCGGCACTCAGAGAAGGTGAGTTTTAATGGGAAGTGTACAGTGGTCGCTCTTCAACTGCCATATGGGCAGATATTTCAAAGTAATATAGTATAGTCATGTTACTTTGTGCTACAGTTCTTCCAATTCTCAAGGGTTGGCTATGCCAAAAGTTGGTAAAGAACACAAAGGAGAGTGTAAGATATGTTTAGTGGGGATATGTTTAGTGAATGACATCTTATTATAAGTAGGCCGGACCATGGTGTTAGATTTCATTTGAAGAATGTTTCGATAATAGGCTTCCTTGCAGTACAGCCTTGTGAAGTATCTCCTTGGATACAGTATGATACAGCATCTGGTTCCTTATCTTCACTTGAGTTTGTTGATTTGATGACAGATCAGAATCCTGTAGGGTCATACACAAACCAAACAGATAATTTTGGCAAATTTTCCAAAGAAGTGCCTGCCATAGTTACTGTGGGAGCCACATTTTTCTGCACGCTATCAGAGAGTGGATAGTCTTGTACTGTCTGTAGTGCAGTCCTCTGAAGGAATGAGAGGAATAATAATTGTGGGTGTCTTGTCTATTTGGAAGTTTAAATTCCTGTTAAACTCAGCTGAAATTTGTCCTGATAAACAGAACCATATTCAACATAGGCAATACGCTCTTTTACAAGAATTTCAATATTATAGGGTTACCTAGAGAGAACTGTGGGCAAATAACCACATTTCAACTAATAACATGAAAGGTTGACCTCCATCATCATTTGAAACTCAGAGAACAATGTTACTGATAGAAATTTGTCTTTGGGTGGTGAATATAAGGCAGTGATAAAATTATAAATGTCATTTTATCTAAAGTGGCCATCGATACTGACACACTTGATTCTACCCACTCTTAACTTTCACTTTCTTTCATTCCAGTGTTATTGTTTATGATATCTTTTCTTCTCATGTTAACAAGTTTACAGCAATGTGTATAGAATTGCTTCAATAATGCAACTCCCTGAGCTAACAGCAGACTCTTAGCAGTAAACCACAGTGGAAAAGGATAACTTTAGGGAGCACTGAATACCCCTTCCAGACTAAATTATTCTACAATTCATCGTCATTAATTTTTGCATAAAGGACCAATTTGAAGGACCTCAGTAGCTGTTCATATTTTCCCTAGTTGAGAGTCTCCATGTTGCTGTCACATCATCACAAGTGAATGAAACAGTCATATCGTCAGAGGAAAGTACGGAGGAATTAAGTTTGAAACACAGACTTAGTGCCAGTGAAATCTTGGAAACTTTCCCTGGGGGTGAGTAAAAATTGATGTTTTTATGTGTTCAGATTGCTGAAGTAATTGATACAGGATTTCTTTTTCGAAAGTTCTATCAGTCTGTGGCAGAATCAGTAGAGAAATATGTAATAAAAGTTGTCTCTGGGCAAACAGAGTAAATTGTCATATAACTTTACTGAAGTAAATGGATGTTTGCATACATTGCAGTTTTTCCATAATATATGTCTGCAATAAGCATTATTGAGTCCAATTTGTGAATTTTCATACATAAAATTTATATGATTTCTAGTCTTTGTTGCTCAGCTCTGCAGCAAATATATATTGCTGTGTAGGCCTTTTTCTGGCAGCCAATTCTTGACAGAAAGCATGGAAACCAGCTTGCTAGTGGGATTGATATTCTGGTTCTTTCAACTGTAGAAGGTACACATAATGTTCTTGCAAAAAAAAAAAAAAAAAAGACAAATGAAGTGTGGTACAAGCCATAGCTGCAGAGCATATTTAGTAATATGGCTATATTTTAAAATATTTCATAATTGAAATGCAATTTTTAAGGTAAGATTGTCCCACTTGTGCCATCCTGGCTTTTAATATGCTTTTCCCCAGCCTAGAATCCTTCATCATTAGATGTTTACAACATCCTATGAGTAGCTGTAAAAAAGTGTACACTTTGTTTCTGCAGTCAGAATATGCTTTGATGCCTTTCTCTTGCACCCTTTTGGGGTCTTATTTGTTAGATGCAGAAATGAAGGAAGTTGCAGAATCACCTGAAGTTGATCTGTGTGCTTGCCCTACTGAAAAGGAAATTTCTGATACTAGTGTGGAGTATAAGGTATTGTAACTGGTGTCTTTTTCATGTTGCTCTTATCTCTCTGGGCACTGGGAATGTAAGTGCTGTACACTTTTTCATGGGATATCTAAAAATTATTCTGAAATCTAAAGCATGGGATAGGCATGTTTCATCTAAGTCCAGATAATTCAGGTTAGTAGACTTCACTGCAATTAACAGTGAATTTGTAAGAACAACCATAAAAAATCCAAACTCAGAACAGTTTTCCTGCCAGGCTTGCAGAGCAGTGGGTGTGTGGCAGCCACAGTTTCATATGGACCACTTGAGAGCCTGGTTCTCTGCTGTCATCAGTCAATACATTCATCAATGAGGAGCTGATAGTTCCTCCTGTTCACAGGATGATGAAGGTATTCTGCAATGAGAGAGGCATCAGCTAATGCAAGGAAGACGTATTCATTGGAAGATCTTCATCCTGAGAGCAAGCATATAAAATGGGATGGATTGCCTTAACACCAGCTTGCTTTAGAATTTTGAATTAAAACAAAATGGAGTAATTAGTGAATAGAAGAGAAACTGCCTGTTTTTCAAAGTCCTGTAACTCTTAAACAAATCTTGGGAAAAAGCAGAATCAAGTCAGTTCTGATCAGAATTATAACTGGCAAATATAAGGGAGCAGGAAGGAGTGCTAGAGCGAGAGCAGTTTGAATTAATGTGAAATAAATGGAAGTATAATTATAGAAGGCTTAGACCACAAAAGCAATAAAACGGAGAGACTAGAATAGAAGGCACAGGACATGAAATGAAAAGTTTGCTAGAAAAGGAGATAGCATAGCATTAGGGTATTGTCTACATCAGATCTGAAAGAGAGTGTGTGCCTGAAACCAAACCTTGTTTTTTCTTGGTCTTTCTATACAACTCTAATATACTTATTTCCGTATAAACCTTGCCTCATGTTCATCTTTATGTCGTCTTACCTAAAAGACTTTTAGAAGAGCAGCGTTAAAAATGTGCATGAAAAAGACAATGAAGGATGATTCCAAGTAAGGAGTTACAAAAGTTAAGGGAAATGAAATAAAATAAAATAACCTAATAAATGGTGGCTGGGTGGGGGGTTCATATCTACATTTTGAAAAGTTCCAGTAGTCCCGCATTAAAAAAATGCCATTGGGGTTACAGGGAAGACAGAGACATATTTTTCTTAGAGGTACGCAGCAAGATGATTAGTATCAAAGATTACAGATCGAAGCAAGGAAAATTCTGACTACATAAGGAAAAAAATCACAAGAGAAGGGTAATCAAGAAGCAGAAAGTCACCCAGAGATGGTGTGGAGCCTCCACCTTTGGAGATTTCCGGGATTTGACTGGAGAAGGCCCTGAACAGCCTCATCAGACTCTGAAGCTAGCCCTGGAGCATCAGTGGATCTAGAGGGTCTCGAGTAAGCTCTTCCATCCCACTTCAGTCTTCTGATCTCGACAGCAGTCGTGTCACATCTAACTGTGTCAAAATCAGATTCGCCAGGAGGTGGCAGAACGAGCAAACAAAACGTGAAAGGGCTTCTCAGGTTGTGGGATGGCAGCACTGGGCTTAGGCAGCTAGCATGGGCAGAGTCCCAGAAAGCCAGAGTGAAAGCCCCCAGCTCTGGGGTTAGGTGCATCAGAAGCAAGTCCGTTTCCCACACAATACTTGGGTGCCAAGTGGGTAGAAGTGGTAGGTGGTCACCATCTCACCCCCCTACTCCTGCTTTGTAATTGCATCTCCAAGTGGTTGCCTGAGGAACACATAGCCTGCACCAGGATCTGAATATCCACATTTCTGCTGCTTGTCATTGCTCTTAACAAAGAGGGAAGAGTGGCAGGGAGGTGGTGTTAGATTACAGCATGGGTTAAGCAGATGAATATATTGATTCTGACCTAACTGGGTTTAAAGGACTTATATTGAAGTTGTTAGTGTTGTGATGCTTTTATATCTGTAGGTAACTCAGTTAAACCTTCCTTTTACTCTTCCTTCCATTGTGTAAGTATAGAATGGATGAGGTTGGCAGGGACCTCTGGGTCCATCTGGACCAACTCCCATTGAAGCAGGAGCACCTAGCGCAGAATGCCCAGGCCTATGTCCAGACCATGTCCATTCCTCAAATGGTGCTACCCAGCTGCCTTGAGGAGATGACAACAGGTGCTTGAGTTAGCCACTTGCTGCCTTTTAGCCATGCCAAAGCCAGCTGAGCCTTTAATCTTTCTGCACATCTCCTTTATTAAATTAAACAGGCTTTATAAAAATGAAAAAAGGGTAGAGTTGATCCCATACCTCTGTTCAGTCTTTGTGTCTTCCTTCATACAGTCTTCCTTGCCTTGCCTGCATCTTCTCCTCCCCTTGCTTTTTCACGCTCCTCCTCTTGCCTGCCTTTTGCCCATCTTAGCAGCCCTGTGCAGAAGGGCCAAGTTACTTTGTGTCAGCTCAGACATTATATAGGTTCTGCATGATATCCTCTGTGTCTGGTGGCAGTGTGAATTGTTTGGTTTGCGACTGCAGTAGGAAGTGGAGAAGGAGGTGAAGATGCGGATATGGAAATACTGAAGTAAGATGATGGAGAATTAAAGGGCTGGAGGAAATGCAGCACCTGATGCTCCCTTTCCACAACATCTTCATTGTGTTTGAGGGCTTGGACTTTATTGTTTTCATTTCCGGTTACTGCAGTGAAATAGAGCAGCTGCTGTGCTATGTGATGGGAAATGGGCTCAGAAGAGAACTTATGGAGAATCAGAGAACAATCAAATATTCCCCAAACCCTCTTCCACTCCCCCTCCCCCAAATAAAAAAAAAAAGTAACAAATTATACAGGAAGTCTTTCCAGAATAGCCTCAGAAAGAATTGTGTTTTATTTCTCCACTGTTTCACCTTATCTTTCTCAGAGGAGCTGTTTTTTGTGCAGAAAGAATTATGGGTGGCTTCACCCCATAAATTTAAAAAGCTTTGTAAGAAAAAGGATGGAAAGTGCAAAGTGGCTGAGCCTGGCCTGAGAACAGCAAGCCTAACTTCTGTGGGCAGCAGCCCTGACGCTGTTAGGTTTCCCAGAGCACAGCAGCCACACAGCCCTTGCCTAGCTCCCTGCACACCAAAAGCACTCACTCTCTAACCCTCTACCTTAACTGCCATCAGCGTCTTTTAGTATTCATGCCTTGATTTCTGAAGAGTCTTGAGCTGTTTCAACCTACTAGAAGTAACCTAAACCCACTCTGCTCAATACACAGAAGTCTGCTTACTGTATTTCAGAATTGTCAGGTAAACAAAGAGTGAATGGAAATGCCTTTTCTATGTAGTGTTGGTCACAAGAGGATTAAAACTGTGGATGAAATATTTTTGTTTTTACAGTTGTGCTTACGATCTCTAGTGATTTCCACGGAAACTCCAGTGTTGATGAATTATTAGTCTTCACAGGTTATTGCTTCTGTCTTTTTTCACCTACTCACAGAAAGGTTTGACTCAGCTCTGCATATATTAACAATGTGGATGTCTCCACTAGTACAGAAATAATTACCAAGATGATACAATTGTAAAGTTAAGAACTACTTTTAAGCAGCATGTGTTTATTTTAGGGAGGAAGTATGAGTTTCCCAGGATCTACAGGGACAGAGGTGAGTTGATTTGTACCCCAGACATAATGTGGTTAGTTGAGAGTGAACAAACAGTTGAAAATCCTTCTCTTTTCTTTTCTAGATTGTACAAGCAATCCAGAATCTAACTCGTCTCTTGTACAGCATACAGGTGACTATTCCACAGTCAACTTTGTAGAATAATTAGTTTTAGTCATTTACTTCTTAAGGCTTGTTTTCATTTTGCGCTACTTTTAGATGTTATGTCAGCGGATACTTAGCTCTGCTGACTGTTGTACAAGCTGTCTTACCATACATTTTTATTCTATATCAGTGGTATGTTCATTTAAGAACTGAATAATGCTTAGAGATTACTTCCCTCCTTGAAAGGAAGTATGTACAGTCCAAACGTCTAGGGAAGAAGTAAGATGATAGCTTAGATTGAATTGGTGTCATTTCATGTACTGATTTCTAAAATTATAGTTCAAAATACTGATGAATGTAAGGATTTTGTTTAGAATGTTGTCCTGGTGACTTCAGACCACACCTAGGCCACTTAGGTGGCCAACCAACCTCTTATAGATATTTCAAAATCAGATCATTATTGTTTTATTCTGTAGAGCCTTAGTCTGAAGCGCTTGGCTCTTTTTGGCTAGAAAATTATAAATTATTTTTCCTTACGTGCAGTTTTGAAGATTAATTTTAAAATGTTTAATTTCCATATTTTTAACTTTTAAACATTGAAATTAATGTATTTCTTAGCACTCCTGAAAACTTCAGGATTAGAAATCAATTGGAAGCAATACAAAAGTGAAATAAAAATCATCTAAATCAGGAAGAGTTTTGGAAAAATTGAAAAACAGATAGCTGTGGCACAGGTGGCAGTAAAGTAGGGTCAGGATCATGCCTTATGGTTCTGACCATGAAAGCTTGTGTATGCTGGCAGCATAGGTACAGAGAATCAAACAAAGAATCCTATCATTGCCCTGTTTACAAAGCAGCAAAACTGACCTAGTACTGGGGAATGAGCCAAGAAAAGTGGGAACTGCACACTGTGTAAAGCTGAAGACTCCTCCTAGAGTGGACGGCTTGGGGCATTTGTGCTGAGGGAATTCTCTGGGAATGTCTACATAAGTAGATTCCCACGTCAGTTCTCAAAGACCAACTGTGCACTAAGCACATCAGTAGGCCTAGGACTTTCTTGCTTTTCTTTTAGATCTCATCAGTTTATTTTGTGATACCATCACAATATTTAATGCAAACCATGTCTCAACATCGTTGTGAAGGATGTCATATAATGCTCTTGGTTGTAAAAGAAACTACTGAAGTTTCAAACCAAAACTACCCTGCCAATTTCTGCTGGCATGGGTCAGGTGCATGCAAGAAGTAAGATGACCTGGATGTGTTGGCAGATGTTTGTAGGACTGATGTTAGTAGGACTAAACTGCTGCAGATTAACAAGGAGACCCTTATGTCTTGTGTGAACTGCACTGGAAGCAGTGGTTTTTTGTCTCTGTACACCAAATCTGTAGTAGGAATACTTTGCTGAGTGTTGCATTCCCTAAGCCAATGCTTTAATGCACTCTTTAACCATGAAAGACTGTTTTTCCTGTGTCTTAACATCATCTGTCAGATCAAGACCCCAACTGTAACTGAGGCACACAGCTGTAGCATAAACATTATATATTATAACAAGAGCTGCAAATCAGGAGCCTCATAAAAGATGCTTGAAATGGTTGCATGCTTTCAGATACGTTGCTTGGTTTAGGCATGAACACAGAGTTTTCATTTTTATGTAATGCTTTTAAACATAAATACAGAAATGCATGGATGCTAATATTTAAACATTTGTGTTTGATTTCATTGCGGTGTCTAGGCAGCATTAGCTATCCAGGACAGCCACAGAGAGCTTCATAGATTACTCCTACAAGAGAATGAGAAGACCAGTCGTGGCCATAGTTCTCAGATACCTCTCTTCCTAGAACAAGAAAAATACCGTAATTCAGAAAAACAAAGGGAGGAACTGGCAAACATCAGCAAACTCCAGCAGCAGTTCCAGCAAGAGCAGCAGTGCTGGCTGCGTGAATGTGAGCAGTGGCAGCAAGAGCAGGAGGTGAGGGCAGGCCTACTGGGGCAGCGGGAGCAGGCCTGCAGCTGCCAAGAGGAACTGCTGGAGAAGAGCCGCCAGGGGCTGGCAATGCAGTTGCAGGAGTTCCAACAGAGCCTGGAGAGGCTGCGTGAGGGGCAGAAAATGTTGGAGAAAAAAAGGGACAGTATCAAAGTTCGGAAGAAGCTCCTCTGGCACTGGAAGCATGGTCTCCAAAGCAGCCTGTTGCTGCCCTCAGAGAGGGATGAGGTATGTTTCTCTCTGCCGTAACTACGGCCGGGCTGCAGAGCTGTAGAGATGTTCCCTGTCAAATGGTCTACCATGTCAGGGCTTCTGTTGGCTGGTAGTGCCATGAGGGAGTGTGTGGTTCACACATATTCAGGGGCTTACTTTGACCTTTGAGCCCTGCGGGAGCTACAGTCAAACTGATGAGTATTAATCGAAGAGATGAAAAATTGTGTTTTATTCTGCATTACCAGTGTGTTTGCCACCTTCTGGCAAGGTGCTTGCTTCTTGTAGAAAATAATAATATTGTGATGCTTGAGGCATGAAATATTTTTAGTGAAGAGTTCTCAGGTACTCTCCTTGCTCCTGGACAACAGCATTGTCCCAGTGAAAAGCAGAAACTGCTCCAGGAGTGAGAATAGCCTGGTTCCAGTGAAGCTCTTTCTATCAGGTCCAGCATCAGCCATATTGCTCCCCTGAAACAAGCATTCCTAAGGGAATGACCTTGGTATGTGGCTCCAGCCTGGACAGTGAAATTGCTTGGAAGATGGTCATTATTAGGTGATGCAGTATAAAGCAGCTCTGAGACTGCTTAAGCATCTCATACTGAAAATAGTTGTTCTTGCAGTTAAGTATGCAGGAAGTAGGCTGATTACACTCAGCTCTTGCCCCATTGGGTAGAGTCTTGATTCCATTACTGTTTTCTAAAGTGCCTGAAAATCAAAACAAGTCACCTGGATTCCAAGCCTGCTCACTCCAGCAGCCTCTTTTCACCTCAGGTTTTCATTTTCACAATAAAAATTGTAGAGCCTTTCTTCAGGTCATCACTTCCCTAGTTTTTCAGCTAGCAGCTGACCCG
Source organism: Cyrtonyx montezumae (assembly GCF_038088225.1). Lineage (NCBI taxonomy): Eukaryota > Metazoa > Chordata > Aves > Galliformes > Odontophoridae > Cyrtonyx > Cyrtonyx montezumae. Next base: position 4,675,586 of record NW_027072035.1, read on the forward strand.
TAACAGGGAGTGACCGTTCAGTCTCTAAGCTTGTATCTGAACGAGGAGATAAAGAATTGGCCTCTGACCTTTTCATCCAGCTTTTGTGACTGTACTTGTGAACATGACTTTTCCATATATTGCTCGAACAACTCAAACAATGAAGGCACTGTGTAATAGTATAGCTTGTGATAAAACTTTAACTTATTTGGCAAAAAAATAAAAGCTGAACTTAGCCATCAGCTTTTGATGATTAATGAATAGGACTTGTGAAGTCTTCTGAGGAGAGGAAGTTAAAGGATGACAGCCAGATGCAGGGATGGCCAGGATGTTACAGGCAGAAAGGCAAAACAATGAAATGCTGAGTGTTAAAGACCCACAGGCTTTAAGTAGTTCTTAACGTGCTGTTTCATCTAAGACACTGTGTTATGTGTAAGACTATCTCACATGTATTTTAATTTCAAATGAACTATTAGACCTGAATGTGCTCCAGCCTTGTCTCTGTTCTGCATTTTCCAATACCTGAGTAGCAGAGCTAGGGCAGGGAGGTTGAGAGCCAGCCCAGTTTTTTTGCCGTCTCTCTAAGCCAGCTGTTTTTGGATGGCCAGACATTGTTATTGAGAACTGCTGTGTTTTGAGAGGAGCCAAAACAAGATATACCCAATTATAGCTGTTCGTTCCTGAGTGCATGGGAAACTAAATGACTATATGCTATGAATTCTCATTTCTCTCTGGCTTAATGTATCCTGAAGGTATCCTGGCATTAGGGTTTTTCTGGTGCTCTGTGAAGGTGAAAATACTGTTTTATTTTTTCCTTCTTACATTTTTTTTCTGCAGATAGTGGGACATGATCAGTTGGATAGCTTGCATGGTGAAAATGCATTCTACTTAAACGAAGCTGTAGTACATGTGTCTCTAAGTGGCCTCGACAGACCAGATTCTTCTCTTATTTATGAGGATGGTGTGTATAAGCTGGGCATCTCAAGTTTGGATATGGCAAGGACTCGTGAAAATCAGTTGGACCTCAGGGTGGATACTTCTTACCAATCAACATTGACCAATGAACTGTGGAAATCCACTGGCCCTTACCAGCAGATGTCTTTCTCCTGCAAAAACAACAAGGATGCTTTTAATAATGGTAATTAATGCTGTATTTAGTTAACAAGTAGTATGGGCAGAAAGAATAGTCCTAGGAAGGAAGGCAGTTTGGCAGCAGAGAAAGTAATCAGTTTTGCTAAAACAGTTGCATGCCATTTTACAGTCTTGCTGAGGGTAGCTGAGAAAATGCGTAGAACAGAACACAAGTATAGAGAGCTTTTGCAAAAAAAAAAAAAAAGTGTCCCTTTTCTTTGTTGGCATAAAGGTATTCTGTCTTAGCATTGCACTGCATTGAAAATTCCTGAATGACTTAAGATCATATTAATGAGAAACCCTAATTTGTTTATCTGTCCTGTTGCACTGTCTAGCTTTGATCTTATGTGGCCTCTTCATTCATTCATTATGATGAAAGCTGTAGAAGAGCATATAAAAACAGAGCATCTAGAAATCATTACAGACAATGGCGTATTTTGGTTTAGTAGCTGAAATGACCTGGTGGGTTTTTCCTGCATAACCAAGAGATACAGGTGGCACATGGCAAATCAAGATTGCAACTGACTTGCTCCCATCTTTCTGAGCTGATAGTGTGCAATGACTTCTGTCCCTGTGTCAGCTGCAGACTACTCAGGTCACAGCAAAGACCAGTTAACAGCGGAACTAAGTAGGATCAGACGTTAAAAACATACACGGGTACAGTGGTTTTAATATTCTTAGGTCAAACAAATAGGGAAGTCCTTGGTTAAGGAGCTTGCTCATTAGTACTCCTTGTAAGGATTTAAGCAGGCATCCACTACAGCTTTACAGTAGCATCATTCTTAGTATAGAGATTGCCAGAAAAGCGTCTTATATTCAAAGCTGACTCTTCTCATCACCCCAATTAGCAAACCAAGCTGATTAGTGAAAGAGATGAGTATTTCTAAAAATGCCTAAATAATTAGTCTGGTGAAACTTGTTCTTGTTTGAATGAAGCTGTCATTTTAGTAACAGGTTAGCTAAGCTAGTCCAAATTCGAAGAGGATCACGTGGGTTTAAACCTCTCAAAAGTGGATTAGCTTGCACTGGCATGTGTTCAGATGCAAGCTGCCCAGGATACTCTCTACATTAAGCCCACATGAGAGTGTCTAGTTTAATTAAACTTTTTTGAACCAATGTAATCGCACTGATTCTCAGATGAGCTTGTGGTGCTTCTCTGTGTAAAGATGCCTTTCTGGTAACAGGGCGCTGGTGTAGCCCCAGCAGCCTGGGGAGCAGTGCTGGCTACACACCTGCCTGAGTGGCAGGAGCATCAGGAAGGCTAAAATCTCTCTGGCAAAGTCAGGTCTGTAAAACCTGCAGCTGATTCCTTGGCTGTGTCACAGTGCATTATTGGCAAAGCAGCACAGCAAATTCTTGTGGCATCTTGGTGGTGCGGGTGGTGTTGTGAAGGCCCCAGTGCACTGCTAGAGCAGGCAAGAAAGGGAGCCTTCCTGCTTGAGGGATGCACCATCACATTCCACAGTCACATTCGTGATCTGGAGGACAAGTATGTTGTGCTCTGATAATGCAGTGCATGAGTCTGCATGATTCAAGCTTGCTTCTATCATGCATCTGGAGCTGCCGTATGGGGAACAAGGAATGAGAAAAATGCTGAGCTTCCTCCTGAATGACAGATGGCATCTGAAGCTCCAGCAAGCTCTGCATATGGGAGGGAAGTAAATCACTTATTCCTAAGCAATGGGAATCAAGCTGAATAGCACAAACATTTCATACTAGGAAGCAGATACATTTATGTTGCTATTCGAGCATGCTTTTTCCACTGAGAGTTAAGCAAAGTTTAAGAAGTACATTGTGGCTTTTCTTCCTTACTCCTCTGCAGCATAAAGTCAACTCTGGTTGCTGTGAAGGGGAGCCAGTAGGGCTACAATGAGGGAAAAACTAGAAAGAATTTTAATGTTAGTTGAAACTTTTGATATTTTCATGTCAATAAAACATCAACACATTTTTTTCCTGCATTTTTCAGCCAGCTCTGTGTTTGTCATGATCATCTTTTCCAAACCAGTCCTAAATAAGAAGCTAAAATGGAACTAAGAAAAAAAAATACCGAGTATGGCTTACTGGAAATAGCAGTGTTTTGGTGACATACATATCCAGATCTTGTATATAATAATTTTGTGTGTTCAGTACACATATTGAATTTCTTTCTTTTGATTAATTTCCTTAGAATTAGTAGTCATCCTGTAAGAGGTCTGGTCTGTAAAAAAAAAACAACAACAAAAAACAACAACAAAAAAAAACCCTGTAAATTATTTAATGAGAAACACCACCTGAGCATCTTGCTGTGGAGTTAATCATGCTATATTCAACTATATGTTAAATACTGTGCAGTTTAAATGGAAATAGCTACATTCCTCCAGTGCATAATTTTCCATTCATATTTTCTAAGGTAAGACATGCGTCTTTACATGATTATGTATGATTGCTTTATGTGTATGGGAGTGAACTTTACTGAAGACCTTGGGGCAAGTTCCCACAAAGCTGAAACTGGCACGAGTACACTCACTAGAAAAGGTGTGTCAGTCAACAGGAGGAAAATATGATTGAAAGAAAAATGTGTTAATGCTTTACACTAATGGTTATGAAATTATCTGCATGAAAGAAGACAAACACTTCAGCTAATTAGGAATTGGGGAAGTATAGGTTTTGTGTCAGATCAGACTGAGAACTGAATAAACTACATCTTGCATTTAATTGTCATGTCAGGTTAACTAGCTGGAGTTAGTTACCTATGGATTCACCTCTTTGATTTTTCAGGAATCAATGCAATTTTAATTCATTTAAGCTTTGAAGTAAACAGCATTATAGTAAATAGTATTATAGTAAATAGTATTACCTTTCTTTTCTTCAATTTCTTCTTTTTTTTTTAAATTACTCAGATCTTGTATTTACTGAAATACAGCTGAAAAATGATAGATCTGGAAAACTACAGGGAAACTTAATTTTGGGAGTTTTTTTTTTTCCAAACTTTTGCTATTGTATTGTTTGAAAATCTATGCATGTATTCATTTAAGTAAATGAGATAATTTGATTTTAGAAGAAGAATCCATTTATTGAAAAAAAAATGGTTTCTAGAGTTGTAACGTATTTAATTCACAATAGGAAAAACAAAAACCTAAACCAATTCCAGAAACAATGTATAGTGTCATCTTTAACCTTTACATTTCTTTCCTGTTCTTAAAGGTAGATTGTGCTAATGCTGATTGCTCTGTCAGACCTGTTCTTAAAACTTTGGATGAGGTTCCTTTATTTTCCCATTGATAATATTTTAGTTAAGTTTTAGAATGACACACTGTTTTTGTCTATCTAGACATTAGTTATAGCCTAATGACATAGTATAGAAGCATTTGAATTTGTTGCAGTGAAGTGGAGAATGGTGCCGCATAGACTTGTTTCTTTTCTTGTTGTCTTTGTATGAGACACAGCTGTTGATCTCAGAAGTTGTACAATGTAAAGCTGATGGAAATGTGATAAAAATCTCATGAAAGATGCTTTGTATTACAGCGTTAAAAGCCATCTGAAAATGTACAAGCTGTTTTCCCGTGGTTCCAAGTCAGCACAGGATTTTGGCAAGAGCTGGAGCACAGTAACTCAGGGCCTTATTCAGATAAGCATAGCTATTACTGCTAGCACTGTAGGTGGTTGATGGGATCCCATATGGAGGACATTGTTGAATAAGATGACTTTCATCAGTGGGAACCTGTTAAATAATGACTAAAATTTAGAAAAAAATGTCATCACAGTTCTGCATATGTGACCATTGTCAGTTAATTTCTGTAATACTACTGTAGTATGAGCTCGTTTTGAATACTCTGGGTTCACTCATTCTTTGAACCGAAACATAATTATATGCTATACAGTATGTTTTACTGGTCTCCTGTTTCAGCAGCATCCTTTGTAGCAAAAACATATCAACCCTCTATTGCCTGTAGAATCACATGGAAAGATGTTTTTTTGCCTATTATGAGCTTGTTTTCTACTGTATTCTACAGCATTTTTGTTAGTGGCTCCTTTTTAGTTTTTTGCTCTGCATAAAGAATGAATTCCCCAATTCTTTGACCTGAGAAACAGGGAAACTCTTAAGAGTAGAGGATGACATGACTATGTATGTCCAGGGTTTTCAGAAAGCCTCCCATGCAGATATGAAGTTGATCTATTTTAAACTTTTTGTTTCTTTTAATTGAGTAAATGTAAATCTGGGAACATGTGTTTAATCCCAGTTTAAGTAGCTGCCGTTTGCATACAACGTATTTCTTCTGCTCTTTGCATGGGTAGCTGCATAGATAAGCCAACAGCCCACTTCGTGCTCAACTTTATTATTTGAATAAAGTGAAAAGGAAATATATAAGAATACATAACTGAGTAACATCATCACACCAGGTTCTAAGTCATGTTGTAATAGGAAGAGGAAGATCATAACGCTGCAAGTGATAACAGAAAATCTGTCTCCACTTTGTACCATAAAACACTGAGTTTCATACTCTGCCGTAAGATATTAGTATCTGTGGGATTCTTGCTGCAAGTGAATCACAAGGGAAGTATTTTTTCCTCTTGGGAGTAACACTGCCTTTGTTTAAAGCAGATGGCAAAAGATATTAAATCACATGGCAATGTGATACTAAAGTGAAAAATATGTCATTATATGTCATCTGCAATTAGTCTATCTGAAGTAACACTTGCTTTTCAGTTCTGTAGTATTAGGGTTTTGTACTTGATGTTACTAATTTTCTCATCTCAAAATTCTTCTCCTTTCTGAATGTGACCACAGTAGATGCAGTAGTATTGTATAACCTTTTAATTAAGGAAGTTAATGATGTTCTGTTTTTATTCTGTATACTGATTTAAGAACAGATTTTCCTGTGTAATGCCTATTGGATTTTATTCTTTCTAACATCTTCCAACTTACTTATTCATTAGAAGTGTGAAATAGTGCCATGTCTTCAAGGTGATGAAAGCAGAGTGGAAATTGTCCATCCTGTCTTTTGAGGTACCACTGGCACTGGTGTACATGTATACATTGTACAGAGGGGTGCCTTGCCTGCAACAGAATGTTGGCCAGATTTTTCTCAGTTTGCATCTGTTTGTAGTTCCAGCCATTTCAGAGCAGTGTTTTTTGAAGCCAGTGGAATTACTGGCATTAGTGAGATTGGAATGGTTTGGACCATCATCTCTTCTAAGCAGATTTATCCTTTGCTTAAATAAGGTTGTTCCGATGGTTCTGAAAGGGGCATGTTTTGAAGCACAAGATGCAGGGATCCCATTGCCAAGGACAGCTCCTTGCTTTGTAGTCAGGCAGATGCCACTCAGGGCAGGGAAAGGGGTGATCTCTGAGGAAAAGCAGTCACAAAACAATACAGCCTTGCTAATTGTTGTTTGATGTCAAGAAGATACCTTGGGAGGTCCATGTTCTCTATAGATAATGTGATCTGTGGGTGGAGGCCTGGTTAGGTGCCCTGCTTTAGTACATTAAAAATGTTTTGTGTATGTTTTTGTATTGCAGTTAGAACCTGAAATAGATGCACAAGTATGAATAAATAATCCATCCTAATGGCTGTGAGAAGCTGTTTATGAATGATAAAATTTTGCAAGATAGTGAGTATGCAAACACACCCAAGAAAATCCTGTAGCTGAATCACCAAGTGTATCTGTCTGGCTTATTTTGAAGAGGACAATCTCATTTTAATTATTTAGTATAGTACTTTACATATTCCAGGAAATGGCCTGTAGCATGTTGTGTAAAAGTAATGAAGCCTTAGTAATATGAAACCTTCTTAGCAGCATCTGCTGTTAAATATTTATTGAGAAACTGGGGAAGATTGTCTGTCTGCCCTTTACTGGCATTCATCACAGGATCACTCGGTTGCCTTCCACATAAATTACATTGGCACTGGCCAAATTGCTAGAGGAGATTTCATGGAGTATCTTGTTCTGCTTCCCCAGATGCTGCAGAAAATTGTCCTTTGGGTGCAAATTTTTACTGGAGCAGTAGAGGGGTGGACCCTCATTGCTGCTATGGAAGTTGTTTTTAATTTAATCTACTAGGAAAATCTCCAGCAGTAACCTGCTGAGATTCCTTGGGTGTCCTCTGGAAGCATGATTTAGAGCCAGAACATGAATGCTACAAAAATAAATGTGATTTGGCTTAGGGTCTGTGATGCAAAGAACAAAGAAACCCATGTGCCTTGTTGAATATATGCTTTGTTAAAGAATCCATGATAGAGCAAGAATTAAAAGAAAAGTGCTTTAGGTTGAGAATGGCATGATAGTTGTTGCTGACAGCAAAAACTGCAGAGAGGCTGTCTCCTGTGCGAAGAAGCTTGCCATTACAGCACAGCAGCAGGGTTGGAATGGGGAGAAGATCCTGAGATAAGTTGCTGTATTAAACATGGGCAGTTCTAACCTGAATCTTGAAGTGAATGGAGGAAGGTATTTTGAAATGTCGCATCACTTTCTTTCTCTAAGAGGAAATAGCATGGTTAGTGCTGGGATGGGAGCAGAGCTGCAGCATAAAGCGAGGGGATGAGAAAGCATTGGAGGGATCTGGACCAAAACAGTATCCTGGGATTACAGAAGTGGTGCTTAAGTGCTAAAGTGGTGCTTTAGTGGTGCTAAAGACAAGGTGGAAGGAGGTGGTGATGAATTGAGACATATGGGTAGAACCAGAACTGCCCGCAGCAGTGCTAAACAGAAGCAGAGGAAGGCAAGTAGATATGGTCCACTTTACTTGAGTCCTCTTTCTCTTTACTTGAGAAAAGCACTTTGATGGAAAAATGAAGGCACATGTTTATTTTTTAATTATGCTTTTTTCTGGCTTTGATGTACAGTCTTCCCTTTAGCTTTTATGCAAACTGTTTTCACAGCAGTTATATGTTCACAGAGCGCTTAGAGAACAATTAAAGATGGCATCAATTTCAGAATATTTGATCACACCCTGAAACTTCCCATGCTTACAATGTAAAACTCTTAGAATGTGCACCTGTTCAGTTTTCACTTTTTCTTTTTAATTGTCTGCAAGAAACAAATGTCAGCATTTGTACTTCCTACTAACTCAATTACAAATTGAAATTCACTTAAAATTTGTGAACATTTCCCTGTCTTTTGAGCCCAGTGAAGACCAAGTATCTTTGTGGCCATCCGATTAGGGGCTTCTGTCACATGCTCACAGCAATGCCTGTATTTTTTCTGCATTAATCACTAAGCAGGAGCCTATATTAAAGGATATAATTAGCGTGTAATTGATTTGAAACAAGTGCTTTGCCTTATTTTTGCTTCTGCAGCAACTCTTTATATTGGCGTAGTATTCCTATGCCACTTCAACATTTTGAACATTGTTAGCTTTTATGAGTGAAAAAGTGAAGCTGGCTTGTTGTCACGAAACTGCCATGTAAAGCCAAGGTACTTAGGTGGTGGCTTGAGAATGTTTTACAAGTGGCCTTCCCATTCAGTTTCTGATAGGAAGCAGTGCCCTTCTGTTACTTCAGGAAAATATTTACCAAATCTGAGTGTGCAATTCCTTTGTATTGCACCTGAGAGAGTGGTCAAAAGCTGGGGTCAAAACTGTGTTTTCCAAGTTCTTTGTTTTAATGCTTATTTCAAAGCAAGCTTGTAGCTTTTTTAAAAAGCAAAACACAACACCATAAAATATGGAGTGAGGCTAATGAGCGCAGTAATGCCTTCCAGTGGTAACAGAGAGCTCAAAGAATAGTTTTGATGTGCAGATGTCCCATTTTTATTCAAAAGGAGTGAATTCCTGTGCCAGAGATGTTTTTTTCAGTGTTAATACACTTAGTCTTTGGGAGGAAAGGAGAGGAAGCTTCATGGCAATGCATTACTGGTGGTGTCAAAATTGTTGTGGGCTGGCAAGAAAAGCATGGTGGCTTGCTGGCTGGTTTCATCTGCTGTCAAACTGTTTCTGTTGTAACTTCGTCTTCATTTAACAGTTCTCCAGCAAGCATCCAAGCTGTAGCTTTTACCTCCCTGGCTGCAGCTTGTAGCTTCAGCCTGCTGATCATGTATTTTCTGCAGATCATGGGGTAGGGGAAAATTGCAGCTCAAATGGTATGTGTGCACGAGGATCTTGAAGGAGGAGGCTCTGGGTATTCACCTGTTGCTCTCATTTTTGTCATGGGTTGGGTGGATGTCTGTCTCAGCAGAGCTACAGTCTGTGGCTATGCCATTGTAGCAGTGGCTCTTTGCAGACAGCTGCTGCCATTCCTTGTGATTCTCTGTAGGAAGGGTGTTTTTAGGGTTTTATGGTTATTTTCTCTTGATCACTTGAGTGCAGCTGTGTTTAATGAGGTGGAAAAGAAGTAGATCAATAAAACATGTGTTCATTGTTAGCAAAATACCTGTTGGACTGTGTGTGTGTTAGTAATTGACCATCTAAAGCTTCAAAGCTTAGCACAAAGACAGTTTAATAGGGAATTCATACCTAAATAAATTAAGATTAAGCAGAAGCAGACAGCTGGCAGGCAGTATGATCTGCCAAGGTGAGACTGAGTATTTAATGCACAAACAAATTATGATTTCACATCAGACCTATTTTTAAGTCTGTCTTATTGAAATGCATTGAAAAAATAGTATGCCAAACACAGTTTAGAAGCTGTGTGCTTTAAATTCAACACAGCTGATAATATAGCTATGTAAGGAGGTTAAAATTTAAATAACTTTGACCTTTGGCATGCTATGAACTTGATGATAGAGAGATATCAATAACAGTGTCTGAGATTGAGATGCTTTTAAATATTTTCTTTGATATAACCCCTACTATAAATACTGTTCTTTGAGCTGTAATAAAAGAGAGCTGAATTGTCACATGACTCCAAAACCTGAGGCTTTAAGACAAGAATCAGAAAAAAACAGAAAAGCAAATCCCATTGTTTTACCAAGCCCAAGAGCTAAAGAAAGAACAGAAACATGAAGAATAATGACTTCTCTTCTAATTTCAAAAATCCAAAGAATAGACAAGAAGAAGAGTTATGCTACAAACTGTCATCATCATAGGCTTAGGATTCTTTCTGTTTCTTGTCTCCTAAAAAAATAATGCCCCAGAAGATGATGAGACTAATTAATCTAGGATCTAGTAAAAACTAATTGCTCATCTCCTTTTTGTGAAAAGACTTGTGATTCATGAAGGTGCTTGTTTGCCTGAGAAATGCAGTTGCTGCTTTTTCCTGTTAGGATTGGTTACAATTAAATAGAAGCATTAACATTCTCATATTGATTTCCTGCCTCATTCAATCAGTTGAGGAGTGGATTAGGTTCCTCTTTCTATGGTAACTTCAAGGTCAGAATATTTTCCCTGTGTTTGCTGAGAGCTGGAGTCCTGGTGAAGGTTAAAACTGTTGTCGCATGTTGTTCAACAGGAAATTCATTGCAAATCTATTACACTGAAGGAGTAATCAGAACTGATCACAGTGCTGTTTGCCAGGAGGAAAGGGAGAGAGGCTAGGATGCTTAGAGTTCCCTGGGAAATTGGCTCTTGCTAAGGAATCTGCATGGAAACCTCTGGGAGCATTCTTACGAACAGAGAGCTGCCCTAGTGCTGCTGGCGAACACTTTCAGAGGAGCTTACAGGAGTTAGGCTGCCATTTGTTATTGAACTGTGATGGCAAATGGCAGCCTGTTTTCCTTGAATTCCTTTGAATATCTCAGATCTGGTAGACTTAGCACTGTTTTTAGGTGTCTGCCTGAGCTTTGTGTTATGCATGAGTGCTGGTGGGGGATTAACTGCTGCAGCTCTGCCATTTCATATAGCACTGGCCTTAAGTTGATGTGTCAGCTGTCAGTCCAGATGAACTTGGTATAAAAACTGGTACTGGTTGTTAGAAACAAATGGTAAAACTAAAACCTAACTATTCTGTGTTTGATGTGCTGTTTTTTTCTTTACCCACAGAGTAACTGTCATTTTAAAATGCTTTAACATGTTCCTTGACATAAATCTCTCTTCATGTAATGACATTGTGTTTTGTAAAGAGGGTCAATGTGTGACACAGGTCTCTGAAAGTCATAGCAAATTCATTCAGTGTGTATATACTGTTTATGCAGCATAGACCATGTGATGAGTGCCCTTTTTTCTTTTTTTTCCTTTTTCCTTCAGTTTTTCTCTCTTTTTTTTCCTTTTTTCATCTTTTTTTTTCTTTCCTTTGTTCTCTTTTGAAAAGCTCTTGAGTATCCAACCTGTGCTTACCTTAGAACTGACTCAGTTTTGGGACGGAGGTTGAACTAGAGATTTTCCAACATGAATTATCCCATGATGCTGAAAAACTGGGGACAGAACTTGAAGAGAAAGGGCTTTCTATTTAAAACACAGACACCTGAGCAGGGAGTGCTGCCTGGAGTGTTTTGTAGCACCTTGTTAACATCTTCCCATCCTTCCCATAGCAGTCACTGTGGGCACTCCAGGCTTACCTGCAGAGCTCTAATTCTCTGAGGGGGAGGGGTGAAGGAGAAAATCTGTGGCATTTGTTTGATGTGGAAATGCTTACATCCTGTGACAACAGACAGAAGGTGAGAATCAGTGTGACTAATGAGGTGTTTACTTGGCTTCCCACTACTAGCCCCTGACCCAGAACTGTGTTTGTTCTGGCATGTATTGATCTCAGATTTGTGCAAATTACTATTGATCTCAGATTTGTGCATATTTCCTTGCTTTGTCTTTCACACTTTAATGGTTTATGCTATGTCAGTCATCCTGTCTTTTGGTGTTACAGGAAGAGTAGAATAAGGTATTTAGAAAGCAGAATGCCACTTCTCTCATTTCCTGGATGGTGTTTTTAGCTGCTGGCTCTCTGTATTGCAGATCAGACCCTGGGCTGAGAACTGAGGTCCTCCTGGGAAATGGTTTGAAAGCTGTCCCACAGTCTTGTGTTGTTCTTTTTGTGGTCTAAAAATATATTTAGGATCATAAAGTGGTTCTTTGTAGTTGCCTGGTACCTGGCCTTACTGTGCTAGAGCTATGCTCTTGGAAAATGGGAAGTGAAGATCAGAAGGGAGGAGGCTCACCAAAAGCAGATGGTTCTTATTGTCTTGGCTGTAGATCTGCTTCAAGCCCTGCTCCAAGCCCAATCACAGCACTGCAGAGAGGTTGGGCTTTGGTTCCCCCATACCACTCTCTGGCTGCCTGCACAGAGTTTCTGAGCAGCCCCTTACCAGCAGCAGCCTCTTCACTTTTTCACCGAGTCAGGCCATTCTCCCTGCTTGCATGACACACTGCACTGACTCCTGCAAGGTTGGTCCTGCCTAGGCAGGCAGCCTGTGGCCTGGGAATGCTGTTCCTTGGTGAGGGAGAGCCTGGTGCCACCTGAAACCATGCTCTTCCTTTGTTTGCTGGAAAAAAGAGATCTTTTCTACCCCGCTAAAGTGGGCATCAAGCCTGATGGTGTCTGGGCTGTCACACACTGGTTGGTCTCGTAGCATCATAGAATATCTGGAAGAGACCCATAGGATCATGGATTCCAACCCTTGGCTCCACACAGGAACATACACAAGTCAGCCCTTATATCTGACGGTGTTGTCCAAGATGATTCTTGAAGTCTGGCAAGCTCAGTACCATGACCACTGCCCTGGGGAGCCTGTCCCAGTGCCCAACCACCTTCTGGAGAAGAACCTTTTCCTGGTATCCAACCTGAATGTCTCCTGCTGTTCTGGTTCTCAGGTGCAAGGGCTTCAAAGGAGTAATAATAAAGAGAATAGAAAAGCTACTAAACTGCCAATAAATCACTTATTTCAACAGTGACAGCATGTGATTTGTTTTTCTAGAACATTGTCAGTTTTCATCGCTTAGCTCTGCTGCTTAGCATTGTACCAGTTCATGAGAAATGGTTTGGAAACAGCTACTGCTTTAATTGGTGAAGCAATTAATGTTTAGTTTTGATGGTAGAAAATAACTGTGTGTAAGGTGTTTCTCTTTCTTTCCTAGGTTTCTTCAAATTTGTAATTAGGCTTCTCCAATTATGTACTTCATAAACTTTGGAAGCAGATCTTTCAAATAAGTGCTTACTGTATGATATTCTTATGCATGTAACTATGTTAAGATGAATAGACTCACAGGACTTGAAAGGAATATTAATGTGGGCAAAATTACCCCCAATACAAGTGTTCAGAGATTAAGTACCTTTCACTCTTTTTACTAAATAAACAAAACTGAAGTATCCAGCTTGCATAAGGACAAGCAGGTGTAAGTTATTTATGGTTTCTTGAATATGAGTCAGCAAATTGTAATCATTTTCTAATACAGCTATTAAAAAGAAAAAAAGAGCAAAAGTGCAACTAACAAAGCAAGGCTGTCGAGTAAGGGAGTCCAGTCCTTCTGTGTTACATACTGCAAATCCAGAGTAGGGCACCTGCAGTCAAGACTTATTCTGGATTTTCACAATCTAAAACTTGATCCCTTAAATCCAGTGTAAAACAACAAAAGAAGGGAAATTTAGGCTGCCTTTTTTTGCATTCTGTGTCAGCCTGGTATTGACCAAGCGCTGATTATATTTAAGTACCTTGACCCTGGCACCTGCCCTGCAGTCTCAGCAGCAAGTACTGTGTACATTCAGTTTACACTGGAGTGAAGCACTGGAGGCTTTTTGCTAGCAGGGTGAGGTATCAGAGTGGAGAGTATACTGAAGGCAGTGCAGCAGTACGGTGTGTTCCCAGATGCTGTCCCGCAGCTGTCTCCCACTCCTCTTCATTCCCAGTGGCAGTGAGCAGCCTGAGTTTTGTAGGCTGCCAGCAAACTTGTGTTTCCATAAATTTAATGAACAAGACTGGTGAAAGCTGTATGCATCGTGGGAGGGCCAGCTGTGGGCCGTGTGTCATTGTAAATTGTGATCACTTAAAGTGACAATGAGTAAGAAAAAAAGGTATATTCTTTATAAGAGATTTCCATTGCATGCAAGGGAGAAGGTATGGGGTCTGGAGTGGGCACAAGATGTCTTTTTAGCTTCTCTATGAAGGACAGAAGATTCAAAGGACCCAGTGCTGGGTTTGCCTGCTTCTGATATCACCTGTGGTGGCTGTGGCAGGGGTATCAGGCTCTGCTTTCTCCTGTGGAGTTGTTTTTCCAAAGCCTTTAATCCTGTTGTAGTAGCAGAGGTTGGTTGAGTTGGGATTGTAGTAATAAGAGTGGGCCAAGTATTGCAGTTTGTCTGTCACAGACTTTTCTCATACCAAGTATGCTGATACGTGCTTCCTTCTCATGAAACTTGTTGGTATTGGAAGTGTTGATTTATAGAAATGAAGTTGTAGAAGAGCCAACTTCTATAATGTAGTTCCTGATGTCCTGGAATGGTACAGGAAGAGAATTCAACCATATGGGTGGGTGTTATTTATTTATTGTTTTCTATTGTTTTTTTGTTTGTTTGTTTGTTTGTTTTAGTAACTCAAATATGATTTAAAAAGCCTTTAGAGCTCTGCAGGAAAAAAATAAAAATAAAAAAAAGAGGTACCTGATCTGATTCTCTGCATTTATAGGAGAAAATTGTGAAGATAACGAATGAAAGGTCCAGTAAAATAATTTCGTAGTGTTTGGCTATAATATTATCTTCACAGCTAAAGGTCTGAGACAAGAATAAAGTGGTTTGCTCAGAGAAACAGAGATTAAATTGGCAGAAGAAGCTGGCTAGTTATATATCTATTATGGTCTGCAAGTGCAAGTCAAGCAGTCTCTTAGCTGTGGTTTGCTAACTTGGTTCTTTTGCATCCATGAAAAAAAGTATTACAAATAAAATTCTGTGTAATGGTGGAAACTATATTAATTTTACAACTGGATTATCTTCCTAATAAAGGTAGTGATTATATATGGTATGTTTCCCTCCAGCCCAACTCTGACAGCTTTTATACATTTCCATTAGAGTGTGTCTGGTTGGCAGAGTCAGGGTTTAAAAGTCTTTTATTGTAAAAATAGTGACAGTGATCCAATGGAAAGACTTGAACAGATTTCAGTAAATTTGAGCAAGCTACTTCTCCCCGGTCTTTGATATAATTAAATAATACAGAAGTGGTTTTCCTTCTGGACAGATGTGGCTTTCTTGGAGATGGTGCACATCTGATTAGCACATTGCTAATCAGAAAGTAAAAATTTGCGCTTAATGGTTGCATGGGCATAAAAGAAGATATGTTGTCACATGTCCTCCTCTTGTTTCTTGCAGATCTAAATGCGTCACAGATCCAGGGTCCCCAGGCAAGCAGTCCAAACCATGGATCCATCCAGCCACCACAAGTGGACACGCTGCTGCTGAACCACCAGCCTGAGAGCCTGCAGGATGCAGAAAGTGGAGATGGAGGGGAGGAAAATATTGTTTACCTCTGATGGCTCATTGTCTGATTTCAATAGCACTTTGGAAATGTAGTTGTGTTTGTTTTTCTAAATGTTTGTAGTTACTTTCTGTATGACCAAGTGGCTTTAATGATAGTATTTAATAATCAATGCAAGATTTTCCCAATGATAAATATAACAATTAAGTTATTTTGGAGCCTTTTTTATGATCTTTAATTTATGATGAGATTTCAAATACTTTGAAGAAGCAGTGGGTAGCAGGGAAATCATAGCATTTTGGAATTGAAAAGATGCCACAAAGAGCAATGAATGCAACTGTTCCTTTCCTCTGGAGTCTTCTTTTGAAAAGAGCAGACTAAGAGAGATGAGCCTACTGTTTGGGATTTCTGGGTATGGATCAGTAGCCTTCTAAGAATTGAGATACAATGTGAGAAGACAGCAATTTGTGATTTATAGCTATAATATTTTCTGAAATGTGCTATGTACCCTTAATTATTGGGCCATTTTTCTTATTCCTTGGCTCAGAAACTGCTTAGAAGGGGATGTCTTTTATGGTATCAACATAATCACTAGTATGAGTGTTTTTCATGTCCCAGAGCTTATCATCATTTTGGTACTGTTGCCAAGCTCTGTGCAGAGATGCTGTTATGTCAGTTTGTTGTATTATAACTTATTTCAGTATGTGCTCTTATGCATTAAAATTTAGCATATGAAACTTCACTAGTCAAAGGAAGAAATAGGGGATAAATAGAATCATGTAGTTGTAGAATCACAGACTCCTGGAATCACAGAATCATAGAGCTGTAGAGTCACAGAATCATAGAATGATGTGGGTTGGAACTTAAAAAACACCTATTTCCAACCCTCTTGCCTTGGGCAGGGCTGCTACCCACTAGATCAGGCTGCCCAGAGCCCTGACCTTCCAGAGAAGGGGTATCCACAGCTTCTCTGGGAAAAGTAGTAGGCTATTAGTTTAATCAGTCCTTTTGGAAACTGCTGCTTTCCCATGTGGGAGCCAGCTAGCTTCCTTTATCCAGGTTCATGGGATCATCAGCATTAGGTAGTAAGAAATGGGACCTGTTTTATACCTTCTTATCTTTCTGAAAAATCTGTATACTTTCACTGAATTTAATAAATGTTCCATGCCTTTCTGTGAGAATGTAACTTCATTGCAGTGCTGGGTCTTCCAAAGAAATTTGAAAACAGGAGGAAAAAACTTAAATCCCCTTGCCCGCTTCCTGTGTTGGTGCAGCACTGCCAAAGCTCCATTCCAGGTACCTCAGCTGGTAAAACCAAGACCAGAGCATGCATGTCCTGCAGCAACTTGGAAGGACCACAACTGCACAGACCTGGGTTAGGTCATGGATTGTGGTGCAGGAGAGTACAAGTTTATTTGTATAGGTGATATGAAGGGTTTCTGCAACAATTTGCATTGTGCAAAATCTGCAGTGTGCAAGCTTGGATAGCAAATGTTTGTCAGCAAGAGTTTCTTGTTGTGGGGGCTTCTTTTCCAAGGTTGTTGCGCTGTTTGAGATCATTCAGAAGCAGTGCTTTCTGAGTTGTTTCTCACTGAGGTGCCAGAATAGCTGGTTGGTTGGTGTCTTGTGCTAACAGCTGAGCAACTGACATTTCCCATGGATAGATTTTGTTTCCCTGGTGCTGTTAACTGGTGTGCCAGTGTTGCTATGGGAAGACTGGGCCTGCAAGTGTATTTTTCAGTTTCTATTTCCAGCCCTCAAGATTCCTGCTCACCTGCACTACTTTGGCGTGTCTGTATGAGGGGAAAAAAAAAAAAGCCTTTCTAGAATTTCAGAAACTGTTTTATGTACTCCGCATTTCACAACTAGACTAAAATTAGAAGGGAAATCCAGCCTCTTGTTAAGAGATCTTGCAGACCACAGCTTCACTTCACTGTTTAGCAGTGAAGATGAGGCTGCCATCCAGACAAATTTTTGCTGAATTTCTGAACAGTCAGCTCAGTTCCTGGGATGTTGCAGCATGTCATGGGATAAGCACATTGCTCTGGTGGGAATTTGGGAAAAACTAAGAGGTTTCCTCCACAGTTGTTCATTCTGCTTATTATTATGCCTTTGCTGCAAAATCTGGTGTTGGTTACTGTCAAATCCAAGCTGCTGGATGGATAGCTGCTGTCCCAAACTAGTCTGGGAATTGCTTTCTAAGTGGCAAAGAGAAGGAGAGAAATGGAGGATTCTGCTTTGCTCATCACTTTTAACTGGGAGACTAGGAGTTGAAAAGCCACTGACCGGGACTAAAGCTGCTGTGCAAATTTCTGAAATCCCTGAATATCAGACAGCATCTTATTTTGCTCACCTGTGTTTACAGTAAAACTTCAGGAACTTGGGGAAGGCAAAGGCAGGAAACAGGTGGTCTCTAGATTTAGGTATTTTAATTGCAGAAAATGTTTAAACTACATACCAGTATGGTCTCGGCAGGTGTTCTTTATAACAAGATGTATTATGGACCCCTGAACTCTGTCCATTATTCAGGCATTTGTTAATACATAGCAGAATTTAAATGAAGCCCCACTGAGACTCAGTCATTTTAGGAGGTTGTGTTTTCAGTCACTGTCAGGCATATATTAATGATTCCTACTCTTTTCTAAATAGAAGCATATATTCAGAAGCACTTTCTACACCTCAGCTTCATTATACTCTTTTGAAATGGGTATATTTACATGGCCTGTTGTATTTATTTCTAACTGTTACTGCATATTGTGTTTTCTTCTTTGATATACTTGTCAAGACATCTTGACTGTGAAAACTCAAAACTGAATTCTGTCATTCATTTCAATGTTGAAGTTAAAGAAACAAGTGCTGTACTGCAGGTCTCCACTACACTGGGTTGTGCTTTTCTCTTTATTTCTTTTGTTTTTATTAATGCTATTCTATCCTTAACAATGTGGGTTTTCTTCACTGCAGTATCTTGACTTTGTCCAGCTCTTTCTCCTTAGTGTCACCGCGTACTGGTAGTGGTACTGTATTTTATGGCTTTGGAAGATTTTAATTGAGGTTCACAACAAACCTTCATTTATCAAATTTTTTAAGATGGTAAAGAGAAGATCTCAAGCCTACAGTGAGCTGGATCAAGAGCCTTATGTTCATGCACTCAGTTATTTATAAGATGAGGCCAAAATAGAACAAGTGCTTCTCTTGGCTGTTATTTACAGTGTTAAGGTAAACTCAGCTGCAGTTTTAGAGATTTTTCACAAAGCTAGTCCATTCACAGATGTGATTTGCCATTGTCCAAAATAAATACAGATTAGGCTTTCAAGAAAACTCCTCAAAGATTATTTATAAAGTGAATTCTAAAAAAATCTTGTAATGTTTGCCACATAAGCAACATGAATAATTTTGTGTACTGTGACCTGTTGGCTGCATTGATTTGTATGTTATCCATTTAGGTTAAAAAAATAAAATAAAAACTAGCTTAACATTTCACTGCATCTCTTTTAAATTGGTGCAAATTCTGTAATTATGTGTTGTAATGTTGGTAAAATCATGTTCATGGAATTGTCTGTTCAGCAAAAAACCAAGAGATTGTGCCTTGGTCAATAACTTTCCTAGAAATGTCAGTGGTTGAATTCTGAGTGCAAGGGAAAGTTGCTGATGAAGTAGTTCCCCTTACACATTTGATGACAAATGGGCAAGTAACATGACTTCTCAGATACCTTCTAATAAATATTCTGTTTGAAAAGAGTTGAAGCCCCAGATCCTTCCAGAGAGGAGTCCTCAATATTCCCAATTTGTATATGAGGTAGAAACGGTATAGGTTATGGGGCATCAGCATACTGTGGAAGGTTGGGTGTCTGCTCTTTCTGTTATTGATTTGCAGTCCTCAAATCTTTCTTGCCATAGTAAATGGTTGTATTTGTTGTTTTCTCTGTCAGAATCTGTATGTGGGAAGCACTGCAGAAGGAGCTGTGAATATTCTCAGTAATCTGAGTCATGACAACTACAAATTAGCCTCCAACAAGGTTTTCATGTTTCACTTTCTGCCCAGTTCTGAGTTGCAACTACAAGGATGGCTTAAATTCAGTGGCTTGAATTATTGTGTAAAGGCTTCCTTTAGAAGGCTGATATGAAACTAGACTGTTTCATTCATTCCGTTTAAAGAAAAAGCCTAAAAACACCTTGCTAGCAGTTACCTAAATAATTCTCATTGATACTGTCCATTGCTCTGCAAAAATGCATCATAAAATAGACAGCTAGGCTTGTTGTATCAGGAGATTAGCAAAGCCTTAAGAGGACTGAGGAGGAACTTAAATGTGTACTGTAGGCCACAGCAGTGAAATACTCCATATTGTCATCTGGGAATGTCAAAGTTTGTCACAGACATGTAAAGCAGTGTTAATGGCAGCTCAATCCAGTCAGTAGCTGACTCCAGAATTTCCTAGGTGCAACATTTCTTGTCTTAGGATCAGCTACATAGAAGTTTCTTCCTCTCCTTCAGACAACTCAGTCTCAGGCTCCATTAAATATGTCCTCACTGCTCACACAGAGGGACTCAGGCCCACAAGAGATCTGCAGCTCCCACTGAGTTCTGAGGTTGAGACTCAAAAAAACACAGAGGAAAGAAAAGGAAAATGAAAAAGTCACTCTGGAAACGGAAGATGCAGAAAGAGTATATCCTATGTCTGGGATGTTTTCTAAACTCCGTAATGGAACAAGCTTTTCCACTTGGGAAAAAAACAATCAGTAATTATTGAACTGCTTATTGTTTGTGAGCCTGATAGAATCTGAGAACTGCTTAAATTCCATGTTTTGAAAACCAGTGCCAGAAAGAGTAAGAATCAGATATCTACAAAAGTGACAGTGAAGAGTGCAAGTTGAAACAGAGAACTTCTCTGGAGGATGTTTATCACACTCAAGGAAACTTCTTAACAGCTTTCTATAAGGCTGCCAAGTCATGCCTAAAGGAGCTGTGCAGAGGCGTGAACATTTCACTCACCCATGCTTACCATTGCTCACCGAAAAGCACTGCGTGGATGAACTATCACGAGCTGAAGACAGACTGAGTCCCCAGTCCTGCTAAGTGAGCAGAATGACAGTACTCCAGGATCAACAGCCCTTGGTGGATGTTCAGGTAAAGCTGTAGAGCTGCTTGTGCAAAAAACATGTGAAATCAGTGTCAGTTATGACTGAAGTATGTAATATCCAACATGTAGTTGGACATTTCCTTTTCTACCTTCACACAGTTAGCCTGGCAATGCTGAGAGCTTTTTATAGGCCAGTTAGAAAAAACTAATTAAAGCAAATAAACTAAAGTAAATTCTATGAAATATCCTCATCCGAGCCCAGTCTAGATACAAAGGCATTGGGGGGTAGCTGTCCTCTAGGGCCTCTCCGCAGCTTTTGATGCTATTGACTATGTGTTATTGATGTCTTGTTTGTGTAAGGAGCAGAGTTTCAGGGAGAGGTACTCCAGTTGTCAGTGAAGCGGATAACATCAGAGGGAGTCAAACTGCTGCTCTGCTGATGTTGCTTTCCTTTGCAGAATTGCAGTTGCTAGCTGTGGTCTGGTTTAAAACCAGTGTACAGCCACTTGGTGAGTTGACAAGGTTTCCTGGGCTTCATTAAATTATCTCCAAGTTGTGGTTCTTAAGTAATATTGAAGCACCTTCTATCTCAATGAAGGCTGGACAGTGGCAATGCTGTAGGCGGAGGGAGGACTTTGAGGCTCCAAAGTTAAGGTGTGGCCTTCTTTGAAGTACACATCAAATCAGTCATTTACTTTGAGATCTGGGAGTGCTTTTGGATGCCCTATAGACAGAAAAGTCTTGCACATAGCTTTATTCCTTCTTCAAGATGGTTTGGAGACTCGTTCCCACAATGGAGATGAAGTCCTGGGCTCACCTAGCCTCCATGCTATGTCTAGACAATTGGCGTATAGAATTTCTGAGCAGTAAGTCATGAGGCTGTTGTAAATGCTATTGCTGCTGTTGAATGCTGTGGCATGTATCTTAAGCAAACCTGTCTGACTTCCAACTACTGCCCAGGCTTTCTGTTGGAAGACTTATCAAGATCAGTTTCTTTAAGTCCTCAGTATGTATGTAAAGCTTGAGGATAGAGAACAAAGTCGATGCTTTTCTACTTCTGGAATTGCAGTACCATTTTTTACCATAAGGTGAAATTGGTACAGAAAGCAAGCTTTGCACACAGCCAATCTGTGCATGGATTGCAGGTAAGCTATGGAGCATGCTCATCTGTTTCCTAAGAAACAGTGGGTGCATAGGGAAAGGCTTCAGCTCTGTTGCTGTCACAGGTCTGTCAGCAGCATAGTGCTGGTAGGTTGATATCCAAAGACCTAGCTGAGAGAGGAACAAGCTGTTTGATGCCATCGAGGCTGAGACCACCAGTGGCACACTCAACCCTGCTTTTCCTCACAGGAGAGCAGCAGGGTCCCGGAGGAGCTCATGAATCACACAGGTCACTCACCTACTTAGCTGCCATCCCTCTGATGCTTACCTAGAGCTGAGTTGGTTGTGTGCAGGTTGCAAAAGGTGGAACAGTGCTCGGACACCGCTTGTAGTACACAAGGCTGAGTGCTAAAGAGTATTTCACAGGATAAAGTATTTAGTGATGAATGGTAGGACTCCTCAGCTTTTTCACTGGAAGTCTCAGTTTGCACAGTCTTCTACTATTCTATTATTCTATTATTCCAATTCAGTTGTTTTCATTCTATGTATAGCATAATTCTTCAGAAAGATCGGGAGAACAACTTTCAAGGACAGTATATCAGCATTGTGGGAAACTACCAAAAAGAGGAGAAAGATTTTAATATATTTGCAAGGGCTGAGTCACTTCTGCAGGCAGTACTGTGTTGTAGTCCTACAAACAAGTCTCTCTGAGATGGCAAAGGTTTCACAAGGCTTCTCAAGTATTCTGAACATGCAACCTGAACACTCAAAATGTTTCTCCTTCTGGGAATTTTGGAGCTTTGAACATCTGAACAACTGAAATCCCCCAGAATGCAGTCCTTCCATCTATAATTTCAATTAAATGAAACTCAATTAGTGTTCACCGCTTAATTTCCTGATTGCTTTCTGATAAGCAGAAACATTTCCCTAAACATTGCTCAGATGTTTCCAACCTATTATTTCTGTAACTTCTGTCAGCGATTCATGGGTAATTACAGAGATGGGCCTGAACTTAAAAGAGATACAAGGGCCTTCAGATATTTGGAACATGCAGACCTGAATCTGAACTTGAAAGACAAACTGCTCTACTTCAGTGCTATGTTTTTCAAGCTTAGATTATGAACAGTCAAGTCAAAATGATAAAAATTCAAAAATGAGTTATCAAGGAATGCTACATGGCAACAGCTTCTGTACAGTATTTAGGAATTTACTGATGAAAGAAGTCTGTGGAATTTCCATTTCCAAACAAATTCAAACACAATTTGTTATTATTTGATTGGAGTTTCAGTGCTGAAAATCAGGCTGAATATGTTGGACTAGGTGTGATCACCTCAGAAATTCATGGCAGGAAGGATCATCTCTGTACATGATAGCTTTTGCATTGACTGAGAATCCACAGCTGTGAAACATGAGGTTGCACTGCCTGGCCCTGCTGGACCTGCTGAACTCTCGTGGAGGTGCTAGGTTTTGCCCTTAGGTCCTTCCCTATGCTGTGATCAACCCCTAGCACAAAACCAGGATGCTCAGCATCCTTTCCAGAAGGCATATAGCCTAGGCTCCTCTCCCTAAGAACCAGATGTGCTGACTTACAGGCCGGACCTGCTGCCACAATGGTGACGATATCCATGCCATGGTGATCCTCCCATGCTAAAATGGGGAGTTCTTGTCAACTGCAGACTAGCTGTGGATTGCACACATCACACAAACAGTTATTCTGATACTTTGCTCTCTCAGTCACTGTTTAAAGTCATTTGACAGGGATATGAAGCAGTGACATTCATTCTGAAATGTAACATGTCTGTGAAAGCTCAAAATTCATTTCTATTTTTACAGAGCAACAGGGGTCATGTTTGGTTATAGTAACTAATAACATGTGTGTTGTTTAATCTTCAAAGAAAGTATTACCTTTAGAGGTCCATAATTTACTCAGTAAATATTGTTTCTCTTACTTCAAAAGGAAGCAGTAATTAGATTATCCCTGCACTCAAAGTAACGTTTAATTTGTACGTACTTTCGGAGCAACATAGCTTTCTGCGTACAATAGCAAAATCATTCTTTTTAACTCTGTCTGTATGCAGTGTTTAAAGTTGTAATTTAATACCCAGAGGAAAGACACAGCAGTTTATGAAATGCAAACACGCAGAGGTTTTCCAAGCCAACGTGCCCTCCACCCAGCTGTCGCTAGTGCAGTCATGGCCTGAAGCCACCTGCTCTGGCCTCCTCTCTTCATTACACGTGGGACCCTTCTCTAATCTCTTGTACTGTTATTGGTTGATGTTTTGTTTTCACATGAGAATAATTTTATGGGTTCATGAATGTTGTTACAGGACAAAAAATGTTGAGCATGATTGTGGCCCCATATAACTTCCTGCTCCAGCCTGCCAGTGGGTCCAGGCCTCAGGGAGCAGAGCGTCTTTTTCTTTAGAGGGCTCTATCCTACTCCTTTCTTTTGCAATTTTCTGAGCACAAGCAGTGTGGAAAACAGCAGGGACAGCTCCTGCCTCCATCTGTATTTCTGTTTTTTGTTGTTGTTGTCGTTTGTTTTTTAAAGAGTTTTCATCTAAATGGACTGCTGCTGGGTTCTGTGCTGGGTATGGAAAGGGCCATGTTGTCCGTGGGTCACAGTTGGCCCATGGCCATCAGGACTGTCTTCTCATGGGGGATGTAGCTTTTCATTCTTGGCAAGAAAAACATCTTGAAGTCTAGCTAGTGGAGCAGTCCAGCACCATTCTGGTGGAGACATCCAGTCCAGTGCATCGTTCAATGTAAAAAGAGATGTGCATGTAGAAAAAAGCTAGAGAGGATGTGGCTGAAAGTGAGTATGGGGCTTCCTTTTCTAAACCAGTCACCAAAATACATTTCTTTTCCATTAGCTATAAAAGCAACTCCAAAAAAAGTTACTCAACCTTCCCTTGGGATTTAAATAATGGGGAGAACACCTTGCTAAAACACATGCTGGAAGACTATGCGGACAAGATACAAGAACCTTAGAGATAGCAAATACACCAATAAAATGCCTTTTGGCTGCTGATATTTTCATAATTACACTTAGGTTGGTTGTTGCAAGAGCTTGGCTGAAAAATAATCCTATTCATTTTTTGTATCTGAGATATTCTTTAAAACTTAAATGAAAAAGGGGTAATGGGCTTCTGCCTAGGCTTTGAAAAAGAGAGAGTCTGCTTTAGTGTGACTTAGCTTGAACATTATTACACATTTTAATGAGGTAATATGTGTGGAGGGGTCAAGTAGAGCAAGGACTCATTCTGTTCCCATCAACACCGTCGCTACATTGCTAACACAAAAGTAATCTGTTGGCCACAATTTGAATAAAATATGTAGTGTAAGATTCTCTATTGAATATTCTAAGTCAGGGAAGTCTGTTAAGCATTGTTGCCATGGGAACCACATGAAGGTTGGATTAATTAAGGCCTGAGCAGATGCTGTGTAGTATGTAGTGTCATTTGTGCTTTCAACTTGTAATTAATATGCATGTGTGTCTGTGCCTGCACGTGTGTGAGTGAAAAACAAAGGGAAAAAGCTATTTGCCTTAATTTATATTATGGATAAAATGAATTATTGATACCTTTCTACATGCTGAAAATACAAATTAAAAGAAAAGAAAAAAGAAAAAAAAGAGACAGTTAAAATCAAAATATATCTGGGTCATCATATTTCACATAAAAATGCCAAAATCAAACACACAATCTTCCCTCTCTCTTCCTACAAAATCCAGGAATTCAGAAGAGCTGGTTCACCTGTGAAATAGATCAAGATTCAAGAGTAGAATTTAATGCTGACTGAAAAAGCTCAGACACATCATTGCTTTTGGGGGCATTTATATGTATACATAAATTTAAGCATGCGAAGAGAGAAGAGAAGCTTATACAAGTGCATATGCATGTAAAGTTTATGGCTCCTTGCTGTCTGTGGGGTACTGCTGATCTCAAAAGCAGTGCCAAAAAAATAATTCCCAAACCTTCTCCCTTGCCTTTTGCTCAATGAAGTTTGCTGTATGCCTATAACAGAGCTAAGACAGCAATGAATTCTTTCCTCTTTGCTTAACAGTGAGGGAACAGTGCCCAGTCATCTGATGCTTCAGGATGCCTTGAGCTTCTTTTCTTCCACTGCCCATCCTGTTCTCCCACTGCCACTGCATGTGGTAGAGGGACTGCCTGAAATTTTTGAGGCCTCACCCAAAAGCATGGGGGAGAAAACAAATTATAAGCTGTGCAATGGGAAAAATATCTGAACACAGTCGTTTGAGCTCTTAGGAAGTGGCAGTACAGTGCTCTGGAGTAGCTTTGGTTGATTGGCAAATACCTGCTTGGACTGGGACCGCAGTTGGTTGAAAAAGAAATGCAGAAATTGCTCACAGTGTTTCCTAAGCTGATTTCATTGAAAAAGAGAAATCACCTCTTCAGAACTGTACACGTGTCTACTGTGAAAAGAAAATATTTGCGATATTTCCAGTTTAAATTTTGCAAAAGCCCCAGAGCTCCATGTTTTAAAGTGAAAAGTATCCAGCTTGTATTAATTAAAAAAAAAAAAAAGGATTGCTATGTCTCCTAGTACTAAGACAAAATTAAGCATTTTCATCTAAAGAAGCAGAGTGCAAGCACAAATATATTAACTTCCTGAGAGCTATTAAATAAAATATTTCCATGGCACATTTCATATCCGGGTTCCTATTTTTAAAAATTATTTTCTAAGCACTCTTGGAGAAATTTCATACCCCAGTCTGCTGCTCATATGACAATCAGGTACTTGAAAAACTTACTTTTAAAATAGAACTATTTGTAGTGTAAAATTCTCTTAATAATCTGTATGACCAAGGAATGAAAAATGATGGATGTTTTTTTCCCAACTGTGAGAAATAACAGCCAGTCTAACGAATGCTGAAGCATGTCTCTTTCCCAGGTGCTAAATCCTCTTTGTCTTTCCAATTTGCCTGCTAAGTCTGCTGCATTTTCCACTCCTTTCTTGATATTGAAGGATTATCTCAGGTACTGTCCTGGGAAATGTGGCTTCCTTTGGGTTATGGAAATTAGAAAAGATTACAGCTTGCTTCTTGAATAAGTTTAGATTTATTTGTGTTTTTTCTTGTTGCTTATGAGATGCTTGCTTGTTCTCACTTTGATTTAGAAAACTTTTTTGCAGAAAGTACAATCTAATCCGCAGTATTAAGAAATACATCTTTAAGAGAAGGTTGAATAATTAACATGACTGAATGAATTTGATGAAATGAATAAGATTAAGTTAAACACAGATAACCTTTTAAATAGAAAGGACTGAAATAGACTGCAGATATTGATTCAGCTACCATGTCAGTAGTGCATTCAATGAGCTATCGTGCAAGGGTGTCCATGGTTTTGTGACAAAATCAAGTTGCGAATCAATGCCCCTGTCCTGTAACATTAAGCAAAAAATGTGTACCATTTCTTTAAGTACATGTAGTCTTGTCTACAAGCTCTCTTTAAACAAGTAAAATAGTTTCACCCAGAACATACTTTCATAATATCCTGCATCAGACTTTTCTTATACATTTGTATTGAGCACGTGTATTTAGTTACCATCTACTGGATTTCAATGTCAGTTTTGATAATTCCTCAGTTTTAGGTAGGCCACACTAACTTTCTGCTCTGCCCCTACTCCTTAATTCTAGGTATCTGTTTGTTGTTGGCTGATCTTACAGCTATTCGTGATCTTTTTCTGTCAAGTTTCTTTCCCCTTTTCTATAGCCATGCATAGCAAAATGTTGCTATGCTTTTACATTATTTACAAAAAAAAAATAAAAATCTGCAATTCTTCATTAGTTCACCTTCTCCATATACTGTTCTCCCTTCCCAGTGCCCTTAGTGGTTTGTCTTCCTTACTGAAATGTCAGATTATTCTTGAAATGGTCTTTCGTATCTGAAAGCTATTGGATTATGGCTGTACAAACACCGCAAGAGACTTCACCTAGATATAAATCAGCTAGCTTGCACACTACACAAAATGTAGCTGTGACAGCCTTAAGCTCTGGATGTGCTAAACTCTTTGGCAGGGAAAATGACCAGTAGTGACTGCCATACAGATGTTTCTAAGATTTATGTGGTATCCAAGCCAACTTAAGGAAATAGAGCTTGGGTACTGTTAAGGAGTTCTGCATCTTCCAGGTCAAAAAAGCCCAGGGTCTCTCAGGGACTGTTTAGTGCTAGAACTTTATCAAAAAGGGCAAGAATGGAAACTCATGTTCTACCTTAGTTTGCCTTCCTAGCAACTTATAACTGAACTTGCTAAATGGCTTCTTTAGCAAAGTGTTCAATATGGTCTCTCTTGCAATTTTTGAAACTAAATTGGTCAGGTGTTTGTCAACAAAGACTAATGTAAAATCTTGCATCTGGGTAAGCTTAGAAAATAGCCATGGGCCCTAGTGGACTGGCTGGAGCTGTGTCAGCAGTGTGCCTGTACAGTGCAGAAAGCTAAGCTTCAAATTCAGCAATGTTATCAAAAGCAAAGCCAGCAGCTCAAGTGAAGCAATTATTTCCCTGCACCGAGTACCTGTGAGGCTACATAAAGAATAGCCGGTCCATCTTGGAATCCCAGTACAAAAAATTATCAGGAAACTGGAATTTGGGGCCTACAGGAGGATGGAGTGGATGTTATACATGGAGAGGATAGAGCAACCAGGATGGCGTGGTCCACTACGGAGAATGCTGTTCTGGAATCTTACTGCTGCCTTCACCTGCCTAATCGGGGATGCATAGAAGATGGAGCCAGACTTCTCTCAGAGATCCACAGTGGAAGGATAGGAAGTAGCAGATGTAAATGTCACCAAGAGGGATTTTCTACTATGTTTAAAGAAAAAGATCACTTCAATGTGATGAGATAGGAGAGAGTATATGTGCCAGAGAGCCTGCGGCACCTTCAACCTTGGAGATTTCAACATGTAACTATTCAAAAACTCCACTAGACTGATTTAATGTGAAAGCAGTCCTGCTTTGAGAGTAGTGAACACTTCTAGAAATCTCTTTCAACTTGTCACCCACTGATTTTGTAAGAATTACTACCACATCTATCCTGTTCCATCCTGTCTACCAGCCTATAAACACTTTATTGTCAGCATTGTTCTTCTGGTGTCTTGGCATATCATTTGTTTTTTAACCACCTCCTTTATTCTGGTTCTGACTTGGAAGGCATGTAACTGAATTTATTACTGTGAACAGAAAGTTTCTAGTCTTTTTTAAAATTCTGCATTATGGTATTACACAGAGTTGTTTTCCACTGATAGCATTTCTAGTGGTCACCCTTCTTTACCTGGATTTTATTACACAGTTATTGGTCTCTTCAAAGGATGATATGTATCTGTGTTACTTTAGGCATAAGAAATAGAATTTTGCTTCTCTGGATTACTTCTGTTTCATCTTTGGTGTAGCTGATCTTCTGCAGGCAGTGGGCTCAGACAATGGGTTGGAATACTTTTGCTTAAAATATTCTTCTTGGACTGAAGAACACAAGCCTTGGCTTCACATGATGTCTAGAAATAATACCTGAGGCAATAGAGGATCTGAAACATGATAAACATCAGTCTGCATTGTGTCAGTTTATCAAAGCTACAGAATAAAATACTAGCTAACATAGAGTTCATTGCTGAAAACCTGTGATCTTAATAGGTATTTTTGCACATGAACGTATGATATATTCTCAAAGTAATTTGTATCTCTTTTTTATCATTTGAATCCTGCTAATTATTTTTTTTGTGATAAATTGAATTTCAAGTTCTTTCACTTGCACTGATTCTAGTTGCAAGTTTAGGGTTACTTTTTAAATGTTGTCCAGATTTTTCTAAGAAGACTAGTTAAAGGAAAGGGAAGATCTGCACCGGTTTCAATGGATTCAAACCAAATACTGTTGTGAGCATTTGGGAAAGGTGCCAGCCAGGCACCCACAGCTGTCCCTTTACTTACCAGCGACAGAAGCACCACTGGAAGAAAAGCCATTGTCTGTCCACATGGTGTGTGGCCTACAAGGGTAACCATGAGGGTCTGGAGAAGAGAAGGGTCTGAGAAGATCTTATAGCAGCCTTCCAGTACCTGAGGGGATGCTACAGAAAAACTGGGAAGGGACTTTTTATGAGAGCATGCAGAAACAGGACAAGAGGAAAAGGTTTGAAGTGAAAAACTGTTGATTTAGACTAGATATTAGGAACAAATTATTCACTCTGAGTGTGGTGAGGCACTGGAAGCCCCTTCCCTGGAGGTGTTCAAGGCTGGATGGTGCTTTGAGCAACCTGGTCTACAGGGAGGTGTCCCTGTCTATAGCAGGGAGATTGGAACTAGATGACCTTAAAGGTCCCTTTCAACCCAAGCCTTTCTATGATTCTATGATTCATTCTATGGTCATGTGGTTCCCTCACTGGCCTCAGTGAAA
This sequence comes from Cyrtonyx montezumae, assembly GCF_038088225.1. Lineage (NCBI taxonomy): Eukaryota > Metazoa > Chordata > Aves > Galliformes > Odontophoridae > Cyrtonyx > Cyrtonyx montezumae. The sequence goes on from NW_027072035.1 coordinate 4,705,531, forward strand.
TTGTCTCCTATCCAGAGCCAGTGGAAGGGATCAATATCATATTAAATGAGCATCTAGGTGGTGTATGAGGTGCTTGTTTATTAAACAGTGCAGAGCATTTGCCAGCACTTCTGGGTATGGTGCAGAAAGGCAGAGTCTGAGAGCTGGATCTAGCCCTGTGCTGAAGAGTGAATGCCAATTCTGCATGCTAATACCCTGTCTGGGGATAAAGTTGCAGATTCCTTCTGCCACAGTCTGCACCTTCTGCACTGGGAGTTAAATGTGAGATAACCCATGCACGTAGGCTTTGGAGAATGCTGTGAAGGGTTAAGGACATACTGACAACGATTCTAGCATTTGGGTACTGCTTTGTTCATGGCTGGTGATGTAATGACAGACTGTAAGAGTGGACATAACAGAAAAGAGATAATGAGATTTATGACAGACTGAGAAAAATTAGGGAAAATTATTGGAAGGTCATATTACCTCTGATATTCCAGGAATAGAGGCAGGATGTCAGGGCTGTGGTGACTTGAGACAATGTATTGTTTTAAATTTTCAATTTTTTTTCTTATTAATTGTGAATATTGCTTTTTTCAGCCTTGCTAAATGAAAAAGCAATGGCTGAAAGATGTATGCCCAGCGTCTGTCACATCAGAGGATACTGTACCCATTTGTTCTGTTCTTAAGTGTCACTGCTTCTTTTGATATTACAATACCAGGATGAGTGACTTTCCCTGTTGACAGCCAAGAAAAATGATTTGGAAAACAAAAGCAAGTGACAAACTTTGAAGATTCATGATAGTCAGGCTAACAAAGCCGCTCGCTTCTGCCCTCCCAGCCCAAGTGGATTAAAGACGTGAGAAAGAGGGATGGGAAAGTGGCTTGGAGTTGGGGCCTCATTCAGCTACACGTTCTAGAGGGAACCCAGGGACTTCATCTGCTCTGTGGCTGTAGTAGGATTTCTGACTTGTCATGCACTTCTCATACCACTAGTGTTTTCTGCCTGCATGAAACTGGGGCTGTGATCAATCCCCCTTCAGAGACAGATGGAGATTTTGCTGCAGGGCAACAGAGAAGACAGTGGTTTACAAAACTGTGCAAGAACAAAGTTTTCTGCAGCACCCAGCATGTTTCCTTGGAGGTTAGACTATACTCATCACACGACTGAATCACTAGCTTTTTCCAAGCACAAACCCACTGCGGGGATGTGAATCAAAGAATCATGGAATATTCTGAGTTGGAAGGGACCCATACAGATCATCAAGTCCACTTCCTGCCTCCACGTTGGACTACCCAAAAATGCTGTGTACCAGAATACCAAGTGTCCAGGATAGCTGTAATGGAATTAACAAGGCCACCAAAGAGCTAACAGACAGAAGTTCTTCTGGGTCATGCTTGCTGTATGCATTTCTCAGAATACTTCTGTCTGCCTGGACACAGCTGAGTTCTTTGGCATGGAGACTACAGTTATTTTTCAGGAAGCACAAAGGTAAGGCACACTTGTGAAACAGTGAACATCCTTAGTCCAGACTGAGGAAGTGCAGTTTTGTTATTTCACAAAATCAGGTGCATCATAACTTGCAAAGAGGGAATATGTATGAAAATTTTAAAAAATATATTATAATAATAATAAAAAAAGGGGCTTGCAGCAAACATTGAGCTTCCTGTATCTTCACCAGCTGCAAGAGTTTGGAACTTGTTACTTGAAAAAGAGAGTTAACACTTCTGGCTGTGATATTCATCATCTTGCTAATTCAAATCAGTATTGTTGTGGGACCACTGGTCATGCTGACAGTGGGGAGGTGAGAAAAATTCAAATGCATCACTCTGTCAGTTTGTCTATCTGTCTGTCTGACTTCTAATCTATCTATTAATCAAAGTCTAACCACAGGACCAGAACATTTATCATACTAGTGTAAGTTTGCAACTGTATCTTTGACCTCAAGGAATTCATCCCAGAATCCCAGAATGGTGAAGGCTGACAAGGACCTCTGGGTCCATCTGGCCCAGCCCCTGCTCAAGCAGACACCCAGATCAGGGTGTCCAGGGCAATGTCCAGGTGGCACTAGAAGATCTCCAAGGAGGAGACTCCACAGACTGTATGGTCAATCTGTGCCAATGCTTCATCATCCTTACAGTATGTGTTTCCTACTATTCAGGAAGACCCTCCCATGCTCCAGTCTACACCCACTGCCTCTCGTCCTAACACTGATCACCACTGAATTAAATCTGTCTTTGTCCTCTGCACCCTCCACTCAAATGTTTATGGACATTGATGATGATTGCCTGGAGCCTCCTTTTGTCCAGGCTGAACAATTCAAGTTCTCTCAACCTCTCATCATAGCAGAGATGCTCCATTTTCTTCACCATCTTTCTGGCCTCCATTGGACTCTTGTCTAGTATGTCCATGTCTCTCTTGTACTGAGGAGCCCAGAATGGGTGCAGCACTCCAGCTGTGAATGCCCACCTACATCTCTGGAGTTGAGAAAAAAGTTTTTGAACCACTAATTTGCCATTCTTCAATCTACGTCCTATCACCTCATGGGGAAAGCACACAATAGCAGTCAAGTATCTCAGCAGATGGCTGTGCAGCTCTCACTCAGAAGGATGTTATTTGGGGAATTCATCCAGGCTGCAGAAAAAAAATTAATGGTAATTGTTTCTGTTTCAGCAGTTCTCAGTTCTGTTGCCTTTGAACTGTGTCTAGAAACAAATACCTTTCTTCTTTATTTTCCTCTTGGGACTGTCAGGAGGTCTGCTTTCAGGTGGTTTAATGAGAAACAAACCTCTGTCAACAGTGTTTAAGGAATATGATTAATTGCTTGAGTAAAGGTCTGCAGCATGCCTCCATATAACATCTACACAATCAGAGTCAGGATCAGGCCTATGTCTCTTCAGCAGTGAGGTTGTTCCCTGATACAAAAAAAGCCCTAATTGCCCCTGGCCCCACTCCACAACCTAAGCCATGACACTGCAAATGGACAATTTTGGTCCTGTTTGGGTCCCATCCCACAACCCTCTTTTACAAATCTGCTACCTGAATATTTCTTTGCCTTGCAGCCTTAGGGCAATAGCTGCATTTTTAATGTCTAAGGGAGGGTGCATTAAGTGCTTTGCAGCAGACTAGCCACAAGGAAGTGGGGAGTAGCTTAGGGAGGAGATAGGGTCCTTTTTGACTCCTCCAGCTCTGCTGAAGGGCAGAAGGGGAACTCTGGTCAAAGGCTACATGTGTTTGTATGTAAAGGGATGAGCTCACTAATTCATGGTGCATGATCACTGAGGCAAAAGGCTGTGTTTTGCTTGGGGCCAGGGTTATCTCTACTCATTGCAGCAGGGCCTGACAGAACCTCACAAATTGTAGATCTTTGATAAAAAAAGCCTGGCACTAGTTTGCCTTCCTCACCAGTGTAGCTTGTAAGGCTCAGGAATCTTGGAAAATTTTAACTGCAATCTAATCATCATAGGCCTTCAAGGCATTTCTTCTGCTTTTTTTAATGCATAATATTTCTTGATATTCCTGAGTGGGGGAGATTCTGTGAGAGCCTTGGGAAGGTTCCTTGACAATTCAGAGGCCTCTTTCCTCCAGGAACCACTCTGGTACATCCATAATAACAGTTCTCTGCATGCCAGAATCTGAGTCAAATGTGCTGGGATGTGTTGGCTGGGCCCAATCATTTTTCTGACCCATCTCTTTGCAGCATGCATGCTTGCTCCATACTTCTGCATTTTCTCTCCATATATATTCTTTCAAATCCACTTCCTAGTTTTACACCTCATGTGGCATCATAGCAAAAGAGCTTAGTGTTTGTGTTTGTTTGCTAGTTTAGAAGATGAATGTTATGTTTTCCTAGATAAAAACTGTGGTGGCCCACAGATTGTCAGCAGAGTTCAAGTCCGCACCATTGCCTGAAAGGGAATGCTTTGAGCTGGACAGGGGATAGGCTCCCTATTTTGCAAACCAGCTTCCAGCTCCCTGGGCCATGTCAGGTTTTCTCTAACCCAAGGAATAAAGTGCAGAAACCAAAAGTATACCTCTCTGTGCTGCTCTGGGAGCTAGATCTGAATCAGAGAAGCAATTTCCAGACAAGAGGAACTCTCAGACAAGGCAGACAGACTGAGAAAATTGTAATATCCCCTGGTAAAACAGGAGAGAGATATATTGAAGGCAAAACCTCTGTCTCATATATGGTCAGGCCAATGTCGGGGAAGAGGACATGAAATTTTACTTTCACCATACTCATATTTAGTTTTGTTAAGGGTCATTAGAAGTAATTCAGTTGTTGTCACTACACATATCTCTGCTTAAAAATAAACAAATAAATAATCAAACAAAACAAACAAATAAATTAATTTGTGAAGTTTCTCTGTTATTCACAATTGATTGCCAAATAGCCAGCACAAGATGATGCTTAAAGTGAATCATCTTGGTCAGCCTGAATAGGAGAAAAATGCTGAAAAAATGGCTACTGAAATGGTAGCATTTCTTTTCCTGCCAGTATTGATATTCACAACAGGGACAGTTATGAGGGAAGGGGAAAAGCTGGGAAATGGTGTGCAGGAATAAAGGGAAGAAAAAGCAAGCATTGTGTTGAGGGATCAATGTGGCCAATACAATGTGTGTCCAAGTTCTCCTGAATTACTGCATGGCATTTTAAAATATGTCACAGATGCTGCTGCAGCAGGCAGGAAGTTGTTCAGAGACAGCTGTAGAGCTTGGTTCATCCTCTGGACCTTCTTTCTTGGGACTCAGACCAGCAGTTGTGATAGCAATTTACTTGTCTATATTTCCATCACCTGGTTTATCACGCATGGAGTTATTTACACTTTGGGGACAAACAAATTCTGCCAGTAAAACGTGACAGATCACATTGGTGAGGTTTTATGTAATTATCTTTTTCACTGCTCTTGCACTACAAGAAGCTAAGAACAAAACTGTGAATATTTATATTATTTCTGTATGAATTATGCCCCTTGTAAATGCTATGGCATGCTTGCAAACATTTGATTACTCATACAACTCTGAGCTGAGGTACTACTGATCCTTGCAGAAAAAAGGAAAGACTTAGAAGTCTGCCAGCATCAGCATGTCATAGGGTGATGAGCCTGAGATGGAAGTACGAGTCCTTATTTCTGATACAGTAGAAGGCTGGCATGTTCCTACCGATTTTTTTGTTTGTTTGTTTGTTTGTTTCTCTCTGGCAACTTGCAGCTTGTCTAGCTCTGCAAGTTAAATATAGCCACGCTGTGCAGTGCTAGTACTATGCCCATCACCTCTGTGAATGTCCTCCAAGCTTCACACTCCTGATCTGGGAAATCAGCAAATTGCAGTGCAGATGAAGTATGAACCTGTAAGGGCAGATCTGCAACCAGCGTGAAGTGGCACATCTCCAGTGTAGTGGAGAAAGCCGTTATGCTGATTTACACCCTTTGAGACTTGTCCAAGGTAATGACATGCTCTTCTCTGAGTTCAAGAGGAGCAGGCACTGGTGCTAGGAGAAAGGCTTCCTTCCACCAGAGGAATAACACAGCTGTACATGAAGTCCAAGGGAGCGAAGCATCAAAGCTGCCTCAACAGCAGTGGTTAGGTTTAAACAATATGCAGAGCTTTAATGTTCCTGAGAGACAGGTTTCAGATGTGTGAGAGCATTTTTTGTCTCATGCCAAGAAAACAGATGTGTGAGTTGTTTCCTAACCGCCATAGGCAGTGTCACATGACTAATTCTGCGTCTCCCAAAACTGAGTGTCTGCCTAGGTGCATGATGAGTGGTGGGAGGAAATCGTCTGGGTACATATGTTCCTTATGGTAAGGCAAATTCAAGTCTGCAAAGCTCATGACTAACAAACATCAGGTACTTCAGACCTCCAAATTGTAAAATCACAGCACTTGAGTGCGTTGATAACCTGTTACAGAGTTTGTAAAGTTTGGATGGAAAGGGAACACCCAAGGACTCAGGTGGCAAATAGAGTGTACTGTGGAAAATCCCTCTCAGGGGCATTGACAGTGAGCAGCCTCTACTGTCCTAACTAGTCTAAGGAGTAATGTCAAAAGTAGGTAACCAGTCTCTCTTTGCAGGCTGTTTTGTGTTTTCTAATTACTGTGAAATCAATGGGAGAGTCCTTGAGGGTACTCCTGTCTGCTGGCACAGAGTGGCAGAAATAGGGCATGCTCAGGGTAAACTACTTCATAGACCATTTAACTTTTTTTTTTCATTTTAAGGAAATGTCTCAACACTAATGTTGGAACTATAATGTTCTCTTCTTGTTCCCTTGCAATTTGTTATCCCCTAATTACTCAGCAGGATCCAGAATGTATGCTGCTGCTGCCTTTTTGTGTTGTGCAGTACCCTGCACAGCTCTGTTGTTGGCCTCCTAGTTTCTCCCTGCCTTTTATCTCTGGGCAGTCCCCACCAGGAGAATAAGTCTAACCCTGCAATCTCTGTGGTGTCATCTCCTGAGCTACAGTGGTGCTGCCAAACCACCTCCTTCAATTGAAACTACACTTTTGGTGAGACCTTTGTAAAACCCTTTTCTTTCCATGTTGTCTTAACAGAAACTGGACATGTGCTGGAGTGCTAGGACTGGAGTTTGTGATGCTGATCAACACTACCTTGTTGTTTTCTGTATCCAACAGCTGTTTTGTCCGTCTTTCATTTTTGTATTTAGTTGGTTGGGTGACTGGGATGAGCCTTGTCTGTGTTAGCTGTCTTCAACAAATTTTCCCTTCAGGGTTGCAGCTTACAAGTGCTACAGTAGTACAAATGACAACACAATTGAAATGTGTTTATCTAAATCCAACATTAAATTCACTGCAAGAAGATTTGTTGATCTATATTTGTGTAAGGGACATTGTACTTTTGAGTCAAAATTATTCATGAAAATGGCTGGTTTCTGCAGGGAGTATTGTCTGATCACAGGCATATGGGCAAAAATATCTCACTGCAAGAGTAAAGTTAAATGCTTTCCCTTTGTGTTTTCATAGCTCAAAAAACGTTATGTTTATATCCATAAATCAAAAAGACAGCTGTTGTGATCGAGCAGATCACGTCAAAACTAACTTGTCAACACAACTTGTCATGCAGGGTTGGGGATGTCTGACTGATGGAGTTTAGGGACCTTTGAGGAGACGGTAGCTGGCTGGGTAGACTTTGGGCCATTTTTCCAATGACATCTGATCTCTTGCACTTGTTAGTGAATGTAGCAGTGTCTTTACAGAGTTTCTGCAAAGGCTTTCTTTATTTGTGTATCTACTTGCTCCTTTCTGTCACAGGCCTCACAAATGTATTTTGCAGAACAGAAGGAACAGCCTTTTAGGAGGGGATGTGCCTGTGCTCAGAACAGAGCTTGAGAGCTGGGAATGGAGTTGAGGAACAGAGAAAAAGAAAGGGGCTGCTGGGCAGATATCTGACTGTGGTCATACAACCAGAGGCCCCACAGCAGAGGAGCCACTGACGTGGCCACAGGAGATGTGCCATGAAAGGAACCCTCAGGGGATGCTAACCCCACTCTCACCCCTGCCCGCTGAGGAGCTTTGCTTTGTCATCTCCCTTCTCTTGCAAGATATCACTGGCTGATGGCAGCCACTGAACAGCAGCAGTCTGCTTCTTCACAAGTGGACCCTTGACTTGTACATGCTAATATACTGTGGAATGGGCAGTAGTATGGCAGGCAGGAACACAAGCAGCTGATTTGCTTATTTATAATAGGGAGAGCTGTTTGTGCTCTTGCAGGAGCCAGTTTTATAAGCAAGTCTGGTAATGAGTCAGCTGTACAAGGAATGATGCAGCTGTGGTGGCATCCACCCAGATGTCTTTAATGCCCAGCACCTAGCTCCTAGGAGATGCAGCTGCTGTGTCCAAGGGGATATCTGCCTTTTTTTCCCCCTGTGTTCTTCATCAAAGCATTATGGTTCTCACACTTCATTTTTCATATCTTCCCTCATCAAATTACTACAGCTCCTGGGGTCCTGAACAAATGAGAGTAACCACTCACTCTAATAAAATGTTTCATATTTTATTAGACACTGCATGCAATCTGCTTCAGAGAGGTCTTAAATGAAGCCCACTTCATATGAGGTATTTTCATGTCTCACACACACAACTGAGAGCAGGGATTTACTCCCTCACAACTTTTCCATTGCACTGGTAGCACTAACCATCACCTGAACCAGCAGCTGCCAGGATTGGCCTCACCTGTGTCTGGGGCTGAGGGAAAAGATGGCATACACTCAGCAGTGACAGCAGACAGCACTTCTTACCATGATGGAGGTAGTAAAACAGGGCTTGGTTGAAGCCTCTGCAGCCTACGTTCCTGGCAACCCTCAAGTAGAGTCTGAAGAACTCTAAAAGAGAGCTCTGTTTCCTGCCCCAGTATCCATCAGCCAGGCTGTACAATTATAATTGCCCATGTTAGTCTTTGAAAGGTGTTGAGAGTATGGCACTAAACTGTATCAGTGGAAGGGCTTTGCAGTCTTTGCTTTCAAAAGATGAAGTGTTATTAGTAAATTTATTGGGTTACTTCGGATGGCAGTTTTCACTGTTGAAGCATAAATTATTGAGGGGCCTAAAAGAACTAGCTCAGAAAAAACTGATTAAGTGCCCACAGCCAACAACTCCTAAAGAAAGAAGGAAGAGTGATGTTAACTATAACTGCCTTATCTCCTGTCTTGTTCCTGGAGGACTTCACAGGAGTTGCTGGGAACTGATGCTGTTGATTCAGAGGAAATGAGCTCTTTCCCACATTTACTTATCTCTTTGGTTATGTTCTTTGATTTCCAGGCCTGTTCCTCTTTATCCCTTGGGTAGGAAATAAGAAAAGAGAAACAATGTAAGAGCTGCTCGAAATATGTTTATTGAAACACTGATCTCCAGAGAGAAATAGCGGAAACCATGCAAGTCACCCTGTAAAAAAAAATAAAAAAGAATAATTTAATAAGCAGCAACAGAGCAGGAAGTTCAACTGTAACCCACAAAGAAAAAAAGAAAAAAAGGAAAAAAAGAGCCACAACTATAAAATTCAGAATTAAAACAAAGAAACCACATGAAGTACATATTCCAGCACAGAAGAAGAAATAAAAAAGAAAAGAACAACTGTGAAGTAGGTATATTAAAAATGACCTTAAGCATAACACTGAATCTATGCCACTACACTTGGAGGCTGCCTGGGACCTATATTTTGAGACATCAGCACATTAAGTGCCGGATATTGTCTCTGAAACCTGAGCTGGGGCTGTATATTCGGACAACTGTGACCACATCATTGCTCTTGAGTTTCTGTGCTCTAGAGAGTCTGAGCCCTTTCCTCTTTGTGTGCTGCCCACGTTCCCAGTCCTTTGCAAGGCAGTTAGACAGTCATGAAGTAGTTTCCATTGGTGGCTGGAGCTGTGGGTTGCCAGTTCTGTTACCAAGCTGGTTTCCCATGATACTGAGTAGAACAGTCCTGAGGATAGGGCTGAACTGTCCTCAGGGGGCTGTGTGACTGTGGGCAGCTTGCTGCCTCCCCCACAAGTGCTTTTATATTCCTGCGCTTAAAACACACACGCAGACATATATAAGCATATATATTAATATATGCATGAAGTGTTATACTCCTGCCTTCTTGATGCCTGATGCAATTTGTTTCTATTAATTGAAAAACAAATTGCACAGTTCATTTTAAGTTTTGTTTGAAGTGTAGCAGGTCTGTTCAGATGAGCAGTACCTTCTTAGGAGGCACCACAGAACTACTGGGCATCCCCCAGGTAGTGCAGATCCCAGAAGCCATCAGATCAGATCATGCCCTGATCCCTCTCCTTCCTGTGCTAGCACTGCCCCAAGAGGCTGTCTTGCTGCAGAGGGATGGCACAGAGGACACTGAGTGCCACCATGCCTGGGTCAGCAGGGAACCGAGCTCAGCTACCTCCAGTACCCACCGCTTCATAGGAATCAGTCTCTGAAGTCAGTTCTGTAATCAGGCAGGGGGGAAATGAGTGATTTCGCAGCTGAGTTGCATACATGTAATTGCCACTGCCAGTAACCCATCTCAGACAGAGACTGGGAAAGATGCTGGCTCAGCAATCAGTGGCAGAATGCAAATTCTAAAAGTCCATCCTACTCTGAAGCACTTGAAAAATACGTTTTGAACAGATATGAATTTTGAGAGAAAAAGGTTGTAATAAAGTCTCCAGCTTTGCAGCTCTCCTCTCTGCTTTGCTAAGCAGACTGTGACCCAGTCTGTCATGTTTTGTTATGTGGGACAAGCACCAAAGACCGGGATACTGCATTGGAAACCTGAGCTATCTTATACAACAACCCTGTGTGATGCTTTCCAGAAATAAAAAAGGTAGTGAAGTTAAGGCAGTATAAATGGCACAACGAATGCACAAGTATCTTTTTTCCTCTGTTTGTATCACAGCTTTTGCACAGACAATAAGTTGTGTCAAAGCACATTATCAAATCTATGGTATCAGTTATTCAAAATGTAGGAAATGCTAGAGCGCATATTTCCTGTACACTTCTGTTGAGCCTATATCGTATGCAGAATGGTACAGTTTTAAAAAGCTCAGATATTAATTTACCCACAGATCTGTACTTCAGTAAGTACACAGTAAAAACTCACCTAACTGAACAATTTTTCGCTGTTTTATTCCAACCTTCCTATTTAATATAAGGCTTTATATCTTCCCTACTACTCATCCCTGTAAATCCTGCTGTGAAGATGAAGATATTAACCGCTCTACAGGCTTTTCTGTGGTACTTTCTATTATGAAACCTGAATATTTCAGAAAGATACTGAGTATAGTCTCCCTCTAGCTCTGCAGGATGATGGTGAGACTTATCTCTGTCTCAGAGCTGGCAAGGTAAAACATAGACTGACCAGGATTGAAAGTTTTCTCTAAGTTTAGATACTTAGTTTTGAGAATGTGAGATACTAAAATATTTATAGCCTGAGTTTTTCTTGTCACGGATCTTTAGTTTGTAGGAAGAACGTTTGTTTCATCCTTGAGTTTGTCCTGTCCTGCACAGTGGACGGTAGTGAATAAGATAGATGTTTAGTGTGTACCTGAGGTTTGTATCACACTGTAATTACTGTCTTGGTGGCAAGCTTGGGCTTAAGTGTGTTACATAAAGCCCACTGACTGGAGGTTAAGTTTTGTTCTTCCCTGAAGAAAAAAGATGAGATTTTTTAGTAGCTGTTAGAGGGGGATCAGTGGGCACTTGCAGTGTAGGGATTAGACCTGAGCCACTGATCCCTTCTCTGCCTTGGAGTCAGGGTTAGATTGGCATGAAAACAAATGGTTACAAGCTTCCCACAAAAACACACAGACCATGTTTTCAAGGAAGAGCTTAACCATCAGAGAAATATGCAACCAACTTCTGCCTGTGCAGTGGGCAAAAAAGGTACTTTTAAGATGCGGTTGGGTGAGATTTGGAAGCATGTTCATGTATGTTGTGGCTCCTAATGTGTAGGGCTCTCTTTTTCCCATGTACACTAGTTCCTCCTTCCTGCCTCAAATGGAGCACATTCCTTGGTCTTACATGTTCCTTCTTGTTGCAGGCAGGTTGAAGGAAGATAGCACAGCTAGAAAGGAGGCTTTTTGGCTTCTCTCTTTTTTGGGGGGCTTTCTGATTTACAGTCCCTGGTCATGTCAGATAAACAGGTGAGCTGCCTTTGCTCCTCCACCATGCACAGTCACTTAGTTGAGGTGTATTGCCTGTGACAGATGACCCAGGAGATCTACAGGGGTGTGCACATCTTGGTGTGTATGCAGCACACATCTTGTTTGAACAGTTTCCAAATCTTCAGCTGACAAAATCACTTGGTAGAGATTATTTTTTAAGCTAACGGTCTGGGAATGTTTTCAAGGGATGTCAGAAGGCAAGTGTAGGCAGTGAAGCATTTTTGTTCAGATTGGCAAATCTTTCTCAAAGTACCAGGGCACCCCGAGATGCTCAGAGCAAAAGTCACTGGAACACTTTTCTGACAAAATCAAAGCAATTGTTGTATAAGGAACTGCAAACAGGGTCTTAAAATGAGAGGTGTCTGGTAACCTTAGGAATGGGTGGAGCTACCAATCTTCCTGGTTCTTAATTTCACCCGTCTGAAGCAGGTTGCATGTGCTGTGTGTCCTTGCTATATATCTTGTCATGCTGCTATATACCAGAGAGCTCCCAGTTGATGTTGAACTAAGGATACTCACAGATATTTCATTTCTGGGGTGTACTCTGACTGTTGGGGTTCACCAGGTGTGCACTGGGTTGGACCTGTATGTGCACTGATGGAAATGTGTGTGCCTGAATGTGTATGCAAGTTCATGCTGGAGTTGTTTGCCACACAACTAATTTCACAATGGAGCCATGGTTGTGCCCTGGTGTTCAACAAGTTTCAGAGCAGAGCCTGGCCCTGCTGCATGGGAGCATCACACAGGTGTTACTGCTAAGTGTTACTGCTAAGCTGAAATGAGCTGTGTACATCAGCAGGTGCTTGTTTGCCCAATGGCCAGATGAAAGATGAACCTTAGTGTCTTTTTACTCAGCCGCAGCTCCTGGTTTGGTCATGTGGAGAAAACTGTCTTGTGCAGTATAGAACAGGAGGTATGGGGTGCAGCAGACCCAGCAATGAGCAACGAGGAAACATCTGGGCAGGGGGAACCAGCACCATGCAAATGAGTCCCTGCAAAGCAGTAGTGCTTCAGACTTCACATATGTCAGTAGAAGCTTTCTGAAAAGGTAATTCCCAGTCTCAAATGTTGGATTCAGTGATAGCCACGTGGCGAGGATGTTAGCATAGAAGGGAAAATGCTTCATACTTTCCCTACAGAGGCATGAACCCTCACATCTCACAAGAGCATCCCAGCCTATATCCATGCTGCAGGTTATGGGGAAAATGGCAGCACTCACATTCTTTCCCCTGAGGCTGCAGAGCAAAGAAACCAAGCTGTTCTGTGTCTGGCACAGAGCCATGCTGCAGATTCTGACCAGGTAGCAACCAGGAGAAGAGTCTTTAACAATATCCTCTAAATACCTTTTTTAGATAAAATTATGATTTAAAAAATATATATTTTTATTTTTTTTCCATAGGCAGAATAAATCACTCAGCTTTATTCCTGGCACAGTGAATCAAAAATAGCCTGGCTGTAGACTCAAGCTATAAACCTACAGCAAATGAGAAAAATAACTACTTTAAAGTAGATTTTTTAAATAAAAATTCTGCTTGGGATGGCCCCAAGTGAAAGGGAATTGCTTTATCTAATCTTGCCAGGAAAAGCAATTCAGTACAGAGGACCATGAAAGTAAATGCCTGACCCTCCTTGAAGGCCAGTTTCCATATGGGGTCAGGCAGAAACACAGCACCTGATGATGACGGAAGATAAATCCTGGGTAAAACACAGAGGCTGACTGAGAGTTCAGGCTTTGTGGTTTATTCTTGAGCCTTATCACTGCTGAAAGAAAATTGAAGTGATTATGTAGTACTTTGAACTTAATGGAAAGAAGAAAGATAGTGAATGCCTGATTGCATCTCTTCTTGAAGCCATTCAAGTACAGGCCATTGCCCATTACACAGTTGCCAAGGCAGTGTTAGCTGGCAGATATATAGCTCAGGATCCCCTCTCTTGCCTTCCCTGGTAAAGATTAACCACACCATCTCACTTGCCTTCATAATCCTAGCAGGTAGAACAAAAAATGCTGCATGTCCAGCTGGCGTTCTGTTACGAGTGGTGTCCCCCAAGGGTCAGAATTGGGGCCCATCTTGTTTAATATCTTTATTGATGACCTAGACGAGGGGATTGAGTGTACCTTCAGTAAGTTTGCAGATGACACCAAGTTGGGAGGATGTGTCAATCTGCCTGAGGGTAGGGAGGCCCTTCAGAGGGATTTGGATAGGCTGAACAGCTGGGCCGAGCTCAATGGGATGAGGTTCAATAAGACCAAGTGCCGGGTCCTGCACTTTGGCCACAATAACCCCATGCAATGCTATAGGCTTGGGGCAGAATGGCTTGAAGAATGTAGAGAGGAAAAGGACCTGGGGGTGTTGGTTGATGCTCAGCTTAACATGAGCCGGCAGTGTGCCCAGGTGGCCAAGAAGGCCAACGGCATCCTGGCCTGTATTAGAAATAGTGTAGCCAGCAGGAGAAGGGAGGTGATCATCCCCCTGTACTCAGCTCTGGTACGGCCGCACCTCAAGTACCGTGTTCAGTTTTGGGCCCCTCACTACAAGAAGGACATTGAGGCCCTGGAACGTGTTCAGAGAAGGGCAACAAAACTGGTGAGGGGTCTGGAGCACAAGTCTTATGAGGAGCGGCTGAGGGAGCTGGGATTGTTTAGTCTGGAGAAGAGGAGGCTCAGAGGAGACCTTATTGCACTCTACCACTTCCTGAAGGGGGGTTGTGGTGAGGAGGGGGTGGGCCTCTTCTCCCTGATAAATAATGACAGGATGAGAGGGAATGGCCACAAGTTGCGCCAGGGAAGATTTAGATTAGACCTGAGGAAACATTTTTTCTCTGAAAGAGTGGTCAGGCACTGGAATGGCCTGCCTAGGGAGGTGGTTGAGGCACCATCCCTAGCGCTGTTCAAGAAGTGTTTAGATGAGGTGCTAAGGGATTTGATTTAGTAGTTCAGTGGGTAGGGATGGTGATAGGAGGATGGTTGGACTAGATAATCTTGTAGGTCCTTTCCAACCTAATGAACCTATGAACCTATGAACCTATGTGTCTTCAACACTTTTCCATTGCCTTCAGCCTGGGTCCAGACCAGGCTGTGATGACAACAGTGGGCTCCCAGAGCGGCTGGGAAATCTGACTCGTGGAGAATGTGAATTAGAAGCCAGGCAACTTGACCTTCATACTCTTATATAAAAACGAGTTGTGTGCCATAGCAATCCCTAAGTTCCTAAAAAATAAATTTATCAAAAATAACCAAATTACTGGTTGTTTTTTAGAAGGCTGATGCAGTGCTGAGGTCTGATTTCTGATGCTGATTGCTCCTGACGGGTGTGACATGGCATGTATGGGAATAACCAGATATGTGTATGTCCTGGCTGTCCTGAGTTGCAGCAGGAAGGGGTCTGCCTGGGACCTGATATGAGAACATGGATAGCAACAAGGATAGTTAATTTTAGCCTCTGCTATATATAAGAATAAAATGAGTTTTCACACAGGTTACATAGCTGCCACTGTGCCAACAGTAATAATGAAATTATAGTGAAGTGTAGAGAAAGCAGATGGAGGACTGGACTATAAAGTCTTTGTAACCATGATCAAATCACTTCATCTTCCCTTCTCATGTTCTTCCAGGAGGGTCAGCTCAGTACCTAGCAGCATCACCTGTCACTGGCTTTAATCACACCACTGCTGAAAATGCTACAGCTGGCCACGAGAGGTCTCCTCCACTGCTCTGTTGAGGGACTATGCATGTCAAACAGAAAAATGCTGCTGGAAGAAGAACAGACTGAAGCTTGAGTTGGACTCCAGGCCACTAAGAGCTAATGTATGCAGGATTCAGGCAATGGGAAATAGAATAGCTTGGTGCTGGAGCATGCACAGCATGCATGTACTAAAGCTGATATCTAGACATATATAACTAACTGTCAGCAGCTGCAGTCAAAGCTTGAGCCTGTCAAAGGGAATGCACTCACTTTCATGAAAGAAACTAAAAAAAAAAAAAAGCTTTATTTTACTAACATTGAACTGTACAACTTGCTGAAGGTGATCTGAAACTTATCTGCTGGTCAGCAATGCCCTCTTGCTGTCTGTTCCAAAAGAACAACACAAAATATCTATGCACTACCCTTCATTCATAAATAGCTGAATTCAAGGGACTAGTGAGAAGCCTTTATTCTTCCACTGCAGAAAAATATCAAAAAGAGAGATATCTCTGCCCTGAATATAGGTTAATCACTTGCTTAGCCACAGCTATCAGGTACTTATATGTGAATCCAACCAATCAGGATGAGGCAGAAGAGGCAGAATTGTCCCTCATTCAGAAAGAGAAAAATCACTTCCAAGTGGTACATTCTTAGTCCACTCCCAGTAGTACTAAGATGAATGGGGGTTTGCCTTGCTAAAAAGGGTGTCTTGGAGCTGTTTAAGTTACATCAACATGATCTTTGAAGGGAGTAAGATATCATTTAATTTGTACAACAGTGTGGTAGGGTTGTTGCATGCTTCTTATTGAATTCAGTATGTAGTGTGCTCTCAAATGTTGTCTCAGTGTTTGTTACCAGTGTCCCACACTCAGGACCCTCAGAAAAGTGCCTGCATCTTCCTCTGTCCTCCTCGTCCCCCATAACTTCCCTTCCATCTTCCTTCTTTGACCTCAGCTGCAGGAAGCTGGGTGCTGCTGTCCAGGTGAGACACACCAGCTGTGGATTGGAATGGGTTCCCTAAGCACTTTGCCTTCACCAGAGAAATTAATCCTCAAGGTTTCTTGTTTCCCTAGGAAACTGTGCTAAATAGGGATAAAAGTAACAAGTGTGCCTGCTTTTTGGATGTGAGATCTAAGCATTCATCATGAATTTTAGTTATAAAAAGGTGGAAGTTCTTTTAAAAGGTGGAAATGTGCATGTGCACATGCATGTGTATGCATAAACGAGTAAGAAGAAAAGATGGAATAGCTTCAAAACTGAGTTTAGACATGAAGACAAAGGTTTCTGAAGGTAAGCAGAAAGGAAGGCCCCAGTTCTGACTATTCTGGATTTTGTGAAAAAAGTGGATACAGATCTAGATCCAGATTCAGAAACCTTGCTTCATAGTAGTTTACAGAGCAGCACTAAAACTGTGACTGTGGCTGCTTCCTCACAATGACCTTCTTGGTCTGAGAGTCACATTTGCACTTTCAGACAACATTCACGGATCTTGACTCCCTGCAGACAATACTTAATAAACTTCTTGAGAAAATCAGGTGTTTATGAAACTGCAATGGCCATGGGACCTACTTGGTTCAGCAATGCGTTTTAAGAACCAAAGATGTTTCAGAGTATTTTTTGGTGGAGCATGATCTGCACCCAGCACAAGAATCAGAGACACAAGAGCTGGGATGGTTAAAGCAACCTTGCAAGTATTGCAGGGTGAAAAGTTGAAGGAGGAGAGGTGAAAGATGTTGTTTCCTTCTGATGGCAACTGTGCAATGCTAGGCACATCTGCCCACACAAAAAGGGTTGCGACCAACCTTTCCCTGCTCTGGGCTTTGATTCAGGCTCTCCCCACAGTCGCCTTTTCAGGTGCCAGTTTCCACTGGAAGAGTTGTTGAACTTAATTTGCTATTCTTGATTAAGTATTTTGAGGTGGACCATTCTCAATAAAGCTGAAAAGCAGTCTACTGCCTTGAATAAGTTCTGTAAAGCAGCCATGCTTGCTGCTCCGTCCCACCGACCTCAATGGCAGCCTGTAGAGGATCCCCAGGAGAAGCTTGTACCAGTGGTGCACATAAGCAATGGTCTCACTTGATGGAGATATTTGAGTTCAGAGGTCCCACATGCCCTGGCAAGTGGTTTTATTTGCACCCTCCTCTGTGAACACTGCATTTATCACCTCCTGGTGTAGTCAAAGCAGCTCTCTGAGCTCAGACTAGGTATAACCTCCTCAAAATGCTCCACCTAAGCATTTCTCTTGGTAACACACTTCAATTCCTACACTACTGATATTTCCAGTGAACTCAGAATTATTTGTCAATAAGGATTTAGCTTGGCATACCTGTTTCTTTCTTTGTATGTGATTTATTCCCAGACATACAGGATCTTCTTTGTTTATCTATATATGCAGGGCCCTGGTACAGAAACACGAATGAATACATGTGTGGTAAACAAGCCGCTGCATCAAGCCGACATTCCTAACTGTTGTGTCAAGTCATTTCCCAATGGGAAGATAATGAAAAGTGAAGTATTAATGTTAATGAAAGATATCAGGTTGAGAAATCAAGCTATGAAGAGGCAAGATAAACATTAAGATCCACTTCCAACCCATACCATTCTGTGATTTTATGAAGGCTGCGCACTGAAAGGGCAATGATAATTCCCGTGTTCTTGTTACTTGTTGATGATAAACACTTTCCAGGGAAAGAAGAAAGATAAGACTGATTGAATTATTTTTTGCTGTGGGACTTCTGATTTGGGAGATTTCCTGTCAGGTGAATGCTCTATTTTTTAACCTTGAGGGTAGTTGTTTACATTTATTTTCCTGTCATTTTAAAGGGCAGGGGAGGGAATGCAACATCTGAAGTATTTGTCACTCAAATGTTCCATTAGCTTATTCTGATTACAAAGGTTATGAGTTCCACCAACTGCACCAGGAGAGCCTGTAAATTCTCTAAGTTAAATAGGGAGATTAGGTTTGCTGAACATACAAAAATATGTCATCTTTGCCAACTGAGCTATTAAACTCTTTGATCCACAGCTGTTTGGCCTGAAGTCTCTCACAGGCAAGCTGATCTTCATTCTCCTTCCTTCTTTTTGCCAGGTACAGACTTCAAAAGCATCTGAAGTCCAAATGAGCCTAAGTCTCTGTGACTTGAATCTTCATTCCAGTTCCCTCTACATGGAGGGATTTGTCCCACACAGTGTTAGCTTTCAGTAAGGTGTGTCATGTAAGCAGATGGCCTAGCTCTTCCTGTAACCAGAAGAGAAACACCTGTAGGTATCTACCAGGTAGGAGTGCTGAATCATCCCTTTACTTACTGTGAAGGTAGTTGCAGAACTGGCTTCCACCAGATGCCCCATGTTCATCAAGTGGTGCAAATTCCACCAGAATGGCTGAATCCTTAGTTGCCATTAATGCAATCTAGATATTATTTTTGAGAGCCTGAGACAGAGTGAACCCACTCAAGCATTTGGTGTCAGAAGGGCCGCAGGCATCTGCACTTCCTCAATACATAGGTGTCTTTTAACTGTATCTTAGTATGCAGGGACTTTCGGGATCCCTTGGAATTGAGGGATGTGATCCAGTCTAATTTCACTGCATGATCTTATACACAAGCATGCATGTATTTCTCTTCCAGGTCTTTAAGACAATACAGTCTGTTTGTAACAAAGGTTACGCAGCAGTCTGCATTCCCGTTGTCAGGATAGGGCACACTTTACTTTTATGACTGTTCAAATCTCTTAAGGGAACAAATGTTATCTGCTCTGCCCACCTATCCTTCTCTCAGTCAAGCCCTGTTAACATGCTACATTCCCTTCTGTTGGTCCATCTGTAGTCTCACAAGTACTCAGTTCTCAGATGCTCAGTCACATGGCTTTAGCAGGAGAGGTACACTGCTCTCACATCTCAGACTCACCTACAACTTAGAAGTTTGGTCATTCTCTTACTTGGGACAAAGGAAAATATGGGTTTCAACTTTTCAGGTTGATCTCACCTCACTCATTGCCTGAGCAGGCCCTTTAAATGTTGAAATGTATCAAAAACACCCTAAAAGTCTCTAACACAATTTCTTAATGTAGGACTGATGTCTCCTGCTTTCAGTTTTCTGTAAGTCAGGCCTCCAGTTTTGTGTATCCAGAGGGATGTTTAAAGTACCTAAATTCAGGCATGATGGCAGATTTCAAAGTAATCTCTCTAATTACTGCATATTTTTATCTTAAATGTTTATCTTCGCACCTCTCTGGGTTTGTCAGGTGAGGAAGGCCAGACTTGGTAGGGAAGATAGGTACTTTCAGTTATGCGTCTTTCCAGAGCTACCTGAGGAAACTAGGATTAGAAAGTGAGGGCTGATCTCTAGAGGATTTTGAGTCCCAAAAGCACACTCTTTTATGAAATCTACTGAGCCAAGAAGGTCAGTACTTCAAACATCCTTCATTTGCTAAGTTAGACTCCCTAGGTGTGATTTTCATCTTAACCTTTTCTTATATGGATAGCTTGATCTCAAATGTGGGTTACTGGTCTAGTTCACAATAT
Source organism: Cyrtonyx montezumae (assembly GCF_038088225.1). Taxonomy (NCBI): domain Eukaryota; kingdom Metazoa; phylum Chordata; class Aves; order Galliformes; family Odontophoridae; genus Cyrtonyx; species Cyrtonyx montezumae. The sequence goes on from NW_027072035.1 coordinate 4,725,374, forward strand.
TTAAACATCTGATTAGTGTGTTGAACAAAACTGAACACTTTCCTACATCTACTGGTTGTACTTTTCCCTAATAAATTCTAAGGTTGCATCTGCATTTTGTACAGTTGTATCACCCCATGGTAAATCCTGAGAGCAGATAAAATTCCCAGTTCTGCCTTTTTCTCTGTCATTTCTGACTGATGAATCTCTGGAGTACTGCAGAAATCCTCCTGTTGTGGAAGACATGATCCTGAAAACTGATGTTGTTTCACACTCATAATATTACTCCAAGCTTGCAGGTCATCTTTTTCTGATTGTACTATGTTCAGATGTCTTTCTATGGCAAGGAGTCTTCTGCAGGTAGCTAGTCAGTGAGTTCCGTTAATACATGCATTCTTTTTCAGTCACAGACCTTAATGGAAACAGAGAAGGCCCTGTTTCCCAGTTCCCAGGGTTCTTCTATAGCACAACCCACTGTCATCTCCCATAAAGGCCACTTCTTACCTCTTGTCTGTAGTTTGTGTGCTTTTTATTTTTTTCTCTTCCACTTGAACTAATGATTTCCTGTATCACAAGCACTTTGCTGATTATCCAGATGGCTTTGCACACTAAAATTATCAGCTCTATTACAGAAGAAGGGTGTATAGCTGACCTGGTAAACTCTATCCAGCAGGCCAAGCCTGCTGTTCCTTCTCTGATTTTTGGTTGATTAACATCTCATTATTTATTCTTTTCCTTTAAAATTTGTCCTGTGCTTTTGCATGCTGTTACCATCAAGCTAGCATGACTTCAGATGAAAGTTCACTCACTTAATTGTGGTAACTATATTTACTGTTCCCAAGTTGTGTGGATCCTTTCCCACCACGGCTTGACAAAATTACTTGGAGTTGCTGCCAGGTCTCGCAGTGTCTTGCACTGAGGGATCAGCTCCTCACTGCCTAAGCACATCCAGCTCTCAGTTTTGCCTCTCCCTTGAGGAAGTATTTTCAATTTTCTGACACTCATCCCATATCTGTCCCACTTTTCTCTAGACTGTAATATTCTTACAGAAAACCAAAGCTGTCTTATTATATTAACACACCTATACCAGGTCTAATCACCCCTGTATTAAAACATAACTTCTTTCCTGCTTTAAAATCTTTGTATTTAAATAGCTAAATAACTTTTTATTATTTCCTATTTAATTTCCTCCCTAACTCAGTTTGACTTTTGGCAATGTTTACCTCAACCCTTTGCTTCCTGGCCTCCAAATGAAGTTTTCTTTGCTGATTAGCTCCTTCCTCCCATCCAAAGGGATGCTGTGTTGGACTTCTAATGTTGTTCTCCATCCATTTTGGTCTGTAGCCCTTTCCTGCAGGCTTCTTGTCTCTCCCTGTAATTCAAATTGCAGAGAATTGAAATTGCTTGAAAATTCTAGTGAAAAAAAATTCCAAGTCTTCTTTAGCTTAAGAACCTTATATGTAACTTTTGCCTGAGCTATTTCACTAATCAGTTCTCTCACCTCCTGAAACTTGTGCTTCAAAACCAAAAATCAGACATTTTCATATATGCCTCTGTTTCGTCTAAAATGAATCAACTTGGTTTGGCTAATGGCTCAGCTGAGCTCTGAAATTAATGTTAGTCTTTCCACTGGCTGCAGAAACTTGGATCTGTCCTGTTTAAATGTTCTCCAGGGCTGAGGGTGTAAACACAGTATTATGGGCCATGGTTTCAGCTGGTTTAAATTGCTAAAGCTCCTCTGGACTCTGGCCAGTCAAGTGGAGTCTCCCTTGTCTAAGAAGCTGAAGTTTTCATCAAAGTATTTTGGAATTGACTACAATCTCTTAAATCACTAAGAAAAGATATTTTTTTGCCATCTTTCCACAGATGAAACTGCAATAAAATCAATGCTCTCACATTGTTCAGAGTGGTCTCCAAATTAATTTACAGTACCTGTCATAATATATTATCAATGCCTTCCATGTACATTACCCCCATTTGGGAGCCTCTTCTGTTGTGTGAAGCAAATGGCAGGAAGAGTTTAATGTGATACAAGTAACCTCTGGATTGATTTAACTCTACGTGCCCAGACTCCCTCTGTCCTCCTACTTATGGAGATGAAAATTCAGCCTTCAGAGGCGGCAGCTATAATGAGAGAGGGAGAGCAGCAGTAATCTTCAGAATCTCTAGTGAGTTAAGCAGAGCTGGCTACAAAGGGGCCAGAGGCTAATTATCATATCAAAGTTTGGCTTAGTGGTAGCACTCTGAATTGGACAGCAAGATTACACACTTTGAGAGCGTTAGATCCTCATTGCTTCTTCCCCCCCATTAAGCTCTATCTCATTCCTATCAGCAGGAATGTCTGAGACACACCAGAGAATGGGAGAGGAGCAGGGGGGAGCCACAGGGACTGTAGCTGCACAAGCAAAACACACCCGTTGCCTCTGAGGGCATTTTGTATCTCAAGGTGCATTAAGGTGTATTTCCATATGGTAAAGGGTAAAGTAATTCAGCACAAACTAATAATAACAAGGACCATAATGGCTTTCTGCCACCCACCAGATGGGGTTAATATGGTCTGATAACGTGTTATTACTCAGTTAGTGATAATACAACATTACCTCGTGCTGCGTGGCTGCTTGCACTTAATTTGCTTTAAAGTGTTTGCATGGTTAACTCCTGAGTACCAGGATTTAAACAAATGGAGGCATAAATTCCAGCATTTGCTTCATCCCTTCCTTCCCACATCTCGTCACTTGTGCCTGCCTTAAAATACGTAACAACCTTATCATAGGCTGCTTGGCTCATTGTAAGGGGCAGACCATAGAACAAATCCAGGTCTCAGCAATTACCTGCCTGGTACAGGGGCACACTGGTTGACAAACATTGCTGTGAGAACAAGCCACTTCACTTCGACATATTACAGACTGCAGAGGGGAAAAAAATAAACCAAACTAGCAGTAAATAAACCAATTCCTCTTTCTGTTTTCAGCTGTCCTTTTGACAGTGTGCCCACTTCAGGCTGATGGCAATCTCAACTGCTGGACTCCATGTACTGGAGGAGCACTCACACCTGGCAGGAGTTGCAGGGCAGGAGGAGGATGATGGTGGCAGCATGGTGGCAAAACAAAGGGATGAATCCAGCACATCCAGCAGTTGCATCCCTTTCATCAGGGGACATCTGCTTGTGGCATCAGAGTTCTTCACAGAGCAAATGCCATACCGCTTTTTTTCTTCTCTCCAGATCTCTCCTCCTTAAAATGTTGAATCTCTCTCAACATTAGACTGGCACAACACTGACCACTTGGGCAAATCCAGTGCAAAGCTAAAATCTCAGCAGTCCTGTCATAGCTCATGCTGCCTCTGTCAGGGAAGTCTCACACAGCTTTCCGAACACTGAAAAAGCTCAAAATAGTAAGAGTGTCACCAAAAGTCAAACACCTCATAATCCTCTACCATTCTGATGTGCCTCATATGTTATTATCAGACATAAATATCAAACAAACTAAAAACCTCAGACTTCTATCTAATGTACAGGACACTATTTCATCTTTGGAGGAAAAACCCAACTCTCAGATCCATGCACATGAAATGAAAAACCGCCATAGCTTCTGTCTGTTATTCTAGTTGTTTCTTTTCTTTCAGTGAAGGCGCACACACCTATACAACAATTAGCCTACTGTTGTGGACTTGCATTCCACAGATGCTTTCTGCAGATGCTGCAGAGGAGTTCTAGTGGTTCCCTGTGGTTTAGATCCATTAGGGTAAAAACCCACTGCACCTGATTGGATACTAGGGAGACTTTCTTCTCAGAAAGAGTGGCAAGGCATTGGCACAGGCTGTCCTTGGAAGTAGTGGAGTCACTGTCCCCAGAGGTGTTCAAGAGCCATGTGGAAGCAGCACTGAGAGATGTGGTTAGTGGGCATGGTGGGTGTGGGTTGGTGTCTGGATTGGATAAGGTCTTTTCCAACCTTACAATTCTATTGTTTTTTTTTGTGATTGTTACGCCACAGCAGAGTTGAGTCTTCAGTCCACTGTGGTTCTGGAGTCTGTATTCGCAGCAGCATTAGAAAACTGAATTCTACACAGGTAACCTCTTCCAGCAGCACAAACCTCAGTTAAAAAATGAGAAGTCTATTGCAGTTGAAAGTTGTTTTTTTTTTTCCTTTCCCTCACCAGGAGACTCTGGGAAAATGGAGAAAGTGATATATTTAGAGTTTATCTATAGTGTAGACTAGTGGGAAAGTCTGACAGAACATAACACGTTGAGATTGTGAGCTTGGCTACATTAGATATTCAGGGGGCTGCTAGTGTGTAAAAAGTGAAAAGGGGAACCTAAAAACCTCATAGCTGTGCTACACTTCCATCCATCCCGCACACCTTTCCCACTATGACATATAATTTACATGTACCTGATGCATGCTGTATTTATGTGCAGTTTATAGTATCCATACAGTTCAATTTGATGATTTTATGCCACTTATCTTAATCCTGTTCAGAAATGCAAGCTGCGGACACTTCAGCTGATACTATGCTGTCCCACAAAAACTGTTAGTCATTTTTCCTGCTGCCTTTCAACCATAACAAATATGTTCAATTATTTTTCCCTTGTGTGTGCCAACATCATTGTAAGCAATCCTGTTGTCATATTTTGTCCCTCAAAATGAGCACACAGCATTTGAGGGCAAGATTAAATCCTAACATCACGGTGCTTGTTCAGTCCGGCTGGTTAATCCCATTGATGCTGATGTGATGTCAGACCCTGAGAAATGAAGGATTCGTATTTACTTACTCCTGTTAACAAGCATTTAGTTGAGATATCACCTATGGAGGAGTAGAAGGAGCTCAATCCTGAAGTGATTATTTCTCTGCTGGACTTGTATGTAATTGTATATCATGTCTCCTTTGAAGTCAAAGAAATCCCATTAGCAGAAAACAAGTATGAGATCAGAATCAAGCGCTAGGGAGTTGTGATCTTCTTACCACTAAGAGGCAAGCATAGGGATTTCATTTTTCAGAGACTGCTGTTGTATGAACTGACATTTTTGCTTTGTATAATTATGTTTGACTACAGCCACACAGAGGGAAGGGAGTGGTGGTGCTCAGTGCAGACACACATAGAAGAGCCAAGGGCGTGTGCCTGCAGACCACTGATAGCAGGATAATGGTGCTTGTCAGAACAGTGAATATGCAGCGGCAAATCTCTGAATCTTACTCACAGGCACCTTGAAAGTGATTGGTACAGGGGGTTATGGAAATGCAAAGTATCATTACTCCACATTTCCTTCCTTCTTTTGGACCAAATGCTGGATATGTTCCGAAGTGCCTGCATCAAGCAAAGAAATGCTGTGTGAAAACAAGGATCACATTTTCGTATTTTATTCATGCATGGATAGGGACAGAATGGAGGAAAAAATGCATTTCCCAAAAGCATTTGAGTGAGAACCAAAGCCACAGTATCACAGTGGAGGACTAGGCATGGGAGGGTTGGAGCAGCACTGCTTGTTTGAAAACCATAAGTAGTGGGATGGACAGAAGCCTCTGGACACATTTCCCAGCATCCAGTCTTGCGTCCTCTGCCACTCTGCTCTAGCACAGACAGCTCCTGGCAATTTTCCCTTGTCTACACATCATGTGGGTGGCAAGAACACTGTGGGCCAAGGTTGCTTATTTTACAGACATTGTGTAACTTTGCTCTGGGGATTCCCACTTCCTGACTGCTCTTGTCCCTCTCCTTAGCCATCACGTCAAAACTGGCATGCAGGAGACTCAAGGGAGAGCTTTGTTCTGCCTGCCCTATTTTTTTTCTCATTTATTTTTCCCTGAATCTCAAGAAAGCAAAACACTGAGACTCTCTGCTTCTTTGGTCAAGCAGGGCCAACCCAAACACTGGTAATGGCTTCCGCAGCTGCACCTCAGTCTGGGCAGAGCTATGGCTGCTACCTGACATACCACAGGGATGAGTGCTCTGCCTTTAGGACGCTGGTAATATTGTTAGGAACACTGCTCTTCTCTACCTCATTTCAGAGGATGACCTACAGATTAGGTCATCTTCTAGATCATCCTAGGACTTTGTGGAGCTTAGACCAAAACAGCATGTTTCCAGAGTCACTTGACCATAAGGAGCTTCCTAAATGTCCTTTTTGTCCCTTGGCTTTGGTGTCCTTCCAGCTGAAGCACCTCTTTGCCCTGGGACTAATTATGGTCTTCCAGCAGCTCACTGCAGGATTGAAGTGATTATGGTAAAATGCTGTTAATCTTTTTTTCTGAATCATACCTTCCATGTTCTCATTGCTAAACAGAACTGCTGACCCAAATGTTCTGTGCACTCGGTGCCTGACACTGCTGCCACTTGCAGCTGTTACATCAGTGGAAATGGTGGAGGGGCTAAGGTGTGAAAAGCAAGAATATTAGATGTGCAAGCATTGCAGGGCATGATTGAGCTGAGTAGGAGCCTTGTATGCAGCACAACAGTGAGCTTCAGTGGGGACAGATCTGCTGGCAGGCTGACATCTCTCCTTATTTGCTGGGAAAGGACTTTGTTTATAAAAAGCTGCAGTAAGGACACAACAACTCATGCCCAGAGAGACAGTGAATGAAGATGATGGGTAGTATTGGATTTGGCACTGGCTTCCAGGGCTTGTAACGAGGAGAGATGACAGGGGATGGCTGTCATTTTGTCTCATTTTCTTGAAGCGTGGCGTTGTGCAAATGATTGCAGGAGGAGGTATTGATTTATTCCTGCTGTTTCCATCCTGAAATATTAGGCCACTGAGAGAGCTCTCACAGCAATTTGTGATCCCTCAGAAGAAGATCAAAATGTGATTTTTTAAAAAGCAAACAAGTCAGAGGAAAAGGAAGACCTTAGCTGCAGGGGGCAGGCAGTCTCTCTGTACCTATCTCCCTCCTTCCAGGCAAACAAATATCACAGTCCAGCTGTGGCCCTAAGAGGAATGGTTACATTCAGATGCAGGTCTCAACTTTCAATACTTGGTAGTTTTTTACTTGTGTAAATCCAGAAAGTTACTTAGCCATGAGCCCAGTGACCTCATACATCAGTGAGAAAGGCTTTGCCTTTAGCTAAAGGGCTTATTTTGACCACACTAAAGGGGTTCTGTGTCATCACACTCATACCCCGTGTTTTCACTCTCCTACATGCAGTCTGCACATCAAGGGGGAAATCACAGTGCATCCTGCTTCACTCAGTCTGTCCATTTCCTTGCAAGTCCCCAGAGCATCTCAGAGCTATTTATTTTTCTGCTATCAAGAATCTTTCCAGCTAGTGTAAGCAACAGTGAAAACAACACCGGCACTTCTGTAAATGGGCTTTAAAAAGTCAAATCCACCATCCAAGTGACTTGGTTGAACATACTTTCTTCCTAAAGCTAAACAGAGGGTGTAAAGCAGAGGGTATACTACACACATCCGGTAGAGATGGGATTTTAATGATGTCTGTGATGGTTAGCTGTAGAGATAACAATGAATACCTGTTCCTAATGACGGGCTATTTTCACTTTGAGATGTATGTAGCCTTTTGGATCTGCTTTATGATGAAAAGCACATTAAATTCTTAGCATGAGATCTGCTTCCTGTCCTAAACATGTCCTAGGAGGTGACCTCACAAACCAGCAGCGGAGCAAAAAGAGGAAACTCATTCTCTTTATTGCTTTATGATCCCAGCAACAGCAAGTGGCTGCCTTTTCTCTGAGCTCCTATTGATACAAGACAGCACAAGATTCAGAGTATCGAGTAATACAGTCAGTTACTCAAGCTGCTGTTGTGTTTTTTTCAGAAGTTGTGTTTTTTTCACTTCAGCTATAGAACACATAGGAGAACTATCCTCAGGTCCACGCTTTTGGAAACACTCATGTTAACACTAGAGCATGCAAAAAAATCTTTATATCCCCTTCTTAATTTGAATAAAGGACAAAATTCACCCAATGTACCCGTCTTCTGAGAATTATAAAGGCTCATTCGTTCTTACATTGTGTGACACTTTGGAAACAGATGCTCTGTCCACATATAAAATACTTAAGTACTACCATTATTTCATACAAAGGACAGATTCAGACAACATTTTTAATGGGAGAGCTTAATATGCATATGCTTAATATATACAAAACAGAAGATGGATGAAGATTCATGGCAAACTGTGCTGCTTCTTCTAAAGGTTCAGGACAGAACAATGGGAAACTGTAAAAAGCAGAACAAAGGAGTATAAATAGAGCAAGTACAGAGCAAATGTAACAGACAGTGTCTACTGTGGAGTACAGTAGGTACTTATTTCCCACTATTATTTTAGACAGCATTTTTTTTCCATTTTTGATGTGTCATCTAGGTTATAGAACATTTAGACCAACAAAGACCCTTGTGCTGTACAAAGAATGCGATAGAGCCCAGCAAGGTGCTTTCTTCCTTTTGTGACTCCTATGAGCAAGTCAAACGCATTAAACTATAACAATCATAAGTGAATAATAGCAAATGCTGTAAAATTATTTCTATCAGGCAATTTCACTGGAGCACATTTTCTAATTCTGCTATTCAGAGCTTTCTGGTATGGAGTATTCTCTGAGGTCCTTTTTCACCCAGGCCTTTCTATGTTTCTATGATTCTATGATATTAACTTCTTTAATTCGAAGGTTTCAAAGGAAAAGTTATTGCAGTCGCACCAAGGTTGTAAATCTTCCAGCATTAACTTTTCTGGAGAGGTTGAAACATATAGGGGAAGGTTAATTCCAGAAAGTAAGATGGCATTTCTGTCTTCCAGATGCGACATAGGTAATTACTCTCATCAGGTTGTAATCACAGTGATAATGGGACCTAAAGATTTACCTTGTGCTTTCTTTTCCCAACAATTAGCTAATCACTTACAGTTAGAATTAATTAACTTTTGTGCATATGTTCAAGAGAAAGTGAACTTCTGTTCTTACACTTATATCCATAGTGTTTTCCAAAGCTGAAGCTTTGGTATCCCCAAAGCCTGACCACTGCTGGCCTCTAAACGTAAAAACCCATGCCAGTCCCCAGACCTTTTTACCTTGGTTGTTGGATGAAGGTAATGGAAAGGGCACTTGTAGAAGATAGTTCAGAATCTCATTAAGTTCTGGGCTAGTAATGTCACTGGGGATCTGTTAAATGTTTATAAATATCTAAAGGGAGGTGGGAGGTAAAAGGACAAGGTCAGGTTCTCCTTGGCAGTATGTAGTGATAGGACAAGGAGAAATGGCCTAAAACTTAAGCACAGGAAGTTCTGTACTAATATATGGAAAAATTATTCACAATAAGTTACAGGGCACTGGAACTGGTTGCCCAGAGAGGCTGTGGAGTCTCTTTCTGAGGAGATAATAAGACCTGGCTGGACACCAACCTGTGCAGGATACCTGCTTTAGCGGGGAAATTGGACCTGATGATCTCTTGAGGTCTCTTTCCAACCCCTGCTATTCTTTGATTCTGTGATTGTTCTATCCTGTGGGAGTGTTACAGACCCTGTGCAAGTTCCCGTTTTTATGTAGGAATGTGCCTTTTGGGAAGACATCAGCTTTTCATCAAAGATCTCTGTGTTTGGATACAGCTATTCTGTTTAAGACAGTATAAATAACATTTCAACTATGAAGAAGTATTAGTAATGTATGTGGAAATTTTCACTCTTAATTGACAACTGGAATCTGCAAATGGGTGCCAAACTGTCCCAGTCTAGGAAACTGCTGAGCAGCAGCTCACATGAGGTGAATAATGTGATCTGATTTGTGCTGACAAATAAGCTGCAACCCTGAAGCTGAAGTTCCAACTGGAAAACACCCAGGGACAAGCTACTAGAGGCTTCTTCACTTTGTGTTAGTATTTGTGTGTTCAAAAAGGTCCTCTTCCTCATGGTGTTGGAAGTGACACAATTGCCATCTGGACTCAGGAGGTAGAGTCATGAAAAGCAGCAGGTTCCAAGCTGCAGTGGTATTTTCCTATCCCCAAAGTCAGGTGACTGATACTACTAAAAAATCAGCTTACAGGTCAGCAATGCCATGGTAATATGAGCCTCAGATACAAGGAGAAGTGAGACATGGGTGTGTTTTCCTTTGTTCTATTAATAACACTGGATGGCTTTGAATTAAGCGCTTCCTCATACCGTTCAGCAACGCAAGGAAGAAGCTATGTTGCTGGCCAACCTTAAACATCAAAGCAAAGGTGTCTTAACTTTAATTGGCAGGTAAAACAGACAGCAGGTGACGAGGTGTTGCCTGCTTTGAAGATAGCAATGAAAACCGTAGCTCTTTGTGTCAAGCCAACGCCCTTCACTTTACCTTCTTGTGACTCCAATTGAGATGGCAAAAGGGAAACATAGGAACCTTCTGCTCTGCCATCTGCATCTAAGCAGTGTCCCATAATCCTGCCCTGGAAAAGAAGGAAGATGCTGCACATTTAGTGGTGGAGAACACAGAGGCATATCCAGACTTCCTGCCTCTGCCTCCAAGTTGCTGCAAAAAATGAGCTATTAGCCACCCCAAGGAGAAGAAATGGGATGTTATGTTTTATGATAGGAGGCTACTCTCAACTTTCTTATGAACATAGAGCTTAACTGAGAGGAATTTTTTTAAAAACAATTGATCAAAACTAACGCCTCTGCATACAATTTTCAGAAGAAATATCTACTGACAGTGAGTTATTAACATCCCTGGCAGGATTAGCCTTCAACAAGAGAATTAATCACTGACACAAAGTCAGTTAGCCATGGAAAACCAATGTTCCTTATTTACTTTGGATTTAATTTATCTCGCCTCCAAAAAATGTGATCAAAATTCTTTCTCCTGCTTAGGTATTTGATTTCAGCCTTCTGCAAGACTGTTAGGACTGGCAGTTAAATACTTCAGCTTCCAAGCAGGCTCACACACATCTGAATTACTGTAATCCCCAAAGTAGACTAGTTTCAAAGAGTAGGAGAAATTATCTTCAAAGCATAAACAAGGAAAAACAGTTTAGAGTAACTGAACAATACTTCTGCTGGAAGAGCATTTTACTCAAGGCTGCTTTGAAGAACAGCCTTATACTGTTTAGATTCTAGATTTATTTTAGAGAATAACTCAAAATGGAGGTGACAGATTTGTATTTTCAGGCATATTTGTTCCCTATGATAATGTACTTTTGCTGCAGTGTTATTAGGGTCAGTTACTGTACAGAAATTCTGTCTGGACATGAACTTTCCAGTTCATTACATGCCTCATTAGGGATCTCATGTAGTTCCTGTGAAGAGAGGGTTGACATCTGCATCAATACCAGTTCAAGTGGAGTTTCTTAGGTCTTCCAGTGTATTTGTCAGCATAACGACTGTTAGAAAACTTGAGGAGTATTCTGATACTTTGTTACTCTGAGGTTAACAAGAGAGAGCTATCTATGAAGGCTGCTCTGAAAGTAATGCTTTCTATTTTAATATGTTGTCCCATGACTTCAGAGGTGCATGTTGGTGGTATGGCAGTAGGGGTTAAACCTTCCTACCAATATTCCATTACATGTTGTTGCAGTGATACAGATTACAGTAGAGGGGCACTCAGACAAAGTGGCATATGACATGGAAGTGCGTATGGAGAAAAGGTGTGGAACTGAGGTGTGGAACTTCTCTGAGGAAGAAGTGGTACCCACTGACATTTATCAATCCTTGCTGAACGTTTATGGAAATCAACAGTAGATGTGAGCACAGTGAGGCAGTGGATGGTACATTTTAGCAATGATAGCAATGTCAAAGAAAAAACATGATCTTGAAGGCCATGAAGATTTTTATGAGTGCAGCATGCAGACTCTTGTTCACTGTTGGTGAAAACACATGTCTAATGGTGGTTACTATGTTGAAAAATAGTGCTTTGTTGCTGAGAGTGCGTTCTATCAAATACTGTTATTGTGTCCTTGTATCTACTACAGTTTTCATGGAAATGAATAGGAGGTATTACTTTCAGAGCAATCTAAGTTTATGTGTATTAAGAACAACTCCTACAGGTGGCAAATAGGAACTTCTGAAAATATTCCCTGGTCTTCACCTTTCATAAACTCTTGGTTCCCACATGCAGTCTTCTCATTTATTAATGCCCTCCACAAGCTCTGATGGGGAGGTCAGATTACAGATGTGTGTAGTTAATTTACTTACACAGTCTGAAATGTAGATAAATCTGAATCAGAGCCTGAAATGAATGATGCAAATGATCACACCGTATTAGACTGTGCTGAGAAATTTAAACAAAAGTTCTTTAAAATAAAAAATGTATGTTTATTTTGCTTTTTACTTTCCATTATAAATTTGTAATCATCTGTTAATGTTGTTTATTTTAACTGCTGGCTGAGTCCTTGAGACCGAAATACATGGAGAAAGCCTGGAATAGCAGGAGCAGCAGCCTAAGACCAAATGCTGACAATGACCAGAAGTTTGCATGATTTATATAAGCTATGTGGCATTTACAGCACTTCTAAGAAGACAAAGCTTGCTCTATGGTACTAACTTAAAACTGTCGCTGACTTACAGCTGATCTATACAAACAGACCAAAGGCTGTTGTAGAGAAAGCTAGAGTGTAACTCATATTAAAACAAGCCAGAGATTAATGTTTCAAACACAGTAAGAGAAGATACATAAATATAATGCCCATGTAATCACAGCTTTTTCCAGACTGAGGTGTCCCAAGAGTATCTTCAATGAGTATCTTCATCTCTGCTCACCTACCAGATTATTCCAATTAAAACTGAAAGAAAAAGAAAGCAATAGGAGACCAAACCAAACCCACACATGTAATTTCTTGGTTCTTTTCAGAAATTAGCACTGCACAAAAGCTTGCAACATGGCTGAAGGTGACAATGAGTGATTGTCACCTTCAGACAGCAAGGTCCTTTTTCAGTTTTGGTGAAATAGTTTCTTACACAGTGTTGGACCCTGGAGAGTTACAGATGACTGCTGTACCTGATGGCTGTCCTCTGGGGACTCTTTTTACAATTGGATATGTTTTTAAATGGACCCAAACAAAGAAATAAGGCAATTTGCTGATCTGCTGCATTGCCTTTCTTGAAATAAATGGAACAGATGCCACCTTAGGGTCTGTGTTTTATTAATTGCTTTATAACACATGCTTTTCTTTTAAGAATACAAGCTCTACGTTGGCCTGCTGACCCTGGGAATTCAAACCTTATTATTCAAGTTTAAACACTTGCCAGTGCTGAGACAGTTAACAAAGCTGAAACCTCTCCCAGCTGAACACCAGGTTCCCTGGGGAATCCAATCAGGCTACTTTATTCTGGTCTTTTAAAAAGTCAGATCAAATAGCTGTTTGAATTGTAATGATCTCCATGTGAATTCTGATTTTGATAGCAATTGCTAATATCCTCCTTGCTTCCAGACAAACATACTAATTGTGTTTCTTCTATTGTATGCAGTGTAATGCTGCTGCCGCTTCTGGTGAACTTTTGCTCTCACCCAAACTTCTAACTGGGTAAATGAAGTAAATGAGCTGTTCTAGTTTGGTGAAACTGATGCCTCTTCTCCTGCTACAGTCTGCAATCTTTCATGACTAGACAGATCGGTATAATGTGCTTCCCACATCCAGAAAGCTACAGACTGGGAACATCCAGAAGAGGAATTCTCAACAGTCTGTAGGGGTGAAGAGTGAGGAAGAGTGAGAGCTTTGATCTTTTCTTCTCCTTCCCCTTTCCCTTTTTCTCCCTCCCCTTCCCTTTCCCCTTCCCTTTTCCGTTCCCCTTCCTCTTCCTCTCCCTTCCTCTCCTCCTTTTCTTTTCATTATTTGTCACAACACTGCATCCTTTCCTTTCAGCCAGCCAAGGAATGGAGGATGAATACTGAGTCAACAATCAGAGTGTGATGTTTATTTCACTCACTACGTCAAATTTAAAGCATTGAAAACCGAGTAATTTATTGAAGTCACTCTTACTATGTTTGTTCCTAGGAAGGTTAAGTTTTATTCACCTTTTAAAAATTTTGTTGTCTCTTAAAATATTTCATTTAGCGATCATCATAATAGTAGCGTTGTGCTGGAGGGGCATCTAATCACCTGCAAACAATGGAAACAGGTTACAGATGCCTTTCTTTACTCAAGAAATTCTGAAAATGATTTTTATTCCAGAAATATATCTAAAGGATAAAAATATATTTATATTTATCTTTTTGCCTGTTCAGTGAGTTGTACTTTGACCAAATCTTTTCTGGAAGAACTGTTCTTTTATCTGTTCAAAGACATGCTTGCACTAAGCATGTTTGGCTAATTATTTACCCCAGCTCTTAAGAAACAATGGCAGTAAATGTCTGCTTTGAATTAAGCAATTAGTTCTGTGTTTTACTAAATCAGATCTTAATTAATATTGATCATGTTCAAAGATATGCTGGAGAAAAAAGTAGGTGTGAACATTGTAGGAGCAAAGTGCCATAAACTGGAGGGCAGCTGTGCATCTCAAAGAGGCCACCCTTCAGCAGAAGCTGGCACATAATGAGTAATGTCTTGGACATTATCGTCTGGGGGCATTTCTGCTGCCACTATGCTCACCTGCTGGGAAGAGCACTCCAGAACACTCACAGGTTACATCTGTGACAGTTGCATACAAAGACCTGAAAGACTAACTTTGTTGGCAATGAAATGCCTCATTTCAGGAGTGGTGTTACCATGTTCCATGATGTTCTGAAGAAAAAGTCTAGCTGAGGATGTAGAGACTTTCACTGAGACCACTGGAAGTGTTGATAATAAATTCACATAGGAATGCACACGTTCAGTGTTTTCCTAACTCATGATGCTGTGATACCTTACTTGGAATGAATTCAGTGTAATTCAAGACATGTGGAGACAGAGGGCAAAATATACTGTAACCCTCCATTGCTTCACTTACAGTGACCTCACTGATGTTGAATGCGCTGATGGATCGTGAAAGCCAAAGTCCCATACAAAAGTGTATCTTGAAAGGCTTGACTCAGTGTCTGTTAAATATCATTCCTGCTGCCTAGGTGCATCAGTACTGGCACTGCAGGAACCCAAGTGCTGCAATTCCAGCCCACAGTGCAGTGCAGGCATAATCAACAACTTCAGCTGTGGTCAGTAGGCAGTGGCTGATGCCAAGTCATTTATTCACCCAACATGTAGGCAGGCTACATCTCCCCTCACAAACCTGGCTGTGACTGACAATGCAGTTCAGTAAACTCAGATGTCCTTGGTACACTGTACTATGTGACCCAAATATAGACAGGGTCATAATCTCAGCTCTTCATCTGGGACTTCTGCATGCTCTGTCTGTTCCTGCTTCCCCCTACGCAAGCTCTGTGGCTCAGGATTCAGGGACAGGAGGAGTGCAGTGCATCCTGCCAGCCATCTGTGGCACAAGCTGTGCCTTGTCTCTTCTGTGGCTTTACACTGAAGTTTTACTTACAACACTGTTAAAAAATAAAAATAAAAATAATAATAACAAAAAAAAAAAAAAAGGGGGGGGGGGGGTGGGGGGGGAAGGTTGGGGGAGTTTAAAATCCTTTGTCTTACTAGTGGTGTACATCCTTCCAAGTTAGTCCATTTGGGAGTAGCAGTTTAGTCTGAACATTCATTTTAGTAGTCATGTATTTCTGTCCTTCTGTCCTGAAGATTTTGTTCAAATTAAGGCAACCTACTTCTCACCCAGCAGTCTGTGCTGAATAATGATGGCAGATGGAGAGAAGAAAATCTGGATTTTTCTGCTTTCAAGGAACGACAAAAGCTAATGAGGTAATGTTAATTGCTGTCCGGCTGTAGCCGAAAGAGGTCCCTGCACAGCAAGCACTTTGCTTCCTCTTTCTCTTGAGAGTGAAGAGAGCAGACTGTGAAAAAGAAGCAGCTGAGTCATTATGTTAGGGGGTAATAAATAGGATACTGTGCAAAATTATATACCAGGGTAAAGGATTAAGGATCAGGTCTGATTTTATTTGTTTTATTAGGCTGGGCATTGCAGCAGCAGTGCTGTAAATAAAATAAAAGGCTTTTTTTGTTGTTGTTGTTTTGTTCTTTTTTAAATGACTTTAGCACATTTTGGGTCTTTAGAAAAAGCAATTAGTTCATAATCTCAGAACATCAGTGGCATAAAATCCAGTTCTCTGCCAACTTTTCACTCACAGCATTTGTCCGCAAAGCGTAGTATTCTCGCCAAACACAGCAGTGAATGTTATTTCAGTGATAAAAATCTTCATTCCCATAACCACGTTGCTGTTCGTGCTTCGTACTGTGGGCATGTGAGAAGCGGGCCTTCGCCTTCTCCAAGGATCGGACAGAACTTGCGACATCGCAAATAATTTAGACTGATGGGGATGGGTGACTGAAGTTTTCCTTTCTACATTCCGTCGTTTTATGATATTCTCGGAGGCACGGAACCTTATAATGGATGAAGCTTTCACCATTAATAAGCGTTTTCTCTGTTTGTTTCCTTAAGTGCCATTCATTAGATTAACAAAGCAACAGTTACCAGCTAACAAAGGTCCTATTCGCTCGACTTGAGAGACGGACATGCTAATGCCCCCAGGCAAAAGGCCATTGAAATCACAATGCCAGAAGTTGTCACAAAGACTTTGACCCTTAATTGTGTCCAGAGAGTTCAAAAGCGTGAGAGCTTCCACGAGTGGAGCGGGAAACGGATTTCCCGGCGCATTCAGAGCTTGCAATTATGTTTGCAGGAGGGCACCCAGCCACCCACCCACCCGCATCCGAATACTCCGTCCCCGCGGCCGCCCCTACTGCGGCCGCCGGAGGATAACGTCGGGGGCTCCCGTTCGTTCTCACGTGCGGCTGCGGTGCCCCCCCGCAGGTCCCCTGGGGATGCGAGGAAAGCAAATTAGGGACGGGAAAAGAGGAGCTCCTTCCTGCCTGCCTGCAGCCGCGAGGAATAATGGCCCAGAGTGTTTCGATTTCCCCAGTGCTGAAGGTTGCGCGGCACTTCTTATCATCTGGGGATGGTGAGCCCCGAGGGGTAAGGCTAACGGTTCCCATGGAATAAGGGCTGAATTTGCATCCAAAATTCTAACCGAATTGAACATCTGAAATATTTTAGCATATATTAGGCTAATGATCATGAAGTCCTCCACTGTGCACAAAACATTTCAACATCCAATTCCAGCATAAAATACACCATTACAGCGCTGCTATAGCAGACTTGAGGAAACAATCGGGCTCGAACGCAAAGGCAGAAGAGAGGGAGGGAGGAACTGGAGTTCAATTACCGTTCAGCCTGAAGACTTCCATTTCTACTGCAGGTACCAAACAAAAGGACTTGCCTAACGACTCTGTGCGACTTTTTGTGAAAACCAGTGTGTCCAAAAGCTGTCTTAGCCCCATGCAGAGATAATGACCCAATATAAACTTCAAGAAGAGACACCTCTTAAACTACGTCCTGCAATAAGAAACCTAATCCAACCAGGTCTGTATTTTACCATTGTTCCTTATACATACTACTTACTGTGATAAACATTTATCCCTGTATCCATCACTTAAAATCACAATTGACATAGGTGCATTAACCTTCGCTTCTTGTGTTTACATTTTCTTTACGCTGTTCGCCGAATGTATGCTTCCCTTGTTGAAGAATTCAGTTGTTAAAAGTCCAAACTTCTTCTCATGTAATCTGCATCACAGACAAAAAGTCTGCTGAGTAGTTTCTTCCATCACGCTGCTTGCTTTCCCACAGGCCTCTCATCAGTCCTAGAAATGCAGTATGTTCTTGTCCTGGTGGTGTGTGTGGCATGCAGGGCTGGAGCAATCACAATGGCAGACTATTAGAGGAGGAAACAGTACAAATACAAATCATAGTTTATGTCATTCTCTATCTGTAATGCTTCTAAGATGTGCCATGGAAAATGTCATTGTTGTCTCTTAGATGGACAGATACTGCACAAAGACCACAGGCAGCCACCTTTTTATTGGCTTTCATGATTTCAGGCAGTATGGTGTCTGCTCTTTGTTCCGGATTTGTTAGCATTGTGTTTCAGCAGCTAAAGCTGGGTATTTAGAATTATCATCAGCTTGATCTACTAAGCAAGTAGATAAGATGGGAAGATGTGTGTATTGCTATAAAAATTACAGGCAGTTCTGAGCACAGGATATTGCAGAATTGCGCATGGATTTGCATTTAATGAGGCACTCTCTAGCATGTATCAAAATCCTTTGTATGGCTGTAAATTTTGAGGTAACCTAATTCTAAATCTTGGTGATTATATGCACTGAAAAGCAAGGATACATATAAAGAGAATCTCATATTTTTCAGGTTTGTCTTGGAGGTGATAAACAAAGTCATGTTGCAGCATGCTGCAGCACAGTCCATATGCAGAAGTCCTGACAATGAAAAGCTTGAATAAAGCTTCATTATCAAATATTCTAAAAGCAAAACCAAGTTTAGATACAGTTTTTATCTTCCCCTTAGACTTTTTTTTTTGGCTCTTGAAAGCTCTGGAGGTTTTTACCCCAATCCTCTGCCCCACCACTGCCAGACTTTAACATGTGCACACACACACACACACACCTTTCATAAGATTTGCTTGCAATGAAAATGGAGCATATTTTCTGTGGTGTGCCAGATGGTGCTTGTGAAGACTGGACACACAGGAGGTTCCTAATTAAAGCCTGAAACCTGGGGATGAGAAACGGCAGGCACAGTCTGGTAGGTGCCCAGAGAGTGGATGTGATGCAAGCTGCCTAATGACCTTTTTGAGCGCACCCTCATACCCATCCTCAGGGAGCACATAATGACAAGAGGCAGTTAATTTAGAGCTAATTGAGAAATCTCTTTCCAGCCTTCACACAATAAAGCAAGGTGCCAGACCTCAGCTGGCATTTGCACCCTGGCAGGAAGAAAATGGCCAGAATGGAGCTGCAAAAGCTGCCACCCCATCACCACTGCAGGCACACGAAGTCACCCAACCCTGGACGGTTCACAGTTTCAGCAGCCCCTCAGCCCATAAATAAGAGCTGCCAAGGTTTCTTGTTGCTAGGCCTAGAGACAGATCCTGTAGTCCCATGAAGGCTGATCTTCAGCAGTATGCTTCTAGCTCTTCTATGGTAGTAATACCTCAAGGGCTCTGTTCACGTAACAAGGAAGAAAATGGTTGATAGCTCAAGAACCTCTGAAAACCTGGGTCCTCTGGGTTCTCCATGAAAGTCCAGCTAGGGCAGATGTCAGGATTTGAAAGAACAGCAGCTCAGGGACTGGTGATGGGTCCTCTCCCTATTAGCTTAGGTATGAGCCGCAAGGAGAAGGTTGAAAGCTGAGTGGATTTGCTCATATCACGGGGTAGTTTAGAATCCCATATGAACACTCTATGGTCTCACTGGATATCTTGTCTGTCAATTAATTTGTTTCCTTGTTGGCCTTTCCTCAGCTCTGCCCACCACCAGCTCTCATCACAATGAACAGTCTCACAAGCTTTTTTTTTGAATAAAGAATTCTTAAAAAAATTGCAAATGTACAAGAAAAATGTCCATATCCTGACAAACAGTTTCTCAGTCCCATGTCTGGAAACTAATTTGGCCAAAGATTTCAGCTTTCAGAGATGTCATTGACTCCCAAACACTTGTGCAAAATACGAAACAAAAGGGATTTTTGTTACAAGTTTTGGAAGGGATAGCATAACGTAAGCTATATCTCTGCCTCTTGTTGTGGAGCAGTCACAACTGCTGAACTCCAGTGTGCTTGAGCTAGAGTCACCAGCACCTTCTGTAGCAGAGAATTTGCTCAGTATAAATGCTTCTCCTGTCTTGACCAAGAATTTAGCTCCCTATTGCTCTGAATTTGATTAAAGAGATCCCCACCTCTTTCTACAGCTGGCTTTTCATTCCAACACCCAAACAACACGTGGTCACCTTCCTGAAGGGCAATGGCACCAAGCTCTACCAGGTCAACAATTTGGCCAGACTTTGCAGACCTCTCTTCTTTTTTTTTTTTTTTTTTTTTTTTTTTTTGCTATTTCTGGAAAACATGATGCAGATCAACACTTTGACAAAAGGATTTTGCGCTTTTCTGAAGGAAGCCAATCCTTTCCAACTTGAGTGGGCCTCAGCTACTGCACACAGCTAAAAGGACTGGAATTGTTTGAGTTTCATCTGCTTTTGTTGGCTGCAGAGCTGCCCCTCGGCTTCCGTCGAAACTGTAGTCTGGACACCAAGTGTTTTATAAACTGTGAAGGGTAATCCAAGAAGTGGATGAGCATACTCCCATCCTCATTTTCCCCAGATTCACTTCTTGGCTAGTACTACAGTACTGTAGAGTTATGGGTGTCCTATATGTAATATTACCACAGATATTCTTACAGAAGCACACTGTAAAATATGCTACAGCAATCTGTAATCTTCGTGAAATTGAGCAAGAGAAAGAAACAGTTTAATTTCTTGAAAGCTCAAAAATCCTTAAGAACATGGTGAAGAGGATTTGTGATGTTAGCGCATTTGTCAAATTCCTATTCTAACAGAGGAAAGTTAATTAGCCATGAAAGCAATAATGCAGACCTAAAAAAAGCCTGTCTCTTCAGAGAGCTGTGGAAACAAGCAGCAAACTAATCTGCAGGGCGCAGAAAGCATGAGATGTGTTCAGTAGAACAGGAAGATTTAATTAAAGACATATACTAACCAAATTGCAAAACATGTATTATTCTGCTTTTGAAGACCTTGGGAAAGACAGCCACCAGGTGGGTAAGGAAGCAGGCAGGCAGGGAAGCAACAAGGGCTGCCCGTCCATGGCACTGTGGGTAAGGCTGGGGCAGGGTGGAGGCATCTGAGGGTGGAAAAGGGCAACTGGGGTAAAGGAGCCTGCTCCTACCTGAATTTTACGTTGATCATTGTCCCTGTGGAGCCTTTCTTGCTCTCTTGAGGCTGAAGCAAAGGACCCACAGGGGTGAAAAGCAGGGTGCAGTGGAAGAAAATTTCCTGGAGCCAATATGGGTTTTATTATTCCCTTAGCTACAGAAACACAGGCTCCCCACAATAGAAGGAACTGATCTGTACATTCAGAGAACAAAAAGAGTGTATGGGAACTGCTGAATCACAGCCTGAAGCACTGATTGATCACCTGAGACAAGTACTGAGTCAGCCGCAGGGGCACAGGTGAAGGTAATGTACCTGTGTGATGGGAAGGGGTGGAGTCTGGCTCCACCTCTCCCAGACCCCAATTAAGGGCTGACCACCACTGGGGAAGGGTCTTTTGTTGGAGATCCCTCCTGTGTGGAGTTATCAGCACACCTTGACCATCATAAAGGTGAGCCTTCCTTTTCTTTTCCAGTAGCCTGTGTACCATTCGTATAAAGCCATACAGAAATATACCATCTTCGGTACTACTCCACCTAAATTCCTTTCTTTAGAACTGTTCGTCCTACAAAGAGTAAGAACCACATTTGCTAGGCTCTGCTTGTGCAGTGCTTTGCAGCTATGTTTATCCCGATGCAAATGTGGTACGACAGCACTGCAGCAGTGTGCATAAAAGGAACACACAGGTAGTAGCAGTGCTTTATTTTGTGTGGTTCTGTCAGTCCTATTTCACAGTTCAGCAGGTTTCCTTTGTTACAAGGAGCTCAGCTGCTTTCCGCAGTAAGCAGTATCTTCAGGTCTTACAGCTCCTAGGCCCAGAGCACACACCCACCACTGAGTGTTACACCAAATTTCCTGTAAGCAATGAGGTGGCAGGTGCATGTGAGCCAAATTCTGGTGCACAGTTCTCTTGTCCCCTGTCAGCTCTACTGGTTATTAGTGGCAGGAGTGGCAGGTGGTTTGTCCTGACTACACCATGTCCAGAGGCTCCCTAAAGGCTCAGCTGCCTGGGGACACTGCTCCTGCATAGCATTCAGTCAGCCTCTTGCTAATTCCTCCTTGCTTTACAGTGTGTCATGAGCTAGGCTCACCAAATTTGTTGTCATTGTTTCAGGAAGAAAAGAATATGTTTTTTCTGTGTTAGCGATGAAAGAATAATATTCAGTGGTAGCGAAGACAGAACTCTTTTTTGAGTGAATAGATATGTCTTGTTTTAGAAACAAAAGCTCAGAGCTATTTTCTTGAGCTTGAAGTATGACCCACCCAGAGTGGAGAGTAGAGCATGTGAGTGCAGTATCAAGAATGCAACATCTGTAGAAAATGAAATGTTGTATACCTGAGTCAAATTACTGAATGTAAGAAAGTGGTCTGAATAGCTCACTGATGGAGTAATTAGCTGCCCCCCCACCCCCGGAAAGCAAATTAGATTTCTGTATGTTTTCATTTTCCAAACATGTTGGTCCCTAATAATCTTAGCTTACCTAAATACATGAAAGGGTTTGTTCCCTATCTCTTATGTTATCTTGTTGACACTGCCTTCAGTTCAATAGATTCTGCTCATTTAAGCCTGGAAGATCAAGATGGGTTGTGCTTTGTCTGGCTGCCAGAGTTCACCTTAAGCTGCTGCTAACAGTGATTGTAAAAGTGATGTGTTTGTGTGTATGTGCTTGAATGTAAATGAGAGTGAGAAGAATAAATATATGGCTAGATAAAAAAATACAGGATCTTTTTGAAAACATCTCAGAGGAAGCCAGAGGAAATTTATGGTGATGATTAACAACTTGGGGAGATGGTACTCCATGTGTCAAGCAGAAGAAACATGGAAAGAGAATAAAATTACAGAGTCAGTCTCTGTAAGGAGCTGGCAAACACTATGAAGGAGGAAAATTCATGCCAGCCCCATGAGCATGGTCTGCCCAAAGGGCATCAGGAAATGCTGATTTCCTGCTGGGCAAGTCTCAGCTACTCTGCTTGGAGCTGGCACCAAGCCCAAGGACAAGCAGCTTGTGCAGGGATTCAGCAGGCAGCAAGTTGTGCTGTGCTGGGCATGGAAACACCCACCAAGCATTCACTGAAATAGCTCTTTTGGTGTTCTATTCATCCTCTCCCTCCTCCTCCTCCTGCTTTTTTTTTTTTTTTTTTCACTCTGCATGACACAGTTACCTCCAGCCTCAGGCGCATCTCACACACATCAAAACAAAGTCCTCAGCCCAATGAGTGCAGTCTCAGTGTCTCATAGGCCTGAAAATGTTTGAATTTCCTGACAGTGTGGGTGTTGCCAGAAATTTTCTTTGGCTTTTTTTTCTGCGTTGGTAATTAAGATAGCACAGTGGTTCTTTGTAAAAATGTTGCTTTCAAGATTCTCAGCAGATGAACAGTAGAAATTTTGCAGATGGTGCTCTGCAGATTTCTGTTCTTTTGGCGTTCATCAAAATATTCCTGGGATTTCAGGCAATATTCTGCTTATATATGTCCTCTTTCTATTTTCAGATGCTTCTGTGAAAATTTACAAATAATAAATTGTTTCAAATATATACAGTCATAGTCTTATTTAAGGGCTTTCTGAACAATATTACATTTTTGCTTTTTCTAAAGTAGCCATTTATTTTTTGTGACACAGATCACAATAAATCTTATCTCATCAGAAGATCCTAGTTCGAATATCATGGATTGTTACATTTTGTCCAACAAAGACAGGTTCAGATGCTATTCTGAAATCACAGAATCATAGAATGATTTGGATTGGAAGGGACCTTTAAGGTCATCTAGTTCCAACCCCTTTGCTGTAGGCAGGTACACCTCCCTCTAGACCAGGTTGCTCAAAACCCCATCCAGCTTGGCCTTGAGCACCTCCAGGGAGGGGGCATTCACAACCTCTCTGGGCGCAACCTATTGCAGTGTCTCACCACCTCACAGTAAAGAATTTCTTCCTAGTCTAAATCTATAGTCTTCCAGTGTAAAGCCTTTTCTCCTCATCCTATTGCTACGTGCCCTTGTGAAAAGTCCCTCCCTGTAGGAGCTTTCCTGAAGGCCCCCTTCAGGTACTGGCAGCCCACAATAATGTCCCACTAATGCATTCTCTTCTCCAGGCTGAAGAGCCCCAGCTCTCAAAGCCTGTCCTCTTGGGGAGGTGACCCAGGCCTCTGATTTGTGGTCCTCCTCTGGACCAGCTCCAACAGCTCCATGTCCTTCCTGTATTGGCGTCTCTAGAACTGGATACAGTGCTCCAGGCAGGGTCTCATGAGAGCAGAACAGAAGGGCAGAATCACCTTCCTGAATGGCTGAAATAGGTGACTAGAGAGAAAAAATACTGCACACAACTAAAGTCTGTTCCTAAAATAGGAAAGGAAACCATTCTAGTTTCCCTTCATCGTAAGGCAGTGTTTGGATGCATGAGGCTGATATAGCTTAGAGCAAAGATCAGGGGCTAAACCGATGCTTGGGCTTAGTCCTGTCAAAATTTCAAAATCTACTCTGTCAGATTTTATTCCAAAACAAAAACATCAGGGAAACTGCTGAGTCTGTGGGAATTATGCCATCTTGAGAAGCAAGAAGGCTCAGACTTTCTCCCATCTTAATCTGTATCTAAATGAGAGATATACAAAAAGATTAAAGCTATAAATTCATGAATTTCTGATCCCAATCCAGGCATATTGTTGTGTGTACATAGGAAAATTGCATGGATCTTCTTGAGGATCAAAGATATGGTCATTTTTCAATAAGGATAGCCCATAATAGTACGAAATACTATGTAGGTATAGAGGTGCTCGCACTTATGCATATTATTCATATGAAATAATAATAATAAAATATATATGAACATTAATAGCATCTCATACAGAATATTAACTTCAGGTGTATTTACAGTGTAAATTAAGTTTATTTAATGCACTGCTTAAATAAAATCTTCTTTATACAGCAATCCTAAAAATGTAATTCTTAGATCAGATTAGGGTGTATACCAGCAGCCTGAACCTGTGTTGCTGGGAGCAATGAAGAAGAGATAAGAGACGAAGGTCTCAAAAAATTAAGTCAACTTCGGGTGGCTACACATGCATAATTGTGGTGTTGCGACATATGCAGACTATATTGTTGCTTATAAAAAGCTGATATCTTCACTCTTTATTTGCCACAACTTTTGATGTAGGCAGAACAATAAACTCCACACAGCTAGATAATTGCTTTTTGCCAAAAGCTCTAAGGGCAAAGTCATCTCCTAATGACACTCAACTATCAGTTCATAGATGTTATCATAAAATTAATTAAGTTCCCTATGAGAAGCCCATAACATTAATTTTGATGGCTGTCTTATTGATTGGCTCTTGAACTCCTTATTGTGCTGCTGTGATGAAGTCTCAGCCTGGCTGCATCAGAAGCGCTTTTGCCATGGGCTAGCTGCCAATCTCCGAGACAAAGCACCTTGAGAAGGTCAGGACCACCAAAGGCTGCTGAGGTCGTGTTGCCTTTAGCGCCACTGAAAGAGGACTTCATTAGGATGAAAATAGTAAGTGTGCTGAATATCTCTTCATGAGGTAGTTATCTAGCTGATGATGAGTAAGTTCAGGAGACAGGCTGTCTGTTCTTAACCCTCAAAAGAGATTAACAATGAATTATCGTGGCCTGACATGTGAAGAAAAAAATAAATAGCCAGAATGAGGGTGAGAAGTGCTGGTGCGAGGAGGTGGAGGAAGGTAACTGTGTTCTCAACCACTCAGCCCCATAACCTAATTTCTCCAAGATGCAAAGTGCTTGCAATGCAATTTTTATGCAGTAGCAAGAGGCTCTGAAATGGAAAATAAACTCAGCAAAAGAGGTTTTTCACATGTCACATGTAGGGTACATCTGTGCTGTGAAATGTAGCATGGCAGGGCTTGGAAAGAAGGAGAGGGCAGGACAAGCACTTGGGCAGCATCAGGCAGCACAGTGTGGTGCAGGCTCAGCTGCATTGGCTGTTGGAAAAGGATAAAAAGGACACTAAGACCATTTAGTCCAAACATCAGCTCACAACCCACCATGTCCCTAGTATGGTTGGTCTGGAGCTCATCAAATTACAAGCCCAAGATTTTTGCAGGCTCTACTCGTTAGGGCCATTGCTGTCTCCTTGCCCAAGCTGCCATCTGAGCTTGCTGTCTGGCATCTTTGCTGTTGGTGCAGCACCTGGCTCTGCCCTTCTGTGTTGCCAGTGTCCCTGAATGTCTCTGCAAATGATTCACTATGAACAACAGAGTGTTAGACCTAGTTCTGGGAGGACTTCAGGACCCAGTGTTGACAAGATAGAACTGTTAACCAAAAGCTGCCCTGTGCTTTATATCTCAGCTTTGTATAGGGCCTGGGGTGCTCTTCAGATTATAATTTCAAGAAGTTTCTTCACATGTCATTCCCATCAAGCTAGCCATAGCATATTCCACAATCAAGTTACTTTGTGGGATGCTCCTTAGACAGCTAAAAGCAGGGAAAATATTTGCTTGTTTGTACGTATTCTGATTCTCCATTGCCAGCATGTGTTGGATTTCATGGCCTACTCAACTTCTCTGAAGGAGCAGAAGACCATAGCCAGTCTGGAAGTCAAGAAGCAGGACAAGGTAATTAATAAAGTAACTGGCTGAGCAGTGGCTCACACTGGCTGGAGGATGGTCAGAAGACCTGTGGATAATCTCAACATTTCGAGTGTGAAACCAAGCTGAGGCAGAGCAACACTTTGGTTTGGATGCTGGTGATGCCCACTGCTGTTCAGCACTTCCAGGCACCCGTATTTATGGCTGTCGGTAGCCATTTTTCATGGGCTAAGGGATGTGGGTAAGGCATACCGTAGAGTGGTGTGAGCCAGAAGAGTGAATGTGGAAGACCTTGAGTGACAGGATGCAAGGAGGGCACAGGAAGCTGTAGAAGGGAAAGGTGAATAGCAGAAGAAGCTTTGTTTGGAGCCGAGACTGCAAACAAGGTCTGTGTTTATTACAGCGGAAGCAAAGGTGAAAGGCTAGGTAACAAACATCCTATGCCAGGAAGACGCTTCATCCTTATCCTGGAGCAACAAGATTTATTTTTTAATGTGGCTTAGAGGCCCTCAAGACATCCCTGATACTGATGGTGTAATACAACTCAGTGACAGCAGGATGAGAGTGAGGTCTAGCTATAATTTTGAGGCTGTCAAATGTCATCTTTCCTCTATTGGATCTACTTGCACATATCAAAGAGGTTTAGGATAGCTATTGGTCTTGTTTGTGGACAGGCAAAATGAGAGAGAGTTGGAAAATTAATTAGGTAGTGACCCAAGCAAAAAAGAAAGGGGCAGGTCCAGTGCAGTTGCACTTCCCATCTATATAGAGGAGGTAATGGACAGCAATGGGCTCTCCAGTCAGCCCTGTAATCTTGACTGACTTTCATTCTATTTTGAATGAGCATTGCTGCAGTTCATTTTTCCATTTGCTATTGAGGCTTTATTTTTCTTTCTAAAATTAGAATATTAATTGAAATCTGAATTAGAATCTGATTGCAATCTAAATTGAATAGAGAGCTGTGACTTTCCAGTTTTCTGCAATCATAAAATTACATGGCTGAGAGAGCTAAATCTAATTGTATGGTTTCTTTTTTTTTTTTAATCTCTTCCTGCTTCTGCACTTGGTTTTGATTTCTAATAAGTCCAAACTCAAGAGGCATTTCTAATCAAACAGATAGAATTTCATGTCTGATTATGGATGCATACTTGTAAGAAGAAATGATCTGGGAAACAACTGGTTTTGGAGGAGCATTTCTAAA
Source organism: Cyrtonyx montezumae (assembly GCF_038088225.1). NCBI lineage: Eukaryota > Metazoa > Chordata > Aves > Galliformes > Odontophoridae > Cyrtonyx > Cyrtonyx montezumae. The sequence continues at coordinate 4,752,854 of NW_027072035.1, forward strand.
TGATATGTATCTAATTTCTCCCTGCTGATAGCATTTGCAGTATTTCTTGGCTCCATTAGGTTTGTATTCAATGCACAGCTTCATACTCTAGTGGCCTGAGAGACAGCATTACTGCTCCTGCAGTAGAGCAATAAAAATGTCAGCAATGAGTTTGATATTCACTACTAGAAACAGCTCTTTGTGAGGATCCCCATTGATGCTGGTCTTGTTCCAGGCACTGATTGAATGAACTGTACAGTCTCCTGTGCGGTTATATGCACACTAATAGCCCTACTAAGATAATGAAGAAGAATGTGATGGAGAAAATCCATAGGAAGGCCTCCAGGAGTCTAGGCGTGAGAACATGTTTTTCAGCAGCTGTTGGATTTTGTAAGGTGTGAAAGACAGTCACTCTGCGAAGTTTCCCCTATGTGTGATTTTGGCTTTACAGCCTGATTCTAGGTGGGGTAGTGCTGGTGATAGAAGTCCTCTTGATTTCACTGATGGTGGATGAGATTTTAGGTACTCATCTGAAGTTCTTTTAAAAAGCTTCTATCAGCATGAGCACAAAGAATAAGATCAAACCTCTTTTGCATTGATCATTAAACCAAGGTGCCGGTTTGGGCAGCTTAGTGACTCTTGACTCACTCTTTGGGCGGCAGAGATGGTTAGATGGGCTGGAGACCAAATGAACCTGCAGCTGAGACAAATCTCTTCCCATCAGTGTTTTCCTTTCTTGCCCAGGAAGGCTGAGACACCTCTGTGTCTTGGTCAAGCATCTCAGCTTATGGGCACAGTACTAGGATGAGTGTGCACTCACAGGGAAATCATCATTTTCACATGGTGTTTTGTCACTGAGAGTTTGGTGATTTAGAGGGGATGTGCAGAGTTCCTCTGGAAGGAACTATGCCTTATTTCTATCGGGTATTACTCAGACAGGTTCTTCAATAATTTTTCAATAATCAGCCTGGGGGAAAATATTGTGATTTTCTATAAACACTATGACACTGTTAAGAAAAATTGTCAATTGCTTGTCATTTTTATGCACATTTGCTGTAGCCTGTTTTTGCCACACTACAATCTAACAAACACACCAACAAGCCCAGCTAAACTACTAGAAATAAGACTGTATAAAAATATTTTTAGGATGCTCTCAGCACCAGGTGAGTCTTCCTCAATGCAGAACAGAGCCACAGAGGTACCTGCCAGTGAAGCAGACAGCTGCTTTATTCCTGACCAAACCTGTTGGTGGTCACAGACTCCAGCTTACCCAAACTGTTGCTCTGTAGGGCTCTAAATTGGCTGCTTTAGGCAAAGGTCACATTGTGGTATCAATTACTTGCTACTACCTGGAAAATTTAATTTCATGCCCTGCAGTAGGTCTTCTTTCTTCTCTGCTGTGATTGGCAACTGTTTCCTTGTTGGTAACTAGAATAGCTCATTTACTTGAAGTGATTAAACCCCAGAAGCTCACTGATCTGGAAGGGCAGCTTCAGGTTGCTGGTATAACCCGAAGACCTCTTGCATGGATACATGCAGCCAAACAGAACAAAAGCTGCTTCTTGCCATTTATAAGGCTTCTTCAGGAACTACACTGTTTGTGATGTATGTGTGTGCATAAATCCATGCCTAGTCCCTCTGGTGTAACACACTGGGGATGAATCCTACAGGTTAATAATGCTTCCTGCTGGAATGAAATAAAACCAGAGGAAATCAGTGGGCTAAGAAAGTGTCTAATTTTAGATAATAAGACATCAAAGTCTTGTTAATGTTACTTAAATTTTAACTTAAACACTTTTGTTTGAAGATCAATTGTCAAATTTTTCTGTCTTTTAGAAGCCTCTAAGGACCTTCTTAAACAGCTGGTTTGCATTTCAGCAGATCTTAGTGCTGTTTCCAAGATCCAGAAAGCCGAGTCTTCATTTATTCTCAGAAATTATTTCCTTCCCAAAGGATACATTATGTCATTGGTTTTAAAGTGGAAATACTAATCAAAGTAAAGGGAAATTTCTGCTTGAAAATTCTTTATGTGACACAGGCAATGACAGGGATTAAAAAAATAGGTGCAGAGAGCTGAGTTTGACCGTTCCCCGTGTGTCTCAAAAATCTTGGTTTATGTTTTCCATGTGTGTTTCCTTAAGGTACGAAGAACTGTCCCAGCCTCATGAGGAACAAAGATTTGAAAGAAAATGCCTCTGAAGATGATAAGAAATACCAGTTATTTTTTTTTGGGTGAATTTGGCTTATTTCAAAAAGCAGTTGTTTTGACAATTGATTCTCACTATTCCAAGTACAACAGGATAGTCAACCTCCCAAATTAAGGATAGTTCACACAACTGTGGTTTGGTGACTGCTGTGGAAGCTGATGGTCCATGGGTGCATTGAAGGGGCTTTCCTTGGGTGGCATGTATTTTGGTACAACATGATACAACTAAATATGCAGGCACAAATTCTCCATTGGTTGCTTGAAGGCCAGAAGCATTTAACGTGGCAGAAAATTTGAGCGTGGCTAACTCAAGGATGTGGGACACTGAGTTCTTGTATCCAGTATCTCCTTACTAGCAGCCAAAAGCTCTACCTTCTAGTTGACTTTGGATTCATGACAGCATCAAACTGCTTCCCACACATGCTTTGGTCCTGCCTTTATTAACACCAGCATGGTCAGTGTTGCACTACTAGTAAAATTTACCAAGTAGGGGATATATCCCCAAAGGTTATAATACAGAGATTTGGAAGTCACTGAATCTCTGTAACACCTAGGAGCCAAGACTAAAATTAAAAGAAACCAAACATTCTCTATGCAATGTACCACAGAGAAAGGAATAGATAAGGAATCCAACTCCACACATTGTGTCTTTTGCTTAAAATGCAGTGAAGTGTAGCTCCAAAGGGTAGCCTAGCTGCAAGGATTAGATGCTAAAGCTTGCCAGTGACATGCTGGAGGCTACTGTTGCACACTTTCCACTTCATATGACTGCCCACTTGGTTGTTTTTGCTTTCCAAAGGAAGAAGTAGTGAAACCTCTGTTTGGTGTATCTGCATAGGACTTCAGTCTGTAGTGTTTGTCTACAGCCATCACCCTCCATACCAGTCATGTGGTAAGTCTAATGTGAGGAAAGGCCAGAGTGCATAAAGGTTTTATCTCCTCCCCTGCCACATCTCAGCATTTCCCAAGGCTGTGTTCTGACTGTGGCTCACTCTATCTGTGTTCAGAGGGAGGGAATACAGGTATGTGTATTGCCAGCCCTTCTAGGCTTTCACATGGAAAAAGTGATGGAGTTTCAATACAGGGTCTCACAAGACAGCAAATTTTATGACTGTCTAACATTTCTACAACACTCACAATAAAAACAAACTGTAAGTTAAGTGGGTATCCTAGCTGCAATGTTGAGATGTGCTTGTTCTTTGAAAGCAATGATGCTTCTCCTGTTTGAAAGCACGAACTCAAGTATGTACTTTGTTGGATGGCAGCTGTAGCCTATCTTTTGCTTCTTTCATTTTTTTCACTTCTTTGAGAGACCAGAAGGTTGTCTGTCACACAGCTACCACAAAGAATTTTACCTAGGGTAATACCTTAGTACTGGCTACTAAAGCAGTGAGTTGTCAGAGCCAGGCTTCATTTGCAGGAATGTATTTATCTGCTAGCAGTTTGGCACTGCTAAATCATTGACAGCCCAGAAAAAATCCCAAGTCTTGGAGAAATGCCATAGTTCTGGCCTCAGGAAAGTGAAGCAACTGTCCCTTCTCTCTCCTTTTAGTAAGACCATCCTTCTGTCACTGCCAGGAGTTATCTCATCCAGTAAGGTTTGCTATTTCTTGTTACTCTGCAAACAGACAGCAGCTGGGAGGTACCAGCTCTGGCGATGCTAGAACACTACCACTCACCCTGCAGTTTGGCAGCTTTACCATTGATGCTCAGCCACCTCTGAACTGCAAAGCGTCTCAAGTGCTACATAAGCTGCACATGTTCCGTGACTGAGATACGCCTCTTCAAAAAAGAACAGGGTGGGTAACAATAGCATTTTAGCACAATACTGTAAACTACATTAATTCCCTTTAGATGGACAAAGAACAGGGAGATAAAGCAATTCTTGTCTTTTAAATCCTTCCCATAGGTTGTGCCACATCTTGCTAAAGATGTAAAGAAACAGACCATTTTCATTTCCTCTGTAGGATGAAATCACATAGTCCTCTTGAAAAGTGTGGGCTGACACTTTGGCAATATTCAACTTCTCTAACATTTCATGAATATCACCAAAACAAATGCCTGCAAATCAGTGGGCATCTGCTAATCATTCCATGATAATTTGCTTTGTTTCAACTTTTATATCAGTTATTAAGGAAATCTCCAACAAAATTCTAGTAAGCAAGACATTATGAAAGAATCCAAACGTGACCTATAAATTCAGCACTTTTCTGCTGTTGAGAGTTTCTAGTATCATAAATCCAGTCCCACATCTGGAAATGGATTCTTCAGAGTTCGTTGGTTATTTATCTAAGGGGAGGTTTTCAGTGACACAGAGGGGACGTAGGCCCTTGGTAAGAGGTAGGTACCCATTTCCCCTTTGCCTGTTTGAAATGTTTTCCTGCAGGTTTTTCTGATGCGGAGTGGGATGGTATGCCTGGTTGCACAAAATCTTCTAGGATACTCCCAGCACTCCCAATGATTTTAATATCCTAAGAAGAATTGCAGGTGGAAAATTATACTTGATTTGTGCATCTTAAATATTTGAAGAAGAAGGTTTGTACTTATTTTCAGAGGGAGGCAGCACAATAATTCAATCATTTATTTTGATTCCAGACCTGCTCAAAGTCTGCTATATCAAAAGCAGGTATTGACAGGCATCCTGTGGTTTTATTTTTTCCAGCCCTTCTTTTGCTCTGTCTTTCTGCCCTCTCTTTCTAGCTGAAAGTCAAGACCCACAGCTGGAGGAAATAAAATGGCTATATTGCAGCACTTTAAAATTAGCATGGTTCAATTTCAGCTCAGAACTAATGGGGCTCTCTGCAGAAAGCATTGAAGCTTTTGCTCCATGTGGCTGTTGCTCTTATAATGGAAAGAACATAAGCAGCTGCTATACAAAAAAATAAAAAAATTTAAAAAAATGGCAAAAGGAATCAGAAAAATCTCCCTCTGTCTCTTCCCTGCACTCAGCTGCTAGTGTTCATTCTAGTGCGGTAATGGAAGGTCATTCCATCCCCTCAACATCACATTATCAAGTAGCTTCAGGTTGTCCTTAATCACTTTATTATTTTTCTCTTTCAAAGTTTAGGTTAAATGATTTTAAAAGTACCTGTAAAAAAGAATAGTGGGACTGGAGTCCATACGCTGTTAGTTACAACATACCAGGCTGGGAAAGTTGAACATACTCATTCCACTGCAGTAATAACAACAACCTCCCTTCCTTCCCCCCTTTTCCCTACCCCTTGCCAAACTCTCTTCTCCAAAACCACATAACCATATGGCCAGGGTAATAAAACATCAAGGCCTCAGTCACAATAGCAGTCCCAATAAAAAAAGCCAAGGTAGAAGCCTTCTCAAGGCTTAACCTTCGTTTACAGCTTATCCCTGGAGTGTCTAGCTCCACAGCTTTTAAATGCTGCTCCTATCCCCCATAAAAAATGTTTCCTATTTAAATAATAAAAGATTTACTGCATGAACATCCTTCTCCTACACCCCTGGATTACCCCTCCCGCGGGACAAAGCACTAGCTGGGCTGGGTAAAACACCTGCCTTATTAATGCCATTCATCAAGGGGCAATGCCTTGGAGCATGACAGTGTGCAAAGTGTGGCCCCTGTTTGTAGGCAAAGAGCCTGCAGCCCCCTGCTAAGATGAACAGGTGCTTCTTCCCATGAATGATGCCCTTCTGCCTTAGGGTAGTAGAAGAAGCCAAGGGAGCAGTGTCCACACTGATGCTACCGTGATGCTGAAAATGTTAGCTGAAAGCACCACCAGCTCTGAGGAGCCAGGCTTGTCCTCTCTTGGAACAGCCAGAGCATGCTGTGTGAAGGCCAGACCTTATGTTTGGCATGTGCTAAGCCTGGTGAAGCATGAGCGGTGTCTGCCTTAGGTGGTGCTTTTGGCCAGCTGACATTTTCCTCTGCCACAGACGCCTTCTGTTTTGGGTGTGCTGATGGAGATAAATAACTAAGTGATTAAGATGCCCAGATGGCTTACGTGGCACAACCCCTCATTTCAGGCTGCCTGCAGAGCAAAGGTGGAATTTTACATTTTCAAGGTGTGTTTTGTACCAGCGTGGGCTAGAAATGGATGTTATATCTTATACCCTCATGAAAGTAAAGACTGCATCCTTGTGCACCTGAAGGAGTTAGGTGCTATGAAGAGTACTTAGAGCACCTTTGCTCTAATCCAGGTCTAAGCACAAAAACGGACGTTCAAAAGTATCAAGGTGTCTGTAGGAAATCGGTGTTTTTACATGTCAGTATGAAACTGTCTCTACTGAGACTTACTTACTATTGTTTTTAAAGAATAGTTAATCACTAAAAATGCATTTTAATATTCCAGTCTCTGTTTTTTTTCAATGTACTGCTGATTGTTTTGTTCAGTCTAAAAAACTCTTGAAATTTGAGACATGATTCACTAAAGAAAATCCAGCTTTAATTGCATATTTATTGTGAAAAGTTTTGGCAAAGAATCTCACCGTAATCTTTTCCCTCATTCCCCTTACTGTAGGCAGCTTTTGCTATTTCTGCACTGCAGTAGCATTTGCTGACATTTCCACAGGGATGTCATATATTAGGTAGCACTCCAGGCTTTAGTTAGCAATACACGATACATCTTGAAGCAGTTAAATTCCCCATGCCATTTTGGAGTTAAAACTCTGTTTCATTTAAAAGCTGGCCTCCTGGATGGTAACTTGTCTGGGATAGTGGGTGGCAGGTCACTGCAATTTGAAATGACCAAGACAGGGTGAGAAACCATGAAAAATGGAGCAATTACATTGCAGGTCAAGGTTTGTTATAGAGTGGCATGGTTTCAATTTGGCACTGAAAAATGGCAACAAGACTACCAGGCATGTTCATGTATTTTTGTTATCTGCCATTTGCAAGCAGTATTTGTGGAGGAGGAAGGTGGAAATATGGGAAGTCAAAACAGCTAGCTTGAAGGGCTAGCTGCTTACGAGGCCTTTTTTTTTTTTTTTTACTTTGAGGAAATCATTGTTAACCCGAAGGTTGGAATAAAAGCCTCCATATGAAACTCTGTGAACTGTGTGCTGTTTGCCAAGCTGTAGATCAAAGGTGCTTTAACTGATTTATACAATTTTGGGGAAAATAAAAAATGCACATCTGGCTTGAGAACCGGTTTGCCAAGTTTAATCCTAATGAACTTTAAAATCAGCCTCCTACTAGCAATCCTCAAGACCCAGGCTTCTAGTAGAGGTGCTGGACAGTCATTTATGGCCAAAAGGCACTTGTATAATGATATCGTTCTGTGCTAGCACCTAATTGACAAACTCCTGATGCAGAGTGTTGTTTTGTGCTAACAAAACTGTTTTTAATTTGCCCCATCATTTATCAGCTGGCACATAAAGTCTGGATGTTAAAATTTTATCGCAACAGAACAAGCTTGTGTAGCCATAAGACCAGCTGTGGAACACACATCAACAACAATTTGTTTACACAGCACAGCTCTTCACTTATTGTCCCATTCCTTTCATTTTATGATGCAGACCTAAAATTGGTTGAATACTTAGAAAAAAGGACTTTTTTGCTGAAGATGGTGTTTGTTGGAAACAACCTTTTATTCTGTTCTCCTGACTGCCAGATGGGAGGAGTTCTGTCAGCTTGAAAGAAATAAAAGATCCTTGCTGTGCTAAGCTTGGAGAGCTGAAGCTCACGTAGCCAGACACTCATGAATAAAGAAAGTATGTACTGCAAAGTACATTAAATAAAACCCTTTTAAAAAATCACTTAGCACTTGAATCCCCTCTTGTGATTTGATTTCATAATGAAACATAGCCGCAACCATAGCAAAAGTAGTTTGGAAGAAATCTATAGATGCTAGTTAATGCTTGCAAAAGCCCAGCCAGCAAAGGAAGCATTCATGTGTACAAAGTTCCTCTGCAACAATGTAGGTTAAGAAGTATGTACCCAATTATCTTATTGTTGAACATCCCTTGTGTGCACCAGTAAAGCTTCTTTGGAAATATATTTTAATAAAATCTCAACTCTGTCAGACTTCAACTGCAAAGTTACTTAAGCCTCAGCAGTATTAGTTTTGATCCCTGAGGACTGATGGCACGCACAGAATGGCTATTATTACATTAATACTTGTGTTGCTTCTCCGCTGTTATTAAGGCTGGAAATGTCCAGGTTCATTTGTTACTAATACTCTCTATTCTTCTAGATAATCATATTCTTCAAGTTAGAGAGAGAAAAACTCTGTTCAGTTTAGGCACCTAATTTGAGATTGAGACTCCATTCGTTTCATTTATCAGACTTTCAATAACTCTGAAGGTAAGATCTCCTCAGTTAGATGCGCTAATAGGTCCTAGCTCAGGTGCAGATGTCTGCATCTGGAGACATAGGTATAAATTAATTGCATCCTGAGAATGGGAATGGTGCAAAGATGCTATTTCTCCTTTTATTTTTATCCCAAATGAGAAGATTGTTAGGAAAAGGAGTCCAAAACCTGTTAACAGTTACACAATTATATCCTGACTGTGGTAATGTGTTTACGATAGTGATTTTCAGATTCAAAAAGGTACTTCAAAACAAATTCATTTATAAAGATACTGTAACTTAAACCAATGGAATTCCTGCACAGAATTCTTTTGTTAATCGTTATTGTTCTTCTCTGAAATATGGTTGTTCCCACTCACTGTTTACATGCCTCATTCATATTTTTAAATTTATACTTCTGCCTTTAAATCAATTTTAAAACTTGCAACAGAGCTGAACTCCTTGGGCAGAGTCCTGTGGGAACATATCTCCCAAGTCCGTCTTTGGCTTGCAGATGTACAAATCTTGTTTACAGGTTGTGAGGTTTGTTCTCTCTTCTACACAGAAGACAGCTCCTGGCAAATTATGTTCAGGCTTTGCTGAGGCAAAACGACTGAGTTTTATGATCACTTAAAATGACAACAAAGCAACATCAGGCTGAGTAATTTAAATTCTCTCTTTTCTGTCTAGAAATTTATAATAAAATTAACTTTTGGATCCTTTTGCTGAAGATTTGAAGTTGGCTGAGTGCTAGACTGCCAAATAAACATGAAAAATAAGAGAAGATTAAAAAAAGTTGTCCTGAAGATAGGAAGAGTACAATCCTGCTTCAGGTATGCCCAGCTTAGGATAGCACACACATTAATATCATACAGCAGCATTTCATCTTATATATAATGGCACTCACTATGATGAATTGTAATCTCTGCGCTTTGACTATTGCTAGATGTACAATATTAATATTATATAAATGCAGGACAGAAATTGCTTATGTCTGGTATAAAATCTTCCCTTCCCACAAATTTTTCTACAAAAATAGGCTCCTTCTGACACTGGTCACTCAGTAGACTTCACATTTAGTTTTCAAAGATATACCTATAAATACATACTGCAGTAGATAGCACAGAAATCTGAAAGGCCATATCTCTGTGCATAAGCAGAGTATATTCTGCAGTGCCAATTGAGGCTGAGCTCCAGAGTGCTACCAGATGTACTGAAAATATGTGGGATTTCCTCAGAGAATTTACTCTTCACCAACAGATAAAAGACAGATCATCCTTAGGTTCAGATCTGGGGAAGACAGAGCAACAACAATCTGAAAATCTACCTCCACAATTTTTCTACTCATTGTAAGAGGGAATGACAGAAAGATGAGGGTTGGCAAAAGTGGTTACCATTTTTGGAAATAACTTATGAGCATCTGTAGGAAGCAGCAATAATAGATTTTTCAAAGGGAAGCTGTTCAACAAATATTGTTTCCAATGTCACTGAAATCAAGCATCTGCAACTACTGTGGCCACTGGCCTGTTTAAGACCATCCCCAGCCAAACTGCATCTTCAAAATGGAGAGTACCAGCATACTCAAGATGGGTCTTGAGTGATCTCTCACTCCTTTGGTCCACACCTTCATCCCTTGCTCAAAATTGTATTGTCCCCATTCCTTGTTGTGCTGTGCCTGACAGTGATATTGTCTTGCAATAGAAGGCACTTATTGATGCTTTCCAGAGCTTCAGGTGGCTGTGTGACAGCCTGACTTGGGGAAACATCCTTCTTTTAAGATATGTGCTGAGGCTCAGGGCTTTCTTACCCCAGGGCTGACTATGCAGTCATTGCCCATTCTCTGCTTCCAGGGAGCCCCACAGCTTCCTGGTGTGAACTGCACTTGTGAGTCATGGCTGGAGATGCAGAGTGGCTGGGGATAGAGGGTATGTCTTAGCTTTCTCCTCTCTCGCCATGGTGCCATTTCCTCATGTTTCAAATGTCCCAGAAAAAGACAGTCAGATAGCAGTGCTCACTACCCTAAAAGGATGTGCATGGCACTGGAAATACCTGATTCAGGAAATTCCATCTTGTATCTATAAAATTATCATCTCCCAAGATGAAATCCCCATAAATATCTGGAAAACGTCACCATCTACTTAACAGTTAAGTCAAGATGTGAACCTTGGCTGACCTGCTTGTGTAGTTCCCAGTAATCCCTCACTTCCTCACAAGGCTGGGTGAATGGTCTGAGAACCCATGGATCTCTCGATAAATTATAAATCCACTGGGTTATGAGCCTGGGGGATTTGAGGAAAAGATTTCAGGAAGTAGTGAGGAATAATGATGCTCTGGGATGTCTCATCATTTTCCATCCACAAAAGAACATGCACGTGTTGTCTGTGATTTCCCAGTGGATTTGAACTTCTTTTTTTGGAAGGAATTGAATCAACTCACTGTTTAATTTTTTGAGTGATACAAATTAAAATTGTATTTTAAATGATAGCATTCAGTGATGTGAGAATTGCTATAGCTCCAATAAAGAAGCAGTCTGACCATACAAATGAAAGTCAGATCTGTTTAAGAAATCATCCAGTAGATTTATATTCTTGTCTACAACATAGTTATATCTTTTCATTCTGTAACCTGACACATCTTTTTCTGCACTTGCAAACTATGACTATCCTGATTTAAAAAAAAAGTCCAGAAAGATATGCAAGGCTGGATGTGCTTTGACACCCTGTACACATTAATCATAGAATGGGTTGGGTTAGAAGGGACCTAAAAAATACAGTTCAATCTCACTGCTGTGGGCAGGGTTGCTATCCACCAGATCAGAATCCCATCCAACCTGGCCTTGAATGCTTCCAGGGATGGGTATCCACAGTATTGCTGAGCAATCTTTTCCAGTTCTTCACCACATTCTGAGTAAAAAATTTCTTTCAAAAAATCTAACCTAAATTTCCTCTCTTAAAGTTAAAGCCATTCCCCCTTGTTCTATCACTATCAAATCTTGCAATAAAGTTTGTTCCTCTCCTGTGTATAAGCTCCCTTTTAGTACTGGATGGCCACAGCGAGATCTCCCTGGAACCTTCTCTTCTCCAAGGTAGATGTTGAAGAAGTTGACGAGTGCTGGTCTCAAGTGCTGATTTCTTGGGAGCTCCACTCATGACCACCCTCCACTTGATCATGCAGCCATTGACCACAAACTTCTGGCTGTCCCTATCCAACCAACTCTTTACCCACCAGACTTTCCAACCTTCAAATCCATATCTGTCCAATTTAGAGGTAAGGATATGGTATGATACCATGTTAAAGCACTTGCACAAACCCAAGTAGATGACATTGGCTGCCCTTCCTTTGCCCACTAGTGTTGTCACTCCATCACAGAAGGACATCAGACTAGTCAGGCACAGTCTGCCCTTGGTGAACTCATGATGGCTGTTTCAGATCACCTCCTCATCTTGCATATGTGTTAACATGTCTTCCAGAAGGATCTGCTTCATGATCTTCTCAGGCACAGACATGGGTCTCACCAGCCTGTAGTTCCTCAGATCTTCCTTTCTTCCTTTAATAAAAATGTGTGTGATGTTTCTCCTTTTCCAGTCATCAGGGACTTCCCTGATTTTTCAGATGTGATGGCGTGTGGCTTGACAACCATATCAGCCATCTCCTTCAGGACTCTGAGGTGCATGTTGTCTGGCCTCACAGAAATGTATGTGTTCAAGCTCATGAGGTGATCTTGGGCTGAGTCTTCTCTTACAGATTGAAGTTAGTAGTTCCTTCTCATTTATCAGAGGAGAAACAGCCTCCTTTGCCTGTCTCTTCTGATCAGTGCTTCCAAAGAAACCCTTCTTGTTATTTTTCACATCCCTTGTCTAGTTTAGTTCCATCTGCACCTTGGCTTTCCTGATAGAATCCCTGAACATCTGGACAGTATCCCTATATTATTCCCAGGCCACCCATCCCTGCTTCCACTATCTACACTTTTCCTTCTCATCCCTCCATTCAGCCAGCAGCGTGCCCTTGCTCAGCCATGCTGGTTTCTTGCTTCCTCTGCCTGATTTCTTATGCTGGGGGAAGGAAAGCTTTTGTTATCTCAGAAAGGTGCTCTTGAAGAGCAGGCAAGGGTCTGTCAGTATAAAGATGACACTGGGGAAGGACTTCTTCCTTCAGCACTAGCAGCTAATTAGAAAGGATCTGCTGCAGCATTTCTCCTCAGCACTGAGGCAAGGTTGTTTCCGAGGAACAGCAGTGGAGTAGTCCTGCCAAAATTACACATCTGCAGTGTTAGAATTGTCTGGGGCCTCCTCTACAGCTCTGGAGAGAGTAACACACACTATAAATGATGTGGAGGATAACAGATAGAAGACAACTGACTGCAGAAACATAAAGGGATGTGCTACAGGAATATCTATCATGCTTCTCGCATAAAGGGGTTGTAACAAGAAGCAATGGATTTAAGATACAGCTGGGAAAATCTGCCATTATTATGGTCAAACATTTACAAAGTTTGGTGTCTAATGCTAAGCTCCTAAATCTACTTTCAAGTGTTTAGAGAAGAATTGGTCTGATTTTTGAAGGAGGTGAACAGTTGCCTTTCCAGACCTCTTTTTTCATGGAACCAAGCACAATTCAGCCTAATCAGAAAACTAATTAGAAAACTATCTAAACCATCAAAATCTTCCTCTCCTACAGATAATTCTCTGCTTTATGTTGATATTAAGCCTCTTGTTCTGTCAACATATTCTCACTGAAGTAACTTCTAAGTTCATTTTTTAGTACCTATTTAGTCTTCTCCTTGGGTAGGTTCTACTAGCTTCTGTGGTGCTCTCCAGTGAAGGTGCATCATCACTTGAGATACAACACCCTCTACCATTAAAGTGCACTGTGAGATATAGAGATTGAGGGCTGTTAAACTCTCTTGTTTATAAATCTACATCCTATAACCGTATGTGTATAACTAGTGTGTGCTGTCAGCTCATTAGCAGTAAGAAACTCATCAGCACTAAAAAAAAACACAGGAAGGTTGAATTTTGCTGGGAGGTGAGTAAGATCCATAGATGTATAAATGACACAAACATTCTGTTAAAAAACATGCAAACATTGTTCCAGTGTTTCTCCCTGATATAAACAGTGCCTGGTGGCCTTGGCTCCAGATCACAGTGTGCAGGGTGTTCTGTAAATAAAGAGCTGTTTTTTGTGCACAAGGTAGACAATGCAATGCCTCAAGCCATGGTCTGTGAAGGCCACACTTTTCAGTTGCAAGGCCACTCTTGTCCTGCTTGAATGTGGATGTTAACACAGAACAAGAAGTAGATTCCACTATGCTTTAAAATAATAGATTTTATTTGTTGAGAATAGATTGAATAGGAGGAGTTATGTGGAGAATTTACAAAAACAGAAAGAACAGGTTTGATGTGCTTCTTGGAGAGCCTCATCTCCAGCATTGCAAAGTGCTTGCCTTCCCTTCGGCCAATGGGAAGGCTTCCATTGCTGCCAGCCCTGAAGACCTAGAACATTCACCCTTGTGGTGCTCTTCAGCTTACCTGGGAGCCTTGGGAGGTCACTATCTTCGTTCTATTTGTTCCCCTTCCTATAAGATTTCAGCAGGAAAGGAGGACAAAAATGCCAGAGAGGCTCTCTGTTACAAGGGCTGTGATTTGTGTTTGAGCTTCTCTGAGACAAGCAGAGGAGCTGTCCCACTCTGGCCAGCCTCAAGCTTCTTACCATCTCTGCTTCTCTTTGGAAAAAGAAAACCACCTACCCTGTGCTGTGCATGTGGCAGAAATGATGAATTTGGGGAGACTCTGAGATTGGGGTTAAATTCCTCATTCTTCTCTTGTGACTCAAGCCTATTGCCACAATCTGAAGGCTTTTATGAGCTTGAAGATACACATCTCTACTGGCAAAAATGCCTGGCTAAGGATTTTTGGACAATCTCAGCAGAAAGCTTTCAGTCACTTTAGGGGCTGAAATGCCTTTTTAAATGCCAGTCTGTGTGCTTCAGTTCCTTTTACTAGGACAATTGCAGCAATGATTGTAAAACCCTCAGATGCTCCATAACGAGTGCCACATAAGTAGGAACAGTCTAGCTTTGTTCACGTACAAGAGTTAGAAAGGAGGAAGCATTTTTTATTGTTGCCTTGGACACACTGGCTATCCTTGACGTGAAAGAGCCAATTTGCATGAAGGGGTGGGTGTTTTCCTCAGAGCAGAGGGCCGAGATCTTATAGCTGAGGCTCTGCGGCACTTCTGTAGAACCCATTTCAAAAAACTCAAACAGTGCAAGGTGTGTTGTCAGTGATCATCTGACTATAAATCACCTTTTCCAGAGCAAGGCACAGCAGACAGGTGCTTCTGTACCAGGAGCCTGGAATTACTCCAAAATCTGCCAACAAAAACTGCATCATCTTCCTCCCTCTGCCCTTGCAGAGTGTTGCAGTCTGGCCCTGCCAGCAGGTCCTGACAGAGCCCAGCACTGATGATCAAGGCATTCAATCAGCGTGAGTACTGCACACCGATCCATGAGAAATCTGGTCAGATGTCTTCACTCATTCACAACTTGCAGACAACTCACTTTGCTGTTCTAATGTTTAGCTCCTACTAAGTTGGTACAAAGGAAGATTTTCTAATAACTGTGAAGTGCTCTAAAACAAATGTTAAGCAATTCTTCTTGCAGACTTCAGCCATATTTTATTACTTATAATAACATTTTTATTAAAGCAGTGAGTACCTGGTTTTAGTATCCTGTTCAGTCTAGCCTTTCATTTTACCTGCCTCATTAATCGATTAAAAAAAATAAAAAAAAAATGTAGAAAAAAATCTATTTATAGAAACTAATATAGACAAAGAAAAAGGTTAGGAAAACAAATACCTTCACTGACCTCGAAGTATGAAAACATACTATCTTAAGGAATATGCACATATTTACTACAATCACAAGGACTAGCAAATGTTTATTGCTTCTATCAGCACTAATGCAGAGTCCCTTTAGCTATTTCTTTAATCTAAACAGCTTCCTGGTAGATTCAAGATGTGAGGCCTTTCTGCAATGACTTGGCAAGAGAAAGGGTCCAGAACTTCTCTGCAAACACAATTAAGTTGTCAAAGGCAAGTCCTGTATTTGAATTAAAACTGTAAATCTTTCATCTGCACCTATTCTACATCAAATAGCAGGAAAAGAGGCCCTCCCATCTAACAGTCTTAATTACCAGCACTCTGCAGCCTTCAAGCATGACAGAGCCAATGATAGCTGACCTTGTGCTCCAGCCCCTGAGTGGGATCAACATGATAGATGAGAATCCCTGCCTGAAATATTACAGCAAAGGAACAGACTAAGATGGCAAATTAAGTGCCTAACACACTGTTGGGGCTACACAAATAAATAAAAATATCCTTTGCTTTGATCTGGTTGTCCAGGAATAAGCAGTATGTTGAAGGCTTCAGTGTAAACAGGTAAAGCCTTGCCTGGGAAAAAAACAGCCTTTGCCTCATCCTTTCCCACACGACTTCATGAAGAGATGGTGGCTTTTCCATTCTCCAGTGCCACTACAAGTTCTGTAGTGCTTGGGGTAGGAAAGACAGCGTGTCTGACAGGCATTTTGCTAATATTCCCACACTTTCCCCGTGGTCGAGGCAAGGTAACTGTGGACCTCCAATGAGAACTGGAGCTATGAGGCTTCATTTTCCAGCTTGCAGTACATGTGTATCAGGTGAGCCACAGTTTGTGGCAGCCTTGTACTTGGTTACCTTGGGGTAGTAGTTCTCACGCTGTACAGTGGAGGTGTTGAGTGGTCCTCAAGGCCAGTGGTGGTCTTTACACTTCAATTCTGAATGTCTGTGTCTCAAGACTTGTGAAGAAGTGCACAATGGCCTATGAGAAATAGTCACAGTAGGTTTTTTGGCTCAAAACTTTGTTAATAAATGTCTCAAGGCAAGATCATCTTTGAAACAATCATGTTTTAGGATGGGCTGCCTCATCTGATACACTGGAGAGACCTCCTTGTCCTTCTGAGACATTTTCTATAATCACAATATTGACTTCTACTGAACATTTCTTTCCTGACCTTACTTTTATTTTCTCCTCATCTATTAAGACTCTACAGATTAGTTGTCTGTTAATGGGTCTTGCTTGCTGTTATTAGCTGTGGCACGCAGAAGATACCTTGCTGTTAGATTAACAATATCAGCTATGAAGGAGGAGAACACATCTCAGCATGTCATATGAAATCTAAGCACAAAATATGTCAATCAAAAAGCACAAGAAATACTCTTTTTAATTATTTATTTATTTATTTATTTTTCTGCAGAAGAAACACTCATAAGAAAGACACCATGTATTTACAGGGTTGTTACTGTCAAGCTCTAAAATTCTGAGTGTGAAAAGCTGTAGCAAAAGTTGTACCCTGGTTTTGACTTTAAAAAATACTTTCCTGAACATGGTCTAGAATGTGAACACAAAATAGCACAGAACATATCTGTGAACTATGCCTAAAAATGAAAATTTTACCATGTTAGGTTTCTATGAAAAATCAAATTCCCTGCCTTACATAAAAACACATATCTGTGGATACACACACACATGTATATACATATATGCAGGCATATATGTGCTTGACTTTCTATATTTATTGTGTTTTATAATTAAAACCATAAACATTTATTATTATATTATGCATGGCAGTGTCTATATTTACACAAAAGCAGAGTAAAATTCCTAACAAAAGCAAAATATGGCAATGAGGAAAATAAAGAATTTTAACTTGGGAAAAAAGTGATTATGGCTGCCAAATCACACCCACAAGCACTCCTCTCATGTCAGAAGGGAACAATTCAGAATAATAGCAGAGGCGAAAAAGGAAAGAAAAAGAAAACAATGGTGAAGTCTGTGCTGTCAGGTCCGTGTCCATCACACGTTGCTCAGGAGGTGGTCTGTTCACCTGCTGTGTGTTTAGGCAGTGGTGAGTGGAGGTTGCTGGTCATTTCAGAGCTGTCCTGGAGGGCAGCATCTCCTGATGGATGTTGCATCAGAGGTTAAAAGTGCAGGAGAAACTGCAATATTCAAAGGATATAGCCAGACCTATTTGCTCTGAGGAAAAATGATGTGACTTAGTTTTAGGGCTTTAGACAGACCAGGTTTTCCTCTCCAGTGCAATTAGTGGAGATGCTTCATTAGCTTGACAAGCAGAAGGGTGTGGTGGGAATGCAAAACCCCTGATGGGAACACAGCCTTCCTGAATGCCTGGGAGGCCTGTCACTGACTTTATCAGAGACTGAATTTCATCCTGTGAGCTTGTACTCTCTTGATACGAAACATGAATAATAAGGATGGGAATGAAGTCTACATAACCTCATATTTCCAAAAAGGGACACAATCCTATTAAGAGCAATCCACTTCTGGCAGGAAAATAATTACTATGAAATTTAAACAGGAAGTTGTGTTATTAATTGCACATTTCAGAGCAATAGTACTGTAAATACAATAAAAATACACTATGGAATACGTGGCCTAGATCATCAGGATATAAACGAGTAGAAACCCAATTTGCTCTAATGCCCCACTGGAACAATGTAAGTTTATATTAACTCAAGTGATTGCTGTGTGACCTACCCATACAGCAATCACAGGGTATAAAAATTCTCCAGCTAGACAGAGTTTCACTCTCAGCTGTATGGTGAAGGATATTTTATTGTTCGTCTTGTTTGTCTTTCTATCGGCTCCCCCAGTGTTTGAGTTTAAGAACCAAAACCAGTGAAGATGAGAAACCTTGCTATGAAAACAAACAACAAACTCCAGAGAAAGGGTGAATGTGAGTCTGAAGCTGTTCTGTAAAGACAGGTGTCTAACATTTCTCAGACTTCATGCATGTACACATTTCTGTGCGTGCTTCTTGCCCACACTGCCCCTCCACACAGGTTGGCAGAGCCTTGCTGTGCAAGACATGACCAACATCTAATTTGTATATGCAAATGGTACCACTCATGTACTCATACAGTTATTAAAAGGAAGCCTTGGGACTGTATCTCCAATTCGGCATGTACTCAGCTATTAAGGAAATTGAGATATCACAGTCAGCTCAGTGCTTCCATGAGATGTCAACTCAGTTCTGCTTTGATGACAGGTGCATTAGGAATATTTCTAAGGTTATGAGCATGTGTCTGTCTTTACAAATATTTGGAGCTACTACATACATAAATCATCTTGCATTATGTGCATTTCATGAGAATGAAAGTGTTCACCATCAAAAAGGAAATTTCTCTCCCAACTGTACTTCTGAGCTGTCTAACATATTTTGCACAGTGTACAGTTTTTCACACAGATTGCTGGTGAACTGCTATTCTTGTTTTCTGTTTGCCCTGGGGAAAAACACTTGTGTAGCTGTAATTGTAAATTTTATAATTGCTCCGTAGGATATGAAAAGTGGTAGTGGTGAGGCTGGGCGCTTAATAGTTATGATGAGGATGTGAAATAAAGAAACCTGAGAAGACTCCTAGTTTCTATGTGAAATAATATTAAGAAAGAAACTGGAGAAAAGCTAATGTGTTTGTTACTTTAGCTCTCCCCTCTTCTATGCAAAGCCACATGTGCTAAATGTTTGGACACGAGCCAGGGTGAATCTAGGCACCTCTCCCTTGGTAGCACAGGGTAAGCTGGGGGCCGTGCTTGTGCTCGCCTCCTTCTCTCCTCAAAGCAGCTGTCCAGGTGTCAAGCATCATCCCTGCCTCTGGGCTCACTGGCTGGCACAGTGCGAGCAATAGATAATCCTACTGATGTGGGCTGCAGTGCTGATGGACAGCTGATGGGCTCGTGTGGTGGGTATGAGGGGCCAGCTGCAGAAACAGGAGCTGGGCTCAAGGTATTGATCGAGGATGTGCAAACACACATAGGATGAACAGCCATGAGAGATTTATAGCCCTGAAGCAGAATATTGTAAGAAAATCTGCAAAAACATTGTTTGAGAAAGATGAGGTGTAGCAAGGCTGTCTGGAAGCCTTTGAAGGGCAGGTAGAGGATATGTTGTCCTGTGTGAGTATCTGCCATGCAGCACAGAGATAAGATCAGTGGCAGTCATGGCAGGTGGAGCAAAATCTCCACTAAGAAGAGAGCGTAGTCTACACAAATCATTCTGCATTCTGGGGGGAAAACAATTGGAATGAAGATAAAAGCAATGATGACTTTCACAAATGTCCAAGAAAAAATTTTGGAAGCAGGGAGCAGAAGGAAGAAGGGTTAAAAAATTAATAGATCTTAGTTATCTTTTTCTTCAAACTGTCTGTGTCCGAAATTGGAAACCCAGACACAGCATCACAAAGATATTACTGTAATGTTTCCATTTGGAACAGAAGGTACAAGCCGTGTAGAAAGAAGACTGTGTGCACACAGTTTCCACCTTATTCTGTAAGCTCAGGGGATACTTAAAATTTGGCTGCACATCAGAAAAAGCAGTCACGCTGTACAAGAAAACTTTTTAAGTTTCACTCAGCACTATATGCCATTGCATTCAGTGCCCTGGGAAGAAGTTTCATGAGAGCTACACACTCAGTAGAGCATAATTCATATCACTTCTTGTCTTTCACTCTGATCATAGTAGAAAAGGCCCTGGGGACATGCTCCTCTCCTGGCTTCCTTGAGCTGCAGGTGGGGAGGACGGAGTCTGAGAGGGAAATTTTGAATTCAGCAATGATTTGACTCCAAGTCTTTCTTGAGCTTCTGTCTGACTTCTGATGGAGCTCATGTGTTTGAAAGGGTATTGTCTGTAAATTAAAAAAGACACTAATGAGCAAACACAGCACCTGGTGAGTTCAGTCAGTTACTCTTTGACACACTGACTTCTGCATCCACACTAAACAACCGCAGAAACATGCTGGCCAACATAATATTTAGCGAGTGAAAAGAAAAAGACAAGTTACCTGTCTCTGCACTCAAAAAGATGAGTTACACCAGCAGCCCGATTTGTCCTCTGTTCTTAGTGAGACCCATCTGTTCTGAGAAAGTGGAGAACATTTCAAGTAAAAGCATTTGTAATATCAAAAACTCCTTTACACTTTTAGGGCAAAATGTCAGATTTTACTTTAACAGATCTTTGTCCCCAGGGTCAGAAGTTGAGTCCACATAGAGGACATTAGTCATCTAATACCAAATGCCCATAACTCAGCAATTTCCACCCAAAAGAACTGATTAGATGCAATTGGATCCAGGTGGAATGGGCAGATCACCTGTGACTTTCCTTTTCCATTACTTTTTGCTTATTGAACGTCTTTTAGAAAATAAAATATTATTTGCTACCTGAAAGAATACCTTCAGCAACAGCTGGGAGTTAGATTTGGTAACAGATTATAAAAATGTGATATGGTCCCTATTTCAGCTGGCAGTGCTTGAGAACTATTCAAAGAATTACTTGTTTGTATTCTAGCATTATATTAATCTGATGAACAATGCAATATTTCTAACAGCAATTGGATCTTAGATGCCATCTAAATGATTAAATGCTATCTAATCAGAGCATTAGTTTCAACACTCATGTCAGTATGAGAAGAAGCCTTTTCTGATCTGCACAGTAAGTTCAGCAGATGGCTTCTCTAAGGTTTTCCATCCTAAAGAGCAGTGTTTCTTCATTTTCATCTCTGGACAAAGCAGGAAGAAGTCAATACCAGAAAGCTGTAGAAGGTGAAAAGGAAATACCTTATAAAAAGTGAAAGATCAGAAAATGGGCAGTCATCAATTCCAGATGTTGGTCATTCCCACCAAGGTTTCAGAAAGGTTTATTTTGTCTTCTCTGGAGCTGGGTCCCAGCTGACACTGCTGAGGGCTACAGTAGTGGAACTCTACAGCAGCTGGGACTAACAGTAAGAAACAGATTTTAACACTAGCAGGAATTGAAACAGTGGAGCCATAGCAAGCTGAAGTGCTTCTGATGAAAATACAGTGTAGGCCCATAAATGCAGGGCAAATTTGAACGCAAATTTACAAAATGACCCACTGTAATTACTGTTGTACTAGCTCTCTCTTCTAAAATGTGAAGGAAAAATGTTTCTCTCCCACTTGAAGATAGCAATCTACACTTATCTGCATTCCACCCTGGGATAAAAACCCATACAACAGCAGTCAGTGATGGGAGTTCTAGTGCTTTCTTCATGCACTCTTTTCTTAGATCTGTACCTTGTGCTGAGCTTTCAAGCTATTCCAGTGTCATGTAAAGTTAAAATTTCCAATATGATCTGCCCTTCAGGCTATTTTGAATTAACTACTCCTTTAAATGGGTTTTAATGAAGCATGGCAATCCTGGGAATTCTCATTTAAAATAGGCACCTACTAGGCACCACAAGGCACTGACCGTTTCCCAGACCCTAGCAAGCAAATTCATGTTATCCCTAGAGGACAGAATCTAAAGCCCCTTGGGCAAGCAGAGAAACTTTCCTTCTCAGTGAGCCAAAGGTTTTCATGCCCAGCATGGAGGAATCAAGTGGGATCTGTTCTTTCTGTAGAACCTCTCCAGCTTCATAACCTAGCTCTCTACCAAGCAGTACTGGCTGGTGAGATAGGATGAGAGCAAAGAGCTCTCTTCTCCTGAAGACAAGCCAGGCTACAGTTTCTGTGAATATGTCCCCATTCTGTACTCCCCAGCTGCTCTCTCACCAATCTTCTTTTTCCTCTGGCTGCCAAACAGAAGTGAAATAAGCTTTAAGAGCAAGCATTTACCTGAGTGAGAATTTGTATTGAAAAAAAGAAAAGCTCTTCCTCCTTCATTGAGCAATAGCTAAAATGCTTCTATGCAGATAAAAACAATACTAAAGAAAGGCTTTACTTTTTTTTATTTGGACCTAAGTATAGCTTAGGTTAAATAAAAATGAGATAAACCCAACAAGAAAAAAAACATCTAAGTATCTGGTCTCATGAATATTTCTGTAGCATGCTATTGAATATGAGATACAAGGTAGGCTCAATACATCACCACACAACACTTCTGTGAAATCCTAAAGTTGATTGTTATAGACTTCTATCCAGAAATTTTGCATGTTTTTAGAGTTCCTCTTCAACATATGTCACATGTCTTAAAAACACCCAACAGGTCATAAAATCATAGAACTGTTTGAGTTGGAAGGGACATTTAATAATCATTTAGTCCAAATCCCCTAATGTTCATCAAGGACACCTGCAGCTAGATCAGGTACTCAGAGCCCCATCCAGCCTGATCCCCAGTGCCTACAGGGACAAGGCATTCACCTCTCTGGGCAACCTGTTCTATAGTGCTTTACTACTCTTATCATACAACACTTCTTTCTTATATTTGGTCTAAATCTCTGCTCTTCTAGTCTGAAACCATTCTCCCTTGTCCTGTTTTCACAGACCCTGATAGAGAGTCTGTCCCTTTCTTTCTTATAGCCCCCCTTTAAAAGACTGCTATCAGGTCTCCCTGGAGCTTTCTCTTCTCTCAGCCTGGCCTTGTAGGAGTGGTGTTCTACCTCTTCAATCATTTCTGTGGCCCTTCTCTGGATACACAACAGGCCTATGTCTCTTCTGTACTGAAGACTACACATCAGGACGCAGTACTCGAGGTGAGGCGTCACCAGCACAAAGTAGACAGTCAGGATCACCTCCCTCAACCTGCTGACAGTGCTTCTTTTGATGCAGCCCAGGCTACAGTTGGCTTTCTGGGCTGCGGAGGTACATTGTTGGCTCATGTCCAGCTTCCCATCCATTAGTACCTCCTTTTTGTTGAGCCTGTACTCCATCCTTACACGCCCCAGCTTGTACTGATAGTGGGAGCTGTTGTGATCCAAAAGCAAGGCCTTACATTTGGACTTGTTGAACCTCAGGAAGTTCGCTTTGCTCCACTGCTCAAGCCTGTCTACATCTCCCTGGATGGCATCCCATCCCTTGGGCATGTCAACAGCCCCCACAGCTTGGCTTCATCCACAAACTTGCTCAGGATGCACTCAATCCCATTGTTGATGTTACTGGTAAAGATGAAAAAGATCACTGGTCCCAGTACACACCCCTGAGAGACACCACTTGTCACTGATCTCCATGAAGATATTGAGCCACTGTTCACCACTTTCTGAGTACTGTCTCACAATCAATTCCTCATCCATCGAACAGTCCACCCATCAAATTCGTATCTTTCCAATTTGGAGAAACACATGTTATGAATGATGATGTCAAAGACCTTACTGAAGTCCTAAAAATAACATTCTGTCATGAGACAGAAAATTTACTCATTTAAAACAAAACATGGATTAGAGTGAACAAGAAATTTGCTATAAGAAAAATAATAAAACATCACTCCTGCCTAAACACCTATTTCTCTATGCACTGTGAGTCTAATTATGAGATCTTCACTTGAATTTTACAGTCCCTCCAGAAAACTCATTTCAGGATTAATTTGATTGCTTACATGATTAACTCTGAAATCTCAAGGAAAACAAATGTAAACTTCCCAAAATTTAGTCATTCTGCTTTTCAGAGAGTGACAGAATCTCTTTTCCTACAGAAGACTTGTTCTTTTCACTGACTGCGTAAGAAATCAGGGTTTGGCACTTCTGGGCTGCATAAGGGTTGAACTGCCCATTGTTGTCCTGAACTTAAACACTTCAATAGGTGAATAAATCACTCTGAAGCATCATGCTAGCTGAAATGTCTTCGCACCCTGACCTCTTCATCATCCAGTCACTCTAAATGAGATATATAGCAGAATATCTGAAATGACTCTTTCAGTTTCCTTTTCCCTTCTGAGTAAAAGTCTCTTCTTGTTTGAAAATGTTACATTGCCAGCAATACATCTTTGGGGAAACATTTTCTGTTTTGAGTGATGATCTCAGGCTCATTTCCATTTGATCTTTTTTTTCTTTTCTCTCTTGTGTCCCTTTTAATTCTGTTAATCTCTTTCTTTTAGTCATATAACTTGGTAGGAGTGGTATTCAGGATTGTGCTTCTAGCTCAGAAGCTCCTACCACCTCTGCTTATTATCCTGCTATATGTCTGTGAAGATTTTTGCTGTACCCTGTTGTTCACTGCAGGATAATAGAGTTCATTGTTTAATTACAATTTCAGGGATAAATTCTTGCAGAGTTGTCTAATTCCAGTAAGTGACTGAGTTCCTACAGTCATAGAACATGGAATAAGAAAAAAAGAAAAATGAAAACTTATGCACTTAATTTGCACCTGCATTGCAAAGTGAGTTCAGTGTTAACACTGCTTATGCTTAACAAAAAAAACTTGAAAATTGTGACCATAGTCTTTGTCTCTTCTGCTGTGATGTATTTATGTTGTGACTACCTGGGAGAATAAAACATGGAACTGAAAAGTCAAGTTTCATATGTAAGTGTTTCTGCATTTCAACATGTTGTCTTGCCTGATTGTGAAGGAACAGGTATATTTTGCAGGAAAGTGTTAGATATGTGTGTGTCCTCACCATTTTATAGAATCATAGAATTGCATTCGTTAAGGCAGGAAAGAAAAAGATCACATCTAGTCCAACCAGCAATCCATCACCACTATGCCCACTAACCATGTACCTCAACACCACATCTATTTTTTTCATGAATACCTTCAGAAATGGCAACTTTATCACCTCCTTGAGCAGCCTGTTCCAATGTTATCAACACTATTTCTGAGATGAAATTTTTCTGGTGTATCAGAAAGAAATAAGTCAAATCTAATCAGAGTCTCTTCTTTTATCTTAGATTTTTTTTCTCGTTTATGCTGTGTCTAATTCACACTCTTCCCAGTTACATTAATTTATTACTTCTATACTTCTTCTTAAGCAATGTCCATGATTATCCAAGCCAATATAGATTTAATATATAGGAAAATCATTTAACTTGCATAGGGTTACCCAGAATAAAAGGGAACCTGAAATATGGCCCAGTGTATCATTTATAGCCCTTCTTACCAGGCTTCTTGAATTTTCATGGAATTCTAGTTGTTCATTCACTTGTTCATGTAGATGGCATGGAAGATATAAAAGGGAAAAAAAGCAGATAAGCATCCAGTGGGACAGAGAAGTGATGTCTAACTTGGCCAAAGTAATCCTGAGTTCACTTTCCTCGTCTTTTAAGCATTGAAACCTCAAGAGTAAAGGTATCTGCAAACATTACTTCTAATCTTGTGCTCTTAAAGGTTTGCAAGACTGAAAGCATCAGTCAGGTTTATGAACAGGGTTAATACCTTTGCTCAGATTACTAGAACCAGAATCCTCCAGTTCATAGAAATAATAAATTCATGTAGCTAGTTTATATGCATATCACTTCAGTCACGGTAATGTCAGGTCCAGACTTAGTTTTCACTGTCACTGCATGCATGCTTTTATCAAGCAGACTCCAAACACATCTTAGTAGAAACATGCAGGATAGCGTTTTATTTTGTTTTGCTTTTTTTTTTTTTTAGTTTGTTTACCAGTGAACTGCTATTACAATATTTGTATAGAAAGAAAAAATTGCCAAGAGTAGTGTGGAATAATTTATAAAAAATGGTTGAATTTGATATGGCTTTTAAATGGTTCCTGTATAGAAAAGAAGATGAAATGCACTCTTAAGAAATCATTTTTGCATTTATCTCCATCTCATATAGTCCTGCACAGCTGCTATCAGAGATTCAGCATTGAATGTTAATTTCTAACTGTCTTAAATTTATTTGAATATGTATTTTCTAGAAGATTGTATGCTGTGACACTTACTGTATCTACTCTTTATCCCTAGGCTGACTTAATTTTACTTGCAGTGAGCTTCATGCTGTGATTTATGTTACTGGCAGACTTAGGAAACCAATTGCCTCAAACTGAATTATCTAAAAACCAAATGTTGTAAATTCCAAGTGAACATTTTCAATTGTTTTCCTTTTATTAGCTGCACAAACCTATTATATCTCTGACACACAAATAATTTGTAATAGGCTGCTAATGTATTTGTTAATGTGTTCACCCTCAGCTTAAGAAGCATTCTTCAGCAAAACCAATAGATGAAGCATTCAAAACAAACAGAAGGCCTTCAATAGCATTGACCTGGACCTCATATAAAAACTGGAAACAAGCATTTTGTTACAGAAGTATATCATTCCCTGCTGCAACTCATGCTAGCAATTTCTTTCAGGTGTGTTATCACTTGAATATTCTCCTTGATCATATTGCATCTTCATGATAGCCAGATTTCCTCCTGAAAGGCATCTATCTTTCAGACACTGTCATGAAGTAGGTATAAGGAAAGTAGGCAAAATCACGTGGTTTACACATGCTCTCAATGATATGCTCCAAGTGTGTCAGCTGGTATCATCTGCAGTGCCTGGAGCGCTGTCTGGGAGCCTGTGACAATTCAATTGCAGACTGTAGGTTTTGAAAAACAGTGGATAATTACTACTCCCTACAAGGCAAGAGGACTCCTGTGCGCAGCATGAGAGGCCACATCTGTTACAGCTATCACCAAGTTCCTGTCGATCATCAGTATTTCAATAAAAACAGTCATTAATCTGGATGAAAATCACCATTTGTTTTCAGTTTCAGCCCACTGATCTGATCAAGTTGTAAATAACATAATTGATGCTCTGTCCACCTTTCTTTTTGCGAGATTTTCTTTGTATTCTTGTTTTTCTCAAAAGCTGTGAAATACCTCAAAGTGAAATTGTTGGACAAGATCTTGCCTCTTGATTTTTTCAGGTTGATAATATCTAATTGTGTTTTTTGAACACACACATTGTCATGTGACTTAAAACTGAGAAAATATAGTAGAAGCTTTTGCTCAAGTGATTTGTTTGTGCTCTGTGCAATTACAAGGCTGATTTTATTCAGTTTCATTTTATCCTTAACTATGTCTTTACTGGTCATTCACATTTCTGTCTGAGGTGTTTCTCAGTGCTAAGCATAAAGTCTGATAAACCTTGGTGTTCTTAGCACTTTTTGCCCAGCCCTGATACATGGAGGCTTGATATTGCAAGTACCAGAATGACAAACCTCAAATATTACTATTGTAGAAATTAAAATGTTATATGGACTTCTTTCTAGCTAGTTCAGCCAGTCCCGCGTTTTATGTTGGACCCAGCAAAAACAACATGATAAACCTAAGTTTTCAAACTGCAGAAAAAAAAACTTAAGCTCTTGAGACTGTGAAAGAAGGTTCATCTTCATCACCAGTGATGGAAAATATGCAAGGCAACTTCTCACATGGTACAATTTCGCATTGCTTCAAAACTGGTAATTCCTGAAGGAAAGTCTACTGTGCCATATCAGATATCTTAAAATAATGGTTGCCACAGTGTTCCAAGTTTTGTTTTCTTCATACAGTCTAACAACAGACATAACAACAGATAAATATCAAGACAAATTTGTTAATATTGTATTATTGGCAGACAAAAAAAGATCACTTTACATTGGAATGCTGAGCTCCTGCCAACCACCAACAAGTGGATAGCTCTGTTTTAGAACTTACTGCTAATGGCAAAAAATACATGTGCTGCACAAAAACAGAAATAATCTGAAGGCATTTTAAAAGTTTTAGGTTCCATTCTAAGAACTCCTTGAAAAGCAGGCCTGATGATGGAAACTGAAAAATACAGCTTGTGGAAAGGCAGTGGTTTTTAATTTTTCCATAGTCCTTTGCATTTCTGCAGTGCTCTGTGAAAGGGAATCACAGTGAAGCAGGTTATTAGGATCAGACTTAATGGAAGAGCAAATACATACAGAGAAGAAATGATTCTTCCATGGCCACCCAGAAGATGGTCAGATCCCAAAAATGACAACATGAGGTAGCAGGGCTGCTTTGAGAAGCATGAGAGTCTGAAATGGATGGTTTGATGTATGTAATTAAAGTCTGAAAACTATTTAAATGTGCATTTACAAATGAATATTATTACAGAACTACAATTTTTATGTTGCCACAAATAGTTATGGGCAGAAGTGTTAAAGGCAGATATTCTTTACAGTGTGTGGACCTTCCAGAAGGGCAGACAGAGATACAACTCATGACTCTAAGAAGCCTGAGCCTGTTGGGATGCTGACAGTGATTCTGCAAACAACAGATGTGGGCTTTGTGGCCCTCTATTTAAGCTAGGATGTTGGAGGGTTGATCGGTTCAAGTAAACTTAATACTAGAAAGAGCCTGGAAAGACCATGTAAGCTGTGTACTTGCCTCTTCACTATAGGGTTCTGCTTCTCTGTTCATGGAGGAGGAATGCCCACCTTCCAACTCATTATACCCTTTTTATATCTAATCCACTGAATTTCAGTCCTCTTGAGACAATCTTAACGGCAGTGGTGCCACAGTGATGACATAGGACTTAATGTGCTCCTTGCTGAAGGGTTGTCTTGATTTTCTTTTCTATCCCAAGTTACAAACAAGACTGCAGTTTAGGCACAGCAACCATTAAGATGGTGAGAGATGAGGCATTTAACACAGGAATTGCTACAAACAGGAGCAAGCTGATTTTCTTGCCTCTGCGATGTCATGAATAGACTGCGTCATGCTTTCGCTATGTGAGATTTTACCATGACGTGACATTCACAGATAAACACACATACACACAGAATTAATGAAACAGAAACCATTTAAAGGAAAAAATGCACAGACGGAATCTTGAAGGGTCTTTGCTACTGCCCACCTCTTTTTTAAAGTCTTCAGCCTGGAGAGTGGAGCAGCTCTCCCAGAATTATCGCATCATATGGAGTGAATAATACATCTTACAAGTTATTAGGTTTGGCTGCTTTTTTTGTTTTGTTTTCTTCAAGCCACTGAGGGTGAAAAAGAAACAAAAGGCAGAATTTGATTGATTTAGTAAATGTGGGTACGGCTGGAGCCAGGAAGAATACATTAGAGAAGTGACTAATGGCCTTGATTATGGTCAGCATATGGAGAGCACCAGCTTTCACTGTAACTGCAGACTGCGCCTCACAACTCTCTCTGTCTGTCAGTTCATGTTTTCCTTTGAACAGGTTCATAGAGACAAGTAACGATAGAAGTGATATCATATAGATTTCACTAAAGGTCAGTTGGTATTTGCACTGCCCAATTGTTCTGCTAGGCATCCATCTTTACTGGAGTTCATAAAATCATTATAGAATCATAGAATGGCCTGGGTTGAGAAGGACCTCAAAGATCATCTAGTTTCAAACCCCTTGCCATGGGCAGGGTAGCCAACCACTAGGCCAGGCTGCCCAGAGCCACATCCAGCCTTGCCTTGAATAACTCCAGGGATGGGGCTCCCACAGCGTCCCTGGGCAACCCGTCCCAGTGCATCACCACCCTCTGAGTAAAAAACTTCCTCCTAGTATCTAATATAAATCTCCCCTATCTTAGTTTTAAACAATTTCCCCTTGTCCCATCACTATCCACCTATGTAAACAGTCATTCCCACCTCTGTTTATAGGATCCCTTCAAGTATTGGAAGGCTACAAGATCTCCCTGGAGCCTTCTCTCCTCTAGGCTAAACAAACCTAGATCCCTCAACCATTCCTCACAGAGGTGTTCCAGTCCTCTGATCATTTTAGTGGCCCTCCTTTGAACTCGTTCCAAGAGCATCAAATGTTTCTTGTGCTGGGAACCCTAGACCTGGTCACAGTACTCCAGATGTGGCCTCAAAAGAGATGAGTAGTGGGGGACAATCCCCACTCTCTCCCTGTTGGCCACTCATTTTTTAATGAAGCCCAGTATATAGTTGGCCCCCGGGCTGTAAGCGTGCACTGCTGACTCATGTCCAGGTTCCCATCCACCTAAACCCCCAAGTCTTTCTCTGTGGGGCTGCTCTCCAGGAGTTCTTCCCCAGTGTGTATAAATATTTGGGATTGCCCTGGCCCAAGTGCAGCACTTGGCTTTGTTGAACCTCAAGAGGTTCACATGGGCCCACTTCTCCAGCCTGACCAGGTCTCTCTGGATGGTTTGCCTTCCCTCCAGTGTATTGCCAGCACTACTCAGCTTGGTGTCATCTGCAAACTTGCTGAGGGCACACTCAATTCCATTGTCTGTGTCACTGATGAAGATGTTGAAGAGCACTGGTCCCAAGACTGACCCTTGGAAGACACAACTCGTGACAGGCACAGAACCTTTGATCAAAATACTTTGGCTGCAACCAGCCAACCAGTTCTTAATCCATTGAACAGTTCACCTTTCAAATCCATACCTTTCCAATTACGGGAGAAGGATGTGGTGAGAGGCCATGTCAAAGACTTTGCAGAAGTCCAGTTAGATTATTTCCATTGCCCTTCTCCTGCCGTCACTCCATCATAGAAGGCCACCAGATTGGTCAGGCAAGATCTGCCCTTGGTGAAGCAATGCTGGCTGTCTTGGATGACCTCTTTGTCTCATATGTGCCTTAACATGGTACCCAGGAGGATCTGCTCCATGATTTTCCCAGTCACACAGGTGAGGCTCACCAGCCTGTAATTCTCTGGGTCATCCTTTCTCTTCTCCCTTTCTTAAAAATGGGAGTAATGATTCCCTTTTTCTAGTCTCCAGGGATTTCACTCAACAGCCACAATTTTTCAGATATGGTGGGAGTGGCTTGGCAACCACATCAACCATCACTCCCAGAACCAATTGTGCCTTAGCTTTCCTGTTCTTGTCTCTACACATACAGAGACAACTCATGGTGGACCCAGATAGTAATCCTTATTTGACCATATCTGTTTTACTTAAATTGCTCCAGAAAAAATAGTCAAGATTAATTTTGTAATTTAAAAATATATTCTTTTCTGATTTGTTAGTACAAAATCTGATTTGCTTTAAATTTGTGTGCCATACCTTTTCCTCTGAAGAATGTTGTCTATCTCCTCAGCCATGTGAATATATCTAACTTAGACACTGTAAGTGAAGGTCACAGTTGGGCTGACCAGATGGGGAAGCTAAAACACAAAGGTGACAATAGCAAGAATGTGTGGTGCCCAGTAAGGATTTGCCACAGGAAAATGGATGTCTCTTTTCAATGTTTTTCTACACTCCCTTTAAAGGCTAAGACTGCCAGAAGGAGGTAGCTGCAGGAGTGGCTTTGGTGGGGACAGAGAAAGAGGGGGTAGAGGCTTCTGTCGAAGAAAGGGGATAGCCAATATGACTGAGAGGAAATAACAGGCTACAGAAAACAGGTTAGATTAGGAAGAGGGGATACACATCAGAAGTTATTCAAGGGTAGATCACTAGATTTCTATAGAGCGCAATAAGGAAACAGTCCAGTGGATGCCACATTCAGAATTAAAAAGTATGACTGCAGCAGCTATGCCTTATCATCACAATGGAGAAAGTGGTACTGTGAGGAAACATACAATCCTTAGAGTTGAAAGGGACTTTTAAGGTCATCTAGTCTAACTCTCCTGCAATGAACTGGGACATCTGCAGCTAGGTCAGGTTGCTCAGGGTCTGATCCAGCCTCACCTTGAAAGTCTGCAGGGATGGGGCATCCACCACCTCTGTGGGCAACTTGTTCCAGTGCCTTACCACCCTTACTGTGAAAAGCTTATTCTGTATGTCCAATCTGAATCTCCTTTCTATTAGTTTGAAACCATTTCCTCTCCCTTCACAACAGATAGTTCTAAAGAGTCTGTCTCCTTCCTTCTTATAGACCCCCTTTAGATACTGAAATGCTGCTCTTAAGTCTGCCCAGAGACTTCTCCAGACTGAAAAGCCCCAGCTCTCTCAGCCTGCCCTCATAGGAGAGGTCTTCCATCCCTTGAATAATTTTTGTGGCCTCCTCTGGACACACTCAAGCACTTCCATGAGTCTCCTGTACTGCAGACTCCCCATTTGGACTCAGTACTCCAGGTGAAGCCTCACCAGCAAAGAGTGTCAGGATCACCTCCCTCAACCTACTGGCCAGGCTTCTTTAGATGCAGTCCAGGTCACATTGCTGGCTCATCTCTAGTTTCTCATCCACCAGTACTCCCAGGTATTTTCAGCAGGGCTGCACTCATTCTTTTCATCCTCCAGCTTGTAGTGGCAGTGAGAGTTGCCTCGACTCAGGTGCAAGACCTTGATTGGCTTTATTGAACCTCATCAGGTTCCCCTGGGCCTACTGCTCAAGCCTGTCTAGTTCTCTCTGGATGGCATCCCACTCCTTTGTCATGTTGACCACACCCCACAGCTTGGTGTCATCAGCAAATTTCAGGAAGGCTGCAGTAGCAGAAGAGGGAAGTGATTATGTGAATGAGAGTGTTTTGGCTGCAGGAATGGAAAGCAAAAGCTAGATGTTTAAAATGCTGTAGCAGATGTGGCTCATTAACTTCATATTCTCAAAGGAGGTGGGCTGGGACTCCACAGGGAAGGGCTGAAGCTCACTGGGTTTAGGACAGTCAAACACTGTGCAGGAAGTTTACATTGGTTATTGTGCTGTACTATTACTTTTGCAGTCTGTGAAGGCCATCCAGAGAAAGGAGTCATCAGAGAAATTTACCAGACTTGGGGCACTTTATCACAGCCCTGGTCAAAGGGGTCAGCTCATTCAGTAGACTTGTCTACCTTCCTCATCCTGATGATGCAGTGTCACATACACTACTTTGTTATACTGAATGAGCTTCTCATTATTCGTGCAGAACATGTACAAGTTAACCCTGAAGTGGCATAATAGGTATGTGACATCCACACTTAATTTCTGTGACCTGATACGTGTGCAACTAGAGCATGAAAATGTTTTGCTTTATCTGAAGTGGATTTTCCATGTAATGACCATATAACTAAATTAGAGATGGATAAACTTGCTGAGATTTAATATGAGCTCATAGCAAAAAAATGTGTTTAAATAAACCTTCTGTTGAGATGACAACCGTCAAAAATGCTATTTCTCATTCTTTTCTAAGATATGATCTCATTACACATGAACAGTCACAGCAACACAAGCAGAAAACAGTATAAGAAAACCCCCTTTCTGATATTATCTTTGGTTGTCAAGTGTTAGATGCAAGTCTAATGAGCTTTGATCCAAGTGCCAACCAGTTTAATTCTCTCCATTATCTTGACTGAATAGGGATATATATTAGGTTTCCCCACACGTGCTTGCTGTGACACAAAGGCAATGAATCATTTCTATGCCACAATAACAAAGCTGGTCTTTATCCATCAGAGACTAGATCTTTGATTATTGCTCCACAGAAAAAGCTCAGAACATAAAACTGCTCCCAAAACCAGGTGTCCAGGAAGGGCCACACCTGCAGGGATTTTACACAGGTGGAATTCTGGATCACAGAGAGAATGAACTTGACTTACTGAGGCTACTATCTTGCTGCCACTAGACTGATTTTGTTCCATTTTGAAAGAAGATGCCTGGATATGGATCTTAACACTTTAGGTGAGTCTGCTCAGTGATCCATGTTGAAAGTTAGGGATATCAGAAGTTTCTACTGGACTGTTCTGATGATGTACACAGATGTATGACTGATGGGAAATCAAGACAGATGCTGTAATCCAGGGCCACAAGGACAAAAGAAGAGGAGAAGGGAATGTTAACCAGTGACACATAGAATGAATATGTCATAAATGGCTTGTGCTCTCCAAGACCTTCTTCCAAGAGACTAGGGAGGACCTCAGATCAGGACATTGTGAACCATGAGAATTAATGCATAGTATCAAGCTTACCTAATCTCCCATGGGCATTCCATTTGTGTCTGCAGAAGATTTCTTAGTATCTACAGCCCATGACACATGTGGATGCTTCATGTGTAGGTTTGTTGCTGCAGGTCTCAGAATACCGACCTCAGTAGCTAATTTATTTTCTAACTTCTACTTGAGTGACTTGTATTTTTGGTCTTGTAAAAGCAAGTCTTATGAGAGTAGCAGTCCAGAATATACAAAAATAAATAAATAAATAAAATGACTTCTCTTACCCGAATCTTTGCAGTTTTGTTGTTCTAAATAGAGTAATATGATGTCTTAGAGATGGAATGCCAACCTCAAACTTGAATCTCTCTCCTTTTCTCAGCTTCTGTCAACTGTGTTTCCTCAGCAGTATTTCAAGATCATTTGGGTATTTAATTCATCAAACTGCAGAACTCTGCTAGTCTAGCAGGGCATTTCCCAAGCTAATAGTTGCGTCTGTGTGTAAGTTCACACCCAGCTGATGTGCCAGCTACAATTCCCCTAAGATAAAGGTTTATTGGAGACTTTTCAAATATATTCCATTAATCAAATGAAAGGCAAAATCTTTCTCAGCAAGAATTAAATAGAGTTTCCAAACATACACAGCATTGTTTTCCATAAGGCAGGAATCATCTGATATAAAAAAAATGCTCATCAGCAAACTATGCTGTTAAAAACAGTCCTCCAGACTGAAGTGGTAAAAAGTAAACTCAGGATTTCAAGGACCAGACTATTCTAGGATACAATATCTCACCTCCACATTTTCTGTGTTTCATGAATTTTTATCAGTAAGTATGACCTAATTAATTTTATCTTCTTTGAGAATTAAAATCCTTAGTAATTCTTCTACAGACCAAATGAAAGAAAATTATATAAAATAATAATAATAAAAAAGAGACACAGTAACAAATGGTAACAGGCCAAGTATAAAAAAATCAGACTATTTTTCACCTGGGAAACTTCCCTGGGGAACTCAGGTTAAAAAATTACTCAGCCATTGAGGGAAAGCTACTATATCTTTCCACATACCTAAGATCTTTCTAAGACCACAGACTAGACACGATTTTAATATCCTAAGCTTGACAGTAGGTCTAGTACCTTCAGTGCTGAAACACTATTAAAAAGAAACAAACAAAACAAAACAAAATTAAATGCACAACAAAAATGAAAAAGAGGATTTTACTGCTTACTTGTTATTTCTGTGAGACTTGTCACTTTCCACAGATCATTGCTTAGGTTTGTGTATGGAGACATGGAGTAGACTCAATCATTTCTCATCCATCCTTATCAGACTCTAGGCAAATGTGCCAAGTTTTGGTCTCTGAAAGGAGTCAGATTTGAAAAATGTACTCTCTGAGTGATGGTTCAAACTTTCCATTTGAATATACTGTGAATCTTCTGAGTTTTATGTGAGACTGCTTCAGATTGCAGGAAACTCAAGCCAAAAATTGGGAGACACTGAAACTCAGAGAGACTTGGCAATGCATTGACTGCTGGGGCAGGAACAAAGGCTCAGCTAACAGCATATGCTATCTATTAAACTTTGTTCTTTGTGTGTGTAGACAGAGAGAGGGAGAGAGTGACAGAGGTAAGAACTCCAGCTCCCTCGACTTGATTTCAGACAAAGCTTTTCCCAGATTATCTGATAGCTAAAGAAGTCTGGAGAGAGCTCAGCATTTTTAAGAATCATTTAAACAGAAAAAAGTTTTTATTCAGTGCTTTTTCTGCTTTGTAGTAAACATATTTATGGGCAACAATCTAAACAAATTCATTAAGGAATAAATGAAAGCAAGCATTTATTACAATAATTTTCTGCTCTTTTATTGATGAAGAAACCTCTTTTTCCAGGCCAGGAAATTTTCTGCTGTTGAGAGACAGAAGATGTTTCCAATTAAACAGTTCACCTGCATCCTGGAAATATATGGGTAGCCTAAGTAGGAATGACAATGATTCTTCACATCTTCCATGGAAAAAAAAAGATGAGTAAGTGAAGCCCTGGAATAAAGCCACTGAGCTCAACAGTATTACAGTCGAGACTGCCCACTGACAAAGGAGAACTGACCCTGTGTAATTTTCTCAAGTATTAAAGTCCCCTCTCCAAAAGTCAGACAGAAAAGAGTTTAAAATACATGCGGTAAAAGCAAAAAATCATGTATCATTCTGAAAGGAAATAGGTAAAAGCCTGGCTTAACAGGAATTATTAGTAAAATCTCCAGTATCAGCAAGATTTCAACCTTAGATTCAGAGGGATAAGTCTTAGTTGGTGGAGTAGTGTGGCTTGTCTTGGCCTGCCCAATTAGTCTACAGTAAGTCTCCTTATCTCACCTCTGTCCCATCTCCTATCTTTCTAAGAAGCAGCACAGATGCCAGGACACCAGTACAATTACAACAAAACTGAGAGGAGTGTCAGATGCACCAGAGAGTCATGATGTCTTACTGAGGGTCCTCAAGAGATTGGAGATATGTGCTGACAGAAACCTAGTGAAGTTCAGTGAGGAAAAGTGAAAAGTCCTGCACCTTGGGGAGAACAACCCCATTCAGTGGAGGATGAACATTTGGAAAGAAACTTAGTAGAAAAAGCCCTGGTGGATAACAAGTTGCCTACCAGCCACCAATGCACCATTGCAAGAAAGAAGGCAAACATTATCCTGGGCTGCATTAGGAGGAATTCTGTCATCAGCCTGAGGGAGATGATCCCTCCCCTCTCTTCATCTCTGGTAAGACCTATCTAGAATAATGAGATCAATGTCGTGCTCCCCAGAACCAGAGAGACGTGGACATACTGAAAGAACAGTGAAAGATCACGAAGATATGACATACAAAGGAGAGAGTTGAGACTATTCTTTCTGGAGAAGGGAAGGCTCAGCAGACACCTTATAACTCTGAATAAATATCTGATGGAGAGAATAAAAAAGATTGCCCAAGGACAGGAAAAGAGACAGGAAATTCTGTTTCAACACAAGAAAAAAAAATTAAGGATGATCAGACATTGGAACAGGTTTCCAACAAAGGTTGTGGAGTCTCCATTTTTTTTTTTTTTTTGAGGCATCAAAACCTGCTAAGAAACAGATGTGGGCAGTCTGCTCCAGTTGGCCCTTCTCAAGCAGGGATGTTGTGCTAGGTAAGTTTCAAAGCCCTTCTCCAACCTCAACCATTCTGGGAATCCTTGCAAACTCTATAGCTGTACCACCACATGCAGACACATCTCAATTTTCTTGTATAAGATCCTGAGGAAGTTACTGATAAAATTCTCTTGTAAAAGGCTGACTTTTGGGAATGGTAAATTAAGTAGAATGGAAAGGGTAATGGTAAATTAAGTAGAATGGTAAATGGTGACAAAATGTCCAGAGAACTAGTCCTCTCTTTTTTCTTTCCTTGTTTTTTTTTTTTTTTCCCCTGAATTTGTGATTTTTGAAGTATGATTTTCATACTGAAATGAAAATGAAAATTTCAGCTGTCTGCACAGGCATACTGTGTCATGAGAGGCTGCTGGGGGACACAGGAAGTGTGGGACATGGGACACTAATTCAGACTGGAATTTGAGTGAAATGCCACATGTCAGACAACTACTTGGATTTATACTCCTGTACATAACAAGCTATAACAATACTCTGGAGAACCCAGGTAGAACACATTTCATTTGGTGTTTTATAAACGTTCCAGACAGAAGTATTATGGAAACACTTTCTAATACACAATTTTGTCAGGAGAAAATGTTCCAAACAGTTCTGGTCAGTATGTAACTACACTTCTGAAAAGGGGATGATAAGACTGACAAGCCACTGTATAACTTCCTGTCTGGAGTTAGGCAAGATAGACATCATCTCCAGTTATTGAACACACTTGTTTTGTCAGCACGTCATCAAGACATGAGTCTACATTTTTAATATAAACAAGTGTGCAGTTTACACAGGGACCTCAGACATGGTAAAGTGATCTTGAACAATTTCTTACTTCATTACATCTGCTAGAATTTTTTGTCCTTACGCACTTAGAAATCTCTGAGGATGTATCTCCACAGATGTCTGTTCTCAGTAGAGTTCTTCAGCCCACACAACTCTCTATGCAGCCAAGTCTAGATAAGGCTACCGTACATCCAGCTGTTCCAGACTTGGCTGCTTTTTCCCTCCAGAAATGATTATTTTCTTCAGGTTTTTGGATGTCTGGTTGGATGACAAGTCACCACAGAGCTGAACATCTTGAACTTCTTGGAGAGGCTGAATATACTGTCTCTGTTGTTTGGACAGCCTATCAGTTATAGACCTAAGCAGGAGACACCTTGATGTCTCAGCTACTTCCAGTGCTTTAGTTGCTCTACTACTTACATATGGTACAGATCTTACTACTCCTTACCATGGCATGTGGTGTAGACACACCTGCCTTCAGAGTAGGAATTTATGGGATCTATGCATTACAGTACCCTGTTTCACTGTGTGCCTAAATTACCCTCAGAAAAAACAAAATAATAAAAAAAAAATTAAAAACTTTGTGAAGCATATAAAGAGCATTATTTGTCTGTAGGAGAAAATTGGTCCTTAACACTGTCATTTGGTTTATGCTTCAAATGGCATAGATGTAAGCCCTTTTCTATTTCTTTGCTTTTCCGATAGAATCTAGCTGCTCCCACTGCACCTACAGATGTCTAAATAACCCGTTATGCATTATATAAATATATTGTTTTATTGGTTTTAAATAACTTGTTATTCAGTTTCATGTCTCCATACTTTCCTTTTGTTGGAACAGCCATCTTCATTACAGCTTTAATTATTTTGTACACTCTGTCATGCTGTCACTTCTTTTTCTTCTCTAATCTAAGCATCACTAAATTTTTCATGCCTTCCTAACATAACAGACATATTCATTCCTCACACCATTTTTCTTGTATGTTTCCCTGGACTCTTAACATCTCCATAATATTAAGTTGTGTGACCAATAATTAACAGAGAGGACATGTCACTGGTTTATACAATTACATTATTTTCAGTATTGTTTACTATACTTTTCCTGATACATTCAGTTTGCCAACACTTCTAGTGCACACAGAGCAGATGGTTTGGCTAAGATGTCTGCTGTGACACTTTTTTTCTGTAAGACTGTGTTTAATTTAGAGCCAAGAAATATGTCGTTCTAGTTTTTCCTTCCAGCTTACACCAATTTGCCTCTGCCTGCATTGAGTTTAGTCACCTACCTTTCTCTACTCCAGCAGAGGTTCCTCACAGACATATTTCACTTGGGCTATCTTGTCCTGTATAATTTCCAAATGTTACCCCATTACTCAGTCACTTGTTTTCTAATATTATTAATAATTATTAATAAGATTATTAATATTGTTAATATATAATTTTTTGTGCCCATTGCAGACTGTTTCTTTGAAGTAGTACTAATGAACAGAAGATCCTGTTCTGGTACCACAGACATGTCCACTTTGTGTAAAAGCCTTTTTTCCTGAAGACAGAGTGGAAGAGAAACAACAATCAGCACAAGGTAATTGATTGTGACAAGTTGACAGACCTTTTTGTGCTTCAGCCCATGAGCTTTAGGTACTGGTTCTGGTTTTATCGTGAGGGTGAGAATTTTCTCACCAACTCAAAATGGGGAAGAGGAAGGAGGTCTCTGTTCCCCAGCTGGGAGAAACTCTAGGGTTTGGAAACAACTTCACATAGGACTTTTGTAAAAGAGTATTGTGAATATGAAAATATTAAATTTAAAGGAGCTCATGTTTTGTAGTGTAAAGAGCAGTTCTGACCCTTAAGAAACTTAGGAACTGAGATGGAGAAACAAGAGATGAAGCCATACATGGTGGTATGCAAAGGGCAGGGTGGTGAGAGAGGAAGAGAGGCAGATCATCGTCTGTCCTACAGGTACATCTGAGCTTGCTCCCTTCTGAGGATGGTGACCGGGGTTTCTCTGATTTCTTTGATTCTGATTTGTCAAAATGAGAAGTGATGAAACAGCTTTGCCCTCCCCCCAGTGTAAGCAGTCCATTCTTAAGCTCTCTCAATTATTCTGTGAGGTGAGGAAGGAGGCAATGCCAATGTAACCCCAGTTCCCAGCATTGCTTCACAGTCGCAGCTCCTCTCCGTACTCTGACCATTCTCAACAGTCTTTGCCAATGTCTCCTCAGAGTTAGCATAGACAGGAGGCAAAAGGGAGCAAGCAGCATTTTGTACAGGTATATTAATTATAAAAAAATCAGGTTTGACTTTTTTATTTCCTGTGACAAATAAATATTGCCATCCATGACTCCAGAAGAATCACTGACTTCAGTGAAGTCATGGTTAGAATTTTTCAAGCTCAAAAATATTTCTGTCTTTGGAGTAAATTATGAAAAACCTTCAGACAGACAGCAGCAGCGCAAAGCTCTCTGTAACTGAACGTTATGAAAATGTGCACACTGCATATGTTATTGCTAGAAGTTCGCTCATATCATTCTTTAATTCCTTTAAATCTCTGGATGTCTCCAGTCCCACCCTAGAGAGTTTGCTGCTATTTCACATTTCTTCCATTATACGTTTTGACCTCTCAGTCTCTGGCATATATTGTAACTTTGCTACTCAGAAAATAGTAGGTATTTCCCCTGTATATCCATGACTGACTTCAGTGAATGTTTTATCAGAGTTAGTATAAGAACAGAAAAATCACAGCATCCAAATACAGAGCCCTCTTGCCTCTGCCCAAACCTCTTTAGCATCTGGGACTAAAATATGTCTCTGTGTAATCTGTTTCCCATTGTGGTTTTAAAGGTCTGCAACATTTTTATAGGCTCAAGAACCAAAGTAACTCAAGACTAAACTGCGTTGGCTCACCCTGATATAACCCCTATAAATGACAAACAAATCAGCATTTCACAGTTAAAAAACAACACCAAGCATTCTACAAAATCCCCAAGAAGTTTACTACAGTGATGCTAACAATGCTAGACATTAAGGCAGGGAATTTCCTTTTTGCATTTCAAGAGAAAAACCACCACAGCTGCTTCTCAGCGGATTCCCAGCCAAGTTGAAAAGGTCACCAACCCAGCCATGATGTAAGATCAAAAACCACAGTGACACCCCCAAGCAGTCACCCTTTGGTGAGTCAAATGACTATCTAATAATCATTTTTGCCACACAAACAAGGCATTCATCTTGCACACATCTTGCATTAGAACCTCACCCTCAGAAGGTGGCACAGCTCCATGCTCTTCAAATGTCTGATAATGTCTGAACTAATTGGCCTTTACAGGTCCCTTCCAACTCAAACCATTCTATGATTCTATGCCCTGGTTTTCACTGGCCTCCTAGGAAAAGCCACTATTGTTTGTAAGGCTGAGATGCAAAAAGAGCAGATTCTTGATTGAAGAAACACAGGGCAATTGCAAGGGAAAAGGAAAGAAGAGATATAAGGATAGAACTCTGTAGAGATTTGAGGCTGAAATACACATTTTATCTCAATATATTTTAACTAATGGCAGAATCTATCTCTAACACCTGAGGGGTCTGAGTACTTGTTGCAAACCAGATGCACCAATCTCCAGTCATTGCTTCATGTAATGCTCAGTTTGTCAGAGGAAAACCATCCTCTGCAGTTGATCCTCTTTGTTTATCGAATAGTAAGGAAACATGATCCATTTGTTCACAGAATTAATACTAATAATATTATCTTAACAGGTTTTCTGTGCCTGGGGTAGGGAGGGAGCTATTTAAAGATATGTGTGGGATTACTGGATCTCTGCTGCATTTGCAATACCTAGATTCAAGCCATTCAAGCCATTTACCTTGCATCATGATTAACCTTACATTCTTGCATGTAACAGATTCCACTGCCACATCACTGAACCTCTACAAATCATTTACAGAGATTTTTGGGCTCCAGTAGTGGATTGATGAGCAGGTACATTGCTCTGAAATAATGTTTCCTGTTTATTTCTGTGGAACCTGCAATAGATACAAAGAGCACAATAACACTTTTTGATAGAGACGTTCTCAGATATAAAATACTATTTTTTCAATATAGACACCATCATTAGCTGATTTTTGTGGATGAGCTAATAGAAACACTCTTCATTTCATCTGTGACAGCTATGCATGTCCATCTGGAACGTGGCTTGTCCTTCATATTGCTGTTACCACCAGTGAAACACACCACCCACTGCTTCATTGTGCTCACATCCACTTTTTGGTCTCCACAAACATTCAGCAAGCATTGATGAATGTTAGTAGGTGCCATTTTATCCACGTGGAGGAATTCAGTGACACACTTTTATGTCATACACACTTCTATGTCAGATACCATTCTGCCACAGTGCCTCTTTGCTGCCATCTGTCACAAGGCAACAACATGTAACAGGATATTGGTGAGAAAGTTCAACATCTACTGCCATACCACTAACATCTGCTTCTGACACTGTGGGCCAAAGTAATATAAGAGCAGGCATCATTTTTGGAACAGCCCTTGTATCAAATCAAGCAGACATTATAATATCCACATTTGCACACAGGGAGGGAAGCAGAATGTAAACCAAGCTGTGTTTGCTGTCTTGAAGGGCTGTTTCCAAATGTTCTTTCTGTGCTGCAAGCTAAACAAACTTTGTGTACCTTTGCACTTACTTCAGGTGTTCCATGAGAAGCTTTTATTTCAAGTACATTCACATTGACTCTCTTTCCTTATTCAAATTACAAAAGATTTTGAGAAGGAAGTGTGTGCTGGAAAGCAGAAAAGAAGTGAGAAAAAAAAATTCTGCCTCTTTACTTCTGCCCTTCCTGTGTCTAAAGGCTGTCCAGAACAGAGGTCTGTGGGGGATATGGGAATTTTCGTCATCTTTGTGTTTGTGGTGAATGAAGAGAGCCAGAAATGAGTTTGTCTGCAAAATTTTCCCATTAAAAACGCGTATACCAAACACTATGGAGGTGGAATGTAAGTAAGGTTATACTATAAAGACTGATCTGGAGAAAAGACTTGCAGAGACGTTAAGAGGGAG
The DNA here is from genome assembly GCF_038088225.1 of Cyrtonyx montezumae. Taxonomy (NCBI): domain Eukaryota; kingdom Metazoa; phylum Chordata; class Aves; order Galliformes; family Odontophoridae; genus Cyrtonyx; species Cyrtonyx montezumae. The sequence continues at coordinate 4,795,775 of NW_027072035.1, forward strand.
AACTGTGCTTATCACAGAAGCATAGAATAGCTTAGGTTTTAAGGGACCTCCAACACCACCCAGCCCTAACCCTCTGCCATGAGCTGGGCTGCAACCCACTAGCAAAGGTGCAGAGCTCCATGCAGCTTGGCCTTGAGTGTCTCCAGAGATAGGGCATCCACAGCTCCAGTGAGCAGCAGTGCCAGTGCTCCACCATCCTCTCCGCAAAAAAAATCCTTCAACATCTGATCTAAATCTCCCCTCTCATAGTTCAGAACCATTCCCCCTTGTCTTATCACTATCTATCCACGTAATTTTTTTTTTCCCTCCTACTTATAAGCTCCTACTGGAAGATCACTATCCAGTCTCCCTGGAGCCTTCTCTTTTCCAAGCTGAGCAAGCCTGACTGTCTCAGCCTTTCTTCATAGGAGAGGTGTTCCAGCTCTCTGCTCCTGTTTGTGGCCTTCGTCTAGACCCACTCCAAGAGCTCCACATCTTTTCTGCACTAGGCACCCCAGACTCAGATGCAGTTCTCCAGATGGAGCCTCACTAGGGCAGACTGGATGGGGTCAATTACCTCCCCCTTCCTGCTGGGCACTCCTCTTCTGATGCAGCCCAGGATACCATTGGCCTTCTGCGCTGTAAGTGCATGCTTCTGTCTCTTGCCAAGTTTTTCATCTGCCAGGATCCCTAAGTCCTCTGCTGCTTCCAAGGAGTTCTTCTGTACATGTATCTGGGATTCTCCAGACCTAGGTGCAGCACTTTGCATTTTGTCTTGAAGCTCATTAGGCAGGCCCATTTCTGAAGCCTGCCCAGGTCCCTCTGGATGGCATCTCTTCTTCTGCCGTAACAACTGCACCATTCAGCTCTATCATCTGCAAACTTGATGAGAGTGTTGGCTATGAATCTAAATCTCATTTTTGACATCTTGGGAATCCAGGACTTGTTTCCAATGCTGAGTGCAGTTCTAAGAAGAAATATCAAAATAGGTATCAGCAGTCTGTCTGGGTAGAAGCTGTGACGAAGCTCTGCTGACACAATATATGCAGATATGGGAATCTCTGCAGACTAGCACAGAGCAGAGGCAGAAGACACTGTCTCTGAATGCCTACCTTGGGTACTACATCATTCACCTGAGGGAAGCACCATGCACAGATAAATATGAATACACAGAAAATAACTAGTAATTTAAGAATAGCCTTATTGAGAGAATATCAGTTAAATATTTTGATCATCTACTGGATAAGTCCAGTTGAAAACTGTGTTTTCTTCATAGTTCTCAGACAGAAAACAACCCCTTAAAAAAAAAGTCTAAAACAACTAAAGTATAATTTCAGGTCCTTCTTACATACATCAGAACACACAATTTCAATGGATAGGAAAAATCAATTTAAGTGACTAACTTGTCATTTCATTGTGAAACTGGATTTTATTCTGTTTGCTAGCTGCCTTCCTTTCTCAGGTATGCAACTGTTCTAAAGTTTACCTTTCCCACAGTTTCTCTATTAATAATCCATGCTTAGTGACTGATTAGGAGACACTTTGTCCTCGATCTTGTTTCTGGATATGAAGGCTGGAATCTGAAGGAATACACAGAGGTAACCTGTTTTACATTTTAATTCATTGTAAAGACTGTAAAGGCAAATTTATAAAGGAAAGAACACTAGATTTCCCTTTTTTTAATTTCTGTGTAGTAGAGAAAAAAAAATGTAATGCAAATATGTAATGCTCAGTGAAGTACCAAGGTCAGTTGCTTTTTCCTCCTGATGCTTTGTGAAAAAATTTTGAAATAATTATATATACTTTTTTTAATATCCCCACCTCACAGGAAAAAGAAATTTGGGATTAGCGTTCTTACTCCAAGAACTGATATATCTACTTCTTAAATTTTTATGAGCCATAGAAATGCAGTTTTCCCCTTCTTCTTAAAGGATTGAAAAGACATAGAAAGAGCCCAGTGATATTCTGCTATTTCTGGTGGAAGAGAGCAGGAAAGCCAACAGACTTTGCTGCAGGTGCCCAGGTGTTAAAGTGAGCTGACTCATTTGTCTGTCATTGCCTGCTGTGACTCAGCCCAGTGAAAAGGGAAAGTCAAAGAAAACTGGTTCAATTTTTTTGCAAAGTAGGAGGGCTTTTTTTTATTTTTTATTTTTTATTTTTTTGTGAGAAAATACAGCTATGACAGCCTGAGTCTCTATGCAGCAGGAAGAGGGCATTGTAGGGTTTCCAGAACCTGCAGCTCTGATATAACCTTGCTATGGGAGCCACTGAACACAGGGGTCAGTAGCACTCTTGAAGCTTCCACAGAACATTTTTGGAGCCATCAACAACCCTTGCATTGCTGGAAATCTTGTCTGAGCTTGGGGCTTTGACCCCCGGGAATTTCAAATTGAATCTCATTTTGGAAAGAGAGCTTCAGGTGATTCTGAAGGTAATTCCTTTTGGAACTGTTCCTTTCCACATATACATTTGAAGCTGACATTGAATATTTTCCTCCAAGAATTTTCCTAAAGCAAATGAAGTGATTTTCCAAAGGTTTGTGAAATGCTGCCTAAACCATTTTTGATGATATTTACTGTATACAAATGAGATTACCTGCTGAAAGCTGAGTCTGGGGACTATCCAGTACTTTCTGAAAGATTTTTTGTTTGTTTCCAACACTTTTTGTCTCAAAACTACAACAGGGAAAGACTTCTGATGCAGTTTTGGAGGCAGTAATGTCCATGAGTTGTACAGGCAACTGAGCACCATGAGGAGCTGAAACAGCCTGCTGGAGAAATGACCCTGAACAAACAGAATGGTATGAGGAAGATTTGAGGCTCTTTGTGCTTTTGTTTGTTCATTTCTTTTTCGAGTCTCAATCTTTTCAAGCAACTGCAACAAAAAACCTTTTATGTCCAGATGTCGACTTTTGCTCTGGAAAAATCCTTCTTGACTTCTGCTTGCCACTCCAGCCTTGCCCCACTCCTGCTGGGGGAGGCTTGATGGAAAACCTAGCAGGTGAATAATGTGCCCACAACCGGTGCAGATCTGCAGAGTGCTTCTGCCAAGATGTCATGCTGCTAGGTCCACGTTCTGCTTTGGAGGCAGTGCCTCTTGGGGGGGCCTACATTCATGCTCTTTACTGGGGGTTAGCATGGCCAGTTCTCCCAAACAACTCTGAAAATTAAGTTTCCAACTCAAATGAATGGCCAACTATACGTGGTCATATCATCACATCCTCCACATTTTTCAACATCTTCAAAGATTTGACCATGGCATCCCTTATATCTGCAGGGACTGCAGCAGTACGACAGCAGTCCTTTGAGCTGTCAATGCTACAGGGACTGCTTGCGAGTAGATAGAAAGTCACTTCTGGATCAAAATGTGTCAGCTTTTTAAGGATGCACTGCAGTAGCACAGGATAATTTGGCAAAGGAGGCTGGAAGAAATGCTGCATCCAGTTGACAAGGCAGGAACATTCACAGGTAGGAAGAATGTAATTATCCAGGCTGGAAGCAGGCCAGGATGCCATTCATACTGCAGACTTGGCATTTCTCAAAGTGAAATAACAGATGTTTTTGTGAACTTCTGTCAGGCATACATTTTATTAATTAAATCTGTAAGAAACGCTCTGCCTTTGGCTCTTTCCTTTTTCCTTTTTTCTTTTTGCAAATAAATGTAAGAAACCTGAAATGTCATATAGGGGTTGACAGTTCTGCATATGTACGTATATGTACATATCCACGCGCCCATCTTCTGGTTCAGAACAGATTAATTTTCTGAAGTCAATGAAGGGGGAAAAAGTTGTTCTCTGGGGCCTCATGATCATCTCTTACCCTTCAGCTGCAAGAGAAACCCCAGACAGACAAAGCATAAGAGAATATGCCGGAGGCAGCAATTTAAGCTGACAGGGTGATAGACTAGGTGATCATATGGATTTGTGCTACCTTTAACCTCTCAGAGGAAGAGAATCAGCAATAGAGGAGGGGGATGTTGTAGGAAAGACAGGCAGGAGGAGAAATGTAACTAATACACTGAACAGAAGCAGGTGTACAGTCCTTCAAAGAGACAGAACTCATTTTCCCACTCTACAGCTGCCTTCTGCAGCATGTACCAAGTTAGAAGAGATACAGAGATAAGTTGCAGGCTGGAGTCTTTGTAACAGGTTACACTCACAGGTAATTTTACCCTCTACTCAGAATTGTTCTACCACTCACTTCCTTCAGAAAATGGAAAATAGAGGGAAACTTACTTGCTATATTGCCAAAACAAACAAACAAAAAACAACAGAATGAGGTTGCGTGTTTTTTTTGCTGTTGTTATGGCTGTTTGCTTTTTTGTAGTTGCTGTTTTTCCAATAAGCGAAGTCACCTTCATGGTAACATATTGTCTTTTTTAGACACTGCACAGCAGGGCTGGCCCATCCCCCCTGTCCCCAGGAGTGCTGTGCCTGTGCAAAATTGAAGCACCATGAGACAATATAGCAGCAGGAAACTGAGTTCAAATGTCTCAGTAAAAGTCCTCCTTTGGGCCTTGGTGACACCAGTAACTACAATGACTGGTATTCTTCCAGTAGCATAGGAAACTCTGGTGATCCTCTGTGCTCTGACAGCTCAGTCACTTCCACTGATCTTTACTGATCATTACTGATCATGGACTTCCTCCTTCATGATGCTTTTGGTGTTTGGGATGAAAGTAAGCTCTGAGGGAAGTAATCCCTTCTGCTTGAAAAGAGAATTCTTCCAGCAGAGCTAAGAGGAGAGCTGCCATCTAAGATACTGCTCCTGACCCCCCCTCCCCAATCAAGTTTTCCTGGCTTGCAAAGAAATCTAAAACACTCATTTAGATATGTGGTTTTTTTTTTTTTTGTTTTTTTTTAACAGAGGATGGACTTCTTTTGTGTGTGTCAGAATAAATCAAGCCAAAACATTTATCCATTTCTCAAGTCTTATTTATATGGGCATCTGGAGGTTGGTTCTTTGGTAAATAAAAATAAGTGAATTAAATAACAATAACAGCATTATTTATTTAGCCTGGGTCATTATTTGATTAGATTGAATAAGAACATAGGGAAAAAGCAGATACTTTATCTTTAAGCCACTCAAAGCTAGCCTGGTTATTGTTGCAGCTTGACATGAACAAATGCAGTAGCATGTCCAAATTCAGCATTCCCACTTAAAACTGATGATGAAAAATGGAGAATAGTTCAAAAGAGCTACATGACTCAATGAATGAATGATCCATAAAACATGCCTGGTGGTGGGAAACTCAGTACACTCAATCAATCTGTTTTATCTGAAAGGAAATCAAAGGGAAAAAGTCTGCTGATAGCAGATGATTCTTTAGTGAAGCAGAAAAGGCACAAGATTTAGGGGGGGAAGCTCATCATGGTTTTAACAGACACGAAATAATTTCTGCCTGTCAGGGTGATTAGCACTGAAGCACCTTTCCATAGATGTATTTACCTGGTTCAACGCAGAGCTTGCCAGACTCTCCCAGAAGAGCACTGGGCACGGTGGTGGTTCATTTACACATCACAGTGCCAGGGCAGTATATCCTGCATGCCGTTAAGTATGACACCAAACCGGGGTTCAAAAGCTGGGTTTCTTCACTGCCAGTGGTAGCTGGGAGTCTGTTCAACTCCATTTTGCACACAGACATAGTCTGAATTTTTTTAAGGCAAGATGGATACTCTTTGAAATGCTACTGATAGACAGGGGCTTGTGTTAAAGTAATTTTCAGCACAGGCTTAATTTGAAAAGCAATAGTTCAGCTTAATGCTGGGTTCAAGCTCACACATCGTGAACACAGGCTCTGACTCATGATCCTTGTTGGATTTAACTGAGGCACAGCAGATGATCTAACCCACCTGCAACAGCCATTGTCCCTGCAGCAGAATAGCATGGGGCAATTCAGTCTTCTCTAGCATGGAAAGATCAGCTAGTTTGAATCAATGCAGAAGGTGCCTGGGGGCTCTCACTGAAGAGAACACAGCTCACACTGTTCTTCTGGTGCTGCTGTGAGGTGGGAGCCCTGCACCCAGCTGAGAAGACAGATGGTATGACAGTGCTCCAGACTGTGTTGAAGCCAGCAAATGCAGTAAGCCATGGCCCCACAAGGTGACAGTTAGCTCCTGTCCTCCTATCCTCTCCTCCAGTCTTGTAGCACAGCAAAGGCAAGCAGAGTTCTCTGCACTGTGATGGTTTCTATTTGGTCCCCTCCCAAGATGGGGACTATTTATGTTATCAGAAAAAATTAACGCAGTCTCCAGCTGCCTGATGGGAAGTACGCTGTTAGCTAAACAGGAAGAAAATTATTTGGAAACTATTGAGAAACACTGGAGTAGTTATTTACTCCAGGAAACCAGAAGGTACCCTGGCTAAGAGATCAGTACATTCCAATGGACATGGAAGATTTGAAAGATTAACCACAGAGTTAATTCTGTGCATACATCTCAGCATATATAACTAGATTGAAATCATCTATTCATATGTGTTTTCAAACAAGCAAAATCAACAGGTTAAAATACTAACTCTTACTCCAGATGGTGCTGGGTTCTATTATACTGAAATTGAATGTGGATTTAGTGGTTGTATAGACTGTCTCTTTCCTAAATGTGCAATTCAATTCTTTGGAAGTACAACTGAAAACAAACTGCTTCAGATGCACAGCAATTAATAAGAAAAAAATTTCTTGGTTAGGTATGTTCATGGGGTAGATTATGAATCACAGCTATGTAGAGGTTGGCAGAATCTTCTGGAGAACATCATGTCCAACTTCCTCACTCAAAGATGGCCAGTGAGAACAAGTTGTTCCTGGCCTTGCGCAGATTGTTTTTGGTGGTCTCCACAGAGTCTCTGGACATCCAAGTGGGTGCCAAACAACTCTCACAGATGAAAAATGATTTTTTTCAAACATTGAAAAGAATATTTCTGTATTTTGCATTTTGGCTAGTGGCTGTTGCTCCTGCTGTTTCACTAAATTCCATGGTGGAGGGTTTGCTTCTGATCAAAGTCAGTAAGGAGGAAATGTCTACTCAAAGTGCTGCATAGTTTGGAGGAAGAGGACTGGGGTAGACTCATGAAACTTGCCTTTCTCCCTTGCTTGCTTGATGAACATCCATTCCACTCTCTCTTGTAAAGCCTCACAAGACCAGTTCAATGCCTGCTGTGGATTATTTTGAGGCAAAGCCTGTGGGAAGAGGTAATGATTTCTATTAACTTAGCAAATATTGCTGAGGAGAAAAAAAAAAAAAAGAAACAGAATATTTTAGCCACAAATCTTTTACAGGATTTTTCCTGTAAAAGTAAGTGAAAGATTTTGCCCCTATTACATGTTGCAGCTGTTTCATTTACGCCTAACTTGTTCACTGAAAAAATCTAAATCTTCTTTTTAAGTATAAAATAAGCAAATTTGTTTATTGTAAGGAATTAAAAAAGGTGTGATCAAATTAGAATAAAGGTGCCAACATGTTGTTAATGGGAAGATAATAAGTCAGTTCGTATAATATGCAAGCTCAGTAAAAACTGATTCCACTTCAGACTCACACACAATCTGAGTTTTCCCATGCAATGCCAGTCCTTGTGAACATATAACCTTTTTGCCTCTGGAGGCTGGGACTCACCAGATGCTAGAGGGATTGTAGAACTAGCTCCCTCCAACTGCTATGAAATGTAAGATGGAAGACAATTCAGAACACTGAGGTTTTTTTCATTTGACATTGCCCATATGCCCCTGCTTGTTCCAGCTATATGAAATTACTTCTTTGAAGTCTTTGCTAAGTTGGCCCAGTCCTGTAGTCTTGTTCAGTCCTTGTCAATAAATGGTATTGATTTCAACAGATATTTTGCCTGGGCTATATCTTGAAGCATAAAGGCTTTAATTCCAAGTGTATACAGCTGAACACAAAATCACCTAATGCTGAGCAGATATCAGGTTAAATTTCAGTCATGATTCATACACTGGCATGATAACAGAATTTCCTGTTGATATCAGCACAAAGCATCTTCAGATGTGAAGCACTGGTATTAAGGAGAGTTCAAACTTAAGAAGAAACACATGTCTCTGTAAGAAGGTGATTCTAGAATCCTATAGTGATTGAGCTTATTCTTTCTTCCTTTAATTTAACCATCTATCTTCACACACCCTTCCTGGAAAAATCTAAGCCCAGAAATATTGAGTTGTGTCCATCATTCAATCTCTTAGGAATTCAGTTGTCCAGTATATGCATCCATCAGCAAAAAAAACTGTTCAGCCACGTTTATATTTACTAACAAACACATCTCAAGCCAAACCCAAAATGCAGTTTCAGTTTATTTCAGTGAGATGAACAGTGTGTTATGTTGACCCTGGTCTGTTGCCTGTTTAGAGGTGCACTTTTTGGATCTCAGGGGGCTTTGGTCAGCTCAGAGAAGCAAGTAGCAGAGAAATTTATTCTGACTTTGTCAGAATGAGCAGATTTACAAATTGGGCTGGAAATCTCAGGAGCACAGAGTTTTCATTAACATGTTTTGTCAGCAGTCTGGCAGAAATGCAGGAATAGAACTGTTTACCATGGGGCAGTTCAGCATTTCCTCTTCCCATCGCCAACAGAGCAAAAATTTCCAGAGATGCTAAGCTACAGGGGCTGACCTCAGGTCTCCAGCTACCAGTGGCGTGCAGTCTTCTATCTGTCTGGTCCTTGATCTAGAAATCAGCCTTATTTACACAGTTAAGAAGTCCTATTGAATTCAAGACACTAATTATATGAAGGCTGTTTTCAAACTGAAGCATAAAGAGACTTTATCAATTGCTCCTCTGGGCCTGAACATCTTTGGTCTGTCTGGAAAAGAGGTTCTTGATGGGTCACTGCCTCATGACATTAAGCAAAACGTACTGTGGATCATAATGATAATCAGGAATATCAGGGCATTGCCTGGTCCCTCTTGAGACTCTTCTTACAAGATGTGCCCTCCAGCCCCCATTACCAGCTGAGTTCCCTCCTCTGATTGTTTTCAAGGGCTTAAACACCCTCTTTATATAGTGGAGCTCAGAACTGCACACAATGTTCAAGGTGAGAATTAGCCTTCAAGGTGAGAATTAGCCTTCAATGAAGAATGCAACTCCCCCATAAAGAAAAGCTAAGTGGGGCAGCCCTGGAGGCTGGGGAGCTCCTCAGCTAAGCAGCATCAAGGTAAGCAGCAGGATCTGATGGGAATTCCCCAGGAGTATTCAGTACCTGACCTCTTCCACTTGGGTTCTGAGACAGGAAATGAACTGGGATCCCAGACCACACTAGCCTTTTTCAATAACACAAGAAAAGACATGGCTGAACTCCCACCCCTCTTGCTGACTTTTTCTAGTGGTTTTATGCTATTTCTCTGGGGAACTTGGTTGAAGCTCTGCCCACATGAAACAAGAATGTGGACCGTTTTTTGTCTCCCACTTTCAGATGCATTTTCTGTATGCTGCACAAGCAACATGGCCTCTTTATTTTGTGCATGAGCTGGTTTAGAAGTCAATTTTCAGACACCAGCCAAGGTTCATGGCAAGCTGGGCAAGAGGGGGACACCCTGTGAGTTACACTGCAGAGAAGCACAGCAGGGCTGTCTGACTGCACATACATCCAGCTTGCAGCAGACACATAAAGCATCCTGAAGATCTTACTGGGAGAAATGAAAGAGCAGAGGAAGTTTGGCTTCTTCTCAAATTAGGCAGCAGCTGAACAAGAGGGTCAAAATTTTGGACACAGAGAGTTAAAGTGTCAGACTCTGTGAAAGTAGCTACTGGTGCCTAGAAAGAGATTACTTTCAATCTGCATATCAGACATGCTTACTAGGAGTGGTGCTATCAGTTCATACTGGGATTTAGCAACAGTGCACAGTCCAAAAAAACACAAAAAAGTTAACAGCCTGAAAATATTTTTGAGCTATATTTTAATTATAATGGCGATAATGCTATAAACACTAATGAAAATGTAAAGCATATGGCTTGTAGAAACAACAAAATATATATTTTGTAAGTGAGACACAGTCATACTCTATCAGCAAAAGTACAAACAGGTATTTTTGGTAAGTCAGAAAACACTTGGGTATTTGACACTGAAAAGGAAAATAGGTTGCATTAAAATGTAGCTTGGGCAAAAGAGGAATCTTTTTACCTATTTTATACTCTTTCTGTGAGCAGATTACCATACAGTGGACCTCTTAATAGATTTAAGATAAACTAATCATCAAGTTATTTTCACATTTTGCACATAATGCCAAGCATGTTTGTAGCTTTATGGTTCTGAGTACAATGACTTTTTTATTTCTAGAATTCAAGTAATGTTTTAATAAATTTGTCTCACGCTTATTTCTTTGTTAAGCAGCACAGAAAGGTCAAAGAAAGGGTTTCCTTTTATATTGTGACAGCCCCCAGTGGGGTAAAGAATAAAAGTGGTTTATAAATAAAAGTCTCTTTCATCTGTCCTTTGATCCCCCCACACAACAAAACCTCCTTGCAAGTATTTTGCTTGACATAGTCATCATTTCATATTAGTTTCAAAATTTCTGCAAAACAATGTCTTGATCATTAGTTACGGTTAAACTCTGTTGGTAACAGAGAAAGGAGTGCATTGTGCAGAAATGGAAGAAACTACATACTACTTTTGTTCATTATTTTCAGCTCCCCAGACCTTGATAAAGTAGGCTAGTGATTAAACCATATTTTATATGCTGTATATTTCAGAACAGCTCCACAGTTGAATAAAGCTTGAGTTTACAAGCGTGTTGTATAATACAAACGTGTTGTATTTTAACCATATCCTTCACTTCTGCTCAGGCTTCCCAGTGCACTTCCATGCCAGATGCCATGAAAACAAGTTCTTCTGGTGAACTCTAGTTGTTTGTGTCAGGTGACTTAGGAAATTTCTGTAGCCCACTGATGTTCCAGCTCTGAGGAAAAAGGAACAGGAGGTACATCACATCTACTCTGCTTCCACACTCTTCTGCTCAGTTCTTGTCTGGCCTGAGACCCTTAGTGTTTTAATAAGCACCATAGAGAACGGTGCATATTCATGTCATTCATCAATGATCTGGATGAAGGGATAGAATATACGCTCAGTAAGTTTGCTGATGATACTAAGGAGGAGCAGCTGACAAACCAGAAGGCTGTGCTGCCATTCAGCAAGATCAGGACAGTCTGGAGAGCTGGACAGAGAGGAATCTTATTAAGATCAACAGGAGCAAGTGTAGAGTTCTACACCTGGGGAGGAATAAATGCACACATCAGTTCAGGTCAGGGGCATGATGTGCTGGAGAGCTCAGTGGAGAAAGACCTCGGGGTCCTGGTGGCCACGAGCCAGCAGTGAGGGCCAATGGGATCCCGGGGTGCACTAAAAAGAGTATGGCCAGCAGCTCAAGGGACGTGTTCCTTCCTCCCTATGCTGTTCTGGTGATGCCACATCTGGAATACTGTGCTCAGATTTGGGCTCTCCAGTTCAAGAAAGACAGGAAACCACTGGACAGAGTCCAGACAGGGCTGCAAAGTTGGTTGAGGCCTGAAGCACCTCCACTATGAGGAAAGGCTGAGGGACCTGGGATTGTTCAGCCTGGAGGCTGAGAGGGCTGAGAGGGGATCTGATCAATGCTTATATATATCTAAAGGGTAGATGTCAAGTGAATGGGACCAGGCTGTTTTCAGAAGTACCCAGTAACAGGACAAGGGGCAATGGACAAAAACTGGAACACAGCATATTCCATGCAAACATGAGAAAGAACTCCTTTACTGTGAGAGTGACACAGCAGTTGAACAGGCTGGTCAGAGAAGTTGTAGAGCCTCCATCTCTAAAGATATTCAAAACCTATTTGGATGCATTTCTGTGTGACCTACTATAGAGAACCTGCTTTAGAAGGGGTTTGGACTAGGTAGTCCCTGAAGGTCCCTTCCAACTTCTGTGATTCTGTGAAAACAGCAGTGATTGAGAAGGTGAACAAGACCATTCTCAGACTTCAGCAGGAATATGAGATGGAAGGGAGCAATCCACATCAGGCTTTGTGGGTCCCAGATGCACATGTAAAGCGGGACTCCAGGTGCAGAGCCAACAGGTAATGCTGACCACTTCTGTGAGTTGAGAATAAGAGAGCTTTTGGAAAGAAAAAAAGGCCCTCTCTTTTAGGATCTAACTTGACTAGAAAGACAATTATGCTCACATAATGGAACAAATGAAAACAGAGATATATAAAAATAACTATCTTTAACTGTCAATACATTATTTTTTATACTGTAGCATTTGAAATTTAATCTGCTAGCATCTTTATATTTACGCTCAAAAAACATGGGGTTTGTTTTGTCCCTTTTTTCTTATAGAATTAATATTTACAAATCCATCATTAATTTTCATTTATTAAAAACAGTTTTATTGCAAAAAGTAACTCCAACTGATTATTAAAAACATACTTAAGAAGGCACTGAAAATATATTGATTGCAGGGATTTTGAATGGCAAGAAATATGTTTTTAATTATTGATATTTTATTAATGGACAAGAACTATCTTATTAATAAATCTAAATTGGATATGTAATGAGGAACACTAATGCAAACCATTCCAATACTAAAATTGAATACACGTTGGTATATAATAAAGCTCTCATATACAATTGAGGTGACTTACAAAAAGATCTTTCAGCTTTGAACAGACCAACAGGCAAGTATTTTGCCATATGAGTTCACAGTGAGGTCTCTCACATAAAATATGTTGCACAAAAGAGCCCGCTTCTTCTTTCTGTTGGGATCACGTTTGTGTAGCTCCATTAGCTTCCAGGGTATTGCTTCCAACTTAAGACAGATTGGAACAAGATTAGGTCTGGGAAAGCCGAAACCGTCCAGCTAAAAACTAATGAGTAGACACAAACTATCAAACACCAACTCTGAAAATGAATTTCAGTGTAAGCCGTTCATTTTGACTTCCCTTCTCTCTCCAGGCAGACATTTGGTTCCCAACAGCTAAAGGAGACAGGAGTTAGAGAAGATGGAGATGGCTGTGGACAGCATCGTGGATCAACGCTCATCCTCTCGATTCTGCTAATATCTGTATGCAACCTGAGTTTAAAGTAAGCAGAAAGCGAATCTTCTTCCTCTTACATTTGTTTTTGGCCCAGCAGCATAGCAGGCCACTTGAAAGCTGCCCATGCCTATTCCATCTGCTTCTTCTGATTCTCATGTGCTGATAAGCAGATTCTCTAATCCCATCTTTCAACAAAATACCTAGCAAAACCACAATGTCCACATATGTGTAGCATGTTCTTCTGTTCTGAGCAGCAACAGTTGCTTGCGTTTTCAATGCACGTCTGTTATTGCTTCATTTTTCTGATTCCAGTAAAGAAAAAAGCATAATTTGTTATACTTTAATGAGAGGAGGTTATTCGACTGATGATCTGAGCAAAAATACCTCAACCCACAGCAGAAGTTGGTTTGTCCTAGAAATACAAGAATACCAAAAAGGAATTTCCTGTATTTACTTGGGATAAACAGTTTTCTGCAACAAATATTAACAATTTGAACACTGTTTAGAGTGAGAAGTGGAAAGCACACAGACTCAACAAAGCTGTCAGGGTTTTTATTTTTCTGTTGTTTTCATTCTAAATGGAAGTAAATGACTTCCAATTTTTCAGTGTTTCACAATCAGCTCCTTCCAAACTCTCAGTTAGATGTTCAGCCTTTCTGATGCCAGTGGTCAGAGGCCAATGTCAGGGCACTTGTGTGGTCTGGCGGGAAAATCACTAGCATCCTGCTGGCCATGTGGATATAAACACATTCCTGGAAAGTAGGGTAACTGCATTGGCTCACTAGGGAGTGGACAGAGGGGTATGTGCCCATGCCTCTGGATTGTCATAGAGATGACAATGTGCGGTGTTGAGGCTGCCAGGACATGGAAAGGAATTGAAGGTGGTGGTAGCTCCTCGCAGCTCAATAAACCTTCTCAGTCCTTCAACAGTTGTTTCTTCTGCTGCCAAGGAGGTTGAGGGTACAGCTGGGAGCTACTGCTGTTACGGACATTTGCCATGGAACATTTTGCCATCCTTGGGAAGGCAAGAGAGGTGACAAAAATGTATCTTTAGCTCTTTTGAAACTATGCTACATCAGGTTAATGGGCTAGAAGCTAGATGATACTGCATAACACACTAGAAGAAAACCCTAAATGTGATCTATAGCCTAGAGAGACATTAGAGAATATTTGGAAAATTTAATATATATACATAATATATATATATTTAAATGTATATCTGATAAGAAAAGGACTGTTAGATAAAATAAGCCAAGTTGTGATGATTTCGTACTGGAAAGCAAACTGTGAAATCAGTAAGAACTTATCCCAGTTTAAGGCCCAGAGAATTTTTGGCCTTAGAAAAGGGAGAATGTAAATTAAAATCCAAATGCCAGTTGGCTAGCTAGAGGTGCACATTACACAAATTGTCTCCTAAACTTCTCTTAGTCTTCAAGGTTAGTTTAAGGAGTATAGCTAGTTCTTGATACCTTGTATGATGCTTTTGTGCAACTATTCTTCCTATCTGAAAAAAGGCAAATCATTTGGTAATTGCTGACAACCAAAACCTCAGTACATGAAAACGATTAACACTGAGGAAAGCAAATTATTTTCTTACTGCTGCCTTCACAGGGCACCAAGCATAAGTGATACTCCGTAATAAATCTGAATCCACAAAGACTATGCCTTGATAGGTCCTGGACTGCCCACATAAATTGAGGACATTGAAACAAAGATCTCTGCAGAAGGTCATCTATCAGTAATTGCAGAGCATATGCAGCTGTTGAGTTGAAAATTGCTAATTTTCTCGGTCTCTGAATAAAACACCCTATTATTCAGTTAAACTTCTTTGCCTCTAGCTTGGAAAAATTAAAAACCCACTTCTCTAACCTAATATATTATGTTCTGATTGAACAAGCATATTCAGCTTAGAGAAGACAGCTCATCCATTCACTTATTTGTTTGTTTATTTATTTATTTTATAATTTAGCTATGTTGGGACTGTAGCTCATTCTTCAGAATTTATCATACTCAGAAAAGAAAAGTAACAAAATAAATTAAGTAACAACAACAACAATAACAAAGCAGAAGCACAAGAGTTTGAATGTAAAGCACTCATGTCCAACTACTGCACTTACATGCAAATAGGAGTATTTTGATATGCAAGTACCAGCATTATCACTGGAGTCCTAAAATGCATTTACACAATAATGAAAGAACTACACAGTGAAGTTACACTGCAAAATTTCTCCAGTGCATGCTGCCTTTAAACTTTCTCTGAAGAACTGGTTAGGTTCCTCTCCAATGCAGAGTGCAGCATCTGTCTACTGAAATCTCATTTTGAACGAAGCATTCCACTGTTCAGCTTTGCATGAACCATGAATCCCAGAGACTGAACTAGACAAATAAATCCTGGGAAGGTGGAGCAAGTCATGATTCGAGATCCATTTGAGTTCAAGGTGTGGATAGGACCCACAAAAGCCAAACGAAGCTGTTTCAAAACATGAGTCATTTGTCCTGCATATTCAGTTACCTCATCAGTTTAACAAAACAGAACAAATCAGCACACCAGAGTTGAGCTGTGTGAAGCTTCTGCTTTGTAGGGAAACACACAGGGAAGCACAGAAACTTCCACTTTGGTGAGTACATCTACAGATTGTAGATGGCAGCTGAGAGGAAGATATGAGTATCTTCGTAGATGCTGGTTTACAGCTGGTTCCAGGCAAAACAAAATAAAACAAAACAAAACAAAACAAAACTTAATAATGACACTGTAATCCAGAAACCTGTGAAGCCTGAAGTGAAATAGTTGAATCCAATGTTTTCAAACAGAAATACAGAAAGTGCTTGAGATCAGAAAGTACAAAGGATTCTGAAGTCACAGAGACAATCTTGCATCCTTGAAAAGAGAGTAGACGCTGATCAGGACACTTCAAATAAAAGTTCTCAGGAAATCCAGACACAGATTTCGATAGACAAACAGAAGAGGATGATCACATGTTTTGGGCGTCTTTGGAAAGATTTGGTGCTGTGAAATTAAGTTAAACAAATGCAGATGATAAGAGCCTGTCTGCATAGGGTGTGGATGGAAGGGGAGGTGTCCCAGTAAAGATCATGATAATGCTGAGGCCATCACTATATAATTGCTGGAGCAAAGAAAGGAGTGCTAGGATTTCTTGGAATTGTGGTTTGCATAGAGAAATTTATGACTAAAGTAGTTATCTGAATGAACAGACTTAGAACACGCCTGCTCAAAAATATTCAAAGAATAACAGATGCAAATCTTAAGAGAGAGCCTGAGAAACTGAAGGATTTAATTAAAGAGGCCCCAGTTCTGAGATACTACAACAAAAAGCACAAAAGTAGCTTGTCCATGGATGCATCCCAGGAGAGTATTGGCACAATCCTCTTTCAGTAACACAGTTGAAGCTGGAGACAAGTGGCTAATGCATCATGGTCACTAACAAAGACTGAATGTAAATATGCTGAAAGAATGAAGGAGGCCTTGGCCTAAAGCCATGTCAGTAAAAAAAGTTCTTTATTTATGGGAGACCACTGTGTTAGCTGAAACTGACCATAAACCACGCACAGCAAGTGCCAAGTGAGGCTTGATAAATACCTCCTGGAGAATACAGAGATTTTTTTTTTTCAGCTACAAATATATGTTTCATAAATTGAGTAGGCCTGGGTGAGATTTGGTCCTTAAAGACAAACTCCAAATTTCATATTACATAACCTCCAGACATTGATTATGGATGTACGAAATCTGTGAATGAACACGAAAACTGTTTACAGGGAAAATATAGACTCTGTCAGTATCACAATGAATTTATGATAATGGGAAAGACAACTAAGTCTTCAACGCAGAGCTGTCATGGCCATCTTCCAGATTTATATAATGCTTCAGTGGTGGGGCCTGAATCAGTAGTTGTGGATTTTTAAAGAATTTTGAATGGAGAATCCTAAATATTTTAGAAAGAGGTATATGGAAGTCATTAAGGAATGTGAATTCAAAGAGAAAGGCTAGATGCAGTTGAAAAGTCAGCATCGGCATTTAAAAAAACTTAATATTATTTAGTAACTGTGCTCATGCCAACAATACAGGCAACTCCCTACAAAAGAACCCATAAAGTTGACAAAACAGAAAGAAGTTTGTGTAAATCTTCTTCTATTTTTTTATTTATTATATTAACAAGGGCTGCGCTGAAAGCAGTGCCTTCTACGTTATTAAGTTGGCTCAAAACATCAGAGGTGGATGTTGGTGGTACAGCAGTAGTGACTGAACCTTCCCACCAATATCCTACTACATTTTGTTTCCTTCTGACAAATGGCAGAAGAGGGACAGTCTGACAAAATGGTGCCTGACATGGAAATGCATATAAAGCAAAGGAGTATCACTGAATTCCTCCATGTGGAAAAACTGGCACCCGCTGACATTCATCGATACTTGCTGAATGTTTCGGGAGACTGAACAGTGGATGTGAGTATAGTCAAGGCAGCTGGTGGTGCTTTTCAGCAGTGATGACAGCGAGGTGAAAGATAAGCTGTATACTAGGTGTGGTTTTTGATGAGTGCAGCATATAGGCTCTTCATTGCTGGCAAAAATGCATAGCCAGTTACTACACAGAAAAAGAGTATTTTGTAACTGAAAGTTTACAATTCTGTAACTATCCTCTTCCTAATTTTCATGGAAATAAATAAAAGGCATTATTAATTAAAATGCATTTATTATTATAGGTAGCAATAGTGTTAATTATTATCTCCCCAAAATGGCATTCCTAAAAGTTACTGTAGCCGAACAGGTGACAAAACGTCTGACAACCGATAGAATACTCTATGTAAGTTTTAGCCACATTTACACAGGAATATTTGATTAGACAGAAAAAAAGTTAAGTAAACTTGCTGATGATTTCTACATCAGAAACCAAGTCCAATGAATACAGTCTGTAGGAAATATTTTTTGAAGATGTCTGTTAATTGTAGTTAGCAAGCCTCATAATTTTTACCATTGTTGCTCCTAAAGTCCTGTCATTACTCAACCATTTGTTTCCACAGTTCAAATGGACTCCTAACCCTCAACCTGAAGAAATACTTGAAAGTATTAATCCCAACAGCAAACACAAAGAACACTAAATGCACTACCTTTTTAACCTCTTTGGGCTCGGTTAGCATGGTAAGGTACCTTTTTTGTTTGATTGTTTGTTTGTTTGTTTTTAATATTATGTATGCAATTTCAGACTTCTCATTTCACAGATACTGCGAGCAATTTTTGTCTATGCAGCACGTGGAACACTGAAGTGTTCATTCGAAGCCTAATTTTAAGCATGCTGTGATGGTGGAGAAGGCTTGGAGTGAGGCCAGCGACTGTGCAGCACAACACAGGTGTGTGCTTAGGACTGTGATCAATTAGTACAGCCTTTTCCCACCCAGTGGGTATCCAAGGCCCTATCAGAAACTATCAGCAGGTCATTATTTCTGCTGAGAATGCTATCATACACACTGGACAAGGAAATATCTGTAATTGATTCTTAGTGTTTCAGAAGCCTGTGAGTATGAACCATGATCCTCTTCAACATGCAGTGTTTCTGTCAGCAGCATTTTTCCAGGAAACCAGAAATGAGTTGACAAAATCAAAAGGAGCTCCTGAAAACAAGCTGGTTGTACCACCAGCAGTGGGTGGATTCATCTCATGGGCAGACAGATGCTCTCCCTTGCTTATTTTGTTTTGTGAGTCTGAAGGAAAGGAAGAATTTGAGGTATGAGGTTAGCTATTAGCTTAATTGTCATGAAATTGCAAAATAGTTAGGGGAGGAGCTGGAGATTTGAGTCTGCAGGAGACAAAACAAATCCCATTTGTCATATTTCCGTTCTTCAGATATTACTTCTGTATTTATCATACAGCTCGTTCTATAAAATAGATGTACTTCATTGGTTTTTTTTTTTTTTTTTTCTGGAGTATTTAGAGGTAGCCAATTGAAAAAAAAACAAAAAAAAATTGTCACAAGAACCAATAAACACATAACTATATCTTTCATTATGCAGCTTATTTGGACAGAGTTAATTGTGAATTTTCCTCTAGAAAGGGTGTGGAGAACAGAGATATTACTATTATCCTTCCAGCTCTTCTACTAAGTAAGCTAACTTCTAAGTAAGCTACTTAGCTTACTTATAGCTGCAGATTTTGATCATTGCTGTCATTTATTAACACATGATGTCTGATATAAAAATTAGCACAGAAAAACAGTTGCAAAAACAGAGCAAGCTTTGTAAAAAAATCTAATGAGACTCTGTGGTCTCACATTAACAGCTGCAGAAAATGGAATTCTGATCATCCATGGGAAGTTACAAAAAATGAAAGTTAATAATTCCTGAGCTTGAGAAGTAAGTAGGCAGCTTGAAAGTCCTTAAGCCCGGAAGAAAGTGAGAGGTACTATGTTGCATTGCAGTAGAGCAGGAAGTAAACTGCATGTGCATGCTGGCACCTTAAATCTTCCGTATCACTGCAGTGAAGAAATGGGAAAATCCTAGAAGAAAATGCAGTCTTTGTATTTATCACAGGACAAATCTGTCTCTGCAAGAATCTTAATATGATGTGGTGTTCATTGTTAGTGTTCAGACATAAAAATCAGGAAAGACTTCTGCATTTGCTTGGGAAAAAATTCATCTGCTGGCAATAATTCAAAAGTTAAGGAAGATTTATATATAAAAGTTCCATTTTGTATTCTTTGGGTAGAATCCCAAATTCCCTTCACTTTCACCTCCAAGGAGTCATTAGCATTTATCAGGTAAATAATCTGTAAAAGGCAGATTATATGCCCATAAATCCATTATAATTACATTGATTTCAAAATGTTTTTTTAAGATTTATACCCATGTTACTGACCTCACAGTTGGTAAGCTTTCTAAGGAAGATTCTAAATATTTCCTCAAGAGAAAACAGCCCTTACCACATGCTATTTTTTTTTTTTTTGTTCTAAATGTCCTCACCTTCCATCATAATGAAGTATTTTATATAAACACAACATGAGGTAATGACACTAACTGAGAAGGAAAATAAATTCACACTGGTGTATCAAGCTGAAGTCTTCCCACCTGTTTTTTATTAACTCAGACCACTGTCTTAACATTACTTAGCAAAGTATTCTTTAATTCCAGCCATCTATTCCCTCCTTATTTTGTCTACCTGACAAAAAACTTTCTTCTCAGTGCATTTTAATACCAGGCATCCAACCTGCATCTTCACAGATTCTTCAGACTTAACAATGATAGAAAGCGCACTCATGGGATACTTTCTCATGGGCATACCTAGGCACTAATGCACACATACTGTGGTGATGAACCATCTTGAAGCATCAGCTCAACCCTCACAAAAGCTGGATGGAAGCCAGTAACATTCTGTGGATACTGCCATGGAGAAGCTAGTAGGAGTCCTGACTGCAGATCCCAAAGCCCTCTGAGCTGCTCTTCTACTGACAACATCAAGTCCAGTATTACTTAAAAAACAATACATAAAGTATTGTGACAAGAATTACTTAATGGAGTCTTTGGGAGAGCTGCTTTGATCTCTTCCAGGACCTTCTTGGAGCTATTTCATGGGCTAGCATGTTAGAAGGCAAGCAGGCCTGTGAGAGCTGGTCAGCATATAAATAGCGCTTCTTTCAAGCTCAGGATTGGTGTGTTCCTGTGAGTAAGAAATCAGGCAAGGGTGGCAGGAGACCTGTGTGGATGAGCAAAGACCTCATTCATAAACACAAAGGGAAGAGAAAGGTCCATGAAATGTGGAAAAAGGGTCTGACCACTTGGGAAGAATATAGGAATGTTGTTAGGGTCTGCAGAGATGTGACGAGGAAGGCCGAAGCCAATCTGGAATTGGACCTTTCAAAGGAGATAAAGAATAATAAGAAAGGTTTTCTTAAGTATACCAACAGTAAAAGAAAGACTAGGGAAGATGTGGGTCCCCTACTAAATGAGGCAGGTGTTTTGGCAATGGGGGATGCAGAGAAGGCAGAGATGCTGAACACCTTCTTTGCTTCTGTCTTTACTATGGGAACTCCCCCTCAGGACTCTTGGACTGTGGGAGTAAGTGAGAGGGTCTAAGGAATGGAAGGCTCTCCTTTGGTGAATGAGATGGTCCAAAAGCATCTATGCTGTACCAGTGTATGTAAATCCTCGGGCCCCGATGAGATGCATCCATGTGTGCTGAGGGAGTTGGCAGAGGTGATTGCTGAACCACTCACTATCATCTTTGAGAGGTCTTGGAGAATGGGAGAGGTGCCTGAAGGCTGGAAGATAGCCAATGTTACTCCAGTCTTCAAAAAGGACAAGAATGAGAATCTGGGGAAATATAGGCCAGTCAGCCTCACCTTCAACCCTGGAAAGATGAAGGAACTGCTTGTTCTGGATGCTGTCTCCATGCAGTTGGAAGAGAGGTAATAGAGTCTCCTTCTCTGGAGATGTTCAAGATCCACCTGGACGCCTAACTGTGCAACCTGGGCTAGGGAGCTGCTTAGGCAGGGGATTGGACACAATGGTCTCTAGAGGTCCCTTCCAACCCTTACAATTCTGTGATTCTGTAATTCTGTGAGACTACAAAAGACGTTCATTTACTCTTTGATGCACAAGATCAAGCAATAATAACTAAATGTCTACACAAATAGTCTTGGAAATCTCTTAAATAGTTATTGTTTCAATTATAGTGTTAACACTTTTAAGACTGTGTTTGCAGAGAGGTAAATAATGACCACTAATATGTTGGTATTTTTGGAGAGAATAAACATCAGCGTGACAGATGTATGATAAACTGGAACCACAAAGGCTTCAGTTTGCTACAATTAAGGTTACTTATTCATAGAAGGGAGGCATGTATAGAGGCTGTGCTTAATACTGAGAGCTCACAAGTGTGGGAAGTCCACAATAACATAGTGAAAGTGAGTGGGTACACTGTAGGAGCCCTGACACTGGGGATCATGCTGTGATTCTTAGATCAGCTGAAAGAATATAACATTCCAGAGAAAAATAAAGGTTGGATGAGAAAGATAATATAACAAAACCATGTGATCAGATAAGACAAATTTCTGCACAACCATGTGGTTCCAGCACAGAATCAGCTGTTTGTTATATAAATATGTCTTTCTCTTTCCTCTTCTTACACATCACCTGAGGTATTATTAGTTCTTATATGTCTCTGTTTTTTAATTTCTCCTTTTTAACAAAGAAGATGAGAAAATATTGCTGACAAAAATATGTCCTCATTTGACAAATCTCTCTGCTGGCAGAGACAGATCCCAAGATGGTGAGCAGAGTGCATTCTGTGTCTTCACCATCCTTATCAGACAGGGAGATATGAATCCATCATATGATAGGATCGTCGGATCGCTGCTGGATACCCCCAGCGCCAAGTGCCTCCTGGGGGAGTAATGACAGGTTATCTTCAGGGTATGAGTACTGATCAGTGGTCCTAATGAAATGCCTATTGCCCAAAGCAACCTCTAGCCCTTCCTTTCATGAGACAACATTAACATCCCCTTTAGGTTGTACTCTCTAGCACGGAGAAGGGTTCATGTGAGGATTCTGCTTTAAATCATCCCACAGTCCACCTAGTGCATACCCAGCCTCTACATGTGTCCTTCCTCACCCATCCCCTGTAATAATTTTCCACCTTCTCTCGCAAACATAAATGTAATCTCTCACAAGGAAGAAACGCAAACACTGGGCTTCCAGTGTCTGTTAATGCCTCCAGATGTTCTCCCATTTGCACTGCATGGTGATACGGCAAGAATGCTAAGTGTGACTGCCTGTGTTCCTCTTCTCACACAGACCTCATTTCTCAAATTCCTGCTTGGTTCCCACAGGAAAACTTCCTGAAAAAAACCTTTCTGAAAGGCTTCTCAGCTCCTTGCTAGTTCATTTTAAAACTACTCAGATTTTTTAAAAAACACTGGGTTCACATTCCAGACCCTTCACTTTTTGAACTTGCAGATGTTAATAAGTGGACCTAGGATGTTGTTATTAGCTTGAAGTTTGTCACAGAGACTGTTTTCTGTACAGGTGTCTGAGAGGACTGGCTAAAGTATGACAAAGAAGGTGCTTTGTGCTTTGGTGTATAAACAAGAAGCTCATACAAGTTAAATTATTATTATAAGTTATTAATGGATATTTGGTTACTGTATCATGACCTAGCTGAAGAATAAGACTCATTTCAATAACAAAGTGTATTGTTGTGAACCTGCACACACCTGCACAGTAACAAGAAGTACTGGTTTTTGGCTGACTCCAGCTTGGGTTTGGGAATGCTGAGCAGTTTGTGCAATGTCCTAATTTTTGGTTTTACTTCATAGCACTTTCTAATTATCTGCACTGTTTTGCTCCTGTTCCTATAAGGCAGTTGTCTCCTATACAAAGAGACATTTAGGCTGTGCAACATGTTGGCTATGATGTGAGAAGAACAGTTATGAAACACCTCAGAAGCTTATGAAGTCGTATTAGGAAGGCAAGGGAATAGTGCATGGGCACAGCCAGCAGCTGCACACCTAGGCAGGGAGTTGTTTGCTGCTGCTGCTGGTGTTAGCACTAGCTGCTCACTCTTCTGTAGCCTGGTTCCTGTGATGGTATACAGAGCTTGGCATAAGGTGCACAGATGAAAAGCCATGAAAACACAGCTGCCTCTGCCCCACTGGATAGCAATCAACAATAACATAATAGAAGTCAGAATATGAAAATTTATCTAAAATGATTAGGAATCAAATTGATAACAATGTTGCTGGGTCTTTCTGAGGAAGCCCTGATGTCAGCGGATGTGATGCTGGCTGCCAGCTCAGGACATCCACTGGCAGAACAACATTGCAGTCTCCAGGAGTGGAGAGCTTATAAGGGCAGCTGGGATTATGCTGATGTAGCGTCTCACAGCTCTAACTTTCATCTCTGAGTCTCCATCTCTGTAGTTAAAACCCACATTCTGTGCCCTACTGAAATCAGATTGTGTCATTCCTGGCTTGTTTTCCGTTCTCTCCCAAAGTGCTCATGATTTTGCTTGAGATATTCACACTTTTCGGGGACTGCTTGACAGACAATACTGCTCTGATGCAGTAAATAGTCATGAAAATATTCCAACTGAACAGTATTGTCCTTGTTCTATGTATTCAGGCAAACTTGCTGCTGGTTTTATTCCTGGTAAATGCAAGATAAAGCTTCCTGCAAGAACTGAAGGCATTGGTGGGTACTTAATTTATGCACCTAATATTGAAATGAGGTGAATAACCAACTTTTTGAAGTTTTGCCCTCTGGCAAGATTCACGCAATCTGGTTTCTTTCACCTCATTCAAAAGGTTTAATGAGACATAGATCTTGTGTGCATGCATTTATGGAAATATAGAGAAGGGCTGTAGAGAGCTAGGAGGCATGAGACTGTGAGAAAGAAAATAGCTTTGTGGGCTGACCTCAGGTATTCCTCACCTATCAGATCTCCACATGCAGAATAGGTGGAGCCAGAAGAAGGAAAACACATAGAAAGGTTTATGTTGGTTGGACTTGATGATCTTTAAGGTCTTTTCCAACCTGTGTGATTCTATGATTCTATTTGCCTGCAAGCCTGTGCGTATCACTGACAGAAAGCACTACTGCTCTTTACTAGCATTACCCTGTTTTGTACTTACTGTTTGTCAGTTTTTAATTACTTTGATCCATTTCCAAAGTGTTTGCCAAAAGCAAATCATGATCAGTTTTATAGGAGTGGCTGGGGACTGGCTTTACTGTGCCAAAATCTGTCTGAGGGAAGCAAAGTGGGTAGCAGAAGTCTCTGGGAGCAGCAGAACTCTGCTGGGGAAAGACTTTGTTTTGCCAGAGAAAACCACAGGAGAAGGTGATAGTTTCAAGGGCAAGCTATAGATAGAGTGCCAATAGAAAGGTCTTTATTCCAGAGAAATTAAATTAATGTAATGTCTGTGGAGGGGTTTAGTCTTTTGATTTTTAAGTTATTCATATACAGGACAAGCTTCAGGAGTGTTGGTAATCTTAATCAATAGTACCTTGCCTCAGACTTCAGTTAGCAATCTACCCAGTTCCTTCTCCATTATATTTCTACTTTTAGATAGGTTTTTCCAATTCCTATGCCATTACACAGAGGAATAACAACAAATACCTCTAAATTAAAAGAACAGTGACTCAATAGGACCATTAATGGGTAACCACATCTCTCCTAATACTGATATACTTCTTCAGTTGTGGTATTTCAGGCAGCCACATGCTTAACCAATGCCTAGTGTTGCCCCTGCCAAAAACAAATCAGTTCCTCCTCTGGATTTACAGACATTTCTTCCTTCCTATTGAATAGTTTACTGACATCCCCCCCCCTTTTTTTTTTTACCACTTCCAAGCAGTCAACTGAAGTGTGTTGAAAAATTGTTTCCTTTCAAGTCATTAGTATGAGGTGAGTTTTAGTTTTACTTAGTTGTTCAATCAATCAAGAATTGCAGATCTTTTACTATTAATACTAAGGGGATATTCTCTAAGTTCTATCAAGAGTACTCACCTAGGCAATGACAGGTCAGGTTAGAAAATCATGATCTCCAGAGAGATGCGATGGAAGGTTTCAAATTATCACTACTTCTCTAAGCCTGGGTGCTATAGCTCCAAATGAAGCAGCAAGAGAACTTGCATATAGTTCTTGTATATTTTGTTTCCAGGGATCTTGCAATTTCCAGAGCAGGACAAGTAACAAATTATGTGTTTTTTAAATGATTGTATTATATAACTTAGTCACTGTTGGAAAGTACATTTAAAAATGTCTGCAAGGCAAATCTGCTACAGGCTATGAACAAGCCATTAGAAATAACCATTCAGTATTCAGGATTGAGCTTCCTCAGCAATGCTGTTTCTTTTTAATGTGCTCTGACTGGATAAATTGAATATTTCCAATGATCTTTCTTCTGCAGATACTCATAATCCTGAATTATATTGCTACTTTCTGCCTTGAGTCTGCAATGTTTACCTAAAGTTTGCTTTTATGGCAAATAGTTTAAAATGTGCTTTTATTGGCTACAAGAGTCACTGCAAATGGAATCAAAAGATATATAAAACCATTTTAAACAACTGAAAAAAAAATGTGAATAATTCTTTTATGATAATATTCACTCTACGTTGTCCTATTATTGTTTTATCAAACAGTAAGAGAAATAGAACTTGCGAAGACTCTGAAATAAATAGGCCCCTTCGAACATACTGAACAGGTGGGGGTCTATCTTAGAATTTCTCCTGGATGGTACATCTGTGAGACTGTGAAAAGTGCAGTGATTTGCATAGTAATTTCCATTTATATTTTGTAAAGCCAGAGGTTATCTCTCAGCAAATCACTCGCTATAAAGGTGTCACACTCTTTCAAAAACTCACCCCAGTAATGAAATAAATAGTGAACATAGCATATATTTTAAATAATTATCAAGATTTCTAATTTTGCTTGAAAATGAGAATTCTCTTTGCTGGAGAATAAGAGCTGCTTTTTCATGAATCATTGGATATTTCTCTGGAAGCAGCCTCTGATGTTTTGAACCCTAATCTGCAGCAAGTATATTTTCTTTATGGTAAAAGGGCCTGATATCTTCTGACATATCATTACACTCTTCTCTTTCATCTCTCTTCTTACAGGCATTCAGTGAATCACCACTAACCCAGTTGCCCCCAAACTTCCAGCAGGTCTGATTTCTGGTGTGTTGGCCCTATCTCTTAAAAGTACCATTCTCCATTCAGAATTTCCTTGTTTATTTTACTCCTGGAAGCATGTTTTCTTCAATAGTTCCTTAAAGCCAAGGAATATCACGCATTCTAGATTTAATTTTAATATTCTTAATGGGGATCACTTACAAGAAGATTTTGCTGAAGCACCTCTATACATTTCTATCCCAGGGTCTCATTCTGAAATAGTTTTCGAGCTCAGCAGTAAGGAGGGGTTACACATGCTGAGCACTCCAGAGAAGTTCTTCCAATGATAATCCAGGGTCATGGTACCTAAAAATTGTCAACCTGAGAGGCTTATTGGGTAGAAAAATAGCTTTAAAGGACAGTGCTTTTTGTCCATTGTACTATGGTGATAACTATATGCTACTAGTAAATAGTAATCTCACACACAGTGTGAGATTTCCCATAAGCAAAATTTCTATGTACTTGCAAATGATTATTCACATTACTTTACATTAAAAAAATATTAATTTTTCTGTAAATTGTATCACTTAAACCACTGTCATAACTGGCTTAATAAGTAATCCTGGATAAAAATACTAAATGTGAGAAGGAAAAAAACGGTTTTCTCCCTGTTCAATAATGAACGTTTTCTTACCTTTTACTGAACCAGACAAAAACTCTACCACATTCTACTGACACTGCTGTGAAGGCAGGTGCCTTGCAGCTGAGTACACATACTATGAGAACTACTCCCCACATACACAGGCTGTAGGTCCCCACTCACTCTCACCATCCATTACTACTCTTGCATTCTGTCATGTCAGAGTAGAGAAAACCTTTCCCTTTCTCATTCCCTGATAAAGTATGGTTGGGAACATATATTTTCCTGTCATTTCTCCACAGCCATAGGAGTGCTAAGGATTGCTGTGCAGACCTTCAAAAATCACTTGACTCCTTCCCCATCACTGATTTCCTATTTCTACACCTTACCAGAGTAGCAAAGGAAATACATATTCATATATATATATGTATGTATATATACATATATTTTATAAAGCCAGAGACTACAAGCACATCCTTACCTGAGGAGAAGGTTAACTGAGATGTTTATATGAAAGATCACCTAGATAGCCATTACTGACAGTGAAATATTGGCATATTCTGACATGAACAACCCTGAAGTAAGAAATAGAGTTAACTGTTAAGAAGAAGAGACTTGCCTTGTTTCTCAGATTTCCTGTCTATAGTTGCTTCAGAGCTGATTGCAGATTTCCTGCCCTGTTTACAGTGAGACATATTATGTTGTATCTAAAAATAAATTGAAGCGTAGCCCTCAATTTTGCCTCTGTCCCACAGGAAAACAGGCCCACGGTTACAAGCTTTTGCCTCAAGCAATGAAGATAATTATGAGAAAGGCTGTAAGAGCTGCCAGTATCTCTTTCTAGTAATTGGGCAAAGTGGGAAAAAGCTGCAGGCAAATTGCCCTGCTATTTCCATTAGGTGAACTAACAGAAAATGTCAGCAGCTTTTGTGGTAAAGGGTTTATGCTTTGTTTCATTAGATCTTAACTGAAGCTAGTAGGATAGAAAATAGTTGTTGTCCAACACAGTGGTGTCTGATGGGATGTATCTTATTTGTGGATCTGCCAAGCAAAGAAGAAAAAATAAATTACCTTCCTACATTCAATTTTCATAGATTTAGAGGATTTCAGGCCCTAAAAGTCCATTATAATTATCCAGCCTGATTTCTGCAACACAGTACAAGGATACTTATTTGTAATTTCTCTGTCAGGGCCATATCATCTGACTGAAATATGATGTAAGCTTTTGGACACCTCATATTCTTGAATTAACAGATTTTAAGTAACTGAGAATCCCTCAAATTCTTGTGCAAACCATCCCAGCAGTCAAACATCATCATGAATATCTCTGGATACATCCAGCATCATCCACTCACCATCAAACCTCGTTGTGTCTTTGTCTACTACTTTAAAAACATATATCCTATCAGAAAATTGTTTTCTGTTTAGGTTTGCATCAAGTGCAGTAAATTACCTCTTAATCTTCACCCTCTGTTTGATAAGCTACGTAGATATGCCTGCATTTCCCACCATTGGGGAGACCTGCCTTTTCTTATGGTATCTTTTTGATCTTCTGTGTTCCCTTTTTAAATTTCTAGTGCTGTCTGGAAATGCAGTTATCAGATTCAGAACAGCCTTCCATGAATGGATCCCTTGCATTTTTTAGTAGAAAAACAAGAGCATTTCCACCCTTGTTCTCAATATTCCCATCCTTAGATACAGCCCGTCCTCCTCACGAAGAGTAAGGAAGAATCTGATGCCTGCTAGAGCATATGTTCAGTTGAAAAGGAGGTGTATTCTGGAGTGCAGCCCTCTGCCCGCCCACATGTGGGCTCAGGGCTAGCAGTTGCTCCATCTGTAGCACCACTTCTCTGGATGAACAGTAGCACTGAATGTGCAGCAGTTTATCCCTGGTGTTCATGTGCAAATTACTGAATTTACATCCAATCTACTTTTACTATATTTCTGCTCTTCACATCAGTGTACTAATGCTCACTTGAAAATCTGATACTAAAGCAGAAGCTCAGGACCCTGGAGCAAGGAAAAGACCAAGTCCAGCATACTTCTCCCTGCAGCAACATTCCCATGTTTTTCCATAGCAGGTGTTAAGACCCATGGAGCTCTGACCATTAAGAGAATTTGTAGAATGGTTTTATCTATCAGTTTCACCATTAAAGTCAATGAAATGTTTGACATAGATGGAATTATCTTCACACATAATTGTTTGTACTATTAAAGTCCACAGTACTTATCCTAACAAAGAAGAGATAAGTGTAGAAAAAAAATCTGGTAGACTTCCTAGAAGGGAATTACCTATTTTTACAATCAGAAGAACTGTTGTTTGCAAAGGTCTGCCTATGCAAAGCCAATTATGGGACTGAAACCCAAGTAAACGAACTAAATCATAATATAAAGAGTAGCAATCCTCCCTTTCCAGAGTAGGGCGATGTTCGAGACAGAAAATGGACTACTGGAGGCAGACAAAAGGCTGAAAAGGGGATTGGTACTCAGACATGTACAGAATCACTGTAATGAGAAAATGCCACCTGGAAGGGAGTGCAAAGTCCACTGAAACAACACAGAAAACCATACAGTCATTCAATTCACCTAAATAGGCTTCAGATCAGACCCAGAATTATACTTTTGATTTAGTTCAACGTAAAAAGTAAAAGTGGTACTACTCTTTCCCTGACTCATCAATGCATTCTGATAAAAATTTCAAGTGCTACAGTGCCTCAACAGTGCTATGACTGTTTTGCAGATCCCAAATGTCTTTCAACACCTGAAAAATGATTTATTGTGCAGTGTAGCCCTTGAAATCCTATGTCCAATTTTGTCATGGGAGAGTGATCACAGTATATTTCACTCAGAGGCCTGGTGTTACATTAAAGGCCTTCAATGCAGCAAAATCTCAGTGATTCCACTGCACAGCTGGGGATGCACTGGGAAGGACACAATAAAGTGATACTGTATGGAAATTGTATGAAAAGCTGCCATTTCATAAGCATATGCCTCCATAGTAGGAAAAGATACTTGTATGCAGATTGCCACGAATAGTCGTACAGACCACTATGTGTAAAATCAAGACACCATACTATATCCATCATCTTTTGAATAACAGATGACTCTTCTCAAGGAAAGAAGTATGTCTAGCTGAAGTGTACAGGGTCTTTGGTCTGTTTATATCTGGTACACCATGGGAGACTGTTCAGCAGAGCACTGAGAAGCTCTCCCTGACGCCAAGGCTATTTGGATTAGGGTCTCAATACAATGCTCCTAATCTCAGCTGTTCTCAAATAGACCTGTCTGTATCCTGCCACTACATATTTAATTGCAGAAAATTCCTGTGATAATGGTATAATGTACCACAGCTGCTACTCAACATCTCTTTCAAGCTTTTACCAGTTGCTAGAAAGAAAATTATTCTTTGCTGAAACAAATAGTGTCACCCACGTCTAAAATGAAAAGTGCTGCCTATACCACTCAAACTTCACAGGGTGGGAATTTCCTTCTAGCATCAAAGTTTAGAAAGATCTCATGTTCTGACATCATATTTCCTTTTAACATTCACACAAGTCAGTGCTTCAAGATAATGACTTGTGAAATCATTATTGTAGCAAACTGGGTAAATAAAAATGTTGGCACCTACCTACAAGGCAGCATGTATGTTAAACAAATGTCACCTCCTTCAAACTTCCCAAAATTGTACTTCTGTTTTTGTAGAAGGACTCACAGTGGTGTCAGATATAATCAGGACCCCTTTGGTCTGGGTACTCCATGGAGAGTGCACAAGAACCACTTTCCTCAAAAGTGTACACATAAAGGGCAGAGCAAAGAGGGAGTCAGGTCTGTAAAATGTCAAGCACAAAGTCAGCAGCAGAGCCAGAATTACATTCCTACAGTACAGCTCGCAGTGGTCTACTGAACTTCCCTTGTCTTTTCATAGTAAATATTTATGATGTCTCCAGTAAGACCCTGAGATCGGTGACCCCCTAGCTTACTCTCCACCTCACCTGTGAAATAAAGCTCAGGACCCAAGCACTTTCTGAAGTGAGAAATTTTGGGTGGCACAGCAACTTCCAATTGCACTAGCTACTAGCTCTGAGGCACACCTGATTCCATGAATTAGGGTGGCAAGGCTTTGTGATTTATTACCCTCAAAGCTTCTCAAACTCCACAGGTTACTGATCAAAACTTCAAGGACAACAACAGCAAAAAATACTGTATTAGCTTTGCTGCTGCAGAAACAGATAAGCAGACAGTAACTGACTGTTCTTTATACCTGCAACCATCCCTGACAGTGTTCAGACATAGACCTTGCCTCTGACAAGATGCTTGGAGCATTCCAGTGCACTAATATTGCAAGGACAGAGCCAGGAAGTATTTTCCAGAGCACTCTTACTGAACATTAAGAAAACTACCATAAGGTAGGACAAATGAAGGAGGTTACGTTTACCAGACCTTGGAGACCAGCAGATAAGCAATGCTTCCCAGGGATGAACTCAGAGGCCAGGTGCAGGGAGTCAGTGATAAGGCTGTCTCTTATGCCTGTACAAATGCAGAGAACAGTGCATTGAAAGCAACCATTAACCTTTGGAAGCTTAATGAGTTACGTACCTAACAACAGAACTTTTGAAGTAGTTACATACCATGTGGAGTATAGCAGAAAGGTGGGTCCTGCATGTGTGATTCACCGTCACTGCAATGTGGAGGAAAAATGTGTCAGTTCCGTTGCTGCAATCACCATCAAGAGCCCCATTAAAATTAGTTGTTACTTTTCTGAAGCAATAAGATGTGTTAATTTGGAAGAAAAGGTCCTAGTATTGAACTTGTGGAGCATCCAGCATGCCTTGCTGACCTGGGACAGACTAGCCTAGGAACCAAATGGTTTTTCCAGCCCATCAGCATGCAGGAAGGCACTTCCTTGGGCCCTTCAGTTAGGAGTACTTTTTTCTCTCTTTAATTTTATAAAACTTCATCATCTCTAAAAGGTCAGAAAGTTAAAATGTTTACTGTTAACACTGAAATTTATACTAGAATTATTTCAGAAATTAAATAAAAAGCATTGTGCAGTTCTATAATCGGTAATATCTTTTTCCCACTATCCTTTTCATGAATGGTGCTTTTCAAAGCCCTTGGCTGCACTTGGACCCACTCACTTAGATCTAGGGTTGAACCACATTAACACGTCAGGCCATGGGACAACTGATTGGGAACTGGTAAAGGAGTAAGGAATAAGGTATCAACTTGCAATTTCCTACATTAAGTCAATATACTGAAGCTTAATAGCAGCCTCTCACAGAATTTAACCTCATCTTGCTGAAAAACTTGTGTTGGAGAACACATAGCATTTGGAATTCCTATGGAGTTGATATTTTTCCTTTTGAGATCATTTACCCTGTCAACCTATAGCAAACTAAACATTTTACTATGTATTCCTGAACTGGCATTTTGAAGGTTTTCCATTTTTATGGCAATACATCTTGACGCTTAACATCCTCATATGGGAGAGAACAGTAAGTGAAGAGGCAGTAATTTCTTAATTGCTTTAGACAGGGGTCAGGCAGGGCAAGAAGCTGAGAGTCAAGGTAACAATGCAGCGTTGGAAGGTCCCGGGTCCCGTTCTGTGAGCTTTGTGTGTCAGTGAACTTGATTCATGCTTAGTGTGAATAGAACTCTCAGCTATTTCAGGAATGTCAGCAATTTTGTCGTAAAGCAACTTTGATCTTGCTCCAATTTCCCAGGCTCATTCATTAGCTGAGAATGTGGAGGGTAAGATGTGCTCTCTCTTCCCTGAGAATGACTGCCTGCTACTTAAATAAATGATTTCTTTTTTCTCCCCATCCTTCTCATAATAAAACAATCCTTCACAGGTCTTCTTGCCACACGATGAAACTTTTGACTCCCAAGGAAATCTCTCCCTGATGCATGGGCTAGGAGGAATGCCTTTGAATTCTGAAACAGACAGTCAGATTCTATAAACATACCACCCCAAAGCTCATCAGCCCCCATCTTCCCCCAGAGTAACATGAGACTAGCTGGTGACCTTTTGATACTTCTGACAATGTGGAAATTGAAGAAGTTTCTAGCCTTCAGAAAAAAAAAAAAACAACGCTCCTCTTGCCTTTGTCCTGTCAGCTCTGATGATTTTGAAGTGTGGCACACTCTGTTCCTACTCCTCAGACAGTCTATCATATAAGAGAACCCTCAGGGCAGCGTCTGAGCCTCCCACAGCAACATAAGCACCAGCTGGACTAAACTTTCACATGCTGTTTGCTCTCTCCCTTCTCTACAGACAGAAATGTGCACAGAGGAGTGGCTCTTTGGGCATAGTGTGGAGTGAGAAGTTTTTTTTCTCTATTCTGATTTGGGATAAAAATGAATATTATATGCTGTGTTTGATTTTCACCAAGATTATAGTAATGTTTCTAAACAAGAACATTTTTCACTATAGATTTTTATTTTATTTTATTTTATTTTATTTTATTTTATTTTATTTTATTTTATTTTATTTTATTTTATTTTATTTTATTTTATTTTATTTTATTTTATTTTATTTTATTTTATTTTATTTATAATTAAGGGTCATTTCCACCCTCCTTTTCTCTCCTGCCCCTGCTGTGAAACAGGAAGTCACCTTTTAAAAAAATGTTAAGTGGATTACAGAGAAGCTAATTGATTCATCCAAAGGTCAGAGGGTGTCAGCAGCGGAAGGAGAAACTGAAGCAGTACATCCACATCTCCTTTAGGAGATCCAAATCTCCATTACTTTATACTTGCCTATAGAAATCAAACTCTATGACTCTACATTTTTCAATTGCTCTCAGTTCATTTCATCTCAGACCTCCATATTTCAATCTCCTGAAGTTCCTGGCTTTGCAAGCAATGTGTTCATGTTCTTAAACAGACAACACTCAGAACTCACCAGCACAGTTAAGTCTCCTAATCTTACATGTACTTACCTTAGAAAAAGAAATAACAAGCACACTTGTTCAAACAATCTTTGTGCCAGCTTTCCCCATATTTTAATCTTATAAAAATGTTTCATTTACACAAAGGGATTCAGAAACATGTTTATGAAGTACTTCAAAACATTTTTTAAGACTACAGTTAAAGCATTATAGTTGCCAAGTGATGGGATTTTTGAATGCTGCTGAAGCAAGTGTATCCCTATGGCTCCCCCTCCCCATAGGCCCCTCTTTCTGCATCTCCTTCCCTTTCAGCATAGGCTCAGAGGTGAGAACTTGTGAGCTTTGCACCAGAGCTGTCTGCTAGGAGGTTTTGTGACTGGATGCAGAATACACACCAGGGTCATCATAATCTGTATCAACTGGGATGGCTGTGCAACTATCCAGCTATATGCAAGATGTGTCAGTCCTAATGGGTGAGAAAGTCACCTTTTCCACTTATCTCTTTGGGTAAAATCATCCCTGTAAATGCCTGAGGTATTTCCTTTTGTTCTCTTTCACAGCTCTGCAGTGAAACCCATGATATCTTTTACTTGCTTTCAAATTCAAAATGTAGTATATCAGAGAGAAGAAATTATATTCAGTGTTCCTAAAAACAGCCTCTCCCAGTGCTGCTTTGTGTGTTTAAGCAGACGTGCTGCGGTGAGGAACAAGGTTCTCTTCTTATCTGTGAGCTGCTTTCAGAACTACTTAACATGTGGATTCCTTGGACAATGAACGTATTTTCCCCTGTGAGGCAAGAATATCTGCTACACTTTTGCTCTGCTGCACAATAAATCAAACCATTCAAGTACACTATAATAAAAATACTTGCTTTGAAGTACAGCCTTACATGTCTTATTTCCTAGTGGTAACAATGATGCTTTATCACTTTTTTTTTGTTGTCTTTTTTTTCCCTCCTTCAGTCTGTTTTCTCTGTCCGGTTGTTTTGTTAACATGTGTGGCTGTCTAATGACTGGATTTTGAATTCCAGATGTTTTGGCAAGAGAAAGCACTAAACGGCCATATACATCCTAGAAACCTCATACCACCCAAGTAGCTGTTATGTCAACTGGCTAGTGTAAGCCTACCCAGACAATTTTCCCTTCTTCCTCCCCCTAGATGGCTGCTAACCCCTTAGTCATCAATACAAAATGACAGAAATTCTTTTCTGCGGCTACTATTACAGAGACACACAGGGTGGAGGATGTAAAGCACCATGCAAATGAGATCCATGTGGTTTTGATGGAATGAAAGAGCATTTTAATTAAATAATGAGCTCAAGCTCTTTCCTGGTGAGCAGGGAGATCAGCCTAATGATTAAAGGTATATTTACACAGGCACACACACACATATGAATGCATGTGCAAACACAGTGCATGCATATATACAAAAGACACCTCTTTTGCAGGCTGCCTGTGACACTACTTGGTTTCAACTCAACTTTTGCCTGCAGGAAAACAAATGTAGTAAGAAGAAACAGTCTCTAATGTTATGTATGTGTTGGCATGTGTTGGTAGGAGAGGTGTCTTCTTTGAAGAGGACAAGGATGTGATTTACCACTAACTACGCAATGCCATTACTGCTTGGTATGGACTTTGCTGAGGTGTTCCTTCACTGCTGGTGGCCATGAAGAGCACTAAACTGAGAGATCCTAAATTGCACTCCAATAGAGATTAAGCTCTGGAGCCAGACATTAAAAGAGAAAGAAAAATGTATAAGAAGTCAAAGAAGAAAAGCATTTCATATTACTTTAAATAATTTTCTCAATTTCTTCTTTCATGGGAAGTCCTGATGTGCAAATTGCTGCCCTATTTTCATGCTTCCTCTTGTTTCCTTTCCTGCACTGAGTACCTTATCGTATGTTCCAGTAATTTTCCTTCCCTTTTAGTATCAAAGACTTGGGGTCCAATCATGGAGCCAGTGCTTTTGAAGAGATTTATCTCACCATAGCCAGGCTTTCTGTTTTGTCTTTATGAAAGAATACATCATTTTTACTCCGGATGGTAACCACAAGGGAGAAATCAAATAAGTTCATTCCTGGAAAGAACTGAGCATAATGAATTGTCATCTCTGCCATTTCCTGCAGGGATCAGCAAAGGTAAATTTCTTTCTCCTTCCTGGCTGGGTTCCACCAAACTCTTTAAGACCCTTGGGGAAGATCAAAAGACGGGTCTTGGGATCTGGGTGGAAGAGAAAGAATGAGTTCACTGATATTAATTGCTGATTGTGTAAAGCTTTATGTTGAAAAACATGATCAAAATAAGGATTTACACAGGCAGAAAAATGGTGAAGTAATGGATAATGGAAGCACAGACTAAGTAGTCATCTTGATACAAAGGCTGTAACCTGCAGTATGACCCAGAAAAGGCAGATTCACACAAATTACTAAGTTCATGTCAATGGTAAAGAAAATTATTTTATCGATTATATTATTAATGGAGTATAAGAGAGCAAGACTGAGATAATTTGCAGAAGTACATTATGTAATGTAAGTACATTACAAGAGGTGAGTGTCAGAAGAAACAATGGACAAACTCCTAGCCAAAGGAAAAAGTTGTAAGAAGGTGTTGGTTTCAGTGTCAAGCAGGCTAGACCAATCTTTACCTGCATGGTACTCAAATATAGCCCACTGTTCTCAGCGTTATGTGCCTTAAGAAAGAATTCTCAGGGACAGGATGATAGAGAGAAAGGAAAGAAGGAGTCAAAGCAACAACAAAACTGCAAAAATGGGTGAAAGTTGAGGCACTGAGAGTCTTCTTCCTCTCATAGGCTTTCTGTTTACCTGAATCTAAGGAATTCCTTAGCCCAAATGCCATGCTCCAATATACTTCATCTCTCCCAACGATGGCATGGAGGGATTCAGTCTTTCCAAATGCAACTCCCCCAAATCATTTACTAGAGTAATTAATTAGACAAAGTTGTTTAAAAGAGATAAAACACTAGAAACTGAGTTACTATTATTTAAATGACCAAGCAAGAAGATTAGACAGTGGGTTATCACAGGCCCTACTTATAACAAAATGTCTACCATGGATTGCATACATACGATAATCTGTGAGTAGCAGGATCAGTGAATTTCATTCAGTTGTGAACAGACAGCACCTCTAAAAGAGTCAAACTATTTATTTTGCTAGGTGTTCTTTTTGTCTTAACATGAATAACATTCAGTCAAATTCACGCTGTCACATTTAAAATCCCGCTACACATAAAGAAATCCTAAAGGTACTACTCTTGGAACATTACTTAGTATCTGAAATTCAATTGCACCTATATAGTTTAAAGATTAAACCTCTAACTCTCCTAAATATCAATGTGAATCTTTTTGATTAAGTAAATGATATGACCATGAATATGAATTTTGAGTATAGTGGCATTGTGAATGCCATAACCGTGAGTCCTTCTGATGATAACCATACCCAAGGATAGATAGATAATCATAACCATCTCCACCTGAAGAGTTCTTCACACAGGGGTCTCTTTTTAAGGTCAAACTTTCCTTTGAGTCTTTTTCACTATTTACTGAATACCAAAAAGTGAGGAGTGTTGAAATAAAGGTCTTCTGCCTCATGCATTGTGCCAGGGTATAGCTCCGAGGCTAATGTTTAACTGTATTGTTTTGGGGCCCTGCTTTAGCTCCCTAGCGGCAAATTCACCAATCTATTTATTCAGGGCAGTTTAAAAATATCTTCAATTTAATTCCCTCTTTCTGGAAGATTTTAGGCCCTCTGAAGTGGAAACTGAAGCATTTATTTAGCCAGAGAGATTGGCATGTGCAGAATCTGAGGTTCATTATCAATCAGTTGTGTGAACACAAACCTACAAAGAAGGCTATTAATAATGCCTAAGAAACCAAAAAGACTTCAGGGATACACCAACTTGTACAAATTTCTCGTTAAGTCATAAAACACTGAACTTTCTGAATGAAAGCCAGTTCCAGAGAGATAAGTGATTGTAGAAGATATGTTTTAATCTCATTACTAATGTTCCAATTTGTATGGGTGTAATACCATTCATTTCAAAATTACAGGAGCTGATAAACTGTAGTTAGAGACCAAAACGAAGACTGTTATTTTAAGGAAAATAAAACAGTATCTTTTTTTTTTTTTTCCCAAGGAGACTGAGGTGATAAGGGCAAATCTCATTTTTTCTTCATGTCAATAATTACAGAAGTAACATAGTAAGTAATTTCTAACTGTGCAAACTTAGCTGCTAATGTGCTGGATATTAGACACTCACTCACATACTGTCTTTCTTAAATTTCTTTCATGGAAATTTCAAAATCTTATCTAGATTTTGTTTACCATTACCCTACTCCCAAAAACTGAAATACTAAACATTCCAAGGCAAAAGACTCTTCTCTTTCCCTAAGTGCTGCTCCAAAAGTAATGCGTCCTATTTTGTTATGTTTGCCTACATCAAAGGTGGATGTTGGTGGTATTCCAGTGAAGGCTGAACCTTTCCACCAATATCCCATTACATATTGCTACCATGTCACAGGTGGCAGTAGAGGGGCACTGTGACAAAATGGCATCTGACATGGGAGCTTGTATGAAGCAAAGTTATGTCACTGAATTTCTCCATGCAGAAAAAATAGCACCCACTGACAGTTCGTCCACATAAATCAGCTAATGATTGTGACTAAGTTAAAAGAGAGTGTTTTGTAGCTGAGAATTTACTCTACCAAATAGTGTTATTGTGCTGTTTGTGTCTGTTGCAGTTTTCATGGAAATAAACTGGAGGCATTACTTTCAGAATGACTCAAATATAAGTAAATGTCTTTATGTATTTATACATTCATGTACACTAAGATACATACAAATTGATTTTACTTAATTTATTCAAGAAGTCTGCTTATATTACTTGGTTTTAAAATGTTATTAAAATGATCTTTCAATAGTTGATAGTTAAGGTTTTATAATTTCTTTTTTAACTTAGTTATTCAATATTCAATATGTTGTTTTCAACTTGTCAATAGGAATATTAAATGACTTAGTATTTTAATATGAAAAATACTCCATTTTAATAACTAAACTTAAAAAAAGTCTTGGGCTTCTTGTGTAACATCCATCAACAGATTATTTGTGCAGCTAAAACAAGAGAATAAAGGCAATCATTGAGGGTCCTGTTGGCAAGACGTGTGCAGAGGCTCACACCTAAACTTGTCTTCTCTCTTATCCTGAAATAGAAGACACCCAATGGGAAAGAGAGACCCCCAAAATTTCCTCACAGAGGAAGCACTGTGGATCTAAACACTGCAAACCGTCAGTCAATTGGCTATGACAGGAATGTAGCGGAAGTCTCTAAGTGACTCACTGCTGGAAGCTGGCAGAAAGCATTAGGGAAGGTTTGTTATTCAGGTGCATTTTGTATACACTGAGTATCTGTAATGGATCACTGTCAGCAGAGATAGGATGCTGAACAAGACAGACTTGTACTCAAGCTCAGTTTGTCTTCTTTCACATCCTTGCTCTAAGAGATAATGGAACCATTGTTAGGAAAAGAAAAAAGAAAAAAGAAGAAAAAAGGAAAAAAAACCCCAGCATTATAAAAAATAT
Source organism: Cyrtonyx montezumae (assembly GCF_038088225.1). NCBI lineage: Eukaryota > Metazoa > Chordata > Aves > Galliformes > Odontophoridae > Cyrtonyx > Cyrtonyx montezumae. Next base: position 4,835,496 of record NW_027072035.1, read on the forward strand.
TCATACTTGATTTCTCACTGTGAAGTTCAAACAATGTTGTGAATTATCTGCCTCCAAATCTATATAAAACTCCTCTGAAGTGAAGAAATATTTGTGATAATTGATAACTAAATCTTCTTTCACTGTAACAGTCAGTGAAGGGCAAGATAACCTGGCTTCAGTTTTGCACTGGTTTTAGTTGGTGTAGGTTTAATTTTATTCATAATAGTTTGTACAGTGCTGTGTATTGGATCTGTAGTAACACAGCTCTGACAGCTCACAGATGTCTTAGTTGTTGCCAAACAGTGCTCACAGAGATGAGGACTTTTTTGCCTCGCACACTACTGGTAGTGAGAGGGCTGAGGATACTCAAGCAGCTGTGAGGGAACACAACCAGGACAACCTGTCACAGTCACTGAGAGCAGAGCTCTGCTCTCCAATCTCCGTGAGGAGCTGCAGCCACCATCAGGCCTCCCCTCTTGTCCACTGCTCTGCAGAGAGCACACGCAGGGACCTCAGCTGCTCCTCACACATCTTACCCTACAGACCCTTGTCCATCTTTTTCACTGCTGGAGTGCAAGTGAGCAAGTGGATGTGCAGGGCTTTGTGCTTACCTGGGTTAAACAACATTGGACATTTTTTCATGTCCATCTGCCACTTTCACAAAAGTAATGGACAGATCCCCTTCTCTTTCTTTGATTGGTCCTTCCGCCCTACCTCGCTTTTCTACTGGCCTTACTAAAATTATGTATTAATGCTGTGAAATTTGGTCCTGCAAATAAAAACTTAGGTGCAGAAATATAAAAGATAGAAATTATCTCAATAGGGGCCTGAATTACTTAAGGTGACTAAACACACACATATATATACCTTTGTGAAATATATCTACTTTCTCCTTCCCACACCCATTCTCTGTTTGAAATAAATACTGAAATCTGCTGCACGTAGATCACAGAGGGCCTAGATCTGAAAGCACAAAACTGAGGAATTAGGGAGTTAGATACTTAAATGCTTGTTTAGGTGAAGTCATGAAGAAAACAAGAGAATCTACAAATCTGCAAATATATTGGCCTTTGTTGAGACATAATGAAGATATTTCTTTTTCATGATAGTAGACAAGGTTCTACTTACAATCTCCTTTAATTCTCTCTGTATTTAAAGTTGAAATACTCTTAACGCTTTCATTGCTGCAGGTGCAAAAATGTACAGTGCATTATCTGAATTGATATGGATAACTTCTTTGTCCTGATTTTTAAAATCTATTTTGGTTAAGAGAAACATTAAAAAATTATGACTGCAACTAAGCGGTTTTAGAAATGAGGTTGTAACTCAATTTCCAACTTGTTGCCTTTGAATAAAAATATTTTAAGTGTCACTCTCCACTTTCTACTCTCAGCCTGCTAAAAACAACACCATTAACATGCTTCTCTAATTAGCTAGCTATATCCATTGCCAAAACAGATTGCTAAGGGCTGCATCCTCTTACATAGCTTCCTTATTAGCAGAATTTATTGCAGCAAAATATAAATGGCCAAGAGGTTACCAGTTATCCCAGAGCTGTCAGGATACTTCTACACTGGCTGCTGTAATGTCCACATTTCTAGCAAGTGTTAATCCAGTCATGAGACCACTTATGTTTACACCTACCAGATAAAGGATGGCTTTATCTATTAGGGCAACTAAAAGTTATACTGATTAATTTCTTTGAAAAACTCATGGGACTTAATTGCAGCTATCTTTTGGACTAAAGCCAAAATAATTAGAGGGTATCAGCAAAACACTCTTCATTTTTATATGGATCACTAATACCAATATTAGTAGTGATTCAAGTGGTAATTACCTCTTGTTGTCAGTAAAATAATTAGCAAAACAAGAATGACAACAACAACAAAAAAAGAGGGGGGGGTAATGTTTTTCCTCCTCCCCTCCCATCCATGTTCTAGTCTATTAGTTCAGCTGTCAAAGAGACTGTAGAATTCCTCATGTCTCTGATAAGAACTAACACTTTGAAATAAATACAATATATATTTCCTACTTGCTTGCTTGCATTTCCTTTGCTTCTGGCATCATCTGACGTGTTTTATGTTCTCAGGGCAAATGAAACTACCTTATTTCCTTCCCAACTCCTTACTTTTATAGTGACTCTTGGCCTGCACAATTAATAGCCCTGCGTGATACTTATCTGCTTTCTATAATAAGAAAAAGTGAAGTTGGAATTCTCTCTTAGATTTAGAGGATATGTTCTGAACAGAGAGTATCTGATTAAAGAGCCAATAGTTTTAGAAAAAGTCAGTCAGGTATTAATCACCACAAAATCAACCAAGAGTGAGCAAAGTCCATTTCTAAAAATGGAGTAGACAGAAGAAGGTGTTGGAAATATCTCAGTCAAAGAAACTTGCTGTAGAAATAATGTTTATGACAAGAGTTAACAAATGTTAGGAAGGACACTAAGATTAAACTTAAATCCAGTAGGGTGAATTCAGAAAGCACAATGTAAGGATTTAGCTGTTTGACTCCTGCTACAGTCAAAGGAAATTCTAAAGCTAAAAAGCTTGCAAAGCATCTTGAAGATTCTTTTTGAAGAAAGGATCGTAGCTAACATCTGTGAAGTTCCTTTTTCCCCCCATCAAACCTTATTAAAAATTCTGTTGGTTTTCTTTTACAATTCAAATAACAACTGGTCTCCTATTGAGTTGCGAGCATGTAAATTGTGTTTTGCTTTTCTTCTGTAGCTATCAAAAGGTAATGGAGAGAGCAGTACAACAAATAGTGTGATGAGTTCTTCTCTTCTGTCAGTTCAATTACATTAAATGTTGTAGAACCAGTGAAGCTAGGATTCAAGAACAAATCATCGTAACTGAGCAATGGGGTTTTATCACGGGCATGGCCAATCCCTTCCTCTTATGTTTGCTATGCTAGAGTATATCATGAGGTTTTCACACTGCTTGTTTGATGCGCACAGAGCTGTTTTCTTGCGAACCCTGAATTGGTAAATAATTCAAGTCAGCAGCAGCATAAGCACAAAGGTGAGGTCAGTATCCTGCTGGATATAAATTACAGCTAACATAATCTTTCGCTTTTTGTCCCAGTGTAAACCTTCCTAGTTCAGCTCAAATTGATGCATCTTTACCAAAGTGCTTGAAGCTCCATTTCTATGCAACTTTCTGTTTTCTCACAGTTTTTAATTAACCTGTAATAAGAATCAAATATATTCTTTGAAGGCTAAAATGTTGTTATATACTCTGAATGCATTTCATTTGGAAAATTCTTTGCATGACAACACATTGCAGCTAGATGAATGGCTTCCTTTCCATCCAGTGTCAAATGGAACAGGAGGAAATTGCAATGCCTTCTCCATCAGAACGTGCCTTGTACAGAAACCTTATTGTATTTGAGTGCCTTTACAACTGTGAGCCCTGACACAACGTCACAAAGGATATACAAACTGTTCCTTACTGCTTCATGCATCAGCTGTACATACAAAGAACATTATTGGCTGGGCAGCATTCAGAGTGATCTATAATAGTGCTGTTCTCAGCTTTGGTGTGAGTGACATGCCTGTTAATGAACTCAAAGGCTAAACCAGGGGTGGTCTGTCTGTCAGAAAACTCAGAAAACTTCAAATGGCTCCGAAGCTCCAGGGACAAGTTATCCTCCATAAAGATGTGGGGAAGTTCTTTTGGAATGATTAACAGATAACAGATAATGGTTCACATCACTACATGAGGGTAGACTGGACAAGCAGCTAAGACCTTAGGCACATTTTCCACATTCTGTGGTCTAATTCAACCCTACTACAAACCTGTCCCAGCAAAAGTGGGGGGTACCACTACAGCTCACAAGCAGCCTATGGCCATTCCAGCACAGCTGTCCTTCCACCATGCTAAACACTGCTCCCTTATCTAACTCCCAAGTAGATGTCTCTACTCCATTTGGAGAAGTACTTGGCTGAAAGAAATGATACACACAACCCACTGTTGTTCTATAAAACATAAGCAACTTCTACCCAGAATTATTTAAGATGTATGCATTCTGACAGTACCACAAAAGAAAGGAAATGAAAAAGTGATACTGTGGGATGCAGCAAGGAACTTTAACTTCCTGGAGAGAAGATTAGCAAACCTGGCATTATTTCAGTTGTCACTGAGCTAGTTCTGTCTAAAATTGATGTGGACTTCGGATAGGAAAGAAAAAGTTGGTTGTTTAGTTCCATATCCTGCAGAGGTCTCAACTCTCCTGCTTCTCAGTTTGATCTATTTTGCCATGTTATGTTGGTTTCATCAACTACAGATGAATTTCTGCTGGCTTGATCTTTGATACAAGTTGCAGCAATACTGTACGAAGCATTGTTGCAATATGGCAACTACTTTGATGGTAGGGAAGCCTGAATATCTGTGTTGGAGAAAAGTGATCTCAGGAGGAGGGGATGTGTCTGGAAGGAGTCATCATGAATGATGCCTGACCTTGGATTAAGATGCTGGAGCTTCCACCACAAAACTAAGTGCCTTTGACTGTATGTGCCCTTTCTAGAAACTACTAAGAGCAGCAAACTACCCAACTCTAGTCAAGATAAACACCAAGGCACCAGCAAAAGTCCAGGAGCAAAGTGAGAGTTTTCACCTGACACTGGTTAGAAGAACCTCTGAACAGAATGAGACAAAAATATAAGGGAAGATTTGGCTACAGGAAAGAGGAACTCACTGGGTATGTCATCTCTCATTCTGCAGAAAAGTATTCTGGAGAACGAGTCACTTTATGCTAAGCCAGAAAGCTTTAATTTCATTTGAAATGCTACATGGATGAATTTAAACAGCTGGACACCCTCTATCTTCATCATTACAATGAGAATGGCTTAAGAAAAGTTCTTTCTGATGGTGGCTGTTAACCCTAAAGGTGACTTTGAATCATTTAAATCGCTTAAATCATCATATCAATCTTCGTGATGAGAGATCTGTCAGTGTCATTGAAACCACTTGGTTTTTGTTCTGGAAATTACACGAATTTTGCATGTTTCATGTTGGATTATTACTGAAATAGAAATTAATAAAATGCTTGATGTCTACACTACAGATATACATCTGCTTGTACACAAAACAGGAGTGACAGTATACAAATTGATATAATATAAAAATGACAATTTATAATCTAAATGGGACCAAAGTTTAAGTTCTTAAAAATGTAGATGTGAATGTCAGTTTCAGAGAAAAGTATATATGTTCCTGCATGACACCTCTCCTACCCACAAATAAAACCTAAATAAAACTCCAAATGACAAAAAAGTGTCAAATTTGCAGTGTTGTTTTTCACTTTAACACCTACATGCAAGTACCTAAAGGTAAGTATAGCACTTTATATGCAAAACGGAAAAAAAAAAAAGTTTTTTTTTTTTTTTAACTGTACAATATAAATATGCTCCAGGGTTTCAATAATGAGGCCAACTTTGAACTGTCTTTGTTCTCTTGGAGGAATCCAAAGGAAAAAAAAAAAGGCCTTTGAGGTTGTAGGAAGTGTTACTTTATGTTCTACTGCAAAAACCATGATTCAATTATAAAAATGCTCAGGGCTTCATAACAATTCAAAGACTAGAACTGAGACAGAAGCTGTATTCCACTGAAATCCTATGATATGGCAAACTTTCCTAGGAAATCTAACTCATACAGCTGTGGCTTTATAACAATTAGACACACCTACATGATCAAACCCAGATGCCAAGAAAATGTTCCCAGGACTGAAATGATAAACAGGCTGACATCATAGTCATTGATTTGTTTTTTAAATGCAAAAGCCTGTACAAAAAGATCATGCTCTGATAAAAATCTCATCATTTGAAACATATAACTGTTTTTTATCAATTGCTTCTTGGAGCAGCTGGAAAAACATGATGTAAGATAAAAGTATTCCTACAAGCACAGTAGAAAGGACTACAGTGAATGACTTATAGAAAAAAATCTAAATTTTCAAAAAGATGTCATTAGTTATACCAGTAATAGAGCATTGTTCCATCCCAGGTAAAGACAGGTTATAAGTGCATATGGATCTGAAAGAAAACACTGGATGTGAATGTCCTCAAATATTTCCCCTTTAGGAGCTTTCTCAAAGATAGAAACTGATCTGACCCAGATTTTATATATTATTTTTGTCTAAATAAAACACAGTATATGAACATCCACACGAGATGAAATCTAGGTTTCCAGAAACCAGAAGATAATCACAAGAATCCTGATACAAGCCAAAGATGCCATTGGCCTTCTTGGCTATCTGAGTGCACATTCAAGGCACTAGTGCACAGAATAGAACAAACTTATAAATCACTGAACATTTTTTTGAAAAGCTACTGAAATTTGTTAACTATTTCTATAGAGTTAGCCTACTTTTCAGTTCTAAGCTGATGAAATATACTTATTTCAAAGACTAGAATTCTTCATCATAGGCTTTTGTGTGAATTTTAAGCACATGAAATCAATCAAAGCACTTCTTTAAGTGTACTCTGCTTTTCAACAATTTAATTATGAATGATAAAAATATCTGCACATTGCAATAAGTAAATAAGGGATAATAGTTACAACATATTATAATAATACATACTGAAATGTCTATTAAGAAGCATTATATTTATATAGAGTATAAATATTTTGTGAGCAAACAGGAAGAGAGTGTCTCAAGGTCATAGGATGAGTCTTCCAATTATATTAATACAAAAGTGGCAATAGAGAGGATGTGACATTTAAGCTAAACAAGTACTTCGAATGAGCCCAGTTAAATAAACTGTTTTGCAAAGGGTACTTCAGTTGGGTAATGCTGGGGTAATAAAGAAGGGCAATCACTTTTTTTTTACAATATACAGAGCTCCATTATCTACTCTGCAGTGCTCCTCCTCTGTCTTTTTCCCAGAGGGTAAAAGGGGTGTCGAGCAGATTCAGTCACTGTTCATCCTGATGAAGAGGCTCATAAAATTTAAAGAGATTATTTGGCATTAATTCATAGTAAAAAATTACGACTGACACACAGCATAAGGGAAATGAGCTTAGAAGTCTTTTTTTGTACAGTACTAGGCACTACCATCATTACCAAACGACAGCCTCACAACAAAAAAACAAAGTTGTAGTATGGGAATACACACAAATAAGAAAGGTTTTCACTGAAATAACAAAATAAAGTGAAAGAATTTGATCATATATTTACAATTTACTGCATTTTTTCTATTAAAACATAAAACAAAAAAAAAACTTATTCCAAACAACATTTGACAAAATATTTATTCCCCAGTGATTTCAGCTTATATAATTTAAGTAAAAAGGGATCTTGATTTCCTCCTCTAATACTCACAAACATGAGCCCTGACTTACAGAGGTATATGATATTGTGGTTCTGCCACATTTTGCAGACATCAAGAGCTTCCCTTCCCCACCTCAAATTCACAAGCAGCCAGCCTGGACCTGTTCTCATACCTACTGAATTACTGACATAAATAACCAAACAGATATAATCCAGAAGTATGTCAATCTGCCTGCAATATGAATTCAGCCTGACTCTAAGTTTGTAAGTCAGACTACTGAAACCCCTTTTGTAAGTCCACAGCCAGCTGCTGGTTGTGTGGAACTTGTTGAACAGCCAGCCTTTAGTGAGCTGTGAAACTCACTGCCACAGCAAGCCAACATTACAGATGAGTTTAAAAAGTGACTATATACATTCAGGCAAAAATCAAATATTAGCTACTACATGCGTAACATTACATAGACTCTCCAATTCAGGAAGTCCCTCCATGACAGACTGCACAGCATGAAAGGAGCAGTGTTCTTCAGTCCCTGCTCCTTGCCTTACTTTTTTTCTTTTTTTTTTAATAAGCACCTGCTATTTTCCACATCCAGGGTTGGAGCAGTTTGCTAAACAGATCTTTGGCCTTAACTGGTGCATTTTTGCAGGTAAGTAAGGACATAGAGGCTATATTCAGTGAAATCAGGATTGAAAGCCTGCACTTCCAGCTGCAATACTGATGGACAGAGCAGATGCCACATAAACAGTGACTGCAATTTGGGGCTACGGAACAGCAGGATCTGTTTTTCTGTCTGGGTTATTTTGCCTTCCATTATTCTTCTCTTACTTAAGTACTTAAAGAGGAGCAATATTTTCTGAGCAAAATTTATATCCTTTTAATATTTATTTAACTTACTGAAAACTGATTTTGACAACGCATTCATGCTGTCTCTCAAAGCACTGTAAATCAGGAGTAGCACATCTGATGTCTATGGCCTAGACCTACAAACTGAGTGTAATAACGAATTTCACATATTACCAATACAGCCTCAGAGTGCTGAGCCAAGTGGTGTATTCTTATTGCAAACGAAGACAAAACATTTCATAGAAGCATCTATGATAAAATAAATCAGAAAAGATGTAAAGTTACTTCTATGACTAAAACAAAAATTTTTAATTTCTATAAACCAGGATAGAACGCAAGTAAAAGCTACTGGGAAAGATAAAATAAATTTAATTTTCAGAGAAAATGTCTTTTATACTTCCCTCAGCAAAGCAGGGCAAGGCACCAACACATTGCTGATGAGAAATTGATGGTTCATTTTCTGCAGTTCTTCATCTTTGAGATTTGGTTTATTTAACTCTAAGTGAAAAGAAAGAACTGTGCCCTTTGACTGGTTGTGTCACTTATGTGATTATGTCATTTGACTGAAAGCATTAGTTTTGCTTTCACCTTCTTCAACTCTGGAAGTGAATAGAGATGGAGCTCTAGCTCTCAGAAATCCTACAGAAATCAAAACAGTTCTGAGAAACAGGGAACAACATATTTCTAAAAAGTATGCAGCTCAACTATAAGTTTTTATATTAATCAAATGAAGAACCTATACCTGACAAAAAATTGCTTTGCTTTGACAATCACTTGTTTCAAATACTTCTAATGAACATTTCAGAGAATTAACCCCTTTCTTCTGGCCCTACCCTTTGGCTTATTTTTGCCCTGTAAAATTAAATTTGCTCCTTTCGGATGTGATTAAGAAAGACCTAACTGCTATAAATAAACAAGCAGATAATATGACACAAACAAAAGCCAAGCCTGCCAAGTCGAACAAGCCAAGGAGATGACATTGTTTACACATGCTTGAAACCTCAGAGCAACGAATGCTTCCAACCCAAAGCAAGCATGCCATACCTGCACAAACAAAACTAGGTATGTCTATATTTCTGATATGTTTAATCTACATTCTTCTATACCAGGCCACCATGGAAATTTACTTTGTGTGTCTTTTGGGTGTCTGATCAAATGTTTGAAAATGAACTCTATGATGAATCTGAGATGGTGTGGGTTTAAGATTTTTATTAGGTGGAGTGATCCTTTGTAGTTCTCTACAGATTACACCTTTGCTTTCCGTAGCACACTTTCTGGCTTTATAATATCAGGGCCTATAGCATGAAGAAAAAAGTCACTGGGAATGGAAACTTTGCAAGACCCCATTTCAAAACAAGACCTGTGGCAATCATTTCACTGGCTTCAGTGAGTTTGTATCACAACAGATACATAGAACTTCATCCTCTTTTCATTTTCCTCAAAAACAAAGCTATGTCTAGAAGTACATTTGACTACTCTGTGTGCTAGAGGAAGTGGTTCTCAGGGAAAAACAACAACATACCTTTGAATTAAAAATTTCCATACTTTTATAACACTTCTATAGTGAAATAGTTCTACTGATTCCTCAGTGCTTTTATCAAAATGTCAAATGTCAATTTAAAAAAAATACTCCTTTGTTAAGGAAAAGTTAGGTACTGTGATACCAAGTGACAAGTCAGTGAGGCATATTAGGTATTTCTACCTTTAATTCTCTGCAGGATGTCTTTTGAAAGGAAGAGAACTGTGATTCAGTGAATAGCCTTTAGCTTGAGTATCTTACTTCTGGCTGTTTTATGGAATTAGTTTTATAGAAAATGGGATTTGTCTTCTGACATAAAGTGAAAACTTTTTGTGTTAGCAGGTAGAAAAGGAATTCCCAAAATGAAAACATGCAAAAGCATATGAATCTAGAATTCTCAAATGCTATGCTAAGGGACAGAACATTCTGTTTTCTAACACTGAGTAAATTTTATGGAAAAAAGCACCAAGCTTAGTAATATTAATGTCCAGCAAGAACTTCAGGAGGCAAGTGCTGTTCAGCCTCTATGGGCTTGTTAGATGAGACATCTAGTCAAATGAAAGAGTTTGCTCTAAGCTGGTTTGTAATTGTATCTTAACATTCTGACTGGTCAAGATAACCTTGTTATCTTCCATTTTTGAACTCTAGGAACCTTATTTTCTCAAATCCAGTTAATGTAAATGAGATACTGTGCAGATTAAGAATCATACATGCAAGGACAAGGTCAACCTGAAGTGCTAAACCTCAGGAGGAATGGACACCAGTACCTGAATTCCACAGAGAAATCAGTTTACTGACACTGCTGACAATGGGCAACCCCAAATCATCGAAGATGGTATCAATTAAAATTGGTAAACATAGTTTTTTTTTCTCAAAGTCAACTGACAAAGTGAAATCCAGAGGCTTGCCAGGAAAATAGGATGGGTTGCTGTTGTTTAGTACAGGATGTTAACTGAAGATTTGTAATTACATCTTCATGTAATTTGAAGATGAATACGTAAGAGCTGTGTGTTTACTTATATAGGATGGCCGTGGGATTCTTGAGTAGCCTCTTTCGACACTCCTAATTAATACTTCTAATATGTTCTGATGAGAAAAAAAAACAAAACACACCTACAGGGCTATATTTAGGCATAAGCTTTTCTCTGCCACTGGATTTGTATTTGGCACATTTGAAATAGAAACATTAGAATAAAGTGTAAACATGCTGCTGTGATGACAAACCATAAGGCTTCATTTTGGAAATCAGTTCCAGGCATCCCTGGGCACATGAAACTCCACAAATACCTGTTACTTGCTGAAAGTATTTGTTTCACCTTTGAAAGATAACGCCAGAAACTTCCACTTTTCCATTTATCTTCCTCTGATTATTACTTTCCAGACATACAGCTCTTTCTCTACCCATTTGATGTTACCATAACGCCAGAACAAAATGAAAGAAGCATATATGAACAATGTGAAAAAAAAACTGGTGATGAATAGTAGAAACACTGAGGTCATCAAACAGGACATTAAATCCTGCACGTCCTCCCCACCTAACAGGAGTATTATCTCCAGAGACCAGAAAAAAACTAACCCTCAATGCTCATTGACTAGCGGTCATTCTATTGAAGATGTTCACCAAGGTGATAGCTACAGTGTATAACTACGTTCAGCATTTGCTTTTATTTGGTGGCTTTTAACTGTGTGAAAATCAAATTCTAGTTTCAGGAAAACCCACCATCCTCTAGACATCCCTTTGTATTTCTACTAGTTAGAAACCCCAGCCCAAACTTAACCTGAATTTTGTTTGTCCAACTAAGGTGTATCTAAAGGGTAACAAAATGAGGTTCTCTTGTTCACTTCAAAAAAAAAAAAAAAGTACTCGAGAATCAGATGAGCAAGTAGCACTAAGTGATAAATACAATAGCTATTTCAGTACTAAAAGTATTAAGTCAACACAGACCAAACATCTCTAAATTCATCCCTTACTACATGTATAGAAACACGCAGAATGTGTATTGCTGGCCTCAGTTGTGTTCCAAGTAGAAAAAACTTCCAAGCTCAGTAGGAAAAATTGCATGCTGTGAAGGCAAAAGATGCCCATTCTCTACACCAGTTTTCTTCTCTCTTGAAAACAAGTAGTTACTGGAGAGCAAAGGCAAGGCTTCAGTGCTACGTCTGACTGCAAATAATATCATTACTACTTACATCTCCTTGAATTTTGACTACTAAATTCTCTAAAAATACAAGTCAAAATCCTTCTACATCTATATTCATTGGTTGAGGAAGCACTGAGCAAGATTAGCCAGACTTTCCCTTCAGCATTACTAACCCCACTTCAATAGTTGGTCTCTCATTCAATTTGATCTTCCTTTCTCCACCCTTTGTCCATCAAGATCTACTGCAATCACTGCTTCTGGATCCCACCCTATCCTAGAATGTGTTACTCCATATTGCAAACATCTGTACTTGCAATCTTGTCATTTGGGTGATATACCACTATTAGACTCAGTACAGGTTCACATGGTTGAATTTATCATTGGATATCTCTGTAAATCAACCTTAGAATTACTTATATGAGACTTTGCTGTGGCCAGGACAGGGTTCATAAGATTATACAAACCAGGGGCTATATCATGGATTGGAATCTAAGCTTACCAATAGCTCAACATACACTGAAAGTTTCAGTGATTTAGTGGTTGTTTGAAATTGTTGGTACGGCTTTGCAGAACAGCAAGGATACAAGAACAATAGAGCTTTTCTCAGCATCTGTCTGGAGGACAGGCAGAGAACCTTTTAACTGGAGGAAAAAAATGGATATTAGATTATTCCATTCCAGCTATTTTTCATGCACTAAACATACTTGCTGGCAAAAGGAGTCTTGGTCATTGGTAATAGTGCTGGAGTCACCTTAGGAAGAAGGAAGCAATATGGGTTTTCACTGAACTTCACTCAGGTAAAAACAAGGGACAGGGAATTGATTCTAACAGTTAAAGAAATAAATGAAAGAAAAACATCTGCCTAATAGAGAGAAGCAGCTGAAGGATGTATATTTCTCTTACTGACTTCAGCATTGAGAAATATTGACACATTTAAGGGTGGAAGTAAAACTGTGCACCTTTTATTTTGAAAGTAAGTACAATGGGTTTTTGGGGGGCTGGATATTCTCAGAATTCCCTAAACCTTACAGGCTCACACAGCTGAAAAGTTATGCTATGCATGTACAGGAAGTATTTTGCAAATAATCAAAATGATCATTAATGCCACACCAAGGATCTGTCAGGATCAGTGCACAGAATCTAGAAACAGTACACAGGCCAAGTTACTCACAGGTAAACACATTAACTGGTTCTGACTTTATAAAGTCATTAAGCTTAAGAAAGAATGAAGAGATTGCAGGTGGTATTTACTCATATCTTGCAATCAACTTCATGGTTGATATCAACCCACCTAATTATATGATGAATGTTCCTGCACACAGCTGATGAAAAGACTGGACATTAATGAACTGGATTTTTGCCATTGAATTTCACATAAGCAGAGCTGAGTCTTCCAAAAGGTTTTCTGATCTCTCATTTTGTGACAGCACATGCAGTGTTCAAAGACAAGATTTTCACAAGATGAGACAGCTCCATACAGTGAAAAGAACAGGAAATTCCCTCCCCACAATGTCGTGGAAATGGTTGGATGTGGAAATGCAAAGGCACACTGAACCACAAGGAAGTGCTGAGACGCAAGAAATATTTCAGTTAAAGGTAATCATCAGTATCACCATAGAGTAGGTTTCCAAATCAATATCTACACACATCAGAAGTCACCTTAATTGCCCATTTGGGCTCTTTTATTGCATTACTTCAAGCCCAGGAGCATGGCCTTGATTTATAATTCAATCCACTTGTCATTAATAGTAAGTCTGAAAATATATTTGCAAAATGAAAGAGTCAATCGGAAGCAGAAGGCAGGCTGCCAAAAGGCAGCAAGTTATTAATCCTAAGAAGAATTTGGTCTGATCTGATACTGAACAAGCTGACTCACTAGTTTCCAAGGATGCAAAGAAGATAGAGAATCATCATATTTGAATCAGCTAGTGATTAAAGCATTTTTGTACCCTAATTCTGTTCCACACTATTTGTCAAAGCTTCACCCATCTGGGACAACTCATATCTCATTCATAACAGGATTTAAAAGTGGCTCTTAATACTGACTTGCAGAAGATTGTGTAATCATACTTGCTTTTTACTGGCCATGAGAGTCATATGGGGTACATTTCCTTAAACCATTCATACAACGTTAGGACATATCTGCTCTGAGTAACAGAAAGGTAAGGCAGAGTTTTTTGAACCAGTGTGAGCCTCTGCCTGAAAAATCCTTAGAGCATAAACCTTGTGGAAGTTACATGTTGGATCCAGAAACAATATGAGGTTAGACTAGATTAAAAATTTTGGGCATAAAAATTTTAAAAAGTTCCTTCTAACAATCATTAAGGGTCATTTGAGGTCCTGCTCCTGCTGATTGATTTTGGTGTACATCACTGTAGTTCCTATGCATTTTCAGCTGGCTCCATAAATTAGTACAGCCTTATTACCAATGATTTTAGCATTTCAGCAGTGTGTGGTGATAGAATGAGGGGAAATGGCCTAACTGATGTAAGCACAAATGATAGCCTCACTTCAAACTTCACTAAATACTTGCAACTTTCATCTTAGAATCAGGCCCTTCTCATCAAGATTGATTGTGACAACCTGAATTTAAGCACTTGGCTAATTGTTGTCCTGAGCCCTGCTGAGTTTCAATTTTCCTTTTTCATCTTAAATTTAATCTTTCTTTTTTTTTGTAAGAGTATTAAATTAAAAAAGATTAGTCTTCTGCAGCAAAAATTTGGCAGAACCCAAAAAGTAGTTCCAGAGCTACCTAGGCTTTTGTTAGTAGAAAGAAAAAGTATCTTTCAAGTCATATACTTATACAGGTAAATTAGAATCCCATCAGGTTTTTTTTGTTTCAATTTTCAGATATAATCCCTGAACAATTCTAATGTTTGTATAGTTTCTCAGAGCCACATGCATATTTTTTGCCACCTGTGAGTGCAGAAAATACATTAATCATTTTCTTAACTCTAAGTAGAACAATTAAATAATAGATTTTTTTAATTGAATGTATTTGTTGATTTGAAAAAACTACATTTCTTCTCATAAAGAAACAAATAGTTTAGAGATACAGCCAGAACCAACCAGAGGCACAGAAGGTAAAGACTGTCACAGCATAAGGAATTTGAGATAAAGAGAGGATCAGTTGTACTGAGAAAGACAGTGATGAAAAATAAAATTAATCTCATTGCTAAGAAATCTTCTCAAATATAGACAACAGTGTCGATGACAACACATTAAACAAAATTAACCATCATTTACTTCACAATTCATGTTTTTTCATTTCTCTTTTCTTACTGCTCATTTTCATTCTCTCTCTCATATTCTCCATTATCTCTTCCACTCCTTTTTGCTTTTCCTTGTGCATTCACAAATAGTGTTCCCTTCCTTTCTCTTGCCAGATAAATTTATTTTTCCTCTCCAGAGTCACAACCATGCCTTCTCACTGTGCCACATTCTTACTTTTCTCTCTCTTCCCTCAAACATCTCCAGATGACCGCATCTCAGGCTTTTTACTCCCACCTGCTCTTAACAGACCAGAGCTAGCCTTGCTGCTGTATCCACTTGCTTGAGGCCCAATTTATACATTCTTATTCCACAGTAAGGCTACAGAATACTAAACACTGTGCAGTACAGATAAGCTTTTTTCTTTACCATATCCCCTCTTGTGCCTTTAGTCCTTTCTTAAATGTTTTCCCACCTGTTAATCAGAGGAGTACTGCCCGTGGAGAGATGTGGGTTTTTTTATTTTATTTTTCCTCACATCTCAGTACTGACAGGATTTGTAGGCTATGGGAAAACCAGCTCTGCCCACTGCTATCCTGTAGGAGACCCTGAGGTAATGGCCTTCCAAACACTTTTGTCAGTCTACAGGATGAACACCTTACATGCTCTCTACCACTCTTGTGCTCCTCAGGCTCAACATTGCTGAAGGACCCACAGGCAACAGAGTGGCTGTTGTCTACCCTCATTGGACCGAAGCTTGCTGCTGCTTCTGGAGTAACCGGAGTCCAGTACAGACAGGGATCTCCTGGAGACTGTCCAGTGAAGGGCCACAAAGATGATAAAGGGCCTAGAGCATCTCCCCTGTGAGGAAAGGCTGAGCAACTTGGGTCTGTTCAGTCATTAGAAAAGAAGCCTCAGAGGTGATCTTACTAATGTTTACAAATATCTTAAGTGTTGGAGTCAAAGGGACGTGGACAACTTCCTTTCAGCAGTCTGTGGGGACAATGGGAAAGGACCATAAACTTGAGCATAGGAAGTTCTGCACAAATATCGAAAATAACTTCTTCACAGTGAGGGTGATGGTGCACTAGAGCAGGCTGCCCAGGGAGATTCTCATTCTTGGAAGACATTCAAGACCCACCTGGATGCCTACATGGTGCAGCCTGCTGTAGGGAGCCTGCTTTGCAGGGGAGTTGGACTTGATGATCTCTAGAGGTCCTTTCCACCCCCTACAGTTCTGTGATTCTTATATCTTCAATGCTCTCTCCCCTGTTCCCTTTATAGGACCATGGAGATGGAGCATGAAACAACGAGAATGCAAAGAGCAAGGATCATTTCCATAGCCATAATTTCAACCAGACTTGCTCAATGATTAGTGAAGCCAAAAGGAGCTTAATCTTTATGAAAAAGGAGAATGTCTAACATGCTTTTTATCTCATTCTTTCCTGTTTAGTTCTTTTAATGATTTTCTTGCAGCTGCTGCTGAGTGATGTTGTTTGTGGAAGAGGAGCGCAAGCAGTGATAGTCTGTGGATGCAAGGAGGTTAAATCAGTTTGTCTTTCTTTGATCACGCTCTGGATAGAGAGAGACGGATTCCCATGCATGATCAACCCTCTTTTGCCAGCCAAGGAGTGGTATTTTTGGCAGATAACAAGCAACTTCTTGTCTCTCTTCTTAGCTACAGGGTAAAGGCTAAGAAATCGTCTTGTGTTAATGAGGAAGAAAACAAGGGATTAAAAATGATCTTTTTTTTTGGAGGTTAAATGACTCCTCCAACTGAATTAATTCTGTTGACTTTCTCCTTATTATGATACTGCTTTCCATGCTTCACAGCCTTCCCTTAGGCTTTAAAGCTAAAGACTAGAAGTTATTTTCCAAAATCTCCACGTACATAGGTACATTCCCCCTCCCCATTTCACTGCCTAGCCAAGTGGGAAAGACAAAATGAGTTATTTATTGGTTCCCTTTCTTTTCATCCAGGAGTACCATATAATTATCCGGCTCTAAATCCCAACTTGTTTATAATTTGAGGCTGTTCATTTCTGGGGCTCAGTTCCAATCTAGGCTGCTTGCCAACCCTGAGACACAGGAGCTGCTCAACTGCATGTGAATCCAGAATGATTTCCCCTAGCAGGTATCTGGGGGCCTGCAGAGCTTCAGCCTAAGGAAGAGCAGCAGAAATTCGGCATCTGAGAAAAAACTGGGCAAGGAGTAAACTATATCATTTAGAAGCATCAGTTATTTTGTCCACTGCTTGAAATGACCTTCCACACTTTACTGTCACTTGCAGAATATAACACTACACATCGTGTCAACTATGTGTTCTTAAGGAAAACTCTACTGGGAAGGTGGGAAACATAGGGAAGTCTCCTTGCTTCTCCATGATGGAGTCCTTACAGCTATTTGTTACGAACTCTTAATGGCAGGGACCTATACTAATTGTTATTTGAATTTGCACTAAGAAAATCTCATGAAAAAATACTTCATTGAAAACAGATTTTGTTGAAGTCATTAGAATGATGTTCAGGTAGTCCTTCTCTGCCTGACCTTTAGCTGCAGGTCACAGCATAGCTGCTGTTTAATTCACTACTTCCTACACAGACATTCTGTGCCTTCTGCACAGATGCAGAGCCAAGCAAAGACTCGTAAGCCTATGCTACAGCACCAGCCAGAACAGAAAGATGCATCTGCAGAGGGCATACAACACAGGATGCATGCATGCATCCCCAAATTTTCCCAGAAGCTGAGAGCAAGATGTTGCTTCTCTGAACAGTAGATTTCTACTGATATCAAAATTTCCTCAGCTGTTTTGAAATGGAAGAGGTACTGATCAGAGGATCTAGGGGTACCTGTGTTACAACAGTATCAATAAGGAATTACGTATTTGGTATATTTGCAAGATACAGTAGGACAAGTGCCAGCATTCTCCACCTTCAGTAGGTCCCTCAGTAGGCCTGCATATAAGACAAAACTGTGAGGATGGTCACAGTGTTGGGAAGCAGAACTATGCCCCTTTCATACTGGAAGAATGGGGCAAAAGGATTCTTGTGAAATTCAGCCAAGAAAAATGAAGACTTCCATTTGTGTTGATACTCACTGGGGACTCTGGTGCTGCAGCTCTGCAGAAAAGTACTTGGAGCTTCTATTGGGCAATAAATTGAATATGAGTCACCAGTATGCACTTGTAGCAATGAAAACTAACTGTGCACTGGGCTTCTTTAACAAGAGTATCATTAGTAGGTCAGGGAAAACAGTTGTTTCCTTCTGTTTGTCAATCATGAGGAAGAGAAGAGACAAGTAAGACTCCAGTAACAGCCTTCAGCTATCTAAGAAGGGCTGTAGAGAAGAGGGTTATAGAAAAGACAGGTCTAAACTATACTCAGAGGCGTGCAATCAAAGGGCAGTGGATAATGATTACAAGCAAAGGAAATTCCAGCTGTTCATAAGGAAAAAGTACTTCTCCATAACAGTGGTTATACACTGAGACAGATTGTCCAGAGTCATCATGGAATCTCCACCTTAAGATATTTTCAAAATGTGACTGGAGAACACCTTGAGTGATCTGATAGAACTCTGCAGAGACCTCTGCCCTCAGCGAGTGGCAGGATTAGCAACCTCCAGAGATCACTTCCATGTGAGAGCTTTCTATGATTTTTTACAATTTGTATGAAATGACAGCATCCAGATTAATGTTACAGAACACTAGAGATGGGAATTTTGGACTGTGGTAGATTTAAGTACTTCTAAGAGATGGAAGAAAATGAATCCTCTCTGCTGCAAAAAGCAAACCTTTGAATGGTCCCTGAAGTGTGAACAGTCCTCTTTAGGATCTTTTTCAGAAATTGATGCCATATTGTATCTGTACATGAAGACTTGAAATTACTTCAGAAGAGGATTACTCCTAGAAATGACTACTCCTAGCTCATAAGCCAGCAGTATGCCCACGCAGCCAAGAAGGCCAAGGGTATCCTGAGGTGCATTAAGAAGAGCACGGCAAGAATGTCAAAGGAGGTAGTCTTCCCTCTCTACTCTGACCTGGTGAGGCCACATCTGGAATACTTTGTCCAGGTCTGGACTCCCCATTTCAACAAAGACAGAGAACTACGGAGTTCAGCTGAGAGCTAGAAAGATTACTGGGGCCTGAAGCATCTCCTGTATGAGGAAAGTCTGAGAGATCTGGGAGTGTTCAATCTGGAGAAGAGAAAACTGAGAGGATAAATGAATATGTATACAAAATATGTATATATTATAAACATCTAAAGGGGTGGAGGAGAGGTGTCAAGTGGATGGGGCCAAGCTCTTTTTTGTTGGTGCTCATTGACAGGACAAGGAGCAACAGGCACAAGCTGGAACACGGGAAGTTCCATGCAAGCATGAGAAAAGCCTTCTCTCAAGAAGATAGAGCACTGGAACTAGAGGCTGTGGAGTCTCCTTCTCTGGAGATATTCAAAACCCGTCTGGATACTTTCCTGTGCAACCTGCAGTACGGAACCTGCTTTAGTAGGCAGCTTGACTAGGTGATCTCCAGAGGTTACTTCCAACTATTATGATTCTATGATGCTGTGATTCTGTGAAATACAGTGCTGCAGTTTACAGTGCTCTTGAGTTACTAACTTACTTATCATGAGTACATATAATAGCTTTCTTAAAAGTTCTTGAAGCCATGAGATTATGGGAGAATTTCAATTTTTGTTTTCAAGAAAAGCCTGTGGGAAAAGTTGTGCAAAATTTGTCAGGAAGGACAACTGATTTCCTAGGAGATGAGCTAAAAGACCTCAAACTGTTTAAAAACCAAAAGTAATTCTGGAATTTCAAACCAGACTGATGACTTTATGAAGCCTGTCTTGTTACTATGAGATGCCTGTGGTCAGTCACCTTGTGTAGAGAAACACCAGAAAAAATTCTTTTCAGTATTTTGGGAATGTGCTACTAGTATCATTCTTATCTCCACACCATAAGAAATAATCCTCCTAGAGCCATGAGAGCATAGTCCAGAGTAGAGTCAGTAAACAGGTTCATTTCTAATGCTCAGGAGCCCAGTGTTTGCATCAAAACAACTAAGATGTCTCAGAAAGATCACTTGAGATTTAACAAAACCAAGAATACAGCAAGAATCACTGCTTTCTGCTTGAGAGAGCAAGGGCCCTTATGGTACTTATCACTGTGCAGTTTGGGCAGGAGCTGCTGACCGAGAAGAATTTTGTTCCTAGAACTGAGTGCTTCAGTGGGCAGACAAGAAGAGAGAGAGAATGAATTAAACTGCTGTGGACAAAAAATTGAGCTGATGAAACACTTTCTGGAGATGGCAGAAAATTTCCCGCTTCCCTTTTTTTTTCCCCTGTGATATCAGAAAAGAAAAAGTAAAAAAAGAAAAAGAAAAAGAAAAAGAAAAAGAAAAAGAAAAAGAAAAAGAAAAAGAAAAAGAAAAAGAAAAAGAAAAAGAAAAAGAAAAAGAAAGAAAAAGAAAAAGAAAAAGAAAAAGAAAAAGAAAGAAAAAGAAAAAGAAAAAGAAAAAGAAAAAGAAAAAGAAAAAGAAAAAGAAAAAGAAAAAGAAAAAGAAAAAGAAAAAGAAAAAGAAAAAGAAAAAGAAAAAGAAAAAGAAAAAGAAAAAGAAAAAGAAAAAGAAAAAGAAGAAGAAAAAGAAAAAGAAGAAGAAGAAGAAAAAGAAAAAGAATAAAGAAAAAAGCCTTCCTGAGCAGCCTTGAGATTAGCATAGTATTTAAATCCATTTAATTACTATGATGAATTACACGCCTTCCATTGATTTCTTTGTTCTGATTTGCCTAGAAGTACTAATAGGCTGTTCATTTTGCCTCTTAAAAGTACCAAGTTTGAAGTAGATTTCTGTTTACTTATGTTAATAACTAATCACAGGAATCAAAATGAGCTGTACATGACTAATTGACCAGTTTGTTTTACTGTCCTCTGTGGCAAAGCTGATAAACTTTTCTGACAGCATGCAAATTACACTGGTATCTGCGAGAGAACTGCACTGCAGAAATGCAAAAGAAGCAGGCAAGCTGTGGTTATTAGCTAGGAAAGATAGCAACCACTTGGGGACAAGTAGCTCCCTTTAGCTGAAAATAGCAGACCCAGGAGGAGGATGGGATTTAATGAGCTGTGAGAACAAGAGACCTGCAGTGTAATTAACTCCCAGAAGATCTCATTGAGGGTTCAGCAGAACATCCGCTCAGCGGTGCTTCTACCTTCTCTGGAATTAAAGTTTAATTTGGTGTCAAAGGGCAGAGGAAAGACCTGCATTATCAAGCATAGAAATCAATGAACTGTGTGAAGGAAAAGGTCACTCTCCCCATCTTTACAGCATAGAAGTCTGAAGAAAAAGGTGAAAATATAAAACAACTCAATGCTTTCTCATCTGTGTTGTGAGAGGAAGTAAGTGGTGGAAGTTTTACCCCACAGGCTTGTTGCTACCTCTCTTTCAATAGAGAATCTCAATTTTTGTGGAAAAGGATGGTGAATACTAACAGTTCAAGACAGATTATTTTCTCTGTACCTAGTCACCATTGATGTTTTTGAAGAGTTCTTGCAAGAACTGTTACCTGGTTTAACTCAGATGTGCATCAGGTAAAATTAATGTTTCCATTCATAGTGCCTTTTCCCTTTTCAAGGCACCACAGTTAACCGCATTTTCCTTGTGTTGCTGGGCCACATAACCACTCTGCTACCCACTTAAGTTAGAATACCAACAACAGCCAGTGCCAAAGGACTCACATTTCCCTGCAGTATGGCAAATGAAACATTTTCTGTGCAGAATCTTTCCTGAGTGATGACTACCATCCTAAAGCCCTGAAGAACGTGAGCAGAACTCTGGTAGCAACAAGAGCAGAAGACAGCAGTAAACCTTTCAACAACACTGATTTCCCCAGAGCCTCAGAGCTCTCTCCCTGGGAAAGCACTATGTCAAGAATGGCAGAACTTCACCATGAAAAACCTGTCCCTCTGGAATTTGGTCCCTTGCTTCCATTGGGTAGCATCACCAAGAGAATGAAATCTTTGCTTTCCCACTGCCACTCCTCTCCAATTGCCCAGCAGCTCCTACCCTGTGTGGGGACACTCTATTACCATTGTAACCACAGCATCTGGAAATGAATGAGGATTTTTATTCCTCTATAGAGTAAATGGGACAAACCCATCTAGCCTGTCTTCATAGGCAGCTTGTTCTTGGGAAACAGTACCATCTCTGACCACACAGTGTAATGACTTAAGTAACATCTGCATGAAGTTACTTCACTGATTACCTCACAGGAGGACAAGTGGTCACCATTCCCACAGTTTCTATACACACAAACAGTGCCCTTGTTATCAATTAAACACTGAGCTCTTGCTGCTCATTTTGCTGACACAAAGGTGCTCTCAGTGACAAAAAAGTATGTTTGTTTCATCCTGCAAATCAGGCTGATGCTATTGTTGTGCATATGTGGAGTGCAGAAAGCACAGCCTGCCATTTAACCCAGGGAACATCGTGTAGTCTTTTTGGAGCATAAAGTTTTCATGAAATGTTTCTACTTTCCAATTTCAAGCATTTTGTCATGCTCAGAGGAAAGTGACAATCCTAAAGGAGAAAGCTTGCTTCTGTGTACAGGAATTTTCCAGAGCTGAAATTCTCAGCTTCAGCAGACGAGCTTGCAGGCTGTCTGCAGCTGTACTCAGCTTTGGCTGCACTTTCAGCTATTTTCAATTGAACTTCAACTCCACCAGCCCACATTCATTGCCTTTTACTTTCACACTTGCATTATAGCATCCACCATGCCAATCATTTTGGAGTCACAACTGAGTGGCTCAGCACTGAGCTTACTTGATCAGCACTGAGATTGAACAGACCTTCTACTTGCATTTGCCACATCATATAGCTCGTCTGTGCTATAGTAAGTTTAGTCATACCACAGAATTTTATGTCACATGCCTAAATTACAGACGTTTCTGCCCACCCTTTATAGAATACAGAGGTGGCATAGGAAAGCATGTAGCAGTGGAAGATTGCTCCTTATTATTTCCCCTGTTAACTCAGTAGGTTGTGCAGCCCACATAATTCTATAATAGTGAGGTAAACTACCTCACTATGCCGAGTCATTGAATTCAGGCCAGAATGGCTCCTGCTCATGTGCAGAAACATTTACTAGTTGATAAAGTCAAGCTTTTCTATTAGACTGCAGCAGAGCAAACTACACCACTTCAACTGCAGCTAATTGTGGTTCATCAAACAGTGCCTTGGAGAAGCAGGGGAAACATTACCTGAATTGCTTTCAGAATTAAGCCATTGATTTCTATTCACCTGTGTAGTAAACTCAAAATTAACCCCACAGAAAATAGCTATTCGTGATATAACTCTCATATATTAAAAAATTAAAAGCTCTTGATACATGGTTTCAGTGCATTTTACATTATTTGGGAATAGATGCGCACTTCATAATTACTCCACTAAAGATAATCTAATATTGTTGTGGGTTTTTTTTCATATGTTATTTGAAAGTTTCCGTCATTATTCACAATATTAATTTCAATTAAAAAAAATACAAAAGCCATTCTCAAGCCTTTGTACAATGACCATTTTACACTGGAAGCCGTCATCTTACAGGAAAGATCAGCTACTATTCCTTTGCAAAATCCTTTTTACAGATTTCACTGAACAGAAGGGGATTTCAGTCTTGTCTTTTTTTAATTATTTTTATTTTATTTTATTTGTGCATAACCCACAGATTAGTAACAAAATAACTCTCCAACCTCCAAGCATATTTATCAGAAATACATTTTCACTTTCTTAAAACAGTTGTAGATAAATTTTAACTTTCCAGTTCAATACACGGTGCCTGCCAGTTGGTTTCTGTAAACTTGTAGAATAAATTAATTTGGATACACAAAGAATTTGGCCAACAGCAACAAATCATACAGCTAAGTTTCATGCCTATTTCACAAAATAAAGGAAGTTCTAAAGATGCTTCTGTTTGACAGGTCTGACAGCTTTTCTGTTGAATGTGACTAACTTGTGAATTAGAGTTAAAACTATAACAGAAAGGGACATTTTTGTTAACATTTATCCCAAATGTCTATGTTACCACAAGCTTTTTTGATAGCTTTTATAACCTCCGTTTGCTTTCTGCATTGTTTAGACTAGCAAGATCTAATTCACAAGAATATTTCCAGAAAGGCTCATGAGTTAATACAAGTTAGAAGTGTTTGCAGACCTGCCTCCACAACAGAATAACAGAGGCAGACAGTCCATTTACAGAAGCTTTACCATATGGCTTCAGTGGCTACCATCCTGCACTAACAATGGACAATCAACAAAGCACAGAACAAATTGCCTAGAAAGGTAAAACAAACCTGTAGAAATCACTTCTTGTGTGTTTTGGAGTATTATATTTTTCAAATTCTTTATACAGTATTTCATAAGCAGGAAAAAAAAAAAAAAAGGTCAAAATATAAATGAAGGGGAGAAGAACATTTGAGGTTACCATGGGGGTGGTCGGTTGTTGATAGCTATATGGTTTTCTACCATTTGTTTATGGCCCTGCTATTTGTTGGAAATGTTTAATTACTTATTTATCCATGTAGTTTGTAGAAATTCAAGCTAAAGCTCCCTTAATTTTTGAATTTTTCTGCAGTGAAGTTTGATCATGTAAGGTGCTAAACTCTCACAAAGGGTCAAATGCCACAAACCTCAGAGAATAGAGTGAACTTTATGTTCCCATCCAAAGTCAATCTCAAGCTGGAGAAAACTGATTTGAATGATAATGCAAATTCTGCCTGCAAACAGAAATTTTTGCTTGAAGTTAACACAGAAGCACAGCTAGAAGTAAACCTCAGTGGCCCTCTGAGTCCATTTTTTACCCTCATAACTTTTCTGAGTCTTTTATTTGCCCTTATGTCTTTTTTCATTTCTTATAAGCATGTATCTGGTGGACCAATAGAGAAAGAAGGCACATTCAAGCTTTCTTTGTGCAATTTATTCCTTCATAAAAGAGAGGCATAGAGATCCCACAACTCTACAAGGGGCAAAGGCAAGTGGGTAGAGTTAACACAAGATGGGCAAAGGCAAGTGGGTAGAGTTAACACAAGATGAAACAACAACACTATGGCAGTAGAGGAACCACCTGTGCTCCTGGTGTTAACAGAAGAAGAAAGGTGACCTCTGTCAGGAGGAACATGGAAGGCTGCCTGGAACCGGGGGTACTAGTTCTACAGATCATGGATGCATCTCCTCAATTGGCATGAAGAAGATTCTGTCCCTAAGGTGAATATAGGAGACAGTCAACCATTTCCACCCAAACAGGTGCTTGGAACATTGAGCATTTCAGCAAGTGCACTGTTCTTCTGTTTATTCAGTGCATGGGAAAGAGGCCTATGTGGATATACTACAAGCTGTGTGGTGAAACACCTACACAGAACCCTGAAGAGTCAGTCTGAATGCAGTCAGTGATTGAGAAATGCAGAATCCCAAATACTTTGAGGCGCATCTTCAGAGCCTACCACAGGGGTGCACAGTCATTAAGTCTTTTTGTTTATTCATGGACTTTGTTACTGTATCTGCTGAATGCCATTTGAGAAACTCATACCACAAAGCAAGATGAACTAGTAGAGCAATATCGCTGGAAGCACTGCTGAGATCAGATATCTCTAGCTTCTTGCAATTTTCAGAGGTCAGTTGTTGCGTGCAGCAGAGCTGGGGTGCAGGTTTGTAGACAGTTGTTACCTCTCTGCAGAGTTGACTCTGCTTTCCTTGCATCTAATTGTATTGCACCTATGTGTTACAAATAATGAAGTGGCCAATAGCCTAAGAAAAATCTTAGGGAAAAGATAATTCCAGTGTAGACACTTTTGGACTCAATAATCTCTAGAGGTCCCTTCCAACCTCTACAAATCTGATGATTCTGATTCTGATTGATTCTGTGTGATTCTGTGATTGTAGTATATAATCTTTACAGTGCAGCAGTCAGATTTACTGTGAAAACACTGGCCATAAGGAACAATGAAGCTCCAAATTTATCCATTTCTTACACATTGTAGGTATTTTCATTCCAAAAGTGTTTTCACAGTTTCAAGGAAGAGCTGGTTTCCAAGTAAAAATGTCTTTGTCACTAATTATCACAACCATTCTGAGAAGTTCTCAGAGTCTGGAGTAATTGGTGTAACGAATAAGGCCTGGCCATAGCCAAACTGTTGATGCATAAAAGGGCAAGACTTAGTTTTGTCATCTGAGGACTACATTATTTACTATGGTTGGAAGTAGGTCAAGTGCCCTCAGGAAATAGCTGTTTGGTTCTCACTGAGAGGTAATCTGATACTCACACTTCTTCAGCCTTATTAAAACCTCAGTGTAAGGCAAAGCTGAGGATATCAGCTAAGTTTCTTGTTTCATTCAACATGCAAAAAGTAAGGTTTGAAAGGAAATAGCTTCTTATTTTCAAGCAGATGCTTGTGCAAATCAAACTGTGAAGGTATCACATGCAGAGATGTCTGGTTTCCCAGCAGCCTCTGCAAGACCTATGCTGTGAGGACATAACAGAGCTGCTAGAGAATTGATTTTGCAAGGTGCTATGCACCGCAAGACCATGCAAATGCTTAAGAGTCTGCTTAATCTAAATGACATGAGTATTCCTCACCTATTTTTTCTTTTATTTACTATTTTTTTTAATAGAAGCATTTGTTTATGTGTTTGGCTGAGAATAGGAAGAGATAAAGGACATAAGGAGAAATATTCCTGCATACTAAAAGGAATGAGGAGTACCACAGAGGTATCAACAAAATATTTTCGTAACGGCTGTGCACTGGGCCGTAGAGATTTACTTCTCCAACCAGAAGTGACGTTGTCATAAGCATATACTCTTTCCTGATCCCTGTTATTAATTATATTAATTTTTAGTTCTTCAATACTTGCTTTTTTGGGGGGAGAGGATTATGTAACTCTAGTGTACATTTCATGAGAGGATTGAAAACTAGGCTAGAAAGGCTCCATGCCATGATTTTTTTGTCTTGTCAAGGGGAGAGATGTGGTCTCTGTTACACTGGTATCAAATGAAGACACAGATACACACCTTGGTGTTTGATTTGACACAGAACTCAGATGATACTTATAAGAAAAGAAAGTCCTGCAGGAAAAGAAACACGACGAAAAGCCTTCTGAAGTTTCATTCAATTTTTCATTATTTCAGAACATAAACATTGTACTAAAACTTAGCAAAAGGTTACAGGAAAGGCAGGTAGGCAAATTAAGAAGTATAGCATTTTCCCTGCCTTCCACACTTGTCTTGCTCTGAATCCTTTCTCCACTCCATTTACGAAAATTTGGATTCCTGCCTGTTGACCATTCAGGCCCTGGCACACTAGCTGAAGGCAACCACAAGGATGCAAAATGACATTTGTGGTTGACATCTTTGACCCCACCCACTCAAGTCAGCAGTCCTGGCCAGAGAAGGAAGGTCTCCACAGATGGCAGCTAGACTTAGCCATTGGGGATCCCCAGGGCAGGAAGCTCTAACATAGACCATCTTGCTCACAAAGTGATCTGCATGTTTTCTGCAAAATCCTAGCAATTTAACTCACTCAGCTAAGCACTGTGGATGAGGCAGCCTCTCCACAGCACGTGATGGGCAGTTACTTCCTGCCCTGCAAGTGCAGCCCACCTCATGGGTGCAATCAGGTTGATGACAGCACCATGACTCTGCAAGCAAGGAAAGCACAACCATTCTAAAAATCTAGCTCATTGAATAAGATACCCACTGGATAGCCCCATTACACAAGATTCTCATGTTGAACCAAGAAACAGGCCAACACTTGAGAGGATTACTACAAGGGCACAGGTAGAGAATTCTTAACTCCAACTCGGTCCTCTAAATGCACCTGTTTCTGTTTCTGGTATGAGGGCTCTTTTTTTGTTTGTTTTGTTTTTGTTTTATTTTAGTTTGGGTGTTTTATTGTTTTTGTTGTTTTGGTTTGGCTTGGTTTGGTTTTTGTCAAACAACATCTGAGGAAAATAAAAAGAAAAGAGAGAGAGAGAAAAAGAAAGAAAACCTAACTTGTTTTCAAAATAGACTGTCAAAGCCTTGGATATTTCCCAAAGTGCCAAGCCAAGAAACTCTCCTTAGCAGCTTTTGTTGAAAACAATTAACATTTTAACTTCAACATTTCTTTCAGACAGCTATGTGAAGATTTTCAGAAATTACTGTAATAGCATTCAGTGTTGCTGGCCCAGTCCTGCTCATAGTGAACTTCCATCAGCATAGGCATGTAATAGAAAGGGCAACATGAAAAGCTCAAGGAGACTTTCTCTCCAGTCTGATATTCCTAATGGCAGGAGGAATATTCAACAGTGGAATGAAATCAGGCCAGGGCAACAGCCAGTTAATGCAGAGAGGCTAAAAAATAGTTGAAGTAACTGTCAAGTAGCACAATAAGCTTGATTTCCAGTAGTAAGATCTTTCCCTATGTTAATACAAGATATTTTGGGGTAGGTATCAGTTTTGCCTGCAGCTGGGTTATTTCATTTACTCGCAAGGAATCTTATGAATCAGAAGAGGCCTTGCTCTTGAGCTAAGGTCAAGAAATGCCAGAGGAAGAGTGGGAAAACCACATTGCCTAGCTCATTCCTCACCCTTTCATAGTCCTTGAAAAATTTGAGGGAAATCGCATCCATTTCGGTGGTTAGAGACAGAATTTCCTCATACTTATGATGGCAAAAATCAGGAATATATCAGGGAATTTAGGTCAGCTATGCTGATGGGTGAGGGTAGTCAGGACTTCTGCTTTGCCTTTCTGTTCTTTAGCTTATTTATGCCCTAAAGAAATGAATAAAATGCACGACCCATTTCTAACTCCCAGTTTAAAATTAAGCTCACTAAGTCAACCACAGCTGGAAGATAAGTATCACATTCTCTATAGGCAGTATTACTTAGTAATAAATCACAGCACAAAGAACAGTGACATTTTCTTTCTTTCTTTCTTTCTTTCTTTCTTTTTATCTTTCCATTAGAGCCTAAAAACTTATAACAGTTGCAGTCTATGGCTCTTAATAAATTTATGTGTTACTGAGTTCCACTGATATCCAGATAAAGAATACATAGGTACCTATATCCACATAGATTTGTAGTTACTGGTAGAATTAATACCAACTTTAACTACTCATGTAGGCACATTCATTTTATTGAAAAAAAAAAAAAAGGCTGATTCTCAAAGCTAGATTTTGTTCTGCCTGGCTTTGCTACATCCATCAGTGCCAGTCTCATCTCCATGAGACAGGTCCCCACCATGGCATATTGTCAGGAACAGCATCCCTTTGTGCTTGTGAAACTGATGTTATGTCCACTGTGTTGTGATTTCCTGTTGGAGATTCACAACTCTTCTCATAATTTTGGAGGGACACAACACCTGTAGCAACCTGCAGTGGCAATCTTCTTGATTACTTTATATGGGATGTATTCTTCTGTGTATCTAATTCTGGGTATCTAATTTCTGTAGTCACCATCATTGTAATGTTTTCGCATAGTATTACAATGGGAAGGAAACTGATACACATCTGAGCTTTGAGGGCTAATGACCCACCAAACAGACCAGATGACAATAGCAAAACTCTCTTCTGAGAACAATACACCATCAATCCAAAAACAGACAAAAAACCTGATTTTAGGATAGACCAGCTGAGTATGTTAACTTGGTTCAAATACACGGAGGTGAAGAGACTATGAGAAAAGGATTGTTGTTGCTCATAGATAGACCCTTGAAATCTGAGCATCTCATCTCCTATTAGCTCAATCAAAGTTTACAAGTGGTTGCTAGTGCAGACACATGTTCTTCACAGATACAGTAATTTTGGTGTCTTACCTGAAAATAAGTATTAAAAAAATTAAAAAAAGATTTTAACTAAAACGTGTGAACTAAACATTAACATTTGCAGCAATAATATCCACAAGAACAGTGGATGAATCAGTTTCATCAGCTAAGTCACTCTGATTAACAGGTTCCATGATCCTGACTGTAATATAATGAGCTGCTCTGGCAAGCAAAGAGGGAGCCACAAGGGAAGTTTGGCTTAAGGTACAGGCTGCCACTTAGGTAGCCAGCAGCATATAGTGTTGGATTCAATGGTCTTTCCTAGAGGAGGCACCAATATTGCTCCTACTGTCAAGGTGACAAGATCATGAAAAATAACAAAGTTTTACCCATGAGAGTAATGGCTGTAACTTTTCTGCCAGATGTATATATCAAATGAGCCTGGCAGCAGCTGTAGATGCAGCAAAATCCCAAGACTGTGAACTATTCTGGCAACTGGTAATGTGCAGTGGAGTAAAAAGAGTTACATCACACAGCTACTTGTGAGTACGTATCTGTATGGTTGCCTGAATTTATAGAATTATTAAAGCTGGAAAAGACCTCTAAGATCATGAAGTCCAACCATCAGTGCATCATCATGATGCCCACTAAATTATGTCTGTAATTGTTGCATCTACACAGAATTGAAGCAAAGTTATTAATTTTACCTCTTTGAAAAAAAGCAAAAGAATGCAGCTAACATGTAACAGGTGAAATCATTAGTATGCAAGCAGATTTTAGTGCTGCAAAGACATTTACTGAAAGGTACTCAATAATATTGAACACAGTAGAGTAGATTTGTGCAAAGCTTCCATTAACTTTACTGAATAAAAGGACTCATGTAGTTGCTGCCTATTGGTTGAAGTTAAATGAAAAGCTATATATCAAGAAAATAGAAATGTTTGAAGTGGTAAATTATATGGGCAGTGACACTGATAAGGAAACTTACTGAATGACAGTCTGGGTAGTTATTTTACGTTATCATAAGCTTGGTACAAATAAAGAGAATGCATCTCAGTTTCACACAAACTTAAATAAATAGGTGTGAGTTTGGATTGGCAGTCAGATTAAAAGAAGTTACAGATCAATCCAGGTAAAATTTAAATGTTTTGACTTAGAGTTCAATTAATAAAAAGACAAAAATAAATAAATAAATAAACAGATTCTGTTCAAGACAGAAAGAAAGAAAGAAAGAAAGAAAGAAAGAAAGAAAGAAAGAAAGAAAGAAAGAAAGAAAGAAAGAAAGAAAGAAAGAAAGAAAGAAAGAAAGAAAGAAAGAAAGAAAGAAAGAAAGAAAGAAAGAAAGAAAGAAAGAAAGAAAGAAAGAAAGAAAGAAAGAAAGAAAGAAAGAAAGAAAGAAAGAAAGAAAGAAAGAAAGAAAGAAAGAAAGAAAGAAAGAAAGAAAGAAAGAGAAGTAAAAGAAGGGCTAGTCTTATGCCCCATCTACTTAACCATTGAGGCAGAACAAGTTTTTCTAGTCCATAACGCAGAGAGTATATAATTCAGTTCTTATTTTCACCTCTCTGAATTATGTTTAATGTGATATTCAGAGGGGAAAGTGACATGATACGCACACAGGATTGCTCTCAATTTATCCTAATGGCGTTCTATTTTGCTGTAAAATACTTAAACCAAAGGGAAGGAAAATAACTCTATAAATTCATGATAAATTGGATGCCTCCTGAGAGTTAGGATATAGACTTGCATCTTAATTTCAAGAAACATTTTCTACAGAGTGAAAAAACATATGCAGAGGAGACTGGGAGTAAAACAGATGATTGAAGAAGGAGACTACAGCTCCAGGGATGAGGACATCCTCTTAAATGAATGGAACACCGAGATTTGAATTCCAGGTTCCCGTATCACAGACAAGCACTCTGTCTGCTATCTGTTCAATAGGAAGAGAGATCAACACCTCCCCTGCTTCACAAAAGCAGCCAGGAAAAAAATGTTCTGCTTGAGAAATTTGACTTGAATCCATAAATAGAGTTTCTCGTGAAGCCAAGAGATTTGCACCAGCACAAAACTGATTAGTCACACTGGAAAATGAGGCTTTCCATTTACTAAAGAGATTTTACAGCTGAGGTCAACGTGCTCTTGGAGCCATGCTGTTTCTTCATTCTCTCCTGATTCAATCTTCTGGGTTATACAGAAGGAAAATTTGCTCTTCTGCTTTACTGTTGTCTGATGTTCACTAACTCTCTAGTTCAACATCAAGTACCAGGTCACCTCTCAGGAATGAAATATTAGTCTGGAAGCACAATTATACAGGCAGTCATACTATACTGTGGAGGAAAATCCAGCCACAGATGCAGATTGGTGATCTTCACCTTGGGACAGGCTTCACTGTATAAATCTTAAAATACAGGGCTGTGAAGGTAAGTGTCATGAATAATATGCTGAAGGCTATCAAATAAGCATTTTAAACACATCCTTTTTCTTCATATTGAAGAAAACAACAAACAAGCTGTGGGAAAGTTGCAAAGATTATGTTCCACAGCATGCATCTTGATCAGTCAAACAATTAATAAGTGGCTCTGCTTACACCATATGGACTCCCCTTCACAACCAAATGTCCTTAGAAAATTGAACTCTCACGCATTTTACTTCATTTTTTAATATTATTCATCCTCAGCGGATATGCAGACAGGCTAATATGATTCTTAATTTCTCCACTTTGGGGTTAGTGAACTACAAAGGATACTCCAGGTTTCATTTGAGGCAAGAATGGTAATCTTATCTCCTCTTCAAGCTACAGTTGATTCACTGATTAATTTGTGATTATGTTAAATCACAGATCTGGTGCTTTGATTTGCAATATCTTCCTAACTCTTTGCACAGTAAAGAATTCTATTCAGTTCTCTGCACGTTTGTAAGTTCTGGCTCCTAAGTGACATGACAGCAGCTTCAGACAATGAGATTATCTCACACCACATGCTGTCCCAGGCAATAGGCACCATCTCATGGAACAAGCAGGGCAAATACACAATGATGCTATGCATGTTATGCCATATGTAAGCCAAGTGTATCATCAACATGTGCCAACATACTCTTCTGCCATATTTCTTCCTTTAAATTGTCCAGTCACTATTTTAACTTACCTATGCTCTCAGCCTCCATAATCTCTTTAAGAATCAACTCTATAATGCAATTATGCATGGCATGATACAGTATTTCTTTTGTTTCATTTAAACTTCTTGCCCAAAAGTTGTTTTTCACAATGGCAGTACTTTGCATTTCCAACACAGGATTTCATCTGTCTCTTTACTGTGCTGTCACTCAGGGACTTCAGACTTTTACACAGTTCTTAATAATGTTGAGGTTCAGCTTTCCTGAATGCTTTTATATATCTGCTAATTTTGTCACCTCACTGTTCACTCTTCTTTTAGATCATATGAGTTAAAAAGCACAGATCTCATCATGAAACTCTGCAGAATTCCTTTGTGACTTTCATTTCCATTGGTAAAAACATCATTTTATCCCTCCTGTAGTTTAATGTTATTTGTTCCTGAAAGGGCCCTTTCTTTCCTTGTTGGTGGTTTTTTTTTTTTTTTCCTGCCATGGCAGTTTACTAACTCAATCTTTTGAAAATCTGATTTTATTTTATTTTATTTTAAATACATATATTCAAAACTATGGTCTTGCTGACCCCTTCAGAGAACCCTAATGGCTTACACAGCACTCTTTTCTTCACAAAGGTGATAGTGGCTCCCTTCTTATCTTCCTCTTTTCCTAATAGTATACTCCATCATACCAGCTACTTTGTTCAAAATGGAAGTTAAATTCATTGGTTTATAGCTGCCTAGTTCCCCTCTAGAAGGCCTGTTTAACAGGTAGTGCCATATTCAATTAACCTTTGATCATCCAAAACAAAACCTGTGTATGGTTACAGGCTACAGGTAGAGCAACAGTTCCACAAGTGAGCACCTCTAGGGCACGCAGGTCAATACAGTTTCATTCTGCTGTTCACCAGTTTTCAGCTTATTGTTTTGTTCTTATCATTTGTCACTTGTAATTTCAATAGTCAGAATAGAGGCCTGAGCTTTCCAATATAAAATCTACTAATTCAGCCACTAGTGTTGGCCTAGGTAGGAGCAGTAAAGATACATACACCTGAAGTAACTCCAGGCAAACCAGTTAATGACTCTGTCCATTAGTTTCCTATGCATTAAAGGGAATAATAATAGTTCCTTGTTCACACTTCTGGTCTCCCTAGGTTGTTCAGAGTGGAGGTATCCGCAAAAATGCTTTTACAGACCACTAGCCTCTACCCTCAGTGAGTGTGTCTAAGCCCTTTGGTAACACAGCCATAAATAATTTCAGTCATGCAACACAGTTACATTAGTCAGAGGTGACCCTACATTCTTTGTTGTCTGAAGCAGGCCAGGGCTATTGGGACTGTCCTGATTTCTTGTCAAAAGTCTGTTTGGATGTTATTTCATTCTGGATTTTTGCCGGACAGGATTTTTTCCTGTCTCCATCCCTAGCCAAGGCTCTGGAAAAAAGCCTGAAGCAATTACACTGAAATCTTTTCATCCTGTTCACAGCCCTGTATGCAGTTAACAAAAAGCCTGTGTCTATTTGGAAAGTTTGGCTTTACTGTGGAATTTAGGGACCTTCCACCTTTGGCCATGAGTCTCTCATGGCCACCTATATCCACTACACTCCATGTAACCCTATGTCCAGCTTTTCTCTTAACACCAAGTTAGCAATTCTGGAGTAGGCTAGATTACTTCCTTGAGCAAGGGAGGTCTTACTGTAACACCAGTGCATACTGTGATATCTGCCCAGAGCTCCCTGCCTAGGTGCCTTGTGACATCACCTACTGTCTGTGCATAAAGCAGCCTGCCTTCGGTAAAGGTGAAGTATAAGAGAGCTAAAATTGCTGTCAGAAGATATCAAAGAGTAAATACATCTAGTCATCTGAAACAAGATCTCTTTAAAGGCCACTTAATTCAGCAAGATTCCATCACTGGAATCAGTATGCCTGCCCTGAGAATGCCAAAGCCCATGTAAATGTAACAGAGCTGCACTCTAAGGTTGTGGACAGAAGCCTCCCAGATGATAAGTCTAGAGAAAAATGTGCTTCAGGTTGTGTTTACAAATGGACAGGGAGTACATGTGAATGTGCAAAGCACCAGCCAGCTACACATCAAAAGGGAAGCACCTGAGAGCGTGGGAAATTGACTTCTTATTGACTTCAGGGCTACATTGCCACTGCTGGGACCAAATGACTTTCAAAAGCCACACCATGTGTTTGCAGCCAGACTGGCCAAACTTGTACATACGTATGTAGCCCAAGCAGGTTTTAACTTAATTAGGTGCCTATTTTCCATAAAAACATGGACACTGCAGTAATTCAGATCGAGAGGGTCATTAAGACTGAGGTGGTGCATGCTCACTGCTTTAGCACATACATCAGAAGTAGCCAAAGGGACATTGCAGGGTTGGGACCAGTCAGCTGGCTGAAGGGATGCAGGAGTGCATGGGGCAGGCACAGCATACTGCAGTATCCATTTTCATTGCAACACTACCAACAATGCTCACACTTGCTGGGGCAAAGAGCTAGTGGCAAGTGAGAACTTGGCCAGATACATGTATCATCCCAGCATGTACTTGCAACTTTTAGATTGCTCAGGTACGTTTGCACAGGCTGCATCAGGCTCTCAGAGAGTTGTAGTTTGTCTTCATTAACACTAGGGGAGAAAATGAAGAGGGGAAAATTCAGAGAGCAAATGAAGGAATACATGACCAAAACCATGGGTTGTTCCTTTATCTGATAAGTCAGTATGGTTTTTGCCATCATTCTTGCACTCTGCATCATGAAGAATAACAGTCTTTTTGTTGAGGAAACACAGAAACCAGGAATGCTTACTTGAGAAGCACTGCCCAGGTACCACTATTTACTAGAGATAGTAAATTGTAAGCAATGTAAGGAATTTTCAAGTGACATAAGCAGTCAGGTCCATAGCCAGGCCTGTCTTGGAGCAAGACACCAGCACCAACAGCACAGACTCTGCCTAGCTGCCTAGGGATGCAACTTGTTTGTCTCCATTGCCTAAACCAGGAATGACTCCACTAAATTCTGTAATGTTTCCTAGAGTGACGTGAAAATGAGAACAGGATAATACTAGTTGAGTTGGAAATTTATAATTGTTATTTATTGTTTTGGTTTTTGTTGGGTTTTTGGGTTTTTTTGTTTGGTTTTTTTTTTGGTTACCAAAAACTAGTATGGAGTGGTCTCCCTTCCCACAGTATAAATCAGCTATGCCTATATTCTTATAACTGAGATTCATTCTAGAGGCAACAATTTGTGCCTCCACTTGGCTTACCACTACAGCAATCTTTGTCTTTCTGAAAACCATCAGCTCTACTTGCATGCTTGAGCCAATGTTCACTGGGACATTTCCCTGCCAAGCAACACTGAATTTTTATGGCTCAGACATAAGTGCAAGTTGCTAAAGCAGAGGCACTTGGATAGTGCTGTAACTATGGCTATTTATTAACAGTCTTGTGAGTTAAAACATGCCATTTTTAAAGCACTTTAATGCTTAGGGGGAAAAAAAGTCTCCATAGGGCAATTCCTTGTTTAACTAATACTATTCTCATTTTATGTATTTCCCTCTCCCACTGTATGCCCCCAATAGCTCACTTCTTACTCCAGCCTCTCCATGCACTCTCCTAGCTCTTTCCCTTCTCTGGCTCCTGCCATCTCAGTGTCTTCCCACCACAGACCCTCAAAATGCACTGTGAAGGCCATGGATCCTGCAAGTTCTGTCAGCACACAGAGCCCTGGCAGTGATGGAGAGGTCCATTCAAACGCTTTGTTTCATGGCCCAGTGAAGCAGCTTAAGGAGTGATAGCAGAGCTCAGCCCCATTGCCTTCCTGACAGGCATAGGGCAGTCCTGCTGTGCAGTTCCTGAGTTCACACTGAGAACATGCTATTCCCTTCCTTGGGGGGGAGGGAGAGCAATGTGCTGATTACAAGACTCAGGAATGTCTCTAGGCTTTTATGAAATATCTGGAATTTTTTTTAACCTTCTTGGGATCTCCCTTCCCTACTGCTTGCCCACACAGAGGCTCTTGTGTGATTGTCTTTGCTGTCACCCACCAGCTTCCAGTGTCCTGGAAGCCCAGTGTGGTGCAGGAATGCCTGAGGAGGCAGCTGGCAGCATTGCAGATTCCTCAGCTCCCCAGGCCTCTGCTCTCACACCCCACAGGGGATGCAGACCACTCTGATGTCACCCTACCCGACAGCAAGTTCATCCTGCACTCAGCAAATGCAATGCATGTAGGAGGGTGGGTGAAAGTCCACCTCTCATCTTTCCCCATTGGAAACTGTAAGTAACAGAAGCCAAGAAACTCACAGCCAGAACTCCTACACCATGCACTGTGCCATGGTACTCTTTCCTACAGCATTTAGTTACACACTACCTACCTTTTGCATATTGCTAAGGTCTTTCTCATCATCTTTATAGA
The DNA here is from genome assembly GCF_038088225.1 of Cyrtonyx montezumae. Classification (NCBI taxonomy): domain Eukaryota; kingdom Metazoa; phylum Chordata; class Aves; order Galliformes; family Odontophoridae; genus Cyrtonyx; species Cyrtonyx montezumae. The sequence goes on from NW_027072035.1 coordinate 4,872,767, forward strand.
CCTATGGCTGCCTGGGTTACAAGTGACAACAAATCACAATTTTGTGTGCTACATCAGCAACTTTCAGCTTTTTTAAAGCTTTCTTTTGCTTCATTGAATATGCAGTAGTCCATGTCTAGCCTTCAGAAAAGTAACTTTTATTCTGCAGCAAAGAAAGCATCATTTTAAAACCTAATCTTGTAAAGGAACTGTCTATACTACACCCTCAATGATTCGACTATATCAGCATAAATAGGTGGAACAAAAACATGCATTTTCTACAATCAAGTATGCTTTTTGTGGTGTTTTTCCTCAATTGAGAAACACTTTGAATGATCAAAAGTTTTCTTTTCTTTAAATATCAGATTATTGACCACCCCTCAGCAATATTTCCATCTCAGGCTGGGACAGACTATTTTAATTTGGCTTAAATTCAGTTCCTTATTACCTTCCATTAAATTAATAAAGTCAGTGAAAAAGAAAAAAGTAGAATGTCAGAGAGTATATCAGTTCCAAGCAAACTGGTTCTACTTTTCCAAGTCCTCAAATACACCAGCATTTGCATGGGATGACACTGTTCCACATTTGCATTTGTTGATATTTACAATTTGAAATGAGTACTGGAAGTCCTAAGCTGCCTGCAAAGATGTTTCCTACCCTGAGAGGTGAATTGGTTTGTGTCACCACAAGTTCCTGTACCAAAGGATATTTCTGCAGAAAAAAAAAAGCACAATTTGAGATTTCAAGATGATTAGACTAGATAAAGTCACTACACAATGCTTTAAAACCTTTTATTATATTCAAGCTGTTTCTTCCCACCATCCACAAGAAAGGTTTTTGTTGACCTTTCCTGAATTTGGAGAAGAAGAATTATTTTTTTATTTTTATTATTATTATTATTATTTTTTTAATAAGAATTATACTGTTTTTCTAAGAATACTAGAATTGTGCTGTTACACTCTCTGTGTAATATCCATGTCATCTCTGCTAGGTGAACGTATTTCAAACCTTGTGACCAGCTATAACCAAGTTTGACACAAAAGCTGAGTTCTTGCAAATACTGAGTCCTTAAGCTTCATGAAAATAGCGATTTGCTTTCCACAGGGTGTAGCTGTCCCACGACTGCAGTGTGTTTTCACATTTGCTCACTCATTTGCAACAGCTCGCTTGGGAAGAAGGGGGTCAGGAAAGAGAAAGAAGAGGGAAGAGGAGAGCATAAGCAAAGTGGAGGCAATGGATTAGAAAGCAAAGGGTGTATCTAGCAATCAAAAGTGCCCAATAAACACAGTGCAGGCCATGGCATCCATCCATGTTACATCTATAATTCCCCTCCCCCCAGCAGTCCTGACATCACACACAATGCAATCACTGGCACAGGAGGTACACAAACAGATCCAGAAATGTGTTAACAAAGGGACTGATGAAGGAACAACAGATGAAAAACCCCTTGCTATTTGGATTTAAAAAATAATGCTCCCAAGAAATATAGAGGCTTTATATAGCATATGCCTGGCTGGACACGTGTATCTCATAGTTCAAATGCATCTGGATCCACACACATCTATTTTATGCTTCAGAACCAGACATGAATTCTAACCTTCTAGATGCACAATGAAGGCATATTTTACCATCCTGTTTGATAATTCAGCTTCCCTGAATCAAGATGCTGCACACATACCCCCTGTGCAAACATAAATGATTTTCATTGCTAAAATCGTTATTTAGCTTCACTGGAAAAGAGGTGCAATTTGTACACACATTTCTAAAAACTGAAGCACATCCCATTTGTGCCAGCCAAAATCATGCCTAATCACTGGGGTACTGTCGTGTTTGCAGAACAAGAAGTACATTTTACAATGGTGACTTCTCTTCGTTTGCATCATTAAGTACACTCACCAAAGCTGTGCTTGAAAAATGGATGATCTTAGTTGACTGGAGTAAAATAAGTAAATAATGTTGGCCAAGTCAATGGCCAATGGCAAGTCACATTGTTTGTTTTCTCAGTATTTCAATCCTGTCTCTAAGGCTGATGGACTAATGATAGCTTTGTGTAAGCAGCCATGACTGAGATGTGAAAAATACTTGTGCCACAGTTCCTGACTCAAGTTGCAGAGCAACAGATCAAGAAGCAACCGCTCACGCCAACAGAACTCTGGTGGTTCAGACTGTGTTTAAATATGCACCACCAGGGCTCTGGTAGATCTGCCCTCTCATCCAGTCTTCCCAAAGAAATTGTCTGGATCCCTACCATCCTGGAGGCCCAAAATGAAATAAGGGCACATAAAAATAAACCACACAGCTCACACATTTATCTTAGATCAAATCACTTCTATAATGTAGTCTTCTGTGGAGATTCAAATCATTCTTTGCAAGCACCTCTCGTGATGAAACTGCCACCACCTACGGTTTAAATATTTTATTCTTAGTATTATTTGAGACACTCTTCTGCCCCCACTGCAGCTCTCTGAGAATCCTGCTAAAGTACTCAATGTTCAGTAAAATGTCAAGGGCACTCAGTTTCCATTTACCTCAATGAGTGCTCAGCACCTGGCAGGATCCAGTCCCAAGCCTTATTTCAGGCCAGTTGTGGCAATTCTACATCAGAACTTCGCAAACCAGAGGCTAGCCACATGCAAAATTGATGCTACTCCTCTGCTGGTATGAACTTGAAATAAAACTTGAGATAAATTGTGCAGTAGAATGGATTTCTGTCCATTCATAGTTCTCACAGAGATGAGAAGCATAACTTGAAATCACTGCTTATGTAACAAGAGCCTGAGAATTGCAGTAATATTTAATTGAGGGAAAAGTAACTAAAGGGGAATTGCTTGGAGATCTGCCAGAAGGATTTTAACAGCTGGAAGTTGAAAAGTGATTAATTTTGACAGCAATAAATGCTCCATGTTCATAAGTAATTATGTTTAGATTTTCGAGCTGTTTGAATCCTTTGCTGTGCACTATTAACTTTTTATTACCCAGATAGAAATTTGGATCATCTTTATTTAGAAAATTTAAGAAAACCCACTTTTTTCCTAGCATTTTCCAGTTATCCCTAAGAAGACAAAAGTGAAGGCAGCCAGGAACAAACTGGTCTCTTAGTGTAAAGTATCTGCCTTCTTAGCCAATTGCTAAACTTTGTTTCATGAAGAATGGAAAATATCAGACTTTCACAAGCCACACAATATCTACTAATACATTACAGTACGCTTCAAGAGTCCTTCAAAGCAGGATTTCTCCTAGCACTCATCTGTCTTGCTTGCTTAGGTGCCTGCTTCCTCATCTTTGCACCACTTTCTCCCTGAAAAATCAATTAGGAGCAAGAAGCTCAACTTCATATTTTAGTGCTCTGAGAGTCAGCATTGGAAGAGATTTATTCATCCAATAATAAACCATCAGCTAGTTTCTTCAATGAAATAATCCTACTTCTTGAGGGAGGACAAGAGACATCTGTCAGGGCAGGTCTGAGAAAAGAGACAGAAATGTGGGATGAGAGGGCTGTAGCAGGAAGTAGCTCAGAGTCTGTTCTGCCCTTTGGCCAGCTCCTTGTCTCTCCCAACATAACACACAACTGCTACCAAGGCCATAATGTTTGCAGAACATAGTCACTTCAGAGCAGATGCAAGTATAACTAAATCAAGAGAGACGGTAAGAGCAGCAAGGATAAATTAAAGCCACTGCACATAATCAAACAGTAACACTGAAGTGAAATGCAACAGCTGAATTTCATGGCACTATGCTGCATCTGGAAGACGCAACAGAACCAAGGTGGGGGGAATAAAAGGTTTAAGTAGTCTTGCGAGAACAGGGTATCCTCAGTCATAAATGCTACAGTTGCTAATGTGCAGGAGGTGCAGTACTCATCAAAATACAGAATATTTCATCTCTCCGGACATTCTATGCCCTAAGCACAGCCCAGTACAAACCTCAAGACAGACAGGAAGGATGACTAGTCCTGCTGCTTTTGCTTATCAAGATGAAGGCATTCAGCTCTCTAGTCAGTTCTTTCCCTGAAACTGTGCCTGAAAGAACTGGCCCAGATGGGTGAAGATAAGAGTGCTCAGAGGAAACTAATAATACAACTTCCTTTAGGAGAGAGTGGCTGGGTTTTCTTCTTGCAATTTTATGGTCATAAGAAAACTCATCAGAGTTAACAGTATTTGCTGTGACAGCCCTGTGAGGGCCTGCCAGTTCTGACACAGAAAGCTCTAAGGAGCTCGTGATGAAACACTAACTTCTTGCACACACAAGTACTGTCTTCACAGGTCAAAGATGGCTGGTGTTGTTTGCAGCAGGTTTCATGGCACACATGAAGGAAAGTAAGGAACACCAAATACTTGTGAAGGGAGCCACCCAGCAGGCTGGAGAGCTCCATCCTACTCAGTGAGGGGTCAGTATGACATGCTGCTTGGATAAACCCATAGATAAACCCATATATGATGTATCTCAGAGTGCAGAGCAGCAGTGCCTCAACAAACCTTCCTTTTTCTGCTTTGCAGATCACCCAGCCTGCACAGTGCTTAGTAGGGGCTGACTTGCTGCTAGTGCAGTTTAGTCCTGGCATGGAAGATTCCACGGTTCATAAATAATCTCCTGGTACTCTTCCTCATTGTAAGAAGTATTTAAAATATTTTCCAAGCCCTTGGCATAGCTGTTGAAACAAAGTTCTGGTATAACAAAGAGAAAAAACGCAGGTGCAGGAGGGTAGAGCTACATTTAGAAGATGGCACATGGGGATTCTTCTGCACTCCTTTGATCTGTATGTTCATTGGTATTTAAACTGCATTCTTTCTAAGCCAGTGATTAACCTAGATGAGATACACTGCTTTCAAACAGCATCGCTCTGGGCAGATGAGCTAGTTCACAAGCTCTTTTGTAAAATGAATAGTAAATGGCTGTGCTTCGTTCACCAGTGATCTAAGAGGTGGGCTTTCACCACCTTTCTCCCCTCTACCCAACCTCAAAGAGAGGAGGGCAGGGTGAAGCACAGAAGGAGAGGTCAATTAAAGAATGGATCTTACAGTGGCACACTGTATTTTCCAGGTAGCTCTGGTGAAATCACACTAACATTGCCCTGACCATCAGGTTTTTCTTTCACAGGAAAACATACAGGGCCTCTGGCAGCTGTGAAAAATGTTTCACAGCAGCTGGAAGTGAAAACAAGAGCATCAGATCCCTGTGGACAGCCCAGTTCTCCAGTGACTACTGCACTGAGCTAGAAGTTTTTTGGGTGAGCCTCTAGTCTGCTCTAATGTCAAAATTAAACTATGCTCAAATGAGGCATCCAAGAAGTCAACAAAGAGGAACGGACATTTCCTCCTCTGTAACCTCACAGTGTTTTATTTCAGGAAGGACTGAGCAGGAGCTTGGCATTTATCCCCAGGAAGCATTGTACTTATCCAGTACCTTCCTGGTCACCACATCCCTGATGTTAAGTAGCTTCAGCTGCAAAATAAGGCAGTATGACTGCTATCGTTTTTGTCATTTCCACTCAGCCATGCATTTAGCCGCTTGCTTTATATGCATGGAATATCTCATTTAATATTTCACTCAGCTACTTCAATCTTAGGAAAAGAGCTTCGGGAAGATAGTTAAAATAAGCATAATATGATATTAAGTGTTTTTGATGTTTAACGTCATGGCATGTATAACAGCACTGTGCAAATTGGATTAGGTTCAGAAACAGTCTTCTTTAGACTGGAATAGCACATGGTTATTAAGCCTCCTTTTAGTCAATGTAAAAGAGAAAATTCCTTCAAAGTCTGCTTACTCCACTCCCTTTTTGCTTATTCTACCATAACCTTCTTCGCATCAGATGAAACAGCAGAGGGAGGACAGTTAAGAAAGGAAATGCTGGTAAGAAAAATGAACAACTGCTAAACTAGTTGGTACTCTAGAAAATCCAAGCAAACTCTCTGTATTAGGATATTTTTAAAAAACTTTTATTTCCCTGTGCACTTAGAGTTCTCAGACACAAAATGGGTATTGCTGCAGCAAAGGGAAGTTTCTGGGTCTTCTACTTGGACAAAAGGGACTGGGAAAAGATTTGGGAACATTCCTGAGAAGTACTATCATTCCACAGCAATTTAGTATGGCTTCAGGATCAAACCTAAATGATTCTTCAACATGCCATAGTAAGAAAAGAGAATCATAGTGCTGACGTTTTTGTCCGCATTGATAAGATGTACAAAACACGCACCCCACCTCCAGCAGTATTTCCTCTCTTCCTCCTCATGACACCAAGCTTTCTTACTACAACCTGTTAGTAGTCAGCTGTCAGCAAACTACTTCTAACAGCCGCTGCAAAGTGCTCCTGCACATTTGTTCTATAGAGAGTGCAGAGAGGCAGGATTTGTTAGCAAATTGCATGGAACTGCACTGTTTTCCTCACTAGCTGTTAGTCAGCTAAAATGCTATTATACTGCTAGCTAGGTTAGCTGAAATGTTGATTGTAATCAATGGCCTTAATTTATTTTGAGATGTTTTGATTTTCTTCATAGAGGAGGTTAATAAAATTCATGTTAGCAACGAACTCACTGCAGATCCAGTCTCTGGAAGATTAGCCACTGACATGTGCTGGCTGCAAATTTGGCAGATTCAAATTGAGCCAGATCATTTGGTGGGATTTCTGCCAGTAAGAGAGCCAAATGCCAAGTCATGCAGGTTTAAAGGCAAGCTATTTGTTTTGTATTGTTGCACAAGGGTTACTTCAAATGAGGTCTCCTTTAGCCTTTGAAAGTGAGGATGGGGTTAAAAAAAAGCATTTCCTAAATCCAACTCTGTTCCAAAAAGGTTAGGGATAAAACTAGCAGCAATTATGCACTGTTATTAAAATAGCACCTAGATATGCATGCCAAGAACTTTGCTAGACATCCAGAAATGATTCCTGCTCCAAAGAATTTTCAATATGAACAAGCAAGACAAAGGCAGTACTGTTATTCTCATTTTGCAAACACAGAGACTAAGTAACCATGGCACAAAGAGTCAGTCACTTGCCAAGGTCATATGAGGGATCTGTATTAGAGTCAGGACCTGAGTCAAGTCCTGGCTGAATCATAGCCCTGTGATTTGTGAGAGCAGCCCTCATACTCAGGATGAATTTCCAGAATAGTATTGGTCCAGTTCTGGTCATCAGAACTAAAAATCAAAGATATTTAGTTTTGAAATTACATTCACCCCTCCCCACCCCCACCCCTCACCCCCAGAAAAATTAAAAAAGCATTTGAAAGCAGAAAAAAATCTTTTCTGTAAACCAAGCCATGTTCTATATAGAATAAGAAGGCTTATTCTATATAGAATAAAGACTTATTCTATATAGAATAAGCCCTTCAAGGCCATGCCTTGAAGGGCTTATCATGTGCATTGATGTTGCTACCCTGCCCACTTTTACTTGGAAGCACCATCCAAGCAGTAACTGCCCACTTCACTACTTGCTTGACACATGACAGTGACATTTTTTTTTTCCTTTTTGCTAACAGTGGAAAGGAACCCTATTTAACTACATCCCTGAGCATCATATTAGGCTAAAAATTTTTTAACTGATTTACTCCACCAACTTTCTAAATAAGATTTTGATGAATATCTTCCTTATATTGTAAAATAAATAAATAAGTAAAAATATAAAATCCACTTTACTACTCATCTCTTTTCCAAGTTCCAAAGTAATGAGGGGGATATTTCAAAAGCAGAAATGACAAGTATCTAACCTTCACTTAGTTTCAAGTACATTAGACTCTGCTTATCCTTTATTCTCTTATGGAACTTTAAATCTTCTCGGTCTTGCATCCAGAAAGCTGTACTTGGGCTATGTGGAATTACTGAGAATACTTTACTTTCAAAATTTTGACAGTGATATTTCATATGTATGATACAATAAGACATTAGTGTTATTCTGAAAGAGACTGCTTATCTCTTCTGCATGACACTGCCTTGTCCTCTAAGCATTTTGCAAGAAATGAACAGGGAAAATAGAGATTTTGTTCTCTCCCTCACCTTCACTGCTGATTTAAGAAACAAAGCAGGCCTTATCTATTTTATCTGTAGCAGTCTGGACAATTTCCACTGAAATGCCATTTGTTACTAAGAAAAGGACAAAATATTTTACATTATCGTATTCTGCAAGCATTACCTTAAGTGTATTTTTGATCTCTCCTGACTCCTTCACCACCACTCCTTAATTAAGAGTTCAAACATATCGCTCAGGTTATTTCTCTTATATCCATAAAAATGTATAGTTCTTTGCTGATTATTGAAGATAGCAGGAATCATAAAAGATTTCTGCTATTTTTCTAGCTCTCATACCTGTAGATAAAGCTATACTAACTTTGTCAGGGATAATGTGCCACTTGTTTACAGAAATGTTGCCTGGAAAACACTCGTGTCTGCCAGAATACACATTGAATACAAAGGTGTAATTTCAAAAAGCCTTAGTGATATAGGAACTGAATCCCTATTGCCCCTAATTCTGAGTTCCAACACTAGATTCTGAAGAAATATAAAAACAAGAAGGATGAAATTATTTCCAGAAGTATTCTGTTACAGAAACTGGGTATAGTATATGTCTTACATAAAGAAACAATTAAAAACAAACAAAAACAAAACAGAAAACAAAAAACAAAAACCCACAAACAAGAATAACAAACAATAAACCTGCATAATAATGTATTTCTCATTATTTACCCTATGCTTATCTTATTATTTACCCTGCAGATATCTCATCCTACAAATCAGTATGTGGATCAGTGATTTCCAGTGTGATTGACAAATGGCCAGAAAGTCCATCTTAGAGCTAGAAAGGCTTAACTCCAACTCAAAAACTCTGGCATCTTCAAAGATACTATCTCACAAACAAACAAAGAGTACTTGTTTCCTCACTAAGTAATTCTGACTTTACAGATAGCATCAGAACTATTACACAGATATTTCTACTTTTAAAAATACAGTTTTTCTTCATTAGTTTGTACAGAGGATCAGAACAGATGCGTTTTGTGCATTTTGAGGAATGATGAAAAAAATACTCAGCTGTGAATCAGAATATCAGATACCTTATTGACAAAATAATTATTCCCACCATTCATTGCTGTTTTTTTTTTCTTTTTAATCAAAACATCATTAAATCAATGAACTGTTCTGAGGAAGAATAATCAAAAGATAATCACACCAGACTTGAATAATTCTATCATGGTTAATCCACAGTATACTTCTCTCATGATTTAAAGGATGAGATCTGAACTTCATTATGAACTGATTATAAATATAATTCAGATGGATGGGAAAGTAATTTAAAGAATTTTTAGCCTGGTAATGAGTTCCCTTTGAAGCTTGTGAGCTGGTTGTTGGACAAATTTGTAAACAATTACTGCTTGTTTACAAGAAGTTAGGACATTGAAGAAATTCTTGGGCTTTATTAATTTAATTTCTAAGCAGAGAATGAATAATGAGGATTCTCTTTTCTCTTCTTAAATGACTATCCCTACTCCAAAGGACTGAAGGTTTCTAAAAAACCTATCACTTGGCTTGAGATGGTGCCCATTTTTTCACGCTACAATCTCCAGTCTATTAACAGAGATGCTTTCATTTTACATCTATTAAATCACTTATACATGGGTACGTAGACTACTTAAGTATTTCAGGTCATCAGTACACTGTCGAGAACAGTATTCACTGTTCAGGCACTATTCAGCTGCCTTCAAAGACACAAAAAAATTACCTGGTATGTAGCTCATCATGATCACCAGGAGTGCAACATCAGATTCATTACCATTACAGACTATTCAACTTATTTTCCTTGTATAGCGCCCATTTTTCATTGCAGTCTCCCAGGAGAAGGAACTATGGTGAGAATGTGTCTTTGTACACTGACTTACAGCAGGTCTAGAGGAATAATCTCCATGTAGATTAGTAGGCATCATTATTGGCATCCCGATTTAATAATTCCTAGGACCATGCTTTGCCTTATGGTAGCAAGACAGCAAATTTTCTTTAATATTTGCATGCTCATCTGTCCTCCTCTCACTTATGTTACTCTAGCATAGGTTTACACATTAAGACAAACAAGACCCATACACCTTTTTCAGTCACCTGAACTTCCCTACACCTGGCATCTCTATAATCCACAGCTATTTTGTAGGAAATATAAATCATAGGACTATTTTTGGACTAACCATTATTCTGAAACATCATATGCAGAAACCTCCAGTCCTGATAATAATAATCTTGTGCTCAGTGCAGTGAGATTTAGCTTAGTGTTTGGTGTCTGAGAAATGAGTCTGAACCACAATCTCCAGGCACCTCCAAACATTGATAGGTTTTGAGTTTTGAAAATTGCTGGTTAGAGACAACTGCTGTAGTAGAAGTATGAATTCAGCAGCACAGTTTCTTTCCCCTTTCAAGACACATTACAATTTGCCATAACAAGCTTGTAACAGCCCTCGGGAGGCTGTATCAGATGTGGTAATGCTACTTCAATGGTCAGACAGCTGGCAGAATAAGTGCTTCCTTAAATTAAACATTTCTTTAGCTCTAGGAATGCTAACATTAAGTTTATAGTGCTTATTTGTATGCTGGTATCTACAACATTCAGCCTCTCAGATTATTGGATATATAAGAAGAAAATAGTAAACATGATATACCAATTAATAATAAATTAATTTTCCTCTATGGATCTGAAGGCATACATAACCATTTGTATTTTGCAAGTGTAAAAAGAGCTTAGAATCATGCCTGCACAGATAAAACATTTTGCTACAACTGTCCTTGTCCATTTTGAGGGCAACATCTTGTTAGCATGTCTTAATCAGTTTTTAACATAATGCATTAGCTAATTACAGATAAGCTCTGGGCATAAACAGTCTGGGTAATCTAAGTGAGAGAAAGAGTAATGCCTTTCAAAAGGATGAGCTGATAGAATAAGAAGCATAAAATTAACTTCACTGGAGAGAGTCTCACAGTATTGGCACCTAGACCACAGGCATAGGACCTTGAAATGCTTGTTTTTCCTTGAGTTTCCTTTAGCCTGCTGTTCCTATCAGTACTGAGGAGTAAATCAAACTGTTTTGACTTAGAATTGGAAACATACATAGGAATAATTTCAGATTTATGAATTTAAATTCTACCTTAAAAACAGCTACATTTTTTTTCCAAGATGGTTCATGTAAGAAGGTGTTAAAAACCCTCTCTTTTTTGCCCAATAAAAACCTCTTAACTTCCAGCTTAATCCTATTAAACCATGACAGTTGTGCTTCAGCTAACACGAAATTTTGCATCCAAAGAAACTAATGACAAAATTCCTACTGACCTCTGTAGGTCACATATTTCTTGCTAAGACTTATATTAATATTAATTTGCATACACGTTAAGCCAGAAAGAAACATTTTAAATAAGACTGAAACAATACTGCACCTAAAATGCACTTTAGAAATGGTAGTAGAATTTATGCTATTGACTTTCCACAGAGATGTACATCAAAGCCACTGAACTGGGCAGCTTTATTGCTCACTTGTGCTGTGAAGAGTTATTATTCAGCACTCCAAATTCCACACTTTTAAGAGCATTATATAAATCAGCATGTAAAATAATCAGTTCTTTCTAAAATATTTATTACTTTCTCTTAGAAGAGAAAGTTATAAACAAAAAAGAGAACTACATTCAAAACCTGATTAAAAATGGCAAATAAATCACTCTTGGCTGCCATTTTAATTGTTAAACAAGAGGGATAAGGTTTTTCAAAGACAACACAGTATTTTTTTTATTAGATCTCAGTGTGTACAAGTAACAATTCAACCAAATACAGACCAGACTCTGAGCCTGAGATGCTGAACACTTTCACCTCTTATTCTCCACTAATTGCTGAGGTCATTTACATTCTATATGATCATCTCTTTGTTTCTAAAACTTTGGTAAATTTTTGTCTTGTCTCAGTTTGCTCTGCATCTTTTTTATGGAATGCTGTGTATCATGACGCTGCTTGTCCAGCACACAAGCGAGATCGTTGATCCAAAAAGTTGCTTAAATTTTTGGGAGCCTTTCTAGTACTGCTACTTTAATCTTTTTAAAGAGGCCCAGACATTTTTTTTTTTTTTTTGCTCTGAAAACATATGAAGAAATAGCCCTGGCATTTGAAATTTCCTATCTATAGCAGTACTTGTACTTTTTCACAGCCACAGAGGCAGAGCTGTGTAGGCAGCACTGCGAAAATGTCTGTGACTGAACCAGATGTCTGCTGGGGTAGGTCTTCAGAGCCAGGGCATCAGCTGCATGAATGCTCTCAAGAGAGATTGGACTCCACCCAATTCTGCATATTGCTGGAGAAAGAACACATGCTTGCCTGCATACTTGCATGGACATGCCTTGTATCTTATTATGATATACACAGCAGATGGAACTGGTGCTAGGTTTTGATGACACGTTCTCTAATGTCATCATGTGAGGTAGTGGAACAAGCTGCCCAGGGAAATAGTGAAGACACTGTCCCTGTAAGTGTTAAAGAAGCATGCAGATGTGGCACTGGATATGGTTAGTGGGTAGGATGGTGGTGGGCTGAAGTTCAGACTGAATTATCTTAAAGGTCTTTTCCAACTTTAATGATTGGTGAGAGGCAAGGAGCTTGCTATCCTGAGGCACAAATTTATTGCACTTTGCTGACTATAATGGGAAGCCGGGACAGCTAGGTGAGAGAAAGACATCTACACTGCAGACATCAAAGGTTGGGAACACTAAGGCTCATTTTTGTTGACAAGTATGAGTTTCATACTTCAGAATATTTCACAGCTGAACTGCTGGGGAAAACTATTCATCACTCATTTGCAAAGTACATCTTTCCATGAAGGAATAAACCTGTCCCTGGATACTACGTTTATTAATAGCAGCAGCACTCTAGCAACCATCTACTTAGGCACTTCAATCCTTAATTTCTTATTTCTAGAATTAACAGGCCATAGGAATTTGGTTTAATTCTCAGTACATTTTTCTATGTCCGTGATTAGATTTATGTTTAGTAATAACTTTCTCCTTTGCTTCCTCTTTAGAGCATTAGGAAATTGACAAATGCCTATGGCTGTTCATTTTAGGTTCCCTGCAAATGGGTCACAGATCTATGCATATGAGAAAGACTGGTTTTCAATAGCAAGTGTCTACCATAAAGAAACACAAGTACCACAACCCACATGTTTCCTTCTGTTCATTTCCATGATTCTGTACATTAAAATGCAGTTGTCTGCTCCAGAAACCCTGGACTTAGACTCCAGGTCTCAAGCACTGCCATATAAATACTAAATTTGGTAAGTATAACACATATTTTAAAAAGCAGTCTGGAAAATTGTGTCCTTCTAGTCTCAATTCAAGGGCTTCAAACTAAAGGCCTAGCAAACCTCCCCCAGACAGACCACCTCCTGGTGACGTGGGATCATTCAGCCAGGGTATGGAAGTGGGCTGCCTGCCCACCAGTGACAAGCACACTGATGTGCAGCAAGGAGGAAGTTGCTCTCTCTAAATACAGGCCTCTAATAAGAGGCCTTGGCACATGTTCAGATGTTGTCATGCCTTTGACTTGATAGGTTTAGAGGAAATATATATCTGAAAGGAAGATCTGTCCAGAATGATTGAGTTATACTGCAGTTAAAAGCAGAACAGATGTATAAGCAGAAGTGATGGTGTCACTGAGAATCAGTTACATATCCTATGGGAAAACCTTCATTTGTTGGATAAGAACAATATGCTACACTGCACACATATCCTCCTATAAATGTAATCCATTTTTCCTGCTCTGAAAGTATGTGTGACAGCTGTTCTGCCCAGAAGCATAATTGATTCTTTTCTTTAACCGATTTTGGTAAAATATTAAAAAGAAAGGTTAATATGCAACACAAATCTACAGAAATTGTCATTTAAATTTGGCAGCAGAAAAATTTTGCAGTTTTCTGCTAACTCCTTTCATTTTCACACCTTCTTGCAATTTCTGGTTCTGCCAAGAGACATGGTGCAAAAATCCTAAGAAAAGCCTGCTCAGGGAAAAATCACAGACCAAAGAGCCATGGTTAGTTGATTTCAGACATGCATCCAGGACAGAAATGAATCAGAACAGAATGCATGTATCTGCATTTGTAAGCCAAAGTCCAGTCTCAAGTACCACCAGTGCCTGCACCTTCAATTCAGTGCTTGAAATCCACTTAAAAACAAGTGAAGATCAGTTCCAGGTGAAGCCTGTGAGCTGACTCTTGCAGGACAGTATGTCCTCCTGTTCATCTCCTGGTCCCTTCTCCACATGAAGGAAGAGTTCTTCTCCCTCCTGTGAAGACTACCTTCCCTTCTGCCCTCTTCTCCAGGGGTTGGTGGTCTCAAACTATCTGTCTGAAAGTAACAGCCTATCACTCTCTTAGCCTATCACTAATACCTTTCTCTTTGGAATCTGCTCCCTAAACTCAGGGAGCTCCTGTACATCATCAGGCTTCACTTTGTGTCTCCATGCTTACTACATGGTCTAGGACATATTCTGTCCATAATAAACCACAGCACAAAGAGGGCACGTGTGAATCTTAAAAGAAAATACAGTACCTCATTAGCTTCTCAGAGAACTTCTGCACATGTGTGGTAGATTCCTGCTAATAGCGGCTGAAAGGCATGTCATCAGGATATCTCAGCCATCAGCTTACTGCTCTACAATCAAATCTTGAATGCTTATGAAATGATTCCAATGTTCTGTAGCAAAGAGTCTGAGAATGAACACTGTAGATAAGTCCAGTTTTTTCTGTTCCCTTTGGACCAAAGCCAAGACCATAGATAACACTGCGATGTTTGATTTTTTTCGTTTTCCTTCCTTCCTCCCTTCCTCCCTCCCTACCTTCCTCCCTTTCTTCCTTCCTTCCCTCCTTCCCTCCTTTCCTTTTTTCTTTCCTTCTTTCCTTTTTTCTTTCCTTCTTTCCGTCTTCCTTTTTTTTAAAGGAGGTAGTGTTCACTGGACCAGGGAAAAAGAGCAGCCATACAAATCGAGGGAAATCAAATCCCTGATTCAGAACAATTGTATTGATACAAAATTGAACACCTCTTACAGGAGCAACAGCAAGAACTCCAAACACCAAATACATCATATATCAGTAATTAAGACACTCACATAGACTGTAAGAGGATGAGGACATGAGAAAAACTCATTTCTCCCATTGAAACTTCTCCAGTCAGGAGCATAATATAACTTCACTTGATGTTTTCAGCTAAACAAAATATATTTTTAATAAGAAACTCTTTTTTAGGAAAACTTCAAATGAGCTCTATTTCTAATTTTATCTCCTGGGAATCCACTTACCAGATGCATACAAGAACTGGCGACATTTCCTTTTTGGCCATCTACCCTCACTTGGGCTGGCTGCAAGCCAGGCAGGTGAGGCTCAGCTGCTGTTATCTGAGCTATGAAACGCTTCTGAAAAGGAGAGAAAAATAAAAGATGATATCTGCATTATCAAAGAGCCACATACAGAAGTTTCAGCTGTTAGCATCAGCAGGCAAAATGTAATAGCATTTTCAATACTTCTACATTTATAGATTTTGTTTAGTTATTACCCCATCTTTGATGAAGAATTGCAATAGCAATTTTATTTGTTACAATGACACTTAACATGGTGAGAAATACTCCTTTGTATGATAGGACACATTTTATCTATTTATTGATCAAAATAGAAATTCTTAATGCAGATAAGGAATTAAGTTATCACTGTTTGAATGTGCCAAAAATGTCCAAAGAATTCCTTTATGAATGTAGTTTAAGTGGGCTCTACATGCTTCTGAAAACTCTAGATAAAAATATTTTAAATCATCATAATTCTTATTCTTCCCACCAGAGTTTTAGTTTTTAGTTTTAGAGATCAATAAGGTGTTCTCCAAGCCTCCTCTTCTCCAGACAGAACAGCCCTCAGCTGCTCCCCATAAGACTTGTGCTCCAGATCCATCACCAGCTTAATTGCCCTCCTCTTAACATGCTTCACGTTATAAGTTTTTATTGTAGTGAGGGGTCCAGAAGCAAAATCTGTACTTGAGGAACACCCTTACTAGTGCTGAGTACATGTGCTAGCATCACTACTTCTGATACAAGCCAGGATGCCATTGGCATTCTTGGCTCCCTGGGCACACTGTTGACTCATGTTTAGCCGAGCATTGACCAACACCCCCAGGTCTCTTTCTTCTACAAGATCTTCCAGCTCTAAACCTGTAGTGTTGCCAGGGGTTGTTGCGGCCAAAGTGCAGGACCTGGCACTTGGTTTTGCTGAACTTCATCCCACTGGCCTCACTCTAGTGATTCAATCTGTCAAGATTCTTCTTTAGGGCCTTGCTACCCCCAGGCAGGTCGACACTTCCTCCCAGCTTGTTGTCATCTGCAAACTTACTGAGTGTGCACTCAATTCCCTCATCCAGGTCATTAGTAAAGAAATTAAAAAACACAAGCCCCAATACCAACTCCTGGGAAACACCACTCACAACTGCTTGCCAGCTGGATCTAACTCCATTCACCACCACTCTTTGGGCCCAGCCATCCAGACAGTTCTTTCCCCAGCAAACAGTCTACCCATCCAAACCACTGGCTGCCAGTTTCTCCAGGAGAATACCATGGGAGACAATGTAAAATGCTTTGCTGAAGTATAGATAGGCAGGCTATGTCAATAACCTCTCCCTCATCCACCAGCTGTGTCTCTCAATCATAAAAGGAGATCAAGCTGGTTATGCAGGACCAGCCTTTCATGAATCACCATCTTGGGAATCTCTGAGAACTGAATCCCCTTCTCATGCATTTACAGGTACTAAATCCAGTAGAAGTTAGCAAACTTGCACTTTATATGCTCCAAGGTGGCTTTGCTGTTCTGATAAACTGTTAGATAACCAAATTCCCCTGCTATCAAATAACAACTATCAAGATCCAGCACAGTGGATTCACGCTGCAGCATTGGTGTCCTCATTGCAGGTAGGTAGGTTGCATACATTGAATACCAAAATAGAAAGGTTTTGAATGACTGAAGTTTTCAATTTTAACCTTTTTTTTTTTTTTTTTTTTTTTTTTTGCACAGAAAACAATTACTCATTTTGACTGCAGTTTTAGGGATTAACGTAGGATGTGCAAACCACTCTTACTCCTAAAAAATCTAGCAAAGATGTTCTCTATTCACATTCTGACTGTAGGCCAATCAATATTATGCATGCATTAAATGCAACAAAACGTGGTATGTTATCTCAGTGTATCTGGTCCAAACTTCTGATACAACAGGAATGATGGCTAAATTTGTACCTGTTGCTGAAATACAGACTTCACAAAAACACCACACATTTGCTCCTTCATGAAATTATTTACAGAATCTCATCTCCTGGCTCTTGCCTTCTGCCTGAAGCAGAGGAATTCATATATGGAGTAGGGAAATCATATTATCCATCTACAGCGCATGAGTGTGCACTACTATCTGGTTCCTTTCTGCAAGCCCTGCTAACATCTGCTACCGCCACTTCTTTGGTATGGACTCTTTTCACTAAAAACTCAAAAAGAAACTCAGATGGCTGGTTTCAGCTATGCTTGCATTGTTTAGTCTCTCTCTAAAGGTTTTTGGCTTGTTTGGTTTTCATGCCATTCTACACCATTGTGTCAGCATAGGAAATTTAACCTGGCATGACAGTCATACTCATGCTTCTACAGTACAAATATCTGTGCTTTGGACAAGAGCTTATTGGTTCCCAAGTAAATCTCCCTGCTTTGTCTGACTTTCTTGCTCAATAACTTTGTAACCATATTTTCTATCACTGTTGAGACAATTGTTTTTTCTAAGTGTGTGAAGGCAGAAACAGAGGTTTCAGCAGAAGAAACATAGTTGGTGACCTAACTACATTCAAAGAAGTATGCAATTGAAAGACATGGGTGATGGAGCTTCAGTTCCACTCTGATGGCTATGGAGTCTGTGGCTGATTCACACTTTCGCTGGTAGTGTCTATTTCAACAGCAAAAATAATCTACTGTAGCCTGCTAGATCTGTTTCTGCTGAATTTGCTACTTTCAATTCCACCCTTAGTGGTAGTAGATTTTCTGTGTTGTGTCATCAGCAAATTGATTTTACATGACAAATGCCTTTGTCATCAAGAATGACATGTGGAATATCAGTCCCTTGTTTACCACAATTCCCTGTTTACTCCTTGCTGAGAACTTCTTGCTGACTTGTGTGCAATTTTGCAGATGCTACCAGTCTTGCATTGAAATCAATCATTGTCATAATCTCCAGATCTACAGAGGTACTAAATCTAATGTACACAAACAGTCCTTGGCATACATTCATTAGATAACATGCTCAAATTCTGGATCATTAGACCCATAATCTTTTTTGCGACTACATGTTTGCATGAATCAGTAAGAATTTTAGTTGTAAAGAACTTTGGCAATGCTAATATTTCTACCAATATTAGAAGGGATTCTTTTACCTTCCATATTAAACAATTCCCATATGAATTTTTGGTGTGCTACACCAACCAGTCCTCCACACCATCTATTTTCTATTTTAATTCAGATTCAAGAACTATTTAATGGATAAATAATTGGTTGTATGGTCACAGCCAGAGGGTTCTACACAATGCCTCTTATGTCCAGGGGGAGACTGGTGATGAGTGGTGTACCCCAGGGGTTTGTTGTGTGACCAGTGCTCTTCAGCATCTTTACCAATGCCATACACAGTGGGATTGACTGTACCCTCAGCAAGTTTGCTGTTAACACTAAGCTGAGTGGTGAAGTTGATACAACATAAAGGAGGGATGCCATCCAGAGAGGACTGGACAGACTTGAAAAGTGGGCCCAGGCAAATTTATTGAGGTTCAACAAGGCCAAATGCAAACTGCTGCTGTTGGGTAAGCCAATTCTAGATACATGTACAGACAGGAAGTAGAACTCAAGAAGAGCCCATGAAGAATGATTTGATGGTTCTTGTGGGTGAAAAGAAGGATGTGAGCCAGCAGTGTGCACTTGAAGCCTGAAAGGCCAACTGTATGCTGGACTTCATCAAGAGAGGGGTGGTCAGCAGGGAGAGGGAGGTAACTGTCCCCCTCTGTTCTGCTATTGTGAGCCCCTTTGCAGAATATTGTGTCCAGGCTTGGGGCCCCAAGCACAAGAAGAATGTAGAGCTGCTGGAGTGAGTCCAGGGGACCACAAAGATAATCAGAGGGCTGGAGCACCTCTCTTATGAAGAAACACTGAAGAAGCTGGGCTTGTTCAGCCTGGAGAAGAGAAGCTACAGGCAGATCTCACTGAAGCCTTCAGGTATAAGCCAGAAGGGGATTGACCTCTATGGTCTGATAGTGATAGGACGAGGGGGAATTTAAGTTTGATGTTAGAAAGAAATTCTTTTCTCAGAGAGTGGTGAGGTGCTGGCACAAGCTGCCCAAAACAGCTGGAGGCCAGGTTGGATGGGCCCTGGGTGGCAAACTTGCATAAGGCATGGGGTATGAACTACATGGTCTCTAAGGTCTCTTTCCAATGTGGCCCATTCTATGATTCTATGAAATAATGCTCCATCTCATACAGATTATCTCACTGCAGCCTCTACCATTGATTTTGTGATAGTTTCTCCCTTGTGAGAGATACCCCAGCTTTCCCTTTTTGATACAGCATAATTCATATTCTTACACAGTGAGCAAGCCAAGGTATTTCTGCTGATCTGAATTAAGCTTTGACTCTTTGTCCTGGAGAGATGCTAAATTTAGAACTGTGATCATCCACCCTGATTGTTTCGGAGAGTATTCAACACCTCTGTCTTTTTCTGTTTCCCTCAGTAGACAAGACCCCTCTACTTAAAAAATAAATCTAAACTAAAAGGTTGTACGACAGGACAGCAATCTGTTTACCCAAGAGCAGAGGAGGCTGAGAGGAAGGAGGCCTCATGGTAGCTGTAGTTCCTCTGATGACAGCAATAGGATCCAAGGGAATGGCATAGATCCCTGTCAGGGGTGGGGCAGCTGGGGATTAGGGACAAGGTCTGCAGCAGACAGTGATGGGCATGGAACAGACTCCCCAAGGGAGTAGTCAAGCTTGCTGGAGATCAAGAAGTGTCTGGACAACACTCTCAAACGTATGGTATGATATTTGCATGGTTCTGTGCGGAGCCAGGGGTTGGACTTGGTGATCCCTAGGAGTCCCTTCCAATTCAGGATATTCTATGATTCTATGACGTACAGGAATCTATCAGTTCCATGTAAATAAGAACAACACTAACAAATACAGAAACAAAACTGAAGTGATGGCATTTGGTTTTCATTCTTAACTAACTCCCTTACAAAACCAACTCATGCAGAAAAATCTACCATAGTCCAGAAGATAATTAAAAATATAAACAGGCCTATCTGAGTTAGATTTCACTATCTGCCACCTGTCCCACAGACTTCCAGGTTTTATAAAAAGCACTTTGGCATATGATATAGATAGATAATAAGCTACACAATAGCTGACCTTGCTACTTGGGCAACAACTACAGCATGATTAATCTATGGGCTCTGCTCAGTTTGAGACAGTCAAACTAGGCGTAGATGCCAAAGTAACACAGAGCTTCTTCCTTTGATTTCAGAGGTGCTGGGACAGCTGCTTTGAAAAAGATAATAAATACAATGATTTCACGTGGTGAATTTTCTAGTACGTTAAAATCTGACGTTATAAGCCTTAAATAGGGAATGTATGCAGACCCAGGGTTGCAAACAAGTAAAAACTTTGGTTTGATTTGAAAGACATTTTGTACTGAAAACTCTCAGTAAAACCTGAAGAGGCTATAATACCTGCTTTGCTCAACAGAATGAAGTGTAAGTAAGCATTTTGCAAGTGCTAATGAAGACACGCATCTGTATCTTGTGCCTCAAGACAAGCTCAGCATAGAATTTTAGAAATAACAGTCAATATTCAGTTGCACAGAAGTACCTGAAGCTGCTCAAAATCTAAGTCATAAACGTGGTCTTGGCGGAGATGATTCAGGAAACTTAAAGGAGGCCTATGGCCTTCTGGAATTACACAAATCAGACACATGAGATATATTTACGTGTTCCAAATGTCACTAGGTAGCTAACATGTGGATGACTGATGCCACCATATCAGTACTGCTTTTTGGCTGCTTGATATGAGGTTTTTCTACAGTTTTGTCCCCTTGGAACAAATAATGGTATTCAATTTCCTTCATTTGCTCTTATCAGTCAGTGTCCAGGAGACAACCTTGGATTTTATAGTAATATCATCCTGTCCAAAGGTGCAACATCCAAATGCTCTCTGCATGTATTTTTCTACAGATACGTGAGCATTAGATTCTCTTACAGGGTTCCTGGAAGTAGAAGGAAAGCAGTGGATAGTCTAGAAAACAAAAAATGGCCAAAATAGCAGATAAGATTTCCTCCTTCTTCTATCTATTTTCCTACTTTTTTTCCTGCCTATTTTTCAATTTGAAATAAAAGCATATATATTTTCTATTTTTAAATAAGAAATAAAAAACATTAGAGGCCACATTCCTTTTCAAGATGAGAAAATTCATTTATAAACAAACATTAAAAAAAAAAAATCCTTAACTCCCCTCTTAAATAAGCTTTAAGAAATGACCAACATGACTAGTGTTATCAGACAGTGCAAGAGTCCTGCAATCAGACAAAAATAGGTCTCTACTTATTTGGGTAGATACTAAACACTGGAGCTTTTGTCTCTTCTTTAACTAAATTCTTGAGGACAGTATTTCAGAAACTAAAATCTTCAAAGACTCCACTTCTCCATGGTGTAAGTAAGCTTTTGTCATGCTTCTCACTGCATGAAATCTTTCAGCAATCCCACGTAATTTTAAAATCTTTCCAGCCACTTTACTACTTTTTTTTAATTTAATTTAATAAAATAGAACTAGAGATTAGATCAATGTGACCAGTGACAGCCAGTCACTCTGCTGTTCTGATGCCTTTAGAAATTGCAAAATGTGTTTCCGGTACTAAAAAAAGAAACCCTAAACAAGTAAAAATATCTCTGCCAGAGCATCTGCCCTTGTCCATGACTTATATCTCTTTCATGCAGTCATTTTTTCTAAACAATGACCCAAGTGTCCTTGTTTTATAGGAAACTCTCTTGTCAGGAACTCCCTCCTGCAAATCCAGACATGTAGAAGTTCAGCACAGGAAGTCAGTCTGTCATGGCTCCAGGCACTGTTAATCACTTTAAAATGATCATTAAAAAGCAGCAGCAGCAGCAAAAGGATGCAGCTCTGGTGAGGTCAGATAACTAAAGTGCCTCTTTTTTTTTCAACTGTAAAACAAAAACACATTTTGCAGGCTGAGTTTTAAGACCTAGTCAACACATTGGAGTTTAGCACAGGAAAAGAAACATATACTACTGAGCTGATAGTTTCTGAAGCAATTCCTAATCTACTTCCCATGCCACCTCTTCCCAAAACAAGAGACCCACACTCCTTTTGTCCATCACAGGGCCATGACAAAGACGCTGCTCTATCCAATGCAGACTCAGATCTGATCCTGGGCAGTCTTAGGCTTCCCATTTCCAAGACCTGCTTAAGGTGCTACACACTGCAGTAAGACTGAAAACTCTGCAGATTTTAAGTGCGGTGCTCCAGAGGATTTTAGAACTTCTTTCTTATTAGAATCTTAAAGTTTTACACCTTTTAAAATCAGATTTAAGCTTAATTCTTGGGATGCAGCTCAGTTTTGAAACGCTATGTGCTGTACCTATGTTTTGCCAGCAAAACTTATGCTAGTTCATGACACTGTTGTTATTTGTGCCATCAATTAATGATGACATAAATCACTAATGTCATTGACTATATTGTTATGAAAAATAAGAAGTGCAATGTATTTCTTTTCCTTTCCGAACCTTTCCTGTTCACTAACATATGGTTTCTGTACCAAGGGTACTTCACCATCTGGAGCACTGAGGCTAATGCCCTGAGGAAAGCACTGACATAAACCAACTTATATTAAGATCCAGACCCTAGATATATAGTATCAACATGGTTATACATCTGGCTTCAGCAAATGAGGATGGATTACTGAGTTCCCCAATTCTCCCTTCCACTGCATGGCTGAAAAACTCTTGTCATTCATCTTGAAACCACCAATGTTTCTTAGCAGTACCCTCTGGAGAGATAAGGGTGGCCTCAACTGAGGTATCAGAATACAACCAGTAATCAACAGTCCTTTTCCTTTAACACTCCTCTCTCTTTCTCTGAGCCCCCTAGTTCAACCTCATAGTTTCTGAGCCTCAGTTATATTCCTGCCCTTCCCTCCCTAGGTCTAGATCTCCACTGTGCCTCCAGGAACTGAGCCCTACATCACCTCCTTTCCCCACTTGCACAAAAAATAACCTCCACTCCAGCAAGGAGGAGAGGATGAATAGACAAAACATCTTCACATTGGAGAACTGAAGAAGTTTTGACTTCAGTCCATTTGAAGGCTTTGGAATTTGCCTGTCACCACTCTGGAGACTGTGCTGCCTGGATCAAAGTCTCAAGGGGATGCTCTGTGCCACCACTGCCTGTACAGAAAAAGCTAATAGCCTGGCAGAATGGCTGTACCAGGCAGGACAGGACTGTACCCACTGTCAGGAGACAGTGAAACTTTCAATCACAAATATGTGTATTTTTGAAAAAGCATGAGAATAATAGCTGATGACCTTACAGAACAAACAACAAATATTTGCATTTTAGTTTTGCTTAACTTTACAATTCATTCTTGCAGTCTTTTGTTTCTCCTTTTTTTTTTTATTTTATTTATTTTATTTTTTTGCTTCTTGTTTCATTGCAAAGCACTGAGCTGTACTGCTTGGCAACTAATTCACAGCTGTTGTTGCTAAGAAACCATCCAAGAAAGTAGATTAGTCTCCAGTAACCTGCTTCATTGTTAGAGATGTTTATTTTGCATAAAGGCAGTAGCTGTATACAAAGGGCTTTATTGAATTTGGATGAACAGACAAATCATGCAGCATTATTTCTCCTTCCAATAGCTTTCTTTACAGTCACAAAGCTTCACACAAACTTTTGAGCTTTTCCTTGGGGAATAGGATTTATTTGTTCAAAGTTGTGAGATCCAACTGTGGCCAAAATGGAAGCTGCAGACTTTCAGGATGCAACTTAGATCCTCTGTGCAATGAGGGACATGCATCTCCTGCCCTTCCTCTTCAGGTGCATCCTCCCACCAGCCACACTACCTCCCTGGCCCACCCCAGATTGGCCTCAATCTGATGACCTGCACAGACCCAAAATATCACTGCACTGTTTTGCAGAGCTGGTTTTCCCTGCCTGTCCTGCCTGATGTATCATGCCCAGGCCCTGCTGCACTGCAAGTCAGCTCCATGCACCAGAGAAGTGCTGGAGTGTCTCCCAAATTCTTTCCCTTTAGACAGGAACAAATACTTTACCAGCCACTTAACCAAAGCAGAGAAGTTTGACCATCACTTTATTTTTCCTCAGGACCCTGTTCCTTCATTGATCTTGCTCTGGAGCACCTTTTCTGCACCCATGTGAACGGACATGGGAGAGATGACGCCAGAGCAGAAAGCTTTTTGAGTTGGTGAATATTTGGTGTTCCTTCAAATGATGTTTGGCTATCAATAAACAAACAGGAAGGAAAGGGTTACAGAAAGTTGAGATTTGAAGATCAAGACCAAAGTAAATGCAATTGGTAGTAATCCTAAGAGACTTTGAAGTCCTCAGAGCTCCCATGTTGCAAACCAAGGTGTTTGCCGCGTTTAGCCAAGGTTAACCCAGAGTGACGTGGGGAAGCATACACATACTCAATGTGAGCAAGCTTCAATTTTATTAGCAAATCGGTGCCTATTATATAGTATTTTTCTTACAAAGATCATGCACACTACTCGTGATATGTGTTTTCTGATTGGTTAGTTTTAGCTTACATAATGCATTCCACACAAAGCTTTGATTAGTTACACATTATCACTTAAGTACACTAAGACCTACGCGGTATAACATTTTACTTTCTTGATCTTGTTCTGGTTGCTAAATCAAGTACATGTTCTTCTTCCCTCTGCACGCACCATTCCCCTGGGGGAATGCTACGCGCTCAAGCGACCATGCTGTCCCAAATGTATCATTCCTAACATTTCCCCTGTTTTTCTTTTAAAGTAAGATAGTCGTGACCTCCTTGCTCTATTAGCCAATTTTGAAAGATATCAGCTGTCGCCGCAAGATTTGCTTGTGGCGTAGCTAGTCGGACCGTGCAGGAGACGACTATGCGGGCCACAATAATAGCTACAATGATGATAAGTATCCATTTTATAATTTCCTTAAGCAATCCATATAACCAGGATGAGAGTCCCGGAAAGATTGACCGAAACCAATCATCGATGGGGTGGTGGTCTTTCATTACCTGTTGTGTGTGATTGAGCAACCAGTGAATTTGATTATGAATAGATTGACTATTATCAGATAGGTTAAAGCAACACATACCCTCAAAATCTTTACACCCATGCCCCTGTGCTAGTAATAAGAAATCAATGGCAGCGCGATTTTGCAGTACAGCATGTCTCAAGCTATTCATATCCTCCAACATTTCTTCAAGAATCAATGATGTAATATTACTTTGCTTAACAGTCCAACAAGCTAGTCTCTTGATTTGGGTTAAGGCTTGGGCTGCTGCTACACCTGGAACCAGGAAAGAAGCGAAGACGTTTGCTGTTGTTGTCCATAGTTTTATCTCGTCCGAGCACTCGGCTGTCAGCGCTGAGGCGGCTCTCCGATGTCGACGACTGTTGCTACTGATCAAGGCTTTAGAGATATTCAGCCATTCCTGATGGCGAGGAGCAAACAAAGTTAATTTGCCAAGATAACATGGTCCCCCTACTATGTTCTTTGGGAGGCCTGCCCAGGCTCTATCGCCACATATAAGGAAAATTCCTGGTGGTAAAGCTTTAGCTGACTGATTATTTAGTAAAACCTCTCGTCTCCTAGTCCCTCCTTCAGATGTATAACGTAAGCCATAAGCATTTCCCTTCGAGAAATTACCTCCACAATAAGTAGACCAATTAAAAGCAACACGATTTTTTGGAAAGACACTTGTCCAAGCTTGACCTAAATAAGGACTATGAATGGTTAGTAGTTTTGGATTATTGTGCACAAATTTTTCAAAGGTACTACCTAGACCAAACAGCAAGCAAGTGGTTTTAGTTCCATTTACATTATCAACCGCGCGGGATCCCAGTAAATCCAGTTCCTGGGGGTCCCATGGCAAAGAACTATTGAGGCTACGGATTAAACATGCACTTTGGGTTGCAGGCTCTGAATATTTACAGGCAGAAACATTTCTGACATATGCCTTGAATTCCCGAGTCTCGTACCCTGGCCACCCAATTAAACAGGTACGAAAGGGCTCTCCAGCTGATTGTAAGCTAAGACAAAAATCTGGATTATGTGTAAGGTTTGCCCATGTTACCCAGACATTTGAACTAGATGCCAATAGCGGTGGTTGCTTGGTCGCTGCTACCGGGAGAATCAGCAGGAATGTCAGGATGTTCCATAGCAGCTCGTGTCCACTTCGTAGGGACCCATAGTGGACCTGTGGGAGTAAGCACACACATGTATCCTCTACCCATAAATAATACCGGGGCTGGATCACACCAAACTCCAGTTTTCGGATCCCGATATTTTACACGCATTGCAGATTTTTGAACAGGAGAAGGAGTGTCCTCAATTCCCTGCTGGTGTTTGATGATAGGTGGGACCGATTCTCCTTCTAAAACACATAAATGATTCAATGTAAAAAGAGCATGATGTAATTTTTGACTGGGATCTGGATGGTCAAATTTATTGAGATACATTTTTAGGGTACGATGCGCTCTTTCTATAATAGCTTGACCAGTTGGAGAATGTGGAATGCCGAAGATATGCTTAACTCCCCACTTTTGTAGAAATTGTTGAACTTTGACTCCTGCGTAAGCTGGGGCATTATCTGTTTTAATACTCTGTGGAACTCCCATAATTGCAAAACATGCAGTAAGATGACGAATAACATGAACTGCTCGTTCTCCGTTTTGAGCGGTTGCCCACAAAACCTTACTGTAGGTATCGATTGACACATGCAGGTAATGATATCGGCCTAGATTACGAACATGAGTAACATCCATTTGCCAGATTTCAAGCGGACCAAGTCCTCTAGGATTCACGCCTATACCTAATCCTGGGCCATGGTTTGAACACTGAGGGCATGCGCGAACAATAGCTCGTGCGTCGGTCGATGAAATATCAAACTGCCGTTTTAAACTCTTCGCATTTTGATGATGCATAGCATGAGTCTGCCGAGCCAGCTGAAATGGGTCTACAGAGAGTGCGGGCGATACTAGTTGATCAGCGATCGCATTGCCTTCGCCTAGACCCAAAGTAGTCCGATGGCTCCTAATGTGCAAGGCACAATATTGGGCAGCGTGAGTGGAAATGGCTCGCTTCAAAGTACATAGTAAGGAAAACAATCGCTGATTAGAAATGTCTCTTATGCGCGCTCCCTCGATTCTTTGAACAACTCCTACCACATAGATCGAGTCCGAGACTATGTTAATAGGATGGTGTACCCAATTCAGGAACGACCATACCACAGCCAGGAGTTCGAGGGTCTGTAAGGAATCTTCAGGCATAGCTGCCATCACATGTGATTGCCACTGCGTCTGATTTTTCCATACTGCTGCTGCTTTTCGGGTCCGTTTTCCTGCATCTGTAAAAACTGTTACAGCATCATTTAGCGGTTTCAATGAGAGCTTTGGCATTTCTAGCCATGTTGAATTTGTAATAATGCTCACGGGAGAGGTCAAGGACTTTACCATGGAGTTGGCAAATGACAACAAGCTTTCAGACAGTTCAGGTGAATGCAATAAATACCAGTCCAACATCTCCTTTTTGATTGGCAGATAGATTTGATCAGGATCTGTGCCTGCGATTGTACGTACACGCAACCGTCCTTTCTTAATTAAATCTGCTAACCCTTCAAGGTGGGTTTCCAATGTAGTGCGAGGCTGTAGTCGAGGGAACAACCATTCTAGTACTCTAGGTTGTGGACTAGGCTCTCCTTGAGTAATGGCTCCTATCAGTTCCTGATCGTTCATAAAAATTGTCAAATCCAAGGGCAGCATAGGTAATCTTCGCTGGACACTTTTATTCACTATCTGAGACAACAGTTTCTCCACAGCTTGTTGCTGCACAGGTGTTATGCATAGAGGAGCAGCGGGATCTGACCCTTTCAATAATGGCCTCAGAATATTTAAGTCAGCCGCGGGAAAGCCTACAATTGGACGCAGCCACTGCAAATCTCCAAATAACTTCTGAACATCATTTAAAGTCCTCAGCTGTACCCACACTGACAACTTTTGCGGTCTTACTGTCCCTTCAGTAATTTGCCAACCAAGGTATTTCCAAGGAGACTCTCGTTGAATTTTCTCCTTGGCAATTTGCAAACCATGGTTACTAAGAACGTTCTGCAAAAGCTGTTCCTGCTCCTGAGTAAACTGATCAGGTTGAGCGATCAAAATATCATCCATATAATGATATATAATCGCATGCGCCCAGCGTCGCCGAATAGGCTCCAAGGCTGCACCAACAAACAGCTGGCAAATTGTAGGACTGTTCTTCATGCCCTGGGGCAACACTGTCCACTGATAACGAGCCGCAGGCATGGATTTATTGATACTAGGAACTGTGAATGCGAAGCGCTCTGCATCATCAGGATGTAGTTTAATTGTAAAGAAACAGTCCTTTAAATCAATGATCAGGATATGCCATGCTTCAGGAATCATAGCAGGATTTGGGAGACCAGGCTGAAGTGCTCCCATTGCTTGCATCTGATCGTTTACTGCGCGTAAGTCATGCAGCAATCGATATTTCCCTGATTTTTTCTTTATCACAAATATCGGAGTATTCCAGGGACTTACCGAAGGTTGAAGATGACCTGCCTGCAATTGCTCCTGTACCAGTTGCATAGCTTGATCCAGGCTTTCACGGTTCAACGGCCACTGCTCGATCCAGACGGGGGTATCTGTCATCCAGTTCAGGCGGATCGGGAAAGCCCATGCAGTAGCCGTTACTAAAAAGGCGTCTGGTGAGAGTCGTTAGTAAGAACAAGACCCATTTGGTCCATAACATCACGACCAATCAATGCTTGTACGCCTGTTGGCAGAGGCATAACTATCACTTTACAGTTTGCAGTTTGACCGTCAATGCAGACTTGCACCAAATGTACACTTCGCTGCACCACAACAACGCCACCTACACCCTCTACGCCTTTGCCAGCCCTTTCAGTTGGCCAATCCTTAGGCCATACAGTTGATGAAATGATAGTAACATCAGCTCCTGTGTCTAGGAGGGCTTTGATATGTTCCCTTTGGTCTCCGTGTACCAGGAGAACTGGCGTAATGGGGCGACCTGTGAGGGGCATTGTTAACAACGCTAACGCTCTAGTTGATCCAAATCCACCTTGTCCCCTGGGGGTTTCTTGCCGAGCTTTCATAGCTGCAGACAGGTGGGGCAGTGGTATAAGCTGTGCTATTAACGATTGCGCGGGAATGTGAACAGGTGGAAAGCTGGTATAAGCAACAATATATATCACGCCAGTATAGTCCTTATCAATGAGACCAGGTATTATCATGAGACCCCTTATGCCAGCAGAAGAGCGGCCAATCAGTAACGCACCATGAGGCTGATCGTTAATCATTAACGGTGCTATAGCGGTTGATGGAATTTTCTGTGGCCGTTTATCAATCAATGTTACATCTATTGATGTTGCCAAGTCGAGGCCGAGGCTGCCTGGTGTGGCTGGGGAGAGGGAGAGTTGCTCGCTACTGTTATCATCGCGCGGCGGCTCGCGCTCCGCTTGGCGTTTCCCGAACGACATACAACCGTAGCATGAGTATTTGACCGACAGTTATTACACCATACATTTGTTGACTTACAGTCTTTGCGAAAATGGCCATCTCGTCCACACCTGAAGCAAAGTTGAGGGCGCGGAGTCGAAGACGCTGCTTTACTCTCAGCTTGCTGCAACAGCGGTCCAAAGGCAGCAAACACCCGATCCTGGGCTCCAGCCAACTTTTCACCTATATCTTGAACAACAGAGCTTAACATTGCTTGAGTGGGGGTAGGCACTCGGCTCATACGCTCTAACATTTCTTCAACAGTGGCATTTAAAGGGAGAGTGGCAAGAATTGCTTTTGTAGCTTGATTACTATTTTCTAATAGACACTGACGTAACAAAGACTGTTTCATCCAATCAGGTACATCTGCATGTGACAACGCTTCAGTTATCTTATCGACAAAGTTAGCAAAAGATTCTTCCCGACCCTGCTTGATCGATAAATAAGAGGGAGCTGGTTTCGATGACCGCACCATGTTGTACGCATCTCGAGCTAGGTTCATACTTTCCATACACACTTCTGGCCCCATTTGAACCTGCATCTCTGGTCTAGAGAACATATTTCTACCCGTCAATTGATCAGCTGTCACTTGGTACAATGGATCATACATATCTCGTGGCGCGCTAGCACTCATTTCACATAAGCGGCGCCAATGAGATTGCCACATCATTTGTTCTGACGGCTTCATAATCATTCTCATAATTGTTTTTACATCCTCTGGAACAAGCACACTGCTAGACCATATATAAGTTAACAATTGACGAGCCGGTTCACTATGCAACCCATGTTCTGATACTGTAGAACGCAAATGAAATAGCATTTTCCAACCAAGAGGAACATGAACCCCTTGAGCTCCACCATCTGCTGTGGGCTCGAATCGAATGGGAAAAGCCTGACCAATTATTTCAGCCACGTCAGAGTGACCTTGTTCCACAGCTTGTCGAGCAATTTCTGCCCAGTGAGGTCGTGCAAGGGGACCTGCGGTGGGTCCACTTTTACGCACCTTGCCGCCTGAAAGCGACTGTGGAGGAGGCAATGACGGTGGTGGTGGGAGATCCCCATTTCCCTCCTCTGGGGGAAAAAGATCAGGTTCTGTCTCCGGGTCCTCAGCCGTTGGTGCAGTGGGCAGCACCGCTGATACCCGTACAGGGACAGGGATCCCTAGGGACGGTTGAGGGGGATCTTCAATTTGACCAGTCGCAGCGGCAGCTCCGCCATGCAACTGAGCAACTGCCTGTCCCGCTACCTCCTGTTCAATCTTATGCCGCTTTATGCAATTAGTAATCTCCCGCCAAGGCTTCATCAGCTTTTTCGCCTCCTTTCTATCATCAATTACATGATCCCACAACACTTCACCTACGGTACGCCACTGATCGATATTAAACAATGTCCCTGCAGTCAAGAAAACTCCCACTGTCCGACCATAATCCAAAATATTTGGCACTGCTTTAAGGGTGCCAGCACTAATTCCCCGCTTTTCTAAAAAGCATGATAAAAGATTTTGGGCTACCTCTCTCTCCATCCGTTCTGTCCCGCAGGAACAAAGGCACTCTGAGGAGGAGAAATCGCGCTGGCCAGTCGCTTAGCCCCTGGATCCCGTGCCGGTCCCGCTGCGCGGTCAACCAAAGCTACGCAGCTTTTCCGCTTTTCGCATTTGTGCCGGTCCCACTGTGCGGTCGACCGCACCTGCGCAGCTTCTCTGCTGAAAAGCAGCAGAGGCTTTGGTCCAAAACCACGTACTCGGGTCCCTGTTCGGGCGCCAAATGTTGCAAACCAAGGTGTTTGCCGCGTTTAGCCAAGGTTAGCCCAGAGTGACGTGGGGAAGCATGCACATACTCAATGTGAGCAAGCTTCAATTTTATTAGCAAATCGGTACCTATTATATAGTATTTTCTTACAAAGATCATGCACACCACTCGTGATATGTGCTTTCTGATTGGTTAGTTTTGGCTTACATAATGCATTCCACACAAAGCTTTGATTAGTTACACATTATCACTTAAGTACACTAAGACCTACGCGGTATAACATTTTACTTTCTTGATCTTGTTCTGGTTGCTAAATCAAGTACATGTTCTTCTTTCCTCTGCACGCACCATTCCCCTGGGGGAATGCTGCGCGCTCAAGCGACCATGCTGTCCCAAAATGTATCATCCCTAACATTACATCAAAGAAAATACAAGTTAAGACAGTACTTTGGTTCTCCATGCTGAGAGTGGAGAGGGTCATTGCAGACTCATCGTAAGAAGGTTGGTACACTCAACCCTTTTATTCTCATTGTGTGGAGGTTTTGCAGAAATTAGGCACAACTAGATTTAAAAATTTCTACCTTGCATAAACACAAGGAATCTGAAAGAAACCTTTGTAGTACTTTCATATTTCCTGCTCCCTTTACATTACAGTATGGGATTTGAAAGTGCTGGAGGTATTTAGTCTCACTAAACTTCTGTAGGGGGGCTTCCTCTGAACTGGTTTGGTAGTCTTGGAGTAACTTAGTAAAGCCTTGTGGACCACTTATATTTTAATTTGCTTTAATAGAAGAGATTATTGACATGGGAAAAGGGATTAAAGGAGTCTTATTTTTATATTTGCTACAAGAATAGCTAGCTGAATAAAAAGATAAATCTGAATACAATTTGATAAAATTGTACCAAATCTTGTAACAACAATGAAATAGTAACTGGCAACTTGTTCTCTATAGACATTATTCTGAGCTCATGAGAATTTTCCCAACTTTACTTACAGGCATATGAGTCTGCTAGAGCAATTTAATTAAAAAAAAAAAATCAAAGTGAAAGATGTTCTTGTACAGTCATTAGCGTTTGAATAAATGAAAATAATTACCCCTTTACACATAACTTGTCAAATACATGCACTGTTAAATCAGAAAAAAAAAAAGACAGGAGTGAAAATTTTCAAAGGCCAAAAGTTATGCAGTCTTTTCTGCCTCAGAAACCAGTAGCCTGCTTTTAATTCTCTTTGAATTCTTTATGAATTAGATTTTAAAAAAGCAGCACTTTTTGTTCTGTCCAGTACAGAGCTTTATTTTTATGTCACAAGAGGACAAGTATCACTGTGGTTTTCTCTTTAATCTTTATTATAATCTCAATATGAACATAGAAAGTGATATCATCAAAGTAATGATTTCTGCATTTTATCTTAAATGAGTATTATATTAGAGTATGAGTATATTAGTGGTTACTAATAAATAAGCATAATGAATGAAATTGTCTAAACACATATAAATATTCATCCTAAGTACTTAGTTAGGCCAGTGAGTGTGACTGTCACAATGCAACTTTCTTACATAAAGACAGAGAAGCTGAAGTGTCAGAGAAGAGCTTCTTTAAGATTTATTTATAAAAAATACTTTAATAGAAGACTGCTCTTTAGAAAAGTGCTAAGAAAAGGCCCCAAAAGATATAAATTCATAGGAAGGAAAGCTGGTTATTGTCTTCTGGAGTTACTTGTCACATCACTTGCTAGCTGAATTAGATATTTTCTACACTGGCAAACTGAACTTACCACTCAATGCACTGAGATATTCAATATCACCACTCACATGAGATACTCAATAATCACCTCACAGAAAGACAGAAATAAGCATCCCAGCTCATATTTCCAAAATAAATAAATAAATAAATATGCATTTTATACATTTTTTTTATATTTTAAAAGAGAATTTATATTTGTATCTATTAATCTATGCTAGTTATTTCATCAGAAGAGAAAGCAATAAAAATCCTACTTGTTAGTTCCTCTAAGAAAAAAAATGTTAAAGTAGAAAAAAATAACATAAAGGAGCATAATAATAAGAGCAATACTCCAGGTGCATTCTCACAAGACTAGAATAGAGGAGCAGATTCCTCTCTCTCAGCCTGCTGGTCACATTTCTCTTGATATAACCCAGGATACAGTTGGCCTTCTGGGCCACAAGTTCTGGATAATACTGAGTCCTTCATCAGTCAACATCCTCAGATCATTCTCTTTAAAGCTGCTCTCACCTCAAGCCATTCTCTGTCCAGTATGTATCTCTGCTTGAGATTGCCCCGCCACAGGTGCAGGACCTTGCACTTGGTGCTGTTGAACTTTATGAGTTTGGCATGGGCCCACCTCTCAAGCCAGTTCAGGTCCCTCTGGATAGCATCCCTTCCCTCTAGCATGTCAACTTCACCACTCAGCTAGGTGTCATCTGCAAACTTGCTGAGGGTGTACTTGATCCTACTGTCATCTACAAAGATGTTAAATAGCAGTAGTCCCAATACCAATCCATGAGGAACACCACTCATCAACTGTCTCCACGTGAACAATGAACGGTCGACCACAGCTGTCTGAATGTGACCATCCCACCAATTCTTTATCTAAAGATTCGTCTAATCCATTTTTGCCCAGTTTTGGTGACAAGGTTGTCAAGAGGGACAGTGTCAAACACTTTGCACAAGTCCAGGTAGATGACATCAGTTGCTTTTCCTTTATCCACTGACATTGTAACTTCATTATAAAAGGCCATCTACTTTGTCAGGCATGAGTTGTCCTTGGTGTATCTATGTTCATTGCCACCAATTACCTCATTGTTATTTTCCATGTACCTTATATGGAGACATCCTGTGATTCCTTCTCAAATAACATTCATAGAGTTACAGGACTGAAAGGAAAAAATACAGTAGCTTACTTCATTTCACTGTACTTGATTGTAGATACTCTGTAACACCTAAAACAATGAAAAAAATAAACTTCTTAACTTTTATAGAGGCATTCAATCTCCATCTCAGTTGTGTATCGAACTGGAAGCTTCTCTTAAATTACAGAGCTCTGACTTGGAAGGCAACATGTAATACATTTTTGTCTTCTGCGTGCTATTTACAGAGGATAAAGGCACAAGTTAAAAAATAAACATTTATTATTCCTTCTAAATGAAGTAAATTGACACCTTGTACTATAGTAATCGAGCCACCAGCTCACTAAATCAAAAGGGAAACAACTTTCTCATGCTGATATGATACACCACAAAAAGATCATGTCATTTCTGCCTTATTCACAGCAGGAACTAATTAATTAGTTTTCATGATTTATGATGATTATAATTCACCTTCTCGGAATTTCTAATTACCTGTGGAATTAGTTGTAGGAGTTACCATAACATGAGGTAATTTAGAGAACAGAAAAAATTGAATGTTAGCTGTAGCCAATGTCATTTAAACTTTTTTCTTACCAA
This sequence comes from Cyrtonyx montezumae, assembly GCF_038088225.1. Lineage (NCBI taxonomy): Eukaryota > Metazoa > Chordata > Aves > Galliformes > Odontophoridae > Cyrtonyx > Cyrtonyx montezumae. Next base: position 4,907,830 of record NW_027072035.1, read on the forward strand.
GAAAGACTGACCTTGCTGTGTATTTAACTGATGTAATGTTCCCACAAAGTCAGTGAAGCTAAAGTGTTAAGAATTAGGCAAAAAATACTGCAATTTGAGTTGCATGCTAAAAGCAGCTTAAATGACTAAGAAAGCATCAACTCTGAGCAAGGACTTTACCTGTAATCTGTCCTCAGCTAATCTAAGTTAATATTCTATTTATTTCTTTATTAACATATTTTTCTTCTCTAGCAAAAGATAAGCTCCTCTACCAGAAGCCTGGGATTTATCCAGCTCGTGGACCTCCTTTTTGGTGGAAGATCTAGTTTGAAGCTTGCAAAAGAACGATGCATGCACACCCTCTGTACCCATAGTGTGGGAAAAGTTTCCCCAGGGAAGGACCAATGTTGTTCATTTGGTGATTTGTACATCCACATATTGGCCACATATTTCCAGAGACAAAGAGGTAAATTATTGATAAAAATACAAAACAATAATTCTATAAAAGATCATCAAAGTATAACAAGTGTCTTCTGATAGAAAAAGACTTCTATAGAAACATTTGGACAGAAACAGAAGACAGATTCCTCAAAACTCTGAATGTACATATCTCAAGAGAGCAAATAATGACACTAATGTATTCTGATACTGTCACATTAGGTTTATAATATGTAAAAACATCACTGTGTTTTGTAACTTCAAGCACCTGATAACCCAGATCTCACAGGACTGGTGACAGGTGATATTGCCACACTTCATCACATTCTAAATCTTGAGGGTTACAAATTAATTTGATTTAAGAGCTGTATCAAATCTAATGTGATTAATGTCCATTTTCATTATAGTGCCCATGTAATTTAGAAGGAAATTTCTGTTTGATGTTTGTGGTATAAATAAGAAAAAATACTTTAGGGGGAAATTTTATTATTTTATTTTATTTTATTTTATTTTATTTTATTTTATTTTATTTTATTTTATTTTATTTTATTTTATTTTATTTTATTTTATTTTATTTTATTTTATTTTATTTTATTTTATTTTATTTTATTTACTTTGCAGAAGATGAAAAATTCATTTCCTAACTTAAAAATAATGAATATCTGGGGGTTATAATTATTGCAGTAATACATGAATTGTAACCAATACTTATCAGATATAAGTAATTATAATAATCTCTGTGAACACATGCTCAATTGAATATATCGATTTTCATTATAACTGAATTGTTTCTCTAGTTAAAATTTTAATGACTTTGTGGACCCCCTAGCCTTACATGTGCAGGCTTCTTAGGAAAGAACATGGAAACCATTAACCTCTGACATTATTCAGTGGGGTGCTTGCAATTATGTATCTCAGACTAGCTACTGCTCTATAAGAGCATAGATGCTCTTACTCATTAAACCTGATAGTTTCTGCCCTCCAGCATGGTTTCTGTACTTCCCTTTGTTCTCCAAATGGACAAAGGAAATATGGTGTTTTAATCCAGCAAAGAGTGAGCAAATGAAATAAGCATAGTAGTCTGAATAAGAAGGAACTGTGTGGCAACTCCAATAGTCATGCCTGGCTGTCAGAGATGCACAGGCAAGCAGTGGTCCCACTGTCTTAACTACTATTTCAGGCAAAACTCACAGGAGAGAAGCTATAATATAGAATTCAGTGATTCACTTCTATAAACCAGCAAAACTAAAAAGAAGCTGTTATAAAACCCTTTAGCAAGCACAGATATATATTTTTCACATGTCCTGAGAGTGTGACAGAATGAATGAGGCTTCTTCAAACATGTGGACGTCCAAACAGAGACTAACACTTTCTTGATATAGAATTTACTTTATTTTTTTATGCCTATTGCAAGAAGTTCAAAAAATCTTCAGGAGAAACAAATTACATCCAGCACTCAGGTCACTTCTAAAATTGGCACCTTACAACAAGATACTCATCCAACATCGAAAATTAGCCAGGGCTGGATGCCAGAGTACTAACAGTTCTAATCAGACAATTCTCTACTGAGAATTTTTCCAACACTGTAGCATTTCCAATGAGTTTGTACAAGAGACAGCTGGCGTCAATGCAAATACATAAACTGCAATTCTTTGTTTAGCAAAGGCTGGATGCTGCCATCTGTTTTAGGAACTGGAGTGTAGGCTAGGACCTCTTCTTTGTTTGAGCTCTTCAGAATGGCAGTCCTTGTATGTGAAGAAGACTCCAAAGGTAATGGGTGAAGGAGACCCTGGTCCCTTTGCACAAAGGACTGAAACACAGTTGCTCCAGAATCACCTAAAATTCATCCAGATAATAATAATTTGAGATCCACAGGTTACCAAACCCCACTAAGTTTAAGCAATCCTTTAATCACATCCTTTAATCTAAGGGAGTCTAGCTATGAATTCCAGGCCTAGATCTTGTATAAGAAACTCAGATCTGCTCTTTTGCTATAACAAATCATGAACATTCTGAACTTGGCCATAGTCCATCCATTATATTCCCTGCTTGCTTGCATTCATCCTCAACCCGGATATCATGTAGGCTGTCGTCACTCAGACTTACTTATAGATCTGTTCTTGGAAACTGAATTTAGAAAAATTAAAACAAAACAAAACAAAACAAAAACATTTGTTATTTTGATATTTTCAATAAATAGTTTTTATAGGAATTTGATGTCAGCCATTAATAAAATAAAGTGAGTTACTAACCTTCATAAACAGTCCCATATTCTGAACAACAATTTCCTAACTGCTTCCTCTCCCTCTTTCTGGCAGCTTGAGACTTGTTTTTTTAGGTCTTTTTGTCTCACTCACCACTGTCAGACTGTTTTATGCTGAAAAGTCTTTTCAGATAGATCTCATTTGAGTGTGCACATAAGATCAAGATACCATTATCTGCATCGTAAACACTCAGTATATGGTAAAATAGAATGATGATCCAGCAAAGCAGGTCATGTTATATAGGAATCTTGCTGTTATTTTTCATCAGAGGGACAAATATTTGATAAGGATTTAGCATGAGCTTCTTTGATACTAACACATACCTGTTCAACAAGAAAACCTACACCTATAGTCTGTCCAACATAACCCTCATCTTAGCATCTAATTGCAAAGGAGAAACTCTTCATCACTGAGGTTGTGCACTGGCAAATATTATTCAGCGATTTATTGCATTTTTGAAAATGGAAGAAGAATAGAGCAAGGAATGACAGATATGTCTGTTCAGAATGTAAATTTTCTCAGAAATGTTAATTTGCATGCAACTCCAATACAACAGCTCACTTATTTTCCAGCTGATCAAATACATGTAGTCCCAGGCTTCTCACACCAGGTATTTTCTGAGAGTTAACAGGAGTGACAGTAGAATATGAAGGGACTTTTTTACTAGTAGAAATCTGACAAACTGTATACCATGAGACCTGGAAATATTTCTAATTGATACACCTCAACATGAAAGGTAAATAGAAATTGCTCTCCTGCTAGAAGAGCATGCATAGAAAAATAAATACTCTTTGAAAAGATAGTTAAAAGGTTCATCTGAAAGTCTGCAACAAATACAAAGAGCACAATAACATTTGACAGAGCAAGTTCTCAGCTACAAAGCACTATGTTTTCAACATAATCACCACCATTCACTATGCATTTTTTTCTAGCAATGAACAAGAGCCTGCATGCACACATAACAATCTGCCTGGCCATCTGGAACATTGCTTGTCTTTCATGTCACTGTTGTCACAGCTGAAACACACCACCCAGTGGCTCACTGTGCTCACAATCCACTGTTTGGTCTCCAGAAACGTTCACCAAGTGTCAGTGAATGTCACTGGTTTCCATTTTTTCCACATGGAATAATTTGATGAGACACCTTTGCTTCATCTGCACTTCCATGTCAGCCACCATTCTGTCAGATTGCCCCTCTGCTGTCGTCTGTCAACCAGCAACAAAATGTTAACAGGATATTGGTGGGGAGGTTCAACCTATACTGATGCATCTTCAGCATATACCTCTGATGTAGTCCAACATAATAAAATGGGAAGCATTAATTTTGGAGTAGCCCATGTGTATCTTAAGGAAAATCAATCATTTTCAGTAGATCTGGTTGCAATTTAATCCCTAAGGTATTCACTGACACGTTTTCAAAATTCCTCTTTTCAGTGTAAGGAATAAACTAAATACATTCTTTCAAACTAAGTGAAAAGGTTTTGGTTTTGTTTGTTTTTCTCACATGAAGCTACTACAGCATTGTTTTGACAATGGCTGGCATATCAATAGAGGCAAAAGATAGCTCCTCTAAATTTTGGTACCATTGTAAGAGTGTACTCAGTAGCAAGCAACTGTGCAATACAGACTCAATGATTCCTGTATATCTTGCTTATGTATCTTTAAGACAACATATTTTAAAATCTTGAAAATACAGTACAATAGTGTTGGACACCTAGTAATATTTCTACATTTTCATAAGGTCCTACAAATGTACAAATCTTAGGAATGCATATTCTTAAGTGTCACTGCACGAGATTGAATGTTTGTAGAATAAATAATCCAAAATAGATCAAATGTTTCTCTAAATAAGAGTAAGGAAAAAAAAAGACTATTCACCAGCAAATGCCAGGAATGGGAAAATCTGAGTATTAAAAAATAGTTTTCTGAGCCATGCAATTGAAATATCCGAGCAATAATTATTTGGACAAACTAGAAAACAAAGGTGGTGAGGTGTGAGAACATAACAAAAGAAAACAAATAGGAGCAAGACTGAAAACTGTGGAATGGGAGAAAGAAAAGTATGACAGAGGATGAAGAAACTGAAAAAAGATTGTATGTATCTGAGCATGCTCTTCTCTGTAGTTTGTAATGGTAGCCTGTTGGGGTGGGTAGCCAGGGGAACAAGAAAAATACCCAAAATTATGACATGCCACTAATTTGGGCCTTAAGAGAATGACATAGTCTGTAAAATGCACCCCTGACCCTTATCCATAAAAGTAAGCTGCAGAACCTCATAATCTCTCAAAGTGTAAAGGACTACACGTATTTTCAATCTCTGAGAATTACGTCAATAAGATGATGCGACAACTTGAAGCAAAAATCTTGTCTTCAGAGCACTTTATGATGTAAAAAAAAAAAAAAACACAAAAAGAAAAAAAACAACACTAAAAAAAACCCAACCATGCCAGTTACTAACTAACATGGATAAACAAAACACTGAAAATCTTATCCTCTCCGATCCTCAGAGAATAAATAGGCCCTGTGGAGAAAAATAATACTTCTTCAGGTGACTGTGGGGTAAAGAAAAAGTGCAGCACAGTTGCTTCCGAATTCCTCTGGTAATATTTATTCAGCAATCTCCCAACTTTACAATCACTTTTCAACCTTGATAGAATTTTTTGAAAGAAGTTATATTTACTGTATTACCAAGACTATTAAACATTAGAAAATCATATTATTTAAGACAACCATTTGAAAATATGTTAAGAAGTTAGGAAATGGAATAATTATAATGGAAAAATATAATCATTTCTCTCTAGTTTTCCCCAGGTTCCATTCTATTCTTTTTATATTCAGATGGATAGCAATCAACAAAAGAACAAGATAAGTCATTTAGAAAAATTATAATATTTATCAAAAAATAATGCATTTCTTTATGAGTTCAATGAACCTAAATGTTAATGAAATTCTTCCTTTCAAATTACAGCCACAAAACCAACATAAGATAAGACCTTGTTATCACGGGTAAAACATGATTGAAAGTCTGGTTTTACATTTACTAATCTGGAATTATGTTGTAGATCAATGAGAAAAGTGTTTAAGATGTTTCTCATTTTTAGACAAAGTTAATAATTCAAAACATTACTATTCTTGCATGTGTTTGGACACAGCATTTCTCTTGAACAAAACTTTTGATTTATTGTATTATGTATTTTAACAGTAGCTCTAAAAAAGAAGAAAGATTATAACAAATAATTTCATATTTCAGGTAACTAATAGGGAATAAGATTCATTCCATCATTTTAGGTCATATCTAACTGAGATTTCTTCAATCTCTTTATGTGTTGTTTCAAGATTCATAGAATCACAGAGTCATTGAGTTTGGAAAAGACCTCTAGGATCATGTAATCCAACCATCCACCTACCATCAGCTGTGTCCACTAAACCATGTCCCTATGAACCACATCAGAGAATCACAGAATCAGAGAATTGTAGGGGTTGTAAGGGACCTCAGGAGGTCCAGCCCCTCTGCTAAAGCACTTAATCTACAGTAGGTCACACAGATAGACATCCAGACATCCAGACATCCAGACACCTTCCATGTGTGTTTTACAGAAAGGCTCAGTGAAAGCAGACTGCAAGTTAGAAAATCCTATGCTATAAATGTAACCTAAAATATTAAGAATTGTTTTTCCTCTTGGGATAAACTCCAAAATTACTTTGACTCCACCTCTATGCTACTTGCTTATAAAAGCTCTGAAAACAAAATTTGTTAGCAGTGTTTGAACACTTGTTCCTTAAAATGAGTTGCATTTTTATGCTGTGAACCAAAGATCTGACTATAGTACACAGAAGATAGACATGTAAGGTGCAATAGCATGAAGAATGTTGAAGAAACTTGACTGTTTGGGCATGGGTCAACGTCCTCAGCAACTCTGACTGTTGGTCAAAACTCATTACACTGTATACTTAGTGCTGTTAATAACTGTGTTAGCAAATTGGTGCTGCTAAGTGTAAGTGCCACTCAGATATCCCTCTTCCTGGACTGAACTGTAAACTGTGAACAAGATGACAATTACAGCTTAGGCTGTGAGAGTATACATGTAGACACAAAAAAGTCAACAATTCCAGCTTACAAATTATGAGTTTGTATTAGAGCCTAGTAGATTTTAGGTTACCCTAGTGAAATGACTCCTCTAAAACTTGTGCTTATCAAAATGTTGTCATGTCAGAGTTACCATAATCATACTTCTTTCTGCACAGCCTGATAAAGCAGACAACTAAGAAACTCTCTTAGATTTGCAGCAGAGCTAGCATCTTCTCTTTTGTTTATCCTGCATGAACAAAATTGTCTCAAATGTCACTGAGAACTTCCTTCCCTGGAGACATTCAAGACCTTCCTGAATGCCTACCTGTGCAACCTGGTCTAGGGAGCAGGGGAGTTGGACTTGATGGTCTCCTGAGGTCCCTTCCAACCCCTACAATTCTGTAATTCTGTGATTCTGTGATTTTCCTCCCTCTGTCCAAACTTTGCTGCACCTTAAAACTTTGCCTCTATAAATGAGGATTTTAAGGTTTTTTGATTAATAATAATAATAATAATAATAAATGGTCTGGAGTTCAGTTAACAGTGTTATATATGTCTGACAGACATGAATGAATCCTATGATTAAGGAACAGGCAAAACTGTGTTTTCCGTACTTTGGTTACTAACACTGTTCCCTCTCAGTTCTGATTTGGCTCCCAGTCCTTTACTGAGGCGAGAGGGGAGGCTTGCCCTTTCTATAGCCTGCCCCTCCCTTCCAGACTGATGTAGCAAGAAGGTCACGCATAATCTGTCACTCTGGAACAGAGGACATTCCACCAGCATCCACTCTGTACCAAGAGACTCTTCTTGATCCAGCACTAAACGCCACAGTCTGTGAGGAAGCTGGTGGCAGAGCCCACAGGAAGAAGTCACACTTGAAATGTTTTCTCCGTGCCTTCTGAGGCCATTATGGCTGTGTACTGACACACCAGAATTCATGTTTTCTTAGCATATTACCATGTAACTGTTCAAAATATCTGTCAGATTACATGGTTTTTCATTATCTATGACAACACATTAACTGATTAGTTTGATCCACTCTACTATATGCATGGTGTTTTGTCAGCCTTAATTAGAGTAATCTTAGTGAGTAATCACAAAACCAAAGATGGAATTGGAGTGTGCTAGTAAATTACTGAGACTAAGATACAATATACTGTATCTAATCGGTATAATGCCATTATACTTTGGGTCTCTTTAGCCTTGAGAAAAGCAGACTTGAGAGGGCACCCAATCCAGGTTTATAAATATCTGAGGTGTGGGGGACAAGGTGGTGAGGTCAGACTCATTTCAGCAGTGTGTGGAGACAGGACAAGGGGGAACAGACAGAAACTGCAGCACAGGAGGGTCCGCATGAATGTGCTCAAGAACTTTATGGTGAGGGTGACGGAGCACTGGCACAGGCTGCCCAGGGGGGTTGTGGGGTCTCCTTCTCTGGAGATATTCAAGACCCACCTGGACGCCTACCTGTGCGACCTGGTGTAGGGAACCTGCTTTGGCAGGGGGGTTGGACTAGATGATCTCTTGAGGTTCCTTTCAACCTCTGTGATTCTATGATTCTACATCATATTATGAAGTGAAAATCCTGCCTTCTGGCCAACTCTTACTGGCCAGATTTTGCCTAGAGAAATTCCCTCAGCTGTCAGATGCAGCATATCCGAAAGGCTGTTCCATGGCTACAGCTATAATGAAGGAAAGGAGTGTAAACAATGCTTCTCTCCTCGTGAGAAAACAGACTGAAGAATGGAAGATGAATTACTGGTCCTGTTGTTCAATTTACATCATAAGATTTCAAAAATACTTTTTAAGGGAAATCAGAGAGTGAAGAGTACTATGAAATGCAACACTTTAAAAGAGTTCAAAGAGATAAAATGCATCATCTTTACATTTCCCTCAGTTTCTAGTTTCTGATTTGTAGAGCTGGACATACTCTGCTTTCACGACTGCTGAACAGTGCCATACACTGGGGTTATCATTATCAGGGGGTGAATATGCCTTTCAGATTTTCAGAAACAATTTTACTGCAAAAGTAATTTTTCAGATACCTGATGTAGTATCTGTACAGAATAGAGAACAGAATGATTTTTTTTTTTTCAGGAAAACAGAGTGTTTTGTTGAGCTGTGATTTGTGCTTTAAGTGAAAAGATTTGTTACTATGTTTTATTCTAAAATCAGATCAGATTTCTCTTGAATGCAATGCAGTTTAATTTCCTTCTGATTTCATAAAATAGAGGTTGGAATCAAATGCTGCTACCGTTGCATTCTATATGCCAGAAACTGTAATTAAAATTGTCTTAATACAATCATTTTCACAGATAAGCAGTGAAGTGCTCTGCAAGACATGATTTGATGTGACGCAAGTTTCAGCAGAACTGAAACAATAAATGAAATGGACCCCAGTGATTACAACCCTGAATAGAACAGAGTCACCAGGGTTGGAAAAGACCTCTATGATCACCTAGTAGACCCATCACCAATATTTCCCCACTAATCTTAGTATAACTTTATATACCTTTGACCAGACAGGTGGATGAGGGAAAGGCTGTTGATGTAGTCTACCTGGACTTCAGCAAAGCCTTCGACACGGTCTCCCACAGTATTCTCCTGAGGAAACTGGCAGCCCGTGGTGTGGACAGGTTCACTCTTCTCTGGGTGGAGAACTGGCTGGAGGGCCGTGCCCAGAGGGTAGTGGTTAATGGAGTTAAGTCCAGCTGGCGTCCTGTTACGAGTGGTGTCCCCCAAGGGTCAGTTTTGGTGCCCATCTTGTTTAATATCTTTATCCCTTATTATAATAATATCCCTAGATGAGGGAATTGAGTGTACCCTCAGTAAGTTTGCAGATGACACCATGTTGGGAGGATGTGTCAAACTGCCTGAGGGTAGGGAGGCCCTTCAGAGGGATTTGGATAGGCTGAACAGCTGGGCTGAGCAAAATGGGATGAGGTTCAATAAGACCAAGTGCCGGGTCCTGCACTTTGGCCATAATAACCCCATGCAATGCTATAGGCCTGGGGCAGAATGGCTTGAAGAATGTAGAGAGGAAAAGGACCTGGGGGTGTTGGTTGATGCTCGGCTTAACATGAGTTGGCAGTGTGCCCAGGTGGCCAAGAAGGCCAACAGCATCCTGGCCTGTATTAGAAATAGTGTAGCCAGCAGGAGCAGGGAGGTGATCATCCCCCTGTACTCAGCTCTGGTACGGCCGCACCTCGAGTACTGTGTTCAGTTTTGGGCCCCTCACTACAAGAAGGACATTGAGGCCCTGGAGCGTGTTCAGAGAAGGGCAACAAAACTGGTGAGGGGTCTGGAGCACAAGTCTTATGAGGAGCGGCTGAGGGAGCTGGGATTGTTTAGTCTGGAGAAGAGGAGGCTCAGAGGAGACCTTATTGCACTCTACCACTTCCTGAAGGGGGGTTGTGGTGAGGAGGGGGTGGGCCTCTTCTCCCTGATAAATGATGACAGGACGAGAGGGAATGGCCACAAGTTGCGCCGGGGAAGATTTAGATTAGACCTGAGGAAACATTTTTTCTCTGAAAGAGTGGTCAGGCACTGGAATGGCCTGCCTAGGGAGGTGGTTGAGGCACCATCCCTAGCGCTGTTCAAGAAGCGTTTAGATGAGGTGCTAAGGGATTTGATTTAGTAGTTGGGTAGGGATAGTGATAGGAGGATGGTTGGACTAGATGATCTTGTAGGTCCTTTCCAACCTTATGAACATATGAACCTATGAACCTATAACATTTAAATATTTCTCAAACATATCCCAGTCCTCTGCTTTCCGAGCTGAAAACTTACACTTTATTTAGTCTCTATTTCTGTGGAAACTACTCTCTATCTATAATTCTGGTTTCTTGTCTTTTCATTTCCCACTACGTGATAACGTATTTTCCTGGCAATTCCTAACTCCATTGCTCTTTCTGACTAGTGCTACACACTGCGCTGATCATTTTGGACTACCCTCCACGATAAGCCTCAAATATCTTTTCCAAGCGACAAGAGCTAATAAAGACTCCATTGTTTCATCTTTTCTGCATCTACATTGTCTCAAACCATGCACACATAATCTGTTTTCTCCATGGGAACAAGAATTGCCACAATTAAGCTATTACCAGATCATTATCGGATCAGATTAGCAAAAACGTCACCGTCTCTGTTAGATAGTGTTTACTCTCATTTTCTTGTTATGCCCTCACTAGAAAAGGAGTGCACGGTTGAAAGTTTATTTGAGTATTATGCTTTCTGACTTTGGAATTTACAACTGCATTCAGAAAAGATAATTATGAGGTCAGGGCTCATCCAAAGGTACAAAAGCTACAGCTAATGGTATAATGTATAGTACATTAGTTATCAAAGCTTCTAAACCAATAATGTATAAAACACAAGGAGAGCTGGAAGAATCTTCCATTACTTGACCTATTAAAAAAGGACTATGAAAATCAGGCAGGCTTCACTGAGCTCTCCAGCTGCTCCATGAGCACCCAAGGAGTGGGCCTCGTGCTACGGAACCGATTGGAGCGGTGGGGAAGGATGGCAGCCGTGGGAGGGACCCGAGTGAGGCAGTGGCACTGAGGGACCAGTGACAAGCAGGGCCATTCCCACGTGCTAAGGCAGCAGGGAAGAGATAAGAGGAACTGAGAGGGAATTTCAGAGTGGAAAGAGAATGTAGGAGGGTGTTTTTATTTTGGTTTTAGTTCTCACTGTGCTAGGATGTTATTGATAGGAGTAAATGACATTAATCTGCACCCGCTGACTTGGTTTTGCCTATGATCATAACTGAATGACCTTCTTTTCATTATTTCAACCTGTGAGTTGTTTTATCAGATTCTCTACCCCTGTCCTGCTGAGGAGGGAAAGTGAGCAAGCAGCACACTGGGCACGCAGTAGCCAAAGTCAATCTCACCTCAGAAGGTGAGGATCACATAGCAAAAGTTGTACTTCACGCTTATAACCAGCTGACTACTTTGGTTGTCCCTGAATTAATTGGTACAGTTTGATAAAAGGCAGAATAGCAGAATAAGACATCAATTTGCACCACACCAGAAGAGGACTTCTTAAACAATGAGTGCTATAGGTATTGATGGAGAAAATTATTTTCAAAATGAAATAGCTGGAAAGGGTATTTTGGAGTAATTTAAGATGTCAGTACAGTGAGGCAGTTCTGAGCCACATTCTGGATGGAAATGCAGATTGTTGTGGAGCATGCAGGCTCCTGTTTGTCTCTGGTGAAAATGTACAGCTAGTGGGGATGTCTGTACTGCAGAGCAGTGTTTTGTAGCTGAGAATTTTCCCTATCCTCTAGTGGTATTGTTCCCTTTGTATCTGTTGTAGTTTCCACGGAAATAAATAGCAGGCATTATTTTAATAGTGATCTGTGTATTTATTTTGATAATAAAAGATTTCAGGTTGAAAAAAATAGATTTTGAAAAAGAGAGATGTTCATTTACATCAACAAAGAAGAGTACAATCTGCCTACTGATGGATTCACTCTTCAGCAACTAGATAGAAAAGAAACAGTGTGTTAAACAGTTTTAAAATATAAGAATATGTTGATATAATGAAGAAGAAAGTCGTGTAATAGGCACTGTTAACTTTTTCTTGGTTTGTGAGATAAAAAATAATTAGCACTCTTCTTGTCCATAGATAATGCCTATGACACTCAGCAATGAAGTACTATATACCAGCTTCCAGAATTACACACTATATTGATATCATTCTTCATGTTTGCTTCTTTTCTTTGTGTACTCTGTGTATTCTTTCTCTTGTTACTATCATATCATCATTAAATACCATGGAAAAGAATAGGCACTGACTTGTCATTTCTTACCAACCCAAGTAAAAATCTGATGCTCTCTGTAATAATCCCTATTAAATATACACTGAATGACAAATAGCATATTTTATTACTAGTGTTTTTAGTGCATCATTTTTTTGGTCAGTTCTGCATGTTGTAATTTTCCTCTTTGACATTACAAATGTGTTTCATTTTGATTTGCTATTGCTCACACTGTTTGTTGTCAGCAGATTCTCTAACAATTAATTTTCAAAATGTTAATGAAATTGAATATAGTTGACAGAATACATACATTTATATATTCATCAGCATTCTTGTCAATTGCTACATTCCAAATAGATTCTTGAAGACAGCAGATCTTAATTTGCCTCTTTTCTACAGATTCTCTCAGGTCATCTATTTCTAACTCTGTCTTCATCAATATTCCCTGACAAAATTCCACTACAAGCTGCACACCTATCATTAACTTTCTTTTGTGCCCCTCATCATTCTACCTAGAATTGTGAAAACAAGGAAATAACTTTATAGCTTGAGCAGTTTAACAATGATCCTACTTATTGTGTTATGATTTTTTGCTTGGGAGAACAGACTATTTTTCTATTTCCCTTCAGCAAACAAAAGCTTTGGGACCTAAGCTCTCTTTTTGCTGTTGTTGTTTTCCCTACTCTCTTTGTAAACAGATTAATAACCATGTTCTGTTTTTCTCTCCTTGTTGATCATGAAGCTGAGACCTTTTTCTAGACATCAGGATCTCTGAGGTCATGCTCAGACTGTTTCCATCTTGTAGTCTTTTAATACTAATCTTCTGGCAGGCTTTCCAGAATTGAATCCCTCAGAATCTTACCCTATTTTCTGCAGATCTTTTGCAAAGCTTCATCAGGAAACTTTTTATAAGCCAACATTACTTTTTTGAAGGAAAAGAATAAGCACAGGCTTACAGAAAATAGTTTTTGTGAATCCAGCCAATACAGTTGAGAGAAAATGTTTTCAAGAACTTCTAAGAATTCCTTAAATCTTAAAGGAGAACCAGTATGACTGAGTTTGGAGCAGATGTAAGAGCATTTGCTTCAGACTTAAGGACTGATTTATGCAAAGTTAAGTGATCCATCCACAGTTTCATAGTGGAAAATAATTTCCTTAATTATTCTGTTTACCATAATTTCATGATAGTACTGAAGACTCTATTTGACCAGAATTTGAAGGTAAAAATTTTTATATCCATCCACCAATTTCTTCCTTTTTTTCCTCCCTTTTTCTAAACCACACCAAGGACAGAAGTGTCACGCTATGATGTGCCAGTTACAATGGTGGATGTCTTAATACTTTATAGAAAACCAGAGAGAAAGTTCATAAAACTGATAGCACAAATCTGGGTGGTACTGGAGGTAGAGGATGACATTCTCTGTTTAAACCTGAATTGTAAAAAATATATTCAATGGAAAATATTTTTGAAACTTAAGTTGTGGACACATTGTCCAGGTGTCTCAATGAAAGTAAAGAACTTTTCCTAAGGAAAAGGAAAGTTTTCAGACAGCTTTTTGTGGAAGTCTCTACAATATTATTTTTATAATTGTCTTGCATGTTGCCATTTATATTCAAAATGCTGCTAGTTTTTAATTTCCTACTAATAACATAGTGTTTCTAACTGAGCAACCTTATAACACCTGCATAAAGACCGTGAATAAAGCATAGTGAAAGGGGAAATAAAGAAATTAAAAATTGAAAATGGAGATCGGTGTGTATCATTCTTCACACCTATAACAGAGAGCAGAGAAAATTTGAATGAAAACAGCCCTAAAATTAATTTAGGATCAGGAGGAGTTTAAACTGTACTCTCAGTGATATCAGACTGTTAATAACAGCCTCAAACAAGTAGGTGAAATCCTCTAAGATGGAAAGCACCGATCTGAGATATAAAATCCCTCAGAGAAGAAGCAAATGGAAGGAAGGTTCCTGAAGTCTCACATGTATTTGATGACTTAGCTCCCACAGGGCCAGCAAACTTTTCAGCAATTGCAGCAATTAAGTTGAGGTATGAACACCTGATCTCCGACTGAGCTCCTGCCCGGCTCAATGTATTCTGCATTACAGAACTGGGTAACCACTAAGTGAGTGCTGATCTTCTGTGTATAGTATACTGCTTCAGACCAGAAGCTAGCAGTTTTCCTTAGATTTCAGGGTTCAGGCACAGGGGCTTAGGTTTTGGGTTAGGGTTTAGGGATAGGTCTTGGGATGGTGTTAGAGTTAAGGTAAGGGTTAGGCCTGAGGAACTAATTTTACAGTTAGAGTTATCACTATGGATTGAGGTTGCAGTTAGACGTTAAGTTTAAGGTTGGGATTTGGTTCTATAAATAATTTTGTGACTAAATATCTAATGAAAGGATTTGAGAATGTAATCCCCATCCAGCCTGCCTTCAAACACTCACAAGAAGAGGGTCATCCACAATTCTCTGGGAAGCCCGTACCAGTGCCTAACCACCCTCATATAGATTAATTTCTTCTTAATATCTATCCTCTTTTAGTTTAAAGACATTGCACCTTGTCTTGCTACTACACCTCCTGATAAAAGAGTCCTCTTCCAGATTTGCTATTGGCTACCTTTAGGTAATGTAATGTCCCCGTAACACCTCCACAGAGCCTTCTTTTCTCCAGGGCTGTACATCCCCAGCTCTCATCCTCTCTCCATATTAGTGGTGCTCTAGCCCTCTGATGATCCTCATGGCCCTCCTCTGGTCTGACTCCAGCAGCTCCATGTCCTTTTGATGCTGAACATGCTGGTGCTTTAGGCGTGGTCTCATGAGAGCAGAGGGAGGCAAATACCTTCCTCAGCTTACTGGCTGAACTTCTTTTCATACAGTCAAAGATGCACTTTGCTTTCTGAGCCACAAACACACATTGCATGAGCACACGTGAGCCCAGGTCAGTTTTTCATTCATAAACACCCAGTTTAGCTCATAAAGTAATGTGAAAGTGCAGGGCTATATTCTGTACCATATCACACATGTCCTTTGTATGACCTTGAGTGTACAGTCTCTGCCAATATGGAAGTATAAACTGCTCTCAAATATCTCGAGGACTTCTATCCCTTCATTATTTCATGTAGTAAATAAAGAAAATACTGTGAGCTGTGACTGACTTTGAGAGCTAAGTAGCTTAAATAATAATAACTTGAGATGATTAATCATGCAAAACAGTCCACAATATCTAGTCAGAATATAATCAACCTCTGAATCAGAATGCTTTGAATGATCACGCTTGGAGCACCAAATTGTGGATCGCATTATTTTAATAGAATGTATCTCTATCTCATTATCTATTATTCTAGGACACATCTGTAAATGTTTACCTAAAGGAGTTTGTCCCTTCAGGTAAGATGAAACTAAACATATCTTGGAATAAGAATCTAAATGATTCTTAATTGTACCAAAGAATGGTTATAATTCTTCCTCTTAGTGTATAAAATAAAAATGAAGAGTCTCATTATCTTTATATGTGAATAAATATTGTAAAGTATTCTTCATAGAAACAAGCTAATCCAATTATTTGCATTAGTGGAAATAAAAACAAGTACATTTTGGTCAAAGATTTGTAAGTCACATTTCAGAATCTGGTCAATCAAAAAAAAACCAGTAAGGTTTATTTAGTCTTTAGTTATGCAAAGCTTTGTTTTGGTTCAGATTTTTTCTCATATATAGTTCATATATGTTATTCTCACAAATCATTCTATTTGTTATTGTTGTTATTGTTTTAACTTAACTAAAAAACGCAGCCTTTTTCAGAGGGTTGTCATTGGTGGTGCAGAGTCCAGTTGGACGCCTGTAGCCAGCGGTGTCCCCCAGAGGTCCATGCTGGGTCCAGTCTTGTTCAATCAAACAAACAAACAAAAAACAACCAGGAGGTTTTGTCAGAAATAAAGGCACTAGAATTCAGTAGTTTTATCTGCTGTAATGTGTAACTTAATGTAGTGCTCATAATAGGATTGTCTCCTTCCTTTGGACAGCAAATTTTCTTTTGTTGCTATTAACAGAAATTGCCTTTCAGAAATGTCTATTCAGGACATTTGTGAGTCATTTGGCACTTCTATTTATTTTTTGATGTTGTTCTACGACTCATTATCTAGTTTTTTGAGATAGAAATAATCATGTATAAGTCCATACTGTATGATTTTTTTCACCTTCTAAGATATATGGTGGGTTTTTTTTTCATTTATTAAAAAAATAAAGAAAAGAAATACTAATGTAAAATATTATATACTTGCAGTTCTTCTGTACTTGATGGTTTCAGGCAGTCTCACCTGGAAAATGACAATGAAGTTGCCTTGCTTGCATTAAAATTTCAGAAGTTATTTTCTTTCACCAGTTTAAAAAATATTTCACTTATTTTTGGAAGTGTTTTCAGTTTTAAGGTTTATCCCAAAAAGAGCTACATACTTAAAACATAACTAAAAATGCATTTTTTTTTGTACAATTACATTTACAAACATTTATAATAATTAGAGTTATAATATATAATAATAGTATACAATATATAATAATATATTATAATATTTATGTTTTAAGTTATTATTCTTATTATTGGATAGTAATAATTAATATTATTGGATAATTATTATTATTATTATTAGAAAGAGTTTGTGTTTTTCTTTCCTCTTTGAGCTACCTAACAAAAAATACATATTTTATAGATCTATAACTGTTAACTAGTATTAAATTCAGACAAAAAGTATTTTCATCTTCAGAATGTACCTCTGAAGCATAAGAAACAGAAGTCTATTTTAAAAGGTAATGGGGTTATTTCAGAAATCTAAGGCCTCATTCTGCTCAAGGATAATTTGCAGAACCCCTTTGAAGTCAACTTGTGCTAAATCAGAATGAATTCATTGCAAAATTTTGTTTTGGGAACATTTTATTTGAAGTGCTGGCAGTAATCTTTGTGTTATTCATACTATTAAGCAGTTATTGATACTAATAAGCAGTTATTGATACTAATAAGCAGATACTATTAAGTAAACATCTTTTTTACTATGTGTAAAATGACATAGAAAGCTTACATTAAAATGGAGAGTAAGGAGCATAGAAATAACAGTGGTTTATCAGGCTGAACATTCATCATTTATGTAGATCAACGTTTTAAATTTTCATTGTCATGCTAAAATTAAATTCTGGAATGTTAGAATGGTTTTCTTCAGTTGGTGGGATTACGCTCGTGCTTCTTATCCATTGTCCATAGTGCATTCAAATAACACTCAAATTATCTTCCTTCCCTTTCTTGATATATGGATTTTGAATGCAAAAATATTAACATAATTTTATTTCTGAACAGACTGTGTAAAATCAGGATCTTATTTGCTTTTTCAGTAATGTTTCCTTCCAAAGGAATTACTGTTATCTAGATGTTTCTAACCTCTTCTAAAATGTGGAGGACAAAAATAAAGTTTTTTGGAACTTCCAAAAGTTTGAATATAAAAGCATTCAGTAAAACAATTGTCTACCACTCTTCAGAACAACTATAGAGTTCATACCAATACAAATTAGTGCAGCAGCTATGAGTATTTTCTGCTTCAGCCTTTGTCTTCTCTTATTTTAATTCAATAAGGTATAATTGTGTTGTTTTTTTTTTTTTTTCATTTCAACTTTATTTCTTCCTTCCTTAGCAAGAGTCTCCCTCTGATAAGCACACATATCTCCTGTCCTTGCTTTGTCCTGGTCTTGCTTTTTCTGCATCTATTTGTTAAAAATGTCTTCTACTTCATCCTTTGCACCTTCAGTTTGGACTCCAACTTTCTCTGCTTTCTTCTAACTACTAAATATAGCTGATAATACAAGCAGAATTCTTAATGTGTATTGGATGCTGAAGCGGCTTGTGGTTTGCTTTATTGATCCTAGTCCCTCTGAACTGAGACTTGGAATGAAATCAAGTTGTTGATCAAGGAAGAGAATGCTTTTATTTATTAAAAGACAGGTTAGCAAGAGAGGAAAAACAGAAGAGATTGAGAGAGAGAAAAAAGGATAGAAAAGCAATCTGCAGATTCTTTGACGCCCTGAGTGTCTGTACTCCTCTCTTCCTCTTTCTTCTCTTTCGTCTCTTTCTTTGGTGGTCAAAGATGTGGTGGGGAGAGCATTGTTGGCTGTGGGTTTGGCAGTGCTTTTTATACAATATGATGGTCCCCTCCAATTGGGCCAGAGAGTGTCCAGTGTCATGAAACGTGTGCATGTGGTACCAGCCGTGCTTCTTTCTTTGCATGGTGATCATGGATCATGTTTAAGGGGGGTGGGGACCCAAGACCACTTTAAGCAAGACCTCTTAACTCCTTGCTTCTCCACTGCACTTGTGCACTGCATGTGTTTGTTCTGCACTTTTCACGAGTGGTACAGTACATTGTTCTGAGGTCTTCCAGGATTGTTACAGTTTTGTCTCTAGTTACCAGTTAGCTGCAAACCCACCTTTTAGGCAATTGAAGTGAGAATTCACAGTGCTCCAGTTCCATATGGTGTCATCACAGACTCTTAGCCAGACAGAACTGTCACTATATTCCCACAACACAGGTGCCACAGTTGCATAACATTTTTAAAGAGAGTAAGAAGGGGTAGAAAAAAGAGACAAATGAGGTAGATATTCATTCTTTATTAACTGCCAAAAAATGTCCAGTGGCCACTTTACTCTCTTTGAAAGTTCATTGGACGTTGTGAGAATCTCTTATAGAAAGCTGGAACTTATAATTATGTTCTTATCATAGTTGTTCATACCATAAACATCTTCCTAGATAAATGTTTCTATTTTCTGTAAAGCAAGATCTGTTAGGGAAAGCAGGAAAAGGAAGCAAAAGAAGTCTAAATTCACACAGACTGTCAAATTTCTAGGTCTTCGCTATTTTGCTGTACTGTTTTGGAAATATAGTATTATAGTTTTAACTCAATAAGCTTTAAGCACTAGTGCATTACTATTTGTCCTCAAAATAAGAAAAACATATCCATGTTGGACATTAATAATGTGATCAATGTGATAAATTACCTTGAAGTACTTCATTTGGTTTCAAATCCATTGCCTAAAATCAATAAATCTAAATATCATGATAACTTTGGAAGCAGGAACATTTATCAAACAGATGAAGTACCTCTCTATAATGGTGAAGATAAAGGCTACTAAAGTAAGTTGGGGTTTTTTTTTTTTTTTTGTAATGAAATTTTAGAAAACAGTGGAAATAGGAACTAGGGAAAAACTAGTTTGTGATGTGGCATGAAAAATTATTTTGCCAAATGTTATTTTTGCTTTAAATTAAAGTGAGAAGTTATTTTGCAATGAGACATTCTATAAAAAAGTATGATTTGGCAAAAGATTTCTGCAGAAGTTAATTTGCAGTAAGAATTTATTGTAGCTCTGCTTCAAAATATAAGATTGTATACTTGAAAGAACAATGGAAAATCTAACAGATAAGAAAAGTGATACATGGACACGAGGATCTAAATTATCCAAAAGTTAGAGAAAATCTTCTTTCACTCCATAGCTATAGAAGAAATGGAACAAAAGATAGAACTTAGGTCTTGTTATATCTTTTTGTTTTTCATTTTCTAAGGCTAAGACCTAGAATTAATCATGTATTTATGGCCATATGTAACCATGTATCTTTGTAGAGAACATATTTTGATATTTCCTTCTCCAAAGTTTTGGTATTTATTCTCCTTAATTAAACATAGTTATTTTGTTATTTGCATTGCTGTTTCATTCATGTTTATAATTGCAGGCAAATCTGGAAGGCAACAAAAGCACAGTTTACTTAATGCAAAATAAAAAGAGTGGAAGGGAAGAGTCAATTGAAATTTTTTTCAAAGTATGTAGACATACAATAATTTTTTGCTTATATTCTATGAGGTCTGCTCTGAAAGTAAAATTTCTTATTCTATTATTTTGATCCACGTGTTCAGGGGCAGATGGTGGTGGTATGGCAGTGCAGGTAGAACCTTTCCACAAGTATTCTGTTACAAGCTGTGGCCACATGAAAGATAGCAGCAGAAGGACAGGCTGACAAAATAGTGTCTGACATGGAAGTGCACATGAAGGTCACTCTAAAGTTACGTTGACTATTTATTTCCATGGAAACTACAATGGATACAAAAATGAAAAGGTAAACAATACAATTTGATAAATTCTCAGCTACAAAACACTACTTTCAACAGTCAACACCACTAGCTCTGCATTTTTATCAGCATGCTATGCTCATAAAAATCTACACCAGCAGAGGTAAGTGACAGTTTCACAGCTGCTATGATGTGCCATTGCTGAAGCACATTACTTACCTCTTTATTGTGCTTACATCCACCATTTCGTCTCCATAAATGTTCAGCAAATGCCGATACTGCCATCCATTACATCAACAAGATGTAATGAAATATGAGAGAGAATGTCATGGGCAAACCATTCTAGATGGCACTGCTTGAGCAATGGAACTGGACTAGACAAATTCCAGAGGTCCCTCCCAGTATGTGTGATCCATTAATTTTTCATCTTCCAGTCTTTAATTATGTACTACAGACAGTTTATTTAGTCATTAGGAAAAACTGCTTGTTTAAGTCTAGGTTTTCTTAATTTAAAGTATCAGCATCTATGTCATGGTTTTATGATTTTTGGTATTGGTATTCCATATCATAACATCATGTAGCGCATTAAGAATTAAAGAGTTAATGCTCCAGCAACATGAATCATCAGTAGTTATAGGTATAGCTGTCTCAGAAGAGAAGAAGAACTATGTTCCCCAGTGGACTTTATGTTGCTTTGTATTTTTACGTATTTTCACTCAGGAAAATGTAAAAACTATTTGTGTGTCATGAGATGCTCTCTTTCCTTTGGGATGGACTCAGCAGTGGGTGCTCGCTGCCATCTCACCTTCAGCGTTAGTGTAAGGCCTTCGGTTTATCAGGCACTCTCTTTTGTTCATTTTATTTGATTTATTTTATTTTAATTACAATTATATTATTGTGTTATTTTGCTTTCCAATATCTTATTTAGTAAGTTAGCTTTCCTCCTCAGATCATTGCTGCTGTTTTGACTCTAGGCCTATCTCCCTTTTCCCTTTCCCCCTTCCCCTTTCCCAGAGTGTGGGTCCATGAGTCCCCCACACCAATCTTCACAAAACCAGGCCAAACAAGCCCGTAAGCCACTGACAATCTATTATTTATTTAAGTAATCATTAACATACATTAATCCCAATAAACTCTACAGAGACATGTTGATATTTTTTTGTTAATCCTTGGAGCATTTTTGCATCTCTGAGTATAGGGAAGTTTTGTTTTGAATGAAGTCTCAGTGATATCAGTGGGACTAGATTAAACAAAGTGCATTATTTAATGTTAGTAAGAATTGCACAGCCAAGCTGAGATGTCTCAATTTATTGTTCCATGACATGAACTGCAAAGTACAGGCAACATTAGCAATTTATTTTAAGTATTTTCTTAATATTAAGAATAAAAAATGAAAATTAGGGGTCTTTTAGACGGAATTATTTTTCTTTACACCCTCCTCAAAGGATATTTCTTAAAAGTATAAACCTGAGTAAATAAGGTTTTACCATAAAAATCCCGACACGACATTAAATACAGTATTGCAACAGTGACAATATTATATGTGCAAAGAACTACCAAAAGCAATAAATGAAGCCACTAATATAAATTGTTTTAAAATAGGAGGTAGGTAAGTCTTTGGAAAAAGAAATATTATGTGGGATAGAAATGCTAAATCATGGCAAGAATGTGCAGTAAATGCCAACATACAGTCTTCTATAGGATTTACTGCAAAGTCTCAATGCAGCTTTATTTTTCCTTAGAGGAAGATGAAGGCACTACCAGATTCTATGCCATATTTTATGGATTGTCATAATAAAGTGTTAATAAATTGACATTTATTGTGCCAAGACATTTGATATTTTATCTGCTTTCCTCAGAAAAATGTCTTAAATTTAACATTAGTATACCCTTATCTTTTTAAAAACATAGTTTCCAGATGCTTGCTTCACATAGACCTGAACAGTTATACTTTTTTTTTTTTATTCAACAGCAGAAAATATATGCACTAAGAAATTCTACCTTGCAAATCTTGCAAATCTTTGCCAAAATGCAAATCTGGAGTTTCAATGTTGATTAATAATACCTAATGAGATATATATATATATATGGGTATGTGTATAATCACAGGCAGATTTTGCAGTGCATTTCCTTAAAAAAGTAGGTAAAGAATTAAGTATACCCTGAACTAAGAAAAAAGAACAAATTGGTCATCTCTCACAATAGAGTGTTGTATACAGTACTGAGTAGTACATTTATAAATAAGTAAATTAATTTTCTTTAAATACAAATCAATACAATTTTATCACTTCTTATTGCGCAGTTTATGATACTGGATATTGAAACAAGGTCTTTTTTATTTTATTTTTTTTCATATCAATCTTTAACACAGGGAGAAAAAAAATGGATATTTAATACTACAGGAGAATAGAATTTTCTAATACTAAGAACCAAATAAAAAAGTTTGACCTTATTTAGCAAAATTACAGTAAGATAGCAAATGCTCATTGTCTATAAACACTTTAAAATGAAAAAATATATATATAATATTATAATAATAAAAATATAATGAAAATCCAAGGTTAAAACAATCACATATGCTAAATTAGAAACAAGTATACATTTTTAGCCAAAAAATTTGAAAGATTTCTTGCCATCAGACTACAAAGATACTGAATATCATTCTGTTGTGAGGTGATCGGTAATGAGTAGAAAAGTAGTAGAAGGAAACAGCATTAATCAGGACTTAGAGACCAGGAAGGATTTCCCTTTCTATCACATGTTCTCATAATATGAATGCAGTTTTTATTGCAATTTTCTTATTATAACTTATTACTTACTAAAGGCAGTGAAGGAGAACAGTTTCCTCCTAAATGTCTGATGGAGCAAATGGAAGATGCATGGCTCGTGGAGGTTGGAGGCAGTATATCTACTAGTGAAACTTCTACAAATTCTCTTGCTTTTCTTCAGTGATCTTATGTCCCTCTGCAAACATGCAGCCTGCCTAAAAGGTTGTCCATAATGGCAGTGCCTCAGAAAACAATAATATGATTGTGACAACATTTTTTAGAAACTTCAGCTCCCCAGATTGAATACATCCCAGTTACAGGCCCTAACACATATCTCAGTCTGAAACACTACAGACAGGCTGAAAAGTGCCTCTAAGCCATGGAGCACTGGGAGGAAACTTCTAGAAGATATTATTGAAGTTTTCTTTCTTTATCTTGCCCATTCTAATATTTTAATTCTCTCATATGTGATCTTATCTCTTAGAACTTTCCTGGAGACAGTTTAGGAAGATCTACAAAAATTAATGAATCTGAAGAGAGCACCCTCACATCAGAAAGAATACATTGCTTCCCCATTTCTTTTAAGTGAGCTCAGAGCTCATTAAAGCAAGAAAGTATGCCATGTAGCTTCGTAGTTATTACACATTTCATCATTTAAAACAAATGAGACAAATGAACTTTTATTCACTAATTTTCTCCATTGTCTTAAAAAAAAAAAAAAGATGTCTAGATTTCTCTTCAAATCAGGAAATTTTACAAAGTTGGTTTTCATGAGAAATTTAGAGTTATGGTGTCATAACCATTTTTAACACCTCTAAAGTCACACTGGTTAACATGGATTCGTATGAAATCAAGGTTGTCCTGAGACTACTTAAACTTGCATTTATTTCCCTGCAAACTGAATTAAAAATGTCGAGCAAATAAGGTTATTATTTCTCATGCATCAATTCATACATCCACTTACGAAAGATTGCTTCTTTCTCCCCTAATACAATGAACTCCAGCTAAATCAAGGTTTATTATTTCAGTCCATTTTTTATTTTTATTTTTCTTTCTGTAGCCCAGTCAGTTTTCTATTGTGATTGCTCATTACCCTTGTATGAATTCAGGTATTCTGTTTGCTGCACATTGACTTCAAACATAATGTTAAATTGGTAGAGATTATAAGATGAACAAATAAGTTATCTGAGAATATATGCTATTCAAATAGGTAAATAGGGGTCTGCTACTCTTCCACTGTATATCCTCTCCACGTTTATTACCAACAGTTCTGTAAATGCTTTGGAGGCACTAGGGGAAAAAATAATTCTCTTGACATTTCCCCAGTGAGAGTGCTGTGTTAAGAAATATGAAAAAAAACCATGTCATGTTCTGCCCTTTCAAACTTTATTTTCCTTTGATTATTTTAATTTACTATGTGTCAGGTATTAGCACATTCCTTCATGTTTACATCTAATAGCAGTCATTGCACAAGGGCTCATAATATTTTTAGACACATTTCTTTCAGAAGATTAAGGGTTGATACATCCTTTAATATCCTGATCAGTGAGTTACAGTCAACATTTCCATCCGCAATCTGCAGGATGGAAAATGTTTGGGTAACTACAATGTCACAATGGAAACAGGCACTAAACTGTTGATTCTGTTGAAATTTTCTCACTTTCACAGCCACAAATGTGTAATCAGACTTGATCTTAATTTTTCAAGAGGAAGATTATGTGCTGTTTGTCTGTTTGTCTGTTTGTTTGTTTGTTTGTTTGTTTTCCTTGGGACAACAGAAAACCTAAACATCAAAACACAAAATTACGAAAGCCAAAAAGCATGTCTAGTAAAGCATTGGAGAGTTGATGACATATTTTGGCCTTAAGGACACTTTTCTCACCCTGCTGTTACCCTCCTTTCATTAGTTCTTCCACCAGAAATTCACTGGAGATATACAGCTTATTTTCCCTGGAAACCACAGCATCTGGCAGAAACATAGCATATTTGTCCCTGTTGGGTATATCCCTAATGGATATGTTGAGGGATCTACTAAGAAATATCTTTCAACTTCATTACCATGAATATTTCAGCAGTCAAAGCTCGGGCATGAAAAAGAATGCAATTTTGCTCTATAAATAAATATATATTTGCACCATAAATACTTCTATAGTTTTGTTTCCTTAGTAGTTGGATCGCTTTATTTCTTTAGACTGTCCATTAGAAATCTAATCTGGAAGTAATAAATTGGGAGCACATGCTATTTTTCTTTCAGCTGGTTAGGTGTTTCTCCCCTAGTTCTTGCTAAGAGACTAAAATGTTCTAAAAATACATGTAAACACATTTGATCAAATCCATGTCTCCTGGAAATTCTAGCTTTTTAAGAAGATGACATTTCCAGTTACATTTATGTAACTGAAATATTTGGGCAATTTTTCTCAGGCTTGAGGCCATCTGACATTGCATAAATTTTACCCATGCTGGTAATCTTACCCACCTCTATTAGGGACAATTCCAATCCCATGCTGCATTATAAGCTTGGTATTTTGTAATGCTGATGAGAGTTAGTTGGCATGGGTCAAAACTGTGCCATGGATGATAATAAGAGTTAAATGAGCAAAGGCAATTGCAAAGACAGTTTGGATCCATATTCTATCTTAATTCATTTTACTAGCATAAATATAGGCTTCATACCAGAAGGTATATAGCCCATGAACATACTGGTAAGTGCAGAAAAAAAAGGAGGGGCAAGTTTAACTCCTTTAAAAGATATTTTAGGAAGAAAATCAAGTGATATAAGTGCCAGTTATAATGAGAACAACAGATATCACCAGCTTAATGTTCAAAACATTCCCTAT
Source organism: Cyrtonyx montezumae (assembly GCF_038088225.1). NCBI lineage: Eukaryota > Metazoa > Chordata > Aves > Galliformes > Odontophoridae > Cyrtonyx > Cyrtonyx montezumae. The sequence goes on from NW_027072035.1 coordinate 4,934,045, forward strand.
ATTAGTGTTTATAGTTGGCAGCCACTGTGAGACCTATTCTAACAGGCAGAAAGGTAAAATGAATATAACTGTTTAGGTTGCTCGGAAAATAATACCACCTCTTTATACCCATAGAAACACAGCAGAGTCAAAGAGCACAATAACACTATTTGATAGAAATAATTCTACTAAACATTACTTCTCAATATAGTCACCACCACTGACTATGTATTTTTGCCATCATGCTATGCTTATAAAAATCTGCACCAGCAGAGGTAGCCCACTGTTTCACAGGGTATATGTCAGTGCCACTACTAGAACATGCTTCCCATGCTATCCATCTTTCAACAACCCAAACAAATGCAAGCCAGAAGGTGCCAGATCTGGACTTTACAGTGGATATGTTAGGACAATTCAGCCATGATTGGCAGTTTGCTCCACAATCTTCAAACTGGTACGGGTGTCACACCCTTCCCATGAAGGAAGGTAGGGGTAATCAGATTTACAAACCTCCAGTTAGATTACGGTGAAGTGATACTTTAAGTTCAACAACAGTTATCAGTTTTAATGAGAATCCCAGTCCTACAGTTGTCTTAAATGTACTGGTACTCTTATAAGTTTATCTGCCCAAGTGGTGCAGTTACGCAATGCAACTTTATAAGAAACTGAAATCAGCCTTGCAATTACTTAATAGTTTTTGAGAGAAAATGAAAAGAGAGACAGAAAGGAGTGGGGATGTGAGGGAGATGGGGAGAAGGTGAGAAAGAGAGAGAGAGAGAGATGGACAGACATACGGAGAAAGAGATCATGGGTCCAGGTTCCAGCACTGATCCAGGAAATGTGAAGTTCTAGGTCTGGGACCACACTTGTCCCCAATTTTCAAAGTATCAAAAACTCTCAAGATTCTCTCAGGCCCGCTAGAGGTCTGTTATACATACTAGATTTGCAGTGTTTTCTGTCCCAATATCATCAATACGTGAGTACAATAAATAAGTTTGTCACAAACAAGTTTTCAGTGAAAATTTCTGCAGCAAAACAGAAATATTTGGGAAAGACCAATGCAGGTCTGTTTTTCACAGGGCTCCCCACTTCAAACCAATTCTTCAACTTTCAATTCCTTTTCATGGCAATAGTCTTACCTTTCAAGTGTTTGAGACAATTACAGATATACCACAGATACAGTATTTTTCATTGATGTGTTACACATGGGGCCTAGCGGTATTCATGGAATCATGGAATGGCCTGGGTTGAAAAGGACCTCAAAGATCACCTTGTTTCAACACTCTTTCCATTGGCAACCACTAGAACAGGCTGCCCAGAGCCACATCCAGCCTTGCAGAGCCACATCCAGCCTTATTGCATGAAAAAAGTTGTCTTCCTCACAGGCCTGACTCTGGGTGCCTGACAGAAGGCATCTCAGACATCTTAGACAAAGCTTTGTCAGTGTTTCAGTGTAGTAGTCAGAGTTGACAGTCTGCCTAGGTTTTAGGAAATCCAGAAGGATCACCCTTTCCTACCCCAAAAGACAGCGCACATCATTCTACCTGCTGAGGGATGTACCTTAAACTTTTACTTCCATGGAGAATTCATATTACCACTCCATAGACTGATGTTTTAACTCCAACTTGTAGTAGTGACACCACATCTCATCACCTGTAATGATGTGATCCAGAAAACTATCTACTTCATCCTTGTATAGGTTCAATAGATTCTGACAAACTCACATACAGCGTTCTTCCTCTTCTTGTGTATTTGTGCAACCCACCTGGTGCGCACTTTGCATAATTCCAATGTTGCTACTGTCGTTTTCAGTGTAATGAAGCCAATATTCAGTGCCATACACAGTACCCTGTCTGTGATCTGCTGATTTGCATGGGTGAGCAGATTAAGACATTTTGTGATATATCAGCTGTGCATGGCCATCCAGAATATGTCTTGTTTTTTGCGTCACTGTCACCACTGCTGAAACACACCACCCATTCCCTCACTGTGCTCACATCCACTGTTTGTTCTCCATAAGCATTCTAGAAGCATCAGTGAATAACAGTGGATTCCATTTGTTCCTCACAGAGGAATTCAATAACACACTTCAGTGCTGCACTTCCATGTTAGAAGCCTTTTGGTCAGATTGCCTCTCTGCTGCCATGTGTCACTCAGCAACGACATGCAACTGAATATTGGTGGAAAGGTGCAGCTCGCCTCTACTTCCATGCCACCAACGTCTGCCTCTGATGGCATGGGACAAAATGGAAGGTGTTCCTTTCAGAGCAGCCCTCACATTAAGATTAGTTGGCTAGGAAAGTATCATTCCCTGTAAAATGACTGGCAAAGTTGACTGGAAAATATACCAGCCATTACTTTTCACTTCAGATGTTCTGTCAGCAAGCTATACTGATAAAAAGGACAGGCAGATCTTAATGACTACTTTCTAAATTTCCTCTGCTGCATACAGAAGTAGTAATATAGTTGCTTTGAAGAAAAGTGTTCTGTATGGCCAAGTGTTAGTGTATTTGAGTCAAAAGGAGTATACAAACCCCAGACTGTATTTAATAAGGAACAGAATTAGAGATCTCTTTCAGGATTAGACATTGCAAATAATCACAAAAAATATATTAAAAATTAAGCTGCGATTATGTGATTTTTCTTATGCCTTCTCCATGTAGAAGGTAAAGCACTAATAATGTTGGCATTTTGATATGTGGTTAAATAATAGTATTATTAAAGAATATATTGGAAAAGAAATGGAAGTAGACTTTATGCTTCCACCAAACCTGTCCCCTTTTTTTTTTTAATTATGAAAGATAGAGATGGAAAAATAATACTAAAAAAGATACTTTTGAGATCAGTTAGGAGACCCAGAAACATTATAACTTCTGGACAATTAGGCTGCAATTTATGAATCCAAATGCAGGTATGTACTTTTCAGCAAGTAATGCTGAGGTCCCTTTTGAGTCAAAAATACAAACTGTTCTGAGAAATATTTCATTTAATCCTAGAGAATGCTTCTAAATGCAATTTACATCTACTAAATTGAGTCAAATCAAGAAAACTTAGTAATATGTCTTACTGAAGAGACCATAAGATACCTAGCATAGATTTTTACTTTTTTTCGTTTTCTTATTTTGGGCATCTGCATCTAGCCAGATTAATCCAACCATTGTTATTTTTAAATCATATCCTTCCTTGTTTCATTGTTGAAAGATGAATGTCCTGCAAAAGCTGTTCCTGCTCCTGAGTAAACTGATCAGGTTGAGCTACCAAAATATCATCCATATAATGATATATAATCGCATGCGCCCAGCGTCGCCGAATAGGCTCCA